>NC_134704.1:167345109-168621538 GCF_043290135.1 Rhipicephalus microplus
GTGCTGATTCTGAGGTAACGTTTTGGGCCTTCGAATTTTGGGGGTTGGCCTGCAATCAGGATAGCCTAAATTCAAGTAGGTGGGGTATTTTTCTGCCACATTTTCTTGCTTAGCATGTGCTGCTGCATTTCTGGAACACATGGCTTTTTGATGCATCGATGTTTCTTTATTGCTTTTTTAAATTTTTTTTCCACAGCAGTGCATCGGCTTTTGCTTGCACCACCCAGTAAGGGCGCATGGTGTGGCGGGTTTCGGTTTTGTTCTTTGGGCGGTTATCACTTTCACTTCTGCAAAGCTGATCACTGTCTGGTTTATGATCTCTCTGCTTGTTACTGTCACGCATTTTTTCTGATGATTTTGCTTGCTGTTACTCCCAAATGAACCATGTGTAACAAATTTCATTTTCGGTCACCTTATTTCTCTCACAAAAATTTTTGGCGACTTTTTCAAAATAAATTCAACTGAAGATTTTTATTCAGCAATAAATGAAGTAAACAATTTTATGAAGCATATCGTGAAAGAAAATTGACGAGCAAAGGGTTACCTTAATTTTTATACTTGGTATGTGTTGCTGTATGTTTCTGTTATGCCTTTACGTACAAGATAGGGAAGCCACTAGGGGTTCCTCGTTTTTGTGTTTACATATGTACAATGCAGCTTAAATTTCAAATAATGCTGCTGCTACGATATAAGGGCGGTTGATCAACTGAGAAATTTGACTGATATCAATGAATGCAGTCTTTTTCGGGCACTACGCACAGACCCGAGGGCTCTCTGTGGAGGAGACAAACAAAAGCTCTAAAAACATTCGAATGTAGCTGTACCAGAAAACGTGTGAGCTGCGACGCAGGCAGCCTGTTGCTAAGTAATGCTGCAATTATTTAAATAAAGTGAGGAGTTTTTTTAATATCATATTGCTATGTTACATGTTACTGTGGCAGTTTTCACTGCTCTTTCTGAGCTGCTTGCATGAATGCTGAAATAGGTTACAGAAAACGTGGTACTGTGGTACCATCGTGCTGATTAAAAAAAGCTCGACAAAAACACACTATAAAAGCCACAACGGGCACACTAGAAATACTAAACCGTGCACACTAAAACACTAAACCGTGCGCACTAAAAACGCTAAATCGTGCACACTAAAACACTAAACCATGCTCACTAAAAACACTAAACCGGTATCTAATAGACGGGACACACCGAAAACACCAAACCCGTGACTGAATTCACGCTCTAATATATACGGCCAACACGGGCAGGCGTATTTTTCAACTGGGGAGCGTAGGCCTAGCCAGCAAAATCAGCGACAACGTCCGGGCCGAGCGTCTTGTGCTTAGCACTGACAATGTGTTTGCCGAGCTTTGCATGACCAACTACATTCATCATTACGTATTTCCCCCTCGCTGAAGATGGTGCCAAGTAAGTGTTCTAAGGTGTCGTGAGGACAAGTGGTTCGTGATATGTTTTGAGGCGATCCACATGTACGATTTCGCGGCCTCGGCGACGCAGGTCCACAGAGGCCGTGAGGGGTTCGATGATGTAGTTAACAGCGGAAGTTTGTTCTATGACGCGATAAGGTCCATGGTACCTGCTGACAAACTTTCTAGAGGCACCAGGATCAGCACTGGGAGGCACCCAAAGCCAAACAAGAGAGTTGGGTGAAAACTGGTAGTTGGACCATCAATCGTCCTGACAAAATTTCTGTAGCCCTTGTTCTTGTGTTGTGAGGGTGCGAGCTAATTGCCGACATTCTTCTGCATTCCGAGTGGCTTCGGAAACTGCAGTGCCTTCGGATGAGTCGGGTTGGTAGGGAAGATTGGTTTCGAGTGGAGATGATGTTTCTCGACCATAAAGTAAAAAGAAGGGAGAAAACCCTGTCGTCGCTTGAGGTGCCATGTTGGAAGCGTACGTTACGTACGGAAGTATAAAATTCCTGTTGGTGTGGTCGGAGGCGACATACATAGAAATCATGTCGCCAAAAGTATGGTTGAAACGCTCGGTCAAGCCATTTGTTTGTGGGCGATATGCGGTAGTACAGCGGTGAATCACGTGTCATTCAGCAAGAAGTTCTTGAATAACATCCGCGAGAAAGGCGCAGCCTCGGTCGCTCAAAAGTTCAAGTGGAGCGCCGTGACGCAGAACAAAACGTTGCAGCAGGAAAGATGCAACGTCACGTGCTGTCGCGGCTGGCAGATCGGCCATTTCTGAATATCTCGAGAGATGGTCGATCGCTACAGCGATTCCCAGCTGATGTATATGGTAGAGGACCATAAAGGTCTATTCTAACCTGGTCGAATGCTCGCACTGGGTACGGTAACGGCTGCATTGGTGCAGTAGGACGGCTAAGATCGTGCTTGCGGCGTTGGCACTCTGTGCAAGATAGAATGTACTTTTGAACGAATGTGTACATGTCGTGCCAATAAAACCGAAAACGTAGCCTGGCGTAGGTTTTAAACAAACCAGCGTGTGCACACTGCGGATCGGAATAAAAAGCAGCACATATGCTGGCACGCAGATGCCTGGGTATGACGAGTAGCCATTTGCTGCCATCAGGGTGGTAGTTGCGTCGATAAAGTATTGCATCACGGATGGTGAAGTGAGAGGCTTCTCGGTGTAGCACTCGAGATGGCGGGTGGGTGAGTGCTTTAGACAGGTAATCCATCAGAGACGCAATCCACGAGTCTTTGCACTGCTCCGCAGCCATGTTGAAGGGTCCTGATAGTGGAAGGAAGTTGTCTTGGATGGATACACTCGCAATATCAGTAGAAACAGGTGAACGCGAAACAGCGTCTGCATCGGCGTGCTTCTGGTCTGAGTGATAAATGACACGGATGTCGTACTCTTGGAGCCGCCAAGCCCATTGTGCTAAGCGTCCGGAGGGATCTTTGAGGGAGGATAGCCAGCAGAGCGCGTGGTCGTCTTGTAACAACATCGAAAGGGCGGCCGTACAGATAAGGCTGAAATTTTGTAATGGCCCAGATAATCGCTGAGCGTTCTTTCTCAGTTACCGATTAATTTGCTTCTATTCATGTAAGAGTGCGGCTTGCGTACGCAACAACATATTCTTGGTAACCGGGCTTTTGTTGGGTGAGTAGAGCGCCAAGACCGACACCACTAGCATCTGTGTGGATTTCTGTGGGAGCGCTTGAATCGAAATGACGCAGTATGGGTGGTGTAAGCAGTTCACGGAGCTTCGCGAAGGCACTGTCGCAGGCTGGAGACCACGCAGATAGATTGCGGTCTCCCTGAAGTAGGTCTGTCAGAGGCGCCATGATAGAGGTGAAATCCCAGATAAAGCGGCGGAAGTATGAGCAAAGTCCAAATAAACTACGCAGCTGCTTGAGAGATTCGGGCCTTGGGAACTCGCGAACAGCGCGCAGCTTAGTGGGATCAGGAAGAACGCCATCCTTCAACACGACGTGTCCGAGAATGGTCAGCTTGCGTGCTCCAAAGTGACACTTCTTCAAGTTGAGTTGGAGGCCTACTGCAGAAAGGCAGCGTAGAACCTGTTCCAAGCAACGAAGGTGCGTGAGAAAATCGGGCAAAATACCACTACATCGTCTAAGTAGCACAAACACGTGTTCCATTTGAGGCCTCGTAGGATGGCGTTTATCATGCGCTTAAATGTTGCCGGCGCATTGCATAGGCCGAATAGCATCACGTTAAATTCGTATAAGCCGTCTGGTGTAACAAAGGCAGTTTTTGGCCTATTATCTGGATTCATGGGCACTTGCCAGTACCCAGAGCATAGATCAAGGGAGGAAAAGAACTCTGCGCCTTGTAAAGACTTGAGGGCGTCATCAATTCGAGGCAAAGAATAAACATCCTTTCGTGTCATTTTGCTTAGGCGACTATGATCTACGCAAAAGCGTATCTTGCCATCCTTCTTTTTAACCAAAACAACCGGCGACGCCCAAGGAGTGTTTGATAGTTGAACGACGCCTCACTTTAGCATATCACCTACTTGTTCATCGATGACATGGTGTCCAGTCAGCGAAACACGGTATGGTCGCTGCCGTAGTGTTGGGTGATTACCTGTATCCATCTGGTGGCATATGGTAGATGTTCGACCTATAGTAGCGCTGTGACTGTCAAAAGATGGCCGAAACTTGTCAAGGAGGCTCAAAATCTCACACCTCTGTTGGTGGTTTAGGCCTTCGTCGATGACACAGTTGAAGATGTCGGTAGTGGAAGGGTCATTCACGGAACTACAGGAGAGGGCGCTGACCTCCGATGATCTATCGGGAACGTCAAGTGTAGCGACGGTTTCAAATGATTCTATCGAACCGATACATTCGTCTCGAAGCAGCGTAATCGTAGATGGGAACGGATTCTCCACAGGCACGTTGGTCGCACCACCCTGACGAGTAAGGAGAGCGGTTGGGAGCAGTGATAAGTTGCGATGAACGAAAACAGCGGAAGGCGTGAAGAATGTGGTAGCGTCGACGACAGCGGAACACGACACAGGTGCGCAGACAGTAGCACGTGGAGTGATCTGGGTGTCGTCACTAATGACCAACTTCGCATAGGAAGGGTGAACGTGCGCTAGTAGCGCATCACCAAGGGGACAAAAGACAACTTCGGCAAGGGCGCAATCAATGATGGCTTGGTGATGGGAGAGAAAATCCCAACCTAAAATGATGTCATGAGAACAGTGCTGGAGTACGACCAACTGCACTGGGTAGGGCACTCCTTGAATAACAAGTCTGGCAGTACACGCCGCCACATGCTGCACGGGCTCTGTAGTAGCAGTATGAAGATATGAGCCCAAGTAAGGCGATGTCACTTTTCGAATAGAACGGCAAACTTTTTCGGCGATGACAGAAATTGCGGCACCAGTATCAATAAGGGCAAGTACGGGTACACCTTCAAGAACGGCATTAATTACCTTGGGTGGTGAACAAACAGGGCTTGTGTTTTGCGACGAGGACGCAGTCTTTGCCTCGGGAACTGTGTCATTTAGTTTTCCGCGTCGAGTGTAGGGGGCGTCGGCGCATCGGGGAGGGCGAGCGTAGACGTGGAGAAGGAGATCGGTGATCAGGAGCTGGTCGGTGGCTTGGTCGAAGAGCGTACCATTCGGGATCTGGAGTGTAGGGAGTGTACATGCAATCGTATGGAGTGTAGGGAGTGTACCTGTAATCTGTGTAACTATGGACGTGGGTTTTCACGTGAGTGGAGTGGACGGTGGCGGCACAGACGTGCGACGTGTCCCGGTAGACCAAACGTAAAGCAGATCAGTCGGTTGTCGGCAGTGCGCCATGGATTAGGGACTCGACGGACTGGAGGTCGAGGTGGCTGGACAGCATAAAAAGGAGCAGACAGTGGAGGCGGCGCATGGAACTTTTGTGGTCGTGGTCGCGCTGCTGCTTCGGCGTACGTTATTGGTGCATTGACTGGTGGTACCAGCTGCGGAGGAAGGACCTCAGACACTTGATCTTGTATAATAGTCTGTAGTGTAGGGCTAAGCAGCGTACTGTGCTCTGGTAGGCCGGAGATAAGTGAGAGTTGGCGGGCAACTTCTTCACGCACGAAATCTGCGAGAGGAGGACGGGGTCTTGTGAGGGATTTAAGCCGGACATTGATTCCTGATGTGGGACAACAAAGGTGGGTGACAAGACGTTGCCGGCGGAGCTATAGCTTTGGTAGTGCTCGGTAACTTGGGTGACAGTAGCAGGGCTTTTTGAAATGTGCATCTTGAAGGCGTCTTCTTCGATGCCCTTAAAATATGCTTGATTCGGTCCACATCTGTCATGTTCGCATGGAAGCGTTTGCACAAGTCAATGACGTCTTCTATGTAACTTGTGAAATTCTCACCAGCCAGTTGAGATCTCGACAGAAGGCGCTGCTCCGCACGAAGTTCGTGGACAGGAGGACGACCGAAGACTTTGCTGAACTTTGCCTTGAATGCTGCCCAGGTGGGATCGTCGGTCTCATGGTTCCGAAGCCACAAGTGGGCAATGCCAATGAGGTAAATGCGACAGTGGCCAGTCTCTTGTCTTCGCCCCATTTGTGCAAGACACTCACTAGTTCGTAAGTAGCCAGCCAGTCATGAATGTCGTGATTGCCAGTGCCGCTGAGTGGGGGAGGATCCCGCTGATGGACCGCGCCGGTGCCACGATGGCCTGGGGAGCCATATGTGGAGGGCTTGTGGCAGATGCAGTAGTCATGACGGCAGTTCGAGTCCGGCTTCGCAACTAAAGGATTGCAAGAAGACCCAGCACCTCCAACAAATGTATTAAAGAACTCAGACAGTCAGAACTGTTATTCGAGACCAGGCAGGAGCATAGGCCTAGCCAGTGAAATTAGCGACAACGTCCAGGCCGAGCGTCTCGTGCTTAGCACTGGCAATGTATTTGCCGAGATTCGCATGACCCACTACATTCATCAGTACACAGCGTTCATTTTGCATTTTATAGCCACATAAGAAAATAAATGTTTAAGCAACAAAGTGCAGTGTCACGCAAAGAAGAGCAAGCAGCTCGAAACATTCATCGCGCATGTCAAGCTGAAAGCATGCACGAAATGAGCGTTCAAGGAGCGGGTGTGGACTACTGTTACAGATGAACACCTAAAGCACGCTGGTCGAACAAAAAAAACATGCATGAAATGAACAAAGATGTATACACAGCACGAGCACAGACACCTGCCACAATCATTTTTCGGGGCAAAACTCCCTATAGCGGTACACGTTCGTCCTTCTTAGCCGTAGTAGTAGTGTGTAACAAGTATAATATTTTGATCTCCAAGGTGGTGCCGGTGAGAGATTTTGTCTGTGCGTTGTTGAACAATAAAAGATAGTGCTCAACGTACATACCAATGGCTGCTAAGGGGGAATAAGAGACAGGAGAATTCGGCATTTAGTTAACGCGCACGCTGCGAATTTTTAGTTGTTCAACAATGCACAGAAGACAAGAAAGGGTTGCTACGATATACTCGCTGGGCGTAACGTCCAAGGTTTTAGAAAGGTTCAGCGAGCGTTGGGCCGCAGTGCCATGAATACAGTGAACTAGTATATATCATGAACTCAAGGTGGTTAAAGGTGGGAAGTAGACACGAAGAGCAAGCCGTAAAAAGTGTGCGCGTGCCTCTTCTTGTTCCGTACTTGGAATGTCCGCTAGATGGCGGTGCTTCTAGGTGAGGAATATATGATGAAAAGATGCGAGATGGTGGTACTTGGAGTGTTGAATAGGTGGACGAATGGACACACAGACAGATGCATGGACGGACGCACGAATGGCTGCACGCACGGATGGACGCATGAATGGACGCAGAAGCGAATGCATGGACGAAAACAGGGACGGACGCACAGATGAACGTGCGGACGCACGAACAGATGCACGCGCGGACGGGCGGATAGACGCACGGGCAGCCACACGGACGCACGGGCAGCCACACGGACGCACACACGGATGGACGGAAGCAAGAACGAATGGAAGGACGGATGCTTTGCCCCACTATCCATCATTCACTCCGTGGATATGCTGCCATTTTTTTATCATGTTAGCAGCGCGCTTCTTTCGTAAGATACGTTCGCAGCAGAGAGTGAGGGGACCTTCGTGCAGTCTTTACCCACAGCACTTCAAAACGAATTTGCGGTAGAAGCACGAGAGGCACAAAGTGCCCAAATACCAAGATAAGTGCGCGTGCGAGTGAGCGACCACACCAGAAAACGTATATCTATACGCAATTCGAACGCACCATCACGAGGCATGCGCAAAGCAACACGCGAGGTCGCACGGGCAACCTCTGAGCGCGAGTGCCCAACGTGCGCCCCTCGCGCCACGCTACTGATGCTGAAAATGATCTGAAGTTGCTGAACTCAGAGGACAGTCAACAGTACATGATTTATATCAATGGTTTGCCGTTAACAAGCTGAACACCATTTCCTTTGTGGTCTACTAAATTACATCATTCACTGTGGAACGAGAGCTCCTTTATCTCGACGACCCACTGCGAACATTTCCTTCTCAAAGTTTTTGTTAGCAGTGTGAGAGTAAACATTTTGCAAAATTGTTCCCGTGACGCAATACGTCAGCGGAACCGTGGTGAACCCTGTCGTAGAACACTTTCTTTTTCAAACTGAGCTAGAACAAGCAGAGTGAACATGTTGCAAACCCGTTCCAGTGAAGGAATACGTCAGCGGAGCAGTGGTGAAGCCTGGCCTAGAACACTTTTGTGCTCTAAGATAAGGGAAACAGGGTGAGTATGAATGAAAAGAACAGTTAATTCTGATAGTCTGGCAGGGATAACCTGGAAGTGAGATCATTTCTCTCGACTGCTTTCACTCATGTCATTTTTTTATAAATGAAAACTTACGAAAGTTCAGCAAGGATATCATGCCTTTTCGTAGTATCAGCTTTGCCCTCACGAGTGCAAGATTGGTGCTGTATATGTGCGTGAGGAGAATGGGCCTAAGTAGTGCAGCTTAGTTTACGTGCGCGAAATAAGATAGAAATTAGTAACATGTATGTATGCGGCAGCACTGCGCTAAAAGTCGCCGAAAGATATTAGATCTTTATGATAATCAACATCAGTCACACTAAGCCCACTGCAGGGCGGAGTATTCTCCTATGTTCTGCCAGTCAACTCGGTCCTGTGCTTGCTCCTGCCACTTTATACCCACAAAGTTTCTGATCTCATCTGCCCACCTAACTTCCTTTATCGGCTCACCCGCTTGCCTCTTGTATATAAATGAGTGGTCACGACTATGAACAGTATATACAATGTGTTTTTGTCGTTGAGCCGCCCCTCCCCACACCATCACTTCGGCGTTGCATTTCTTGTAATTATTGCCGTTTTACTGCTACTGCTTACCAAGCTCTCGTGTCCTGGTAGCTTAAGCAGATTCGTAAGATAGGCAACCTGTTCGATGCCCATCGTAGAATATTTCCCAGCGCGACGGGTTGGATACACACAGAGGTCCTAGTGACCCAGAAGTTGGCACAAAAGAAGAGGCCTGCAGTTATTGCATACATAAATAGGCGCGTATAATTAAAAAAACACGGACTGAGCATTGAGACCTAAACAGGGCACCCATCCACTGATTGATTTTTGACTCTTTTAAACAGACTCAATGCACCATAAGTGATTGGACAAGAAAACTTGTTATAACCTAAACTCTAAGGCAAAATTACCCGAAAAAGGAGTAACGGAGCCCAATAGGCGCGGGTGATGAACGGATAGACCGTTGAGGAGCAACCACACAGGAAGCGTGCAGCGCGCAACCACTTAGTTTCTAAAGGAATGAAGCGCCCGGGGATTGCAGGCAGCGCGAAAAGCGTTGCCAAGGTGACTAACCCTCCTTCTCCACAGAACACATGTCCTTCTCCTCTACTGCTGGCTCAGTCTTTCCCCGTATTTTGCCGGCGACGGTTTGCGGTGCGTCGCGCTCGGAGTGCTTGACCACGGCTGCCCGGATATGACGATCTAAAAATTACGACGTGGTGCTTGTGTGTACACCTGGATGAGCGTGGGTTGCTGCTTTTGCGTTTCGCTACACCCATGAAGTCTGGAGCAAGCGTCGACACGTCACCATGCCGCGCTGTATACCTCTGGCTTCAAGATAGTCACGACCAACATACGACAGCAACAGTTGAGGAGGCCAATATGGCGGCCGAGAATTCAACAGGCCCATAGGTTATATACTTCAGTCCCACTCAGAGCAGAAAACAGCGCTGGATTTTAAGACAAGTAGGTTATCATTCTTTATTTTACTCTAATTGTCGCGTGTGTGATGAGGATCGCGCTTGCCGGAAAAGGGCTCGGTCGTGTTGTATATCGCACGCACGAAATGCATCGCGAAGGTCAACTTCGGTGTCTGCACTTCGCCTGTGCTTTGCGGCCGCCTGAAGATTGGCCACCATTACCGTAGGCCTCCCGTACGCTCGCTCATTGAGTGCTCGCCTGTATTCGCCGCCGCGATGAGCTCCAGGCTGACGATGTTGGGCTGAAACGTCGTCACTGTGTTGGCAGTCGTCGAAAACACGTTGCGGGTTCTCGTAGAGAGCTTGGTTGTATGTCGCACGCTGTAAGTGCACCGGCACGGGATGGCGGGTTTTCGCTAGCGTCGGAACTCACTGAAAATTGGTCGCCATTACAGTCGGTCGCAAGCAGCTCGGCGCCGTCTGCTGGCCGCGGCGGCGGACTCGCGTTTGCGCGCTGCACTCGCTCGAGTTTGTGGAAATGGGCCGCATTACTGTCGATTTCTTCGGCGCTAGCTCCAAACCAGCTCGGCGCTGTTCTTGGCGGCGGTGAAGCGTACGCTCGCTTTCCTGTTCGAAGTTCGCTGGCGGCAGGCACTCCGAGCGCAGCGCCGTGCTTGCTCTCGCGTTCGCTTCTTCGAGCTGAACGGCGTTCGTCGCTTGCTTAGGACTCTCCGACTTGTTAGCGGCATGGAGGTTCGCGGAGTTGTGGCTGCAGCCGTCGCTCCTAAGGTGTTGCGCTACGGGGATTGAAATGAGTCTTTGACGATGTGTGCCATCACGGTGAAATTATTAGCATGTCATATCTCACGTATGCTTTCCTTTCACCTAGCACGTATTTCTCATATGCATTTGTATTCATTCTCTGTCACGTGTGACTTACTATTTTACATACTTATTGTGTAGCCGTGGGCACACAGCGTGCTGAAATCTTTGTGGGCTGGTGTTTGCGATGCCTGTCATCCATCTCTTTTGTCAGAGCAGCTTCAGAAGGACTGTGCGAGATGTGAAGCTATAGTTATTTGTTTGTCATATTTTAACGCTTGTTTTTATATTAACGTGCACGTACTTGTCATATGCGTGCATCTTCGTCTTCTGTCACGTGTGTCTAACTATTTTTACTGTATTATTGTACGCGCAGCCGTGGGAACACAACAGGCAGAAGGCTGCATGCGCTGGCGTCTGCAATGCCTGTCGTCTATCGCTTCAGTTGGAGGAGCTCCCCAAGGAGTGAACAAGATTTGACAACGAGACGGAACTTGTACACTTCACTGTGAATTCACTTAAAAGAATGGAGAAACTTCATGTGTATGTAGAAAAATAAAATATTTCGATGTCTCACTTTTGTCGTTCGTTGTTGCCGTGACTGCGAAAGCAGTTACACATAGGTGGTTCGCGTGTTCTTTTCTGCGCAATTTGTTGCTCACTGCGCAGAAAAGCAGGCGAAAAGAGTATTAGGCCTGGCAGAAAATAAACAAAAAACAATGTTTTAACTGGGTACAATAAGTTGATCCGATTGGAGTGTTTGAGTGGATCAACCGTTCGTCCGGCAAGGTGCAACTGTGACGACTAACGGTTGCCCGGTAAGGTGTAAATATTGAGATTAACAGTTGCTCTATAAGGTGCAAACGTGACGACAAAATGTTAGGTCTTTGAGGTGATTTGTTAGACTAACGGTTGCTCACTAAGGTGTAAGTGTGAAGACTAAATGTTAGTCCCTCGAGCTCATCTGTGTGGACTTCCTGTTAGACCCGGTGCCGTAAGTCCTTAAAGGAATTGTTGGTTGTGGTAGCCCCATTAGTCTCCAAAAAGACGAACCACACAGCCTTGTAACACCCTTTTGCCTTAAAGTGCACGTATGATATCTACAAAATGATTGCCGTCCTATTACGGTAGTATACACTCAAAGAAAAAAAAATAAGCTCCAAATAATGCGTGGCTGCTGTTGTCGTGTTTCGCTAGCCATAGTGGTAGCGTATCCATATCACGATGAAGACGCTGAAGACGAAACAAGGGGACGAAGGCTTCCTAATATGCTACAGTTGGCTATGCTGTATGCGGTTCGGCCCATCAAAATTCCTAAAATAACTAGAGGGCACTCTGGCGCTGCAATCATTCATTGAGCATGGCAGTGATCGATAGTACACGGCTTTGCGTGGTCTTCATACTTGCGGGCGACAAATCGAATTCTGGTTTCTATTTTTGCTGTTTACAGTTTTGTTTTGAAGGAAAGAACAAACCCTTTCCAATTTCGGGATTTCTTTTGAACAGGTATGCCTAGAAAATTTAGGTGATAAAGCATAGCCACTGAACATTTACTGATTTATTATTCGTCAGAAAACAGCTTCAAGCCACACGAGCACACATAGAGCCAGAAATATGAAGATAAGACAACCACGTGTACTACTCACACTGTCAATGCTTGCTGAAGCACCGTGCGTTGCAGCTCCCATAGGCACTAGCACCAGAGTTTTCCCTAGTGTATTTATACGAAACTCTATGGTTCTGTCGGCGTTATGCCCAGCGACGATGACAACCTACAGTAGACAAGCCGTTTGAAGTGCTGCTCACCTACACGTAAGGGTATTTTCCCGCTCTGTGAGGACACAAGTCATATTTTAGATTATTATGAATGTTACTCCTTATCCGTAAGATTACTTGTAACAAAAAGCCATTGGACGAAAACAAAAATAACCAATCGCTCCGCCACAGACAATTCAAGGACACGCGCGTCTTGGAGAAACATTAATATTAAAGTTTTCTTTAGACAACTTGCAAAAACTGGTAACAGTTTATATTTGTAATATTTTGCTAGCAAGAAGGGAGCATCACTACATTGGCGGCTGCTTCTTGTATGAATTCGCTCCGAGGATTTATTTTCTTTAGTCTAAGTCCTTGCATATATCGGTGTACTCGTGGCTTACATTATTGCCTTCAATGAGAACGAACTCACTCGGACAATTTATCGGCATGGAATCCTCAACAACGTTGGTTTTCCAAAGAGTGCACTCTATGAAAACAGGAAGCAGCGATAAAGTACATATCGTCAACAATGAAGTGATATTGAACAACGTAACCAACAAACTCATTTAAGTTTATTAGAGTGTGCGGGCCAGTTCTAACGGGGTGGCGAAGTTTTTGCGAAACCTGCTTGGCAACCTCGTTGATAAAAATCAAACCAGGTCATTCAAGCATTTGACCTCTCCCCACTTGTTAACAGTGTAACATCCTGCTCTATCGGTGCAGGTATTGCTCAGTGGCGAATTTCTGCCAGCGGTATATTTTTGCAGGCTAGCAGCGCTGCAAGTGGCCGCGTTCTTTCCACAGGAGTTTCTACGAACTGCTATTTTTCCACTGTCACAACACTTGGAAGAAAGGGTCACTGCCTGCAATGTGCGATTCTGCGAGGGAAACATGTGGTGATTAGCTCGTCGTAGCAGGCATCCAAAAGATATCTCGTCCTCTCCTAAGGTAAATGGCACTTTGAAAAACATTTGCGTGCGACGGATGTTAACGCACTAAATTTCGATGGCGACATTTGCTCTGCTGTTTTAAACAATGTATAAAATTGGCGGCGGCATAATTTATGCCTGCTGTGCACCAGGTTGCGGATAGCATTCTCTCACTCACGGCAAAAAATTCTGAACAGATATAAATAAAAAATCGAAACACCGTTTTACCTTAGACTGTAGGTAACCAATGGCTTTGAAAATAAAGCAAAGTTTTACCCTACAGCGCTCTTAATAACCCACTGAAAACAATGCGCTCTTGAACTCGATATAATTTTCACGTAATATTTTACAGCGCAAGCTGTTATGAGATCTCAACGTGGATCACGTGCAGAGTTCCGCCACCGCCGGTGTCCGTAAACACAACGCCCGAAATGACACAGTGGGTCTCAAACCCGGCTCCACTGCTTGCCAGCCCAGTATTTTACCACTGAGCTACAGAGTTTTTTTTCTTCATTTCCGGTTAAACTTAATACAGGGGGTGCTAAGGTATAAATATTACAATACAAAAAATAATAAAAGAAAGTTAAACATAACAAAAGCCATCAAGCATTTCTATACCACATCGCGTCCTAGAATGCCTTCATGGTAAGAAGGGCTTTTACTCTTTCTAAGCAAAAAAGTACACATTCGTCCGTTCTTACTACCTCGACAATTCTTAAAATACTTTCTTTGAAATACTCTCTTGCCGGTCTCCTGCCAAGGTCACAGTGAAATCAAGCCATTCTAGAGCGCCATGTGCTGTGTAAGGCAGTCATCATGACAAAATCGAAAGGTAATCCATCGTCATTCTCTATTGCCAAATACCTTATCTCATGAGGGCCTAACGGGAACTCTTTTTTAATTGTGCTTTGTAATACGTCCCAACAATGCCTTCCCAACAATGTCCTTCCCAACAATGCAGCAAAACATGGTCAACAGTTTTCGGTTTCTTGCAGATTAGACAGTGAGATACCCAAGGCATATAAAACCCACGCTCCTCTAGGAAGCTTCTAACGGGAAGTGTTCTAGTGTATAATTTTAAAAAGAACGTTCTTGCACTTGGAGCTGCCGGCAATATTTAAACTCCTTTAGGTACATTCTGACCATTGCCTGCTGTATATAGCGCTCTGTACAGTGGGATGGGAAGCATAGTGTTACATAACTCTTTGAACGGTTTTTCATTTTCGACAAACCACAGGTTTTCAGTTGAAAACCAAACACACAAAAACCGCACGCTGGCCACCACTTCATTCATGTATCGTTTGTTGTGCCACAGACATGTTCCTCGTTCGGGAGCACGTTTCACGAGATCAAGCGCTGTTCCGACGAGCTGTCTCCCCCCTCCCAGCGCCACCTTCCGTGCAGTTCCGGGGATAACGTGCCTTCCTCCGCCGAACCACTTTGCAGTACCGGTATGGCTGCGTCTCCTCAGCCAAGCCACTGTGCCGTTCCGGGGAACTGGTCTCGCAGAAGAGTCCCAAAACGCTATTTAAGGCCATGCCGGCCCCATGTTAGAGGATTTTGCCCAAGCCGACGTTGTCGTGCTGGCCGGCTCTGTACAAACGACAACCTGCTACAGTAAACGCTCCTTTTTGTTGCTGTTTTCAAAACGGATTGCCTCCCTGTTTCGCCTTCGGGCTAAGGCTTCAGCGAAGTCCGCTCGACGTCTTGCCGCTCTTCGCCACCACTACCATCGCGACAGAGCAAATTCATAACAGCGGTTGGCAGCTTCGGGATACAATATTTGGCAAGTCTGATCGGATCTCTGAGCACGAGGACGACCGCCGTATTAGCGTTTGAATACGCTGGTATACGCTACCCTGTTCTCATCGTTCGGCAAGCTGGGACAAGCAACCCCGGATCTCAACATTGACAAGTTGGTCCGAATCCCTGAAGGCCTGATACTGTTCGACGGCAGCCACGAGTTGGACCATCATCGGCTACTTTGGTTGGGTGAGTGCCCAACGTTTACTGTTCATTTCGCCAGACCTCTTTAGCACAGGCAGATGTTAGGAGAGCGCTTAGTGTCTTTTTGGTTGTGATTTATCATTCACCTGCTCAAGACCGTAAGATTAGCTGTAGAGTACGGTGAATATCAATAGTAGAGCTTCACGAGAAACGAGATCGCGATGGAGCAGTACCTTGTGGAGGACCTCCTCGAAATTTGTCGAGCCATGGGGATTTCCACCGGGTCCGCTAAAACAAGGCAAGCGATTCTCGAGGTGATGCGGGCAGCGAATGTGACGGCCGAGGAAGCTGACGAGTTTTGGGGGCTCATCTGTGAGGAAAAGCAGAAGGCCGAAGAGCGAGAGGATAGAAGCCACGAACAATGAAAGGCCGAGAAAAGCCGCGAAGAGCTCGAAGCTCAAAGGCACGAACAATAGAAGGCCGAGGAGTGTCGAAAAAGGAGAGAGCATGCTATCAGAATGAAAGAACTTGATCTTAGAATTCAAGCACTTAAATGGGAGCGAGCTAAACACCAGCTCCACAACTTTCAGACAGGCGAGAACATCGCGAATTTTCTTGAGGATTTTGAAGTTGTCTGCTGTGATGTTGGCGTTATCCGCGACCTTTGGGTGGAGAAGCTCGCCACGTTGTTGCCGCGCAAGATAGCGCATGTTTTGGATTGCTTACCCTTCGAGGAAGCAGGAGACTTCAGTCATGTTAGATATGCCTTGATAAGATATTTTTTTAGTTCGAGTCATGCTGCTGAGCAAAGTCGGAGCAATGAAGACAAGGCTGAAGTGCCACGAAGGGCACTAAATGATGACGCCCGCCGAAAAGAGATGGAGGCTGAGGTCCGTCGCGTAGCGCTTGATGATGACGCTCGCCGGAAAGTGTTAGATCATGAGGACAGAAGGAAAGCGCAAGAGGCGGAGGCCCATCGCAAAGCGCGGTACGCCGATGTGCGTCAGAGAGAGCGAGATGAGGCGCGGCGTAAGGAGGTCGAGGTGGAAGAGCGTGAAAATGCGGCTCGCCGAAGAGCGCTAGAAGTAGAAGCGCGTCGAGAAGCGCTTAAACATAAGGCATGCCGAAAAGCTATGGAAGCTGAGGCCCGTCGCGAAGCACAAGCCGCAGAAGTGTGCCAGAGAGAGCGAGACGCCGAAGTGCGTCGGATAGAGCCAGACGCCGAGGTGCATCGGAAAGAGTTTGTGGCCGAGGCCCATCGCACGGCTAAGGACGCTGAGGCGCATCGCGAAGCGCTAGAGACGGAGACGCTTCACAGCACACATGATTCGGATGCATCGCATCAAAAAGAGCTTGACGACAAGTTGAGTCGTAAGGCACTACAGGCTGACGCCTGTCGAAAAAAGCTTGAGCAGGATGCGCGACATAAAGCGCTGCAGAGTAAAGCTCAAAAAAGAGAGCATGAGGCCGACTTCAAAGGCCAGAGAAAAAGGGCTATCCACGACAGTGATAGACCCCCACCGATTGAAAGCCCTGTAAGTGTCTTTGTTAGCTTTAAATTAATCGGGCCTCCCGTTATGCCACAGGCAGAGACCGCTAGCACCGGGCGCCAGGAAACGCTAGCCAACAAATTGGGAACTTCGACTCCCCACAAAGATAAGTTGGTTCAGCCGCATAGAGTTTTGGCAGAGCCTGTCGATGGCAGTGCGCTTGTGAATAAGTGTGTCGGGGCTTCCAGCATTCCTAGCCATTCGAAGAGAAAAAAAGCGTCGGCAAAAGCGTAGCGCGGAAGTTGATTCGTCGTCCTTTTGTCCAGACCGCAACCCTCAGAAGCTGTGGAGTGCGCGACTCCCCAGAGTTCGTCTGAGAGGGGCCCCGTCTTGCCATTACTATGAATGGACAATGTAATCAGCTTTGAAAATTGTTTTCTAGTTTGTCGTAAGCCATTCAGTAACAAATGTGTTTGAAATTTTGTGTTTTTTTTCCTTCTCATTGGAGAAGCAGGCATTGGTATGTTTGTTTCATTATTTTGTTTTCAAATTTTTCGAAAGGTAACAGTTAGTGTGTTTTATTTTGCGTAGAACGTTGCGTAAAAGCTCATAATTAACATACCATCTGTGTTTGGCATTACGTGTTAGTGCGCACGTCAGTGTAGGTTAACTTTGTTTTGTATAACGCACGCAAGTTTCATTCTTTCGTGCTTATTTCATTCTTATTTCATAATTTTTACTCTTATTGTCTTATTTTCAAGCGTGTTTTATCTTGTTTTGATCATATTGGCTGCGCGCATTGAAAAGAGAGCTTGTAGCAGGACAAACTTTTTTAAGTTGACAATATGACGCTTGCAGGCGACGCCAATGTGCGTGGTCCAGGATTGCTCGGTCTACCAAATTGTAGTTTCGGTGCTAAATTGAACAATCCTCAGAAGCTTCGATCATCCAGATTCTGCCTAAATTACAATTGAGAATCGCTTAAAAACAAAAAAATTCTGTTTGGTTTAGCAGTGTCATGCACTGTAAAGGAGTGTCAGCACTGTGTATTCCTCCCGAGATTCGTTGCTCGTGATGCTAATTGTTAGCCCAGCGTAATCTCGAGGAAACATTTGGTTCCTGCTTGCCTGGCGATTTGATCAGCATTTGAAGGGTTCTTGCTTTGGCCAGAGTGGTTCAGCTTTGTGTTCGACTCCGTCGTTCCAGTGAACCTGTGGAGGCCTATGGAAGTCTCAACGGGCGGAGAGAGCGGAACGGCTACCGACGGTCAACCAGCACCCTTCCTTCCGAGCCGCGCTGACGGCTCAAAACTCCGGATGCATTGTCTGGTGGCGGGGGTGCTGTTGTGCCACAGACATATTCCTTGTTAGGGAGCACGTCTCACGAGATCGAGCGCTGTTCCGACGAGCTGTCTCCCCCCTCCCAGCGCCGCCTTCCGTGCAGTTCCGTGGATAACGTCCCTTCCTCCGCCGAACCACTTTGCAGTTCTTGGTATGGCTGCGTCTCCTCAGCCGAGCCACTGTGCCGTTCCGGGGAACTGGTCTCGCAGAAGAGTCCCAAAACGCTATTTAAGGCCGTGCCGGCCCCATGTTAGAGGATTTTGCCCCAGCCAACATTGTCGTGCTGGCCGGCTCTGTACAAACGACAACCTGCAACAGTAAACGCTCCTTTTTGTTGCTGTTTTCAAAACGGACTGCCTCCCTGTTTCGCCTTCAGGCTAAGGCTTCAGCGAAGTCCGCTCGATGGCTCGCCGCTCTTCGCCACCGCTACCATCGCGACAGAGCAAATTCATAACACCTTGCACAGTTCTGTGGTAACTTCAGAGCTCACAACAAACTCAGGAAATAGTCTAGTTAGTCTAGTTTGACACACTGTTAGTAGGAAAATCTCTCTTGTCTCACTGAAAAAGAGAAACCTATTTACCAACTGTTTCATAAATAGATGTTCTAGCCCAAGGCCTCCACACTTCACCCGTCTAAACAAATTCGTGCGACTGCACCTTTTTCAGTTAGACCCCCGCAGAAATATTGCAAACACCCGATGTAATTTTTGCACATTCACCAGGGAACAGTACAGCACTTGCATCACACACCATAGCTTGAACACAAAGAACCAGTTGCATTCAGTAGCACTACCAAACATGGAAAGATAAGTTGCATTCACCCTATTCGCTTTCTCTTTAATTTCTTTTGTTTGCTGTGTCCAATATTTATCAGTACATTTGTGTAACTCGAGCGGTACTCCGACATATTTACTGGCGTTCTTGTTCATTTAATGGCTGCGAAAAAATTATCAGGTTCAAGGCCAATATCTATGCCAAAAGCCGAAGCATTTACCCCAGTTTGTGTGGCTTCCTGTAACTTCGGCCAAGTATTTAGAAACTCCGATTGATTCTTCAATGCCTTCATAGGAAGTGCTACAAATCACAACAATGTCAGTGAATGCAAGTAGTTTGACCTCTTAGGATTGTACTCTAAACCCATTAATAATGTCATTCAGCAATATCAACCGACATAATGTTTTATTATAGATGCAAAACAACAGTGGACTAACAGAGCAACCTCGACGCACTCAGCGCTCAATTCAAATTGGGGGGCCCAATGTCTTGTTGATCATTAGTCTCGTAATACCACTTTAATATACCATGACTACACCATTCATGAATATCTTATCAACTTTATTGTGCTCCAATACTACAAACACATTAAGCGTGCGCAACGCAATCAAACGCTTCCTCCAGATCCAGCTGGTGTATGGCCACACGAGCTAGACTGATGTCAACAGATTCGAGCACAGACCGCATTTTATGAACATTTGTTACTATAGACCAACCTGTGATTGCACACGTTTGGTGTGGACCGACGATATTTTTTATTACGGATTAAAGCCTGGCTTCCAAAAGTTTCTTTAATATTTTGTCGTCTACATCTGCCAGTGTGATTGGCCTGTCCGCTGTGACGTGCCTGAGCTTTTCGACCTCGTCTGTCTACGGAATCAGAACGGTGCGTGATTCACCAAAAGATGGTGGTAATTTTCTTCTCTCATATGCCTCGTTAGAAACGCCTGCAAGTATAGAAGACAATTCACTTTTAAAACATTTGTACCGCTTGGCAGAATTACCATCTGGTCCCTAAAACTTTCACGGATTTAACTCATCATAAGCCCGTTCAACTTCAGATCCAGGTATATATGATTCCAAAGCGCTTTTCACTTCTTCACTCACTTCTGGCATGCGCCCTTAATATTCTTCTTTAAATATTTCTAGGTTTACCTGTCTACACGGAAAAATGTTTTCAAATTGCCTTGAAAATGTGGATAAAATGCTGTTAGTATAGGTTACTTTTGACCATTTTTTCCTATTTTTTTATATGATTCCGCCGAGCGTTCATTTTTTCCACGCCTAACGCTCTTTTGATTAGCGTCTCTCCAGCAGCTGAAGCCTGAGCCCTGGCATGGACGAGTGCCCCACGTTAGCGTTCCTCGTCATGCAGTGCAAGTTTCTGCCTAATATTGCGTATGTCAATTTTATACTCTCCCGGTTGTTTGCACTTCAAGTCAAAACACCAGTGCTTGTCACTTGTCGTGAAAATAGTCTAAGACAGACTTGATGTCGGTAAACCAATCTCGTTAATACGACTTACAAAGCGTTTTAAACAGCGAAAAAAAATTAGTCATCACACAATGCAAATAGTGAACGAGTGGTGAACGAGTCCAATGCTCCACCCATCACAAAAGCTTGTTCTTGTTCCCCTGTTTACTGTGGTGCATACCCACTTCAGCCATAATTCCTCATCGTCTTTAGCCACTGCATGATCAATTGGTACAAAATTCCTCGCAATTGTTTAGCGGATACCACGCTTCTCAGAAGAATGACGAAAAATTGCACAGTTAATGGCGGCATATTACCAGAATAAATTTATTATTAATGACCCAGTGGGTATCAAGCAGGTGTGCTTGCAGTAGTTACCCAATGAGTGCTTCGAAAGTCTCTAAAAGGCCGCTCTTCTATTTTTTCGCTGTGACTGTGCTGCGCCTTCCGCGCAAGCCTGGCTTTTCTTTTTTGTTGTGATGTTCGGAACTGCATTTTAGTGCCTGTACATAGTGTAGATAAAGCCAGTTAACTCTAACGAACTGTGACTTTCCTGATTGAGATTCTATACAAAGAATTAACTAAATTTTTGGTGCCGTAACCCAGAAATGAAATATTAATAGACATTGACCACATCGACGGGACCTTAGCCGCACAGCTTTCACGGAGCCATAAAGATGCTGAAGAAGGAACGATGGGTGCATGGTACTCTAGTGACCCTTATCACCAAGCAGATTGAAGAAATCCTGCGAAAGGAACGAACTTTCGACATCGTTGTGGTGCGTGCGCTCATCGAGCGTTTAGTTCTTCAGAAGCAGCTCAGTAAGGTAAACGCCGCAATTGAACCCCGATTCTCACAGGAAGATGAAGATGTGGAGTTCGAATAGGGGCTGGAATACTTCAACAAGATTGCTAGCTATCTCGGCTCAGAAATAAATCAAAGTTGCCCCGAGGGACTACAAACAAGTTATGTTCTTTAAAATCAACAAGCCGTGGAAGTCCGCATTCTATACCAAAAGAGCATACTTCCAAAATTTGAAATGGTCAAGTTCCCTGTCCAACAACAAAAAAACTGGCAGCCATTTTGGCAGGAGTTCATAGCAGCGATGAAAAATAACTACGAACTGTTTGATGTTGAGAAGTTCAGCTACTTCAAGACACTTTTGGCAGGAGAAGCTGATGGAACCATAGCAAGACTGCAGACAACGGCTGATTGTCACGCGGATGCCGTTGACTTCTTGACCCAGAAGTTTAGAAACCTAACGGTGCTTATTAAAGATCAAATATAAGGACAGAGAGACCTCAAGTCCGTGAAATCACTCCGAAATGTTTGTGACCAGCGACGGCTTTGTCACGACCAGCAAATGCACATGCGTGGAATAAAGGGACTCGCTGTTAGTGAAGACCGCTACAACACCATGCTCTGACCGGTGCTGCTGTGGGCGCTTCCGCAAGAAATTATCCTCAACCATCATCGATCTCAGGCGGAGGCGTTGTAAGAGAGGAGCACTTGATCCACGGATGGTAGGTTTTCAACAACCGGGTCAGCAACCAAACATCGGACGGAACTCAACTCCTTTCTCCGCAACTTCTGATGTAAGTTGGACGGCCGCGAAATGACACAAGGTCGTCGACTCAACAATCCCTGGGTAAGCCTGCATTTAATTTCGAACACTACACAGTGAGGCTGCAACCAAACATTTGTCCAACATCGCCCGCTGCAACTCTGCATGGATCAACCCCTAACGTCGCATTAGAGATTCGCAAATCCACATAATATGAGAGTCAGCACTGCAACTTTGATTTGCAAATAGCGGAGCAAAGGCGGTTCTTTCTTCTAAACGTGTGTAATTCTACTGCACAAAAACGAGCATATTGCAAAGCAATGCAAAGTGAGAACCGCATGCAAAAATTGCATGGCCGGCGTGCCATTTCATGGGATATGTAGCCTTTGCTGGCGCCCAAAAGACCATGAACTCCACAAAGACAACAAAAAAAGTAAGCTTGCATGCATCTGGAGTCGAAGTTCTTGGCAAAACGCAGACGGTAATAATGCCACCTGTCGCACAGCGAATTCGGCAGTGAAAACGAAAAAAAAACTTTTTTCGGATCATTTTTTACAGTGGCAGCCGAAGAACATTTATCTCTGAACAGTGTTCGTGAGAGCGTGACTTTAGGCTGCTCGGAACTGAAGTTCTCACAATCGATGTTTGCGGGAGACAGCAAAAATAGGGCAGTTTCCGCAGAGTAGAAGTACGTCTACTTCCGAAGGATGCCCCTGAAGAAGAGTATTACTTGACGCTCTGGAATTGCCATCCATATCTGACCAAGCGAGTCATTGCCGATCCGAGCAAATTAAAGGAGACCTTGCGGGAACTGTCATTGCTCTTTGGCGGTGATCCAATTGAGCCAGACACCACAGTCGACATGCTCATTGGTTTATATCCATTTGGTAATGCCTGACCAGCAGAACAAAAAAAACTTAGAAGCAAATCGACCACTATCAAAACTGCTTTTGGCTGGGCGGTGCAAGAGCCGACAGTACTGAAGTGTAAAACAGTCAGTTGTGGTGCAAAGCCATCGCGTTAAGTTCTTCGATGACTGAATAGAAAACGGAGTTCATTCTTTGGCTCGTAAGGAAGCTTGAGGGTGTTAGGGTGTCTGGCACGCTAACAAAATCCCCGAATATGCACTCAATAGAACATTTCAACAAAGACATTAGGATGACTGATAAACATTATGGAGCGAAGCTCCTATAGTGAGAGTCACTGGACGAATCGAACGATCCCTCCATGGCAAAAAGACGATTCCAAATCTGGAGCGAGAGGTTTGTGAAATAACAGGGTGTAATGGGTGAGTACGACGCTAAAATGCGACAGTTGTCAGCAGATGGAATAACAGAGCCAGCCGCAGATGAGGTAGCAAGTAACGACCACCCCATTTCTTATATTTCCCTTTAGCTACTTAATAGACAATAGCATAGCAGCATGAAATTAAGCATTGTGTTTGATGTCCCAACGCAGTCACACGGTGTCGACGCAAGGTCACTGAAAAAAAAAGCTGGAAGGGGAACTTCAGATTGTGAAAAGTATTGAGCGTGTGTGTGTGAAGTGTTGGCGACACAGTGCTACAGGCATCCAGAAGTCTACTGGACTTATCCCTCCAGATGCAACCGCACGGGCAATCACACGGGCAGGTTGGCGTTGCCTTTGCCAAACATCGGTTCGTTTGGGTTAATGGTTATGAAGTGAAATTGTACATTTTGCTTTTTACCTTTGCTGTAACGAGTGCCATGCGTTTTTAAGTCGTGACAGAGACTAGGGCCACTAGGTTTTTGGGGGGAACTTGGCCGATTTGTATTGTGCAGAAGGTTGTGCAGGGTGTTTTATTAAAAGAACACTCAGTTTTTCGCGCGCGCTTCAAGGAAGCTCGCACTTCTTTGGAAGGCTTTCCGGCTCATGAAACTGTAAACATTTTTACTATTACCTATATAGAGGGCAAATTCCTCGAGCAAGCTCTATGGTGAAAGGGGGGGGGGGTGTCTATCAACTCCTCGTTCGCAGGGTAAAAAAGTTTGAGGAATGTTGCAGGCCACCGGTACGTTGACTTCGTTGAGCTGTCAACAGTACTGATGGAAGTAGAGGCTATTGTCAATTCTTGGCCCTAAGGAAGGTGCAGGACAACCCGAACGACAGTGTCATATTGACTTCAGCCAGTTTCCTTGCTGGGAAATACTTTACAAGCCTTTCGCAAACAACAACCGCAATGTGGAAAACATTTCTTCCCTTCTTACACCTTCAAAAAAAAATGATTGCGTTTGCTCCTTGCGTATTGCTGGGCCTAGCCGCAAGGGTATATTAGTTGCGCTCAGCCTGTGCATTCAGGCAAAGATGGCAGGCCTAAAAATGGGGACATTGTCTTAGTGCAAGAAGATATCCGGTGCCTGCCGGGAAAACATGGTGACATCAATGCAGTCCTCAGAAGGGATAAGAAGGTCCGTTCGTATCTCGTCAGGATACTGGTGAACAAGCTTGTGAGGCACCGCACGCAGCCATTCTTCCTGGAAAAGTTTTTGAACGTTAGAGTGAGCAGGCTGATTTGGCGGCCAGTGTTGTAAACGGTGCACGTTTCTCTAATCGCTGACGCGAACTCAGCGACAAAGCTTTTTACTGCTATATCAATTAGGTGAGCCCGTTCGGGGCGTCCTCGGACTCCTGTGACCGTGTTTTCATCCTTCCTGTCTCTGCTATCCCCTCGCTTTGTCGTCGCTCTCTGTGGCTTTCCTCACCTCTCTCGTTGCACCTTTATTCCTATACTTTTAATCTCTCCCCACCTCCATCCCTTGTGAGCTAATGCTGAGGTGTCGCACCCTGATGCAGACAGTTGTGTGGCTCACTTTTCTTTTCTTTTCCTTTTTCTAAACATAACCACTTCCCCCCGTTCGGGGAATGAGGCGCCTTTAGGGCGAAAAAGAGGTGCTCTGGTACTACAAGTGGTAGCGGAGAAGATAGTCGAAAGGAAAGAGCGGTCGAGTAAAGGCCTATGAACGGCCGCTGAGGTGTTTTTCTTGTGATCTTTTTAGTGGCTTTTTTAGTGCCTGTAAACAGTGTAATTAAATACAGCGTATTCTAGTGAACTGTTTTTTTCGTGATTGATAACTTATACAAGGAATTCACTACACTGTAAATTTATTCGTTCAGTGCAGTGGTGTCTTCATCAGTAGTGACTGACGACCGCTGAATAAATACTCCCCGTAACGATATTCACACTGTAACTATCTGTAATGTTGAACCATTGTCGATGCCTTTCGACGCACACTATACACCACAGTGAACACTGCACAATGTCACAGACAATGTCATATTTCTTCCACAAACCATCACGTGTGTAAACGTTTCGAAGATGAAGAGCCAGCTGGCACGACAAGTTTTTGTCACACATAATACCATACACCTAGATGCTTATGTGTTCTCTGACACACCCCACGGTAGAAGTTTTAATCGTAAAATCAAGTTTTATCAATCAAAAAAGAAACAAGCGTGCCCCAAGCACTGATCAACTACGACGCTGCACCACCAGTAGTAGCGTCGTTTCACTAACCACAGCCTTGCACTTGTCACGTCACGCTGTGACGTCCCCCGTGTCACAGAACGAGCGCTAAAAATGGGCGCGCCGCCAAATTCTTGCGATAACGCGCGGGAGAGACGCCGCGAGGTCAAAAGAAAAAAAGAAAACAAACACCCAAGGCTCCCCCCCCCGGCGCGCGCTATCCCCTCGGAAGCGTTGTTTCGCCGGCGAACCTCCTCACCCCACATCGGCGGCCGAGCAAGCACTCGAAATTCTAGAAGGAAAGAGGCGTGGTCATGCCGAGTTGAGTCATCCGACGTGGATGGCATTCGAACCGTCTCGCCCTCTCCCCAGCCTTCGCTGCGTATCGCGCGGACGAAATGACGATAACCTTCTGGAATCTCGCGCGGAAGGTATTTAATCAAGCGGCCGAGACGAGAGATCAGGAGAAGACGGAAGTTAGCGCCAGAGCACGTAGAGTATACCACCGTGGAGTCGGCGAAGGTTTTCTCCGTGGAGACGAAGCAGGTGAAGAAGATGATTTCCACCTGAGGGGTGACGACTCAAGCTACAGGCAAGAGTGTGTGGTTACCGCTATCGAGCGAAGACACGTGGCAACAGCTGCGTGTGTGAAGCCGACGTGTTTCCGGCGAAGAAGTTGGAAGCTTGGAGAGTGGCCAATTGAAGACGCGAGGTTTCCTGGAAGAGAAACTTCGAGGGCCACGGAACGACAACAACGCTGGACTTTGAGTGAGTTATTCTCGGAAGAGTATCATCTAGACTTTTGTTCCAAGAACTTTGGACTGAATTGGCTTTCTATCTCTTTAGTCTTTAAGTGTCTTGGTTGCTCAATGCATGCGACTGCATTGTAGTGCGCATTGTTGTCTGTGTCTGTTGTTTCGAGTGTGGCTGATTGTACTGTGTAGTACGTTGTTTGGTGTGTGACATATTGTATTCAACTATTGTGGAGTGTGCATACTTGTGTTAGTTTTTGATCTGCCGTTACCGAGAATATAATTCTGTTGTTTATCAACTCTCGGCTCTGTCTTGTTCTTTGGGCCACAGCCGGCGTCCGCTGGCGCGCCAAAAAGGACCACTTCTAAATTGTCCACGCTTTCATGATGCGGTTCAAAGGGCCGATACTTCGGCCTTTGGAATTAGCCCGGCGATCGCCTCCCTAATTAACGGGACCTGTGTGGACCCCGACAGACATTTATTGTGTTAGAGAAGACTGAATTCATCGCAGAATATGAAATTGTCTAAAACTGTGATCGAAGTGTGCTAATTAAGAGCTTTCCTACGTGTAAATTGTTTTTATTGCTGCTCAAGTACAGTTATTACAGCTTATTGCACCGTTAGGCACAGCATAACAATATTTATAGATCAGACTTCACTTAGCTTAATGTTGTGATGGCAGCTTTTGTTGCCGAAGTGTTTATTACAAATTTATTGTGTACTTCATTTCTATGAGCTAGTGTCGGAGAACCTTCCTGCTGCAAGAATCGCTGTCTCTTGACGTAGAAGCTTAGCCACTTGAGACTTTATTGGTGTGCAATTAAATTTTGTGCCCTAAAACCATAGGCATTACCTAAAGGTACGACCTTATCTTGTAGAATTAGTTAGTTTTATTGTTAAAATATATAGTACTAATGGGTGTTTTACGAATTCTTATATGAATTTCCTGGTGGAGGCACTTGAATCCATACCCAGCCGCTCCACCACTTGAAACGGAGTGTTCTACAAGCAGGACTTGACTTCGTGAATGATAGCATTATTTAGCGCTAGGGCTGCCCCGCCGCGGTGGTCTAGTGGCTAAGGTACTCGGCTGCTGACCCGCAGGTCGCGGGTTTGAATCCCGGCTGCGGCGGCTGCATTTCCGAAGGAGGCTGAAATGTTGTTTGCCATTGTGCTCAGATTTGGGTTCACGTTAAAAAACTCAGGTGGTCGAAATTTCCGGAGCCCTCCAACAAGGCGTCTCTCATAATTATGTGGTGGTTTTTGGACGCTAAACTCCACATATCAATCAATCAGCGCAAGGGCTAACTCGATGCTAGCGTATGATCACAGTGCGTCATCCTCTTTTTTCTCTACTCGAGCTGCATGTCTACTGCCCTCGTTACACTCCTTTCAATTCTGAGAATGCCCAGGATTGTCCAAAATGACCCTTCTTCTCACGTGTTTATTCGCTCCCACATTCTTCTTGCCTCACTCAATTTTTATTTTTTGTCTTCAAAGTGACCAAAATGTCGGAGTTTTGCTGATTTCGAATGTTCGCACTCCTACTTTGACGTTTCCTGTGAGCTGACGGGTTGCACGCTCCTGGTTTGCGATTTAATCGGCGACTTCTGCGTGAGTGTTACGTTGGACGTATACATCGAGGATGGTTGGAGTGCATGAGAAGTAGAATCGAAATGCTTCTAACTGCTGAAGAATAAACTGACACTGCCATTGAGGCTCTACTCTATATCGTTGGCACTTTGGAGTAAAATTCCTAACTTCAGTAAATTGATATAGTCGTGCTCCTGAGTTAGGAGACATATATACCGACTAGTAATTGCATTATTGGCTAGCCTAATAATGTAGCATAGTGGATGAAAAGGTAAGAATCGACTTATTACCGATTCTAGAGGGCGGCAAAAGACAAGAAAATTTGTACGAAATAATGACATCTTTGCATCACTCACAGCATAGCGCCAGCAACTCATCGATATCGCCGACTCTCGGCACTACATTCACAAAAATAAGTCTATGAGAAACGTTCAGCTTTGATTTAGGTAAACATTAAAAGAACTCATCTCTTCGTGTGTTCCTGAGCATAGTCAACGGCGTCCTTCAAAATCATGGTTATGTTGATATTATTATTATTATTATTATTATTATTATTATTATTATTATTATTATTATATTATTATTATTATTAATATTATTATTATTACTATTATTATTATGGCCAGATGGCGTCCCCTCCACCATACAGAAAGCTAATGGTAGCATATTTTCTCAAATACTCACTACGACAACTGTTGGAATGCTCCCACATGTCCCAGCATGTGGAAAACTGCGCGTTTCTTCAGTATTTATGTCGGGCTTCAAAACTGATGTTTCCAATCGTCACACAATTTATCTGCTGTGTGTCACTTAGAAGATATTTGAGCCGGCTCCTCACAACACACTGTGTGTTAGCATGAATGATTCACTGATTCCCAATCGACACGTGTTTCTTCCTGGCCACTCAACTACCACAAATCTTACTAGTTTTATAACACAACTCACTTTCTTCTATTTCTCACAAAGGACAAGTTGATTTAGTCAACTGTGTCCTGAGCAGGGCTTAGAAGTGTGGCAGCTTGGGCTAGTTAGTATGGCATGACAATAGTTGTCACACGAAAACAAAACGACGACACAGAGACAAGAAGGACACGAAGGACACGAGCACTCGTGTCCTTCGTGTCCTTCTTGTCTCTGTGTCGTCGTTTTGTTCTCGCGCTCTAACTATCGTCTGAGCAGGGCGTTTAATTAACTGTTTTTTTTAACTTGAAAGCCTTGATTTTGGCTCACCTGTTTATCTCTAGCACAGCTACCTGCTGAATAGATTGTTATTTGGCCGTAGATGGCCCAACACATTTCTTGGACTAAGTGACTAGTGCAGTTTCTCGAGTTTTGGTAATGGGTTATGTGATTTGGCCGTGAAAGGCCAAACATATTTCTTGGACTAAGTGACCAGTGGAGTTCCTTAAGTGTTCGTAATACGTTATGTTAATTTGCCGTAAATGGCCCAAAGTATTTTTTGGACAAAGTTACTAGTGAAGTTCCTCGATCGTCGGTAATAAGTCTACTCTTTTTTAAATTTAACTATGTTTTTTCGCAATTCCTTGTCCTTCTTTTATCTTGCATGCTGATGACATAGGATATTCAAGAATTTCGATTCAGTTCACGACTATCGTTTGCTGCAGTCAGATTTGTGTTTTTTCTCCGAATGATGTCATAGCGATGACCTACCTCTCTCTGAATTCTTCAAAGATCAAACTCATGAGTATATCGCACAAAACGCCCATCGTGTGATTTTCATATGTAAGGTTTATGTACTCAGCGATCTTGGTGTTCTTTGTGTAACATGCTAAAGTTTTCTGCTCAAATTAAAAGCGCTACGAGGCATGGCCTTCATTCGTCTTGCTGTATTTTTAAAATCTCTCAAGAATTCAGTTGTTCTAGAGCATGCCGCACATTGTGCACCGCCATATGTCTTTCCCAGCTTGAACATGCACCTGTGATCAGTAATAGCATTGCTAAATCTGGGAGTGATGCCATTTAGTGGGTCCACAAAAAATTATCAGCATTTCAAATTGTTGCTTCGCTCTAAATAACTCTGGATCTCGTTCTAACCCGCCTAACTTGTTATCATCACCATCTCTTCATTTCCGACGAAGTTAAGCTGACCTCTTTATTTTTCGACAAACTAGTTATCGGTAGGATATCCTGTCCTTTGCTTCTGATCTATGTAAATTTTCGGATTCAACATATATCAACCATATAAATTTGACCATTTCACGTACCGGCCAACTTTGAACACACTACTGATCTCAGAATACAAAGTTCACTCAATGTTGACTTTCGCAATATTCGAGTTCTTTGCTGTCCACTCATTGTTTTTATTTCAGCTGTTCACTGCCTTAATACAGATTTTCAATGTGTACAGATTCTTCTTTTTCCGTCTTTCAGGAAAGGTTCTAAATATCGGTGCATATTCGTATTCATTTTTCATTTCCTTATTATGAGTTTTGTCCTGTCGTTTTATTTTTCGCATTTTGCGCTTTTTTCTTTTTTCTGTGTATTTTCACTTTTCATTTGATTTTTTCAAAAAGTGCTTGTATTGTATTGTTTTATTTTTTGTACGCCCACACTAAGACTTCATGGTTGTTCCAGGGCACGTAATATAACAGATTGATAATAAAATATCTATAAAATATTGTTACTATTGAAGGAATTCATCAAGCAATTCGTTATTTAACGTGGCCTAAAACAACCATAATGTCTTAGTGCAGGCGCATGCAAAAATAAAGCAATACAAATAATGCATAAAAACAACAAATAACATATATCGATACCAAAACTGCAATATAGGCACCAAATAGAAAAATCAAATGAACAGTGACAATACACAGAAAAAATAAATCAGCGTTACAAGGAAAGAATAAAATGACAAGACGAGAATCGTATAAAGAAGTGATAAATGGCGGAAAATATACACATATGCAAAAACCTTCCTCAAAGATCGAACTGAAAGACTCTGCACATTGTGAAAAATTACGTTAAAACATTGTAGAGCTAAGATAAGGGCAATCGCAGTAGACTGTTAAAAACATCAAGCTCATGAACGTTAACAATACATAGACTTTGTATTCTGTGAACCGAAGTGTGTTGAAAAAGTTGGCAGGTACCTGAAATGGTCGATTCTCTATGGTTAGGTTATGAGTAATCCGAAAGTTTACACAACAAGGAAGTGAAGGGAAAGAGAGCATACCGTGAACTAGTTTGTAAAAATAGATCTGCGCGATGTCGTCGGCAGTAAAGTTATGACATTGATAATAATTTCGCAGTGTTAGAACGAGATGTACACTAATTTCTCCCGAAACAATCATTGTGGATGCTTATAATTTTTTTCTGGACTCGCTGAATGGCATCACCGCCAGATTTAACAATGCCATTCCAGATCACAGATGCATATTCGAGTTGAGGAAGATATATAGTGGTGTACGATCTGTTGAAGGCTGTACGAGAACTGAATTCTCGATTGATTCTACAAATGCAGCCGAGAGAATGAAGGCCAGGCATGGCAGCATGTTTAGTGTGAGCAGAAAAATTTAGCATACTATCAGAAAGAACACTGACTTCGTACACATAGTTTACTCTCCTTACATGAAAACATGGTATTGACAGAGTATAGAAATGACGCAATGGATGTTTCACGAGTTATACTCATGAACTTGGTCTTTGAGGTATTCAGACAAATGTTATAGTAATCACACGATTCAGAGAAAGAACAAAAATCGGAATGCAGCAAGCGACAGTCGTTGACTGAGTGAATTTTCTTGAATATAGTAATATCATCAGCACACAAGAGAAAAGAAGAATAACTAATTGCAAAAGAAACATCGTTGACGTGTATTGAAACAAAAGAGAGCCTTATACCGATCGCTGAGGTACTCCACTAGTGACGTTGTACAAGGAAGACGAATGGCCATTTATGGCAACATAGCATGATCTATTAACCAGATACCTGTGCAGGAGAATCACGAAAGACGAGTCAACTTCAAAGTTTGCAAGCTTAAACAAAAACAGTGAGCGGCTAACTACGTCAAATGCCTTGGTGAAGTCACAGTAGACTACATCAATCTGTCCTCCGAGAGAAATAGAAGATATTTGGGTCATAAAACTTGTGAAATTTGTGGCAGTAGAACGGTTGGGGAAAACCTTTTTTGATTAAAAATGGTTGAAATATTCACGCTATTATACAAAAAGTTGGGAAGAGCCAGCGCAAAGATATTTGATGTAGAACACAGTTGAGGAACCGGCCGATAATTAGAAACATCAGTTTTGCAGCCTGCCTTAGACACTGGAAGAACACGTGCAGTTTTCCAGCGCTCAGACAGTTGTTAGATATTGTAGTCAGCACTGGGGCAAATATACTACCATAAGTTTTTAGTACGGCAGAAGGAATGTCATCTGGGCCTCACGACAAGGACCGCTTTAGGCACTTAATGCTTGAGTAGAGGGGCTTTTTATTATGCGATAGAAAGATAGATGTCCTGAGTGCCTGGATGTTGTACTATTTGAGTCCAAGAGTCCAAGGCCTTATAAACGGAAGAAAAATGGGGGCAAAACAGTCAGCGACGGCATGCGCCTCGATACTGCCCGAGTCGAACACCCTGATGAACTCCCCAGTTTTACCACACTATTTGAGTACATATTTCAAAAACTCAGCTGGCCTGTCAGAACGAGTTTTTTTAATAATGCAATATATGAAATTTGGTCCCGTTTATATAGGCGTCTAGATAGAGCTCGCAAAAAAGCTGAACTCTTCCTTCTACTTACTAAAGGAAGAACATTTAGCTTTCTTGTGCGTACAATCTTTATGGTTACGTGTACCTTTAGGTTAAGGGGAAAACCAGTGAGAATATTTACGATGTTTAGGCTACATTACGGTATCAACCTACGCATGCTACTTAATGAAAACTCCATGACCTGCCCAACTTGTTCACCAACACTTGATTTGGTAGTAACCTATGACCAATCAACGGCTGAGAAGTAATGATAAGAGCTTGTGTAGTCCTCTCTCTTAAAAGCAAATCATTGAGATTGGGTAAAATGTATACTGTAGCACGTATTTTTGTCACATAGTGGTAGCCCTACATTAAGTGGTGGGTGTAATTTGTCAGCATGAACAAGAAAGTTGTCAGAGCGTGCAACCTCAACGGGTTTATCGTTTGATACATAGTAGTCCTAGACGTTGCTTTTGCAATTGATTACTGTGTTGTGTTGCAGTGTAAAATTAAACGCAAGAAAATCCAAGAGCAGGCTGCATTTTTTCTCGATGAAGTGATTACAATGAGAAAAGGTAAGCCAATGCCAGGTACATGGAAGTCACCCATAACAATATTGCTGTGCCCCCTATGAGACAAAATAACGCGTTTAATGGAAGACATTACACCAGGAAACAAGGCAAGCAAAGGGATGGGTGGTAAATAGCAACATTAATTTAACTACATTTCTCGGCACTCCAAACTAATATCGAACCAGATATATTCTTCAATAGATTCCAGGTCTTTCGGTGAACTGTCAACGGATACCAGCACGTCACCACCTTTCTGCTTGGTTGCACTTAAATCTCGGTCACCACGGAAGGTGGTGTAACTCGGGGGAAAAATTCAGATGATAGAATGATAAGGCCCAGCCAGGTTTCAGAAACAGCGATCATACAAAAAACTTGTTTCTCTTGGTACGTAGACCACGGGAATTCTCGCAGAGAATGTCTACGCAACACTGCCCTTTCATCACTGGGCACTAGCTCAGAGGGATGGAATATGTCGTCTTGCAGCGGAAAGGTTAGAAAAGGCATCCCTGAGGCCACATCGAAGGGTGATACAGGCGCTGTAGAGTTACCTTGTCAACCTCGACGTGAGAAGAAGCAGAAGTCTGATATTAAGTTTGAAGGCGCCGGCAAAAGACGTAAGACAGATCTATCGAAATAATGGTTTTAGATGTCAGCAGCAGTATTGTACGGGCTCAGCTAAAAACCAAAAATAGCCTTTGGCCACTGCTAAAGAGGTGACCGTTGAACAACACAAAGCGCTGAAGTGGTCATTGCGCCAAACAAAGCAGGTTTCTTCTTTCTGTCGCCTTCGAGTGAAAAAAGAGCTGCAGAAGAGGCTGTAGCAGGAATCACGCTGCGTCCCTCAGACGTGTCTTGAGCTGGCGGCAAATTTGACGGAAAAAGTGTATTGGAGAGAGGTTGTCCAGAGTACGCACGCTGCTTAGAAATCACAGATCGATCACCGTTATTGAGCACTGGGATGGCTACAGCTGCCTTCATGGGCACGGTGGGCATGCGGTTCGTCAGCGCCCCACGTAGGAAGCGGATCTCTCACCGAAGAGAGGCGATGATGCGGGCTCGCTGTTCCGCCCTCTGGGACTGATCCTTGTGCAGGTGCTCGTTTTCCTTGCGTAATGGAGATACCTCGTTGCTGAGAAACAAGATTCCCTTCAAAGCGTTGAGAAGACGGTGCAGACTATTGAAATCGCAACCCGCAGGGGCACACAGAAGGGGGGGGGGAAGGGGGAGGCTTAGCATCAGCATGACTCGGGTCACACATATTGCAGCAAGAGGAGCTTTTGCAAGTTTAAGCTATTGCAAGTGTAAGGTTCGCCTTCAAAAGCAAATCACAATAGCATATTCCGGCCTCATGCTCATTGCCTTCTAAGCTATTCGGTTCTCGATACGTTCCTCAAAACGTCTTACGGAAACATTCGCCGGGAAGCCATTGAAATGTATTTGTTTTGTGTGTAAGGAACCCTAATTAGCTCCAAAAAGAGTATCTTGTTTTCTTGGGTCTGACTCGTCAGTCGTGGGATCGAATACCGGATCTGGCGGCTTCAGTTTCTGTGGAGGAGAAAATACTGTAGGCCCGTGTGCTCATGTTTGGGTGCACCTTTAAAAACCCCAGGTGGTCCGAACTTCCGGAGCCCTTCACTGAGGCATCGCTCATAATCATATTATCACGTAGACGGGACTTGGACGGACACAGCAGGCTCGATGTTCAGATGTTTATCAACTGTTTCTTCAGCCGAAGTTGTGGGCAGGAAACTGATGGTCAGATAACAGCAAGCAGCAATAGGCGCTGACAGCGACCGAACAGAGCGTCAGCTGGTGATCAACTGACAAACTGCGATGCGCATCGGCATTGATACACGTGTCGTCGAATATTCTAGCGTTATCGCAAGCGGCCATGTAGGTCCCAGAATAATCTGTAATGTTGGTGAAGTGGGCGTAATCTTTACGAAATGATCTATAAAGTCCCGAAGCTTCTTGAACGGCGCATGCGTGGTTTGCGCTGAGAATTACGTAGAGTGTACCGGGATTGATTGATTGATATGTGGGGTTTAATGTCCCAAAACCACTATATGATTATGAGAGACGCCGTAGTAGAGGGCTCCGGAAATTTTGACCACCTGGGGTTCTTTAACGTGCACCCAAATCTGAGCACACGGGCCTACAACATATCCGCCTCCATCGGAAATGCAGCCGCCGCCGCCGGGATTTGAACCCGCGACCTGCGGGTCAGCAGCCGAGTACCTTAGCCACTAGACCACCGCGGCGGGGCAGAGTGTACCGGGATGATACCAAAGCTAGTGTAAGGAAACACGGCAATATGGTGGTTTTGGGACAATAGATCCCACATATCAATTAAATTTTGGGCCTGCATCTTCAGTCGACTTCGCGCGCGTACCGTCCATGATATATCTGGTGTAGATGCTGGGTATGTTTCAGCCTGGTTCTTCAAGCGATAACCTGAAATAAAATAATGACGAAGAAGAGTGCAGATGCCGCCGAAATAAGTCACAAGTCACCGTTTCAAAAATCACAAAAATTGTTTCAAAAGTTTATTCAGACAACTAGGAATATCGCTTACTACTTCAAATATTTTGTCTTTTGGGGCTGTTTTATTAGGACACAGTGACAGGAACATCTGCGGAGCTATCTGCGAGTTCCTGAGTAACACAAGAAGATTACCTTGCTGAGCCATTAATCACCTGTGGATTTTTACTAGCAAATCTAACATTTATTATCTAGCTATTACACTGTTATAATTTTACCTTCAGAAGAATTTCATATAACGATTAGCCCTCACATATTCAACAAATTCTAGTATTTCTCTTCTTTCCCTTTTTTGTCATTGTCTCAAATTAATTCCACCAAGTCAAAAGAGAGTAATCCTATTCTCCTAGCCTGGTTAACCTAAAGGTGTTGACTTGCATTAACCACCGGCTTCTTGGCCAATCCCCCTTAGTGGTTGGAGCCACAATGGAAAGGATCAAGCAGGCAAGCAAACAAAGAACTGCTGCCGCTGGAATACGAACTGTTGCCAGGGAAAACAAAAACAAAGCCGAACGCCATCGCAGCTGCAATGAGTGAGCCTTCACCACCAGCTGCCTTTCCACTGCAGCATCCACGAAAACCTCCGACTTTCCATGGCTCGCCATGCCACGACCCCGACGACTACTTGCTTGAGAAGTTTGATTGCTTGTCAACACAAAGCCAGCGTAATATCCTGTGCGAATACTTAATTAATTGGGATACCCTTACTTTCTAACATCCGCCTGAAGAAATGCTGATTAAGCAGTGAGCACAAGGCCACTACTAAAAGACATTTAATGTCTGGATGAGTTGAAAAAAGTATGTCCTTGGTTGCTATGACAGATTTATGCTCATAGCCAGGAAGCCAACATTCAGAAGAGAATGCATCACATCTTGTAGTGAATGTTTGCGGTGTGGGCAACTTTGCCACATTGACATATTACCCTGCGCTCTTTCCAACACATTCGTCGGGACGGAAAGGAGCAAACATGTTATCCTCCTGAGTCACTGTAACTCAGCTTGTCTGTGCTTTCTCAGTGGTTACATGTCGACAGGAGCTTCGGAAGTATATCTGAAGTGTGGGGGCGACATCTGTGACCAGGTATATATATATATATATATATATATATATATATATATATATATATATATATATATATATATATATATGTTATTTATATATATATATATATATATATAAGTAGATTATAAAGAATCTGGTTTTTTTGTCGTAGAATTAAGGAAAAATAAGTATACGCCTCGCAAAAACTGTTTATTGGTGACGTTTCGATCGGAGATCGATCTTCATCAGACGAAATTTAGTAGGCTCCGGCGCGTATTTATGCCAACTTCCGGCCGAGAGAGAGCGAGAGAAAAGAAAAGGAAAAAAGAGAAAAAGAGAGCGAGATAAAAAGAAAATTTGCATATACCAGTGGCCCAACTACCCATCATGCACTGATAAGCAGCCAAACGGCCAAGTGTGCGTACTACGCATAGCACGTGCATTGAAAAAAAGAAAAAAAAGAAAAAAAGAGAAAAAGAGAGAAAAAGGAAGAAAAAAACAAAAAACGCACCTGGGCCAGTGGCAATAACAACCATTATACACTGATAAGATTCAAACGCCCACGTTAGCGTACTATTAATGGCAGGGGCATTTTGTAAAAAACAAACAGTGGTAGACAACATACAATCATGGCAAGTTTTTTGGTCCAGGGGGGCAAAATTAAGCAAATTCCAGTGATGAAAAGTTTGACTCCTCAAGTTCACCTCTCATCAGCTTTCCCGGTAGCTTGTAAAGAATACGATAGTACATTCCTTGTGATCATTGCCGCTTTCGCATTCCACCTTTTCTTCCCCTCTATAGTTGCTCTTCACGCCTGGCAAGGAGGGCTACGTCCGAACGATGTGATAAATTTCAAAAAAAGGAAAAAAGGAAAAAGGGGAAAAAAGAAAAAAAGGAGAGAAGAACAGCAAACAAGCGCTACGCGTGTCAAAGCTCCACACGTCCAGCATAGGCACATGCCACGTAGCTACGATCTCCGGTCTATGGCTCAAGAATATTAAATATATACTGGAGGTTGTGCCATAGACCGGTGATACTTGAGCCACAGACCGGAGAACGTAGCTACGTGGCATGTGCTTATCCAGCACGTGCGGAGCTTTGACACGCGTAGCGTTTGTTTGCTGTTTTTCTCTCCTTTTTTTCTTTTTCCCCTTTTTCCTTTTTTTTTCCTTTTTTTAAGTTTATCACATAGTTCTGACGTAGCCCTCCTCATTAGGCTCCAAGAGCAACTATAGAATGGGAGAACAGGTGGAATGCGAAAGCGACAATGATCGCAAAAAATGTACCATCCCTATCGGAAAAATTGCCATGGTGGATACTGGAAAACATGGTGGGGGTAGTGGAAATAATAGTGGGCATGGTGGAAATAATAGTGGGCATGGTGGAAATTATGATGGCTATGGTGGGACGTAGTGGAAAATATGGTGGTTATGCCGGGACATACTAGGTGGTATGGTGTACAGATGATGGGTAAAGTGGAAATGATGGTGGAAAGCAGAGGCTAGATAGTGGGCAATAATGGGACACTCTGCCCACCATTGCGATAATGCTGGGAAGCCCTAAGCATATGGTGGGTGGTGCTTATTATGGTGGCCTACATGGTGTACCAAGCTGAGAAACTCTTCCCACCATTGCGATAATGCTGGGAAGCACTAAGCAGATGATGGGTGCTGCTTGTTATGGTGGGCCACATGGTGTACCAAGCTGAGAAGCTTTGCCCACCATCGCGATAATGCTGGGAAGCAGTAAGCAGATGGTGGGTGGGCTTATAATGGCGGGCAATTTATATAGTGTACCAAGCTGGGATCTGTACACTACATGTTCTACCATTATGATTTCCACCAAAAGTTAGGCCTACCAACCGAGCCCGTACAAGTGTGTTATCTGTGCTTCCGGGTTTCACAATACACGATTTCGACGATTAAGTATGACAATACAGCGCAGCCATGGCATCAATTAACCTAAATGAAGCATTTTTCATTGTGTGTGGTGTCCGCTCAAGAAGCAACAAACATCAATGCGACGCGAATAAAGCACTCCCAGAGAACGTAATTAAGTGTCTTCTCACCGACAGCCACCGGTCACGCTCGCCGGCACTTCTTTAGCTTTTGTACGAGAACTCAGACGTGGCAATTCGTATGCTTGGTGAACCAATATGATATAAACCAATATGATGTTTCCGGCACACTGCATTCGTTTTGGCCAAGCCGTTATGTAGTTGTTATTGTAGTGAAAGAGCTACAGCATTGCGCTGGCGCGACTGCCCTCGACATGGCTCGAAAAGCATCCCAATACTCAATCAAATAAACTAGGCGGGCGTATCTATTAAATGAGCCTAGAAGCGTCATAAAGCGTGAGCAGATGTCGCCCTTTAAAACGAGCGTGAAACGGATATTAAACTTGGCAGACCCCGCCGGTAAACTGTTGCTGCTCCCCAGTCCACTTGTTTTTTTTCTTATATATGTGAATTGTAAAAAAAAATTAGCACTAGTGCCATTAACATAGTGGCAATCGTTACAGGCCGCAGTTGCTTGTGTTTAATAAATGTGCAATTTTTAGTAGCAGGTGTAGATCTAGTCTATGTTGTGTACACGACAAACATAACTTAAGTTGAACCTTAAGTTTGTATGCCAACTAAGTATTTAACACACGATAACCACCATGTTGGTGCGGCGCAGTGGTTAAACACAGAAAAAAAATGTCGTGGCGCAGTGGTTAGCGTCTTCGACTGGGAATCCGCAGGTGGCACGTTCGATCCTCCGTGGTGCCTTGTTTTTTTTTTTACGGGACAGGTGGTTTTTATACCGTTTTTATAGAATTCTTTTTTATTTTTTGTGGCACCTCGTCACGGCGATTCTGACGTCATTTCGCGCTCAAGTGTTGCCAGCACTGCAGCACCCACCATACCCACCATGCGCCATGGTGGGCGTTTCCCACCATTCACCCACTACATTAATCCACTCTAATTGTGGGTGGTGGTTTACACCATGCCCACCATTCGTTTTTTTTTCGATAGGGATGGTATTCTTTACAAGCTACCGGAAAAGCTGATGAGAGGTGAACCTGAGGAGTCAAACTTTTCATCACTGGAATTAGCTTAATTTAGCCCCCTGGACCAAAAAACTTGCCATGATTGTATGTTGTCTACCACTCTTTTTTTTTACAGAATGCACCTGCCGTTAATAGTACGCAAACGTGGTCGTTTGACTACTTATCAGTTTATAATGGTTGTTATTGACACTGGCCCAGCAGGTGCGTTTTTGTGTTTTCTTTTCTTTCTTTTTTCTCTTTTTTTTCTTTTTCTTTTTTTCTTTTTTAATGCACGTGCTATGCGTAGTACGCACACCTGGCCGTTCGGCTGCTTATCAGTGCATGATGGGTAGTTGGGCCACTGGTATATGTAGATTTTTCTTTTTCTCTTTTTCTTTCTGTTTTTCTTTTTCCTTTTCTTTTTCTCTCATTCTCTTTCGGCTGGAAGTTGGCATAAAAACGCGTCGAAGCCTACTAAATTTCGTCTGATGAAGATCGGTCTCCGATCGAAACGTCACCATTAAACAGTTTTTTAGAGGCGTATACTTGATATATATATATATATATATATATATTGCCACAGGCATGGAACGAGGTTTAGCCATGCCAATGCGAGTATGTGCCATGGTGTGAAAGAAGAAGAGGACGGTTGGTGTGTGCTCGTGCTCTAACGTTCGGTTCGGCTCGACGTCCAGTGCTGCTCCTGTGAACAGGCGTTGTGGTCGTTCTGTGATCACGTGACATTTTCTGGTGGAGGTGCTGGGTAGTGTTGTATGCACTGCAATCAGCAGCAAGGTCCCGACACTAGCCGCGACTTGGAAGAACCAGCTGACCTACGGCGTAGCAGGCGACAGCTAGGCCTACCTCCTGAATTCAGACCATTTCCTCAACTCGGCAGTACTATGGCTAGTGCGGGAACGCAAACCCAAGAAACATCAACGCTGCCTCTTCCATGGTTCTTCAACGTTCCGCGTACTCCAAAGCCGTTCCACGGTGACCCTTATGAAGACGTCGACGACTGGCTCGACGACTACAACCGTTGCGGCAGCGTCAACGAGTGGAACGAGCAGCGAAAGCTTCGGTACGTCTACTTTTATCTCGAGGACTCTGCGCGCACTTGGTTCGAAAACCATGAAGCCACTATGACAACCTGGCCAGAGTTTTGCAACCAGTTGCGAAATACCTTCCGAAGCTCTGACCGAAAGGAGCAAGCGGAACGGCTCCTCAATTCCCGAAACCAGCGTCCGAACGAGAGTGTTGCTATGTTCGTTGAGGACATGACGCGGCTGTTCAGGCGAGCCGACTCTTCAATGACGGAAGAAAAGAAGGTGCGCCTCCTAATGCGGGGAGTGAAGGAGCAGCTGTTCGCGGGACTAGTGCGGAACCCTCCCGGCACTGTAGAGGATTTCCTTCGCGAAGCCACGACAATGGAGAGAATGCTAAGGCAGCGTTCGTACCAGTATGAACGTCCTGGCAGTCTTTCGTCAGTGTCGTCGGCCCTACAAACACCTGACGTCACGACTGCAAAAGACCTGACGGAGCTCATACGCAGTATTGTGCGCGAGGAGCTGCAAAAGCTGCACGTGGTGTCTTCTCCGCCCCATGTTGCTGCTTTAACGGATGTCGTTCGCGAAGAGGTCCGGCAGCTGGTGCACCCCATGACGACTCTGCGTGCAGCCGAAGTCCAACCCATGACGGCCCCGCGTCCAGCCGGAGCTCCGCTATTAACGTACGCGGAAGCACTGCGTACTCCTGCACCGGCTGTTGGCTATCCGTCCCGTCCGTCCACCCTGCAGACGGCACCGTCGTTCTACTCGGGACCACCGCAGTACGGCAACCCACCCCTTACACGGAAATCCAGTGTATGGCGTGCTCCCGACAACCGGCCTCTATGTTATCACTGTGGTGAACCAGGTCACATCTACCGTTAGTGCGCCTACAGGCACATGGGTCTTCCCGGCTTTCGTCCGGATGCTCGTCGACCCAGAGATGGTGAGCGGCCCCGTGCTATCGCCGAATACTTGGCAAGCCAACGACCCTCAACCCTTCCGCGTCGCCAATCCCGCTCACCATCTCCACGGCGTTCCACGTCACCTGGTCAACAATCAACCTTTGCGGACGTCCTTGCAGGAAGATCACCTAGATCCACAAGCCCGCGCCGGGGAAACTAAGAACAGCGACCTCTGGGGGTGAGGCCGCTGTTGATCGACCGTTACAAGACCCTCCCCCGATTTCCCTGCCGACATCCGACGACATTCTTTCACCGACGTGTGCCATCGACGACAAACAGGTCTCTGCTCGTATCTCTGTTCTTGTCGACAACCACCCGCTGACCGCTCTGGTAGATACGGGTGCCGATTATTCTGTTATAAGCGCTGACCTCGCTGCACAGCTAAGAAAGGTAACGACACCTTGGGGACATGGAACCAACCTCCGGACTGCGGGAGGTCACTTATTGACACCGCTAGGAATGTGCACTGCCCGCCTCCGAATTCGTGAGTCGACGTACATTGTTTCCTTCGTTGTGTTGCGCGAATGCTCCCAAAACCTGATTCTCGGAATGGATTTTCTCCGCGAGCATGGAGCCATTATTAACCTTCGCGACCTGCTCATAACGTTAGCTAACGACCATACAGCCCCACGAAAAGATGCAGTTGCGCCGACCACAACACTTCGAATTGCTGACGACACCATCGCACTGCCGCCGCGAGCCAGTATGTTGGTAACGGTTGAGAGCGACTGCGACAACAAGAGTAGTGGCATCGCGGAAACTAACCTCTCGGTGCTCTTGGCTCGGCAGATTTGTGTCGCGCGTGCTATCGTCAAACTGAAGCATCGGAGGACTCAGCTTCTGATCACGAATTTCGGCGGCCAGTACCAACACTTGGCAAAGCGAACAGCAATCGCGAACTTTGAAGCCATCGATGACGCAGAATGTTCCACTATTGCTCCGATTGCCACTGCTGCCGAAGGTAACACTGATATAGCCAGTACGGTTGACGTGAATTGCCAGCTATCCTGTGCGCAGCAACAGCACATACGCATGATTTTACGTACGTATAGTGATTGCTTTGCGTCCACCTCCAAAATCAAGCAGACCCCAACCGTGAAGCACCGCATTATAACGGACCCTACCGAACGGCCTGTACGACAGCACGCCTACCGCGTGTCGCAAAAAGAACAAGAGGCAATACGTTTTCAAGTGAAACAGATGCTCGACGACGACGTCATCCAACCCTCGAACAGTCCATGGGCGTCACCCGTTGTACTTGTTAAAAAGAAAGACGGCACTCTTCGATTTTGCGTCGATTACCGGAAGCTCAACAAAGTGACGAAGAGAGACGTCTACCCTCTCCCACGCATAGATGACTCACTGGATCGACTTCGACATGCCCGATATTTTTCCTCAATGGATTTACGCAGCGGCTACTGGCAGATCGAGGTCGATGAACGTGACAGGGAAAAAACAGCATTCATAACTCCCGATGGCCTCTACGAATTCAAAGTGTTACCCTTTGGATTGTGCTCTGCACCGGCAACGTTCCAAAGGATGATGGACACCGTCCTGTCCGGTCTGAAGTGGGAATCCTGCCTCGTGTATTTAGACGACGTCGTTGTTTTTTCTAAAACATTTGAGCAACATTTACAACGACTTCAGTCCGTCTTCGTCGCTATTCGATCCGCAGGCCTATCTCTAAAACCGGAGAAGTGTCATTTCGGCTACGAAGAACTAAAGTTCCTCGGCCACCTTATCAGTCACGATGGCATTAGACCAGACCCAGAAAAGACCATGGCTGTTGCTGCATTTCCTCCACCTTCGAACAAACGGGATTTGCGCCGGTTTTTGGGTCTCTGCGCCTACTACAGGCGCTTTGTCCAGAGCTTTGCCAACATCGCTGAACCCCTTACCCGTTTAACGAAGGAGGATACTCCTTTTGTGTGGGGTCCAGAGCAGAGAGCCGCTTTTTCCCAGCTTCAGCAGTGCCTTCAGAGTGAACCCTTACTAGGGCACTTTGATGAAGATGCCACCACCGAAGTTCACACTGACGCAAGCAACATCGGTCTTGGTGCAGTACTCGTCCAGTGGCAAGACGGCGCTGAACGTCCCATCGCTTATGCTAGCCGCATTTTGTCATCTGCGGAAACTAACTACTCGACCACGGAGAAGGAATGTCTTGCTGTTATTTGGGCGATAACAAAGTTCCGACCGTATCTGTATGGCCGTCCATTCAGAGTAGTTACGGACCATCATGCCCTCTGTTGGCTGGCCAATCTCAAGGACCCCTCAGGGCGCCTCGCGAGGTGGAGCTTACGCCTTCAAGAATTTGAGGTTACAGTCGTCTACAAGTCGGGCCGCAGGCACACTGATGCTGATTGCCTTTCGCGCGCACCCCTCGCGACGACATCGAAGGACGATGATACCGATAGCCATTTTCTTTGTGCAGTCAGTGAATCTGACTTGGCCCAACAACAGTGGAATGATTCAGAGATCCAACAACTTATCAAATACCTTCAAGGTCGCAGCTCGAGTCCACCATCGGCATTTGCACGTTCAGGGTCATTTTGTCTCCGCAACGACATCGTCTACAAAAAGAACTTCGAACCTTATGCGACTGAGTACCTCCTCGTCGTTCCACCAGGGCTACGTGCTGACATTTTATCTGCCTGCCACGACGAGCCTTCCTCCGGCCACCTAGGATTCGCACGTACCCTTGCCCGGATTCGGACTCGCTACTACTGGCCAAAGCTCACCCAGGATGTCAAGCATTACGTTAAAACATGCAATCATTGCCAGCGCCGTAAAGCCCCACCTGTGCGCCCTGCTGATTTATTACAGCCTGTTGCACCCCCGTCACAACCGTTTGAACGAATCGGCATGGACTTGCTTGGGCCCTTCCCGAAGTCACATGATGGCAACCTATGGATCGTAGTCGCTACTGACTATTTAACGAGGTACTGCGAAACGAAAGCCCTACAACGAGGCACCGCCAATGAGGTTGCGTATTTTTTTATCAACAACATCGTCCTCCGCCATGGAGCGCCAACAGTTCTTATCACTGACCGTGGAACAGCCTTTACAGCCCAATTGATGCAAGACGTCACGAGACTTAGTGGAACAGCTCATCGCAAAACAACCGCATACCATCCACAAACCAACGGTCTGACGGAGAGATTAAACAAGACGCTCGCTGACATGCTATCTATGTACGTCGACCGTAATCACAAGAACTGGGATGCAATTTTGCCATATGTAACGTTCGCTTACAACACTGCGGTTCAAGAGACTACGGGTTTCACTCCATTCCGGTTGCTTCACGGCCGAGAAGCAATTACGATGCTTGATGCCATGCTGTTGCCTGACACAACCGATATTACTACTGATGCGAACGACTTTATCCGGCTCGCCGACGCGGCCCGCCAGCTTGCACTCAAGCGGATCCGAAAACAACAACGAATCGACTCGCAGAGGTACAACTCCCGTCATCGCCATGTCATTTACCAACCCGGTGATCTAGTCTGGCTGTGGATCCCCGTTCGCAAAAAGGGCCACTCGGAAAAGTTACTTCACCGCTACTTCGGTCCTTATAGAGTACTACGGCGCCTCACAGATGTCAACTACGAAATTCTGCTTGAAGACACAGCTCAGCGATCTCGATGTTCCCAGCAGGCCGACATTGTTCATGTGTCACGGATGAAGCCACACTACCCCCGAGCCACCTGACACTGCTTCATCACACGTCTTTGTGCGTTTACGAGACTACCTTAACTTTTAATCGGCATTGGTCATCGGGGTAGTACTTTTTTTTTCGAAGGGGGGGTAATGCCACAGGCATGGAACGAGGTTTAGCCATGCCAATGCGAGTATGTGCCATGGTGTGAAAGAAGAAGAGGACGGTTGGTGTGTGCTCGTGCTCTAACGTTCGGTTCGGCTCGACGTCCAGTGCTGCTCCTGTGAACAGGCGTTGTGGTCGTTCTGTGATCACGTGATCATATATATATATATATATATATATATATATATGCATGGTAGTTGAGTGGCCGTAGCGTTGCAAGTAGTCAAGTAGATCCCCCGTGAGCGGTAACAACGTGGTGTATAGGATATGACAATCCTGATGAAGGCCAGACTCTAGACCGAAACGTCGAAATAAACCGCGCTGTGACCGCTCACGGAGAATCTACCTGACTATGTATACATATATAAAATATATATACCTTGCGGCGACAAATACATAGCTGGCACCCGAGGGGCGTTCACCGTATATTATTTTTCTCTTCTTCTCTTTTTTCTTCTTTTTCTTTCCTTTTTCTTTTTTCTTTTTTTCCTTTTTTTCTTTCCTGTATTTTTTTCCTTTTTCTTTGCCCTCTGATTTGAGAATATGTAAAGCTGAGCACCAATGAACTGTATTTTTAATCCTGATGAAGGCCAGACTCTAAGCCGAAACGTCGAAATAAAACCACGTTGTGACCGCTCACAGAGGATATACTGGACTATATATATATATATATATATATATATATATATATATATATATATATATATATATATATATATATATATATATATATATATATATCACTCTGGCATTCATACGTATCTTTGTTTAGGGAGGAGTCGTAGCATCTGTGAGGGGGGGTGGGGGCATGCCCCCTGGTTGGTTTCTAACATATAGGGGTGATGGCCCCACTGCCTCCTTGGTTCCGGAGCCCCTGTATGCAGATATGATACAGTGCTTCTTTTAACGGTGCGAGGTTCACCATCGAGTGGTGGCATGTCCAACTGCTATATTATTTGCATGGTACGTTAAATTTTTTTGGAAGGCTGCGTCACTATTCTAATTGCCACCGTGAATACATGTTTCAGAGCCAATAGAAAATGCAGGCAAGGATGCAGTTAGGCATAATGTGTATTACCACGAATATTTGATCATCCTTATTTAATACCTGCTTTAGACGAGCAGAAGTAGTTCTAGCGGAATAGGTACTCCCCTCTGGCTTTCAGGTGGAGAAGCACGCATGTTTATTCTCGTGGTAGGAGCGCGGTTTTTGTGTGGAAAGACGGCGTGCGGTGGCGGCGACAAATGCATAGCAGGCCCGTGAACACACACACAAAAAAACAAGCTATTCGTTTTCGCCATGTTTTTTGAATGATTATGATTTGAGTACAGATATTCATTTTGTGGCCGAAAGTAAAGATAGCGAAGACGGTGAATTGAGTAGCTCCTCCGGTCATGATGATGATTGCTCGGACGTGAACACTGCGTGTACCTGCCGGTGAAGCCGGTTTTCATTATTCCACGCTTTGAGAGAGAGATAAATATAAAAAGAATACACGGGCACGTTAACTTAGAAAAACTGGTTTGCTACCCTGTCCAAGGATGGCGAATATAGGGTCAAAAAAGGAATACAGATCGAGAGATATAAAAAATAGGAAAAAATTACACATTCACACACATCGAGGGCATTCCGATCACAGTCGTTTGGAGAAGCCGGTTGAACGCAAGGAGCGCAAGAGCGCCTTCACAGCCTTCTTCTGTGACATAAAGTCCTGTCGGACGCGCAGGATTCTTTCTTCCGAAAGAGTATGGTTGTCCAGTTTGTCTAGTGCATTGCAGAGTGACTGTCTGTGCGAGCAGTATTGTGGGCATTCACACAAAATATGCCAAGTTATTTTGTCACTGCCACAATGGTCACATGCAGCAGTGTCGGCCATTCCTAAAGAATTTTCACACAGCCGCAAAACTTTCTGAGTGAAATACCAAATGGTGGTTAGCCTACACAAGTTAATAAATTTATGGAGAGTGTAAATGCTTTGTTTACAATGTTTTCAGTTTTATTAGTAGCAGGTAGCTCCTGCATTGTTAAGATATAAACATTGGTTTGAGTAAGTATGCTGGTAAAATATTTCTAAACGCCAAGTACCAACTTTTTAGTACTATCACATTCGAGACCAGTAATAAAATGATCAGTACTATGTCACCGGAAATGAAACAAAATTGCCATTCCAGCGGTGAAAAAAAAACGATTAGCCGGAGTCTACCAAAACTTTATAGACGTATTTTAGGGATAGATATGACAGTGATAAAGTGACGCAGGCAAACTAATATGAGAATAAAGCTAAAAAATTACGCCGACTGGACTGGGCCAACCAACTCAACATTCCGCGACGATTAGACCCCGTTCTTCTACCGCCCGAGCTATACCTACACCTTGTTCTTTTCTTTCATGGTAGTGAATAATTGTGAGATAGAACATAAAAGCACAGTCATAGTATGAAACTTAAGGTATGTCACCACCTTTTTGTAAATTTTTTTAAATTTTGACCTTTAGAATATTATTCTAAAATGGGCTTACAAAGGATCTTTTTAAATGATGTTAAGATCATGGTGGGCACGAGGGAGCGGCAGGCATGTGTTCGTCACTGACCAAGCCGCTGCTTTTTGTTGTGCAGTCTTTCCTGGTTGGCGCATGGCTTCTACCACAGCATGACGCATCGACTGTTCCAGTCCTGCAAGTTCAGTTGGTGCCTCCGGCACCGATTATCGACGAGCCATGCTTTCGTCACCAACCGGATCTTGAAACCACCTTCAAGCCCTTTCTTGACAGGCAAGCGTCATCGACATGGTCAACACTAGATACCGACTACTTAAAGGACGGGCATCGTACGCCAGCCTTTAGTGGGCACGAGGGAGCGGCAGGCATGTGTTCGTCACTGACCAAGCCGCTGCTTTTTGTTGTGCAGTCTTTCCTGGTTGGCGCATGGCTTCTACCACAGCATGACGCATCGACTGTTCCAGTCCTGCAAGTTCAGTTGGTGCCTCCGGCGCCGATTATCGACGAGCCATGCTTTCGTCACCAACCGGATCTTGAAACCACCTTCAAGCCCTTTCTTGACAGGCAAGCGTCATCGACATGGTCAACACTAGACACCGACTACTTAAAGGACGGGCATCGTACGCCAGCCTTTAGTGGGCACGAGGGAGCGGCAGGCATGTGTTCGTCACTGACCAAGCCGCTGCTTTTTGTTGTGCAGGTTAGTGAAATTCCGTCACTGTACTGTAAACGTTCTAGTAACGTTTGCCTGCTGCTCTTTCCGTGCCCACGTGTCCTTTGCGAGATGTTTTGTGAATGCGTTCTTGTATCAAAACAGTTGCTACTTTGCGGCGATGTGGAGATGAATCCGTGGCCTAATTCGGAAGTCCTAGCTTCTATCGCCAATCTTTCCGACAAACTGGAGTCGCGTCACGCTGATGTTTTGCAGCAATCTGCTGACCTTAAAAAGAATCAAGAAAATTTGGCACGAACGGTTTCCGAATTAGCAACTAGAATGGACGCTCTTGAGTCAGTTGTCGATACCCTTGACCGCGGACCATGTGCCGCTGACATAACAAACATTGTTTCTGCCGCTGTCCAAAGCGAAAATGCGGAATTGAAGTCAAGAATGGGCGAGCTTGAAGACCGGCTCAGAAGGGACAACCTTATCTTTTATGGAATAGCTGACAATGAAACGGAGACATGGGAGCAATCTGAAGCACACGTGTGTAACCTAGCCTCTCAGCTTGAAATGCAAAGTTCTGAACTTTCTGGTAGTATCTCGAGAGCACATAGGTTGGGCGGTTTTTCAGCCACAAAAATGCGACCCATCATCGTCAAGTTTTCTTCTTCCAAAGTGAGGGACCGCATCCTTTCACGAAAAGCCAAACTTAAAAGCTCAGGCGTGTCAGTGGGGGAGGACTTTTGCCGAACCACTCGACAGTCGCGCAAGAAGCTAATTGAATTTGGCAATGCAAGCGGTCAGCGTTTTTCACTGTGTAGAAGCAAACTTGTAATGAACAAGAAAACGTACAATACTGCGCGGCGACCGATGAGGTTTGTGACGTCACCCCTAACCAAGTGTCGCATGCATCGAGCGGTAGCGCGTCAGTGCATACTCCCCGCGCCAGTCCCCATCCATAGCTATCTTCATCGCAGCCACATGTCGAGCACGTGTCTGTACTTTTCACAAATACACGGAGCATGATGAACAAGCGGGTGCAGTTATCTTCTGCAATTGATTCATGTTCAGCAGATATTATTGTTTGTACAGAAACTTGGCTGTCAGCCAAAATAAAGAACACTGAAATATTTGAATGCGAAAAATCGTACAACATTTATCGTTACGACCGTGACGTACGTTCTGGGGGAGGTGTATTGATTGGTGTCAGCAGTGCTCTGAAATCTTATGTGGTTAATGTATCTTCCGGCCTAGAACTTATCTGTGTACGAATCTTTCTGCCAAGCCAAGATTTCATTCTCTGCGCATGTTACCGGTCGCCCACCGCCTCACCATCGTTTTCTGACGAACTACATGATGTTTTAAACAGTGTCGTTATTAGTTACCCGAATTTGCCCTTATTTCTTTTGGGAGACTTCAACCTACTAAACATAAAGTGGCAAAGCGATATTGTAACCCTTACTCAAAATTCGTCTGAGTGTGTTGAATTCATAAACGTATGTTCTGACTTCAATCTAACCCAACTCGTACACAAACCTTGATCTTGACATCCTAAAAAAGACTTGATCCTAACAAACAAGCCAGACTTGGTTACTTCCCTTAGTTGCCTTCAAGGAATAAGTGATCATTCCAGGTTACACTTTAATCTAAAGGCACGTGTTTCTTCTAACAAAAGTGTTAAAACCATCCGGGATTAATCTAGAGCAGACATCAGGTCAATAACAGAAGAAATGGAGCGATTTGTCGATGGATTCATGGCGAACTTTGAAGAACAATCAATAGAAGAAAACTGGTCTATTTTTAGAAATAAACTTTTATATTTAGCCGACCGTTACGTTCCACAAAGAAATGTCCGCACTAATCCCCGTTCGCCATGGTTCAATGCTACACTTGGACGCTTACGCAACAAAAAGAAGCGATTGTTTCGCTCTGCCAAGAGAGTAGACAGACCCAGCCGTTGGTCCGAGTACTAAAACGCTAGCGCCGAATACCTCCATGAAGTTGCTAATGCAAAAAATGCTTACCTTAACGTTGTTCTTCCCTCTTATCTACAAAACAATCCACAAAACTTTTGGTCTCTTGTGAACGGTAACAAAAACAAGATAGTGCAATTAACACACTGTGGCGAACCTGTTCCAAATAAGAAATTTTGCAAGCTTTTAAACGACGCATTTTGTTCAGTTTTTCTGCACAGTTTTTCGTCTTCTGTTCCAACAGCCCCTAGCCATAATTTTTTTCTATAGACTATATTGTAATAAATTGAGTAGGAGTTAGAAAACTGATCAACAACTTGAATATGTCTTCTTCTGCGGGTCCTGATGCCATAAATTCCAAAATATTGAAATGTACAGAGTTGTACTCATCTATAATTCTTTCGAAGATTTTTCATCAGTCTTTGCAGTGTTCATCCCTACCTGGCGACTGGAAAAAGGGCAAGGTGGTTCCGGTTCACAAATCAGGTAACACTAATTCACCGGAGAACTACCGTCCCATTTCATTAACAAGCATTCCATGTAAAATGTGAGAGCACATAATATATTCACATTTAGTTAGTTTTCTCGAAGAAAATTTCTTTTTCAACAACTGTCAACACGGCTTCAGGAAGATGGTGTCATGCGACACCCAGCTTTTGTCCTTTACTAACGACCTGTTTGTTAACGCTGATCAAGGCTTTGATACTGGATGAATTTTTCTTGATTTTGCGAAAGCTTTTGACACTGTATCTCACGACTTACTAATTCTGAAGCTTACCAAACTCAACATTGACCCTGATGTTCTCTCTTGGATTAGACTTTCTTTCTAACCGAACCCAGTACGTAACCGCTAATCACTGTTTATCCCCCTGTTGTGCTGTAACGTCTGGCGTACCTCAAGGGTCAGTACTGGGGCCGTTGCTCTTTCTTATTTACATTAACGATCTTCCCGCCTGCATCACTTTTTCAACCATTAAACTCTTTGCTGATGATTGTGTATTGTATCTGAAAATTTCTACCCCAGCTGACACCTTGAAACTTCAAACCGATCTTAACAACCTATCCGAGTGGTGCAATAAATGGCTCATGCATCTTAACGTGTCCAAATGCAAATACATGCGAATTTCACGTCGTGATAATACTGCTAACACGTGCACGTATAGTCTTCATGCCGCTTCTTTATCACACGTCGATTCATATAAATACCTCGGTCTTCATATCACAAATAATCTGTCTTGGCAGATGCATGTTGACTACGTAACTAACAACTCTAACCGCATGCTCGGATATTTACGTCGCAATTTTTCATCTGCACCTTCATCACTAAAACTAACTCTTCACAAAACGCTAGTACGTCCGAAATTAGAATACGCATGCGCCATCTGGGATCCTTCCAAACATACACTAATCCTCGCCCTCGAATCGATTCAAAACCGCGCAGCTCGTTTTGTAATTTCTCACTACTCCCGCCATTCTAGCGTAACTGCAATGAAGATGTCGCTAAGCTTGCCTGATCTGTCGTTGCGTCGTAAATGTTCTCGGCTTTCACTTTCACAAAATATTTCATCACAACCCCATTTTAAAAGAACAGCTTTTCACAAACCCCTCCTACATTTCATCCCGTTTGGATCATGGTTTAAAAGTTGGTGTGCCATCTGGTCGAACTAATCTTTATTATGACTCTTTCATTTCACGAACAAGCAGGGACTGGAACCACCTTCCCGCCGCCATCGCCTCCATCACAGATGTAAATAACTTCAAGGTCATCACCCACCAAGAAGTGCTTTGAATGTATTGTTGCGCGTTTTAGTTGTTAAACCCCACTCTTTTCTGTAATGCCCTCGGGCCCTGAAAGTAAATGAAATTAAATATGCAGAAAAGGGTGAAAAAAATCAGAATTGGATTTGTAATTGACAAAACATTGCCCAAAGTTGGCCTTTACGCGAACAGTCATAACTTGAGAACAGAGCGCCGGAATTATAAAGTTTTTGGCACAAAGGTAGCCAACTCATAGTACTGTGCAATGAATTAGGATCTTTGCCATTTGATCATTGGGAATCAAGTTACAGTAAAAATACCAAGAAAAAAAGGTGTTTTTTCCTGCAATGCTTCAATTAAAGCATTTTCACATAAAAACTTACCTATCGTTTTCATTGATCCTAGTTCATTGCACAGTTCAGTAATAAAGGAATGAACATACGAAGTTTCATTGAAAATTATTTATTGGTAATGAATTTACAACTGCTGGCGTAACAAAAAAGTGCAAAAAATCAAGTTTTGAGCAAAACGAGCTTGAAGTTCTTTCAATGCTTGTACAACAGGATGATGGCGCCCTACACAGTTCAAATTCACCAGGCACATAGGTAGGGCCCTCCTTAGATGCCATGAGCTTTTTTTAGCTTTTGTTGCTGCCTGTCTTTTCTTCCGGTGTTGTTTTGCTTTGATAGTCGACTGACGCTGGGCCTTCCTTACACGGTGCTGGTCCCTAGTGTAGCATGCTACGATAGTGTAGTGGCCAGGTTCGATGCCTGCTTCTTTTAAAATAGCCAGTACACTTCTGTTACCATCATTGAAGTGGCACACAGCATCGTATAAACCAAAAAGTAGAATGAGCAGGCTCACGTGAACGTCTTAAGGAACCCGTTGCCAAATCACACTGTTGAAGCACTCATTGGCGTTTTGGGTTTTCCCGTGCAGGCACTTCTTCAAAAGCTCATCCGTGCAAAGGTCAGCGTACACAGGCTTCACTTTGTTAAGTACCTCATTAGATAGGCCTCCCTTGTGCTTGTAGTATCCACTTCCCAGTGCGTTCCGTCAGTTAAAACCGCACCAACTATCAGGGCTAAGAGGGCACAGACCATGCCTTGGAGTTTCATCTGTGGAACTGCAATGGAACAGGCTCGCTAAGGTGAATTGCTTCATTGCCTGCAAGTCTCCCACATTTCTTCGGATGGCAATACCATAATAGTTCTGCAGCCTGTCAATTAGAACATCTGTTAATTTTCCTTTCCCTCCAAGTCCGTGAACAGTCTTTTTGAGCTTTCGTAGGCTGCATCCTACACGCTTCTGCACGTGCCCGATACACTCATGCTCGCGCACACTATTTGGCTCATATATGTCCTTTATGGCCGCATGGCTCTTGAAGTCGCTATCTCCATAGAAGTCTCCATATTTCAAACCACGACTTCTTTCTGCCCGCTCAAACATACGGTAGAGCCCTACTGCCTCCATACCACCAGCACTACCGGTATAGTTGGCTTGGCACTGAGTATGGTGTGCCTTCCACTCCAGAAATTCAGCACTTGTGGGGCTCAACTTGCTTTTCGAATGACATGCCCTGCATTTGCTTGACATGCCTTCTACATCAATAATTTTCCCAGTATCAATCGATATCAAAGACACGCAGCTATTCAATGAGGAATACCCTCGCCTTTGCTACGTACCGTCACCTGACACACCACATTCAGTACTTCGCACAACACAACGCAATTCAGTAGCGGCATTCATCATTGATTTAGATGCAACATTCTCCGCAGCTTTACAAAGCTTTGCAGATATCTTTTGGTAGGCAGAATGCCAAGGCGGCGGCGGCATGTTCATGACTTTTGCCAGTGTCACGGATCCAGAATACCCCTTGTCTAGCTGACGCATTGCGTATACCAGACGCAGGTTGTTCTCAATAGAACTTCCTGTCTTCTTTGATGATTCAAATGTGTGTATATATGCGCATGCACCACACACAACAGCATATGAGAAGGATATTCAATGCTGGGAGCACTCCTCCAGGCTCAGCGAGGTGTTCTTGCATTCCGGGCAGGCGAGCATTGCAAAAACAGATGAAAGAATCTCCATGTCAATAATCCTATTACCCTGCAGTAAAGGGTCTGGCATCGGCACTTCACAGTTGTCGTCCAAGTTCGCAAGCTTCGCAACACTCGCCGATACATCCCCGTCCACATGGCCGATGGTCGGAGCATTCACAGTGTGTCGATTGCCAATGAACTTTCGTTTCAGCCGTCTTTTTACCCTGAACTTCGCCATACCTGCATACAAAAACGTTCAGCCTATATTTGTACTACTGCTACTAAAGATATCACATGTAAAAAAGACAAACTACGCAGAATTAACAGCAGCAGCATGAAGCGCGCGCAAAGTAAACAACAGAGACTCTTGTAGCTTCACGCATCCCCCTTACGGATATTTAATGCAACGTTTGAAAAAACAAAGACTTCTAAGTTGTCTTTAAACAAGTTTATAGTTATCAAACGAATACATAACAGAAAAATACGACATTTGCCACTGATGTTCGCTAACTTATCAGTTTCTGTTAGCACACAACACTAGTTTCGGTTTCGCAACCGTTCACCACATGTTCGACAATTGGCTATAACTTCGGAACTAAATAAGATAGAAAAATAATTTTGGGGCAAAATATTTTTGCATAATTGGGAATTCTTGAAATATAAAAATAAAATTGCGTTTTAAAAAAATGCGTTTTCAAAGGTGGTGAGTTACCTTAAGCGCAGTTACAAAGCGGCAATAAGCGCTCTGGTGTCACTGAGGAAACTTTTTTATTTATTCATTTATGTTACTACAGGTTCAAGTAAGGGCCCATGCAGGAGGGGCATGGAAAGTAGCAATAAACATAATCGAGAAGCAGCATCGTCTGTATGTAACGAAAGAAGGGGAACAATACAACAGTTTGCATTTAAACTAAGCATATTGTCTTGGGGTCGTGACCTGGATGAACGAAGCACATTAGAGGTCAAACAACAAACTGTTTATTCGGGTAGAACTTGTGGCCACGTCAAAGGAAAGTATGATTGTGGTAAGACATCTACGCTAATAGCGGCGAGCAGAGCGTCGGCCGACGATCAACTGACAAACGGCGAATCATGTCGGCATTTATACACGTGTTTCCGAATCTTCTAGCGTTATCCCTAGCGTTGACCTAGGTTCCAGAATAATCTGTAATGTTCACGAAGTGCGCGTAATCTTAGCAAAACGATCTAATACAACCTCGAAGCTATTTGAACATCGTAGACGTGGTTTGGACTGAAAGTAGTGTAACGGGGTGTTAACAGAATTTGAGGAAAGGAACGTGGAATTGCCTTCATCTGAAAGAGGCATCATCTCGGTGCTTTAACAAAAGACGAAGGTACATTCTTAAAGACAATAGACGATAAGTACAAGCAATAAAGCACAGCAATAACAACCAAGTACACTACTCAGGTTCACGCTTAAAATGGCTTCAAGCGCCCAACATAGACGACTTCAGGTCGAGCACGGTGCTGCTCAGAGCTCGTCGGGGACAACCTCGTAGTTGCGTAAATGCTGCAGGCCCGTGTGCGCAGATTTGGGTGCACGTTAAAGAACCACAGGTGGTCTAAAGTTCCGGAGCCCTCCACTACGGCGTCTCTCATATACGTATGGTGGTTTCGGGACGTTAAACCCCACATATCAATCAATCTATCAACCTCGTAGTTGAGTGGGTCGAGACGTCGAACTACTCTGTATGGTCCAAAGTACCGTGGTAGAAGATTTTCACTGAGTCCACGTCAGCGTCTTGTTGCCCGTACCCTGACACGGCCACCGGTCTGGTACTCCACGAAGCTTCGTCGAAGAGTGTAAGGGTGGTTGTCAGCCACATGCTTATTCTTGATGCGCCAGCGGGCGAGTTGACGACCTTCTTTCGCGCGTTGAAGGTAGACGGTGACGTCATGGTTTTCTTCATCAGCGTCATTGTCGGGTTTCCTTCATAGACCAACTTGCACGGCCACATCAGCGTCGTTTCTTCTTCGGTGGTGTTGTGTGCGAAGGTTACGTACGGAAGAATGGCTTCCCACTTCTTGTGTTCGACGTCGACGTACATGGCCAACATGTCAGCGATGGTCTTGCTTTTGTGCTCGGTGAGACCGTCGCTCTCTGGGTGGTGCGCTGACGTGTCTGTCTGTATGTCAAAATTAGTTGGGTTAGCTCAGCAGTAAATGCCGTACTTCTGTAGGGGATGAGAACCTCCGGGGCACCGTGAAGCAGGATGATATCTTCGACTAAAAATTTGACTACCTCAGACGCACTACTTTTCGGCAGGGCTCTCTTCTCGGCGTAGCGGGTAAGGCATTCGGTAGCTTCGATGTTTCCTTTTTTTCCCGACAGTCGATGTCGGGAACGGCCCAAGTAAGTCAATACAGATTTGCTAGAATGGACGGTGGGGGGTGGGGGGGTTAGATGGGCTGCAGAAGTCTTGCTGCCCTTGTCGGCGGTGTCGTGCGTCACTAGCCGTCCCGGCATGTCCTCACGTAATGAGTGACATCAGCGGCAAGGCGTGGTCAGTAGTATTTTTTATTGTATTCTCGCGAGTGTAAGGTAAAAGCAAAGGTGGCCAGCCGTTGGGTTGTCGTGCAGGGCCTGCATATTTTCTGGTCACACTATCGAAGATACGACAATAGAATAGCTGGCTTGGGCAGAAGAGAAGTTTTTTTTTTCACGAGGACGTTGTTCATCAAGAATAATTGTGTCAGTCCTCACCTGAAGACTTTTGGGACGACACTGGTTCCGCCCTCGAGGTATTTCACAAGATCTTCAAGTTCCGAGTCGCCTCGTTGTTGCTCGGTGAAGTCGTCGGCACGTATCATTTGCAAGAAGTACTCATCATCCTAGTCGTCCCGCGGTGGTGGATCACGAGACAAGCAGTCGGCGTCGGAGTGTTTCTTTCCAGGCTTGCACACAAGGGTACTGTCGAACTTTTGAAGTCATAGGGTTCACCGTGCCAGGCGACCTGAAGGGTCCTTCAAGTTAGCTAGCCAACACAGGCTGTAGTCGCTCACGACTTTGAAAGGCCTGCCGTAAAGGTGCAAATTTCAACGCTGTCCAGATTATGGCAAGACACTTCTTTTTTGTTGTTGTTGCGTAACAGTTGGCTTCCGCCGTGGATAGCAACCGGATAGCATAACTGATAACCCTTTCTAGGCCGTTGGTCTTTTGCACAAGGACGGTGCCGATTCCTACACAGCTTGCGTCGATGTGTACTTCTGTTTCGGCGTATTCGTCGAAATGCGAAAGTGCCGGTAATGTCTGCAGATGTCGTTTGAATTTATAAAATGCTTCAACATGCGCTGTTTCCTATTTCAAATGGACGTCGGTCTTTGTGAGTTGCATTAGTGGCTGGGCGATCTGTGAAAAGTCTTTGACAAAGGGACTGTAATAGGCGCACAAGCCGAGAAATCAGCGCAGGGCATTCTTGTCGGGGGGTGGCGGGAAGGCAGCGATGGCAGTCGTGTTCTGCGGGTCTGGCCACACTCAAGTCTTACTGATCACGTGACACAAAAACAGCCGCTCCTTGTACACGAAGCGGCATTTTTCTGGCTTTAGTGTAAGTCCAAAGCTCCGGATTGCTTGAAGTACGAATACGAGGCGCTGGAGGTGTTCGTCGAAGCTCGACGAAAACACAACGACGTCATACGTCGTAAACGAGGTGTGTCTGCTATTTAAAACCAGCCAGGACTGTATTCATGGCTCTTAGGAAATTCGACGTGCCGAGCAGAGACCAAAGGGCATGTCCTTGAACTCAAACAGGCCGTCCAGTGTTATGAAGGCAGTCTTTTTTCGGTTTCTCTTGTCGACTTTGATTAGGCAAAAGCCTGTGTTGAGGTTCATCGAAGGAGGGTATCTCGCATTGGGAAGGCAATCTGGAGCGTCTCTATTCTTGGGAGTGGGTAAAGGTCCTTCTTCATGATTTTGTTCAAGTGGCGATGGTCCACGCAGAAGCGTTTTGTTCCGTCTTTCTTCACTAACACCACCGGTGACGCCCATGGATGCTTTGACGGCTGTATTTTTTCCGCCGAGAGAGTACTCTGTTGCCGTCAGACATTCGCCTTGATCTACTTCTGCCAGCGCCTTGAGAGGAGCATAGCTGGCGAATGGTCGGGAGTGAGGAGCGGGCAGATGGTTGAGTGGGGCGCCAACTATCTCGGCTCGGCACTGGCGTGTCATAGGGGCATCTTGATCACACAATTTCGGATGTTCTCAAAAGGCGCCCAGCTAGCGAACGGTCGAGAGTGAGACGCGAGTGGACGCGTGGCTGAGGCGCAGGGAGGAGAGAAAGCAAATCGCAAGAGAAGGAGCGGCAAAACTGCCCTTACCTTTTCCTACACTCTCTCACACCCAAAGCTCTCGTTGCTAGGGGCGAAAATGAAATCGCGCGGCCACAGCTGTTGATTGATATGTGGGGTTTAATGTCCTAAAACCACCATATGATTATGAGAGACACCGAAGTGGAGGGCTCCAGAAATTTCGACCACATGGAGTTCTTTAACGTGCACCCAAATCTGAGCACACGGGCCTACAACAATTCTACCTCCATCGGAAATGAAGCCGCCACAGCCGGGATTGGAGCCCGCGACCTACGGCTCAGCAGCCGAGTACCCTATCCAATAGACTACCACGGTGGGGTGCAGCTGTTGCCATGGGAGAAATAGTGAGAGCGGAAAGAATACATCTGCGGGTGCGTTGACGCCGCCGCTGGATGCCCGACATATCCCGGCTAAGAAATGCAATTGGTTTTCAAAGCTCTGAAAATATTTCTTAAAATGACCAGCAATGTTTCATTTCACAGTGACAAGGTCTCCCTAGTGTGTCATTCGGTCAACTGACCTTGTTTTTTTTTGCTCTTACGTACCTCCAAAGTTTGTCCGAGGCATTCCTATTGAAAATCCTGGGTTGGTGGATGCTGGAATCGTTGGTGGATATGGTGGAAAGAATAGTGGATATGGTGGAAACTTTAGTGGGCATAATGGCTGATGACGGCGAAAGCGGAAAAAATTGTGGCAGATGGTGGTGGTGGTGTCGAGCCAATAGTGGTGACGGTGGAAAATGCCGGCTGATGACGGCTAGAGAGGAAAAAATGGTGGCAGATGGTGGTGGTGGTGGTGAGCCAATGGTAGTGACGGTGGAAAATGCCAGCTCATGGTCAAGAGGAAAAACGTGCTTTTAGAAGGCTTGGTGAGCGAGGTAGATGACGGTGGCATGATGGAAGCTTGGTCGATGATGGTGGCATGGTAAAAAGCACATGACAGTATGTGAAATCACTTATTTGTAATGTTTCATTCTTGAATGCACAGAGTAAATGTTTACGGCGAAAAGAAACCAACGCTGCTCATTATGCTTTCTAGTACGTTTTTTTTATTCCCGTGGTGTCAACAATGCTTCGATTTTTGTGAAGCATAGACAATGCGGCCGGGAATATGTTTACATTTCGCGCACATACCTACATCAGTTTGACATCCGCGATGTGTTTCTTTGTTGTGATGTTTAAAAGACTTGAGTTGTCACTGTGAACATGACCGTAAATGTTTTACATCGGCGTGCAGTTGTCGAAAAATAAATCTACTGCAGTTCACGATGGCCCCTTTCAGTGTTAGAGCAGAACAAAGCGGTCACTTGATGCTGCCAAGCTAGAAACGCAACTCTGGTCATTCTTGTACACTCTATTGTTTGAGCCGAACCTTTAAGTTAACGAAGTGCGTGCGAATATTATAAACTTTCACTTTCGATATGCGTCGAGTTGAGCCCCAGCGAATTTGACTTTCACCCTTCTGTTCTACCACCGTGTTGGGCTCGGCAGCAGCACGACGGGCAAGATGCTCAACGATCCATTTCTTTGTACGCTGCAGGTTCTTGCTTCACTTTTTGTGTCGCAATCTTCGGAGCATGGCTGTGCTTTGGATCCTTTACCGCTTCCTTCGTCCAGTGTTGTCGACTGCAGAGCATCAACGGAGGCTTATCAAGTGGCCCGCGACCGGTGTGAAGCGTAGGAATTCATGGTGCCGGTTGCGGTATCTTCTGCGCCGGCGCCTGCCTCAGGAACGGACTACCACGTGGTCCTACCAGCCCGTATAAATTGCCTCACGTCAGCCATCCCCTCCAGTGGGCTCGGCAGCAGCACGACGGGCAAGATGCTCAACAATCCATTTCTTTGTACGCTGCAGGTTAGTTCCCAATCTTATGGCAAATGTTACCGTAGCGATGACCGCTTTTTGTTTCTGCTGCCGTGCCCACTGTGTGTTCTCAATTTACATTTCGATGTGTGCACTTTTGCTAAGAACTTGTTGATTTGCGGAGACGTTGAATCAAACCCTGGCCCCGGCGAGAAGGAAATGTTGGCTAAACTTCTTTCTGGTCAAACTGCTATGACAGCATCTATCAATGAAATTCTGAGTAAGCAAACAAAACTTGAGGCAGATATCACGTCAGTTACAGAGCGTTTATATGGTCTTGAAGTTCAGCTGTCTGCAATAATTGCTTTGAAAACAGATATGTGTGCACTAAAGGATACTGTAGTGAGACTAGAAAAAAACGTGTCGTATCTTTTGGGAAAGGTTGACGATTTATAAAATAGGAATAGAAAAAATAACTTGATTCTGTACGGCATCGATGAAGACCCGTCTGAAACACCCGAAAATCTTGCCGAGAAGATAAAAACGAATGTTTTCGAAGAGAAGCTTAAAATCTCGTTGAGCAGTATCGAAAGGTGCCACAGACTTGGCAAAAAGAACGAGAAAGCTCGCCCGGTTATAATTAAGCTCCTAGATTATCGTGAAAAGGTAGAGATTTTGAAGTCGAGTCCAAAATTGAAAGGAACACCGTTTTCGGTCTCGGAAGATTTTTTTAAGAAAGTGCGGGAAATTCGGAAAAAGCTCTGGCAGAGTTCTGCAGAAAGAAGAGAAGCTGGTAGTAAGGTCAAAATGATTTTTGATAAGCTAAGCATTGACAAGCAAATATACAGATGGGACGAAAAAAAAGGCAAGCGTTACAAGGTTTCCGGAAATTCCGAATGACTTCATAACAAAACGAAATCGCCTTTCATTATCTTAAACGTAAATTGCCGCAGCATTGTCAACAAATCAGTCCAGCTTGAGGGTCTCATACTGTCGCACGATGCCGATGTAGCCGTACTTACTGAAACGTGGTTAAGCAGTGAAATTTTTGATATCGAATTTGTCCCAAAAGGCTATAACGTGTTCCGCAAGGACCGCAACCGAAGAGGAGGAGGAGTTGCGATACTTTTCAAGAACTGATTACATCCGCAACAATTGCCTGATATATTAGAAGTTGAGGGCATATTTCGCAAAGTCTATATAGGCAAAGTTCGTTATGTTATAGGTGCGGTTTATCATCCCCCGAACTCTTATGATAGGGTTCTGGATAAGCTTAGAACCTACTCGCGGCAAAATATAAAGCCACAAGACAAACTCATCTTGTCAGGAGATTTTAACTTGCCTAATATTGACTGGGAAAATTTTTCTTCTCATTCTACTAGCAATGCTAATCACGAAATGCTAGATATTGTTTCTTCATTCGATTTACTGCAGGTTGTTAAAGAATACACTGGAGAACTAAATGGTTCAAAATCTATCTTGGACTTATTCTTTTTGAGTGGCTCAATCCAAAACACGGCAATATGTGAAGTCATCATCGGTATTTCGGATCACAGGGCAGTTTTGCTAACTTTTTTAGATATGTGTGTTGATCGCTGCTGTACAAAAATTTCCTTTCCGAATTTTTCCCGAGCTGACGATGAATCCATTCTGGATATCCTTGATTTTCATTACGATGATTTTGAACACTCGGGTAGCAGTGTGAATGATCTGTGGCTTACTTTTAAAGATATTGTCTTTGAATGCGTGGAGCGTTTCATACCGAAAATCGTTAAAAAAACTGAATGCCGGAACCCCTGGAATACAAGAGAAACGCTACATTTACAGCGAAAACTTAAACGAATAAAAAGCAAAAGAGCGAAATGTCATGATAAAGCTGCTTATACACCGCTGATAGCTAACCTGTCGGGCGAACTAAAACTGCAAATTGCGCGCGACAAGAAAAGATACCACGAAAAATCGCTTCCAACTTTTATCAAAACATCACCCGAGAAATTTTAGAGGCTGATCACGCCAACATCTCGCTCGATTGACTCATTCACGATAAGCGGCCAAAGAACATGCAATGAAGAAATAGTTTGTTCCGCCTTCAACAACAACTTCAAGTCTGTTTTTACTTGTGATAATGGCATCCTTCCTGATTTTTCAATATCGTTCCCACCTATTCCAGACTTAGTCATTTCCGAGAATGGCATTTCAAACTTACTGCTGAATCTGGATGTTAAAAAATCAACCGGGCCAGATGGCATTCCAAATGCCTTCTTGAAGCGCTACGCAGAATGGTGTTCTCGCTATTTGTTTATTTTGTATACCCATTCGTTGAATGAGGGCCAACTGCCAGGTGACTGGAAGATCGCCAAAATTAAGCATTTACACAAAGTGGGAGACAAGTCATCTATTCCGAATTACCGACCGATTTCCCTTATATCAACATCATGTAAAATTCTAGAACACATAATTCACAAACATATAATTACCTTCCTTAATTCTCATAAAGTATTAACAAATGTTCAACATGGGTTCAGGCGGGGCTTTTCAACGAATACTAAATTAGTGGAAATTACGCATGACTTTGCTCAAGCAATTAACGAAGGGAAGCAGACGGATGCCATATTTATGGATTTTCAAAAAGCCTTCGATAAAGTTTGGCATACTAAATTATTTCACAAATTAACTTGTATTCTACAAAACAAAAAGATCCTTGACTGGATAACAGCATACCTAACAGGCGTCAATTTGTTACGGTAAAAAATACATCTTCTAAACAAGCTCCTGTAAACTCAGGCGTTCCTCAAGGATCCGTCCTTGGGCCTCTTTTTTTTTTCTGTTATATATAAATGATATCGTCACTGACCTTTCTGTTCAGATTAGGTTGTACGCCGATGACTGTGTCTTATATGAAAAGATCACCTCAGTTGACGATCAAATTAAACTAAATCGGAACTTTCTAAAAGTAATTTCGTGGTGTGACAAATGGCAGATGCCTGTTATTTTGCTAAAACAGTTTTTATGAGAATTACCCTTAAAAAAAACCCTCTTTTGTTCCAGTACTCCACCAACAATACAATTATGTCAGAAGTAACTCAATACAAGTACCTTGGTCTCTGGATTACAAAAAATCTATCCTGGTCAAAGCACATAGATTTTGTAGTTGCTAAATCTCTCCGTAAACTTTTTTCCTAAGGCGTTCTTTAAGATCAATCACACCAAGTATTCGTCTCCTCGCTTACAATGCCATTATCCGTCCTATACTGGAGTATGCTGTGGTCATATGGGACCCGTTCACTCAGACTTATATCCAAAAACTTGAAAGGGTGCAAAAAAAGGTTGTTAGGTTCATTTATATCTCGTACGGTCCTACTTCGATTACAAAACTTCTCTTGAAAAGCAAATTTCCAAACATTCCGGACCGAAATCGAATATTGCGCTTAAAATTTCTTTTCCAGTTATTAAAGGTGACAATGCAGTTGACACATCACATATCGTTCACTTTTCATTGGGTTACGGAACAAGACAGAGACACAATCTTACTATCTCTCCATTGATGCAACGAACAAATTGTTTCAAATTTTCTTTTTTTCCGAGGACTATCGTGGATTGGAACAATCTACATAACGATGTTGTTACCCTAAATACATTGTCTGCATTTGAAGAGTCACTGCAGAAATGATTGTTATCTATGTTTGTACCTTGCTTTTTGTTGATTCTCTTGTCTCGAAGAATCACTGTAGCTATCAGTTACATAAGTTTGTATTACATTTGTTTTTTTATTGTTTGTTTGCCTGTTTCCACTGATGTTTATGTTTATGTTTTGTACCACCCCTGCTATGATCTTGTAAAAGATCGCAGTACCAATAAATAAATAAATAAAAAATGTTTTCCACTAAAGGATAGTCATACCGACCGAGCCCGTACAAGTGTTATCGGCGCTTTTGGGTTTCAGAATACACGCTTTTGACGAGTAAAAAATGACAATACAGCAATGCTGTGCCATTTTGGTGTAGTATACTGACTACACCACACTGCGGTGTCGGGTTCCGGACCCGACCGCGTGAAGTCAGGCAAGGTCAGGACGGTCCAGCTGCCCACGGTGTACTCGGACGTAAGCGGCCTTCCAGAGTTCCAGCCGAGACAGTTCAAGGTCACGTCCCAGGTGTTCGTTCCGACCGTGACTGTTCAAGGTCACGTCCCAGGTGTCCGGGCTTCAACTTCAATGCCGAACCAACCGTGGAGGGTGGAACCTTCCGCGTGGTGATCATCTCCTCGAAAAGAGCCACCATCGGCAAGCGGCCGCAGTTCTTGCTAAGGCAAGGGCTACCTGGTCTTCCGCCAAGCGTTGCCGTGCTGGTCAGCTCGTGACTCCAGCTCCTGAGACTTCGCCAGCGTCTGCCGCATCAACCCACCAAGCCAACGCCACCATCAACGCCACCGGTGACTTGATTTTTAAAAATATTACAGATGGACAACTTACAGGACATGTTTTATTTGCCAGCTTAGACTCGGTGTATGTACATCACCACTTCATCTCTTTTCATTCTCTTAATCAAAAGTTGCTACCTTTATTTTCTTACCTTAAACGGCTTCGTCATTTCTCTGCTTTGAGGCTTTCTCTCCGAGCAACCATTTATTCAATCCTAAACCTGCATCACAAATTGGCGGCCGCGACAGGACAAAGTCGTTAGTTTTTCATCTGGATTGTCGGAGGTGGTGCGAACCATGACCAGCACGTGGAACATATTAGAATTGGCTGAACGCATGGGTCTGAAGGGAACAGAGTTCAGACTGTGGTATGAGGAGCGGATGGAGAGAGAGCTTGAGCAACGGGCTGCAGAGCGAAAGGCGGCGAAAGAAAAGCTCGAATTAGAGATGCTAGAACTCGAGTGTCGACTCGAGCTTGCGATGGCAAGAATGGGGCAGCTAGGGATACAGAGGAGTGAACCAGTGGCTGAGGTGTGCTCTGACAGCAGTTACGTCACGAGTGATTTGAATTTATATCAGGCTGACCCTGTACCTTGTCATGACCTTTCGCTAGAGAATGAAACTAGGGAACATGACAGAGAGGTGGGTAGCCAAGAAACTAGGAGACTCGAGGAGCTTATTTAAGCACGGGCATGCTTCGTGAGCATGGAACAAAAACGTTCCATTAAAGTAAAGGGTTTGTTGAAACCAGCGAGAAATCAAGCACACTTCATGCAGAGGTAGAGTTGTCCCTGAAGAGCTCTACTGAAAGAGCAGTAAAAGGTCTCCTAGCTAACGCCGGCGAATGCCGTAATGAAAGCTCCCATCTATTTGCTGCCTACTGTTTTGGGTCATTGGATGTAGCTATAGGCGCTACGTACGCAGCTTTTAACGATGAATATAACTCACCCATACAGAGAGAGGGCTTGAGTTCTCGAGAAATGGTAGATGATGTTTCCATGAGAAGACTGGAGCAAGATGCAGAAACACGTGTTGAAGAACAGAGAGCAGAGTTGTCATGTAGCTCAGCTCTATGTGATGATGGTAGACGCGATGACCCAGGCAGAAGTGCTGAAAGTTTTTATGAAGAAACAAGACGAAAAGCTCAAGTGATTGAAAGTAAACCCGAAGGGAGTAATGGTCCAGCAGGCCATTGTACGAGGAAGGACGCCGACTGTTGCTCTTTGGCATCTTCGGTTGAAGAGGTCGCTTCTCTAAAGGTGTCTGAAGGATTGTCGGCTTACGAGCTCAAGCAAGGCGTTTCTGGGAAGGACGAATTCATTCAGACGTGGTTGTACTGGCGCGCCTTGAGGCAACGCTTCCGACTGGCATACAGCCATTCCAGCGTGTATGCTTGCGATTTAGAGGTTGGGCGTCTGGTGATACACAGCTTTCGGTTCAGACGAGCTTACGGTCGACAATTCATCCACCGACGTCGAACTCCTCACTCTAGTCAATTGGTTAGGGTCATTAAACATCTTGTTTGTGACGCTAAAACTTAAGCGTTGAATTCGATTTCCTGGTGGTTTCTTTTGGATCTTGACTGCGGACTACGGAAGGGTGTTTCATGTGACAGGTTGAAGAAGTTACAAGCAATGTAACATTAATTTGACGTGTAGTTCGTTTTCACCCAATGGGGTATATATGAAAAAAGGTGGTGTACTAAACAGGCTAGTCTGGGGATTTTCATTATCCGCTAGATGAGTTCATATTTTTTTGCTTCGTGTGTATATAGTAGTTAGTGAATGTGGACCTTGGGACTATGTAGTGAACTGTGTGAGTGTGTGTTTTCAGTGAATTCGTCTAAGAACTAAGTAGCAGTTTTTTGTGCAGAAAAATTCTCCCAAAAAGGGGCCTATTGTGGTGTAGTATACTGACGTGGTGGTGTTTGTGGTGTAGTGACACCGTGGTGTTATGTACAACGTGCTCGGAGGCGACAGCAGCGGTGCTTCTCGATTAAGCGGCGGAAAGACGATGACGACGTTGGCGCGAAACGTCACGCATGAAACTGCAACCCGCCAAAAGGAAGAGGAAGTTTGCGCGAAAGGTTGCACTGCCAATGAACGAGAGGGAAGAAGAGGAAGACCAGTCGGGGGCGGAACGAGATCGAGCTGGCTGGAGTGCAGATCCTGGGTGTCGCGTGACTGCGGTGTCAGGTTCCGGACCCGACAGCGTGAAGTCAGGCAAGGCCAGGACGCTCCAGCTGACCACGGTGTACTTGGAGGTACGCGGCCTTCCAGAGTTCCGGCCGTGACAGTTCAAAGTCACGTCCCAGGTGTTTGTTCCGGCCGTGACTGTTGAAGGTCACGTCCCAGGTGTCCGGGCTTCGACTCCAATTCCGAACCACCCGTGGAGAGTGGAACCTTCCGCGTGGTGATCATCTCCTCGAAACAAGCCAGCATCGGCAAGCGGCCGCAGTTCTTGCTAAGGCAAGGGCTACCTGGTCTTCCGCCAAGCGTCGCCGTGTTGGTCAGCTCGTGACTCCAGCTCCTGAGACTTCGCCAGCGTCTGCCGCATCAACCCACCAAGCCAACGCCACCATCAACGCCACTGGTGACTTGATTTTTAAAAATATTACAGATGGACAACTTACAGGACAAGTTTTATTTGCCAGCTTAGACTCGGTGTATGTACATCACCACTTCATCTCTTTTCATTCTCTTAATCACGCTTAAAGTTGATACCTTTATTTTCTTACCTTAAACGGCTTCGTCATCTCTCTGCTCTGAGGCTTTCTCTCCGAGCAACAATTTATTCAATCCTAAACCTGCATCACAGGCATCATTTAACCTAAATGAAGCCCTATTTATTGTGTACAGTGTCCCCGCAAGAAACGACAAACAATGATGCGACGCGCTTGCAGCACTTCCACCAAAAGTACGCCTCGCCTCAACGACAGCCGCCGGTCGGACTCGCCGGTGCTTCGCTGGCTCTTATGCGAGAACATAGACACGTCAATTCGTATGCTTATTGAACCAATGTGATAGCATAATCTTTCTGGCACACTTCATTCGTTTTGGACAAGCCGTTATGTAGCTGTTCCTAGCGACAGAGAAACAGTGGTGCGCTGGCACGACTGCGGTCTGCGTTGCGCAAAAAACATCACAATCAATTGTGTGGGCGTATCTATCAAATGAGCATAGAAGCCTGAAGTGATATCGCCCTTTGAAGGAGCGAGAAACGGATATTAAACTTGGCAGTAACCGCCAATAAACTGAACCTGCTCCTCATTCCACTGAGTTTTTTTTTTCTTGCGGTTGTATATTGTAGAAAAAAACTTAGTGCTGTTTCCATTATCGCAGTGACAATCGTTACAGGCAGCAGTTGTTCGTGTTTATCAAATGTGCAAAATTCAGTAGCATGTGCAGATCCCGTCCTTCCCAAATAAACGACCACCAGAATGACGTTAAAGAGTGATTCTATGAGTTGACTACATCTTTAACACCCTTATCGCCATCTGTCGGAGTGGCGCGGCGGTTAAAGTGCTCAGTTCAAAAGGCGGAGGTGGCAGGTTCGATTCCATGCTGGCGCACTTTTTTTACGGTTCCTTGTTACATTGTTTTTTATACAAATATTTCTGTTATTTCTTTAGTGGCAGCTCATCACGGTGGTTCTGACGCTGCTTCGCGCTCCGCGTTGCCGGCTGGAGCGCGCCATACACCATCCGCTCCACCATACACTATGTGTCACCATTTCCACCGCCATAATTCGCCATAATGGTGGATAGCGCAACCCATCATTCGTATGGTGGACGTTTTTTCAATATGGTTTACGAATAAAACTTGGCAGTGTGTGCCGGAAATACCCTTCTTTCGCGTTTTACACTATTTCATTTGTTTAGGTTGTGTATTCAGAACAGTATTCTAAGTGCCAACTTGTCTTCCTCAGCGTTTAATTTATCTTTTGTGTTGGAGTGCTTCTTCTGTCATCCAGTAACAATTCTATGCCACTTTCTTTGTTTTTTTTTCAGGAATAAAATTATCACTACAGTATATGCACGTGTTTATAAACCATTTTTCAAGAATTTATAAGGTCACCAAGAAAAGGTCACCAAAGAAGTCCAGACACTTCAACAAAAACTTTTAGAAGTCACCCTTCTGCATCGGTTGCTGCTACAAGACTGTAAAGAAAACTGTAGTGATTAGGTGTACCTGGTTCAACTAATACAAAACATTCGATGATTGTGTCGTTGCTGACTTGCATTGAAAACCTGCCTCATGTTGCGGTACAACAAGATATTACTTAGCAAACCAAATCAAACTTTATTTATGCTCAGCAAGGAGAAAGGGGATTGCGGAAAAAAGTTGCCTTACTGGAGCTTGGCTAAGCCCGACCGTTTTTTCGTCATTTGTGTCAGTTTGATGGTGTGCAGCACTGACTAAACGTACATGGCATGCTAACAAATATGCAAGACACATTGCATAAGTATAAATACAATACCGTAGGTGCATAAATAAGTGTACTTTTTTTTTCATAAATGGAACAACGCTACACTACGACATCAATAAAATGTGCCCAAAATAGTGTAGAAAAAATATGTAACAATAAACAATCACAACCAAATAACACAACGACATCGTAATGGCCACAAAAACTGAATGTACTCAGGTAAACGCAATTGTAGAATTGGTATATTCTCACATATTGATGCAGCCGCCGTGACAGCTCGGTGGTGAGAGCGTCGAACACGCTATTCGAATCACATAGTGATGCTCTGCTGAAACTAAACGGTGGGATCAAGTGAACTGAACTGAGTGAATAGGGAGTAAAGAGACATTTTCAGGTTTATTCTATGTGTATTTATGGTGCATAAAAGTTCAGCAATACGATAAGATACTGATTCCTGGCCATAGTTTGTGCTATATGTAAATATATTTGAATTTAAGTCGGGACCAAGGTATTCATTCACCCGATGTATTTCTGAAAGGTTTAAATCTTTAACAAGGAATCTTTTGTCAAGACAAAATGAATATCTATGTACGTTCACAGAGGTCATGTAAGGGCTGAGCGGATGAATCGGGAAGGTGGTACAAGCCGAACAATAAAAATGAGATATCCATGCATAAATTATATAAAGTAACGCATTCTAAATTTTCAGGCTGACATAAAACACCAATGAAATATCTTCTTTGAGTAAACTAGATACTGCTCTTCTTTCTCAGATTCTATTCACGAAGAAAAGCTTGATAAGAAGGGCGTAACGCAGCCGCATCATCATTATTTTCATGCAAAAATGTCTCGGGTATCATCACTCTGTTAGGGGCGTATCCCAATATAATTGTCTTGAGGTGGTAACTTTTATTTACAATTCTGCGTTCACGATTTACGAAGTACAGTAAAACGGTGAGTTGTTGAAATCGCTTTATGCGCAAAAGGTGGGGAGGCCAAGGACCACACCAAGATGGGGCACCAGTCTGGTTAAAAGTCTATTTTATTTTAAATGTCTCTTAGGTGAATCAGCATTTATTTAAACTGTGTGCTCAAAGAAGTGGTGGGTTCTGCATTGCAGTCTTTCATATGTGCCTTTCATAAGCTTGGGATACCTATTAATAAGAACATATGGAAGGGCACCTGATTTGGTGATTTATAATCTATATATATATATATATATATATATATATATATATATATATATATATATATATATATATATATATATATATATATAACGAGTAGCGTAAGAACTCCAAACAAAACTTTTCCTCGGAGGGAGCCCGTTGCAGGACACCCCAGAACAGCATAGCATTTTGCTACTAAGAAAGCAGTGCTCTATTGTCATTACTACATCACATAGGCGGCAGGTAACAGAGAAACCGAAAGTACCTTTTCTGTTTTTTACCGCGTTTTACGGGCAGTTTAAGAGGACGTAGAGAACAGAGGGCTATTTCTGAATTTGTAGAGATATACAATTTGCGCACTAGTTTATGCACATCAAGACATCAAAGTCGGCCTAGAAAGAACGCTACAAAGGAGGTGGAAAACGCATAGATAGTAAATCCTTACATAGTGCTTCACGAGACACTGCGTACAAGTATTCTACAGAAAAGTGAGATTTGAGGAACTTATCTCCATTATAAACTTCCTGCATGTATCTCCACAAACACGGGTGCTTAAAAATGCTTGAAAAAATAAGTAGGCTAGCTAAGCACGTAACAAATTTTGGCTGCAAGCATGGATGACGTACAGCATGGGAATTGTCAGGCGAAAAGAAAAAGCTGGAAACTGTTTGCCACAGTTGAAGATCTGTTAATTCTAATCCACCGTTCTTAGCTTGCCTGAATATTTTTTTATTCATACTGTCGATCCCATCAGAGATCTTTACAGGAAGGGCATATAGGATTGTTACAATATGACAACAAAATATGAAATATTCAATTATACATGAAAAATATTGGTGGTTAACAAAGGCAGACGAGAAGACGTAATAGTACATCATAATAATAGTACATTCTAATACGTAAAAAAGGGATGATCAAAGAGGTGTATAATAGCAAAACTGAAGTAAAAACATTTATGTAAAAATGGCGAAATAAACGAAGTAACAGTATGTAGGATAAATGAAATTATGCGTACAGGGTAACAGCAAAAAAAAGTGAACAAAGAGGCATACAAAGGGCAAACATGAGCAAAAAACGCACTGATGTAAAAAAAAAGTTATACAGAAGTAAGGATGATACAGGAGGCTCATAACTGGGTAGCATGTAGCTGATCATCATGCAATGTTAAAAGGAAGATAACGTCGCGCTTGTTGTTACGCTAGGATCCAGCCTGTTCCATTGACGTGTCATTAAAGGAAAAATGAATATTTAGGACTTTCCATATGGATGATATGCTCATGTAATGTTAATGCTTGTTTGTGCCGCGTTTGTCGTGTTTGGGTTAAAGATAAGTATTTGGAACTGGCAATCTTTATGTCTTTGTGAATTAGCTGGTATGATGATCAGTAGTTTTTAGTGGCGCAAGGGCCAACTGATGGTCAAAGAGCTCTAACGATTCCTCGCTCTAACGCGAGTTAAAACATGAAAGTAATAAAATCATGACAGTGGCGTGACATATGTGTAGTGATAGCGGATGGCAAAATGTCACGATAATAAAACCATGATGAAGATGTAGTCACCGCAGCCACGACCATTCCATAGAGGTCATGCTACGGATGACCTCGAAATATCGGGTGAAATCTTCGCACATCTTTTAAAAACGTTAAAAGTGTGCAGTTTAAAAAGCGGATTCTTACCAATGAGCATCCCAGGGTGTAGAGGGAGCTGCTGTCGGTAGGGCAGTAAAAAGTTCTTTTTCTTAGAGCATCTAGCTCATTGCACTGGACGAGAATGTGGAGAACTGTAAGGGGCTCTCCACATCTCTCACAATATGGTGGATCACCGGTAGACAAAAGAAATGAATGAGTGGAATGTGTATGTCCTGTTCTAAGCCTTGTTAGTAATACTTCTGTGTATCGTGATTTTGATAGTGGCGGCCAATAACCTAGTTGCGGCTTAATGCCGTGGAGTTTATTATCTGTGTGTTTATCCCACATGCTCTGCCAATACTCCCCGAGCTTTCGTTTTATAAAAGGTTTTAAGTCAAGTGCAGGGACTGGTGTTGATGCATTGGCAGTAGTGACAATGGCGCAAGCAGCCAGATTGTCGGCCAAAACGTTCTCTTGTATTTCACAGTGCCCTGGAACCCAGCAGACAACGACATGCTGATTTGATGTGTAGAGTGTGCACAGAAGTGAGTAAAGTGACACAAGCATGGGGTTCTTGTGTTTTTTAGGAGTTTTCGGGGCTTTGACCACGCTTAGGGAATTTGTGTATATTACCGCCTTTTGTTTTTAACTGTTTATTGTGTTTTACGACTGCCAGTATTGCGTAAGCTTCTCCTGTGAAAATGCTTGCATTAGGATGAAGAACGCCGGCCTCGGAAAAAGATTGGCCTACCGCTGCGTATGACAGAGAAGTGTTTGACGCATTGGTAAAGAACTCAGGGCATGTGTATTTATGTTGTAGTTTTAGGAAGTATGTATGTATGTGTGCAAGTGTTGCGTGCTTTGCGACATCACCAAAAGAGACATCACAGTCTATAAGCTGCCACTGCCACGGTGGCAGATATGTTGCAGGAGCCATCAAACTGGGTTCAAGAAGAGGCACACCTGTTTCTTCGGCCAGGCTCCTTACACGCAGCGCGTAGGGCTGCCTAAACGAAGGACGGTTCTCGAACAAGCCAGAAAAAGAAAAATTAATAATTGTGAAATGGGAAGGGTGTTTCTTGTATGCCTTCACCTTCAAAAAGTACAAAAAGGACAGGGAACATCTTTGTAGGTGGAGCGACCATTCATTCGAATCCACGTACAGGCTCTCCACAGGGCTGGTGTGGAAAGCACCCGTAAAGAGGCGAATTCCTAGATTGTGGACAGGATCGAAAATTTTCAAGGCTGATGGTGTTGCCGACTGATAGATTATAGCACCGTAATCTAGGCTTGTGCGTACGAGGCTTTTATATAAGTTAATTAAACATTTCCTTTCACTACCCCATGTAGTGCGTGACAACACTTTCAAAATGTTCATTGTTTTTAGGCACCTGTCCCTTCAATACTTGATGTGTGGAATGAAGGTTAGCTTAGTGTCTAATATGAGACCCAGAAACTTGTGCTCGGTCTTCACTGACAGAGGTTGACCATGCAGGTCAATGTTGGGGTCAGGATGGAGGCCCCTCTTTCGGCTGAACAAGACACAAGTGCTCTTTTGCGCGTTGAGTATAAAACCATTCTCGTTTGCCCATTGAGATACCTTGTTCAACCCTAGTTGAACTTGACGTTGGCACATTGAGATGTTGCACGATTTGTAACCAATCTGCACGTCATCGACATATATGTAGTAAAAAATATTTCGTGGGAGAAACAGGTGCAAGAAATTCATTTTGGCCATGAAAAGTGTGCAGCTCAATACACCTCCTTGTGGCACTCCTGTTTCTTCGACAAATACTCGAGATAAGACAGTGCGAACTTGGACACGGAATGTACGGTTGAACAGATAGCTTTCGATAACTGTCAGCATTATTCCCCGCATCCCTAAATGTGACAGCTCTCGTAATATGCCGTAGCGCCATGCAGTGTCATATGCCTTTTCCATATCGAGGAACACAGAAAGAAAAAATTGCTTATGAACAAAAGTGTCGCGAATTTGTGCTTCGATACTGACAAGGTGGTCAGTGGTAGACCGAGCCTCTCTAAACCCACACTGGTATGAGTCAAGTAGGCCACTAATTTCAAGGAAGTGCATCAGGCGCCTGTTAATCATTTTTTCAAAGACTTTGCAAATACAGCTGGTTAATGTGATTGGCCTGTAGCTGGAAACAGGCCGGGTCCTTGCCTTATTTTAGAATTGGGATAATGATAGCTTCCTTCCAGACTGAGGGTAGCTCACCAGAAGACCATATATCATTATACAGAGAAAGGAGAGCTTTCTGGGTTTCAGTGGGCAGGTGTTTTAAAATTTCATATGCCACACGGTCCGGGTCTGGGGCAGATTCATTGCAGCAGGCAAGTGAGGACTGCAGTTCAGCCAAACAGAAAGGTTCGTTGTATGCCTCATGTGTTGTGGGCTTGCGCTCTAATCTTTGTTTTTCTATTGCGGTTTTATATCGTCGGAACGCTTCACTATAGTGTGTTGAGCTGGAGACCTGCTCAAAGTGCGCTCCGAGAGTATTTGCCTGGTCTTCCAAACTCTCCCCTTGTTTGTTCACTAGAGGAAGCAAATGCGCTGCTCATTCTGCCACCTTACCAACCATGCTCCACACTTTCGACTCATTTGTGTATGTGTCAATGCCCGACACAAATTTGTGCCAACTTTTTCTTCTCGCCTGTCGGCACGTCCTCCTTGCTTGCGACTTGACGTTCTTAAAGTTGACAAGATTCTCGGCTGTGGGCGAGTCTCTAAGCAACCTACATGCCTTATTTTGTTTTTTTCGAGCATCAAGGCACTCATTATTCCCCCACGGTACTCGTCGTTTGCTTGATGGTCCAAATGATTGGGGAATACAATTTGTTGCTGCATCAACCAGGAAAGCTGTAAAGTAGCATACAGCAACCTTTATGCTCAATGCCGCCATGTCAGTCCAAGATAATAAAGTCATTTTTTGAGACTTTTCCCAATCGGCTTTGTCAGTGAGCCATTTGGGAACTTGTGCAAGACATGTATTTGTTATTGATGTGCTGATAACGATAGGAAAATGGTCACTACCATATGGATCATTAGTGATTTCCCATTTAAGTAGAGGCAGGAGAGATGGGGATATTATGCTGAGGTCTATTGCTGAGTACGTATTGTTAGCGATGTTGTAATATGTTGGCTCTTTCCGATTCAGCAGGCACGCACTGGAAAAAGAAAGGAGCTGTTCAATCAGGCGACCTCGAGCATCGCAGCGAGAGTCGCCCCATAGATTGCTATGTGCGTTGAAATCTCCCAGCAGAATATAACGTTCTGGAAGTTCCTCTATGAGGAACTCGAATTCATGTTTTTCAAGACGGTGTTGGGGAGGTATGTAGAGAGAGCAGATGGTGACGAGCTTATTCAAAAGAACTGCTCTAACAGCCACCGCCTCAAGGAATGTTTGTAGTGGTAGGCGTGTGCATGCAGTCCCTTGATTGACTATAATGGCAACACCACCGGATGGCACAATGGCATCATTCCGGTCTTTCCGAAAGATAACGTAGTAACGTAAAAAGATGGTGTGTTTGGGTTTCAGGTGTGTCTCCTGTACGCACAGCACCTTAGGTGTATGTTTATGTAAAAGTTCCTTGATATCGTCGAGGTTTCTCAACAGTCCTCTGACGTTCCACTGTAGTATTTGTTCCATTTTAATGTAGTGTGGTGCTGTGTGTACAGAGGTGTTGCGTTAGTTTACAGCGCCTTTTGAGGGCCCTGTGATTCAAGGTTTTCCTTTTTTGGCGCGCTCCAAGGAGTTGCACCTATCCTTCGAGCGTCTGAGGCGCCGGAGGAGTGGGACTTGTATCCATCACCTCTTGTGAGGTGGTGGATGGTGCCTGCTGGGCAGGCACATTCACTGAACTTTCGAACCTAACTGCGCCTACAATGGTCCGAGGTTCAGCAGACACTGGGGTCTGCCGGCCCTGTTTGTCAGGAGGCGGAGCAGTACAGGCTGCTCCAGCCGGGGGCGCTGGCGGCACAACCGCGGCCACACACTGTGTGACATTCGCGGGTGCCGAGGCATGTGGCGGGGCGCCCCGGCGCGTCACATCTGCAAAGGAGGGATAAGATGGGTTGTGTATTGCGAAATGTTTGCTATTTGTTTCTCCTTTTTCCTTGCAGGGCACGATCGTGAGTAGGCAGCGTGATCTCCTTCACAGTTCGAACAATGAGTTGTTTCTGAGGTGCAGTTGTCCGATATGTGTTGAATGGATGCGCACTTTGAGCAAGTGGCACGCCCTCTGCAATTCTGCAATCCATGACCGAAACGTTGGCACTTGAAACATCGACGAGGGTTGGGAATGTATGGTCTTACACGAAGCTTACAATAGCCGGTTTCGATTGATTCTGGTAGGTCAATTGTTCCGTAGGTAATTATTACGTGTTTTGTAGGGGTGAGTTTGTTGTTGCGCCTTATTGTTATTCTTTGGACTATGACCACGTTCTGGTCCTGCCAACCTTCGAGCAGCTCACTTTCAGAAAGCTCAGTGAGATCTTCATCAGAAATTACGCGACGGACAGTGTTCATGGACCTGTGTGGGCCCACCGAAACAGGGGTTTCCCCAAAGGCTACAAGCTTGGACAGCTTTTCATACTGAGCTTTGTCACGAACCTCCAGAAGAAGATCGCCACTTCCCATCTTTGTCACTTTATAACCTGGGCGCATTGCTTCTGTGAGAGTTTTGGAAACGAGAAAAGGTGAAATGGATTGGACTGTCTTCTTTTCGTCTTGACTGTGGATTACATGGTACTTTGCAAATGTCGGCTTTGGTGTGTTAGGCAAGAAAGTATCATCGGTGCACCACCTTTTTAGGGAGCGATCAGGAAGGGGGGGGGGGAGTATTTGCCATAAAAATACTATAAAGTTCGGCGGCGATGGTGGCCACCCACCACCGAGCCCAACAAGGGGACGCTACAAGGTTGACTAGTGAACACTTGGAGACGCCAGCCATGCATCGCCACTATATCTGAATATAACTACCCAAGGTTGGGTAACTACACAGGGTTAACCCTCACCGCCGGGAAATTCGGAAGTAAACGGAAAAGAGAAGATGACAGGACAGATAAAAAGTGAGAGACAAAGACGAAGATGTAGGGAGAGAGAGATAGGAAAAGGCGACTGCCGATTTCCCCTGGGTTTGTCAGCCCAGGGGTGCCGTCTACGTGAAGCCGGGGCCAAAGGGGTGTGTAGCCTCTGCAGGGGGGTCTTAAAGGTCCAATCACCCGACATCGGCTCAACCCCCAGGATTCCCTTTTTCCCGGGCACGGCAGAGCCACGCACGGCTAGGCGTGGGAGGGAGTCGAAACCCCCCCATTTGCTCGGGTCCGTGGTGTCGCTACACACCAAACGCCTGCTTGCGCAGGCGCCCCTGTGGGGGTGAATTAGCTGGTACATCATTTTTAATCGCGCAAGCTTGGCTCGGTTTTGTAAGGTGAGGATACCGGCCTGTTTTAGTAATTCTTTGGGTGAATCTTTTAGCCTATATTTAATATAAATGCATCTTAGTGCCTTCCTTTGGACTGCTTTGAGTATGTAAAGGAGTTCTTTAGTGGAAGCAAACCAAACAACGTTAGCGTACTCCAAAGTTGATCTGACAAAAGTTTTGTATGCTAATAGCTTTGTGGTAGGGGGGGGGGGGGCTAATCACAGACGTCTATTTAAAAAAAAACAATTTTTTCAGTTCAGACGAGGTGATGTTGCTTACGTAGTGTTCCCATCTAAAGTCATGGGTTAGTATTAGGCCAAGGTATTTATACACTTTCACTGCGCTGAGTGTGGCGCTGCCTATAGTGTAGTTAAAATCAGAAGTGCGTTTTTTTTCTCGTTATTGATAGGACAGCTGATTTTTTAACGTTCAGTGTCATTTGCCATTCTTTACACCATTTGAATACTAAAGATAAAGAGTTGTTTAATGCAAAATTGTCACTATAAGAGTCAATTACTTTGTATAAAAAGCAGTCATCAGCGAAAAATCTGACGATGACAGGAATATTACAAGGCAGATCATTAATGTACATAAGAAATAAAATTGGAGCCAGAACGCTTTTTTGTGGAACTCTGGTTCTTACGCTAGATTTATGGGAATGTTGCCGGCTGACTTCTACAAACTGGGTGCGGTCACTAAGAAAATCTAATCGAATCCAATTTTATCCAATCGACAATGGGCCCTTTCCCCAAGGTTAGTTCGAGTTTATGAATTAGTTTGTCATGTGATACCCGGTCGAAAGCTTTCGAAAAGTCTAAAAAGATAAGATCGATTTGTTTCTGTAGGTCGACACTAAGCGATACATCGTGTACAAGTTCAAGTAGTTGCGTGACTGTGGAGACACCTTTTCGAAATCCATGCTGACAGGGTGTTAGCATTTGTTCCTTTTCGAAGTGTTTGGTTATGTGCTTTAAGATGATATGTTCCAGCAGTTTGCAGGCTGTGCATGTCAGTGAGATGGGTCTGTAGTTAGAGGGTTCGGTTTTACTTCCCGATTTATGAATAGGTTTTACTTTAGCTGTTTTCCAGTCGTTAGGGAGGGTCCCTGTTGACAATGATTTGTTAAAGATTATTAATAGGTACTTGGCCATCCACTCAGCGTATCTGCGAAGGAATGCATTTGGTATATTGTCAGGTCCTGATGATTTCTTAGAATCTAGTTTGAGCAGCAAACTAAGTATGCCTGCTTTGGTTATTAATAGCTGATCTACTGGCGTTAATTCCGACGGACGTGTCTGTGGTAGTGTGCCGTCATCCTCTGTCAAGATAGAGCAGAAGTAGTCATTGAGCAGGTTAGCAGACCTTCGGTTGTCTACATGTATTGTTCTGTCATCATTGCGAGTTTTCGGGTTTATGTAGTTCCAGAACTTCGTTTTGGCTGATTTCAAAAAGTTAGCGAGTGTATTTGTGAAGTAGAATTGCTTAGCTGTCTTAATTTTTGATTTCATGTATTCAATAGCCGTGCTTAGATCGTGCTGTGTGTACTTTAATGGGTTGGTTTTAAGCAGTTTTCTCATCCTCTTTACTTTACATTTGGCGTGAATAACATTGCGCGTAATCCATGGATTACGGTTATTAGGCTGCTTCTTTCTAATCGGCACGTACTTATTTATAAATTGAGAAATGATCGCATTTAGCGCGAGCCACAAGGCATCGATGTCGGTACTGCTGTTACGGGAAAGTTCAACAAACGATGACTACTCATCAGCAAGGTGATCAAGTATATTAGTGTCCTAAGCTTTACTGTAGTCATAGTACGCGACTATTTCTTGAGGGGTAAAAGTGTCATAAAAGGGTACGGTGCAAGATGTGATCTTGTGATCGGAAATACCATCTAGAAGACATAAATTAGTTTCTTCGCTTATGAAGTGATGGCAGAGAAATATTAGGTCTAATATGGAAAAGCTGGATCCCTGTATACGTGTAGGTTCAGTTACTGTTTGGGAAAGGTTTAACGATAACATAAAACAAATAAGACATCCGCACAGGATGAATGATGCTGCATTCTGGGCTAGTCAACATCAGGCGCGTTAAAATCACCTGCGATTAATAATCTAGATGACGGCGCATCTTGTTCTGTGTACTCATGCAATCGGCGTATATTGTCAAAGTCGGACGAAAGACTGCGATATGCGCAATCAACGACTACAGCGCTCACATCATAGCTCAGCTTACAAAGGTAGCCTCAGCGCCCGCAACATCGGGTAACACTAAAAACGGAATATCTTTTTTGACTAGAATGGCCACACCTCCGCCTCGTGTCGTCCGGTCTTTCCGGATGGTAGCGTAGTTGGGAGGGGCTATCTCATCATCTTTAATATCTCCTGTTAGCCAGGTGTCCGTTAGTGTTACAAAATCGGGCTCAAACGTAAGAAGCAAGGCTGCAAGGAAGTCTGTTTTTTTCAATAAGCAACGGGCATTTATGTTCAAAAAAGACATGTGGGATGTTAGTTTCGGCGGGAGCGAAGGTTTCGATAGCTTCGCTGCTGGCTTTTGTGTCAGGATTGACGAAAGCATATTTCAAGGGAACTACAGTATTATTCACCTCGTCCCAGTAGAACATATCTCTGTTTATTCGTATTTTATCATAAATTAGACTCACTTTCTCGCCAGATTCTTTCCTTGATTTGGCAAAATTCCACAATTTTCATCGCAAATCCCGTACGCGTGGTGAAAAGTCTTCGGAAATAGAGAATCCTGACCCCTTCAACTTGGAACAATTTTTCAAGATTTTTGTTTTGTCCCTAAAATCGAGAAGTTTGAGAATTACTGGTCTTGTTTTAGAAGCATCTGGCCTACCTAGTCTGTGAATATTGTCATGGGGTCGTGACGTGGCCAAAGACAGAAAACTTCGTTTTGGGATTTAACTGTTTATTTGGGCGAACCTGTGCCCGGTAAAGGGAAAGTCTAATTACAGCAGCAGTCTTGCACAGATAGCAGTCTCGGACTGATAGCGGCGAACGCAGCGTCGGCCTTCGATCAACAACTGACAAGCGGCGAAGCGCGTCGGCATTTATACCCTTGCCATCGAATGTTCTAGCGTTATCGCTGGCGGTGGCGTAGGTTCCAGAACAATCTGTACCGTTCGCACAGTGGGCGTGATCTTATCGAAATGATCTACTACAGTCCGGAACCTTCTCGAAACCTGCAGGCGCGGTTTGCGCCGAGAATCGTGTGGTGTTTCGGAATGATAACAAAAACTTGTGAAATGAAACGTGGCAATATGTTCGATACTTACAGCATCAAGCTTGAGGGTGTTTTGAAAACCTTTTCATTTACTTCAAACTCCAACGTGTCTTCGCTTTCTATGGCTTCTTCTGGCATACCGTATACTAATAAATTTGGTCGTCTCGAGCAATTTTTGAGGTCGTCCAGTCTTAGTTCTAGTGTTGAAACGACTTTCTGTAGGTTAGTGACTATTTCAGCGCAAGACGAAATCTTTTTATCCAGGGTTGTAAGCTGTTCTAGTTTCTTGTCTATTGCGTTTAGGCGTTGTTCCTTAATTTCTTTTAACTTCTTTGGGATTTGTTTCAGTTGCCGTGAAGTTTCTGGTGTGTCCGGACCCGGGTTAGATTCTACATCACCGGCTAGTAGCAATAATTTGGCGAGATGCACTATGTCAAAGCAAACTTCACACAGCAGCCCAGGGCACGGCAGCACAATTAAATAAGGCTCGTTTGAACGCATGCAATGCTGAAAGCGTTTTCTCACCTGCGCAATGAACACAAACGGGTTCTCCATGTGCCTTTGCGACCAGGTGCCGTGCCCTATGGCCCACGGAAATGTGTCGTCTCTTCTTATAGCACGAAGGGCTCGGTACGCCACCATCGCCGAATCCAAGTCCGAACACGCGCTCTTTGTGGTCGACAAGGGCAGCTGATGACAAAATGTGCTGGTGCTGTGCGATGTCAGCAGGACTGCCTCGGTCAAGTGGTGGACTGGAAGTAGATGCGCAGCATGCGCGTCATTCATGCGTTGGCTTTGTAGCTCACCGGGGCCGTGGCCTGCGGTTATCAGCAGCAGGGCTGCGATTATCTACGCAATGAACACAAACGGGTTATCCATGTGCCTTTGCGGCCAAGTGCCGTGCCCTATCTTGTCACGACACATTGGCTCAAAGTAAAAGAGCATATCAAATTAGCAAAAACGCGATGAAATCGTTTTACATAAAGTCTTGCAGATTGAGTAAGTTACAGTACGTAGTAGATAAATGCGGCTAGGGACGTGTTGCAAGCTTTAGCTCTCTGAATTATTGATAAGTGATGCGGAACAAGTGCCGGGGCTTGTCGTGGGACTCAGGGCCGTGCTCATTTTAGTAATGCACGCTGAATCTTTATGATCTAACTGTACACCGAGGTACGTAGTAGGAGTTCTTTTCCGAATAATTCCTACGAACAGGCTGAACGTACTGTTCCACAAGCGAAACCACAGTCCTATACCTTTCAAGGCGTTTAAACGAGCTCCTGATGCTATGTCAATTTTTTCTATACCAGATAAAAACATTCTCGACGCTAGGTTTATCTGTGCGAAAGAGTGCTACGTTCTCTCCATAAGCTAGTACTTTATTTGAATTCCTAACATATTGCGCGCGAATACTATTGCATTGCAATATAGTTTAGCACAGCTTGCAGCTTTTGATAAAAGGCAAACAACACCGGTGACATGGGGCAGCCCTAATTTACAGACAAACAAAGAGAAACTGGCTTCAACAGCTGACCAATAACTATAAGACAAGTCGAATATTTATTACCGCAAAGTTTATTGCCTTTAAGATCAAAATTGCCAACATCCGCAAGTTCTAGAAGCGAGAAAAGAAACGAAATACTTACATGATCAATTGTTAAACTGTAACATTGCAAAGTGTTTTTGATACCTATAACAACACTGAAGAAGAGCATGGATGACAGGTATATTCTTATGTATAGAGCGGCCCTTAATTACAAATGGCTTGTGTGACCCAACGAGCTTGAACATCGCAAATCACAACACACTTGATAATAATTTCGCAAATATTGTGTTGTCAACGTTTCACTGTCTTATTAGCTTGTAACTCTAGACAGAGTGAAGTGTTTTCATAACAGAATTCTTCGGTATTGAACCTACGTAGCTCTAGCATAAGAATCGTGGAGCTGTCTCCATACCATAATGCTTTTTGAAACTATAGAGCAAATTTGAAGAAACATTTTTTACGAAAGTTTTGTAAAATTCAGCAAAGCCAAGTGTCTGCGATAAAAGAAATGTGTCGCCCCGCCGTGGTGGTATAGTGGCTAAGTTACTCGGCTTCTGACCTGCTAGTCGCGGAATCAAATCCCGGCTGCGGCGGCTGCATTTCCGATGGAGGCGAAAACGATGTAGGCGCATGTGCTCAGAATTGGGTGCACGTCGAAGAACACCGGGTGGTCGAAATTTATGGAACCCTCCACTACGGTGTCTCTCACAATCAAATATTGGTTTTGTGATGTTAAACCCCACGTATCAATCAATTAATGAAAGAAATGTGTCAATGTCATGCTTGATTTTCTGTGTCGTATTACGACTAATAATTGCCGCACAATTGTTGCCTTGAAATGTGCGTGATAGGGAAGCAGAAGTAGCGGAGAGGGCAACATCATGGACAAAGAGAGTGCTAAATAAATTTCTTTGCATTTTCGGTAGTTGAGGTTATGTTTCTCGCATGTGGTGAAGAACAACACTGGAGTATAGGTGTTGCATCAATTAAACTTTGCATGGCGTTTTTCAACAATTGAAGCTTGACGCGTTGGCTGTTTCGAGATAAGAGTTCTCCGGTTTCGATATCATTAACTCGCCCCCCTTTAGAGAGCAGCATCACATCTTTAGAGATGACAATTGACATCACAGTTTATTTATTTTTTATTTATTTAATACTGCCAGCAACCCTTTGGCCACCAAGGCAGGAGTGGTGAGAGTGCAGTAAACGTATGCATTAGTTACAAAATACTGCCATTTTACACATACAAAATAACATAGAAATATGTGAGCATCAACATGATAATCAATTAGCAATAACCTCTGACGCACTGATTGCAAAAGGAAAGCAAACAATCAATAAAAACAATGCAATAAACATTCCACCATACGAGAATAATTATACTGTAAACACAACCATGCACAGCAATCACAAATATAGGGAACAATGGGCGTGCAAAAAATTCAGACGTTGGCATGTTGACCACCTCTTGTGGCAGCCCCTTTCATTCAGCTACTGTCCTCGGAAAAAAAGGACCCATTTACGCAGTTGTTTTGCATTGAGATACTAAAATACACTTGCTGTGTTTTGTCTGGGTATATCGTGACCTGTTAAGTTCTGGGTAAGCCTGGAAGTGTACTTTATTGTGGTTGTTAATGATGTTGAACAGTATCTTGAATTGGTGCAGCTTCCACTCTGATTTGAAATGGTAACTACCAGATAGGACGTAAAAACCAGTTACGGTCATGTTCCAACTATATTGTAAATAAAACGACGTGGTTTCCTCTGAATATGCTCTAAGCGATTGACCTTCGTTTTCGTGCATGGATACCAGATTACATCAGCGTACTAGGGTAATGGACGTATGAGGGATGTGTATGCATTAGATTTATTATAGTTGTTGCAGTGCTTCAATCGAGGACTGAGCAACCGGAGCTGTTTTGAAACTTCAGCTACAATACTTTTATGTACGTGTTCCAGTTTAACGTAGAATGAATAGTTAAACCTAAGTACTTAAACTGGTCAACACGAGTGACAAGGTTATTGTTCACGTTGTACAAGAAGGGAAGTGAAAATTTTTACGTGTTATTGACAACTGAGCGATTTTCGCAAAGTTCAAGGTCATCTCCCACATACGACACCAATTATCTATAGACAATAATCGGTTGTTTCTTGTGGCTTGGTCTTCAATTATCTCGATAATGTTATAGACGATGCAATCATCTGCAAAGAAGCGACCGCATACAGAAGAGTCAGAAGCCAAGTTATTCAAAGAAACAAGAAAAAGGAGGGGCACAGGAACAGAGCCTTGAGGTACCCCGGAAAGAGCTGGTGAGGATTTAGACTTTGATTTTTCTGTCTGAACGTATTGATGGTGGTTTGATAGATAACCGTCTAGACGCTTTACAAGTTCTTCAAAGGCTTCCAAGTTTCGTCATTAAATGACAATAGGACACACGGTTCAAGGCTTTTTGAAAATCGAGAAAACGGGCTTTCATTCGCCCCTTTTGGCAAGCGTTGCGATAAATTTATTCGCAAGTTCACGCGATTGTGTCGCCGTCGACCGCCCCCGGGGAAAACCAGGTTAGCTTCTCGCGAAAAAGTTTCGCTTTCCAAAAACGAGCTCACGTGCCCGAAAATAACGTCTTCGATTACCTCGCTGGTAGTTCATAGTAGTGAAGTTCACCTATAGTTTGTCACAAAATGATTACCATCAGATTAGTGGATTGGTATCACATGCGCTTTTTCCAATCTGCAGGAACTTAATCCTATCTAGACTAGCACGAACTATAACAAAGAGATATTTCACACACCTTTCAGCGCATGGGCGAAGAAAGCTGTTTGGGATATCGTTCAGTCCAGATGATTTCTTTGTGTCAAGGTTAAGAAATGTTGAAAAAATACCCCGTTCGCCTAAAACGGGGTCGGGTATCTCTGAATTTCTGCAACTGAAATTAGCACTTGCAATTGTGCTGCGTAGAAATACACAAGAAAATTGGTGATTGAAAGCTTGCGATATTATACATGCATCCATAACTTGAGAATCATTTAGGCAAAGTTTACTGACAGAGTTTTTTTTATCCGTCAAATGAATTCAAATTTTTCGTGGATCGCTAACAAGAAAATTATACACTCTGACACTCAAAAAGTGTTGCTTCAATGTTCTAATCACTTGGCGTTATTTATAGGGTAGATCCCGCAAGTTCTGCTTTTTCTGAAGACTGCCCCTTGAAAAACGTTAACGTGACATTATTGTTGAATCATTTCGTGGATAAACCAGGGATTAGGGCTGTTACTTTCCCTAGTTTAGGCGTGACATATTTTTTTATACACTTATGAATAGTGAAAAGCAGCTATAAGTAATCTGCGCCTGATGTACCACCATCAAATATTTCATCTAAGACGTCATAGTGCAATTCATGAAGGTCTAAAGTACTAGCATCATCCCTGTTGTTAAAGTCAAGAAAAGTAGTTTTCGTGTCACTGCTTTGAGACCATCTGAGATTGCTCTTGAAGAGTATCATGTTGTGATCGGATATTCTAGGTAGAAGATCTACTGAGAATCCAAGATGGATAACCGTATCAAACCCAAAAACAAGGTCAAGGCACGAGCTTGTAGCCACAGTTACTCTAGTTGGTATATCCACCACGTAATTAAATTGTAGGAAATCGCGATATCACAAAGTAAATACGAATGCTTACTGGAAGAATCAGCGCGAAAAAGTTTCCAGTTAAGTTGAAATTACCGCCCATGACAATGTGCCTATAGCGTTTGCTATGTTCACCAGGAAAGACGTGGAGTGATTCTAACATTGAATATTGAGCATTAGGGGCCTGTAGGCAGCACCAATAAGATACAGAGAATGGGAACCTTGAGGAAAATTAAAACCAATTCAATACTCGTAGCGTGGTGCAGCAAATAATACCCAAAACCCTTTTTTATTGCGGTTTCGACCCCTCCCCCTCTATTGCGGCAAACGAGACTAACCATCTCATGTTAGTGTTGTATTATGCCATTGCCAGCGTGCTTACATGAAGCCAAGTTTCGGTGATAATAGAATTATCTGGATCACAGAAATGCAGAAGCCCTTCAAATTTGTCGCACTTGCATATGATGCTTGGGACATCCATGTTAAGCACAGAAAGTAAGCACGAAGAAGAGCTGTCCGCTAGGGTTAGAGGGACCGCACTATCACAATCGCTGTGGCTTGGTCATGTCGTGGGAAGTGGCACTCCTTTGTTTCTACCTTCATCCCAGTGAGATTACTTGCCATTGATTTCACTTCTGTCAAAAAAACTTGACTTTCTCCTCTTTTATCTGTATGCATTCTTGAATTATCCCCAAGTTTTTATCCCTGTGCATTTATCACTATCCCTAATTCTCCGATATGCTAATTGTCAAGTTTTTCAGTTTCATACAGTTTTTAGGAATCTTAACCTTGTCTCTTCTGTCGTGTAAGTCTATGACAACTGGTCAGCTAGATCTCTGAGGGTCTCTCAATTCTCTGAATACGTTCAAGTGGCAAGTCTTGGATTTTTAACATATCTTGATATATTTTGTTTAAGACTATATGTTCAAGGAACTGCTGGTCCTTTTTTGTAGTTTCCTTTAGAGCAAAAATAATTAGGATATTTCTCGTGCTTCTGTTTTACGGATTGTCTACTTTTGTTAGACTCTTAACAGTTCTGTGCAGCACATCAACTTTCGCTGTATAATCAGCCACAATTGCAGACAAGCCATCCAACTTATACTCAATGGAAGTTAGCTTTTTAGTGTTTTCACTAAGCTGTTGATTCGCAGAGTTCGTGTCTTGTTTCTGTTCACGATTATTGTCTACTACTTGCATAAGCATTTTCTTGGTTCCTGGCCCTGTCTTGGATTTATTATCGTCACAGAAAAATAGCAAATCAACAAAACAGGAGTACACAGTCAGCAACCCTAAACCGTACAATCAGTGACCGTGGGCATGGCAGCAGCAAGAGACAAACCTCGTTACTACGATACGTATATTTATGAAGTGATAGTCTCGGACCTGTAGATGTATTAAGAACGAATTCGTAAGACGCACTGTCTTAAAGTTTCTGACGGGCCCACTAGTCGGTGGCGGAGATGTAGTCTGGCTTTTACGCTCCCAAGGTACTGACGTCGATTATGCTGGTAGGAGTTGTCTATACATTCGCGGGGGCCTGTGCGCATGCCTCATGCCTCGTCGGTGTAGTTGCCGAAGTCATGGCTGCGCCTTAGAACGTGCTGATTCGTCATGCAAGTGTAGTCATTCCCCGGCATTCATCATATGATGCAGCCCTGAGGTGAAAAACACGGTCCGTAAAAGGAATAAGTACGCATTCGGAAGACGCATTGTCTCAAAGCTTCCGCCGAGTTCCCTTCATCGCCCTGACGTGGTGGTCTATGGGCTAAGGTACTCGGCTGCTGACCCGCAGGTCGCGGGATTGAATCCCGACTGCGGCGGCTGCACTTCCGATGGCGGCGGAAATGTTGTATGTCCGTGTGCTCAGAATCGGGTGAATGTAAAGAACCCCAGGTGGTCGAAATTTCTGGAGCCCTCCACTACGGTGTCCCTCATAATCATGTGGTGGTTTTGGTACGTTAAACGTCACCTATCAATGAAAGGAATCATTAAATGATCCCACTAAGTTATTGTGTGGGTAGGTTTCTTCGCATTCCATCGAAACGATTTGCTCAACTTTTAAAGAGCGTCTCGTTATTTCTATAATAAACAATTGTAGCTTTTATTTCTACAGCTATAACATGAACATCTCATTTAATTATCTCCCAATCAGCATATATTTGGAGGCCTGTTGAAAAAAATTGCGCCAATGCTGTCCGCACACGACTAATTCCTGATGGCACATGAGCCTGGTTTTTAACTACCAAACAGCGCCCTGTAGTCGGAAGAAATAGGTTTCATGATTTGTGTCAAGTAGCGCAAAATTGTTATTGGTCTGAGAATGACACTGGTGCAGCAAAACAGGACATTTGTTGAGAAAGAAGTGGTGCGGAAAACGTAAATCTGGTCAAGCAAATCATGGCAATTTCCCTAAACTGTAGTATGTCCCGTTAATTGACCTGACACACCAATGTCAACGAGCTCTGCATTGCCTACAATGCGGGATAAAAGCTGGTCAATCCTGTCTCGCCGACCAGTATTAGGATTTCTACGACCATAAAGATGAGATAAACAGTTGAACTCACTCATTAACACAGTGAAATGTTCAGGGTAAACTAAACTAGTGAAAAGGGTTTATTGGCGTGAGTAGTACTTGCACAGCAGGTCTATTCACACTGAAAGCAGACGGCCACAACCGACACAGTAATCACAGCGCAAGCGTCAACCACTCGCGCTAGATGCTTTTGGCTTGCTTGCTTGCTTGATCCTTTTCTGTGGCTCTTACTCACTATGGGGGATTCGCCTAGAAGCCGGTGGTTAATGTAAGTTAATAACTTAAGATTATCCAGGCTAGCAAATTTTAAATACTCTGTTTTGATTTGACGGGGTTATTTTGGCACAATGTGAAAAACAAAACAAAAGACAATATATATTTTTTAAAAACGGAGGTGTAAATGTTACACCAAAATCTTCTGAAGGTTAAGTCATTGCAGTGTAATAGTTAATTACTAAATGTTAGATTGGTTAGTAAAATCAAGAGCTGATCAATGGCTCAGCAAGGTAATCTTCTTGTGTCACATAGGAATTCGCAAAAGGCCCCTAGGTTTTCATGTCACTAAATCCTAGTGAAACAGCCCCAAAGGACAAAAATATTCGGAGTAGTAAGTGAAAATCGTAGTTTTTAACACAAAACTTCGAAACAATTCTTTCTTTGATTTTTGAAACAGTGGATTGTGAGAAAAAAAATGGCCGATATATTGAGGTTTGTTACAGCACAGCGGAGATGGCACCAGACCAGACCTCTTTAAGTGGAAATTAAGAGGGAGCATACGGCAACGCATTTTGTTATGGAGACTTCAGATTTACACGTGGGACACCATTTATTATTCCATGCGAAGTGCAGGTGCAAAAAATCATGATTCGGTATCATAATCTTTGATGAATACTCAAGAAAAGAAATTTTTCCGCACCTCGCTGCTGTTACATAAGCTGTCAGCGGAATGATTGGCACAATCGCAAGATCTTGGGATGCTCGTGCGAGTGAGTCAGCCATCTCATTTATAGGTATACTACGATGGCCTGGTATCCATATCATTTGCACTAGACGTATGCTTGCTGGGAATAATGATATAATGTATCTATACTGCTGATTCCGACGATGTGAATGACAATGAACACATGGTAACGAGTCAGTCACTATCACAGCTGTCGAAGGAAAGGAATCGCAGCAAGTTTTCAAAGAGCTAGCACAACGGCCGTTAATTTTGTTTCAATTATGGGTGTATAACCCGGGAAGCATGATGAAAAAGACCAGAATAACGAAAGAGAAAACAAAATACCCACCCCTGCTTTCTTGCCACTAATGGATGCATTCGTTGCAATTACTATCTTGGTACTTAATTGAGACAGATGTTCTTCTAATGAGCCAATGATATACCTATAGTGCAAGTGTCTAGCATTCGTTAGGAAGATATCGTCCAATTCTATTTGAACTTGACCGATTGGTTTGTCAGATGGTATGATCTCCCATATATTAGCATTTAACGCATCTAGAAGTGTTTGAACAAATAGCACATGGGCTGTATATGCACGGGACCAATGCTAATTCAAAAAGATACCGGGCTCGCCAAAGAATACAAGCAGACGCCTTCTTAAATTTGATTAGAAAAAATTTAAATACGTTTACCTTTTAAAAAATGGAATCTACAAGCAAGAGTGGGTATCCAAGCTTCTTGATACAAAACAAAGTTAGCTGTGAATTTTCGCACACCTAAACAACTTCGAAGAGATTCCCGCTCTAAGTGAATCAAGGAGTTTTCTTGTATACTGGTTCACCAGAGAATTGTACACATTTGAATCCAAGAATCAGACGAACATACACGCTGTACATAATGATCAGCGTAACTCTGCGAAGACTGGAACGGAGCTGGACAAACCTACCTATCATCCTAACAGCACGTGTAGCCTTAATTTTATTATGTTTATTATGATCACGCTGGCTCAGTTTTTGATCGTGCAATACACACATACATTGAATACAGTGAACTTGGGTAATTATTTTTTGATGGCACTGGAGAGAAATATTAACTTACACGTCCAATGAAAAACTGTTATAGCACTTTTAGTTATGTTCAGTTTCATAAGAATTTACTGAAACCAGGTTCTCAAATATTGCCAAACGAAACTCTAAAGTTCAAAGTAGGAAATGAATATTACAGTCAGAAGCGAAAAACGAAATATCATTTGCATATACATATTCTCGTACCTTATCAATCAGTGGTATTGAACCTAACACAATGTCCTATAAAACACGTGAGGGAACAGAGCCTTGAGGAGCACCTCTGGTTTGGCTATAGTTCGACGTAGAAACACCTCTTTGGGAGTCATAAATTATTCTCTCTTTTAAAAATTCGTACATCCTCTACGGTATATACAGCAGGAAGTTTAGGTCTTTTAGGACATTGATAGCAATATCATGTTGAACAATAACATATGGTTTGGCTAAATCAAGGGTTAGTAGGGCCGCTTATTGTCGTCTGTGGCGAGCAAGCTTTACAGGAGCCTCTAAATCGACGTGCGCCCACCATATTGAGTAATCTGGTGTAAATCCAATCTGGCGCGTAATAAGTATTGTATTATCTGTTATAAACTTCATACTTTTCAAATAAAGTATGTTTTCTATTACCTTAACTACATGTGATGGTAAAGCTATTGACCTAATGTTATCTATCTGCATTCCTAGTCCCTGTTTTTTGAGAAGCGGTATTATTTTTGCAAGTCTCCAGTCAGGAGTTATCCAACTATTTTTAGGTGAGCCATTGACCACATCAAGACAGTTGTCAGGAGAGTTGTCGAATAGCATTTTCAACATTCCTGAAGTGACACCATCTGGTAAAGGACCTGTGTTTGGCAAAACACGAACGACGTGCGCAAGTTTAACCCTACTTGAACAAAATCATTTCTGGATGATGGTTTTACAAAATTTATTTTTACTTGTGACAAAAACCTCTTCTCTAGTCATATTCCAATTGCAGCTAATATATTTTCCAACTCCATTGAGGAAAGAATAAATAGGTCAATATTTACGGGCGCTGCAATAGTTTTACGATAACGGTGAAATCTGAATAGAGCTTTCTTGTTGACACTCTTGGATAGATAGCCATAATGTTTTAGGGGCGAAGCTCCTTACGGCGTGGCTTGGGCGTCCCTCGTATGTAACCACCAGTGGCACATACCCGAAATAGGTATAACACTTGATCTCCAAGGTGGTGCCAGTGAGAGATTTCTTCTGTGCGTTGTTTAACAATAAAAAATAGTGCTCAATGTACATGCCAATGGCTGCTAATGGGGAATGAGAGACATGAGCATTCGGCTTTTAGTCAACGCGCACGCTGCGATCCCCATTAGGAGCCATTGGCATGTACATTGAGCACTATCGGACAAGAAAGGGATGCTACATTATACTCGCTGGGTGTAACCCCCTTAGCTTTAGAAAGGTTTAGCGAGCGTTGAGCCGCAGTGCCATGAATACAATGAACTTTTATATACCATGAATGAACTCAAGGTGGTTAAAAATGAGAAATAGATACGAAGCGCAAGCCGTAAGAAAGTAAAAGCCGAGTTCTCCTGTCTCTCATTTCTCATTAGCAGCCATTGGCATGTAAATTGAGCCCTATCTGGCAGGGAAAGGTTGCTACGTTATACTCGCTGGGCGTAACCTCCTTGGTTTTCGAAAGGTTTAGCGAGCGTTTGGTCGCAGTGCCATGAATACAGTGAACTAGAATATACCATGAACTCGAGGTGGTTAAAGGTGGGAAGTGGACCCAAAGCGCAGGCCGTAAGAAAGTGTGCGTGTGCCACCTCTCGTTTAGTCCTTGGAATGTCCGCTGAATGGCGGTGCTTCTATATGGGGAATATATGATAAAAAGATGCGAGATGGTGGGACTTGGAGTGTTGAATAAATGAACGAACGGACACACAAACAGATGCATGAATGGACGCATGAACGGACGCAGGGGTGGATGCATGAAAGAACGCAGGGACGGGCGCACAAACAGACGCATGGACGGTCACACAGACGGACGCATGGACGGACGAATGCTTCGCCCCACTCTCCATCATTCACTCCGTGGATATGCTGCCACCTCATCTAGTTTTCGGAAAGTTCATTACAAGGCAGAGGAGGTGGTCTAGTACTACTTTTGCGAATTAGATGGCGATCGCTCCATTGGAGACGCGTGCTCGAGTGTGAGATGAGATTTTAGAAGCGTATTTGACCTCAATTCTGATTGGATGCAGTTAGATTGCTCTAGTTTATTCGGATACCGCTAAAGGTGCATTCCACCTCGAATCTCATTGGATGTTGAGACCTTTCGAGATCGTTTGGTACGATGAGAGACCTCTAGGGGTCTCTCTTGGCGGGCTTTCTCTTTCTCCGGTGGTCTGCGCGCTTTGAGTATGAGAGAAAAGGCGGCCGGTACGAGGCTCGGAAGGCTGTGGGTAGCGTGCGCTCGCTGACTGGGCCCGGAGAAGAGATCCCGCAAAACCGAAGCGGCATGACACGGAGACGCGGCCACGAGAAACCACTGCCAAGAGCATCAAGCAATCGCTGCCCGAAAGCGTTGACGCGCGCTTCAAGCGTGGCTTTCGGGATCGCAGTTTGGGCCTCAGTTGCAAGGTTTGTGACCGCTTTTGGTTAGACAACTTCCTGACCACAGTGAGTACAAGTATGATCTAGCTGTAAAGATTTAATGAAGAAGACACGGAAATTAGGTCTAACTACCGTTTACGAACAATACAATTATTTCGTTGTGTATATCCAGCGTTTTCACATTATTGATGAGGTACTGGGCCAGCTTTCAAAAATGGCAGCATATCCACGGAGTGAATGATGGATAGTGGGGCGAAGCATTCGTCCGTTCATGCGTCCGTCTGTGTGACCGTCCATGCGTCTGTTCCTGCGCCCGTCCCTGCGTTCTTTCATGCATCCGTCCCTGCGTCCGTTCATGCGTCCATCCATGCATCTGTTTGTGTGTCCGTTCGTTCATCTATTCAACACTCCAAGTCCCACCATCTCGCATCTTTTTATCATATATTCCTCATATAGAAGCACCGCCATCCAGTGGACATTCCAAGGACTAAACGAGAGGTGGCACACGCACATTTTCTTACGGCCTGCGCTTTGGGTCCACTTCCCACTTTTAACCACCTCGAGTTCATGGTATATTTTAGTTCACTGTATTCATGGCACTGCGACCAAACGCTCGCTAAACCTTTCGAAAACCAAGGAGGTTACGCCCAGTGAGTATAACGTAGCAACCTTTCCCTGTCAGATAGGGCTCAATTTACATGCCAATGGCTGCTAATGAGAAATAAGAGACAGGAGAATTCGGCTTTTACTTTCTTACGGCTTGCGCTTCGTATCTACTTCTCATTTTTAACCACCTTGAGTTCATTCATGGTATATACAAGTTCATTGTATTCATGGCACTGCGGCTCAACGCTCGCTAAACCTTTCTAAAATTAAGGAGGTTACACCCAGCGAGTATAATGTAGCATCCCTTCCTTGTCCGATAGTGCTCAATGTACATGCCAATGGCTGCTAATGGGGATCGCAGCGTGCGCGTTGACTAAAAGCCGAATGCTCATGTCTCTCATTCTCCATTAGCAGCCATTGGCATGTATTTTGAGCACTATTTTTTATTGTTAAACAACGCACAGAAGAAATCTCTCACTGGCACCACCTTGGAGGTCAAGTGTTATACCTATTTCGAGTATGTGCCACTGGTGGTTACGTACGAGGGACGCCCAAGCCACGCCATAAGGAGCTTCGCCTCTAAAAAATTGAGGTGTCTCGTTGAACCCTTTTTTTCGTATTTATTTCAGACAAAGACAAGTAATATGTACATTTGCCCTGTCTAGGAGGAGTGACAAAAAGGCACGAATGCCTGACTGGGTGTCACACCCCTTTTTAGACACACACAACTCAAACATCAGTGGCAGTTATCTAAGCAAAATACACAAGGTTACATATAGTATACATATTTCGGCCAAACATATACAGGATTTTCTACATATATACATTGTTCTATATACATACGAAACAGAAAGATTTTCTATATACATATACAGTATAAACTGCAGCAAGGTAAAAAAAAAGAGAAAAAAAGAAAAAAATAGAAAAAAAGAAAACAGAATTATTCTTGTATTGATAGGAGATATGCAGTTAACTTTCTTTTGAAGCATTTCATGTGCATCGTTTCTTGTACCAAGTTTATCACGGTAGGATGATGATTTAAAAAGTCTGCTATAACGTAAGATTGTTTTTGCATACCATAGTTAGTTCGTGTAAAACCTTTAACATACCTAGTTTTTCTGGTTTCGTAAGCGTGTCCTTTTCCCAGAAATTGTCGAAAAAAACTATCGTGGCATAACTTTATTTTCTGAAATATTGTAATGCCTAGCTTCTTTTTCAGTATGTGTTGCATTGTTAATATATTGTTCGCTTTAAAAAGTGGAGCGGAGTGAGTTATATATGGCACATTTTCAATAACTCGCACAATACGTTTTTGTAGGATATACAGCTTTTTAAGATTTGTTTTTGTTGTTGTTCCCCACACAAGGAGGCAGTATTGTAAATGGGAATGAATTAGTGCGTAATATAGCTGGAGTTTTAACCAACGTGGCAAAAGTTGCTTTGCTCTGCTGATAATACCTATTGAACGTGAGATGCGTCTTGTGAGGTTATCGACATGAGGAGACCAGCTGAGATTTTCTTCGAAAAGAACACCGAGAAATTTATGTATTCTTACACGCTCGATGATCTCGCCACGGAATTTCAAATGTACGTCATTCCTGATTGACTTATTTCGGCAGCGAAAAATTATATATTTAGTTTTTTTGGTATTTAGTTCTAGTTTATTTACAATAAGCCACTCAGATAAATTATTGAGCCATTTGCTAGCTTGCAACTGAAGAATATGTAGGTTCTCTCCTGAAAAAAATACATTCGTGTCATCGGCGTAAAGAATTATATCTGGCGTGAACGGAATATTACCTATATCATTTATATATAATAAAAAAAGAAGTGGTCCAAGGATGGAACCCTGAGGAACACCGTATTTAATTTCACCTAAAACTGATTTTGAATGATTGGTGTCTGTGTATTGGTAGCGGTTTGTCAAATAACTGCGTATAAGGTCAAGAGCAAGTCCCCTAACGCCATATTCGCTTAACTTTTTTAATAAGATATCATGCTTAATAGAGTCAAATGCCTTTTTAAAATCAAGAAATATCCCTAGAGTATACTTTTTGTCTTCAAAATTCTGAATTATTTTTTCTTTGATACTTAAAAGAGCCATTTCACTTGACTTCTTTTTCTGAAAGCCGTATTGATTGCCTGTAAGTACATCATTTTTAGTGCAGAAATTCATAATTCTTACATTAATCATTTGTTCGAAAACTTTTGAAAACAGTGGTAGTACCGAGATTGGTCTGTAGTTGTTCATGTCATTTATATCGCCTCCCTTAAATATAACTGTTACTCTAGCGATTTTTAGTTTATCAGGGAACACGCCTGTAGCCAAAATGAGGTTGCATATGTGCGATAAAGGATTGCTGATACTGTTGACAACTGCTTTTATCGGCTCGGCTTTTATCTCGTCCTGGCCACATGCGGATGCATTCTTTAACTTTAGTATTTGGGATTTAATTTCATGTTCTGTTGTTGGTTCCATGAAAAGAGACTTCAAGGAGTTATGCATAATGTATGACCTGTAATTATGCCTGTCACAGTTATCACTTACCGATGCTCCACATTTTAAAAAGTGTTCATTAAACTTATTAGCCAAAGATATACCGGTATAAGTTATATCGCTGTCTACAATTTCAGAGACGCTGAGTGGCTCTTTTTGCGGCAGTAGGCCTTTTAATGTTTGCCACACACGTTTGGGGTCATTTAGAATGGTTTCGAACTTTCTTTCGTAATAACAATTTCTTGCTTCTTTGATATCACGCCCTAGTTTGTTTCTAATTTTCTTATAAACAGTTAGGAGATTAGGTTGTCTAGTTTTAATGAATTGACTAAAAAGTCTGTCTCGTTCCTTCATTCTCCTTAGAAGCACCGTGGTAATCCAAGGTTTCCTACATTTCTTCTTTTGTTTGATAGTAGTTAAAGGAAATGCTTCATCATAAAGTTTTTTAAGGTGATTGATAAAATAATTATAAGCAATGACAGGATCCGTTAACTGATACAGATAAGACCATGAGGTTTCACTAACAGCCGTTTGAAAAGCAGCAACATTGCTTTTGTTAATCTTTCTAAGTTTAAAAGCTTTATTGGCACGCATTCTATGTGTTTTCGAATGAGGGTTGAAGAAAACAAAAATTGGCATGTGATCACTGACAACAGATATCAAGACACCTGCTTCTATGACATTCGTTTGTGGGATAAAGCTTAGATCAATTAGAGTTTCGGAGACATCTGTTACTCTTGTCGGTACATCAATTACATTTTCTAGGCCGTAAGAGAGAAATAGATCAAGAAGAACTTGTTTGTTGCGTTCTAGAGACAGCATATTGATGTTGAAGTCACCCGTCGTAACAATAGTCAGACCGAGTTCGGAACAAAAATTCAACATACGTTCTAAAAAGTTAAAAAAGGCATCTATGGCACCAGAGGGCGGCCTATAAATTACCACAATTGCAGTATGGTAGCACTTCATCATGAGGGATTCGTAGTGTGGGTTTACGACTGAAAACTCTGTCACAGTTTCGAAATGCAAATCGTTTTTGATATAAAATGCTACCCCGCCTCCTCGCTTTTCTTTTCTGGATACGGTTGTACATCTGTAACCTGGGAATTGTACCTCATATTCATCGGTGAACCATGTTTCAGAAAAGGCTAAAATGTCAAAGTTGTATTTAAAATCATCAAGAAGCATGCAAACGCGTTCTTCCTTACTTTTCAAGCTTTGCGCATTTAAATGCAGAATAGACAAATCGTTTCTAGAGCATGATGCGGCGGAAGCCTTAAAATCGTCCTTATCATAATATTTATTGAACCTTGCCATTTTTATACGTCACGTGCAATGACAAGCAGCATGCATGAGAGCCCTATTTTACCCTCTGGAGCTACTCCCACTCAAAATCATTCACCCCATTGAATATGCTGTGGTTTCTTTTGTTCTGTTTTCAAATAGTCCTAAATTTATATATGTCAAACTATAAACTTCCTATACGGCTACTCTGATACCTGGCAAATGGTTTATTGCCTCAATTTAGTCGATTACCTTAATGGGGGGATGTATACAGGCAATCCGCTACCATAGCTTGTGTTTGATTCGGCGTATTCCCGTGTCAATGAGACATCGCTTGCTTTAGCATGGTGGTTTCGGGCGTATCTTCTGAAGTTTATTTATTTGTTTATTTGCGTTGTACTGGTGTAAGCTTTCAGAGCTGAACTAGCTCACAGATTGTGTAGGTAGGTGCTGCTTTGACTGCCGACGGCCTTCTTTGACACGCAGCCAGCATCCCCTTGCCTTTGGTGATGGTGACCTTCCATGCAGCGAGATGCTGTGTTCTTCGCTAACCAAAGTGGTGTTCTCAAGTCTGCAGTATCGCTTCCGTGGTTTTCCGTGAATGGGCACTATAAGTTTTTGAACACTTTGGTAATGTGCTCGGGAACAGTTGTGCCGAAACGACATCTCCAACTTTTTCGGGTTTCATTGCAAGTACATTATTTGGCTAATAAAACAACTTTGCTTCTTCTGTCTTCCGTATTGGTCTTTCTTTTCTCATGCTAACGCAATCAGCGGGTTATTAAGCAAAATAAAAACAACATCTAAAAATAAGCAAAAAAGAATTAAGTCAATTTCGCCAGGTAGGACAAATGCACGACGTCCAACGCTAACATTTTCGGTTGTGACTTCATATTGTCACGGGGTCGTGACGTGGCCGAAGACAGGAAACTTCGTGTCGGGATTCAACTGTTTATTTGGGCGAACCTGTGCCCGGTAAGCAGAATGTCCAATTACAGCAGCAGTCTTGCACAGATAGCAGTCTCGGACTGATAGCGGCGAACGGAGCGTCGGCCTTCGATCAACAACAACTGGCAAGCGGCGAAGCGCGTCGGCATTTATACTCTTGCCATCGAATGTCCTAGCGTTATCACTGGCGGTGGCGTAGGTTCCAGAACAATCTGTACCGTTCGCACAGTGGGCGTGATCTTATCGAAATGATCTACTACAGTCCGGAACCTTCTGGAACACTGCAGGCGCGGTTTGCGCTGAGAATCGTGTGGTGTTTTGGGACGATAACGAAAACTTGGGAACTGGAACGTGGCATTGCCCCCCTCTGAAAAAAAAGGCATCGTCCCGATGTTTTAACTAAATATGAAGGTACATTAATAATGCAAGAAAGTACAATGAATAAATTACGAGGAAACAATAATACAAAAAACACTGTTTCAGTTTGTTAACGCGCATGAAACGGCTTGAGGCGTGCGACATGGACGACGTCAGGTCGCGATCTGCGTCGTTGAGAGTTCGTGATGCCGTCGGGGACAACCTCGTAATCAAGTGGGCCGAGACGTCGAACTACCCTGTACGGTCCGAAGTACCGTCGCAGAAGCTTCTCACTTAGTCCACGTCGGCGTATCGGCGTCCACACCCAAACACGTTCACTGGGCTGGTATTCCACGAAACGGCGTCGAAGGTTGTAACGGTGGCTGTCTGTCGTCCGTTGATTCTTGATACGGAGACGCGCAAGTTGTCGGGCTTCTTCGGCACGTTGAAGGTACTCGCTCACATCGAGGCTTTCTTCGTCGGTGACGTTGGGTAACATGGCATCGAGCGTCGTTGCCGGGCTCCTTCCATAGACCAATTTGTATGGAGATATCTGCGTCGTCTCCTGCACCGCCGTGTTGTATGCGAAGGTCACATACGGAAGAATGGCGTCCCACGTCTTGTGTTCGACATCGAAGTACATTGACAGCATGTCGGCGATCGTCTTGATAAGCCGCTCGGTGAGGCCGTTGGTCTGTGGGTGGTACGCTGTCGTCCGGCGGTGGTTTGTTTTTGCTGTATGCCAAGATCGCTTGAGTTAAGTCGGCAGTGAATGCCGTTCCTCTGTCGGTGATAAGGACATCCGGAGCGCCGTGACATAGGACGATATTTTCGACGAAGAACTTAGCTACCTCGGATGCACTGCCTTTTGGCAGGGCTTTTGTCTCGGCGTAGCGGGTGAGGTAGTCGGTAGCTACCACGATCCACTCGTTTCCGAAAGCCGACGTCGGGAACGGCCCTAGTAGGTCCATACAAATCTGCTGGAAAGGTCGACAAGGTGGATCAATTGGCTGCAGAAGTCCCGCTGGCCTTGTCGGCGGTGTCTTGCGTCGCTGACAGTCCCGGCATGTCCTCACATAACGAGTGACGTCGGTGGTAAGACGTGGCCAGTAGTACCTTTCTTGTATCCTCGCGAGCGTGCAAGAAACACCGAGGTGCCCTGCCGTCGGATCGTCGTGCAGGGCCTGCAGGAGTTCTGGTCGCAGAACTGAAGGCACCACAAGGAGGTACTTAGCTCGAAGCGGTGAAAAGTTTTTCTTTTGTAGAAGACCGTTTCGTAGGGGAGAACGACGCAAGTGCGCGCTTGAATACCTTCGGGACTTCGGCGGTCCTGCCTTCGAGGTATTCTATTAGGACCTTAAGTTCCGGGTCGGCCCGCTGTCGTCTGTAGTTATCGTTCCCAAGAAGTAGTCGTCATCCGGGTCGTCGGGTAGCGGTTGGTCGACAGGCGCACGAGAGAGACAGTCGGTGTCGGAGTGTTTTTTTGCCGGACTTGTAAATGACAGTATTGTCATATTCTTGAAGTCTCAGGCTCCATCGTGCGAGGAGACCTGAAGGGTCCTTCAAGGTGGCTAGCCAACACAAGGCGTGGTGGTTGCTCACAACTTTGAAGGGCCTGCCGTAGAGGTAGGGGCGAAATTTCGACGTAGCCCAGATGATGGTGTGGCACTCCTTTTCTGTTGTGGAATAATTTGCTTCTGCTTTGGATAGTGATCGGCTGGCGTAACTAATAACCCTTTCAAGTCCGTCAGCCCTCTGCACAAGAACGGCGCCAAGACCTACGCTGCTTGCGTCAGTATGTATTTCTGTCTCGGCGAATTCGTCGAAATGGGCAAGTAACGGAGACGTCTGGAGGCGATGTTTAAGCTCCTGAAAAGCGTGTTCCTGTGGCGTTTCCCACTTGAATTCCACGTCGGCCTTGGTAAGGTTAGTGAGAGGATCGGCGATGTGGGCGAAGTTTTTCAGGAACCGCCTATAATAGGCGCACAGGCCCAGAAATCGGCGCACGGCTTTCTTGTCAGTGGGCCGCGGGAAGTTGGCGATGGCGGCTGTTTTCCGCGGATCGGGACGAACTCCAGACTTGCTGATAACGTGCCCCAGAAACAAGAGCTCCTCATACCCAAATCTGCACTTTTCTGGCTTCAATTTGAGTCCGGACGTCCTGATGGCTTGAAGTACAGCTTCAAGGCGCCGAAGATGCTCGTCGAAACTCGAGGAAAACATGACGACGCATCCAAGTACACAAGGCAAGTCTGCCACTTCAATCCTGCCAGTACTGTATCCATAACGCGTTGAAAAGTTGCAGGCGCTGAGCAAAGGCCGAAGGGCATCACCTTAAACTCGAAGAGGCCGTCCGGTGATATTAATGCTGTCTTCTCTCGGTCTCTTTCGTCGACTTCGATTTGCCAATAGTCAGTCTTGAGGTCCATTGACGAAAAGTACTTGGCGTTATGGAGCCGATCAAGTGCGTCGTCTATTCGTGGGAGAGGATACACGTCCTTTCTTGTGATTTTGTTAAGGCGGCGATAATCGACGCAGAAACGTAGGGTCCCATTCTTTCTCTTCACTAACACCACGGGGGACGCCCATAGGCTCTTGGATGGCTGGATAATGTCATCCCGCAGCATTTCATCAACTTGTCTCTTCATGGCCTCACGTTCTCGCGTCGAATTCCTGTACGGACTCTGACGGAGTGGTCTGGCATTTTCTTCGGTTATGATGCGATGTTTCGTGATTGGGGTCTGCCGAATTTTTGATGACAACGAAAAGAAATCTTTGTATTGCAGGAGCAGGGCCTTGAGCTGTTCTTGCTTATCGTTCGGAAGTCTGGGATTGACGTCGAAAGCTATGGGAGGGGCTTGGTTCCTCTGAGCAGGTTCCGCTGAATTGGTGAGGGCGAAAGCACTGGTGGCTTCGAATTTTTCTTCAATGTATGCGACCATTGTCCTTTGTTCACATGTTTGTACTCATTAGTGAAATTCGTGATCATAACCGTTGCTTTGCCTCCCCGCAGCCCTGCGATTCCTCTTGCGACGCAAATATTTCGGGTGACCAACAGATGCTGACTGCCTTCAATGACGCCTTCCAAGTCAGGTGATTTAGGAGCGCCGACTGAAATAATGACGCTTGAGCGAGGCGGAATAGTGACGTGTTCTTCCAGCACATTCAAGGCATGGTGCCCTGACGGCGTGCACGGCGGTAGTGCTTCTTCTGTGAATAACGTTATCGACTTTGTTTTTAGGTTGATGACAACACCATAGAGGCCTAAGAAGTCCATGCCAAGGATGACATCTCTCGAGCAACGCTGTAGGACTACGAAGTCTGTAGGATAAATACGGCCGTTAATGGTGACTCTCGCTGTGCAGATTCCTGCCGGCGTTACGAGATGATCTCCAGCTGTGCGGATTTCAGGGCCTTTCCAAGCTGTCCTCACTTTCTTTAACTTCGCGGCGAACGACCCACTGATGACAGAATAGTCAGCTCCAGTATCGACGAGAGCAGTTACACTGTGGCCGTCGATAAAAACGTGGAGGTCGCTAGTTCGCCGTCTCGCATTACAGTTAGGGCGAGGCGTCGGGTCACGGCTGCGTCGGCTTGTTCCGGTGCTTCCATGTTGCGTCATCAGGCCACCTTCGGTAAGTGAGCTTTCGCCGTCAGGGCTTTGCCTGGTTGGCGTTTTGTTCGGAAAGCTCCGTCGCGGCGTCGTCGTCGTCGGAGGATCTTCGGTAGTTCGTCGCACAGCAACCGCACCTCTACCGGTTGCTGCCCTTAGTTTCCCGGATACGGGCTAGGAGACCGGCCCCGCGTTGGGCCGGAGTCTAGCGGGGGGGGGGGGCGGTGACATGCGGCGGCTGGGCGACGGCGAACGGGAAGGACTTCGTGGTGTCCATTGAGTTCCTGTCAGGTAGTCGGCGATGTCACGTGGCCGTTCCCCTGGCTGCGGACGTGGTGCATCGACGGCGAAGCCACGCAGTCCAATCTGTCGGTACTGGCAACGGCGGTAGGTGTGCCCGGCCACGCCGCAGTGGTAGCACAGTGGGCGGTGGTCGGGGGTGCGCCAAACGTCGGTTTTCCTCGGCGCACTGCGCTGGCCCGCTGGCGAACGGTAGGTCGTCGGTGGGAGTGGTGGTGGCTGTGGTGTCTGGCGACGGAAGTGTGACGGGGCAGCGTTTCGGCGTGGACAAGGAGAAGCGTTGTGGCGCACTGCACTGGCGTAGGTCATAGTTTCTGGCTCGGGCAGCGGTGTTTGGGGAATTTGAAGCGATTGCCGAACTTCTTCTCGCACAATGTCGGTGATCGAATCCACTTGAGGTTGCGCCGAAGGCCACAGTTTGAGCAGCTCTTCCCGCACGATCGCTCGGATCGTTTGACGCAGGTTGTCGGAGTCACTGGATTGAGCAGCATCGCATTCTGGAGTCAGGCGACGATTATACTGTCTCGTGCGCATGTCCAGGGTTTTTTCGATGGTGGTCGCCTCGGATACAAATTCTTGGACGGTGTTCGGTGGATTCCTTATTAGTCCCGCGAAGAGCTCCTGTTTGACCCCTCGCATGAGGAAACGAACTTTCTTCTCCTCAGGCATGTCTGGGTCAGCGTGACGAAACAGGCGGGTCATCTCCTCTGTAAAAATTCTAACCTTTTCCTTTGGTAGCTGAACCCGGGTCTCTAGTAGAGCAGCGGCCTTCTCTTTGCGTGCGACGCTCGCGAACGTTTGCAGAAATGCGCCGCAGAAGACATCCCACGTTCGGAGCGTGAACTCCCGATTCTCTAGCCAGGTCCTTGCGGTGTCTTCCAGGTAGAAGTACACACGACGGAGCTTTTCTTCGTTGTCCCAGTGGTTCAGGGCGGCCACACGGTCGTATGTTTCTAGCCAGGTTTCCGGGTCTTAAAACGATGACCAATGAAACGTTGGTGGTTCCCTGGGTTGATGAATGACGATCGCGGGCTGGGACGCTCCGGTTGTCATAGTCGCTGCAGTAGAGGTCATGGCCTTGGCTTTCCGCGCCTTGTCTTGTAGAAGCCCGTACTCCGGTGGGAGACCTTGCTGTCGGCGGCTTGTTCGCTGCTCTGGGTTGGCGTCGGTGTCTTCGCGACATGGGCTGGGTTCACGGCTTGACGGGGGCGTCCAGTACATGAACGAAGAAGCACCTCCACCAGATGTCACGGGGTCGTGACGTGGCCGAAGACAGGAGACTTCGTGTCGGGATTTAACTGTTTATTTGGGCGAACGTGTGCCCGGTAAGCGGAAAGTCCAATTACAGCAGCAGTCTTGCACAGATAGCAGTCTCGGACTGATAGCGGCGAACGGAGCGTCGGCCTTCGATCAACAACAACTGGCAAGCGGTGAAGCGCGTCGGCATTTATACTCTTGCCATCGAATGTTCTAGCGTTATCGCTGGCGGTGGCGTAGGTTCCAGAACAATCTGTACCGTTCGCACAGTGGGCGTGATCTTATCGAAATGATCTACTACAGTCCGGAACCTTCTGGAAAACTGCAGGCGCGGTTTGCGCTGAGAATCGTGTGGTGTTTTGGGGAAATAGAATAGGAACGTGGCAATAGTTTATTTTCAGTTTTTGTTAGTTGTTAGTTGTCCCATGCACATGTAAGTATCGATGGTGGCAGCGAGCCACCAATTACTGGATACATGAGAATCTTGAAAGTTACGCGACCAGTTTCCATACGTATGGAGACGTGGCGGACATCGCTTGCGAGGTAATGTGCGTGTTCAGAAGTAAACATTGCCACGTTCTACTTCTCAAGTTTTGTTATCGCCCCGAAACATTACACAATTCTCAGCGCAAACCACGCCTGCAGTTTTCTAGAAGCTTCCGGACTTTAGTAGATCATTTCGATATGATGACGGCCACTCTGCGAAATGTACAGATTATTCTGGAACCTACGCTACCGCCAGCGAAAACGCTAGAACATTCGATGACAAGAGTATAAATGCCGACGCACTTCGCCGCTTGTGAGTAGTTGATCGAAGGCCGACGCTCCGTTGACCGCTATTAGTCCAAGACTGCTACTGAAATCGGATTTTCCGTTTACTGGGCAAAAGTTCGCCCAAATAAACAGTTGAATTCTAACACACAGTCTCCTGTCTTCGGCCACGTTCCGACTCCGTGACAATACAAATAAACACACAGTGTACAATACAAGCTTGTATATGCAAAGGAAGCATCACGAGACAAACAAGGCACCAGCCACGAGGCTACTGCCCAAACCCTGGCACGGGTACTGGAATGCACGTGTTCGGCGCGGCAAAAGAGCCGATCATCCGAGGTCCGAAATGCGCCGGTGGCAGCTCGAGTTTACCGGCTGCATTCGGCGCCCACACACTAAACACTTCATAACGCCAACGTGAAAGTTGAAGCTTGTGCGCGTTTTTTCTGTGGTGCTGCTATATATATATGTACACTCGTTATGAACGAAACTACTGATAGCCGGACACATCAGGCTATTTCAATAGGCCGCTGACAAACATCTCTCACTTGAAATGCGCAAATTAAACACAGAAGGAAATGGCCCCTGTGCCCTCTAAGGATCCTCGTTGCTCTCGAGTTTTGTTTCCTCAATGACAACAATATCGAAATGCTAACGTTTCCAAAGTCTACGGAGTTCTGACTGTTTTTGTGACGACGTAAGGCAGCGCACATGCTTCGTTACAGAGATAAGGCACTCAGACTGCGCCATAGTGACTACACTCTGTTGCACTTATTGTCCTACGGAATGAGACCTGCAGATCGATAGTGACACTTCTCTTGAACCCCCGCCAGACCTCCTAGATCGCGACCACCGGCAGATTCTTTTGTTCGTGGACGTTCGGTGACGATGCGTCTTCCTAATCGCATTCGCTGCGTCAAACTCTTTGCTTGATTCCGAACTGTACTGCACCCGGCGATCAGACATTATAGTATCCACAGAAGCCAGTGTATAATCTTCTAACGTTGTGTCATGGCGGAAATTATGCTTGGAAGCTATGGTACATGAAAATGAAGCATCTTCAGGCACATTCTTCATAGGACCCTCCTTTTACGTAAAAAAACTTTCTTTATTCATTTGGTTCACGTGCATGCAATATTCATTTGGATTTTTCATGCAGGAACATCAGCTGTTGTATCCGCATTTGATTCGTTTGCATCTTCTGGATCCTTTTTGCTGAATTCTGTAGAATCTGTGGTTGACGGAGTGTCTCCTGCTGGATCTAAAACATATGAGGCATCTATTACATGCTCTGCCAGGTTATCATAATGTTGCTGCGTGTGCTGCCACAGCTTGTTACCATAGGTCAGGAGGCAGTCGTCAGCTGACTGAACGAAGCACCGGCAGACGTTAGAACGAGAAGTGCTGCAGATTCTACAGGTGTGCCCAACCTTATTGTAGTGAAGGCAGAGAGGTGGGTCGCCAGGGATCGGGATGAAATATTGCACTCCACACAGTGAGAAGGTGAGGAATGTCTCTCCACGGACTCCATCGGCAAAGGACACTACAAAGTCATGACTAAGAGTCCGTGGTAAGCTATATATAGGCAGATACCGCACTCACGAAAACACACCTTATATCTCATACATTCAATCTCTCATGGCGCTTTCTGGAGGCGCGGTAGGACAGTGCCGTCCTCTAGGAGTGGTGAAGAGAAGTGATGCGACATGTCACTAACACCGATAGAGAATGATTCGTCGACAACGTAGTTAAAACATGGTGTGCAAGAGTGCGCACCTGCGCACCGTCTTCGAGAGCGTCATTGAAGATTGTTTCATCAGAGGAAGACACTGGTCGTGCTTGTGTCGAGGAGACGCTTAAGCAAACGTTTTTCTCGCTTCGTTGTAGCTTATGATGGCTCATTTTTGAAATAGTGCAGCTTCCACATACCCTAACGGTAGTTCACCACCGATTACTCTCGATGCAATAGCATCGACCAAAAAACAGCTGCAGTAGAGGGAGAGAATATCAGAAAGGTCGGAAAGTTAAGTTGACCAAGTCCAGTTTGCTACCCTACAAGTGGGGACAGTAGAAAGAGAGAGGACAATAGAGAGAGAGAAGGTGGAGATACACATTGCACACAACACACCACCACAAACACAGCGCAGGTTTCAGAGGCAATCGCACTGTGATCTTGTCTTCAGGAAATGTAAAAAGGCCCATGTGGCTTTCTGGGCTGATAGACTTGAAGGCCATGTACAAGATCTTCTCCAGAGCAAAGACTCAATCCCCCAAGGCATACTAGAGAGTCCGGTTGTATTATTTGAAGTCTGGACAAAGGCACATGACGGGATCGAGAATTTGTATGAATTTACCGTTACCACAATTGGGGAGTCATTCATACCATTGCGATAACTTAATGAATTGGTAGAGGCAACGCCGATACGCAACTGACACATGATTGTAGAGTCACGCCACAAAAAATTTGATGGCAGCTGTAAGTGAAGTAATGTGACAAAGGCTCTGCGGGCTTCGAGTTTAGTTTAGTTGAGTTTATTTACTACCTAAAGCTGTAGAGTAAGTGGCTGAGACAGGAGAAAGAAGCTGAAAAAAAAACAGCTTGACAATGCCCCACATTCCTACGTTCACCGTGAGAACACAGCAGTTTAAACCAGCAATGCACATGCTTTTCATCAGTTCAGTGGAAGATTCCAATGCATATGTGTGGCAATAAGTTTGAAGTGGCGAAGTTTTTTTGCGGCGTCAACCTTTGAGAGGGCTATAAGCAGTGTGGGTGCTCACGCGTCAGCACATCGGGCAGAGTTGTCGGTGAGGTGTTTACGACTGACCCCACAGTGACCCGGTAGGTATTGAAGATTATGTAAAGTCCTTGGATAGTGATGATATGACGGATTTCATTGATTTGAGACGCCATCTGGCCAAAGTTCCCGCGTCGTATACTTTCCACACATTCAAGGCTGCCTTGGAGTCACAGAATATACCCAACTTACCTGTGTATTCTTGCATACCGTATTCTCATATAGGAACTGCGCCATGCTCCCGACTGGGCTGCTGAAATTAGGTGCCTTTCTCCTCTTCTAAACATTACCACCGCCATAGCAAATGTAATGGCGGCTCAAAATGCGGTGTGCTCGCAATACCTATATGTTGCGATATGTAAAGTCTTGAACTTGAAGGTGATTGAGCGAGATGGAATCACAAACTCACCACTCCCGTGGAACTTTCCGAGACCAAACCATCCGTATAAATATGAGCTTGGTTTGCATACAATATACGTGAAAGGTCCAATGAAATATTCTTGAAAGTTCGTGAGAACATGCTTGCCTTGCTGTATATGCTTGGTAATTCAAGGTGTGCGGGGATTACTTGCAGGCATCTTTATGGACTTAAAGGTATGGTTGCGGGAAATAGCCTCCAGGATAAGGAATGCTGGCTAGCCGGAACCACTCTGAAAACTGTCTTCTATCTTTCTAGTGACAAGCTAAATAGTGGTGCATAGACAGTCTAGATATATGGCAAATATGTGCTTTATTCAGACTAGGCAGCGTAGTCTTTGGCAATGTGAATTTTTGTGACCGTGTTAGCACACTCAGATAATCCCGAGCATTCGCGAAGAACTTCGCCTGGAATGCTTTGCAGGACCCGGATGTTAGTTTTCCCAGTATTTGAGAGCATGGGTTTGATCTTCTGGGAGTACCTTCTGGAGTAAGTGGTGCAGCAAAGCAACGATGCAGAAGGGGGGAGCTAGTGCTTTGGTGGAGTAAGACAGAGGCCAGTGCAGGGGGAACGCCTGCGCGCATTCAGGATTCAAGGTATAACTCTTTTTACCCAGCACAGATTGGTAGTGCATGCATGATCGCAAACGTAGGTTACACTAATACTCAGGAGCGCACGCCATGGTATTTATATTCTTGATTGAATATGCTTTGACGACGCGTTTATTGAGCACCGTTGTTTATTATGGAGTTGTTGAAACCTGCATTGCGCGAGAATAAAAATACGCTGTATCCAGGTATATGTTGAGAACTTCTATCTGGATATAGCTACCTGAACAGTTGTGAATAAGGGCGTTAGTCGCCGCGATGAATATGTGCTATTAGATGTCAACGTGAGTTTTCACCTAAATTGCTGATATGGCTACCTGAAACCAATACACGTTGTATTAGCCGTCTTTTATCCCTACAGTTTAACCCTTACTTTCAGAAAAATACCAGTCGATTTCGTGCTATACCGATTTCTATGACAGAGGGATCAACCATACCTCATTTTCACTAATTTTGCCGGCACTGCCAGATTTCCCACGAACTTCAGCAAGTGAGAGACATTCAAAAGAGCATCAGCAATATAAGAATCAATATTTAGTGAATGTATGAACAATTACATTTTAATTCATTCAAAGATTGACAAAATGCTGATGTTTTATAGTGCACACTTTTGAATTCCTTTTTTACTGATTGTCAAAGACAGTATATGCATGCAGTTTAAAAAAGACATAATGTCCATTAGAAACACTTGACTTATGCTCAAAGCAATTGAACTACACGAAATCTCAAATGACGCTTCAGTAATGAGGATACAAAGAAATCCTATACTTTTTGGTACAGATAGAATGGTGGCCTACAAGGTTAGAGCTGAGGAAGCTGATAGACCAAAAGTACAGAATACAAAATTTCTTCATTGTAAGTACAGAACACTGCTCGCTGTTTGGGGGACTATGTTTACCCAAGAAAATAATTGGACCCGTGAAGCTCCCTGTGCCAAAAATCTGAAGCTGAGGCAAGTTTGTTATGGCTGATTTGCCTTACTTAGCCTGTATCATTTGTGTGCTCGTGTAAAGCTTAGATAAGTACGTCATGGAAATCCTAATACTGCTTTTCCATGCGTAATCCAGAATCTGTTTCTTGGTGATTTTCTTTACTGACACGAAAATAGTAGATAGATTACTATAAACGAAACCGTGAATATTAAAACACGACATTCAAATAAGTGGAATAGTAATAAATAATTTACGAGCAGAGCAGTATTTAAAAAGCAGTGTAGCTCTCACGGAATGTTAAGTGGAGACTGTCATAAACTCCGGCCTCGTCATAATAAAGATACAAACAAAATGACCTGTAGACTATGAAACAGCTTTTTCTTCTGCAAAGAGAATTCACTTTCCTCAAAGATACGTTCTCTTGAATGGAACAGACTGAAGATTTACTTATGTGTTCTGAAACGGCAGTTTATTCAGTGCTGCATGGATTGCGTCACACATGGCTTGTGATTGAACTTCAAGCCATACATGACGCAATCCAAGATACCACCTCTAAGCTGCCTACAATCAAGCAGATTCACGTATACACTGACTCCTTAGGAGCTATTAGGGAGCTCAAGAAAGTACGCAAGGTAATGGAGATCTGCGAGGCGATTCATAGGCTGAATCATAATACAGCTTTTGCGTAAACCTACATTGGATTCAAGGCCATGCTGTGAACCCAAACAACATTGCTGCTTACCAGTAGGCGCACTACCCTCCAGACATTGACCTTCCAGCCATTCCCCTTCCAGCCATTCCCCTTCCACCACAACCACTTAACTTACTCCATACACGTAAAAATGTTCTTCGGCTGGATACACGTGCTCTCTTTCCACCATGTTTCTGCTCTCCTCCCCCTCACCTTACTAGGGTAGAGAAAGTTGTGCTTAGGAGACTTTCGGCAAAGGTGGCCTTTACACCAGACGTTGTACTATCATCAAACTGGCAGCCCCGCCACAGTGGTCTAGTGGCTAAGGTAGTCGGCTGCTAACCCGCAGGTCGCGGGATCAAATCCCGGCTGTGGCGGCTGCATTTCCGATGGAGGCGGAAATGTTGTAGGCCCGTGTGCTCAGATTTGGGTGCACGTTAAAGAACCCCGGGTGGTCGAAACTTCCGGAGCCCTCCACTACGGCGTCTCTCATAATCATATAGTGGTTTTGGGACGTTAAACCCCACAAAACAATCAATCAATCATCATGGAACTGGAAACATTTACGAGTTGCTGATACGTGCCCGTATTGTCTCACTCCAGCGATGCAATCGGATGCATACCACCTTGAAGGGACATGTAAAGGGTTGCAGCCAGAATGCTCTCGTCACCTCCTTTAAGCCGGTCTTCACGACAACGACACAGCCAGTTACAACTGCTGTATACATGGCAACACATTTCACAAGACAGTGCTTCACATCGTACACAGCACCAGCCTAACGGCGCACATTTAACAAACATACTCGCAAAAATATTAAACCTTAAAGGCAGGTCTTTGTCGCAAATAAAGAAACACACACATATATATATATATATATATATATATATATATATATACACACAACATGCCTAAAGGCAATTCTCTGTCACCATCACAATATATTTTGCATTCAGCATCTGGGAGGCCATTGTTTTTTTAATTGCTGCGCCGAAATTCGCTGTGCCGACCTCCAGATAACCAAAGAGTATTCCGGGGCTGTCGGCTACATGCATGGAGTATAACAGTCAAATGTCGCCAACATTCAGTCGCCTCAAAAACAGGAAAGCCATCCAAAGGCCTATAGTGAGGGCAATCAACAAAGAGAGGCGCCTAGTGTTTGCCCAAGAACATGAGCACTGGACTGACGAGTAGTAAAATGTCGCCTTTGCCGACGTATCCATATTTAGCACAAGGTGCGACGAAATGCAGCTTGTGTGGCACACGGACAACTACCGGTGAGAAACAGCTCCCATGAGTCGAGAAACTACTACGTAGTACGTTTTTACAGAAATCTCGTACGCCATCATGATCACGTTCACTGCCTTAACTGAAGGCGTAATATTCATTTCCGAATCTAATTTAAAATATAGTAATGACAAATATTACTAAAGTATGAAATGTAATGTATACACAAAAAGGCAAGTCATCGTTTTTGGAAGGAAGCGTGGACTACGGCTTTGCAACCAATGTTTATATGATATCGCATTCCTTGATTTTATCTTCGTTTAAAACTAAATTCTGCACATTACTCCAACATCGTAAAAAATTGTGTCAAAGCCAGCAGATGAAGGCACATAGCATTTTGTGCTCCAAAAAGTTGAAATACACTTCTTAAAATTTCAAAACGTTGACGGAACCTGTTCATGCATATCAGGAAGTCCAAACAGATGCGCAATTTTGTATTGTTTTGTTTATATAAAATCCTAACTTCACAAAAAAACATTCTTTTTTTGGATATATGCCTGAATTTATTTAGATGTAGCAGCAGCCAAAGACTGTTCGTCTTTGGGTGCATGGGCGTTCGTCTGGGGCGCACTCCCATTAGCTGGCTGTGGAACCTGAGTGAGCATAGAGAACAAGTTCACTGCTGACATGCGCCGTTCAGCCCTGAAGGATTTCGTGTTGTCATGCCTTCTGAACGGGCTCTTCCATGACGGCAGCTTTATATTACAGTTCGTCAACTCCCCTATTCAGAAATCCAGAAAAGTCAGAGCATTATTGGAGTCTCCGTTTGGGGAAATTCCTGATTTGCGTGCGCAATTTCTAGAACTCAATATTATTAAGAACATGTGTAGCCCCAAGAAAGCGTCGATGTTACGCCGGTAGCAACTTCAACCAACAGTGCAAGCACTATATAGACCACTGTAGAAAAAGAAGGGGAGCAGCGTAAAGCCAGCCACGACCTTAATGAGGGCTGTCATTTATGCTGCCGGAGATGCCACTCGTTAGTGAAGCGAAAAAGTGCACAAGATCGAGTTATTGCAAAGCCGTGATCCACGCTGATTTGGTGTCACACAAAAGCAGACCGTCAGTTTTGCTCACCTTCATGCTGCGACGTCAACAAGAAGTATTTGCGGTGTGAAATACCGTGATGTTGTTTCAGCTATAAGAATTGTTGGCCATTGTTATTCTTGAATAAACTTTTGATCTACTATTCTTTGTTTTACAAAGCTTCAATGTGTAGATTTATTGTTTCCTGAGAGAAAGGCGAGATAATGGTGTTTATAAAAGACGCAAATTAATATTATTTTTCAGTGAGTTGTATGCAAAACAGTTGCATAATAATTATTCATCTTTACGTTTAAAGTGAACAGTTGAAATGTTAATTATGTTATCAGATGACAATACTCACTTCATCAAACACCTGCGATCAAGACCGTAGAATAATCACCAAAGACTAACCCTCAACATGCTACCTCTAAAAATGCACGCGAAATGATCATACTCGGTATATTCGTTAAAGCCGACACGAAAATGTCTGCACTAACGTTGCCTTGTGAAGTATTGTTTGCTTCCTACTCTTACTTAGAAATAAATTTTTATTACCTTCGATTCAAAGCTATATAAAGCTGCCTTTTTTTAAGTGTTTCTATTATGAAGTGCCCTTCAATAGCGTTCGTAATCTGGTGGTCTCAATTAGTGAGGTTTCGCCTGCCATTTACCCCTATTTTATTCTACCCAGTTTGCCCTATCAGAACAGATAAAGCAAAGTAACTATGCCTGACTTTCAGTATATAAGTCGGCATTCAATAAGCTTGAATCCACAGACCTACGGAGACTCGCAGCCATTGGTACCAACCAATCGCAGTACAGGTGGGATGAAGGATCATGCTGCCGATATGGCTTCTGTTTCAGCACATGTGCCAGCGAAAAACAATTGCTCCAGCCAAGGGAGGCTGAGGATAAGTTTTGAAGCTTAATCTAAAGGCTGTTTTGACTGCAGGAAATACGTCACATTGTAAGCTAAGTTTGCTTCACGGCAGTGCAAGCTCGGCGAAGCAAGAGCGCGGGCTTTGTAGCAGACAACCCGAAGCCACGCTTGCAGGCACTGCCGCGCAGGCGCAGGTTTGCTTTATTGCGCGGCCGTGCTGGCCGCAGTGGCGCGCCGCGAAGCATGGCCACGTGCTCACGCGTTTACCCTAACAGTGGCCGACAATGTATAAAACTGGGTGAGTTGGTTTAGCTTGATGATGTAAAAAAACAGCGCAAAAGACGACACACGAAAGATGGAGGATTTAGAACAACCCCTGAGCGCTACGAACCAGCGCTTGTTATGTGTACTCCATTTTTGTGTCGTCTTTTGCCCTGTTTTGTTTTTTACTGCCAGTCATGCCATGAAACTGCCCGGCGTTTTATCTTCCCTTTTGCCGTGATCCCCTAATGCTTTTCGATACCCTGCTTTTACCTTACCAGCTAATCACTACTTCGTACTCTGGAGACTCGATCTCACAAGCTCTTATTGTGCATACCGTAGCCCGCACTCGGTTCTCGTCGTCTAAAATGGCATAAAATTTGCTCTATCACGACGGAAATTGTGATACCGATTTTAAAGGTAATAGTATTTCTTGGGGACCTTCGACGCAAAAAAGTTTGTCTGTCTGTCTGTCTGTCTGTCTGTCTGTCTGTCTGTCTGTCTGTCTGTCTATCCGTCTGTCTGTCTCTCTGTCTTATGTCTGTACATTTAGCTGTTTGTCCACCCTTAACGGCACCTTAAAAGTCATTGGTGCGAGCAGCCGATACTCCAAACAGCCGACCCCATCCGCAGCGCTCACCAATATTGCTCAAAGTTAAGCGTTCATACTTGTCCTAGTGTCAATTGAAAAGCGATTCTTTCGCATATCTCAGGCATCATAACAACACGTCAATATTTCGTATGTATATCTTTCACTAGACAAAGCATATATCAGCAATTATAAGGACCGTAGCGTTTATCACGCTGCGCTCACCATGCAACGCTTGACGAAAGCCAAGTGTTTCCAACGCTTTGCTAAGACGACACGACAATGGCACTTGACCGTCACCTTGTGTTTTACATATTACCACCTCCGAAAGCGGTACACACGCCGCGTGCGCGCTTCGTTTTCCATGATAACTGCCAGATGGCGCTCATGCCTCACGTTTGACGTGTCTTAATGCACTCGTTCGCCTCCGCTGCACGCTCGAGGCACTCTACGACAGCGCCTCCAGAATACCATTCTCGATTACCTTGCGCAGAACATCAAATAAATTTTTTGTTCTCTTTCTACACTCTAAGGCAAAATTACCCTAAAAAGAGTAACATAGCCCAACAGGCGTGCGCCATGAACGAATAGACTGTTTTAGAGCAACCACAGAGGGAAGCGTGTGCGCGAAACCACATAGTCTTCAAACACGCTCCAAAGGGATAGACCACCCGGGGATTGCAGGCAACGCGAAAAGCGTTGCCAAGGTGACCAATCCTCCTTCTCCTCCTCTGCAGGCTCAGTCTTTCCCCGTATTTTGGCAGCGACGGTTCGCGTTGTGTCGTGCTCGGAGTGCTTGACCACGGCCGCCTGGATACGACGATCTAGGAATTATGACATGGTGCTTATGTGTACGCTTGGATGAGCGTGGGCTGCTGCTTTTGCGTTTCGTTTGCACCCATGAAGTCTGTAACAAGTCTGGACACGTCACCACGCCGGGCTGTATATTTCTGGCTTCAAGATAGTCACGACTGACACACGACTGCAACAGTTGGCAAGGCTAATATGGCGGCCGAGAAGACAACAGGCCTATCGGGTATATACTTCAGTCCGTCTCAGGGCGGAAAACAGCACTGGATTCTAAGGCAAGTAGGCTATTATGCTTTAATCTACTCAACTTGTCGCGTGTGCGATACGAATTGCGCTTGCCGTGAACGGGCTCGGTCATGTTCTATATCGCGCGCACGAAATGCACTGCGACGGTCAGCTTCAGGGTCTGCCGTTCGCCTGTGCTTTTCGACTTCCTGGAAATTACTGCCATTGCCGTCGGCCTCCCGTACGCTCGTTCGTCGAGTGCTCGCCTTTCTTTGCCGCCGCGATGAGCTCCGGGCTGACGATATTGGGCTGAGACCTCGTCGTAGTCTTGGGAGTCGTCGAAAACACGTTCCGGGTTCTCGTAAAGAGCTTGGCTGTAGTATGTCGCGCGCTGTGTGCACCAACATGGGCTGGCGAGGCTTTCGCTAGTGTCGAAAATCACTGAAAATTGGTCGCCATTACAGTTGGCTTTCCCGTCAGTCGGTCGCAATTAGCTCGGTGCCATCCGTTGGCCGCAACGGCGGACTTGCGGCGTTTGCGCGATGCAATCGCTCGAGTTTGTGGCAAAGGGTTGCATTACTGTCGATTTCTTCGGAACTAGCTCCAAACCAGCTCGGCGCTGTTCATGGCGGCGGCCAAGCGTACCTTCGCCGCCTGATCAAGTTCGCTGGCGGCAGACACTCCCCGTGCAGCGCCGTGCTTGGTGTCGCGTTAGCTGAACGACGTCGCTCGCTTAGGACTCGCTGACTTGTTAGCGGCATGGTGTTTCGCGGAATTGTGGCTACGGCCACCACTCTTAAGCTGTTGCACTACGGGGTTCGAAATGAGTCTTTGACCATGTGTGACATCACGGTGAAATTAGTAGCATGTCATATCTTACGTATGTTTTTATTTGACCTTGCACGTACTGCTCCTATGCATTTGTATTCATCCTCTGTCACTTGTGGCTCACAAATTTACATACTTATTGTGCAGCCGTGGGCGCACACTGTGCTTAAGACTGTGTCGCTGGCGTCTGCGATGCCTGTCATCTATCTCTTTCGTCAGAGCAGCTTTTGAAGGACTGTGCGAAATGCGACGGTAAAGTTGATTGTGTGTTATATTTTAACGCTTGTTTTTATATTACCGTGCACGTACTTTTCATAAGCGTGCATCTTCATCTTCTGTCACGTGTGTCTAACTAATTTTTACAGTATATTGTACGTCCAGCCGTGGAAACAAAACAGGCAGAAGGCTGCGTGCGCTGCCGTTTGCCATGCCTGTAATCTATCGCTTCCATCGGAGGAGCTCCCCAAGGACTGAACAAGATTTTACAACGAGACCGAACTTGTACACTTCACCATAAATTCACTTGAAAAAGTGGAGAAACTTCATGTGTATATAGAAAAATAAAAGATTTCGATATGTCACTTTTGTCTTCCATTGTTGCAGTGACAGCGAAAGCAGTTAAGCATAGGTGGCTAACTATACTTTTTCGCGTGTTCCTGTCTGCGCAATCTGTTGCTCACTGCACAGAAAAAAGTATTAGGCCTGGCGGAAAATAAACAAAAAGCAATATGTGAACTGAGGACAAAAAGTTCATCCGATTGGAGCACTTTAGTAGATCAACCGTTTATCCGGCAAGGTGCACATGTGAGGGCTAACGGAGGCCCGGTTTGGTGTAATTGTGAGGATTAACACTTGCCTTATAAGCTGCAAATATGAAGACTGAATAGAAGCCCTTTGAGGTGAATTGTGGGACTAACGGTTACTCACTAGGGCGTGAATGTGAGGACTAAATATTAGTTCCCTGAGCTCGTCTTTGGGGACTAACTGTTAGACCCGGTGCCGTTACTCCTAAAGAAATAATTGGTTGTGGCAGCCCCATTAGTCCCCAAAATGACAAATCTCACCCCTTTTTAACCCCCTTTGCCTTAGAGTGTACAGACGCAAGACTATCGTATTTCGACAACATTTGCGGTCTAACATGCAGATACGGGACCAATTTTTTTTCTCCGGGCTCTCTTGTGCTACTCTGGCGCCCATCCCGCCAGGTATGGAAGAAACTTTTTTTGTCGCAATACGCTGGGTCTTACCGAGTCCTGTTCTAGGCGACACGGTTCACCTATGACATTTCCTCCACAACGAACTTGTCTGTTACACCCAGAAGAGACATTGCGCATGTTTCTCGCCTCTTTGCCTACCACAGTGACACTTCACTATAGACACATCAGGCACCGGGACGGTGCTTTGCCGACCGGGGTAATGTCACAGGTTTATGCAAGTGCCGTAGGCACGGGCGCCAGTAATTACACCAAGTGAGTGAAGACAACGACGTTGTTGTTGTGGGGCTGAGTCTGAGGTGCCCTGTCATCCTGAATTTCTGTGCGCTTTGTGAAGTGTTAACCTGACAGGCGTGAAGTTAATAAAGACTGTATTGAGATATATTGTAGATGGCGTAATTATTATATTTAGTGTATTTCTAATGAAGCGCTGATTATAAACCTTGCACGCAAAAGTTATGTTTGCGGTGCACATTGGTTGACACTCACGGGCTTATTTCGTGATCTGCACGAGAATAATTAGTGACAATACTTCTTAATTTGTTTATTTTGTTTTAATACGGTTTTATAGGGCGAAACGCGGAATAGCGAGGCATGGAACACTCATCAATTCATTTTTTGCCAACACCGCCGATGCCATCGTTTCCCCCTACACCTCCTGCACCGGCGAAGGCATCAGTTGGTGCCATTATAAGAGCACCTGCAATGAAAAGTAAGAGAACTTTCAAAGCCAGTAAACGTTGTCTGTAATCACTGTTTCTCGCCTGAAAGAATGTGCAACACGGATGCTGTGGTGGCCTATTTTCTTGTTTCGCGCTAAAAATAACGTCCAAGTTAAAAACATATTATCACAGCAGTTTCACCAATGAATATATGCCTGTATTTTCACTGTAGCAATCCTTTATTGATAATACAAAGACAGCGACAGAAACAGTGCGCTAACTCTCCAGAAATTTTGTTCGCCTAATTTTCACCTAAGCACTATTTCAATGTACGATTTTTAGAAAACACCTTTCCTGCTTGAAAAGTTGAAAGTTAGTGCAATCAAAAAATTTGGCGTTTTGCTACTGTCCTATTCACATATTCTAAATTAAGCATAGTTTTTTTTTGAAGTTCAGTGCTAGAAATGTCTTGAAATTAAATGCCGCAAAACATATTTTTTCATCACAAGCCAAATATTTTTCAAAAACCGCTGAAAATGCGCCTACGTTTATTCCAGACCATCACATGTTGAAGTGATTTTACGCTGAACCTCATACTGGCTAGCCCTACACTGATAACTGTTCCCAAAGTACACACATCTTGGGTGTTATTTACGCGTACTTGTTCTTTGGCATCGTATTAAGGCAAAATAGTCAATTAAAACTTCTTAACATAACATAGCTCTAAAGTTGAGCAATGTCCTAGTAGTATTAGGTATCTATGGACTGCATGCCAGTCTATAGGGTAGCAGATGGGCAATTTGTCACACATATTTGTTGCTGTTTTCCCAAATGTGAATGCTGGTCAAGATTTCCCAGCAATTCTGGGTCACTCGTGCAGCGCTTTTCAAGATTAGCAACACAAATTTATTCCCTAAAAAATATGTGAACGACGCTGTGAAAAACATGAAATTGCTAGCAACTTGGTGCGGAAGACTTTCGAAAGACATTGTAGTCACAGTTTTCGGCTTGTAAAAGCTTGGGGGTTTTTGTTTTTGTTCTAAAAACAAAACTACAAGCAATAAATAAATACACCCCATTGGGCACCTTTGTTCAGTATATTACAATTGTAATGAAGAGACCTATATGGTACTTCAAATAAATAGCTTATAGGGACGTTCAGTAGGATAATGGCAAGATTCTAGAACAAATATGTAAAAGCAAACAGTAATAATGATGGTGGTGAAAATAACTGAGGCATCAGAGAGTTCCTTGAGAGTTTATAATTGCAACCATGCTAAATACTATTGCAAGCATTCTGAAATATTTTGAGGATGCTTGGTTCCAAGACACCTTCTTTAAAAAAACAGCGAACTAAAACGATGGCAATTTGCATTACAGAACAACTGTAAACTAGGTTTTGGCTAAGCTTTTTGCAAAAATGAAAATTCAACTTAGTGACGACGCACATAAAGAAACAAATTTACTTTTCCTGACATAGAGCTGCTATTTATAATGTGTATGAGCATCAAAGCTGTGCACAAATATATTTGTCTCGGTGATGTTTGTGAGGCTGAAATAAATTCAACAGTGGTACCTATCACCATGGCGACAGCCACCAGCAGCTTCATTCCAAAGACACGGTTAGTGTTAGATTCACCTGCAAAGAAATAATATCGGCAAGTGTATGAGTCACGAATAATATAATTTTTACAAGAATAATATTGAATATGCCTTGTCCTGCTCAAAACATTATTCTAGAAAATATTTGAATGTGTCTTTAGTTATCATGCAGAGCTTCTGCTGCTATCAACGACACATAGCCTTCTATGCATGAAGACGAAAAACAATAATCCAGGCAAGTGTTTATTGAATTGATTTCCTTAGACTAGTGTGTTAGACTCAGAGGCACGCATTCAGGAAGGCACATCTTCAAACAAATCGGTACATCAAGTACAGCGGTAGATGGCAACTAGAAAGAAGTCTCGAGCATCCTTATTGACAATAACACAGGCCTTTCCCAAGTATTGCTCACCGTCTTTACGATTCGAGCAGAAGGCTAGCCTTAGCCAAAGCGCTGCTAGAATAAGGTAAAGATCAATCTAAGGATTTCTGGTTTGTCAACGTGGCTTTCGCATCAAATAAACGAGCTTTCAAAACAGTACTTATGATTGCTAATGTGAACTAGTCAACTCAGATTTCATGTATACCGTAGAGCCACAAATGGCCGAGAAGTAGCTATTGCATCGAGATGTTTAGACCCTAGTAGATCGAGAATCCACAGCGAGTCCGGGGCAGCCGTGTGAGCCCTGGCCTAGAAAGTAATCTCTAGAGAGATCCTGGCAAAGCTCAATTGAAAAGTAATCAAGCTGCACAGAACGATTTGATTTCCTGTTTACATGAGAGATAATGGCGCTTACACGAACCTCAATTAGTTTGCCCGAAATACTGCACGTGCACTTGTCAACCAAGTAGCGCAAAGCAAGATGCTCAAGTATAATTATTCAAGGATCACTTTCTTTCCTACAACGAGCTAACGAAGCATTTCTGTCTGGGTCGCAGGGTCTTCCCCCTCCATACAGTAGACAAAACAGACCCCAGGCCATTACGCTATGACTTGCAGACAAAAACCTTCCAATACCGGCTAGTGATTAACAGCACTAATGCTGCATTCTCCCTTCCAACAACATGCGATAAATTCAATTTCCCCAAAGACTTCGCTGATATGCTCTGCGTTGCTCAGCGTTACGCAGCAACAAGGAAAATACTGAAGAACGATGGGACACAGCTTTACGCAGCAATTCATTAAATGCACAATTATGGTTTGTTCAATGGTACCACGAAGCGGCAAAAAGTGCAGGTATTACGGTCCCAATGTGGGACCGGCCCATTTCGAGGTAGGACACTGGGGCGATCTATTTGAATTTTGATGAAGTTCTTTCCTCCATCCATCCGTCCTCGCTCTCATTGCAACATAGAGTTTTAGTAACTAGCAAAATAAGCTATCCTACATTATTCAATCCTTCCACAACTTACTTAATTTCTTCATTCGCAAACAAAAGCGTTCGACAAATGAAGATTTATCAAAGTACATCGTTTATAAAATGAATAATTCTGCCGTTAAACAGAGTGCCTCCATTGGCTGGAGCAATTATTTTATGCTGGCACGTATGCTGAAACAGAGGCCATATCGGCAGCATGATCCTTCATCTCACCTGTACTGCGATTAGTTGGTACCAATTGCTACGAGTCTCCGTAGGTCTGTGGATTCAAGCTTATTGAATGCCGACTTATATATTGAAAGTCAGGGATAAAGTACTTTGCTTCAACTGTTTTGATAGGGCAAACTGGGCAGAATAAAATAGAGGAAAATGACAGGTGAAACCTCACTAATTGTTATATTAAAAACGCTTTGGCGGTTAAGTATTTTTGTCCTAAATGGAAACATTGAAAAAATGAACATATAAATAAAAGCCAATCACAATTCTCAGAATGCTTAATTGCCACCCTTCAGGCATGAGAATTTGCAGTGGAATACTACGCACTCGACGTATAACCTACGTATAACAAACATCTCAACGTATTGACCTACGTTTAGATGACAAACACAATGTCAAGGAGAGATAGAGAGAAAACCACGCACGCGCATATACAGAACGAAAAGCACATGAAACAAGCATATAGGGTCAATAAAGTGTTTGTATTATTTACTGAATATTTACATGCATGCAGTTTCAGAAATTTTCAATTTATTTCAGCTTTATTGAGCATTTTCTTCACAGAGTTGCGGAAAGAAAACGCAAGGATAAGAGCAAAAAGCTGCTTTGTAAGCAGCTTGACGAAGCTCCTACTCTTTTTCAATTAGCATTACATATCCGCAGAGCACAAACAAGAAAAAACAATTTGACATCGATTTTCAAACTTCAAGAAATTAGGAAATAAAAGGAACAGGCATCAAGATTAAATCAGTTTCAGGATTACATAAAATAAGCAAATCACAAAGAGAGAACAACAAGAAATAAAACAGGAAAACAGCGTACGGTCAATCATAAAACAATGCACACGTTGCAAAACGAACAACAAAGTAATACAAAATGATTATGAACGTTTAGAACACTGCGTATGCAAAAAGCACAAGTTTTAATTTTAAAGGAAAACCCTCAAAAGCGAAATGATACATGTTTTACTCGTAAAAAAAGGAACGAAAAAGATGGCAAAGAAAGCAAACATCATAGGATGCCATGTTGCACACGAGCACTATTATAGGGTGTTTCTTTTACCTATAGTATTTTAGCCGGACAATTAGAAGATTCTAAATTATCATCATCATCATATTCATCAGCCTGATTACCTCCAATGCAGGACAAAGGCCTTCCCCATGTTCCGCCAGTTAACCCGGTCCTGTGCTTGCTGCTGCCAATTTATACCCGCAAACATCTTAATCTCATCTGCCCACCTAACCTTCTGTCTCCCCCTAACCCGATTGCCTTCTCTGGGAATCCAGTTAGTTACCCTTAACGACCAGCGGTTATCCTGTCTACGCGCTACATGCCCAGCCCATGTCCATTTCTTCTTCTTGATTTCAGCTATAATATCCGTAACCCCCCTTTGTTTCCTAATCTACTCTGCTCTCTTCTTGTCTCTTAAGTTTACACCTACCATTTTTCTTTCCATTTCTCGCAGCGTCGTCCTCAATTTAAGCTGAACCCTCTTTGTAAGTCTCCAGGTTTCTGCTCCGTAGCTAAGTACCGGCAAGATACAGCTGTTATATACCTTTCTCTTGAGGGATAGTGGCAATTTACCTGTCATAATTTGAGAGTGCTTGCCAAATGTGCTCCACCTCATTCTTATTTTGCTAGTTACTTCAATCTCGTGGTTCGGCTCTGCGGTTATGACCTGGCCTAAATAGACATAGTCTTTTACAACTTGGAGTGCACTATTACCTATCTCGAAGCGCTGCTCTTTTCCGAGGTTGTTGTACATTACTTTCGTTTTCTGCCGATTCATTTTAAGACCCACCTTTCTGCTCTCCTTGTCTAACTCCGTAATCATGAGTTGCAATTCGTCCCCTGAGTTACTCAGCAATGCAATGTCATCGGCGAAGCGCAGGTTACTAAGGTACTCTCCATCAACTCTTATCCCTAGCTGTTCCCATCCTAGGCTTCTGAAAACCTCCTGTAAGATCGCGGTAAATAGCATTGGGGAGATTCTGTCCCCCTGCCTTACATCCTTCTTGATTGGTATTCTGTTGCTTTCTTTATGAAGCACTATGGTAGCAGTTGATGCCCTGTAGATTTCTTCCAGGATGTTTATATATACTTCATCTACGCCCTGATTCCGCAGTGACTGTATGACGGCTGATATTTCTACTGAATCAAACGCCTTCTCGTAATCTATGAAGGCTATGTATAGTGGTTGGTTATATTCAGAGCATTTCTCTATTACCTGATTGATAGTATGAATGTGGTCGATTGTTGAGTAGCCTGTTCGAAATCCTGGTTGTTCCTTTGGTTGATTGAATTCTAATGTTTTCTTTACTCTCTTAGCAATTACCTTTGTAAATAGCTTGTATACTACAGAGAGCAAGCTAATCGGCCTGTAATTCTTCAAGTTCTTGTCATCTCCTTTCTTATGTTTTAAGATGATATTAGCGTTCTTCCAAGACTCTGGTACTCTTCTCGTCAGGAGACACCTCGTAAACTGGGTGGCTAGTTTTTCTAACACAATCTGTCCTCCATCTTTCAGCAGATCTGATGTTACCTGATCCTCACTAGCAGCTTTGCCTCTTTGCATGCTCTCCAAAGCTTTTCTGACATCTTCTATCATTACTGGTGGGGTGTTATCTGGGTTACTGCTAGTTCTTATAGTATTAAAGTCGTGGTTGTCCCTGCTACGGTTCAGATCTCTGTAAAACTCCTCCGCTATTTCAACTATCCTATCCATATTGGTAGTTGTTTTGCCCTCTTTGTCTCTTAGTGCATACATCCGATTTTTGCCTATCCCAAGTTTTCTCTTCGCTGCTTTGAGGCTTCCTCCGTTTTTCAGAGCGTGTTCCATTCCCTCCATGTTATACCTTCTTACATCGGATACCTTACGCCTATTATTACTAAACGCCGCCATTCTGGATGAGGAGCTTCTTAAGTTGTTTTTTGTATATTAAAGATGGCAATGTTTTTATTTTTAAACATGTGAAAACATGTAGGAATACAGTGTTCAAGTCTTCTCAAACCATGATTAGTTCGCGAATAAGGAATGAACCAGGAAGGCATTTTCCGAATGTCCTAATTGGATTGTGTAGTTTTCTTGAGGTTACACAGTTTAAGAAAACAAGCGTTGTTTGATAGCAAGCTTTGTTTGTATTTCATAATAAGGTTAAAGCTGTGTATGTGATTGATCGGTAAAATGTTATATTCTCTGAATAAATCACTTGTATGTGCGTCGTATGCTACGTTTGCAATATGACGAATCGCTTTTTGTGCAGTAATTATATTTTATTGCGATTTTCTTTAGAGGTATCTGCCCACACTAGACTACAATAGTTTCTGTGAGATTAAAACAACGTAATATAGAGTAAAAGTTTAGTGTTTGCTGGAATCATCTGTCGAAGTTTGGAGAGTGTACCGCACGTCCTCTATAGCTATATTTCTAGTTAATTTATTAACGTGTTCGTCCCAATTAAGATTTTCATTAAAATTAACTTATAATGATGAAACTTCTTTGAGAACCTGAAATTTTCGGGCCCTAGGTGTATATACAAACCACGACAAACAGCCTTCTGAACCGGTGCGAATACCACAGCTTTGAAATTTTTTGTGTTGATCATTAAATAATTTGCAGTACTCCATATGAAGATGCCGTTAAGAATTCAGCTATAGGTGCAGGCATTTTGTGATTTTAAAAGAGTTGGAGCACAAATACTTTGACTGTCGCCTTTATGCGTTGTGTTCTGGCATTTGCAGCGCATATATAAATACGTAAATAATACTTGTTCGTCATCGTATTTTGTACCAACCGGCACATTTGGTCTTTTGCAATAAGTAAGAGGGCTGTGAATATATCTCTTCCACTAAGCCTTCCATCTTTAATATAGGTTAATGCCGTAGCCCTGGCTGTGGCGCCTCTCTGCCTTCTAATAAATCATGTCTCTCTTACCGTTAACTACTTTGTTACTAGAAGAGGTGGTCTTATTCCAGAAAAAAAAAGTATGTTTTACTTTTGGGTATTGCTGTCACAAGGTGAGTGTGATTCAGTTGCAGCACATGGTAATAGTAGCTTTATTTTATTTGCTTTTCGGCCATTGCGACGTTCTATCTTAACAAGTAAAAGAGACATTTCTGAATCGATCTTTTGACGTAGCCAATTACGCTTGATTTATAACGGGATGCTATGGACGTAATACAGTCATCTCTGTACGCTTGTGGTTTTTTTCCATTAGGCCTAATAATATTTTTAAATTACCAAATGTAATAGTACGTCACTACTCTGCCTCATGTCCCGGTCTATGATTTGTCCAAATTTTTTATAAAGTTCGTGTATGTTTTATATTTTTATTAATAACTATAGAGATTTTGCGCTATCTTTCCCAGGGCCAGCATTCACAAATAGATTCATCAGAGCCATTTTCATCTAGATCACGACAATAAAGACTATATGCATTGTCGTTACCTATTATGACTTTGCCGGTGCAGAAACACCTTTGCGACCTGACCTATGAATGGTTTATGTCGGGTAAGGAATCGCGGCAACATGTGTAATAGAGAGCTTTAGAAACTTGAGGAACAATCTATGAAGCGTCACGCTATGTGAATAGCTTTTGTTATGTGATCATTTTCTCCATTCCGTTTTTGCGCAGTTTCCCTTGAGTATTCCTTGAGTTTCCCTTGAGTAACCTCGTTTCACCTGTACCAACAAGCCCTTGAAGACACCCATGTGCTCTTACGGAAGTCTCAGGCATAATTCGCTATCTTCCTTAAGCACAGCATCAATAACGGGCACATTAAGACTAGCAAGTCTGTAGCGATTACCATGCTTTTCTGAATAATGACTAACAATGACATAGTAGACAGTCCTTCCCATCGACACAAAATTGTGGTACTTTATGGCGTAGGGAATATCACGCGAGTGTGCTTGAAGAAGTTTCATAATAGCGTTCATCTAGGCTATAGAAAGGTTGCTGTTCTAACTTTCGCGGAGGCTGTGCTGCACGTTCAGTGCACCCTTGGTGGTGTTTTCTGGTGCGAAATTATTCTTTAAAAGTAGTCATACTGGCTGAGTCAAATTAAAACACTAAATCTATTCTCCAACTACGTTTTGTCTTCAAGTTTTTTTTTTAACAGGCTCTTCGCTTCGAAACCCATTCTGTCCCTTTTTGATGGCGTCACTATCCAGCCGGTTTTGAAGCTCTTTCTTCAATGCACTAGGCAAGGGTCCGTAACACGTGGACTTCACGTGCAGTTTTAAGGATTCGTTGCTACACCTGATAACTACCTAATTACTATATATACGACGTACATGAGTGACATGATGAGCGACATAACGCCGCTATCACTGACGTTTCAAAAGCGTGAGCAGTAATGTGAAAAAAAATGCATGTTGCAATGCTTCACCTTTTTCCGACAACCCTGAAAATGTTGTTACTATTGCGGCAGCATGCGGCTGATATGAGAGACCTACTTTGAATATTGCCCAAATCATCAAAAATTTTTTGATTGGGCCTGTGGTTCAAAAAGTTGCAAATTGCATGCTTAAAATTTATGACTGATTATCATGAGATCTCAGACTAGCAGATTGGTGCAAATCTATGTTTGAAGCGGAGGTATGGTTGTCGCAGATGTAGACAAAATAAATTTATTTCTACTAATCAAGCCTGCACACTCACTTCAACAGAAGGTACCTCTGGCAACGTGAATCAAGATATTGTTACCACTTAGTAAGTTCCCAGATTATGTTGTTAGTATACATATCATTGTGAAAAATACAAATGGATGGTGGCAATTAACGTATTATGAAGCCCTACCTGCCACCACGCTTACGAAGCAGTGTGTAAGAGAAGTTTGAGCAGCTCTGCTTGTTTCATGCAGTTAGTGACGACTTGGTATGGTGATGAATATAAGTACGGCTGTAGTCACGAGTCATACGTAAAAACCTCTGCTCGTAGAATTTTTCGTTTCTTTCTCTACAATATAGTATATTGATGTCAAGCTGCGTTTTCTGAAGAGAAAACGAAGAACAGAAGGAAGCCAAAAAGAGGCTAATCCTGGTAGGCTACCCCACACTCTGGAAGAAAGGAGGCAAAATATAGAGGACGAGATAAAAGTCGCTATATACTTCAGCCTACAAGATCACTGTGTGGTAATCTCCTTTCTACTGTAAAAAGCCCTTTCATTCAAGTGATTCCAGGCAGTACAGAGCCCGAAATTATTATTACATTTATATTACTGCTTCTACTACTGCTCCTACTACGACCACTACTACTACTACTACCATCACTACTACTACTGCTACTACTACTACTACTACTACTACTACTACTACTACTAATAATAATAATAATAATAATAATAATAATAATAATAATAATAATAATAATAAAGGCCAACACCCAGGCAATCCGTGAAAAGGTTGACCAGCGAAAGCTAGAACATGCGTCCCTCCCGGTGTTCGACAATGGCTTGACCCCGACGTGGCACTGCAGTTTTAAAATTTACTGGTTGCAGGTTCATGCCCCTTAATAGGATTACACATACAATTCGCTCGGCGTTAACACAGTGTTTAGTTGATTAGACACATATTGTGTTTTGCAGGATCATGCTCATGGAGGAATGTAATTTGTGGTCAAATGTTTTTCGCAATGCGTTATTCACAGTGGTTGTTGTCGAACCACAGGCAGTGAAAAACATCGCAGCTGAAGACAGCGGAAAAACTTTCGCTGAAAGCGGTGCTCGCCCCGGCGAACACACGCACGCAATCACACTGACGCCGCAGCGCCGCCTTGTTGCAAGCGTCTGAATCGCGAGCGAACTCGGCGCCCCGGCGGCGACGACGTGACTCACAACGCAACCAATAGCACGCTTGCTTGGGAAAGACGTAACTGATTACACAGCCAATAAAGAGCGCTTATGACGGCCCCCATGGTTTTTCCTTTTTCTAGACATACACAGCTTTCACTGTGAAAGTGATATTATTATTATAATGACTGTAATATTACTAATATTATCTAGAGTAATATGTCCGAAAACCACGCTATGATTATGAGAAACGCTGGAGTAGAGGACTTGCAATGTTTGGAATTTCTGATGTTCTTTACCATGCACTGACATCACACCGTACATGGGCCTCTACCATTTTGCCTTCATTGTGATGGGTCCATCGCGGCTGAGATCGAACTTGAACCTTCAGCTAAGTGGTCAAGTGGCGTTGCCACTGTTTTACCGTTAAGAACAGTGAGAAAGATGATGCTGAATAACTTCGTAGACAGCACAATTGTTGCCCTTTTCACTGTCAGCCATTCCGATCATTAATGAGTAGGCATAGGTAAAGGCTACACTCAGACGCAGATAACACAACACTGTATTTTACTCCCGAAAAAGATATGGCAATAGCCGCAGTTGTAGAGATGCGTCAAGAAAACACAGTAAATGATGCGTTAACTGTGATGCCCGTCACTTCTGCATTGTCTGCGCCGGCTTTTGTATGCAGCTGCACAAAACCTGTATGCAGATATAGGTTTATTTGTCGGTGTGGTGTTCTTGCAAGTTCATCTACGAGAGATGGAGAAAAGAAGTTGCGAGATGTACTGCAATGACTTGTAACCAAAGAAACAGAGCTTCATGTCTTTTTCCAGTAGCAGAGAGCATTATTTCTCACATCTTCCGCTACGTTGTCCATAGGATGCGTGAGGAAGTGGCTATGAAAGATATCTTAGAGCTGCATGCTCCAAATCAGTCGATGCGCTCACCTAAGAAAGCTTGAAAGTGACGTGTCGCTGCAGGATGACAGCATCGCCGGCGGCGCTTGTTTGAGTGGTAGATCCAGGCATTTATTCGAGAGATCTGTCAGTCTAGAATAAAGTTCAATCATTAAGAGTGGCATCTGTCAAGGCCGAAGCAGTAAGGTATTTTTCATTGATCATTTATTCAAATAAAAACCAAATTTTTAGTTGTTTAAGCACCAAAATGCGAAGGGTCACAGGGACGAGAACGTGAAATCCATTGGTATATAGTGAATGAAAACAAAGTGAGCAATGTTGGATAGCGATTCCAGACGTAGTTGATCTGGCAGGTACGAATGGTGGCTGGACATGAGCTATACAAACGTTTTATTCTAATATTGAGGCAAGGTATGCTGGTAACTTTGAAGAACAGCCTACCTCCCATCAATATGTCTATCTGACCCATGCTATCACGTGGTCATCTTTGGCAAAGGCAGTAGCCAGTACGCTTAAGACGAAAAAAATCATTCACTAGATTTAAGCAAGGAAAAAGAAGGAAATTTAGTCAACAATATCGGCGCATACAGCACCGAATATCAAGTACTCTGCCAAGCTGCAAAGCGCGTCGACCTTTATGCATGTGTCAACCGAGACACCAGCGTCAGCGCGGCTTGCCGCGTAAGTTTCAGAGTATGTTCTAATGTTCACGTTCTGCTGCCCATCTTTGCTAAACGTTCTATATAATCTGAAAAATTGACGGCCATTCGGGCGCGGCGTGCGCATGCAATTAGCTACACGTGTAAATTAGGGCAGTCCACCCGGCCGAGTTTAGGAATTTAACGCACTGTTGCCATCTGTACCATTGTGCGAAAAGTATAAGTAGTGTTCCGTGTCCATGCTGCCACGGTCAAGAATGAACTTCCGCTCATATTCATTGCAATATGTCAAATTTTGCTGTTTTTATGAAGCACCATCAGGCTATTGATACGTTGGAGCTTTAACCGGAACCACTAGTACATTTCTATATGACTGATAAGGTATTTCGAAATTCTCTCCGCGGAAAAAAAGTATAGAGTGAACACGTAAAATATACCTTTTTTTGCCTTGTGGATGTCGTGAGGTGACCAGAGCATAGAGTTTTTTAAATATACACCGGAAACAACTCTGGTGTTTGTTTCTATACGTGCGGCCACGCACTGCGCTCCAACGAGCGTGAGAAATATTAGTGGTACATGGATTTGCCTAGACTTCATTACGTTCCTTCTTGCTTCGCGTAGCTTGAAGCGGTTTGGTACTAAAGAACAATCGGCAAACGTTCGATAGCTACGCTTCACCACCCTCACCTTTTAAAGTCACCATTTCAGATCAGCTCACGAATCTCAAGCAATTCGTTCTGTCATTCGGGACAGAATCATAAAGCTTTGTAAATGTACACAGGAAACAACTCTGGCGCTTGTGTCTATAGGTGCGGCCACGCAAGGCGCTTCAGCGAGCATGAGAATTATGAGTAGTACATGGATTTGCCTAGACTCCATACTTTACGTTGTTTCTTGCTTCGCATAGCTTGAAGCTGCTTCGTTACGAAACAACAATCGGCAAAAGTTCGACAGTTACGCTTCACCACCTTCACCTTTTAGAATCACCATTTTAGATCAGCACACGAAGCCCAAGCTATTTGTTCTGTCATTTGGTACAAAACCTAAACACAGCAATAAATGAAGCTACAAGTGTGTTCGCCGCCCGCAAGCACGAAGAACAGTCAAATCCAAATCATACCCATGAATCTTATGATCGCTGAACGATCGCAACGCCACAGTTTCCTTTAGATAAATTAAAAAAAAAACTTTAGAGTTCAGAGAGTGCGAATGTTTGTACTTGAAGTGACATGTAACATGCTAGCGTCATGAACATGTGCTGTAACGATGGTGTTAAGGCATAAGCTTGAGTAAGCACGAATGGTGAAATGAGAGGGAGTAGTGACAGCACGAATCCATTTCGTAATAAATTTAACACTGAACAGGCAGCCGTTAGTTATATGTTACAAATTAGGTTTTTCGCCCGAACGTTACGGGGAAGATTGACGTGTTTTTGTTAGTCTAGTTGATAAAATATGGTCTGACATTACTACAGCGCTTATGGTACGGCAGAGACATCAGTAGTGTTAAAGTGAAGTGCAGTTCAGGAAGTGTATGCTTGAATATCATATACCCAGCCATAGTTAGCCTAATCCTCCAAAGCAGGACAACGCTAGAATGAATTGTACTGACTCATAAGAATGTTCATATCTTGTGTATTACAATGAACTAATCACAGATACAACAGTGCAACTGCAGTTGAAGTTAAGCCGACATAACGCTTGACTGAACGAGCACACATGTATTCTCTAATGTCTTGTTGTAAAAGTAGATAGTCATCGCTAAAACCACCACTGACTTTGCACCGATATTGCACGTCCAGAGCTTCCTCTTCAAAGCAGTTCAAGACCTGATTAAATTTTGTGGTAAATACGTCATTTTTAGACAGAAAACTTGGGTCCAACTTTAGCTCAGATTATAGTTTTTAATATTACCATAGGTCTTGGAAGTGCTGCTGGCGTTTTCTGGGTTGATATTAACTGTCAATCACCAACGGCGCATCGCCCACACCACAATTCCAGGTACACGGCTATGTTCCACACGTCCCTGCCGAAAATATCTTGAGGTTGTACACGATGATATTTTTGAATTAATCTTTTCAGGACTGAGCAATTTATTTGTCAGACCCTCGTAGCTTCGTTTGCCATTTATGTCCCCAAGATGTTGAGCAGATGATCTGGATACCACCCAGGTGTGCATAGATAGATAGATAGATAGATAGATAGATAGATAGATAGATAGATCAATAGATAAATAGATAGATAGATAGATAGATAGATAGATAGATAGATAGATACGTGTAAAAACAATCAAAGTTGCTTGGCATCGCTAAGAAACGCTTCGCCTTCAAAACAATTATTATAATATATATAAAGAAACCACGTGTAAGTAGAGGTAATAAGCATGATTGTAACCTAAGTAGTGTAACAACGTTGCTTCCTTTTCGAAAGGCAAAAATAAAGCACTCCCTTATCGGCAATGCAGTGTAAAAGCCACACTTACTCACAGTTTTCGTTTTCTTGTCTCCTGAGACGCCTTTTCGCGCAAAGTCTTCCTCAAGAAGTTTCTAATTTCTGTGACAGTATTTTGTACTGTACTCGCTTTGTTTTGTTTATTGTTGACATTTCTGTTTATTGTTAATACAGTGTCTGTAAAAGCTACTATGGGTGTTTTTATTGCAGATATAACGTTAGCAAGCACCTTTCACACATTTTTGGGGGTCCCAGGAGTGTGTTTTTTGTAATGAATACTTGTTTTTGTTGACAAACCTTTCAGACTTCTACTGTCAAGAACATCGCCAGCGTCCTCTCACATATCATGCATGATACGCTATGCCAACGCATTGAATCTACATTGTCGTTTAGACCCATTGTGGCAAACGTTTCCCAAATGGTCCGGCAAACAAGTGGCACGAACCAAGTATGACATGCCATGAGCTGCTACCTAATTATATCCGACACTCGGCAGTGATATTCAATAGCTAAACCCTGCTCCTCGAATTCCGGCATCTTGTGCTCCTACACAAGCATTTCACAGTGGAGTTTCACGAACTGAGAGTTGTAAAATGTAATAAAATTTGAAATCTTAGTGAAAAAATGGCAGCATATCTACGGGGTGAATGATAGAGAGTAGGGCGAAGCATCCGTCCGTCCATTCGTTCTTATTTCCGTCCGTCCATGCGTCCATCTGTGTGACCATCCCGGCGTCCACCCACCCGTCTGTGTGTGCGTCTGTTCGTGCATCCGAACGTGCATCTGTGCTTCGTCCCCGCATTCGTTCATGCATCCGCCCCTGCGCCCGACCATGCGTCCATCCGTCCATGCAGCCATCCGTGCGTCCATTTATATATCTGTCTGCGTGTCCATTCGTCCATCTAGGCAACAGTCCATGTACCACCATCTCACATCTTTTCATCATACTTTCAATGAATGGACGGATTGATATGGTTGTACCCTTTAGATCGGGCGGTGGCTGACGACACCGAACTGTAATACTTAGTGAATTAGGAACTAGATTTATTTAATTTTCCTTTAAATAGGACTCGTACTTTGTAGTGAAGGGTTTAATTTTCAATCATGGCTTGATTTTAGCCACCACTCAGATAACCTCCTTCTAGGTAATTCTACCTGCTTAAAGTCTATTTTGCCCTCCCTGTTCCTAAACCCCAGAGTTTTGAAAAACTCTGCGCCATCATCCTGAACATCAGGGTGAAGCCCTTTACAGAACATTAACAAGTGTTCGGCAGTTTCCTCTTTCTCTTCACACGCTCTGCATACCGTGTCTACCCCTTCGTACTTGGCCCGATATGTCCTTGTTCGCAATACTCCCGTCCTGGCCTCACACAGTAAAGAACTACCCCGAGTATTATCATAGATGTTTTCCTTGACGATATCCTGCTTAAAAGTTCGATAGATCTCTAGTACGGACTTCTTAATCATGCCGATTCTCCACATATTGGTTTCAGCTTCCTTCATCATCTTCTTAACCGATATTTTTTTTTTGGGGGGGGTTGCCCCCTGCTGTTTTCGAAGTATTTACCAGTCAACTTTCTGGTTTGCTTCTTCCATTTCCTATTGATATTCTTCATGTACAAGTAGCTGAATACGTTCCTTGCCCACCGCTTCTCCCCCATTTCTCTCAATCGCTTCTCAAATTTTATCTTTCTGCTAGCTTCCCTGCCCTCAAATGATGTCCATCCCATATCAACCTATACTCCCTGATTTGGTGTATTCGCGTGAGCTCCTAAGGCAAGCCTACCTATTCTAGGTTGATTAATTTCTAATTATGCTTGAACTTCTGATCTCGTGCACAAGACCACATTGCCGGACGTTAGACGAGGAACCATGACTCCCTTCCATATACCTCTCATAACCTTATACCGATTGTAGTTCCGCAGTGCCCTGTTTTCCATCACCGCTGCATTTCTGTTACCTTTAGTCGTCACGTATACTTCGTGTTTCCTTAGGTAGTCGGCCCTATTGCTTACTCATGCGCCCAGATATTTTCATTTATCGGTTATCTCTAGCGAGACTTTCTGTATTCTAAGCTCACTACCTTCATTATCATTAAAAATTCTGATTGCGTATTTTTCCTTACTGAATCTGAAATCTAACCTATCTCCCTCATTACCGCAGATGTCCATCAATCTCTGCAAATCTTCCTTGTTGTCGGCCATTGGCACTATATTATCTGCGTACATCAATGCTGGTAGTGTCTGTTCAATGAGGTTTCCTTGTTTGACAAAAGAAAGGTTGAAGCTCAGTCCACTTCCTTCTAATTTGGCCTCTAGTCCTTGTAAGTACATTATGAATAACAAGGGTGACAGACGACACCCTTGCCTAAGCCAACGTTTTACTTCAGTAGGCTTAGATACCTGTTTTTCCCACTGTATAACTGCTGTGTTACCTTTATAGATATCCTTCAAAAGATTAGTGATTCCATCTTCCACACCTAATGCGTCCAGTATTCCCCACAGGTCCTCTTGATCCACGCATCGTATGCTCCCTTGATATCCATAAATGCTAGCCACAGGGGCCTGTGTTCCTTTTTTGCTATTTCGATGCACTGCATCAGTGAGAACAGATTGTCTTCCAAGCTCCTGTGTTTCTGAAATCCATTCTGCAGTTACCCCAGCACCTCCTCATCCTCTATCCATGCCTGCAGTCTTTCCTCTATAATATGAGTTGCCAGCCTGTAGACCCCTGATGTCACAGTTATAGGACTATAGTTGTTTCTGTGAGCTTTGTCCCCCTTTGCTTTATAGATCCTGTTCATCCTGCTAAGCTTCCATTCATGGGGAACTTCACCATGTATTATTAATTTGCTCACAGCCTCTCCCAAAGCCTGCTTAGACTTCGGACTTATAGTCTTTATCAGTATATTTGGAATGCCATCTGGGTCTCTTGATGTACTACTAGGAACCCTTTTCTGAACTCTTCCCCACTCTCGTTGTGAAAAAGAAGCCATTGCACCACTTGATTCATCCTTGTTTATTGTGGTGCATAAAGCACTTCTTTGTTGAAATTTTCTGTCAGCCTTGTTCTTATATATTTAATAGTTTCGTCCCCTTCTATCCTAGCACCTTTAGCTGTATTTATAATTCTCTGCTCTAGGCTCGTCTCATTTCTTAGAAAGTCTAGATGGTTCCGAAATTTCGCAGCTGCCTTTCTACCTTTTTTCTGCACATAGAAGCACCACCATCGAGCGGATATTCCAAGGACTTAACGATAGGTGGCACACGCACACTTTCTTACGGCTTGCGCTTTGTGTCTACTTCACACGTTAAACCATCTCGAGTTCATAGTATATACTAGTTCACTGCATTCATGGCAATGCGGCCCAACGCTCGCTAAACCTTTCTAAAACCAAGGAGGTTACGCCGAGCGAGTATAACGTAGCTACCCTTTCTTGTCAGATAGTTTTCAATGTACATGCAAATGGCTGCTAATGGGGATGAGAGACAGGAGATATCGGCTTTTGCTTCGAGTCTACTTCCCACCTTAACCACCTCGAGTTCATTGTATATTCTAGTTCACTTTATCCATGGCACAGCGGCACAATTCTCGCTAAACATTCTGAAATCACGGAGGTTACGCCCAGCGAATATAACGTGGAACCCTTTCTTATTATACAGTGCTCAATGTACATGCCAATTGATGCTCATGGGGAATGAGACACAGGAGAAATCGGCTTTCAGTTAACACGCACGCTGCGAATGTTTTTATTGTTCAAAAACGCAAACGAGAAATCTCCTACCAGCACCACCTTGCAGGTCAAAACCTAAGACTAATTACGCACTAGAACGAGGGATTAACGGGTGCCACTTTAAGGAGCTTCGCCCCTAAAAGCTGTAATCAGAGACTCTTGTGAGCTGCAAAATCTGTGGTGTCTTTGGCAGGGGTTGAAGTGCGGTATGGAATCCGCGTTATTTGCGTATTTACCTGCACAATACACATGCCTGAACGCCATGCTAAGATGAAAATCGGAGCTTATGTGTATTTGAAGTCAAGTTCACATTAGAAACTACGAATGCATGTAGCTAAAGTTTTGTTCACAATTCGTAACATATCGCAAAGAAATTCTTACAACCTACAATCCGAATTCTCTATAATGTATATCGTTACTCTGCTTTCTATTCTCTTTTGTTACGCTTTCTTGAATTCTCCTCGTTTGCTCATCAAGTTCTTTTCCTTGTTTTATTTTGATCGAAAATGTGACAAAAAGTGACACGCCTGATGGGCACCCATAAGGTTATTTTTCAGAAAGTTTGATTGGTAATTACTAAGAGTGCATTTTTATTGCTTTAATATAATACAGCATTAGACAACCACCATAGGGGTTCTGTAAACTCAATTAGCGAGGTTTCACTTGTGATATGACTGTTTTTTTCACTGTTTGCTCTATTGCAACAGGGGAAGCGAAATACTTCAGCTCTCGCATGTGGTATATGAGTCAGAATAACTATGCTTGCGTCCACAGACGTACGGAGACCCGCCCTCAGCATTAGGAATCCAGCTACAGATAAGATTAGGCGCTGTGCTGCACAAAAGGCCTATATTCTTTTTATACACATGTCTGCGTTAGGCATTTGCTCCAGTCAAGAAAGGCAACAACTTGTTGCAAAATAACGTATCACAGAAATGCGTACTTTAATGGGGAGTATTCAAATAATCTTTTTTTAATGCTTTTTAAAAGCATGTTGAAGCAGGACTGAATCATGCGTGATAATGTATTTTGGTACTTACCAATACTGATCTTGCAATGAGTTCAGAGAAAAACTTATGTTGTGTACGTGCCTTGTGTAATATTTTAAATCTTCCCGTTAAAATGAGACGTGTTGTCCTTAGTAGTAGTAGCTGTATAAATAAACAAAGACATCATCCCCATCATCAGCCTGACTACGCGCACTGCAGGGCAAACGCCTCTCGCATAATATGGCAATCAACTATTTCAGGTACTTTCTGCTACCACATTATACGTGCGAACTTTTTAATCAGAATGGCCCACCTCACTTTCTTTCTTCTACTCGCGCATCGTTCTGGTACGCAGTACCTAATTACGCAATCGAAACCTCGAGGCTTAGAGAAGGGTTCAGCTTCAGTTGAGACGACGCAGAGAGCTGCGGAAAAGAAAATCGTAGGGGCAACCTTAAGAAACAATCAGAGAGCAGAGTGCGTCAGTGAACAAACCGGTGTTAAGGATGTCAGTATTGAAATCAAAAAGAAATGAACACGGGTCGGGCACGTAGCGCGTAGGTAGCATATGCGCTGTTTATTAACGGCAACTGACCATTATATTCCCCGAGAAGGCAAACAATACATATACTCGAATATGTTTTGGTATAATAGTGGAAACATACTAAAGCAGATTTCATATCTTTCTAAGAGAATGAATAGTATCTGCGACTCATACAATAACCGATTTTTACCTTATTGCAGTTGAAGCAAACATGAACCGTGTCTTCGGAAAGAACCTGCTAGGGGCCGTTGTCATCGCTATAGGTATTGCTGTTGAATTCATTTTAGCCGGTCAATTGCTAAAGAGAACGACTTCTTTGTAACTGAAAGTCCCCGTTACCCTCATCTGTGTAGGGAAAAAGCATATGTATACCAAAACAACGTATGTTTTAGGTAAACTTTCTGGTAGTGCTGCAGTTTTCTTTCCTTAGAAAGCATAACTGAAAAGGCCTTTACAGTTTTTGTGACATGTGCTGCATTTGTTTCAAATGAAAACAATACTAATACTAAAACTGAGTATTATTAGGCTTTTATTTGTTGAAATAAGGGAGCGATACACAAAAAAATGGCCCCGTACCTGCATGTTACGCTGCGAATGTCGTCGAAGGACGAAATTTTTGCGTCTAGAAATTGAACAAAATGTTTATTCGATGTTGTGTGCGAGAAAATTGGTGAATGGTATTCTGTAGGCGCTGTGTTAGAGCGGCTCGAACATGCAGCGGAGGCGAAAGAGTGCATTGAGTCACGTCACACGTGAGTCATTGATGCTATCTGGCAGTTATTTTGGGAAACGAAGCGCACGGCATGCGCACCCGTCTCGGAGGCGATAATGTGTAGAATGCAAGGCGACGGCTTGGCGCAACCACCGTGTCGTTTTGGCAAAGCGGTGGAAACGCCATTTCGTGGAAGCGTTGCATTGTCAGCGCAGCGTGATAAAGACAATGATTCTTAGAATTACTTATGTGTAATTTATCTAGTATAAAGTCACACATACAGAATATTGACGTGTTGTTGTGGTGCCTTAGATATGCAATATAATTGCTTTTTATTTGAGAATCGCACGACTATGAACGCTGAATCTTGAGCAATATTGGTGGGCGCTGCGCATGGGGTCGGCCGTTTGAAGTATCGTTTGATGCCATTCGGAGTATCGTTAAGGGCAGACAAACAGACAAGTGTACAGACAGACAGACCAAAAATGTGTCCTCGAAGGTCTCCAAGAAAGACTGTCGTCTTTAAATGGAAAGGCACAAAGGTTATCCAGGTGGTGCACTAATTGCAACCCAATGCGGGGGCCTGCTGATGCTTATTAATGCCTCTTCTGGCAGAGCCTGGCAGACAGCAGTGTTTGGTTCTACAACAATTGCTGCTGCGTCATCTGCTTCTGGATTTATCCCTAGGTAACAAATCGAACACGTTAGGTGATTGTAGCGTCATGGTCTACCAGAGATCTTAGAATAAAAAAGAACTCGCACGTTAGATTGAATGTAGCAGGGCATCGAAGCGTTAGTACTTATTGTTGATTTTATTTATATTTGGGATTTATGTCTTGAAACCACCATATGATTATGAGAGATGCCGTAGTGGAGGGCTCCGGAAATTTGTCCCCCTGGGGTTTCTTAACGTGCACCTATAGTTATTACCATTCTACAATAGACGCAAAAGCGAAATACATCGGTGTGTCTGCACCGAAATAAGAGACTAATTTATTGCGCAGCAGCATGCTTACAAATATGTTCTTATGAAACGCCAGGTATACAATACCTTTATAAACAAATACGACATAGTAGTTTGTTCAAATTGTGTTTTGCTTTTATGCCAAAATGGGTTGTGTAGTACATTAAAATACGTTGCAGTATGATGGACTCGTTCTCTTGCAAATAAACTTAATCAACATTCACATTAGGTATACATACCACTTCCACTAAGAATAGCAATCGTATAGGCCTGTTCATTGAAGTTGTAACATGGCAAACAGGAATGCCGAAATGGGGTGGAGTTCTTTTCAACGTTCAGTTGTGCTCGTATATTAACAATACGTAAGCCATACTCAAGCTCAGAAATTTGGTACTTCATTATGAGTACAAAAACTCGTTATTTATGTTTTTATTTACTGCAAACGCTTGTTGCAAGCTTTCTGCAGGCATGAGTTGCTTGGAGTGCATTTTACAGAATGTTTCGTGATTGACCAAATACAGGTGGCCAGATTCGACCAAAACATACACTTGGGAAAACTAAAATAAAATACGGCGACCAAACAAACATCAAAAAGGCTCAATAGAGACTTAAAACTCATATGTAACAACACAATTATATGTTGCTTAACTATAAGCCACAGCTATGGCACTTTTGTGGCATTATCTTTCATAATTTATCTTATATGTGACGCCGCAGATGGGTAAGTATCCGTAGGAAAGTTTAACCATTTTTAGCGTTTTCTCAATAATTGTCGGAGCACACCTAGCAAGATGTAGGTCAATTACGAAAGTGCATTTACAAGTGGTTGTACAGAAGTACTTTTGGCACTGTCTTGCGATTTCTCAGGTTGTGACGTTGTTTAAGGAAAATGAAAGTTCTTGCACAATTCATCAATGACACTTTTTTTTTCATAGTACTGCACACGCCAACAGTTACAGTATAATAGGGCTCAGGCCTCCTGCAGCTTATGCTAATTCACGAAAAGGCAATTATTGGATCACCATTCATGGACTGCACAAAACTATTTTTAATGTAGAGTTCGTATCTGCAATTTCAAAGACTGAAAGTTTTGTTAATCAGTGTAAGAACGCACTTGAAATAAAGTAAAATCGGTCAGCTATTTTCTCCACCACTCTACTGTTTTTTGTCACATGACTCAGCAATTCTCCCGAAACAATTTTGTTTTCTTTACTGCAACGTAACCAAATAGGCCCCCTAAGCTTTATTGGTGTAATTTTAAAAACTCTTTGTTATTGTTTCAGTTATCCTCATCATGACGCCAGCTGACGTGGCCGCTGGTGCATCAGGTGTAGGAGGAAACGATGGCATTGGCGGTGTTGACAAGTAAATCTACAATCATGCCTGGAGCAGCTCTCGCTTGTTGGCACGCTACTGAAAGCTCATGGGAATTTAATAAATAGCGTTTTCCATAAAAATGCTGAGGTTTGATGTTCATTTACCGGAAAAGCATGCGATACTTCATCGCCATCGTCACACGCCATGAGAGATTTGAAATCCTTTCCTACAGTTTCTGTCGGCTGTGATATACTCTCAACAGCCCAGCCGCCGATGGTGCTGTTGGCAATTGTGGTACGCTGCCCTATTGCAAAAACAGCGTGATGCCAAAACGTTTTCTGGCACTGGCACACACTGGAGACCCTGATACACGTTCGTCTTAACTGGCACTTCACTGGGGGCACTAGGAAAAAGCTGTGTCGCAATGGTAAGGGCGTTGGTTCAACCGCCGTGATGCAGGTGCGCATTGCGAAGCGCTGGAAGCACTGAAATTTTCACTGGCAAGCGCTGGTGAATACTGGAGCACGCACTGTTTCACCCAGCGCAGCCTCAGCGTGCATGTTACTGTATCCTGTGCCGTGGTATGTTTCAGTGTCGTTGAATATAAAACGCTTGATTCCATGGCAGGAAGATATGCTACCCTAACACATGCTGGTGGTGGTGGTGGTGGTGGTGGTGTTGCAGCAGGCGGGGTTAGCCTGGCCTGCATGGCCGGCAATTGTTCCGCCTGAGCCTCTCCTGAATTCGGAAAATGTCACCACGTGTCAGACAGTCCAGTGTCACGCAGGAAGACAAACAAAATTCGTTGCACGTTCATCCTAGTTGCCGCGGGTTCTTCAGGAAAGTTGACGTCATCAACTGTCCGTTGCCTATGACAGCCTTTTCGCAAAGTGCGGATCATCGCTGCTCTTTGCACATGAAACTGTGGGCAAAGCCAAAAGAAATGCTCAATATCCCCGATGTCACCACAGAAGGCACAGAACAGGGAAGCGTATCTCCCAGTCTTGAATGACCAGGCCGGGGTGTATGCGGAGCTGGTTCTTATGCGGTACAACAGCGTCGCTTCTTCACAAGAAAGTCCATGAATTACACATGCTAGGTGTGGAAACTTGTAGATCGCCTTGAAATGATTGCGTATCACATTTTTGTTGTTCTGGTAAGTCTTGGGAGTTCTTACTTTTGGAAACGATGTACGTGCTTCGCATGCAAGGTCATCAGCCTTTTCATTGCCCTCAAAGCCAACGTGGGATGGGATCCACTGGAACTTGATATTAAAACTCTTGCCATTTAGGTGTTTGATTAGTGCCAGAGATTGCCTGGTGAACGTTTCTTGAGGTAGTCCACGGTGCAGTCTTTGTAGCGCCGATTTGGAGTTCGTCAGCACTACAACATCTCGTGCAGAAAAAGATCGCAATTTTCTAAAAGCCGCCATGATTGCAGTGCTTTCTACCGTTGTGGACAAAACCACGCGATTCAGGCGGCCCGAACATGACACGCCAAGGCAGGGTATGCAGAAAGCCGCTGCGCAGCTATCCATTTTTGTGCACACTGATTCGTCGGTGTGCACTTGTAGGTGGCTTCGGTACATGGTGCCCAAGTGGTCCAGCGCAAGAAATTTTGCTTCCGCGGCTGGAATGGTGTGCTTCGCTGTAGATTGGGTACGCTGAAGTTACACGTGACATCCACAAAAGACCATGGCGGATCCATAGGGCGCCGTTTAGGCAGTTTCAAGCCTAAATATCGATACTGAGCATACGTAATTTTTGCGGTGCTGATTGATTGATATGTGGGGTTTAACGTCCCAAAACCACTATATGATTATGAGAGAGGCCGTAGTGGAGGACTCCGGAAAGTTAGACCACCTGGGGTTCTTTAACGTGCACCCAAATCTGAGCACACGGGCCTACAACATTTCCGCCTCCATCGGAAATGCAGCCGCCGCAGCCGGGATTCGAACCCGCGCCCTGCGGGTCAGCAGCCGAGTACCTTAGCCACTAGACCACCGCGGCGGGGCCAATTTTTTGCGGTGCTTGTACGTAGCGCAACAACAATAATGAACCTTTTTCGCATATGTCCCCACGTAAACTGGGCATACTCGCATCATCCGTATATTGCTGTAACGATTATAAATTGCAGTGTTTGTAAGCCTGGAGCAGCACGCCACTCCTAACAGAAACAAGAAATTGTTTATGCCGCAAAGTTGACGAAACGTAAATGAGCTCTCTCGATCGCTTCGCAAGGTGGTGGAGGCGAAAAAAAAAGCTGTCGTTCAATTCCGCCACACCACATAAATGCATGTCTGGTCATGCTTATCTTTCCACTTACTTCAAGTAAGAGTTAGAAATGTTCCGAAGCTCATATGCACAATCTTCAACCAAACCAACTCACCGCGTCGAGAGTGGTCTTACCCAGTGCCCAGCCCAGCGAGCATTAAACCTGTCGTGCCGGCTGTGTTGGTATATATGTTACCAGCGCTTCTTGCATCATGTACACACAACTTTAAAGGGTCAGAATAACTGTAAACTATAGTTTTGACATCCATGAATCTAAAATACTATTTGTCTTGTGTCGATGTTGGCACAACGAGCGCTGGCAATCAAACGTCGCGCTTTCAGCTGCGCAGGCTGTCACCGAAAACTGCCGGCGGAACTTAGCCGGTACTTCTCCGACTGATATGTAACAACACGCAACTTTCAATCGGTAATTTTATACGCCTTCGTGAACTGACTCCCTGAAATTCGTTTTCAGCGGATTGCGTTGGTATTTCTATAGGTGTTTTTTTCTTAATTGTTGGTATTGATGTAACTGCATGTATCTGTACACTGGCACGCCCAATGTATACTGCCAGCGGAGGCAAGAAAAACGGCTGTGGCTCGCCATCGGCTCTCCGTAAATGCATTTCTGTCATTCATTGACCTTTTTCTTACATCAAGTACAGTTTAGGTAAGAGTTAGAAATATATCGACAGCTGAAATGTAGAAACTTCAAACATCAAAACTCAGCTGCTTCAAAAGCAGCCTTACCCAGTGCCCCGTCCCAGCGAGGCCTATGGTGCCGCCCGCATCGGTGTACGTAATAGCGTAGCGTGTAGCGTAGTCTGTAATAAAGGCTATCCATTTGTTTCCCAATGTTGATGTGGGAAAAGGACCAAGCAGGTCTAGCCAACACGGTAAAATGGTTCCGCGGGTATGTCAATTGGTTGAAGATGGCCAGCGGGTAGCAGCGACGGTGTTTTGCGACGTTGTCATAGGTCACACGTGGCAACGTATTGGCGTACCGTACAAGCAAAGCCTGGCAAGAAAAAACGGCGCCGGACGCGCTCATACGTGCGAGATATGCCAAGGTGTCCAGCCGTGAGAGCGTCATGAAGTTCGGTGAGAACACAGCGGCGCAAATGCTTAGGCACCACAATGAGAAGGTCGGGCTCGTCTGGTCGGAAATTGCGACGGTATAGCACACCCTTTTGAATGACAAAGTAGCGGACGGAAGCATCATTTGTAAAGGATTCCATACGGCTGATGATGTCAGGCAGCTCTGGATCACGCTTCTGTTCTTCCCCAATATTAAGGAAGTCGGACAATGACAAGATAGAGTTCTCCGTGGGCTCGTCAGTGTCCTCAGGATCGTCGACAGGGTAGCGGGAGAGGCAATAGGCATCATGGTGTAGGTGGCCAGATTTGGAGACCACCGAAAAGGAAAACTCTTGCAGGCGCAAAGCCCAGAGATCAATGCGGCCTGATGGATCTTTCAGAGAGTTGAGCCATCAGAGTGCGTGGTGGTCGGTAACTATCGAAAAAAGGCGTCCGTGTAGATAAGGTCAAAATTTCACGACCACCCATACAAGCGCCAAGCACTCACGCTCTGTTATCGAATAGTTACGCTCAGTGGCGGATAGGAGGCGGTTGGCATAAGCAATAACGCAATCATGGCCATGTTGTATTTGAGCCAGCACTGAACCAGCACTGCCCACTTGCGTCTGTACGGATTTCCGTAGGGGCAGCAGGGTTGAAGTGTGCCAGAATCGGAGGGGTTGTAAGAAGAGCGACGAGAATCGAGAACGCAGAAGCCTCTTCGAAGCCCCATGAAAATGGGACTTCTTTCTTGAGGAGCTGCGTAAGCGGCCTCAATATGTGCGCAAAACTTTTCACGAAGCGTCGGAAATAGGAGCATAGTTTGATAAAGCTGCATACATCCTTCGCAGATGGTGGTACAGGAAAGTTTTTGACGGCGCTGATTTTTGCCGGGTCTGGTTGTGTACCCTTGGCGTCTACTAAATGGCCAAGCACTGTGATTTGATGGGATCCAAAGTTACATGTGGATGAGTTGAGCTGCAGGCCAGTGCGACGAAAGATTCCCAGGACGGCTGAGAGGCGCTCCATATGAGTTTCAAATGTTGGTGAAAAGACGATGACGTCGTCCAAATAGCAAAAACAGGTAAACCATTTGAATCCTCTGAGCAGGGAGTCCATCATTCGTTCGAAGGTGGCTGGAGCGTTACAAAGGCCGAAGCTAGGACATGACCTTAAACTGATATAGGCCATCGGGGGTGATGAATGCCGTCTTTTCACGGTCCATTTCCTCTACCTCTATCTGTCAGTAGCCGGAACGAAAGTCTATGGAAGAAAAAGTGTGGGACCCGTAGCGACAATCAAGGGCATCATCTATTCGTGGTAGAGCGTAGACGTCTTTTCAGTAATTTTGTTTAGGTGTCGATAATCCACGCAGAAACGCCATGCACCGTCTTTCTTGCGGACTAGCACTACAGGAGAAGCCCAAGGACTGCAGGATGGCTCAATGATGTCCTTGGCGAGCATTTTGTCGACCTCACTTTGGATGATGTGACGTTCGGCCGTCGACACCCGATATGAACGCCTATGAATAGAATGCTCTTTACCAGTGTTTATGCGGTGGATCATACTGGTAGCTTCACCCAACGGACGGCCGCTGATGTCAAAAACGTCGATGTAGGACAGCAGAAGCCGGGGGAGGTTATCAGTCTGCCACGGCGTTAAGTTGTAAGCGATCACCGAAGTAATAGCGCTGTCGGAGCAAGTGGCAGATCGATGCTGAGCGTGGGGGTCAGAAGGGGCGGCCATTGCGTAAACATCTACCGCATTGTCTTCTAAGGTGTAGAGCAATGCCAAAGAGATCCCATGTGGCAAAACCTGAGGTGTCAAGCTAAAGTTGACAACTGGGAGGCACGTATTATTTTCTGCGATGGACAGAATGGTGTGCGGTAATGTAATTGATTGATTTGTGGGGTTTAACGTCCCAAAACCACTATATGATTATGAGAGACGCCGTAGTGGAGGGCTCCGGAAGTTTCGACCACCCGGGGTTCTTTAACGTGCACCCAAATCTGAGCACACGGGCCTACAACATTTCCGCCTCCATCGGAAATGCAGCCGCCATAGCCGGGATTCAAACCTACGACCTGCGAGTCCGCAGCCGAGTACCTTAGCCACTAGACCACCGTGGTGGGGCATGCGGTAATGTAATGCCACGGCTTATGAGGACATCGGTGATAGGGGTCAGAACATAGTCACCGTCGGGAACTGGTGGTATTGAGACGAGCTCTATGTAGGTCAGTCTTTGTGGAGGGAGGCGCGTGTGTCGCGTTGTGCGGAGGCGACTCGGCCGTTGTGCAAGAGGTTCTGTTGCGGGAGAGTGTAGACGGAGCGTACTGGTTCAACAGTCTATGAGGGCAGAATGCGCGGACAGGAAGTTGAAGCCTAAGATTACGTCGTGGGGGCGTTTACCAAGGACGGAAAAGAACAACTGTGTGTCGATCCGCAATGCTCACACGAGTGGAGCTCATTCCGATAGATGCTACTCCACCATTCGCAACACGGATGAATTGAGTGGTCGCAGGTGTAAGAACCTACTTGAGCTTGCGGCGAAAATCACTCGTCATCACGGAAAGATTGGCGCCGGTGTCAACAAGAGCAGTGCCATGTACGCCGTTTACTAGTACGTCTATGAGTTTTCGTTTAGTCGTTATCGTCAAAAGAGGATTTTCGGTCAGTCCGCGCGATGGAGCGCCACGTCTGGGGGCTGCAACGGTTAGTTTTCCGTCGGGAAACCTCGTGGGAAGGCGGGGAAAGATGGTCGGCGGGGCTGTGGAGAACGAGACTGGCGACGTTGGGGGGATGGAGAGCGGGAGTAGCGGGGTTCAGAGGCAGGTTCCTGGGCAAAATGGTCACGGCCGGTCTCATGGCGATAGGCAGGACGTGCATGGAAGGGACGAGATGCCGGTTGAGCAGGAGGACCCCAGCGACTTCTGCAATGACGAGAAATGTGCCCGATTCTGTAACACGAGAAGCAGATCGGCTTGTCATCATGTGTTCGCCATGCGAATGGATTACGGAACGTTGAGGGAGAGCCGGTCGGGAAGGACGTGCAGGCGTGTATCGGGGCTGGTAGTCGGTGCGGGAAGGTGGTGAGATAGAGTGAATTCCCATGCTGGGGATTTCCTGCCGGACAACTGCTTGAATGAGAGGCAACGTAATTGGTGGGGAGGGGTCAGGGGACGTTGGTCCCACCTTAGCTGGAGCAGCTGCTTCAAGCTCCCGCCTGACAATTCGCGTCAAGTTGTCACAGGTGTCTGGTGGATGATATGTGTCGAGACACGCGGACGTCACAGTTGTGTTCGGGAGGTGCTGGAACTGATGGGAGATGCGTCTGCTTTTATTTTGTTGGAACCGGCGGCAGTCTTGAATAATCGCATCAACAGATGACACATTGTTGAATACCAATAAGTTGAACGCATGGTCGGCGATACCCTTTAAGATATGAGCAACGTTTTCAGGTTCGGACATGTTTTCGTCAACTTGGTGGCATAGTGAAAGGACACCCTGAATATAACCGATGTAGGGCTCCGTGGAAGATTCTGCGTGAGTCGACATTTCATTTATCGCAGCTTCACGACGACCAGAAATGTTGCCATAAAGCTCGAGGATCTTTGCCTTGAAGCTGTCCCACCTTGTTATGTCATGCTCGTGTTTATCAAACCAAACACGAGGGGTTCCGAGATAAAAGATGACACGAGAGAAAAGATGACGTTCGCGAGCATAAGAGTGGGATCCCGCCTGTAAGTGGCGCTGAGGTGGTCGTAGAGGCGTAGCCACTGGTCGACGTCGGAACCCTCGCTGCCCGAAAACACGCCGGGGTCTTTGAGCGCGGGAAGTGTCACGAAAGTTGTTGAGGGCGCTGGGTTGACATGTCGGGCAGAAGGGCGAGCGACCGGAGAAGATGTAGCCGAGTCTTTAGTGGTCATGTTGTGAACAACTAGGGAGCGTCGGTTTCGGAGTTCCGTGGTGAGGACGGGGATTGCACAACTCCAACAAATATGTTACGAGAAGAAGACTGACTGGAAGGGGTAGTCACCGATGCATTTACAGCCGGTTAGGCGAGCAGCGCCAGCCACACAGATTAGCTCGTGCCAGTCTATCTGCTTTGTCTTCTTCAGCTCAATGCACTGGCACGTAGCAATATATATATATATATATATATATATATATATATATATATATATATATATATATATATATATATATATATATATATATTTATATATATTTACATATATGTATGTATATATATATATATATATATATATATATATATATATATATATATATATATATATATATATATATATATATTGTTACGTCTACGAGGGGTTTATTCGAAGCAGACGTAACGGTCGACGCGACGGTATATCGCAGTGAAGGGGCAGCAGCGAGCTTTTGCCACCAACCGAACGTCCTCCTCTTCTGCTACCACCATGTTCCCCGCTACACAGGTGCACATACCTAAATTACACATGTGGTAACATTTCCCTTCGCGCAGACGAGGCCCACTGGGCGAGTCAAACAGTCTCTCGAGGAATAAAGCACTTCAAACGTGCAAAATGGACAAGTTCAGTTTTTGCAGACCGTCGGCCGTTTGAAAGGAGACGCGCTAAGCAGTAAACTAAATCACTGATACGGTCTACAACAAGATAAGGTCCCGTATAGTGCGCTAGCAGTTTCTCGCTCAAACCGCGTTTTCTAGTTGGTGTCCAGAGCAACACTAGGTCGCCGCGATTGTATGTCACGTGTCGGCGTCGGCGGTCAAAATGTGCCTTCGAGTGGTCTTGCGAAGCAAGAGTGTGCAAATAAGCAAGGCGTCTAGCTTCTTCTGCCCGACAGATGATCTCGGATATGCAGGGATCATGATGGTCCAAACATGGGAAGATTGTATTCAGGGTATGACGAGGTGGTCGAGCATATAGAAGAAAGAAAGGACTGTAGCCAGTAGTTTCATGCTGAGCGGTGTTGAATGCATATGTGATAAAGGGTAGAATGCTGTCCCAGTCTTTGTGATCGAATGCAACATACATAGACAACATGTTCGAGAGAGTTCTGTTCGTTCGTTCAGTTAGACCGTTCGTTTGGGGATGGTATGGCGTTGAGTGCCGAAACCTTGAAGCACAGACACGAAGCATCTCTTCCATCACGTCTGCTGTGAATTGTCGGCCGCGGTCACTCATTACGATTTTGGGAGGCCCATGTGGAAGAATGACAAAACGTAGCATGAAGGAAGACACATCAGCTGCAGTTGCCGATGGTATGGCAGCGGTCTCGCAGTACCGTGTTAAATGGTCGGTGCAAACGACTATCCAGTGATTTCCATCGGAAGACCGAAGAAAGAGTCCAAAAAGGTCAATCCCGACTTGCTCGAATGGAGTTCTAGGGGGCGGCACCGGATGTAATCGCCCTAAAGGAGCACTTGTTGGGCGCTTATGACGTTGACACTCGTTGCAGCTAGACACGTATTGTTCCGTCGTGTGGCGCATTTTGGGCCAATAGAATCTTTCTTGAAGACGGCAAAGAGTTTTTGCTGTGCCTAGATGACCGGATGTTGGGTCATCATGCATAGCCTGCAAGACATAAACGCGAAGACTCTTCGGAACTACCAGAAGATATCGTGAGCCGGTGTTGGTGTAGTTCTTTTTGTAAACTAGCCCGTCTCGGATGCAGAAGCGCGTAGGCGATGATTTTGGTTTGGTAGCAAGAAGCTGTTGTATGGTGCTGTCCCTTTGTTGCTCATCCTTAAAGGTCTTGTTATCAGGAAATGGTTGGTCGAGTGATGCAATGTAGGTATCGAAGGAGTCCGCGTCACATTCCATCGTTGGAAGCGATAGTCGCGAAAGACAATCTGCGTCAGCGTGACGTCGGCCGCTTTTATACGAAACCGTGAAGTCATATTCTTGTAGACGAAGTGCCCAGCGTGCCAGCCGACCAGATGGGTCACGCAGATTAACCAACCAGCAGAGAGAATGATGGTCTGCCACGACGGTAAAAGGGCGTTCGTACAGGTTGGACCGAAAGCGCTGCACTGCGAAGACTACTGCGAGGCATTCTTGCTCTGTGACAGTGTAGTTACGCTCGGACTTGCTGAGCGAGCGACTTGCATACGCTACGACGTGTTCTTGATCTTCCAAGCGTTGATCCAGGACAGCGCCTACACCAATACCGCTGGCGTCTGTGTGAATCTCAGTGGGAGCGAGAGGATTGAAGTGTTGAAGAATCGGATGGGACGTCAAAAGAAACTTCAATTCCGAAAAAGCAGACTCGCATTCCGGGGTCCAGTCAAACTGCGCACCTTTCTGAAGCAGGCACGTGAGCGGGTTTGCAATATTGGCAAAGCCAGGAATGAATCGGCGAAAGTATGAACAGAGCCCGAAAAAGCTGCGCAGTTCTTTCACCGAGTTTGGCTGCTTAAATGCCTCCACTGCGGCCGTCTTGGCGGGATCCGGTCGTATGCCTTCTTTGTTTACTAAGTGTCCAAGGACGAGTGTTTGGCGGTCTCCAAAACGACATTTCTTTGAGTTGAGCACCAAGCGTGCTTTGTTTAGGCAGTCCAGTACGAGGCCAAGGCGTGTGTTGTGCTCACAAATGGTGCGCCCAAAAATTACAACGTGTCGTCCAAGTAACACATACACACTTCCCACTTCAATCCACGCAGAATATTGTCCATAAATCGCTCAAAAGTTGCGGGCGTGTTGCAGAGTCCGAACGGCATCACATTGAATTCAAATAGTCCATCTGTTGTAACAAATGCCGTTTTTTCCTTGTCTTCCTCGTGCATTGGAATCTGCCAGTAGCCTGACCTCAGATCCACAGACGAAAAGTAAGAGGCCGATGATAGACAGTCGATAGCATCATCAATCCGTGGGAGTGGGTATACGTCTTTTTTAATGATGGCGTTGAGACGGCGGTAGTCAACACAAAATCGCCATGTCCCATCCTTCTTCTTCACTAGAATTACTGGAGCGGCCCACGGACTACAAGATTCCTGAATTACATTTTGCTTGAGCATCTCGCAAACCTGTTCATTGATCACTGCACGTTCTGACGGCGATACACGATATGGTTTCTGTCGGAGAGGTCTGTGAGATGTCGTGTCGATTCAGTGCTTTATACGAGAAGCAGGGAATGACGGTGAATCATGCTGAGCGAAATCAAAAATACCGGCATGTTTGCACAGAATACTCGCCAGTTCATTACGTTCCTTGGTGCTGAGTGACTTATCAATCATAGCCATAATTGTAGTGTCCCTGGCGTGCAGATTATTGCAACGGGTCTTATCCGGGGAATCATTGCTTTCTGCGAGGGTGGCAAGCGAGAACACTTGGTGTTCACGAATCTCTGCAAGTTTCAGATCCTTCGGCAGCACTGTAGGTTCACTAGAGCAGATAATCACCCACAAACCAGTATGCCCTTGCGCAACCGATAGTGTACAGTACGGTATTAAAACTGTCTTCTTTATGCAACTGAGATGCACGGGCTCCACAGTTGCGTCAAATGTTTTCTCGCTTGCAGGTGAACAGACAACAGGGACGCATTTTGCAGACAACGGCGGCACAGTTGTGTCCACAGACACGCAAAGAGCACTTTCTTGAGAGGGCGAGTTTTCCATAAACGAAACTGGGATATCAGAATCTACTGTAATTTGTCCTGTGCGGCAATCGACAGTAGCACCACATAGCTTCAAGAAATCGAGCCCCAGAATGACGTCATGCGTAGTATAAGGGAGAACAGCAAACTCTGCGACAAAGTTCTGGCACGCCAAACTAACAGTCACAGTGCAGACACCAACAGGTTGTAACACCTCTCCGCTCACTCCACGAAACGTATCAGGACGGTCCCAACGAAACATAACCTTTCGTTCAAGAAGGCGGGTGAAAACAAAACTCATCACTGACACGCTTGCACCTGTGTCCACCAACGCCATCGTTGGTACACCATCGATAAGCACTCGAACCTTATTTTTAAACATGGAAGCTAACGGAGGTATATCTGTTGAAATCAAAGATTGTCCGGCGACCTCACCTCCAACGGTCACGCCGGCTAGTTTTCCGTAGGAGGCGAGGAGTGGCGGCGCCGAGGAGACGGTGATCGGTTGGCACGAGGGGCAGGTGGTGGTGTCACACTGCGATCAGAGGCCGGAGATTGGTTTCGTAGCAGTCCTGGGATCTCGTAAGACGCGCTTTCCGGGAATGTCGGTGCTCGGGTAACGCCAGAACGCTTAAATCTCGGTGATCGGTCATACCTTGGTGGCTGCCGGTAGTTGCAATACCTGGCAATGTGTCCTTCGAAGCCACAGTTGTAACATACTGGTAGAGGACGCTCACCGAACCAATGCTGGGACCGCTCAGCTGTGAGGGGTCGGTGACGAGCTTGTTGAGCGGGGGCTGCCCACCTCTGTGTGGCGGGGCCGTGCCGAAGGCGTTGGCCATATCGCTGGTCGGCCACGAATGAGTCACGACGTGGCCACAGATTTCCAGGTTCGCTGATGTCTGCCACATATACCGATGGTGGCAAAGAAGCTGATGGTGCCGCCGTGTAGTAGGGTGGATTGGTAGGTGGATGAGAAATGGTTTCGTCAACCCTACTACCTTGTCGTTGCAGCTCTTCACGCACAATTGCCCGAATAGTAGCGGCAAGGTCGGTGGACGGGCTCACGTCGACGCTGGCAACCGTTGTCACATTTGCCAGCCTACCAAATTTCGGGGCGATGCGACGAGTCTTCAATTTTTCAAACGTGCGGCAGTGATGTTGGACGTCGAAGGCAGAGGTGAGGTCATCCCTGTCTATCAGAAAATTGTAAACGTCTTCCGCTATGCCTTTCAATAGGTGTCCAACCCTGTCTTCTTCAGACATCTGCGGGTTTATAATCTTGCAAAGCTTAAGAACGTCCTCTATATAGGCAGTGCAGGTTTCTCCAGGAGTCTGGGCTCTTCCAGCAAGAGTCCGCTCCGCGCTTTTCTTTCTTGAGTCGGAGTCACCAAAACACTTCTTGAGTTCTTGAGCAAAAATAGCCCATGTTGTCAAGGACTCTTCGTGGTTTTCATACAACATCAGGGCAGTGTCCGTGAGAAACAGCGCGTCGTTTTCCAGCTGATCGATAGAGTTCCAGTGGTTGTACCGGCTCACCCTTTTATAGTGCGTTAGCCACGCGTCCACATCTTCTCCTGCCATTCCCGCGAACGGGCGGGGTTCCATGTAGTGATGGCTTGGTTTAGCCAGTGTAGATTGGCGCGAAGTCGAGGCGGTTGATTCCTGACCTTCGCTCTGGGTCATGACGACTGTTGTCGGCGGCAGACCGGCAAGACGACGGCTCCGGCGAACTTCGAACAGCTGTGGCTCCGTGGTACGTCGATGTGTCGTACCCCGCACCTCCACCACTCTGTTACGTCTACGAGGGGTTTATTCGAAGCAGACGTAACGGTCAACTCGACGGTATATCGCAGTGAACAGGCAGCAGCGAGCTTTTGTCACCAACGGAACGTCCTCATCTTCTGCTACTAGATATACGGAGAATCTACTATATATATATATAATATATATATATATATATATATATATATATATATATATATATGGCACAACGGGAGCGTTGTCAACAAGGATAAATATATTTATTTCCCAACAGTTTCGGGAGGGGACCTCCCTTCATCAGGGGATGAGTTATACTGACATGAGCTTCCAAACTTCCTTGCTGCCGCGTCCCTCTCGCCTTGAAAGACGTTTGCGAGAGTGAGAGGGAACTGGAAAAAGGAAAAAAAAACAAAAAAGGGGAGAAAAAGGACGAAAAAAGAAAGAAAAGAAAGAAAGTAAAAAAGAGGAAGAACCACTGTCAACATTGAGAACGAAGCCAACTGTCCGTCTACATCCACCTACGGTTCATATCACGTGCTGTTCAGTTCTTGGCGCGTGTCGGGCCACCCAAGATTGTCGCCGCGGTGCCGGGAGGGTCCGGGACGGCGTGCCTAAAGAAAGGGGTTTCCCTGTAATTAGTCGTTCGGCGGGCGGCGGGCGGTGTGTGTAAAGGAAAGGTTTCTCGTTAATGGGTCGCTCGGCTATTTACCCTTAATCTTCGTCCGTTTCCCTTCAACCCACATGCACATAAAAAGTGTTTACGTTCGCCTACCACTTCATGACCGTTGAAGGGAAACGGACGAAGATTAAGGGTAAATAGCCGACCGACCCATTAACGAGAAACCTTTCCTTTACACACACCGCCCGCCGCCCGCCGAACGACTAATTACGGGGAACCCCTTTCTTTAGGCACGCCGTCCCGGACCCTCCTGGCACCGCGGCGACAATCTTGGGTGGCCCGACACACGCCAAGAACTGAACAGCACGTGATATGAACCGTAGGTGGATGTAGACGGACAGTTGGCTTCGTTCTCAGTGTTGACAGTGGTTCTTCCTCTTTTTAACTTTCTTTCTTTTCTTTCTTTTTTCGTCTTTTTTCTCCCCTTTTTTGTTTTTTTTCCTTTTTCCAGTTCCCTCTCACTCTCGCAAACGTCTTTCAAGGCGAGAGGGACGCGGCAGCAAGGAAGTTTGGAAGTTCATGTCAGTATAACTCATCCCCTGATGAAGGGAGGTCCCCTCCCGAAACTGTTGGGAAATAAATATATTTATCCTTGTTGACAACGCTCCCGTTGTGCCATATCCCATACCTTCACGAAGACTAACTGGCCCATTGAATTATTACTCCTACTATATATATATATATATATATATATATATATATATATATATATATATATATATATATATATTCCAGTATATCTTCCGTGAGCGGTCACAACGTGGTTTATTTCGACTTTTTGGCCTAGAGTCTGGCCTTCATCAGGATTAAAGATACAGTTTATATATATATTTATATATACATATATATATATTTATTTATTTATTTATTGCTACGTGCCAGTGCATGGAGCTGAAGAAGACAAAGCATAAAGACTGGCACGAGCTAATCTGTGTGGCTGGCGCTGCTCGCCTAACCGGCTGTAAATGCATCGGTGACTACCCCTCAGAGTCAGTCTCCTTCTCGTAACATATTTGGTTGAGTTGTGCAATCCCCGTCCTCGCCCCGGAACTCCGAAGCGGACGCTCCCTAGTGGCTTACAACATGACCACTCAAGAGTCGGCTACATCTTCTCCGGTCGCTCGCCCTTCTGCCCGACCTGTCAACCCAGCGCCCGCAACAACTTTCGTGACACTTCCCGCGCTCAAAGACCCCGGCATGTTTTCGGGCAGCGAGGGTTCCGACGTCGACCACTGGCTACGCCTCTACGAACGCCTCAGCGCCACTTAAAGGTGGGATCCCACTCTTATGCTCGCAAACGTCATCTTTTAACTCGTGTCATCTTTTATCTCGGAAACCCTCGTGTTTGGTTTCGTAACCACGAGCATGACATAACAAGGTGGGACAGCTTCAAGGCAAAGATCCGTGAGCTTTTTGGCAACATTACTGGTCGTCGTGAAGCTGCGAAAAATGAGTTGTCGACTCACGCACAATCTTCCACGGAGCGCTACATCGGTTATATTCAGGCTGTCTTTTCACTATGCCGCCAAGTTGACGAAAATATGTCCGAACCTGAAAACGTTGCGCATATCCTAAAGGGTATCGCCGACGATGCATTCAACTTGTTGGTATTCAACAATGTGTCATCTGTTGATGCGATCATTCAAGAATGCCGCCGGTTCCAACAAGCTAAAAGCAGACGCATCTCCCATCAGTTCCAGCACCTCCCGAGCACAACTGCGACGTCCGCGTGTCTCGACACATACCATCCACCAGACACCTGTGACAACTTGACGCGAATTGTCAGGCGGGAGCTTGAAGCAGCTGCTCCAGCTAAGGTGGGACCAACGTCCCCTGACCCCTCCCCACCAATTACGTTGCCTCTCATTCAAGCAGTCGTCCGGCAGGAAATCGCCAGCTTGGGAATTCACTCTATCTCACCACCTCCCCGCACCGACTATCAGCCCCGATACACGCCTGCACGTCCTTCCCGACCGGCTCTCCCTCAACGTTCCGTAATCCATTCGCATGGCGAACACATGATGACAAGCCGATCTGCTTCTCGTGTTACAGAATCGGGCACATTTCTCGTCATTGCAGAAGTCGCTGGGGTCCTCCTGCTCAACCGGCATCTCGTCCCTTCCATGCACGTCCTGCCTATCGCCATGAGACCGGCCGTGACCATTTTGCCCAGGAACCTGCCTCTGAACCCCGCTACTCCCGCTCTCCATCCCCCCAACGTCGCCAGTCTCGTTCTCCACAGCCCCGCCGACCATCTTTCCCCGCCTTCCCACGAGGTTTCCCGACGGAAAACTAAGCGTTGCAGCCCCCGGACGTGGCGCTCCACCGCGCGGACTGACCGAAAATCCTCTTTTGACGATAACGACTAAACGGAAACTCATAGACGCACTAGTAAACGGCGTACATGGCACTGCTCTCGTCGACACCGGCGCCCAACTTTCCGTGATGACGAGTGATTTTCAAGCAACGGACAGTTGATGACGTCAACTTTCCTGAAGAACCCGCGGCAACTAGGATGAACGTGCAACGAATTTTGTTAGTCTTCCTGCGTGACACTGGACTGTCTGACACGTGGTGACATTTTCCGAATTCAGGAGATGCTCAGGCGGAACAATTGCCGGCCATGCAGGCCAAGCTGACCCCGCCTGCTGCAACACCACCACCACCACCACCACCACCACCACCAGCATGCGTTAGGGTAGCATATCTTCCTGCCGTCCGTCGAATCAAGCGTTTTATATTCAACGACACTGAAACATACCACGGCACAAGCTACAATAACATGCACGCTGAGGCTGCGCTGGGTGAAACAGTGCGTGCTCCAGTATTCACCAGCACTTGCCAGTGAAAATTTCAGTGCTTCCAGCACTTCGCATTGCGCACCAGCATCACAGCGGTTGAGCCAGCGCCCCTACCAGTGCGACACAGCTTTTTCCCAGTGCCCCAGGTGAAGTGCCCGTGAATACGAACGTGTATCAGTGTCTCCAGCGTGTACCATTGCCCAAAAACGTACTGGCATCACGCTGTTTTTGCAATACGGCAGCGTACCACAATTGCTAACAGCACCAGCGGCGGCTGGGCTGCTGAGAGCATATCACAGCCGACAGAAACTGTAGAAAAGGATTTCTAATCTCTCATGACGTGTGACGATGGCGATGAAGTATCGAATGCTTTTCCGGTAAATGAACATCACACCACAGCATTCTTTATGGAAAACGCTATTTATTAAATTCCCATGAGCTTTCAATAGCGTGTCAACAAGCGAGAGCTGCTCCAGGCATGATTGTAGATTTACTTGTCAACACCGCCAATGCCATCGTTTCCTCCTACACCTGATGCACCAGCGGTCGCGTCAGTTGGTGCCATGATGAGGATAATTGAAACAATAACAAAGAGTTTTTATAATTACACCAATAAAGCTTAGGGGGCCTATTTTGTTACGTTGCAGTAAAGATAACAAAATTGTTTCGGGTGAATTGCTGAGTCATGTGACAAAAAACAGGAGAGTGGTGGAGAAAATAGCTGACCGATTTTACTTTATTTCATGTGCGTTCTTACACTGATTAACAAAACTTTCAGTCTTTGAAAGTGCAGATACGAACTCTACATTAAAAGGTTTTTTGTGCAGTTCATGAATGGTGACCCAGTAATTGCCTTTTCGTGAATTAGCATAAGCTGCAGGAGGCCTGAGCCCATTTATACTCGAACTGTTGGCGTGTGCAGTACTAGGAAAAAAAGTGTCAGTGATGAATTGTGCAAGAGCACTAATTTTTTTAAAACAACATCACAACCTGAGTAACCGTAAAAACAGTGCCAAAAGTAATAATGTACAACCACCTGTAAATACACTTTCGTAATTGATCTACATCTTGCTAGGCGTGCTCCGACAATTTTTGAGAAAACGCAAAAAAATGGTTCAACTTTCCTACGGATACTCACCCATCTGCGGCGTCACATATAAGATAAATTATGAAAGATAATACCGGAAAAGTTTCATAGCTGTGGCTTATAGTTAAGCAACGTGTAATTGTATTGTCACATATGAATTTCATGTCTTCATTGAGCCTTTTTGATGTTTGTTTGGTTGGTTGCGAAACTTTATTGAGGTCCTGCAAGGCGCGCGTCAGCGCGCAGCGTGCGACTCCCACGTCGGGACCGTTAGGCCAAGCCTATCGGCCGCTCCGCGGGCCTGCAGGACGGCCCAAAGTTGGTCGGCCAGGAGGGAGCTGCGTAGGGCCGCCTCCCACCTGACCGATGTAGAGTTGGGGTTAGTGTCCATTGCCTTGCACTCCCAGAGCATGTGCGCCAGCGTGGATACATCCCCACATGCTGGGCAAGCGTCATTGGGAAACACGTCAGGATAAATAGCGTGAAGGGATCTCAGGCTAGGGTACGTGTCGGTCTGCAGTATTTTGAGCGTAAGGGCCAGTGGCCTATTAAGATTTGGATGAGGGAGTGGATATAGTCTGCGCGCGAGGTAAAATTATTTTGTTATTTCGTTGTACGTGGCAGGCGCGTCCCTGTTTTCCGCAACCCCGTTGGCCCTGAATCGTTGCCCGGAACCCGCGCGGTCGATTAGTGCGCGCGCGGCCTCGTGGGCAGACTCGTTGAGGTTGGGGGAAGCGCCTTGGACCTGTCCAACATGTGCAGGAAACCAAATCAGTACGTGGTGCTTGATGCCGTCGCGGCCACCATTTTGGAGCACGCGCAGGGCTTTCTTGGAGATTACACCACGCATGTTTGTTTGGTCGCCGTATTTTATTTTAGTTTTCCCAATTGTATGTTTTGATCGAATCTGGCCACCTGTATTTGGTCAATCACGAAACATTCTGTAAAATGCACTCCAAGCAACTCATGCCTGCAGAAAGCTTAAAACATGCGTTTGCAGTAAATAAAAACATAAATAACGAGTTTTTGTACTCATAATGAAGTACTAAATTTCTGAGCTTGAGTATGGCTTACGTATTGTTATTGTACAAGCACAACTGAACGTTGAAGAGAAGAACTCTACCCCAATTCGGCATTCCTGTTTGCCATGTTACAGCTTCAATGAACAGGCCTATACGATTGCTATTCGTAGTGGAAGTGGTATGTATACCTAATGTGAATGTTGATTAAGTTTATTTGCAAGAGCACGAGTCCATCATACTGCAACGTATTTCATTGTACTACACAAAACATTTTCGCATAAAAGCAAAACACAATTTGAACAAACTACTATGTCGTATTTGTTTATAAAGGTATTGTATACCTGGTGTTATTTCATAAGCACATATTTGTAAGCATGCTGCTGCGCAATAAATTAGGGTCTTATTTCCGTGCAGACACACCGATGTATTTCGCTTTTGTGTCTATTGTAGAATGGTAATAACTATAGATGCACGTTAAGAAACCCCAGGGGGACAAATTTCTGGAGCCCTCCACTACGGCGTCTCTCATAACAATATGGTGGTTTCAAGACATAAATCCCAAATATAAATAAAATCAACAGTAAGAACTAACGCTTTGATGCCCTGCTACATTCAATCTAACGTGCGAGTTCTTTTTTATTCTATTATCTCTGGCAGACCATGACGCTACAATCACCTAACGTGTTTGGTTTGTTACCTAGGGATAAATCCAGAAGCAGATAACACAGCAGCATGTGTTGTAGAACCAAACACTGCTGTCTGCCAGGCTCTGCCAGAAGAGGCATTAATAAGCATCAGCAGGCCCCCGCATTGGGTTGCAATTAGTGCACCACCTGGATAACCTTTGTGCCTTTCCATTTAAAGACGACAGTCTTTCTTGGAGACCTTCGAGGACACATTTTTGGTCTGTCTGTCTGTACACTTGTCTGTTTGTCCACCCTTAACGATACCTCGAATGGCTTCAAACGATACCCTGAACGGCCGACCCCATGCGCAGCACCCACCAATATTGCTCAAGATTCAGCGTTCATAGTCATGTGATTCTGAATTAAAAAGCAATTATAGTGCATATCTAAGGCACCACAACAACACGTCAATACTCTGTATGTGTGACTTTATACTAGATAAATTACAGATAAGTAATTCTAAGAATCATTGATTTTATCACGCTGCGCTAACAATTTAACGCTTCCACGAAATGGCGTTTCCTCCGCTTTGCCAAAAAGACACGGTGGTTGCGCCAAGCCGTCGCCTTGCGTTCTACACAATATCGCCTCCGAGACGGGTGCGCATGCCGTGCGCTTCGTTTCCCAAAATAACTGCCAGATAGCATCAATGACTCACGTGTGACGTGACTAGATGCATTCTTTCGCCTCCACTGCATGTTCGAGCCGCTCTAACACAGCGCCTCCAGAATACCAATCACCAATTTTTTTGCACACAACATCGAATAAACGTTTTGTTCAATTTCCAGACGCAAAAATTTCGCCTTTCGACGACATTCGCAGCGTAACATGCAGGTACGGGGCCATTTTTTTGTGTATCGCTCCCTTATTTCAACAAATAAAAGCCTAATAATACTCAGTTTTAGTATTAGTATTGTTTTCATTTGAAACAAATGCAGCACATGTCACAAAAACTGTAAAGGCCTTTTCAGTTATGCTTTCTAAGGAAAGAAAACTGCAGCACTACCAGAAAGTTTACCTAAAACATACGTTGTTTTGGTATACATATGCTTTTTCCCTACACAGATGAGGGTAACGGGGACTTTCAGTTACAAAGAAGTCGTTCTCTTTAGCAATTGACCGGCTAAAATGAATTCAACCGCAAAACCTATAGCGATGACAACGGCCCCTAGCAGGTTTTTTCCGAAGCCTCGGTTCATGTTTGCTTCAGCGACAATAAGGTAAAAGTCGGTTAATGTATGAGTCACAGATACTATTCATTCTCTTAGAATGATATGAAGTCTGCATTAGTATGTTTGCACTATTATACCAAAAAATGTTAGAGTATATGTATTGTTTGCCTTCTCGGGGAATATAATGGTCAGTTGCCGTTAATAAACAGCGCATATGCTACCTACGCGCTACGTGCCCGGCCCGTGTTCATTTCTTTTTTATTTCAATACTGACATCCTTAACACCGGTTTGTTCACTGACGCACTCTGCTCTCTGATTGTTTCTTAAGGTTGCCCCTACAATTTTCTGTTTCGCAGCTCTCTGCGTCGTCTCAATTGAAGCTGAACCTTTCTCTAAGCCTCGAGGTTTCGATTGCGTAATTAGGTACTGCGTACCAGAACGATGCACGAGTAGGAGCAAGAAAGTTAGGTGGGCCAGTCTGATTAAAAAGTTCGCACGTATAATGTGGCAGCAGAAAGTACCACATTTAGTTGATTGGCATACTATGCGAGAGGCGTTTGCCCTGCGGTGGGCGTAGTCAGGCTGATGATGGGATGATGTCTTTGTTTATTTATACAGCTTCTACTACTAAGGGTAACACGTCAGATTTTAAAGGGAAGATTTAAAATAATACCCAAGGCACGTACACAACATAGGTTTTTCTCTGAACATATTGCAAGATCAGTATTGGTAAGTACCAAACTACATTATCACGCATGATTCCGTCCTGCTTCAACATGCTTTTAAAAAGCATTAAAAAAAGATTAGTTGAATACTCCCCATTAAAGTACGCATTTCTATGATACGTTATTTTGCAACAAGGTGTTGCCTTTGTTGACTGGAGCAAATGTCTAACGCAGACATGTGTATAAAAATATAGGCCATGTGTGCAGCACAGCGCTTAATCTTATCTGTAGCTGGATTCGTAATGCTGAGGGCGGGTCTCCGTACGTCTGTGGACGCAAGCATAGTTATTCTGAGTTATATACTGCATGCGAGAGCTGAAGTATTTCGCTTCCCCTGTTGCAATAGAGCAAACAGTAAAAAAAAACAGTCGTATTAAGGGTGAAACCTCGCTAATTGAGTTTTCAGACCCCCTATGGTGGTTGTCTAATGCTGTAATATATTAAAGCAAGAAATATGCACTCTCAGTAATTACCAATCAAACTTTATGGAAAACAGCCTTACGGGTGCCTATTAGGCGTGTCACTTTTTATCACATTTTCGATCAAAATAAAACAATAAAAAGAACTTGATGAGCAAACGAGAAGAATTCAAAAAAGTGTAACAAAAGAGAATAGAAAGCAGAGTAACGATATACATCATAGAGAATTCGGATTGTAGGTTGTAAGAATTTCTTTGCGATATATCACGAATTGTGAACAAAACTTTAGCTACATGAATTCGTACTTTCTAATATGAACATGACTTCAAATACACATATGCTCCGATTTTTATCTTAGCATGGTGTTCAGGCATGTGCATTGTGCAGGTAAATACGCAAATAACGCGGATTTCATACCACACTTCAACCCCTGCCAAATACACCACAGATTTTGCTGCTCACAAGAGTTTCTGAATACAGCTTTTAGGGGCGAAGCTCCTTAATGTTGCACCCGTTAATCCCTCATCGTAGTGCGTAAGTAGTCTTAGGTTTTGACCTGCAAGGTGGTGCCGGTAGGAGATTTCTCGTTTGCGTTTTTGAACAATAAAAACATCCGCAGCGTGCGTGTTAACTGAAAGCCGATTTCTCCTGTGTCTCATTCCCCATGAGCATAAATCGGCATGTACATTGAGCACTATATAGTAAGAAAGGGTCGCACGCTATACTCGCTAGGCGTAACCTCCGTGGTTTCAGAATGTTTAGCGAGCGTTGTGCCGCTGTGCCATGGATAAAGTGAACTAGAATATACAATGAACTCGAGGTGGTTAAGGTGGGAAGTAGACTCGAAGCAAAAGCCGATATCTCCTGTCTCTCATCCCCATTAGCAGCCATTTGCATGTACATTGAAAACTATCTGACAAGAAAGGGTAGCTACGTTATACTCGCTCGGCGTAACCTCCTTGGTTTTAGAAAGGTTTAGCGAGCGTTGGGCCACATTGCCATGAATGCAGTGAACAAGTATATACTATGAACTCGAGATGATTTAACGTGTGAAGTAGACGCAAAGCGCAAGCCGTAAGAAAGTGTGCGTGTGCCACCTATCGTTAAGTCCTTGGAATATCCGCTCGATGGTGGTGCTTATATGTGCAGAAAAAAGGTAGAAAGGCAGCTGCGAAATTTTGGAACCATCTAGACTTTCTAAGAAATGAGACGAGCCTAGAGCAGAGAATTATAAATACAGCTCAAGGTGCTATGATAGAAGAGGACGAAACTGATAAATATATAAGAACAAGGCTGACAGAAAATTTCAACAAAGAAGTGCTTTATGCACCACAATAAACAAGGATGAATCAAGTGGTGCAATGGCTTCTTTTTCACAACGAGAGTGGGGAAGAGTTCAGAAAAGGGTTCCTAGTAGTACATCAAGAGACCCAGATGGTATTCCAAATATACTGATAAAAACTGTAATTCCGAAGTCTAAGCAGGCTTTGGGAGAGGCAGTGAGCAAATAATAATCCATGGTGAAGTTCCCCATGGATGTAAACTTAGCAGGATGAACAGGATCTGTAAAACAAAGGGGGGCAAAGCTCGCATGAACAACTATCGTCCTATAACTGTGACATCAGGGGTCTACAGGCTGGCAACTCATATTATAAAGGAAAGACTGCAGGCATGGATAGAGGATGAGGAGGTGCTGGGGTAACTGCAGAATGTGTTTCAGAAACACAGGAGCTTGGAAGACAATCTGTTCTCACTGATGCAGTGCACCGAAATAGCAGAAAAGGAACACAGGCCCCTGTGGCTAGCATTTATGGATATCAAGGGAGCATACGATGCGTGGATCAAGAGGACTTGTGGGAAATACTGGACGCACTAGGTGTGGAAGATGGAATCACTAATCTTTTGAAGGATATCTATTAAGGTAACAAAGCAGTTATACAGTGGGAAAAACAGGTATCTAAGCCTACAGAAGTAAAACGTTGGCTTAGGCAAGGGTGTCGTCTGTCACCCTTGTTATTCATATTGTACTTACAAGGATTAGAGGCCAAATTAGAAGGAAGTGGACTGAGCTTCAACCTTTCTTTCGTCAAACAAGGAAACCTCATTGAACAGACACTACCAGCATTGATGTACGCAGGTGATATAGTGCTAATGGCCGACAACAAGGAAGATTTGCAGAGATTGATGGACATCTGCGGTAATGAGGGAGATAGGTTAGATTTCAGATTCAGTAAGGAAAAATACGCAATCAGAATTTTTAATGATAATGAAGGTAGTAAGCTTAGAATACAGAAAGTCTCGCTAGAGATAACCGATAAATGAAAATATCTGGGCGCATGAATAAGCAATAGGGCCGAGTACCTAAGGAAACACGAAATATACGTGACGACTAAAGGTAACAGAAATGCAGCGGTGATGGAAAACAGGGCACTGCGGAACTACAATAGGTATGACGTTATCAGAGGTATATGGAAGGGAGTCATGGTTCCTCGTCTGACGTTCGGCAATGCGGTCTTCTGCATGAGATCAGAAGTTCAAGCAAAATTAGAATTTAGGCAACGTAGTATAGGTAGGCTTGCCTTAGGAGCTCACGGGAATACACCAAATCAGGGAGTATAAGTTGATATGGGGTGGACATCATTTGAGGGCAGGGAAGCTAGCAGAAAGATAAAATTTGAGAAGCGATTGAGAGAAATGGGGGAGGAGCGGTGGGCTAGGAACGTATTCAGCTACTTGTACATGAAGAATATCAATGGGAAATGGAAGAAGCAAACCAGAAAGTTGACCGGTAAATACTTCGAAAACAGCAGGGGGCCAATCAAAAAAATAATATCGGTTAAGAAGATGGTGAGGAAAGCTGAGACCAATATGTGGAGAATCGGCATGATTAGGAAGCCCGCACTGGAGATCTATCGAACTTTTAAGCAGGAAATCGCCAAGGAAAAGATCTATGATAATACTCGGGGTAGTTCTTTATTGTGTGAGGCCAGGACAGGAGTATTGCGAACAAGGACATATCGGGCCAAATACGAAGGGGTAGACACGGTATGCAGTGCGTGTGAAGAGGATGAGAAAACTGCGGAACAGTTGTTAATGTTCTGTAAAAGGCTTCACCCTGTTGTTCAGGATGATGGAGCCGAGTTTTTCAAAGCACTGGGGTTTAGCGACAGGGAGGGCAAAATAGACTTTAAGCGGGTAGAATTAACTAGAAGGAGGTTATCTGAGTGTTGGCCAAAATCAAGCCACGATTGAAAATTAAACCCTTCACTGCAAAGTACGAGTCCTATTTAAAGGAAAATAAATAAATCTAGTTCCTTATTCACTAAGTATTACGGTTCGGTGTCGCCAGCCACCGCCCGATCTAAAGGGTACAACCATATCAATCCGTCCATTCATTGAACGTATGATGAAAAAATGTGAGATGGTGGTACATGGACTGTTGACTAGATGGACGAATGGACACGCAGACACATATATGAATGGACGCACGGATAGCTGCATGGATGGATGGACGCATCGTCGGGCGCAGGGCCGGATGCATGAACGAATGCGGGGACGAAGCACAGATGCACGTGCGGACGCACGAACAGACGCACGCACGGACGAGTGGGTGGACGCCGGGATGGTTACACAGATGAACGCATGGACGTACGGAAGTAAGAACGAATGGACGGACGGATGCTTCGCCCTACTCTCTATCATTCACCCCGTGGATAGGCTGCCATTTTTTCACTAAGATTTGAATTTTTTTCCATTTCACAACTCTCAGTTCGTGAAACTCCACTGTGAAATGCTTGTGTAAGAGCACAAGATGCCGGAATTTGAGGAGCAGGGTTTAGCTATTGAATATCACTGCCGAGTGTCGGGTAAAAATAAGTAGCAGATCATGGCATGTGATACTTGGTTCGTTCCACTTGTTTGCTCGCCCATTTGGGAAACGTTTGCCACAATGGGTCTAAACGACAATGTAGATTCAATGCGTTCGCATAGCGTATCATGCATGATATGTGACAGGACGCTGGCGATGGTCTTGACAGTGGAAGTCTGAAAGGTTTGTCAACAAAAACATGTATTTATTACAAAAAACACACTCCTGGGACCCCCAAAAATATGTGAAAAGTGCTTGCTAACGTTATATCTGCAATAAAAACACACATAGTAGCTTTTTATAGACACTGTAATAACAATAAACAGAAATGTCAACAATAAACAAAACAAAGCAAGTACAGTACAAAATACTGTCACAGAAATTGGAAACTTCTTGAGAAACACTTTGCATGAAAAGGCGTCTCAGGAGACAAGAAAACGGAAACTGTGAATAAGTGTGGCTTTTGCACAGCGTTGCCGATAAGGGAGTGCTTTATTTTTGACTTTCGAAAGGGAAGTAACGTTGTTATACTACTTAGGTTACAATCAAGCTTATTACCTCTACTCACATGTGCTTTCTTTATATATATCATAATAATTGTTTTGAAGGCGAAGCATTTCTTAGCGATGCCAAGCAACTTTGATTGTTTTACACGTATCTATCTATCTATCTATCTATCTATCTATCTATCTATCTATCTATCTATCTATCTATCTATCTATCTATCTATCTATCTATCTATCTATCTATCTGTCTATCTATCTATCTATCTATCTATCTATCTATCTATCTATCTATCTATCTATCTATCTATCTATGCACACCTGTGTGGTCTCCAGATCATCTGCTCAACATCTTGGGGACATAAATGCCAAACGAAGCTAAGAGGGTCTGACAAATGAAATTGCTCAGTCCTGAAAAGATTAATTCAAAAATATCATCGTGTACAACCTCAAGATATTTTCGGCAGGGACGTGTTGAACATAGCCGTGTACCTGGAATTTTGGTGTGGGCGATGCGCCGTTGGTGATTGACAGTTAATATCAACCCAGAAAACGCCAGTAGCACTTCCAAGACCTATGGTAATATTAAAAACTATAATCTGAGCTAAAGTTGGACCCAAGTTTTCTGTCTAAAAATGACGTATTTACCACAAAATTTAATCAGGTCTTGAACTGCTTTGAAGAGGAAGCTCTGGACGTGCAATACCGGTGCAAAGTCAGTGGTGGTTTTAGCGATGACTATCTACTTTTACAACAAGACATTAGAGAATACATGTGTGCTCGTTCAGTCAAGCGTTATGTCGGCTTAACTTCAACTGCAGTTGCACTGTTGTATCTGTGATTAGTTCATTGTAATACACAAGATATGAACATTCTTATGAGTCAGTACAATTCATTCTAGCGTTGTCCTGCTTTGGAGGATTAGGCTAACTATGGCTGGGTATATGATATTCAAGCATACACTTCCTAAACTACACTTCACTTTAACACTACTGATGTCTCTGCCGTACCGTAAGCGCTGTAGTAATGTCAGACCATATTTTATCAACTAGACTAACAAAAACACGTCAATCTTCCCCGTAACGTTCGGGGAAAAACCTAATTTGTAACATATAACTAACGGCTGCCTGTTCAGTGTTAAATTTATTACGAAATGGATTCGTGCTGTCACTACTCCCTCTCATTTCACCATTCGTGCTTACTCAAGCTTATGCCTTAACATCATCGTTACAGCACATGTTCATGACGCTAGCATGTTACATGTCACTTCAAGTACAAACATTCGCACTCTCAGAACTCTAAAGTTTTTTTTTAATTTATCCAAAGGAAACTGTGGCGTTGCGATTGTTCAGCGATCATAAGAATCATGGGTATGATTTGGATTTGACTATTCTTCGTGCTTGCGGGCGGCGATCACACTTGTAGCTTCACTTATTGCTGTGTTTAGGTTTTGTACGAAATGACAGAACAAATAGCTTGGGCTACGTGAGCTGATCTAAAATGGTGATTCTAAAAGGTGAAGGTGGTGAAGCGTAACTGTCGAACGTTTGCCGATTGTTGTTTCGTAACGAAGCAGCTTCAAGCTACGCGAAGCAAGAAACTGCGTAAAGTATGGAGGCTAGGCAAATCCATGTACTACTCATAATTCTCATGCTCGCTGAAGCGCCTTGCGTGGCCGCACCTATAAACACAAGCGCCAGAGTTGTTTCCTGTGTACATTTACAAAACTTTATGATTCTGTCCCGAATGACAGAACGAATTGCTTATGATTTGTGAGCTGATCTGAAATGGTGATTCTAAAAGGTGAAGGTGGTGAAGCGTAACTATCGAACGTTTGCTGATTGTTGTTTAATAACAAAGCAGCTTCAAGCTACGCGAAGCAAGAAGGAACGCAAAGTATGGAGTCTAGGCAAATCCATGTACCACTAATATTTCTCACGCTCGTTGGAGCGCAGTGCGTGGCCGCACGTATAGAAACAAACACCAGAGTTATTTCCGGTGTATATTTAAAAAACTCTATGCTCTGGTCACCTCACGACATCCACAAGGCAAACAAAGGGTATATTTTACGTGTTCACTCTATACTTTTTTTCCGCGGAGAGAATTTCGAAATACCTTATCAGTCATATAGAAATGTACTAGCGGTTCCGGTTAAGGCTTCAACGTATCAATAGCCTGATGGTGCTTCATAAAAACGGCAAAATTTGACAGATTGCAATGAATATGAGCGGCAGTTCATTCTTGACCGTAGCAGCAGGGACACGGAACACTACTTATACTTCTCGCACACTGGTACAGATGGCAACAGTGCGTTAAATTCCTAATCTCAGCCGGGTGGACTGGCCTCAATTTACACGTGTACCTAATTGCATGCGCACACCGCGCTCGAATGGCCGTCAACATTTCAGATTAAATAGAACGTTTAGCAAAGATGGGCAGCAGAACGTGAACATTAGAACATACTCTGAAACTGACGCGGCCAGCCGCGCTGACGCTGGAATCTCGGTTGACACATGCATAAAGGTCGACACTCTTTGCAGCTTGGCAGAGTACTTGATGTTCGGTGCTGTCTGCGCCGATATTGTTGACTACATGTCCTTCTTTTTCCTTGCTTAAATTTAGTGAATGATTTTTTCCGTCTTGAGCGTACTGGCTACTGCCTTTGCCTATGATGACCACGTGATAGCATGGGTCAGATAGACATATTAATGCGAGGTAGGCTGTTCACCAGAGTTACCAGCATACCTCGCGCCAATATTAGAATAAAACGTTTGCATGGCTCATGTCCAGCCACCTTCTGTACCTGCCAGATCAAGTACATCTGGAATTACTCTCCAACACTGCTCACTTTGTTTTCATTCACTATATACCATTGGGTTTCACGTTCTCGGCTCTGTGACACTTCGCATTTTGGTGCTTAAACAACTAAATTTTGGTTTTTCTATGAATAAAAGATCAATGAAAAATACCTTACTGCTTCGGCCTTAACAGATGCCACTCTAAATGATTGAACTTTATTCTAGACTGACAGATCTCTCGAATAAATGCGTGACTCTACCACCCAAACAAGCGCCGCCGGCGATGCTGTCATCCTGCAGCGACACGTCACTTTCAAGCTTTCCGCTACGCATCCTAAGGACAACGTAGCGGAAGATGTGAGAAATAATTCTCTCTGCTACTGGAAAAAGACATAAAGCTCTGTTTCTTTGGTTACAAGTCGTTGCAGTACATCTCGCAACTTCTTTTTCTCCGTCTCTCGTAGATGAACTTGCCAGAACACCACACCGACCAATAAACCTATGTCTGCATACAGGTTTTGTGCAGCTGCATGCAAACTCCGGCGCAGACAATGCAGAAGTGACGGGCATCACAGTTAACGCATCATTGACTGTGTTCTCTTGACGCATCTCTACAACTGCGGCTATTGCCACATCTTTTTCGGGAGTAAAATACAGTGTTGTGTTCGCTGCGTCTGAGTGTACACTTTACCTATGCCTACTCATTTATGATGGGAATGGCTGACAGCGAAAAGTGCAACAATTGTTTTTTGATTTGATTTGTGGGGTTTAACGTCCCAAAACCACCATATGATTATGAGAGACGCCGTAGTGGAGGGCTCCGGAAATTTTGACCACCTGGGGTTCTTTAACGTACACCCAAATCTGAGCACACGGGCCTACAACATTTCCGCCTCCATCGGAAATGCAGCCGCCGCAGCCGGGATTTGAACCCGCGACCTGCGGGTCAGCAGCCGAGTACCTTAGCCACTAGACCACCGCGGCGGGGCAGTGCAACAATTGTGCTGTCTACGAAGTTATTCAGCATCATCTTCCTCACTGTTTTTGATGGTGGAACAGTGGCTACGCCACTTGACCACTGCGCTGAAGGTTCAAATTCGATCTCAGCCGCGATGGTCCCATTACAATGAAGGCAAAATGGTAGAGGCCCATGTACGCTGCGATGTCAGTGCATGGTAAAGAACATCAGATATTCGAAACATTGCAAGTCCTCTACTCCGGCGTATCTCATAATCATAGCGTGGTTTTCCGACATATTACTCTAGATAATATTAGTAATATAACAGTCATTAATAATAATATTATCACTTTCACAGTGAAAGCTGTGTATGTCTAGAAAAAGTGAAAACCATGGCGGCCGTCATAAGCGCTCTTTATTGGCTGTGTAATCAGTTACGTCTTTCCCAAGCAAGCGTGCTATTGGTTGCGTTGTGAGTCACGTCGCCGCCGCCATGGCGCCGAGTTCGCTCGCGATTCAGACGCCTGCAACAAGGCGGCGCTGCGGCGTCAGTGTGATTGCGTGCGTGTGTTCGCCGGGGCGAGTACCGCTTTCAGCGAGAGTTTCTCCGGTGTCTTTAGCTGCGATGTTTTTCACTGCCTGTGGTTCGACAACAACCACTGCGAATAACGCATTGCGAAAGGCATTTGACCACAAATTACATTCCTCCATGAGCATGATCCTGCAAAACATTATATGTGTCTAATGAACTAAACACTCTGGTAACGCCGAGAGAATTGTATGTGTAATCTCATTAAGGGGCATGAACCTGCAACTAATAAATTTGAAAGCTGCAGTGCCACGTCGGGGTCAAGCCATTGTTGAACACCGGGGGGGGGGGGGGACGCGTGTTCTAGATTTCGCTGGTCAACCTTTTCACGGATTGCCTGGGTGGTGGCCTTTAATGTTATTATTATTATTATTATTATTATTATTATTAGTAGTAGTAGTAGTAGTAGTATTAGTAGTAGTAGTAGTAGTGGTAGTAGTAGTAGTAGTGGTCGTAGTAGGAGCAGTAGTAGTAGCAGTAATATTAGTATAGTAATTTCAGGCTCTGTACTGACTGGAATATCTTGAACGAAAGTGATTTTTACAGCAGAAAAGAGAATACCACACAGTGATCTTGTAGGCTGAAGTATATAGTGACTTTTATCTCGTCCTCTATATTTTGCCTCCTTTCTTCCAGAATGTGGGGTAGCTTATCAGGATTAGCCTCTTTTTGGCTTCCTTCTGTTCTTCGTTTTTTCTTCAGAAAACGCAGCTTGACATCAATATACTATATTGTAGAGAAAGAAACAAAAAATTCAACGAGCAGAGGTTTTTACGTATGAGTCGTGACTACAACCGCATTTATATTCATCACCATACCAAGTCGTCACTAACTGCATGAAACCAGCAGAGCTGCTCAAACTTCTCTTACACACTGCTTCGTAACCGTGGTGGCAGGTAGGGCTTCATAATACGTTAATTGCCACCATCCATTTGTATTTTTTACAATGATATGTATACTAACAACACAATGTGGGAACATACTAAGTTCTAACAATATCTTGATTCACGTTGCCAGAGGTACCTTCTGTTGAAGTGTAGTGTGCAGGCTTGATTAGTAGAAATAAATTTATTTTGTGTGCATCTGCGACAAACATACCTCCGCTTTAAACATAGATTTGCACCAATCCGTTAATCTGAGATCCCATGATAATCAGTTATAAATTTTAAGCATGCATTTTGCAACTTTTCAAACCACAGGCCCAATCAAGTAATTTTTGATGATTTGGGCAATATTGAAATCAGGTCTCTCATATCAGCCGCATGCTGCCGCAATAGTAACATTTTCAGGGTTGTCGGAAAAAGGTGAAGCATTGCAACATGCATTTTTTTCATATTACTGCTCACGCTTTTGAAAAGTCAGTCATAGGGGTGTTATGTCGCTCTTCATGTCACTCATGTACGTCGTATATATAGTAATTAGGTAGTTATCAGGTGTAGCAACGAATCCTTCAAACTGCACGTGAAGTCCACGTGTTACGGACCCTTGCCTAGTGCATTGAAGAAAGAGCTTCAAAACCGGCTGGATAGTGACGCCATCAAAAAGGGACAGAATGGGTTTCGACGCGAAGAGCCTGTTAAAAAAAAACTTGAAACAAAACGTAGTTGGAGAATAGATTTACTGTTTTAATTTTACCCAGCCAATATGACTACTTTTAAAGAATAATTTCGCACCAGAAAACACCACCAAGCGTGCACTGAACGTGCAGCACAGCCTCCGCGAAAGTTAGAAGAGCAACCTTTCTATAGCCTACATGGACGCTATTATGAAACTTCTACAAGCACACTCGCGTGATATTCCCTATGCCATAAAGTGCCACAATTTTGTGTCGATGGGAAGGAATGTCTACTATGTCATTGTTCATCATTATTCAGAAAAGCATGGTAATCACTACACACTTGCTAGTCCTAATGTGCCCGTTGTTGATGCTGTGCTTGAGGAAGATAGCAAATTATGCCTGAGACTTTTGTAAGAGCACATGGGTGTCTTCAAGGGCTTGTTGGTACAGATGAAACGGGGTTACTCAAAGGAAACTCAAGGAATACTCAAGGGAAACTGCGCAAAAAACGGCATAGAGAAAATGATCACATAACAAAAGCTATTCACATAGCGTGACGCTTCATAGATTGATCTTCAAGTTTCTAAAGCTCTGTATTACACATGTCCGCGATTCCTTACCCGACATAAACCATTCATAGGTCATATCGCAAAAGTGTTTCTTCACCGGCGCATCTTCGTTGTAGAATACTGAGCTGCCAAGCAGAGCGTCCAGATTAGATTCGCAAGCGGTCCTCGTTATGCTTATAGTGAATAGTTATTTTATTTCGCGCAGCAGTAGTAAGGGGCAGAGGCCTCGTGAGAAAACTATGGTGCCAGAGTATACGCTTGTCAAAGTCTCATAACTGATTTCACTGTATAATTGTTGATCGATTATTATCGTCTCTATGTCAAGTGATTGTGCCCTCTCTTGAGATGATGTCTTACTGCTTTAGCAAAGTCATAATAGGTAACGACAATGCATATAGTCTTTATTGTCGTGATCTAGATGAAAATGGCTCTGATGAATCTATTTGTGAATGCTGGCCCTGGGAAAGATAGCGCGAAATCTCTATAGTTTTTATTAAAGATATAAAACATACACGAACTCAATAAAACATTTTGACAAATCTTGGACTGGGACATGAGGCAGAGTAGTGACGTACTATTACACTTGGTCGTTTAAAAATATTATTAGGCCTAATGCAAAAAACCCACAAGTCTATAGAGATGACTGTATTACGTCTGTAGCACCCCGCTATAAATCAAGCGTACTTGGCTACGTCAAAAGATCGATTCAGAAATGTCTCTTTTACTTGTTAAGATAGAATGTCGCAATGGCCGAAAAACAATTAAAATAAAGTTACTATTACCATGTGCTGCAATTGAATTACACTCATCTTGTGACAGCAATACACAAAAGTAAAACATACTTTTTTTTCTGGAATAAGACCACCTCTTCTAGTAAAAAAAGTATTTAACGGTAAGAGAGACATGATTTATTAGATGACAGAGAGGCGCCGCAGCCAGGGCTAGGGCATTAGCCTTTATTAAAAATAGAAGGCTTAGTGGAAGAGATATATTCACAGACCTCTGACTTATTGCAAAAGACCAAATGTGCCGGTTGGTACAAAATACGATGACGAACAAGTATTATTTACGTATTTATATATGCGCTGCAAATGCCAGAACACAACGCATAAAGGCGACAGTCAAAGCATATGTGCTCTAAATCTTTTAAAATCACAAAATGCCCGCACCTATAGCTGAATTTTTCACGGCATCTTCATATGAAGTACTGCAAACTATTTAATGATCAACAAAAAAAATTCAAAGCTGTGGTATTCGCACCGGCTAAGAAGGCTGTTTGTCGTGGTTTGTATATACACCTAGGGCCCGAAAAATTGAGGTTCTAAAAGAAGTTTGATCATTATGAGTAATTTTTATTGAGCCCCGCCGCGATGGTATAGTGGCTAAGGTACTCGGCTGCTGACCCGCAGGTCGCGGGTTCAAATCCCGGCTGCGGCGGCTGCATTTCCGATGGAGGCGGAAATGTTGTAGGCCCGTGTACTCAGATTTCGGTGCACGTTAAAGAACCTCAGGAGGTCAAAATTTCCGGAGCCCTCCACTACGGTGTCTCGCATAATCAAATAGTGGTTTTGGGACGTTAAACCCCACAAATAATTTCAGTAATTTTTAATGAAAATCTTAATTGGGACGAACACGTTAATAAAGTAACTAGAAATATAGCTATAGAGGACGTGCGGTACACTCTCTAAACTTCGACAGATGATTCCAGCAAACACTAAACTTTTACTCTATATTACGTTGTTTTAATCTCACATAAACTATTCTAGTCTAGTGTGGGCAGATACATCTAATGAAAATCGCAATAAAATATCTTTACTGCACAAAAAGCGATTCGTCATATTGCAAACATACCATACGACGCACATACAAGTGATTTATTCAGAGAATATAACATTTTACCGATCAACCACATACACAGCTTTAACCTTAATATGAAATACAAACAAAGCTTGCTATCAAACAACGCTTGTTTTCTTAAACTGTGTAACCCCAGGAAAACTACACAATCCAATTAGGACATTCGGAAAAGGCCTTCCTGGTTCATTCCTTATTCGCGAACTAATAATGGTTTGAGAAGACTTGAACACTGTATTCCTACATGTTTTCACGTGTTTAAAAATAAAAACATCGCCATCTTTAATATACAAAAAACAACTTAAGAAGCTTCTCATCCAGAATGGCGGCGTGTAGTATTAATAGGCATAAGGTATCCGATGTAAGAAGGTATAACATGGAGGGAAATGAACACGCTCTCAAAAACGGAGGATGCCTCAAATCAGTGAAGAGGAAACTTGGGATAGGCAAAAATTGGATGTATGCACTAAAGGACAAAGAGGGCAAAATAACTACCAATATGGATAGGATAGTTGAAATAGCGGAGGCGTTCACAGAGATCTGTACAGTAGCAGGGACAACCACGACTTTAATACTATAAGAACTAGCAGTAACCCAGATGACACCCCACCAGTAATGATAGAAGAAGCCAGAAAAGCTTTGGAGAGCATGCAAAGAGGCAAAGCTGCTGGTGAGGATCAGGTAACATCAGATCTGCTGAAAAATGGAGGACAAATTGTGTTAGAAAAACTAGCCACCCTGTTTAGGAGGTGTCTCCTGACGGGAAGAGTACCAGAGTCTTGAAAGAACGCTAACATCATCTTAATACAGAAGAAAGGAGATGACAAGGACTTGAAGAATTACAGGCCGATTAGCTTGCTCTCTGCAGTATACAAGCTATTTACAAAGGTAATTGCTTACACAGTAAAGAAAACATTACAATTCAATCAACCAAAGGAACAAGCAGGATTTCGAACAGGCTACTCAACAATCGACCACATTCGTACTATCAATCAGGTAATGGAGAAATGCTCTGAATATAACCAACCACTATGTACAGCCTTCATAGATTACGAGAAGGCGTTTGATTCAGTAGAAATATCAGCCGTCATACAGACACTGCGGAATCAGGGCGTAGATGAAGTATATATAAACATCCTGGAAGAAATCTACAGAGAGATAACTGCCACCATAGTGCTTCATAAAAAAGCAACAGAATACCAATCAAGAAGGGTGTAAGGCAGGGGGACACAATCACCCCAATGCTTTTTACCACGTGCTTACAGGAGGTTTTCAGCAGCCTAGGATGGGAACAGCTAGGGATAAGAGTTAATGGAGAGTGCCTTAGTAACCTGCGCTTCGCCGATGACATTGCATTACTGAGTAACTCAGGACACGAATTGCCACTCATGATTATGGAGTTAAACAAGGAGAGCAGAAAGGTGGGTCTTAAAATGAATCTGCAGAAAACGAAAGTAATGTACAACAACCTCGGAAAAGAGCAGCGCTTCGAGATAGGTAATAGTGCACTTCAAGTTGTAAAAGACTATGTCTATTTAGGCCAGGTCATAACCGCGGAGCCGAACCACGAGATTGAAGTAACTAGAAGAATAAGAACGGGGTGCAGCACATTTGGCAAGCACTCTCAAATTATGACAGGTAAATTGCCACTATCCCTCAAGAGAAAGGTATATAACAGCTGTATCTTGCCGGTACTTAGCTACGGAGCAGAAACCTGGAGACTTACAAAGAGGGTTCAGCTTAAATTGAGGACGACGTAGAGAGCAATGGAAAGAAAAATGGTAGGTGTAAACTTAAGAGACAAGAAGAGAGCAGAGTAGATTAGGGAACAAACGGGGGTTAAGGATATCATAGCTGAAATCAAGAAGAAATGGACATGGGCTGGGCATGTAGCGCGTAGACAGGATAACCGCTGGTTGTTAAGGGTAATTAACTGGATTCCCAGAGAAGGCAAGTAGGTTAGGGGGAGACAGAAGGTTAGGTGGGCAGATGAGATTAAGAAGTTTGCGGGTACAAATTGGCAGCAGCAAGCACAGGACCGGGTTAACTGGCGGAACGTGGGAGAGGCGTTTGTCATGCAGGGGACGTAGTCAGGCTGATGATGATGATGCTGATGATAGTTTAGAATCTTCTAATTGTCCGGCTAAAATACTATATGTAAAAGAAACATGCTGTAATAGTGCTCATGTGTAACATGGCATGCTGTGATGTTTGCTTTCTTTGCCGTTTTTTTCGTTCCTTTCTTTTACGAGTAAAACAGGTATCATTTCACTCGTGAGGGTTTTTCTTTAAGATGAAAACTTGTGCTTTTTCCATACGCAGTGTTCTAAATGTTCATAACCATTTGGTTATACTTTGTTGTTCGTTTTGCAACGTGTGCATTTGTTTCATGATTGACCGTACGCTGTTTTCTTGTTTTATTTGTTGTTTTTCTCTCTTTGTGATTTGCTTATTTCATGTAATCCTGAAACTGATGTAATCTTGACGCCTTTCCTTTTCTTTCCTAATTTCTCGAAGTTTGAAAAGCAATGTCAAATTGTTTTTTTCTTGTTTGTGCTCTGCGAATATGTAATGCTAAGTGAAAAAGAGTAGGAGCTTCGTCAAGCTGCTTACAAAGCAGCTTTTTGCTCTTATCCTTGCGTTTTCTTTCCGCAACTCTGTGAAGAAAATGCTCAATAAAGCTGAAATAAATTGAAAATTTCTGAAACTGCATGCATGTAAATATTCAGTAAATAATACAAACACTTTATTGACCCTATATGCTTGTTTCATGTGCTTTTCGTTCTGTATATGCGCGTGCGTGGTTTTCTCTCTATCTCTCCTTGACATTGTGTTTGTCATCTCAACGTAAGTCAATAGTTATACGTCGAGTGCGTAGTATTCCACTGCAAAGTCTCATGGCTGAAGGGTAGCAATTAAGCATTATGAGAAATGTGATTAGCCTTTATTTATGTGTTCTTTTTTTCAATGTTTCTATTTAGGACAAACATAATTAACCGCCATAGCGTTTTTATTATTTCAATTAGTGAGGATTCACCTGTCATTTTCCCCTATTTTATTCTGCTCAGTTTGCCCTATCAGAACAGGTGAAGCAAAGTACTTTATCACTGACTTTCAGTATATAAGTCGGCATTCAATAAGCTTGAATCCACAGACCTACGGAGACGCGTAGCAATTGGTACCAACCAATCGCAGTACAGGTGAGATGATGGATCATGCTGCCGATATGGCCTCTGTTTCAGCACACGTGCCGGCATAAAACAATTGCTCCAGCCAAGGGAGGCACTCTGTTTAGCGACAGAATTGTTCATTTTATAAACGATGTACTTTGATAAATCTTCATTTGTCGAACGCTTTTGTTTGCGAATGAAGAAATTAAGTAAGTTGTGGAAGAATTGAATATTGTAGGATAGCTTATTTTGCTAGTTACAAAAATTCTATGTTGCAATGAGAGCGAGGATGGATGGATGGAGGAAAGAACTTCATCAAAATTCAAATAGATCGCCCCGGTGTCCTACCCCGAAATGAGCCGGTCCCACATTGGGACCGTAATACCTGCACTTTTCGCCGCTTCGTGGTACCATTGAACTAATAATAATTGTGCATTTAATGAATTGCTGCGTAAAGCTGCGTCCCATCGTTCTTCAGTATTTTCCTTGTTGCGGCGTAACGCTGAGCAACGCAGAGCATATCAGCGAGGACTATGGTGAAATTGAATTTATCGTATGTTGTTGGAAGGAAGAATGCAGCATTAGTGCTGTTAATGACTAGCCGGTATGGGAAGGTTTTTGTCTGAAATAGTCATAGCGTAATAGCCTGGGGTCTGTTTCGTCTACTGTATAGAGGGGGAAGACCCTGCGACCCAGATATAAATGTTTCCTTAGCTCGTTGTATGAAAGGAAGTGATCCTTGAATAATGATACTTGAACATCTTGCTTTGCGCTTCTTGGTTGACATGTGCACGTGCAGTATTTTGGGCAAACTCATTGAGGTTCTAGTAAGCGCCATTATCTCTCATGTAAACAGGAAATCAAAACGTTCTGTGCAGCTTGATTACTTTTCAATTGAGCTTTGCCAGGATCTCCCTAGAGATTACTTTCTAGGCCAGGGCTCACACGGCTGCCCTGGACTCGCTGTGGATTCTCGATCTATTAGGGTCTAAACATGTCGATGCAATGGCTACTTGCTCGGTCATTTGTGACTCTACGGTATACATGAAATCTGAGTTGACTAGTTCACTTTAGCAATCATAAGTACTGTTTTGAAAGCTCGTTTATTTGATGCGAAAGCCACGTTGACAAACCAGAAATCCTTAGATTGATCTTTACCTCATTCTAGCAGCGCTTTGGCTAAGGCTAGCCTTCTGCTCGAATTGTAAAGGCGGTGCGCAATACTTGGGAAAGGCCTGTGTTATTGTCAATAAGAATGCTCGAGACTTCTTTCTAGTTGCCATCTACCGCTGTACTTGATGTACCGATTTGTTTGAGGATGTGCCTTCCTGAATGCGTCCCTCTGAGTCTAACACACTAGTCTAAGGAAATCAATTTAATAAACACGTGCCTAAATTGTTGTTTTTCGTCTTCATGCATGGAAGGCTATGTGTCATTGATAGCAGCAGAAGCTCTGCATGATAACTAAAGACACATTCAAATATTTTCTATAATAATGTTTTGAGCAGAACAAGGCATATTCAATATTTTTCTAGTAAAAGTTATATTATTCGTGACTGATACACTTGCCGATATTATTTCTCTGCAGGTGAATCTAACACTAAGAGTGTCTTTGGAATGAAGTTGCTGGTGGCTGTTGCCATGGTGATAGGTACCACTGTTTAATTTATTTCAGCCTCGCAAACATCACTGAGACCAATATTTTTGTGCACAGATTTGGTGCTCATACGCATAATAAATAGCAGCTATACATCAGGAAAAGAAAATTTGTTTCTTCATGTGCGTCGTCACTAAGCTGAATTTTCACTTTTGCAAAAAGCTTAGCCAAAACCTAGTTTACAGTTGTTTTGTAATGCAAATTACCATCGTTTTAGTTGGCTGACTTTTGAAAGAAGGTGCATTGGAACCAATCTTTCTCAAAATATTTCAGAATGCTTGCAATAGTATTTAGCATGCTTGCAATTATAAAACTCTCAAGGAACTCTCTGATGCCTCAGTTATTTTCACCACCATCATTATTACTGTTTGCTTTTACATATTTGTTCTAGAGTCTTGCAATTATCCTACTGAACGTCCCTATAAGCTATTTAATTCAAGTACCATGTAGGTCTCTTCATTGCAATTGTAATCTACTGAACAAAGGTGCCCAACGGGGTGTATTCACTTATTGCTTGCAGTTTTGTTTTTAGAACAAAAAACAAAAACTTCGAAGCTTTTACAAGTCCAAAATTGTGACTACAATGACTTCCGAAAGACTTCCGCACCAAGTGTCTAGCAATTTCATGTTTTTCACAGCGTCGTTCACATATTTTTTAGGGAATAAATTTGTGTTGCTAATCTTGAAAAGCGCTGCACGAGTGACCCAGAATTGCTGGGAAACCTTGACCAGCATTCACATTTGGGAAAACAGCAACAAATATGTGTGACAAATTGCCCATCTGCTACCCTATAGACTGGCATGCAGTCCATAGATACCTAATACTACTAGGACATTGCTCAACTTTAGAGCTATGTTATGTTAAGAAGTTTTAATTGACTATTTTGCCTTAATACGATGCCAAAGAACAAGTACGCGTAAAGAACACCCAAGATGTGTGTACTTTGGGAACAGTTATCAGTGTAGGGCTAGCCAGTATGAGGTTCAGCGTTAAATCACTTCAACATGTGATGGTCTGGAATAAACGTAGGCGCACTTTCAGTGGTTTTTGAAAAATATTTGGCTTGTGATGAAAAAAATATGTTTTGCGGCATTTCATTTCAAGACATTTCTAGCACTGAATTTCAAAAAAACTATGCTTAATTTAGAATATGTGAATAGGACAGTAGCAAAACGCGAAATTTTTTGATTGCACTAACTTTCAACTTTTTAAGCGGGAAAGGTGTTTTTAAAAGTCGTATATTGAAATAGTGCTTAGGTGAAAATTAAGGCGAACAAAATTTCTGGAGAGTTAGCGCACTGTTTCTGTCGCTGTCTTTGTATTATCAATAAAGGTTTGCTACGGTGAAAATACAGGCATATGTTCATTGGTAAAACTGCAGTGACAATATGTTTTTAACTTGGACGTTATATTTAGCGCAAAATAAGAAAATAGGCCACCACAGCATCCGTGTTGCACATTCGTTCAGGCGAGAAACAGTGATTACAGACAACGTTTACTGGCTTTGAAAGTTCTCTTTCTTTTCATTGCAGGTGCTCTTATAATGGCACCAACTGATGCCCTCGCCGGTGCAGGAGGTGTAGGAGGAAATGATGGCATCGGCGGTGTTGGCAAAAAATGAATTGATGAGTGCTCCATGCCTCGCTATTCCGCGGTTTTGCCCTATAAAAACCGTAATAAAACAAAATAAATAAATTAAGAAGTATTGTCACTAATTATTCTCGTGCAGATCACGAAATAAGCCTGTGAGTGTCAACCAATGTACACCGCAAACACAAACTTTGCGTGCAAGGTTTATAATCAGCGCTTCATTAGAAGTGCACTAAATATAATAATTACGCCATCTACAATATATCTCAATACAGAAGGAGAAACATGATGTTCAGCTTCCTATTATACTTACGGGATGTCTTTATTAACTTCACGCCTGTCAGGTTAACACTTCACAAAGCGCACAGAAATTCAGGATGACTGGGCACCTCAGACTCAGCCCCACAACAACAACGTCGTTGTCTTCACTCACTTGGTGTAATTACTGGCGCCCGTGCCTACGGCACTTGCATAAACCCGTGACATTACCCCGGTCGGCAAAGCACCGTCCCGGTGCCTGATGTGTCTATAGTGATGTGTCACTGTTGTAGGCAAAGAGGCGAGAAACATGCGCAATGTCTGTTCTGGGTGTAACAGACAAGCTCGTTGTGGAGGAAATGTCATAGGTGAACCGTGTCGCCTGGAACAGGACTCGGTAAGACCCAGCGTATTGCGACAAAAAAAGTTTCTTCCATACCTGGCGGGATGGGCGCCAGAGTAGCACAAGAGAGCCCGGAGAAAAAAAATTGGTCCCGCATCTGCATGTTAGACCGCAAATGTTGTCGAAATACGATAGTCTTGCGTCTGTACACTCTAAGGCAAAGGGGGTTAAATAGGTGTGAGATTCGTCATTTTGGGAACTAATGGGGCTGCCACAACCATTATTCTCTTTAAGGAGTAACGGCACTGGGTCTAACAGTTAGTCCCCACAGACAAGCTCAAGGAACTAATAATTAGTCCTCACATTCACACCTTAGTGAGTAACCGTTAGTCCCACAATTCACCTCAAAGGACTAACATTCAGTCTTTATATTTGCAGCTTATAAGGCAACTGTTAATCCCCACAATTACACCAAACCGGGCCACCGTTAGCCCTCACATGTGCACCTTGCCGGATAAACGGTTGATCTACTAAAGTGCTCCAATCGGATGAACTTTTTGTCCTCAATTCACACATTGCTTTTTGTTTATTTTCCGCCAGGCCTAATTCTTTTTTCTGCGCAGTGAGCAACAAATTGCGCAGACAAGAACACGCGAAAAACTATAGTTAGCCACCTATGCTTAACTGCTTTCGCTGTCACGGCAACAACGGAAAACAAAAGTGACATATCGAAATCTTTTATTTTTCTACATACACATGAAGTTTCTCTACTCTTTCAAGTGAATTTATGGTGAAGTGTAATAGTCCGGTCTCGTTGTAAAATCTTGTTCAGTCCTTGGGGAGCTCCTCCGATGGAAGCGATAGATTACAGGCATTGCAGACGCCAGCGCACGCAGCCTTCTGTCTGTTTTGTTTCCACGGCTTCACGTACAATATATTGTAAAAATAGTTAGACACACGTGACAGAAGATGAAGATGCACGCATATGAAAAGTACGTGCACGTTAATATAAAAACAAGCGTTAAAATATAACACACAATCAACTTTACCGTCGCATTTCGCACAGTCCTTCAAAAGCTGCTCTGACGAAAGAGATAGATGACAGGCATCGCAGACGCCAGCGACACAGTCTTAAGCACAGTGTGCGCCCACGGCTGCAAAATAAGTATGTAAATTTGTGAGCCACACGTGACAGAGGATGAATACAAATGCATAGGAGCAGTACGTGCAAGGTAAAATAAAAACATACGTAAGATATGACATGCTAATGATTTCACCGTGATGTCACACATGGTCAAAGACTCATTTCGATCCCCGTAGTGCAACAGCTTAAGAGTGGTGGCCGTAGCCACAATTCCGCGAAACACCATGCCGCTAACAAGTCAGCGAGTCCTAAGCGAGCGACGTCGTTCAGCTAACGCGACACCAAGCACGGCGCTGCACGGGGAGTGTCTGCCGCCAGCGAACTTGATCAGGCGGCGAAGGTACGCTTGGCCGCCGCCATGAACAGCGCCGAGCTGGTTTGGAGCTAGTTCCGAAGAAATCGACAGTAATGCAACCCTTTGCCACAAACTCGAGCGATTGCATCGCGCAAACGCCGCAAGTCCGCCGTTGCGGCCAACGGATGGCACCGAGCTAATTGCGACCGACTGACGGGAAAGCCAACTGTAATGGCGACCAATTTTCAGTGATTTTCGACACTAGCGAAAGCCTCGCCAGCCCATGTTGGTGCACACAGCGCGCGACATACTACAGCCAAGCTCTTTACGAGAACCCGGAACGTGTTTTCGACGACTCCCAAGACTACGACGAGGTCTCAGCCCAATATCGTCAGCCCGGAGCTCATCGCGGCGGCGAAGAAAGGCGAGCACTCGACGAGCTGCGTACAGGAGGCCGACGGCAATGGCAGTCAATTTCTAGGCAGTATAAAAGCACAGGCAAACTGCAGACCCTGAAGCTGACCGTCGCAATGCATTTCGTGCGCGCGATATAAAACACGACCAAGCCCGTTCACGGCAAGCGCAATCCGTATCGCACACGCGACAAGTTGAGTAAAATAATGCATAATAACCTACTTGCCTTAGAATCCAGCGCTGTTTTCTGCCCTGAGTCGGACTGAAGTATACATTCGATAGCCCTGTTGTCTTCTCGGCCGCCATATTGGCCTTGCCAACTGTGTCAGTCGTGTGTTGGTCGTGACTATCTTGAAGCCAGAAATATACAGCCCGGCGTGGTGACGTGTCCAGACTTGTTACAGACTTCATGGGTGCAAACGAAACGCAAAAGCAGCAGCCCACGCTCATCCAAGCGTACACATAAGCACCATGTCATAATTCCTAGATCGTCGTATCCAGGCGGCCGTGGTCAAGCACTCCGAGCACGACACAACGCGATCCGTCGCAGCCAAAATACGGGGAAAGACTGAGCCAGCAGAGGAGAAGGATGGTTGGTAACCTTGGCAACGCTTTTCGCACTGCCTGAAATCCCCGGGTGGTTTCTCCCTTTGGAGCGTGTTTGGAGACTAAGTGGTTTCGCGCACACGCTTCCCTCTGTGGTTGCTCTGCAACAGTCTATCCGTTCATGGCGCACGCCTGTTGGGCTCTGTTGCTCTTTTTAGGGTAATTTTTCCTTAGAGTGTAGAAAGAGAACAAAAAATTTATTTGATGTTCTGCACAAGGTAATCGGGGAATGGTATTCTGGAGGCGCTGTCGCAGAGTGCCTCGAGCGTGCAGCGGAGGCGAACGAGTGCATCAAGACACGTCACACGTGAGGCATGAGCGCCATCTGGCAGTTATCTTAGAAAACGAAGCGCGCACGCGGCGTGTGTACCGGTTTTGGAGGTGGTAATATGTAAAACGACGGGCGACGGTTAAGTGCCACCATCGTGTTGTCTTAGCAAAGCGTTGGAAACACTTGGCTTTCGTGCAACCGTTGCATGGTGAGCGCAGCGTGATAAACGCCACGGTTCTTATAATTGCTAATATATGCTTTGTCTAGTGAAAGATATACATACAAAATGTTGACGTGTTGTTATGATGCCTGAGATACGCGGAAAAATCGCTTTTCAGTTGACAATAGGACAAGTATGAACGCTGAACTTTGAGCAATATTGGTGGGTGCTGCGGATGGGGTCGGCTGTTAGGAGTATCGGCTGCTCGCACCAATGCCTTTTAAGGTGCCGTTAAGGGTGGACAAACAGCTAAGTGTACAGACATACAAACAGACAGACAGACAGACAAACTTTTTTGCGTCGAAGGTCCCCAAGAAGTACTATTGCCTATAAAATTGGCATCCCAATTTCCGTCGTGTTAGAGCAAATTTTATGCCATTTTAGACGACGAGAACCGAGTGCGGGCTACGGTATGCACAATAAGAGCTTGTGAGATCGAGTCTCCAGAGTACGAAGTAGTGATTAGCTGGTAAGGTAAAAGCAGGGTATCGAAAAGCATTAGGAGATCACGGCAAAAGGGAAGATAAAACGCCGGACAGTTTCATGGCATGACTGGCAGTAAAAAAAACAGGGCAAAAGACGACGCAAAAATGGAGTACACATAACAAGCGCTGGTTCGTAGCGCTCAGGGGTTGTTCTAAATCCTTCATCTCTCGTGTGTCGTCTTTTGCGCTGTTTTTTTACATGATCAAGCTAAACCAACTCACCCAGTTTTATATATTGTCGGCCACTGTTAGGGTAAACGCGTGAGCACGTGGCCACGCTTCGCGGCGCGTCACTGCGGCCAGCACGGCCGCGCAATAAAGCAAACCTGCGCCTGCGCGGCAGTGCCTGCAAGCGTGGCTTCGGGTTGTCTGCTACAAAGCCCGCGCTCTTGCTTCGCCGAGCTTGCACTGCCGTGAAGCAAACTTAGCTTACAATGTGACGTATTTCCTGCAGTCAAAACAGCCTTTAGATTAAGCTTCAAAACTTATCCTCAGCCTCCCTTGGCTGGAGCAATTGTTTTACGCTGGCACATGTGCTGAAACAGAAGCCATATCGGCAGCATGATCCTTCATCTCACCTGTACTGCGATTGGTTGGTACCAATGGCTGCGAGTCTCCGTAGGTCTGTGGATTCAAGCTTATTGAATGCCGACTTATATACTGAAAGTCAGGCATATTTACTTTGCTTTATCTGTTCTGATAGGGCAAACTGGGTAGAATAAAATAGGGGTAAATGGCAGGTGAAACCTCACTAATTGAGACCACCAGATTACGAACGCTATTGAAGGGCACTTCATAATAGAAATACTTAAAAAAATGCAGATTCATATAGCTTTGAATCGAAGGTAATAAAAGTTTATTTCTAAGTAAGAGTAGAAAGCATACAATACTTCACAAGGCAACGTTAGTGCAGACATTTTCGTGTCGGCTTTAACGAATATAGCGAGTATGATCATTTCGCGTGCATTTTTAGAGGTAGCATGTTGACGGTTAGTCTTTGGTGATTATTCTACGGTCTTGATCGCAGGTGTTTGATGAAGTAAGTGGTGTCATTTGATAACATAAAGAACAGTTGAACTGTACACTTTAAACGTTAAGATGAATAATTATAATGCAACTGTTCTGCATACAACTCACTGAAGAAGAATATTCATTTGCGTGTTTTATAAACACCATTATCTCCCCTTTCTCTCACGTAAACAATAAAACTACACATTGAAGCTTTATAAAACAAACTAGAGTAGATCAAAAGTTTATTCAAGAATAATAATGGCCAACAATTCTTATGGCTGAAACAACATCACGCTATTTGACACCGCAAATACTTCTTGTTGATGTCGCAGCATGAAGGTGAGCAAAACTGACGTCTGCTTTTTTGTGACACCAAATCAGGTGGATCACGGCTTTGCGATTAACTCGATCTTGTGCAATTTTTCGCTTCACTAACGAGGGGCGTCTCCGGCAGCATAAATAACAGCCCTCATTCTGCCAAGCAGAGAGCTGTACAGGTCATTTGCGCAAAGGCCGTGGCTGGCTTTACGCTGCTTCCCTTCTTTTTCTACAGTGGTTTATATATTGCTTGCACCGTTAGTTTAAAGAGCTGCCGGGTTAACATCGACGCTTTCATGAGGCTACACAAGTTCTAAATAATATTGAGTTCTAGAAATTGTGCACGCCAATCAGGAACTTCCACAAACCGAGACTCCAGTAATGCTCCGACTTTTCTGGACTTCTGAATAGGGGAGTTGACGAACTGTAATATAAAGCTGCCGTCATGGAAGAGCCCGTTCAGAAGGCATGATGACACGAAATCTTTCAGGGCTGAACGGCGCATGTCAGCAGTGAACTTTTTCTCTATACTCACTCAGGTTCCACAGCCAGCTAATGGGAGTTCGCCTCAGACGAACGCCCATCCATACAAGACGAACGGTTACTGGCTGCTGCTACATCTAAATGAATTCAGGCACATATTCAAAAAAAAAGAATGTTTTTTTGTGAAGTTAGAATTTCTATACAAACAAAACAATAAAAAATTGCGCATCTGTTAGAACTTCCTCATATGCATGAACAGGTTAAGTCAACGTTTTGAAATTTTAAGAAGTGTATTTCAACTTTTTGGAGCACAAAATGCTATGTGCCTTTATCTGCAGGCTTTGACACAATTTTTCACAATGTTGGAGTAATGTGCAGAATTTCGTTTTAAACGAAGAAAAAATCAAGGAATGCGATATAATATAAACATTGGTTGCAATGCCGTACTCCACGCTTACTTCCAAAAACGATGACTTGCCTTGTTGTGGATACATTACGTTTCATATTTCAGTAATATTTATCATCACTATATTTTAAATTAGATTAAGAAATGAATATTACGCCTTCAGTTTAGGCAGTGAACGTGATCATGATGGCGTACGAGATTTCTATGAACACGTACTACGTACTAGTTTCTCGACTCATGGGAGCTGTTTCTCACCGGTAGTTGTCCGTGTGCCACACAAGCTGCATTTCGTCGCACCTTGTGCTAAATATCAATACGTCGGCAAAGGCGACATTTTACTACTCGTCAGTCCAGTGCTCCTGTTCTTGGGCAAACACTAGGCGCCTCTCTTTGTTGACCACCCTTACTATAGGCCTTTGGACGGCTTTCCTGTTTTTGAGGCGACAGAATGTTGGCGACATTTGACCGTTATACTCGATGCATGTAGCCGACAGCCCCGGAATACTCTTGGCTTAGCTGAAGGTCAACGCAGCAAAGAAATCTGCCGGATCGAATTCCCCTGACCACGTTGGCCACATTTTCGTGAAAGTCAAATGCTGGCGCTCATGTAGTTAGGTTCAAGTGTCAATAATGGGAATTCCCGGGCTCTCAACGACGACGTCCCTCATATTTACATTGTTACAGGACATTCAGGCACGTAACATCCCACCCGCCATTGCAAAAAGTGCGAGTGTGATTACAGTGTAACATCTTGCGAATTTTCATAGCCATCATTCTTGCAGAAATTAGACTACAAGTATGCTTACTGGGATAGCATAAATGTAAAAGAAGCCATCGCTTTGCTTATAAAACCATACAACAGGATGTGAAAATGGGTCTATTTGTTTTCGTTTTTTGATTTTGCAGCAAATGAGTTTCCATGTCATCAGTATTTTGGTTGCAACATCTTACTATTGCTCCTCTCGCGGCACGAGATGGATGACAATCAAGTACTTTATTTTCATCTAGAGTGCTGGATAGCTTGAAAAATACTAGAAAAAGTCATAGGTATTCGTTAAGTTCAGCAGCTCTAAAAGTGAGGGATGTCCGTGTACGCAAAAGGACAATTGCATTTTAGTCGACGAAGATATCGTAGCGTCTGGCACGTCTTTATAATGTGAAACTAAAAGTCGCATGGGCTGCAGAAAATACGTGACTATATAACCAAAGCTTGTTTCACGGGTGTGCAAGCTCGGTGCGCCCCAGAGCGCGAGCATCATAGCAGACGACGCGAAGCCATGCCTGCAGGCACAGCTGCACCTGCGCAGGCTTTTGTTCAATGCTCGGCCGCGCTGGTGGCAGGGGAGCTTCGCCGAGTGCCGCCACGCGCTCGCGCGTCCACCCTAACAGTGGCCGGCGCTGTACGCTGACGAGTTATAGGCTAAACTTATGAACGGGAGCTTACAATTGTTCTTCACGAACGGATGTTACGAGGGTTACAGATGTTAGTCATACTGAGTGGTAATTCTAGACGCCTAAAGCACCACAAGAAGAAATAATCACAGAGAAAGAGCGTCAACTCGCAACTGATTTATTTGCAGGGGAAACGCAGGAAATGTATAGCTGCACCAAGCATGTACAGAGCACACTACTTCACCTATTCGCATGACCACAGACATAAACTGAGGACGTTCAACCAGCATATCTAATCAAGCAACGAAGCACAAAAATCAAACTCAGACTTGCGCAAGACCACTGGCGTTCACTTATACACAAGTCACCTTTTTTCTTTTATCCAGAACGTTTCCATTATTTCACGGGCCACAGCATCTGGGCTTCTGGCGACGACAGAAAACTTGAAAACCTCGCCTCCCAAGAACAGGAATGGTAATGCGCAGGCAAATGTGCTCCAGATTTATTTCGAATTGAAAGCTCATGTTTCCTAATTCCCATGTTCGAACACCTTACAGTTTGCCGATGCAAACCCGGCCACAACTAAGGGGAATTAAGTACACCACACCCACTACGCAAACCACATACATCGAAGCGTGTATTTTTCCACAGGTAGAGACGCTCGGTGTTTTAGAAATACGTGGGCATAGGCCAGCCAGCTTTCGTGGCGCAGAAAAAAAAACAACAGACACATTGTACCTGCTCGCCACATTCTTAAGGTTGTGCGCTACCTTATGAACATATGGAACAACCATAGGTCGTTTATCCCTCGGCTGCCTACATTTTCGTTTGCCCTTGAACTTTTGAAGGAGGGTTTCCGAAACGGATACAATGACAGAATTAGGATAGCCAGCTGAATGCAGCCGCCTAACCTGATTCAAGTAGCTATCCTGCATCCTGTGATGGCAAGATTTCACTAGCGCTCCCTCGAGACACATGGTTGCAATGACTCTTTTTACAAGTTTATAATGAGCTGCATTGAAAGGTAAAAGCTCTTTGTGCGAACGTGGATGATACGCCCAGCACACGTGTCGCTCCGAGAACATGATGCTCAAGTTTAAAAACTGCAATTTATTGTCAGTGGGAAGCTCATGCGTAAACAAAAAGCCATTAGCATGTTGTCTGAAGACTGCTAAATTATCATCCACTGAACTAGTGGTGGTTGTCAGAGGGTTAGCGTTTAAAATGACTAAAAAGACGTCCACGTACCAAAAGACTTTCAGCACCTTCGCATCAACAATTGCTTGAGCTAACGCAGTGTCTAAGGAGGATAAGAACATGCTACACAGCACTGAAGCGACACAAAAGCCAATGCAGATCCCTTGTCACTGAACGCAAAGATTGCCATCATGTGATACAAAGGTTGAGGTAAGATAAAATTCCAACAACGTCATAAAGTTATCTAGAGATACGTCTGCGGCCCTCTCGAACGCTAGAACTCCGTTCGTTTCAATACAGGTTCTAACAATTTTGAATAGCTCCGAGTGCAGCACAGAATAGAAAAGGTCTTCAACATCGACCGAAAAGCCATACGCACCACCCTGGAGGCTGTGCAGAGTCTGCGTAACGTCATTCGAGTTCTTCACTGCAAACGGGTCCCTGACTTCAACCGTGCTAAGGTGCTTGAGTAAAAATTTACTGACATGCAACTGCCTCGAGTCAAGTTCACTCACAATGCACCTGAAAGGCATGTCAACCTTGTGTGTTTTTGTACTAAAGAACACTGACAGGGTTGCTTGCCTGGAGGTGCTAATAGCTTTAGAAATCTTTAGCAGTTCAAGATCTTTACATAGCAGAATAGCTTTAGCCTTCACCTTGATTGCTTGTGACGTCGTTGGTACGAAGTTCTTCTGTAGAGCTTGAATAGCCTTTTCACCAAAGGCTTTGGCTGTCAGTACCACGAAATCACCTTCCTTGTCGACTCGCATGAGCTGTAGATGGTTCCTACGAAAGTGCGTGACAACAGCCCTAGTAGGGTCCTTAGGGTGAAGATGCGTTCGCTGAACGTTCTTCAAAAGAACGTCCACCCCATCCAATAGGCACCTTTCGCTGTCCTCTCCGGGCCGGTTGAACGTCCTCAGTTTATATTTGTGGTCATGTGACTAGGTCAAGTAGTGTGCTCTGCACATGCGTGGTGCAGCTATATATTTCGTGCGTTTCTCCTGCAAATAGATCAGTTGCGAGTTGACGCTCTTTCTCTGTGATTATTTCTTCCTGTGGTTCTTTAGGCGTCTAGAATTACCCCTCAGTATGACGAGCCAACTAGCCCAACAACAAGTACTTCTAAGATGTTAATCAGTCTGCGGTTGAGGCATTCGGTAAGACTGTTAGTTTGAGGATGGCAAGAAATTGTAAAATTGTGTCATGCAGCACAACATCAGAGTAGGCTGTTAATCATACGCGATAGTAAGCAGCGGCCACGGTCCGAAAGTAAATGAGAAGAGACACCTTGCTGAAAGGATGATGTTGTGGAGAAGAAAGTCTGCAATGTTTATCACGCAGCCGGTTCGTAGCACTCAAATATTTTCATACAGAATTCCATAATCTGTAGCTGCTGCAATATACTTGTTTTGCATTGCCGTCGTCTGGAAGAGAGATAGCAACTCCAACCCTACTCGGTGAAATGACTCGTCTGGGACTTCAATATGTTAAAGAAGACCAGCAGCAGAGACGTAGGCTTTTTTCGGCGCTGGCACACGAGAAACTTTCCAACGTTGTGGCAAAGGAAACAGTAAAAGCCCGTCCAAAATACTCGTAAGCAAACGTGGTCGTGGGTCCTGCAGGCACCTAAATGTCCAAACATTGGGGCGTTGTGATGTTCTTGCATGATGTTCTTGCATGATGTTCTTGCGTAAAGGAAGTTGAATGAAAAGAAAAAGCCTGCGCCGTCGGGATGTAACAGAAGGCGACCTAAAACGTCAACTGGAAGCTAGGAAAATCTCAGCGACGGGTTTTATTGCTGAACTGAAAATCGCAGTAGTGTAAGGGTGTCATCCATGCTGTGCGTCGTGCTGTTTAGATTATCGAAAGGTGTCGTGGTAACGGTACACGTGATTGCATGTGGACAATCACAAGCGGCCTGTGGTCGGCTAGTCATTGTTTGCACTTCGGTGAAAACAGCACTTCGTGTCGTGGGACGTACCAGCGTGGTCGCGTCTAGCTCCAGTTGTCGGGAACGGGTGGCCGGCTGCCGCCCACTGTTATAACACCAATCAATGCTGGAGGTCAGCGATCGACGCAGAAAGTCAATGATGGATGATGTTGCAGCGTCAGTTTTCACCACAGTGAAATTGGGTAGATCAACAGGGGGCCAAGACAAGCAGTCGGCATCACTGCACAGCTTGCCAGACTTACAAATCACTGAAAACATGTACTCCTGCAATTGCAATGCCTATCTCTCAACTCTTCTTGCAGCACCCTCAGGTGTTTACAGACAGCAGAGTGCATGGAGGTCTGTGATGACGTGAACGGGCGCAATTTCACGATAGCCCAAAAGAGGTCCAAGTACTTTTTCTTAGTAATGAAGTGATTTCTTCATGACTGTAAGGCAAGGCGGTTATCGTACGCTATTACATGCCATGTTCGGTTGTGTAATTTGAGCGAGTATAGAGCCAATACCACGTCTGTGCGAAGATTCATTGAGCGGCTGGATGAAAATGAGCCAACAGAGGTGGTGGTGTGAGCGCACAAATGAGGGGCGCAAATTAAAATTTTTTGGTTCTCATTCCAAGAACGCCACGCTCTATCTGAGGATATTCGTGAGCGGCAGGTTGATTTCCGCGAAGTTGAAACGAGAGAGCGGAAATATGAGCATAGCTGTAAGCTATAGACAGCTTAAGTGGAACGTTGTGTGGGGGCCTCGCGTACAGCACCAATTTTGTTAGGGCTGCTTGGACAGTGGGTAGCGACAAGGTGACAAGATACTTTAATCTGACGGCCTCCGAACGTGTACTTCGACGCTTTAGGCTAGAGGCCAGCCGGACGGAACACATCAAGAATGGCCGACTGACCTAGCAGATAGCTTTCGAAGGTTGGTGAGACAAAAATGACATCATCTAGATAACACATGCAAGTTGACCATTTAAAACCACAGATGAGAAAATCAAAGATGGGTTCAAATGTTGCAAGCGCATTGCACAACCTAAAAGGCATGAACTTAAATTGATAAAAGCCATCGGGTGCGATTAATGCCGGCTTTCAGCGGTCGCGGTCATGAACAGAAATTCGTCAGTATCCAGATTGGAGGTTCACTAAGAGAAATACTTCGAGGTGGAGGATAGACGTCTCTCTTAGTGATTACACTGAGATGGCGATTGGTGACACAGAACCGCCAGCTGTGTCCTTTCTTTTCAGAAAGCACAACAGGTGATGCCCAAGCACTTGAAGAAGGGTCAGTTGACATCTTTGTCGAGCATTTTCCCTGTCTGCTTGTGTAAAATTTCGTAGTCTGAATGAGACACATGGTAATGGCGTTTACGAAAGAGTCTGGCGTCGTTAGTGTCTATATGGTGGGCTGCAGCACCCGTACGGCCCCGTCTACGGACGTCAATATAAGAAATGTCGAGGTAATTAAACAAAAAATCACAGAGTGCTTGAGATGGCGACAGGTCATTGCACATCATTTTGTCTAACAACGCTCTTTTTTGTGGAGCTGCGATAGATTATGGTATGGTCTTTGCGTCCATGTGGAATTATGAAACCGCACATTGCTACAGTGTGTAGGGTTCCGTTAAAGCAATGCTTTGAAGAAAGACTCGCACGAAAGAGAACTTGTGGACAGGAAAAAGTGTTTTGTTGTCCCCAATTTTTAGTATAAAATAATAAAGTTCGATAATCAGTGAAAGTGTCAGGTCAATGAGAGGAGATACAAGATATTCGACATCAGAAATGGGCGGGAACAGCAACAAAGAGAGGTACATCGCAGCCTGAGGTGGTAATTGTTGGCACTTATGAACTGCAGCCATGTTCCAGTTGTAGCAGTACCAGGAGAGCACAACGCAACTCTATCTGTAAGATAGCGGTTGAATAACGAAGGAACGCATGGTGTGTGGTCGACAAGCCAATGCTAAGAATCATGTCCTGTGGCCAAGCGTCTGCAACTGCGAATAGAACTCATGTGATGGCCGTAAACAGTGATGCGAGCAGTCAGCCGACCAAGAGCTGATGTTTGACTGCCATCGGCTACTCACACTACTGAAGACAGAGCAAACGTAAGGACCTTTCTTTCAAGCAGGATCAAATCATAATGAATATGCGGGAACCAGTGTCTACTAGAGCTGTAATGGAAAAGCGATCAATAAGAACACCAAGTAAAAGTAGCCTGGAATCGGTAGAGGCTTTCCTGTCGGAGTTGTATATGCGCACCACCGCCAGGAGCTGCGTCTGTTAGTTTCCCGAGAGTTGTCAAGAACATGCTGGTTTCAGAGAGAACGGCGTTGAGAGCAGCCTGGCAGGGTACCATGAGGAGACGGATAGCGGCTGCACAGGGTAAAACGGGTTATTTGGCCGGCGACATCAGCGTAGAATGGTTAGGAACGTAGCGTAGATCACCTAGGTGGGAGTTCCTGAAGGGGGTAATCGCCAAAACAATGTGATGAATACTCTCCGCTATTCTGTCGGCGGTCGTTTAGAAAACATTGCCCGGAAGACCACCTGCTGCGTCAGTTAGACGAAATGGGGTCGACACGAGAGCAAGAGAAATATATCGGTCGGTCTTGTTGTGCGCGCCACTCAGATGGATTTCGGTAGCGTGATGGGAACCATGGAACTAATGTGGCAGCAGCGAAACGTAGGGCGGCGTGTAGTCAGTGATAAGGTTGGGAGCACACGTAGGCTCAGGTGTGTGGTTGGTGGTTTGGGGAACTGGGTCGTTCATGTTGGCAAACTCTTGTCGCACATCGGCTTCAAAAAGTGAGATAATTGCCAAAATGTCTCGCGCAAGCGAGTCATTATTGGAGGGAACCATGGCCTCCAACTCCGGGTGAACAATCCTTGTGGTGGTGGCACGTGCAGTGTAGCAGCAGCTGATAAACTTGTACAATATGCTGACTTTATTTGTGCTAATCACTCTGGTTCATACAGGTTGCTACCCTTGTAAAAAAACAGGTTTCAAGGCGTGCGTACAAATGATAGCCTTCATTTCAGCCCAAAGCTTGACACCAAATTTGACAAACAAAATTAAAGTTTATTGTGACTTCAAACTAGTAACGATGTGTTACTGCTTGGCAAACAGACCTTCGGCAGGCTTTGTGAAAAGGAACGAACGATGTTCACATGTGTAATACAGCGTTTTAGAATACTAAAATAACAACCAGGTGTCATACAATGCAAATTACGTAACAAGTGTGTCGTTCAACGCTTTCAAACAGTTACAAAGCCCTCATCCACCTTCATCGTCTTCAGCCACAGCAACAAGAAAGCGTACATAATATCTTACAAGTTTGTAGTGCGTGCCTTGCGTCTCCGCAGACTCACTTTTTTTTCATTTCCTATTGGCATAGTGGTTGCTTGTCTTTTGTGCCATACAGGTGGACCTATTGTTTCCGCAGGAATGTTACTTTAGAAAAATCTCTCTTACAACTATCACTGTCACACTGTCGTTCCTGCCACGTAGGCTAGGTGTCTGTAAAGGCGAAGCTCTTGAGGGTGTCGGTCATCCCCACAGTAGTAGCAGTGGTAGTAGTAGTAGTAGTAGTAGTAGTAGTAGTGGTAGTAGTAGTAGTAGTAGCAGTAGTAGTAGTAGTAGTAGTAGTAGTTGTAGTATCAGTAGTGGCAGAGTAGGTAGCTACTTCTAGTTTAAGAATTGCTCAATACATGGGGTTTTGTGTATGAGTCCTCGGTGTATATATGGCATTTATTCATAAAAGTAAAGACTGGCAATGGGTCAAGCATGAGTGCAGAGAACATTTATGGCTAAAATAAAAAGTGGCAGGGCGAACGACGCACCTGGGTTTTGTATACTTTTGGACAGGGCGAATGCCAGTGAGGAAAGCCAACTAAAGGCGCAGTGCATAGAGAATAACATTGATGAGCTAGGAGAAGAGTGCGAGGTAATTCTATTAGAAGATATCAATGCGCATACATAAGATATGGATAGATATACTGACCCAACAGGCAAAATTCTACTATATATGTTGGAAAGGCTTGATTTAAACATTTGCAACAGTATCGAGAAGTCAGAAGAGCAGATAACATGAGTGATGAGAAGGCGGCAGTCGACGATATATTACGCAACAATGTCACATAGGGTGTATGATCAGCTAGGGGTGATGAACATAGATTATTATGAGTCCAGAAGCTGAGGTAGTGATCACAAACATACCATGCTGAGTTTTGGAAGAGAAATGAAATCGGGAAGGAGGCATGTGGGCCACGACAGGGTAATAATTATTCCCAAAGACAAATAAAAATAGCAACAAAAAAGATCGAGAAAATAATCACCGAGGATACTAAAACAGAGTGGAAGTAGACAAGTCTAAGTCGCTTGTTTGAGTTAGAGCTTGCTAAGGTACTTTGGTAATCTGCGCTTCGCCTATGACATTGCATTTCTGAGTAACTCAGGAGTCGAATCGCAACTGATGATTACAGTGTTAGATAAGGAGACCAGAAAAATAGGACCTAAAATATTCTGCGAAAAAGAAATGTAATATAAAACAATCTCAGAAAAGAGCAGCACTTTGAGATAGGTCATTGTGCACTTGAAGTTGTAATAGCGCACTTCAAGACAGGTAATAGGAAACTTGAAAAATAAGAATTGGGTGAAGAACATTCGGGAAGCACTCTCAAGTCTTGACTGCTAGACTGCCACTACCCCTCAGGAAAAAGGTTTAGAACAGCTGTTTCTTGCCAGTACTTAGCTACCAAGCAGAAACTTCTAGACTTACAAAGAGTTTTCCCTTCAAATTGAGGACGACGCCACGAGCGATGGAAAGGAAAATGGTGGGTGTAGCCTTAAGGGACAAGAAGATAGCAGATTGGTTCAGGAGTTATACCAGAGTAATTATAACATAGTTGAAATCAAGAAGGGGAAATCAACATGGGTCGGGCTTGTAGCGCGTAGGCAAAATAACTGCTGGTCATTAGGGTAACTGACTGAAATCCCAGTGGAGGCAAGCGGGTTACGGGGAGACAGGAAGTCAGGTGGGCAGATGATATTAGGATGTGTGCGGATATAAAGTGGCAGCAGGAAGCACAGGATTGAGTTGACTGGAGGAATATGAAAGAGGACTTTGTCCTGCCGTGAATATAGCCAGGCTGATGATGATGATGAAGTTTCGAGGGAAATCAACCTGAAAAAGAGACACACACCGAGAAGCTCGTGTGATGAAAAAGTTAAGAGAGTCATAGCATGATGCCAGGAATCCTCCAGGGAACACGGGTATGCTAAAAAGAAGGGTGAACCGAGATATGATGTCAAAAGAACATGGCACAAAGTTTTGAGTTGCAGAAGCGAATAATGAAAACTGCTCAGTGAAATATTCAAAAGGAAAAGGATCCAGTGAATGCGGAAGGGAAAAAAGATAGAAAGGCTGCTTCAAAGTTTTGGAACTCTCTAAGTTCTTCGTGTATTAAGACAATCATGTATTATATGTTTATGACTACACTTCAAGGGGTTAAGCTAGAGAGGGATGAGGCAATGGAATATAAAAGAACAAATATGACTGAAACATTTAAAAACCAAGAAAGCGCTGCATGCACCTTACCGATTGAGGATGGACCAATAAGCGAAGGGGCTTCCCTGGGACAACGAGAGTGAAAGAGGGCAGAGAAGAGGGCTCGTAATAGCACATGAACAGGCGCTGAAGGCATCCTAATTATGCTAAGTAAAAAACTAAGGCTAATTTCTCAGAAAAAATTAGGAGAGGCCACGATCAAAGCAAGAATAAACGGTGAAGCGCCCGATGTATGGAAACTAAGAAGAATGAGCATAATTTACAAAAATGGGGACAAAGATGATATAAGCTACCTTCATAAAACAGTACACCAGTATTTCCTGGCTTGTGAGACAGATAGTAAAGGAAAGACTACAGAAATTGGTAAAGATCGAGAGAGTGCTGGGAGAACTAAATTCGTTCCGTAAAGAAAGGAACTTGGAGGACAATCTGTTTTCATTGATGCAGTGTATTCAAATAGCAGAGAAAAAAACACAATCCGCTATGGCTGGTATTTCTAGATATCAAGGGAGCCTACGACAGTGGGATTCAAGAAGAATTGTTGGAAATGCTGGACACACTAGATGCGGAAGATGGAACAACTAATCTTCGAAAGAATATCTATAAAAGTAAAACAGTAGTTATAAAAAAAGAACAGCTATCTGAACTATTGAGATACAACGTGGGTTTTGACAGGGACGTCGCTTGTTACTTTTGTTATTTACGCTGCATCTACAGGAACTAGAAGCCAAATTAGAGGGGAGTCGACTCGGCTTAAGCCTTTTTTTGCCAAGCAAGGCAAACACGCTGAACAGCCATTACCAGAATTCATGCATGCAGATCATATACAGTATAACCTCGTTACAACAGACTTTCATAGTGAAGAGGATTTGGTCTGTTGTAAAAGGAGTCTCTACAATCTATGTACTGTTACAACAGACATTTACGTAAACACGTATTGAGTCTGTCATAGCAGGAGAGAATTGAAAGTCAAAAACATAGTCAAATAACGGATTTATTAAATTTTTTGAAAGCAGCTAGTCAGCTTTGCCTGTACTGTGTGGCGGACAGTTTTAGACACTATACGTGTCTTCATCATGACAAGTGTGTTCATTTCATCTGAAGTCGTGGCTTGTTCAAAATAGTTTTTGAGCCCTTGAATGTAGTCCAACGCCTGAGAAGTTGTGACCTCCTCTGTGACAATCCCTGAGTTGCCTTCTTCATTTTGTTCTTCTTCTTGCTCAACATTAGGCACTTCGCGAATTTGGGCTACAATCTCTTCATCTGTCAGCTGCTCTGAGCTGACCAGGTCATCATCTGCAGTGACGTAATCCGAAAACTGCTGGCTCCCAAAGGCCTCCTCCACAGCTGACCACACACCAGGATCTGGTTGGTCTTCCTGTGGCAAGCAGTCTGTGCAGTCGCTGTCAACTCGGAAACCTGCTTTCCTAAAGCAATTCTTTACGATTCCTGGCTGAATCTGCGCCCATACAGTTGACAGCACTTGCACGGCAAATTTCAGGTCGATCACTGAGTCCCGCTTTTGCTGCATGTCAAAAAGCGAACGCTCAACAAGGTGTGAGCGGTACCGTGACTTCACTGAGTGCACAATACCTTGGTCAATCGGCTGAGCTTTTGACGTTGTGTTCGGTGGAAAGTACGCCACCTTCGTTGCATGAAGCCCGGGAAGCTGCATATGGCTTGAGCAATTGTCCAGGAATAGTATCACATTCCTTTTCTGCTTCACCATCTTGCTGTCAAAATCGAGTAGCCATTTGTTAAAAATATCTTTTGTCATCCAAGCAATTTTGTTGGAGTGCCAGTCCACGGGAACGTGCATATTGCGCATGCACCGTGGTCTTCTCGACTTCCCTATCACCAGGAGTTTTTCTTTCTCGCTCCCGTGCATATTGCAGCAGAAGAGAATGCTAATGCGCTCCTTAGATTTCTTGCCGCCGTGGCATGTGTCATCGCCAAAACAAAAAGTCTTGCCTGGTTTTAACTTATAAAAGATGCCACTTTCATCGGCATTGAATACATCCCGCAGTGTAGCCTTCAAGGTGTGCAGGTAGAACATCTGCTATCCAGTCGGCTACAACAGTGTCGTCGACGCTGGCAGGCTCTCCAAAAAGGCACATAAACGCGATGGCATGCCTAGATTTAAATCTGCTCCGCCAGCCTTTGCTGCACTGGAACTGTTCTTGGTTAAGAACAACGGCAAGTTGCTCCGCGCGTTTTCGTAGCAGCAGTCCGTTAACGGGTATATTTCGCGAACGGGCGTCACGAAGCCACATCAGCAGGGCCTCTTCAACGTCAGGATATGAAGCTTCGCGGAGCTGGAACCTCTTGGGTTGCAAGTCACCTGAGACTTTCTTCGCCAAGACTGCCTCTTTGGCGTTAAAGATAGTGCTAACCGTCTGCTTCGACAAACCGTAGGCCATGGCGACGTCCACCTGCTTCTTTCCCTTCTCAACTTCCTCGATGATATCAAGCTTGTCTTTAAGGGAAATCTGCTTGCGCTTCGTCGCTTTGTGACGCACGGCGTTGGCTGATGCGTTCGGCTCCATCGGTTCTATCACACCACGATCACGTCCCCAATGCACAGAGGCCAACAAGATACACAACGACAAACCATGAGGCCAACAGCCCCAACTGCCCCAATTGAACAAAGCGAAGTACACGGCGCCAGGGCGCCAGCAGCGCCTGCGCCGGGCCGAGCATAAGCGCCACTAAACCTTTTATTCCGAGAGGGGCCGCTGCCAAGCACATGCTTTCTATTTATTTTTCCCTTTGACCACAGTTTTATGCAAGTGGTCAGTATTGTCCGTTACGAGTCTAAGATTTTTTTATCTTTTATCTTTATGTCATTTTGACAACATTGCAATCATTGCAAATTATGGCTCGGTAAATGTAACAGAAGTCGAAGTCAGCCCCGGCAGCCAGTTCAATCGAAGCCAAGCGCGGCCTCCCTGAAATGGCCGCCGCTTGTGTTGACACCGCCGGCGTGCTTTTCCCGTGCCGCAACTATGCCTAGCGATGCCTGAAATCGGAAACAATTGAATCTAGGATGTCCGTGTTAGAAAAGTCCGCTGTAAAGGAGGCCTGACCACCTTGCTGGTGTCACAATTTAGTCAATTATATCCGAAAGTCCATTGTACCCGAGTCCGTTGTAAACAAAGCTCAATCAATGGAAAAGATAGGGAGATCCCCATAACGCCACGAATTGGTACGTAGTATTCGAATGTCCGTTGTACCCGAGTCCGTTGTAACGAGGTTATACTGTAGTATTATTAGCCGACAATAAGCAAGATTGGCAGGGATTAATAAATATCTGCGATAATGAGGAAGATAGGTTAAACTTGAAGTTCAGTAAAGAAAAAGTGGATATCATGATTGCTATAGATAACGAAGGAAGTGAGCATAACATATGGGAAGTGAAGCTAGAATTAGTGGGTAAATACAAATATTTGGGCGTATCCATAAGCAACGGGGCTGGTACCGAAGGGAGCAAAAAAATACCGCCATATCCACGAAGTGAATGATGATGAGTGGGCGAAGCTCCGGAGGTAAACCTGGTAAACCATGAATCTTCTGTACATTTTGCCCACTCGATTTTATTACATCGCTCCCCCTAGCGTACGTCGCCGCACCAAATTGAACGATTGCCTTCAACCAATCACACGCGCCATATGTGACATCATTCCTATTTTATAAGATCTCGCGTCTTTCATCAACTACAAGTACCGCTTTCTAGTTTATAACATCTTGCATCTTTTCATCATCAGCTACAAGTACCACCATCTAGTAAACACTACAAGAACTAAACGAGAGGTGGCTACATACAGAAGACGGTACTGCCATCTAGTGAACACTGCAAGAACTAAACTAGAGGTGGCTACATACAGGGGACGGTACCGCCGTCTAGTGAACACTGCAAGATTTAAACTAGAGGTGGCTACATACAGGCTACAGGGGACGCACAGCCCACGCCCTAAGGAGCTTCGCCCCTAAAAATACACAATAGCTAACTGTAACAGAAACGCAGTGCCTGTAACACTTAGCCATTATGGGGCACTGTATAAAATGGGGCGCTGTGTAACTAGAATAGCTATGACGTTGTGAGAGGGATTTGTAAAGGTGTCATGGTCTAGGGTTTGACTTTCAGCTATGCGGTTTTGTGCATCACATCAGAGATTCAATCATGACGGAAACCTAAACAACGTCGCATAGGCAGGCTTGCTTTGGAACCACAAGGGAATACTCCGAATGAAAGGTACAGGGTGACATGACAGGCACATCGTTCGAGTGCAGGAAAGCTTGCAGCAAAATAGAATTTGAAGAGTGATTGAGAAAAAAATGGTGAAGATGATGGGGCTAGGAAAGTTTTCAGCTACTTGTACATGAAGAATGTTGATACTAAATGAACTAAGCAAACTCGAAAATTGTCAAGCAAGTATTTAGACAACAGCAGAATATCAAGCAAAAAAGAAACATCAGTTAAAAAGAATGTGAAAGAAAAAGAAGGCACAAGTCGAAGATTGAAACGCCTACGAAACCATCACTGGATACCTACCAAACTTTCAAGCAGGAAATTGCAAACTAAAGGATCTACAATATTTCTCAGAGTAATTATGTGCTGTTCGAGGCCAGAACGGGAGCATTGCGTAAGAAGACCTACCGAGCGAACTACAAAGGCACAGACATTTTATGTAGTGCGTGTGGAGAGAAATATGAAATGCTTCAACATTTGATAATGTTCTGCAGAGGTGTCCGTCCTATAGTCCAAAATATTGGTGCAGAGTTTTTCTAAGCATTGGGTTTTAAGGAAATTGAGGCAAAGCAGACTCTAAACGGGTGGAAATAAGCAGGAGGAAGCTAATTGATTGGTCAATACAACGAAAGCGCGAGTAAAATTCAGTCTTTCAACACATAGTTATAGTACTTGACTTTATGGCTAGGAGGTGGGAGCCACCGCCCGATCTAAAGGGCAAAAACAGATACATCTATCCGTTGATTCATCCATCCTTGGAAATAATATCACTAGATAGCGGTAGTAATTTTTGTATAGATGACAGACAGACAGACAGACAAACAGACAGGCAGACAGACGGACAGACAGACAGATGGATGGATGGCCGGACGGGTTCTTCGCCCCACTCATTATTATTCGCTCATAGATATGCTGTGATTTTTTCAATGATAATTCCACACTCGTTTTATGAAGTTCCATAATCGGCCTCTTACAGGTGTTAGCGCTGCGTTGCGTAAACAACGCTGAATAAAAAAAGCATCCAGATAATACAATCTTTAATGCAATTATACATAGAACGCGAGCACTACATTTTCTTCTATAGACAGTTCCAAGATTGTAAGCTTTGTACCCTAGAAAACTTCCGGTCACCTAATTTACCAGCTCCTAACGTCGAAACTGAAAGCACGTTTTTAGGTTTCTTTTAAGAGTAAAAAAAGTCCCCTTTTAGTTTTTCAGATAAAAGGAGCGTTCTTAAGTTCAAAGGAATCTCTTATCAAATTTCTGTAGCAGAAAAGAACATTTATTTCAATACAGTTGCCAAGCCCCGCCGCGGTGATCTAGTGGCTAAGGTACACGGCTGCTGAACCACAGGTCGCGGGTTCAAATCCCGGCTGCGGTGGCTGCATTTCCGATGGAGGCGGAAATGTTGTAGGCCCGTGTGCTCAGATTTGGGTGCACGTTAAGGAACCTCAGATGGTCGAAATTTCCGGAGCCCTTCAATAAGGCGTCTCTCATAATCATATGGTGGTTTTGGGACATTAAACACCACATATCAATCCATACACTTGCCAAATATTGGAAGGAAAGTATAATATTTCAGTGGGATATCAAAAACTTTTTTTGCCCCTTATTCTAATAAGTCACACAGGTAGACAAAAGCGGATGTTATCAAGGGGCAGTGTTTTTAAACACTGAAAGGGTTTATAACAAACGTCGTCGCTGATAACACTGGCATATTCGGAAGCGCACGTATGTCGACGTGTTCCACCGCTTGTCAGTTGTGCGACGGCCTGTTCTTCGTATTTATTGCTGGTGTATATCGCTGATTGATTTTATAACGTCCCAAAACCACATCTGATTATGAGAGACGTCGTAGTGGAGGGCTCTGGAAATGTCGACCATCTGAGGTTCTTTAACGTGCACCCAAATCTGAGCACAAGAGCATACAGCATTTCCCCCTCCATCAAAAATACAGCCGCTGGTGCCGCAATTCGATCCTGTGACCTGTGGGTCAGAATTGGTGTGTATCGCTGTGATATGAGCTTCTATTTATCTGTGACAAGTTGGAACAGGTGTCGACGCAAGTCCTGGAAGAACGGTTTGGGGCGAAACTGGGTGTAGTGTTTATTCGAGTAAACGTTTGTTTGAAACACAAAGACACGAGAGGCGGGGCCCGTTGAAGACGTTTGCGCTCCGTTTCCTTGGCTCGCGTCTCATCGGTGTTACCTGCGCACAGTCTGTATTCTCGAGCATGATTGGCGTTTTTGACTCGCCCCTCATCCGTGTCGCTGGTCTTCCACTGCGTATGCTTGCATTCGGCTTGCCTGGCTCGCACCTCATCGGTGTTGACATCCCCATTCGCGAACACGATCAGCCTCGCTAACCCTCGCAGCGCTGGTGACAGCCGGGAAGGCAACCCGCACAATAGGGGGAAGCATACCAAGGAGCGGCACACTGTCAACATTGTCGGCGCCGCGAGATTCTGGAGGCACTCGCAGCGCTTGCACCAGCCGGCTCGCGGCTTCGACAGATGAAGAGAGGTGGCGCGGGTGAAATGATGCCCACGTGAAGAGTGGGCTCGAGCGTTGCGAGTGGTAGAGAAGGTGAAGCAAACGAGAGCCGATACGCGACGAGTGCGTGGCAGGCGAAAGATATTCCACCAAAAAACACCACCGGGCGTGCGCTGCAGGCACAGCACAGTGTCAGCAAAAGATGGAAGAGCAGCCTTTCTTTAGTCTAAGTTAAACGCTATAGCGGAAATTTCTACAAAGACACTCAAGTGATATTCACTACTTAATAAATCACCACAATTTTTTGTTGGGGTGTGGAAGCGTCAAGTATGCGTCAACTTCCTGAGTGTTCCGAAAAGCATGGTATCCGCTACAAACTTGCAAGTCTTTAAGTGCACGTTATTGATGCTGTGGTTGAGGAAGATAACGAATTATGCCTCAGGCTTTTGTAACAGCACAAGGGTGTTTTAAAAAGCCTGTTGGTACCTGAAACTCAAGAAAAACAGTGAAAAAACGGCATGGAAAAGGATGATCTCACAACACAAGCGCTTGTCTTGTGCGACAATTCTTTCTTCGTCCCATTTTTACAACGTTTCCCCTCAATGTCAGCTTTTGTAATGTGTTTTAGATATAAACGGCCCACACGTTACCCTATTCACCATGCGTGACGGCTGCATAACCGATCGTTCAATTTCTAAATCTCTGTATCACAAATAATGCCGCGATTCTTTCCCCGGATAAAGCCTTCTTAGTGTCATAATGCAAAGGCATTTCAGCACCGGCGTATCTCATTGGTAGAGTGTACTAGGCTGCCACGCAGAGGGTCCGCGTCGAATTTTCAAGCTGTGCTCGATATATCTAATGTATATAGTTATACTATTTCATGCAGTATTGGTACTGAGAACCTGAAAAGGCTGAAAACTATGGCGTCGGAATCAACTCTTGTTATGGTCTCCTAACTGATTTAGCTGTAAATTTATTGATCAATTAGCAATGTGTTAAGTGATTGTGCTCTCTGTTGAGGTGTTTTCGTCCAGCATAAGCAAAGTCCTTCATTGAATATGATGATACATATACTCTTAATATTATGACGTAGAAGAAGCAGTGAAAACAATTACGCTGTGTTGATTCATTTGCGAAGGTTGGTTCTGAGGAAAGTTGTGCAAAAAGCCTATGCTTTCCATCAAATAGGTGAAACATCACGAATTACATTAAGAATATATCCAAACCATGAACCACGTCATGAAGTAGAGTAGGGATGGAACTATTACGTTTAGTAATTGAAAAATACTATTAGGCCTAATTAAAAAAAACAAGTCCCTAAAGATTACTGTATGAAGTTCGTAGCACCACATTCAAAATGAAGCGTTAGTTGGCATTGTCAAAAGATTAGATTAGGAGTGTCGCTTTCACCTAATATAATACAATTTACACACGTGATACACACACACACTACACACATAATACAGCCCCGCCGCGGTGGCCTAGTGGCTAAGGTACTCGGCTGCCGACCCGCAGGGCGCGGGTTCGAATGCCAGCTTCGGCGGCTGCATTTCCGATGGAGGCGGAAATGTTGTAGGCCCGTGTGCTCAGATTTGGGTGCACGTTAAAGAACCCCAGGTGGTCTAAATTTCCGGAGCCCTCCACTACGGCGTCTCTCATAATTATATAGTGGTTTTGGGACGGTAAACCCCACATATCAATCAATTACACACATAATACAATCAACACGTGCTGCCACTGCATCACAGTCATATTCAGATACTGGCACCCAAAAGTAGATACATAGTTTTATTTAGAATAAGGCGACCTGTATCAGTAAAGAAGAATTTCACCGCCAGAGAGAGATTATTTTTTAGAAGGCTGGAGTGGCAGCAATGTTCTAAACACTTCCTAGGTGGGGGGCTAACCTTTGCTAAACATTTAAATTGTCGTGAAAAACGTCATATTTACATTTCTACCATGCAACGCAAAATCCCTTATTTGTCAGTAGGTGCAAGTTACGGTAACGACCAAGCGTTATTGTCGCATTTCTATGTGCGTTGCACAGGCCAGGCCAAAATGCATATAGGTGAATGTCGAAACATTGGTGCTCGGAATCTTCTAAAATTAGAAAATGCCCGCGAATACAGCCAGAATTCCAAGACTCTACAATGTAAATTTATAGTAATCATTTTAAATGCCATATGTACCCCGTGTGATGCAGGGTTCTTGTCTCTACACGGCTATTCTCAGCTTCGGCAAGTCTAAGACGCAGTTGCAGGTTTTGGTTCTCTAATTCCAGCTGCTCTAACCATTTGACAAGAGTAAGGAATCGGAAGCCAGTGGAAGAATTCTCGACCGTAAGCTCGTATGAACCTAAAGCTGTGTATCACCAGGTTCCCAACCTCGAAATCACAAGCATACACGCTGGAATGTCTGTATGCCAGTCTCATTCTTTCATTCTTTGTCAATGCGCGTTTGTGATTTTTTTGTCTCGGCTTGACTTTGTGTTTTTCGTCTTAACATAGGTAAAAAATTACACGAGTGCGTAGAATGCCGCTGCGAAGTCCCATGGCCGAAGGACGCCAAATAATGTTTCTGAAAATTTTGATTGGCAATTATTTATTTGTACATTTTTTCAACGTTTCTGTTTAGGACAAAAATATTAAACTGCCATAGGGTTCTTGACATCTCAGTTAGCGAGGTTTCACCTGTACTTTACTTCCATTTCATTCTACCCAGTTAGCCCTATCATAATAGGTGATCCTCACCGCTGGCATTCAATATATAAGTCAGCATTCAATGTGCTTGAATCCACCTACCTACGGAGATGGCAATAGTCGGTACCAACGAATCGGGCAACAGGTAAAATGAAAGATCATGCTGCCAATATGGCCGCTATTCTTACACACGTGTCAAAGCAATATATCATCTCCAGCAAACGGAAGCACTCTCTTTAGCTGCAGAAATATTTATTTTATAAAATATTGCCACGTTCCATTTCACAAGTTTTTGTTATCGTTCCGAAACACCACACGATTCTCGGCGCAAATCGCGCCTGCAGGTTTCGAGAAGGTTCCGGACTGTAGTAGATCATTTCGATAAGATCACGCCCACTGTTCTAACGGTACAGATTGTTCTGGAACCTACGCCACCGCCAGCGATAACGCTAGAACATTCGACAGCAAAGGTATAAATGCCGACGCGCTTCGCCGCTTGTCAGTTGTTGATCGAAGGCCGACGCTGCGTTCGCCGCTATCAGTCCGAGACTGCTATCTGTGCAAGACTGCTGCTGTAATTAGACTTTCCCTTTACCGGGCACAGGTTCGCCCAAATAAACAGTTAAATCCCATCACGAACTTTCCTGTCTTTGGCCACGTCACGACCCCGTGACATCTGGTGGAGGTGCTGCTTCGTTCATGTACCGGACGCCCCCGTCAAGCCGTGAACCCAGCCCCCGTCGCGGAGAAGACACCGACGCCAACCAAAAGCAGCGAACGAGCCGCCGACAGCAAGGTCTACCACCGGAGTACGGCCTTCTACAAGACAAGGCGCGGAAGACCAAGACCATGACCTCGACTGCAGCGACAATGACAACCGGAGCGTCCCATCCCGCGATCGTCATTCATAAACCCAGGGAACCACCAACGTTCCATGGCTCATCGTTTAAAGACCCGAAAACCAGCCTAGAAACATGCGACCGTGTGGCCGCCCTCAACTACTGGGACAACGAAGAAAAGCTCCGTCGTGTGTACTTCTACCTGGAAGACACCGCAAGGACCTGGCTAGAGAATCGAGAATCCACGCTCCGAACGTGGGATGTCTTCTGCGGCGCATTTCTGCAAACGTTCGCGAGCGTCGCTCGCAAAGAGAGGGCCGCTGCTCTACTCGAGACCCGGTTTCAGCTACCAAATGAAAAGGTTGGAATTTTCACAGAGGAGATGACCCGCCTATTCCGTCACGCTGACTCAGACATGCCTGAGGAAAAGAACGTTCGTTTCCTCATGCGAGGGGTCAAACAGGAGCTCTTCGCGGGACTAATGAGGAATCCACCGAACACCGTCCAAGAATTTGTATCCGAAGCGACCACCATCGAAAAAACGCTGGACATGCGCACCAGACAGTATAAGCGTCGCCTGACTCCAGAATGCGCTGCTGCTCAAGCCAGTGACTCCGACGACCTGCGTGAAACGATCCGAGCGATCATGCGGGAAGAGCTGCGCAAACTGTTGCCTTCGGAGCAGCCTCAAGTGGATTCGATCGCCGACATTGTGCGAGAAGTCCGGCAATCACTTCGAATTCCCGAAACACCGCCGCCCGAGCCAGAAACTATGAGCTACGCCGCTGCAGTGCGCCACAACGCTCCTCCCCGTCCACGTCAAAACGCCGCCCCGTCACACTTCCGTCGCCAGACGCCACCGCCGCCACCACCCCAAACGACGTCGTACCGTTCCCCAGCGGGCCAGCGCATTGCACCGAGGAAAACGGACGTTTGGCGTGCACCTGACAACCACCACTCTGCTACCACTGAGGCGAGGCCGGGCACACATACCGCCGTTGCCAGTACCGACAGATGGGACTGCGTGGCTTCGCCGTCAATGCACCGCGTCCGCAGCCAGGAGATCGGCCACGTGACATCGCCGACTACCTGGCAGGAACTCAATGGACACCACGAAGTCCTTCCCGTTCGCCGTCGCCCAGCCGCCGCATGTCACCGCACCCCCGGTAGTACTCTGGCCCAACGCGGGGCTGGTCTCCTAGCCCGTATCCGGGAAACTAAGGGCAGCACCCTATGGAGGTGCGGTTGCTGTTCGACGAACTACCGAAGATCCTCCGACGACAACGCCAATGTGAAGGAGCTTTTTGAACACAACACCAACCAGGCAAAGCCCTGAAGGCAAAAGCTCACTTACCGAAGGTGGCCGGACGACGCAACATGGAAGCAGCGGAACAAGCCGACGCAGCCGTGACCCGACGCCACGCCCTAACTGTAATGCGAGACGGCGAACTAGCGACCTCGACGTTCTTATCGACGGCCACAGTGTGACTGCTCTCGTCGATACTGGAGTCGACTATTCTGTCATCAGTGGGTCGTTCGCCGCGAAGTTAAAGAGAGTTAGGACAGCTTGGAAAGGCCCTGAAATCCGCACAGCCGGAGGTCATCTCGTAACGCCTGCAGGAATCTGCACTGCGAGAGTCACCATAAACGGCCGTTATTATCCTACAGACTTCGTAGTCCTACAGCGTTGCTCGAGAGATGTCATCCTTAGCATGGACTTCTTATGCCTCCATGGTGCTGTCATCAACCTAAAAACAAGGTCGATAACGTTATCCACAGAAGAAGCACTACCACAGCGCACGCCGTCAGGACACCATGCCTTGAATGTGCTGGAAGAACAAGTCACCATTCCGCCTCGCTCAAGCGTCATTATTTCAGTCGGCGTTCCTAAATCACCTGACTTGGAAGGCGTCGTTGAAGGCAATCAGCATCTGTTGGTCACCCGAAATAATTGCGTCAGAAGAGGAATTGCAGAGCTGCGGGAAGGCAAAGCAACGGTTATGCTTACGAATGTCAGCAATGAGTACAAACATGTGAACAAAGGAACAACGGTCGCATACATTGAAGAAATTGTCGAAGCCACCAGTGCTTTTGCCCTCGCCGATTCTGCGGAACCTGCTCAGAGGAACCAAGCCCCTCCCATAGCTTTCGACGTCAATCCCAGACTTCCGAACAATAAGCAAGAACAGCTCAAGGCCCTGCTCCTGCAATACGAAGATTGCTTTTCGTCGTCATCGAAAATTCGGCAGACCCCAATCACAAAACATCGATTCATAACCGAAGAAAATGCCAGACCACTCCGTCAGAGTCCGTACAGGGTTTCGACGCGAGAGCGTGAGGCAATGAAGAGACAAGTTGATGAAATGCTGCGAGATGACAATATCCAGCCGTCATAGAGTCCGTGGAAATCCCCCGTGGTGTTAGTGAAGAAAAAGGATGGGTCCCTACGTTTCTGCGTCAATTATCGCCGCCTGAACAAAATCACAAGAAAGGACGTGTATCCTCTCCCACGAATAGACGACGCACTTGATCGGCTCCATAACGCCAAGTACTCCTCGTCAATGGACCTAAAGACTGGCTATTGGCAAATCGAAGTCGACGAAAGAGACCGAGAGAAGACGGCGTTTATGACACCGGACGGCCTCTTCGAGTTTAAGGTGATGCCCTTCGGCCTTTGCTCAGCGCCTGCAACTTTTCAACGCGTTATGGATACAGTACTGGCAGGATTGAAGTGGCAGACTTGCCTTGTGTACTTGGACGACGTCGTCGTGTTTTCCTCGAGTTTCGACGAGCATCTTCGGCGCCTTGAAGCTGTACTTCAAGCCATCAAGACGTCCGGACTCACACTGAAGCCAGAAAAGTGCAGATTTGCGTATGAGGAGCTCTTGTTTCTGGGACACGTTATCAGCAAGTCTGGAGTTCGTCTCGATCCACGAAAAACAGCCGCCATCGCCGACTTCCCGCCGCCCACTGACAAGAAGGCCATGCGCCGATTTCTGGGCCTGTGCGCCTATTATAGGCGGTTCGTGAAAACCTTCGCCCGCATCGCCGATCCTCTCACTAACCTTACCAAGGCCGACTCGGAGTTCAAGTGGGAAACGCCACAAGAACACGCTTTCCAGGAGCTTAAACATCGCCTCCAGACGCCTCCGTTACTTGCCCATTTCGACGAATTCGCCAAGACTGAAATACATACTGACGCAAGCAGCGTAGGTCTTGGCGCCGTTCTTGTTCAGAGGGCTGACGGACTTGAAAGGGTTATTAGTTACGCCAGCCGATCGCTATCCAAAGCAGAAGCAAATTATTCCACAACAGAGAAGGAGTGCCTCGCCATCATCTGGGCTACGTCGAAATTTCGCCCCTACCTCTACGGCAGGCCCTTCAAAGTTGTGAGCGACCACCACGCCTTGTGTTGGCTAGCCACCTTGAAGGACCCTTCAGGTCGACTCGCACGATGGAGCCTGAGACTTCAAGAATATGACATTACTGTGATTTACAAGTCCGGAACAAAACACTCCGACGCTGACTGTCTCTCTCGTGCTCCTGTCGACCAACCGCTACCCGACGACTCGAACGACGACTACTTCTTGGGAACGATAAATACCGACGACTTCGCTGAACGACAGCGGGCCGACCCGGAACTTAAAGACCTTATAGAATACCTCAAAGGCAGGACCGCCGAAGTCCCGAAGGTATTCAAGCGCGCACTTGCGTCGTTCTTTCTACGAAACGGTCTTCTACAAAAGAAAAAACTTTTCACCGCTTCGAGCTAAGTACCTCCTCGTGGTGCCTTCAGGTCTGCGACCAGAACTCCTGCAGGCCCTGCACGACGATCCGACGGCAGGGCACCTCGGTGTTTCCCGCACGCTCGCGAGGATACAAGAAAGGTACTACTGGCCACGTCTTACCACCAACGTCACTCATTATGTGAGGACATGCCGGGACTGTCAGCGACGCAAGACACCGCCGACAAGGCCAGCGGGACTTCTGCAGCCAATTGATCCACCTTGCCGACCTTTCCAGCAGATTGGTAGGAACCTACTGGGGCCGTTCCCGACGTCGGCTTTCGGAAACAAGTGGATCGTGGTAGCTACCGACTACCTCACCCGCTACGCCGAGACAAAAGCCCTGCCAAAAGGCAGTGCATCCGAGGTAGCTAAGTTCTTCGTCGAAAATGTCGTCCTACGTCACGGCGCCCCGGAGGTCCTTATCACCGACAGAGGAACGGCATTCACTGCCGACTTAATTCAAGCGATCTTGGCATACAGCCAAACAAACCACCGCCGGACGACAGCGTACCACCCACAGACCAACGGCCTCACCGAGCGGCTTAACAAGACGATGGCCGACATGCTTTTAATGTACGTCGATGTCGAACACAAGACGTGGGACGCCATTCTTCCGTATGTGACGTTCGCATACGACACGGCGGTGCAGGAGACGACGCAGATATCTCCATACAAATTGGTCTACAGAAGGAGCCCGGCAACGACGCTCGATGCCATGTTACCCAACGTCACCAACGAAGAAAACCTCGATGTGAGCGAGTACCTTCAACGCGCCGAAGAAGCCCGACAACTTGCGCGTCTCCGTATTAAGAACCAACAGACGACCGACAGCCACCGTTACAACCTTCGACGACGCTTCGTGGAATACCAGCCCGGTGAACGTGTTTGGGTGTCGACGCCGATACGCCGACGTGGACTAAGTGAAAAGCTTCTGCGATGGTACTTCGGACCATACAAGGTGGTTCGACGTCTCGGCCCACTTGATTACGAGGTTGTCCCCGACGGCATCACGAACTCTCAACGACGCCGATCGAGACCTGAAGTTGTCCATGTCGCGCGCCTCAAGCCGTTTCATGCACGTTAACAAACTGAAACAGTGTGTTTTGTATTATTGTTGTATTGTAATTTATTCATTGTACTTTCTTGCATTATTATTGTACCTTCATCTTTAGTTAAAGCATCGGTAGGATGCCTTTTTTCAGAGGGGGGCAATGCCACGTTCCATTTCACAAGTTTTTGTTATCGTTCCGAAACACCACACGATTCTCGGCGCAAACCGCGCATGCAGGTTTCGAGAAGGTTCCGGACTGTAGTAGATCATTTCGATAAGATCACGCCCACTGTGCGAACGGTACAGATTGTTCTGGAACCTACGCCACCGCCAGCAATAAAGCTAGAACATTCGACGGCAAAGGTATAAATGCCGACGCGCTTCGCCGCTTGTCAGTTGTTGATCGAAGGCCGACGCTGCGTTCGCCGCTATCAGTCCGAGACTGCTATCTGTGCAAGACTGCTGCTGTAATTAGACTTTCCCTTTACCGGGCACAGGTTTGCCCAAATAAACAGTTAAATCCCAACACGAAGTTTCCTGTCTTTGGCCACGTCACGACCCCGTGACAATATGTCCTTTTACGGTGATTCTATAGCCGAATATGTTGTACACACCCCCACAGAATTAGGTTGTGGAAGGAGTGAATGTTGCTGTATAGCTTATTTTGATAAGTACTGCAATTCTATGTTGCAATGGAAGCGAGGTTGAAAGAACTTTATTGAAGTACAATAGGTCGCACTTGTGTCCTAGCCCGAAAAGGACCCCTCCCACTTTGGCACTGAAAGGTCTAGCATTTCAGCCGCTTCACGGGCCTGTTGGACCCATCATTGTCTCTCTAATGAAGGACTTCGTAACGCTGCATCCCGTCGTCCTTCAGCGTTTTCCTTCTCGCTGCGTAAAGCAGAGCAACGCCAAGGCATACGAGCGAGAACTATGCTTACGTGGCATTTATCACATAATGTAGGAACAGAGAGCTCTGGATGAATTCTTCTAATTACCAGCAGGTTTGAGTGGGTTTTTGTCTGTAATAGCCATAGCGTAATGACTTCACTTCTGTTTAGTTTAATGTGTAGAGGGGGGAAGATCCTGCTGCCCATATATACATGTTTCGTTAGCTCGTTTGGCGAGAGGAAGTGATCCTTGAATTCTCCAACCTCATTATCTTCTTGCCTTGTGTCTGCATGGTGGACAAGTACGCCTGCAGCTATGTGGGCATACTGGGTGTAGTTCATTCGAGAACGATTCATTTCTTCAACGTGAGCTGGAAACTAAATAATCTTGTGCGGCTTGATTACTTTTTTTACCATTGCCACAGCCTGCATAGAGTTTACTACTTTGGTAAATGCTAGAACGGCTCTATATTTGCTGTAGATTCTCGGTCTACTTGGGTATAAAAGTACCAATTCAATGGATACTTGCTCAGCAATTTACGATTTTGCAGTGTTGATGGAAGCGGAGTGGATGAACTCACCTTTATTGTTAACACTTTTTGAAAGCTTGTTACGGGACGTGAAAGCCACGTAGAAAACGAGAATTCCTCAGGCTCACTTTTAGCAATTTCTAGCAGAGCTTTGGCTGTGGCTTGCCATCTCCTCAGATCACGAATGGGGTGAACACTTCTCGGAACAGGCAGAACCATAATATGGTCCTTCGGCTCCTTTAGGGCTTCTTTCTGGTTGTCAACTATTGCTGAAATTGGTGTACCAAATTGTTTGAGGTTGTGGCTTTCTGATTGCGTTGCTTTGAGTGTAATATACTGGTCTTGTGAAATGCCTTCTATATAGTTCACACTCTTGACACTTGTAACAATATGTGTTGTTGCTAGCAGCGAAAGCTCTGCACGATAACGAAAGACACATACTCGAATGTTTTCTCTAAAAATGTGATGTTAACATAGGAAGGCAGCTTCATTATTTATCTTGTAAGATGAATATTATCTCTAACTCATACACTCGCCGATTCTACTTTTTTGCAGCTGAAGGAATGAATCGTGTGATTGGAATGGACCTGCTGATGGCTGTTGTTGTTGTGATAGGTACCACTGTTGAATTTATTTCAGCCTCACAAACACCCTAGAGACTACTTTATTTGTGCACAGCTTCTTTGCTGAAACGTATATTCAATAGAGGCTCTAGATCGGGAAAAGGATGTTTGTTTTTTGATGTGCCTTCTTACTAAGCTGTATTTTCATTTTTGCAAAAGGTTAGCCAAAACGTACTTTACACTTGTTTTGTAATGCATATTGTCGTTGTTTAAGTACGCTGATTTTTTAGAGAAGATGTATTAAAACCAAGCATCCTCAAATTAGTATTTCACAACGTGTGATTTATATATCAGCAACTTGGCAGGAATGAAACTACACATCGTCAAAATAAACTCTCTGACGCCTCAGCTATCTTGACAATCATCAATATTGCGGTTTGCTTTACGTATTTTTTCTATTATGTCGTAAAAAACCTGCTGAACATCCATTATGTGCTATATAACCGCGAGTTCTATAGAGACCCCTTCATTACAATCGTAATATAATGAACAAGGCTACGAAATCGAGCATAATTATGTTTTGCTTCGACTAGCGGTTGTTCAAAAACGAAAAAAAAATCATAAGCTTTTACAAGCTCTCATTGTGACTGCAATGCGTACGCTTCCCAAAGACTGCCGCACTCAGTCGCTAAAATTTGTACGTTTTCAAAGCATCGTTGACAGGTTTCTGCCAGAAGAGATTGCGGAAGTTTATTTTTAAACTCCCATCGCGACTGACCAAACATTGCTCGAAAAACCTGACCAATAGTCACAATTGTCAAAACTACAACAAAAGATATGACAAGCTACTCTTCAGCAAGGCTATAGACTGACATATAGTTCATGCATAATACTTCTATGATGTTGCTCAACTACACAGCACTTGCTTAATGCATTTTCGACATTTTATTTTACTGGTTTGCTTTACTACGACCCCAAAGACGCAACACCCATAAAGAAGACTTAGGAGTTTTGTACATTGTACACAGTTATCTGTGTAGCCCCAGATAGTATTAAAGGATCCCTAGAGTGATTTAGGCGCTTTTCTATTTATTTGAATGATTGATTGATTCTTTATTGATTGATATATAGGGTTTATTGTCTCATAACCACCGTATGATTATGAGGGACGCTTTACTGGAAGGCTTCGGAAATCTTGACCACCTGGGGTTCTTCAACGTGAACCAAAATCTGAGCAAACAGGCCTACAACATTTTCGCCTTCATCGAAAATACAGCCGCCGCAGCCAGAATTCGATCCCGTGGCCTTCGGTTCAGCGAGTACTCTAGCCACTAGACCACCACTATGGGGTTTTGACAGTTTTTTTAAACGCTTTGGGATGGTAGACGAAGTTGCAGGAGTAATTTATGAAGAGTCTTGAGCTCTCTGCGTAAACTGTGTAATTTATTTACACGCTTTAAATTTGTGAATTGCTACACATCGCTGCCGATTGCTGCGACTCGGTAAAACACGTTTTCAACCGCTCCCACACCAAGCTACATGCTCTGCACCACTGAATCCATCGTTTTCATATGTTATGATCTGCTGTAGAACGCGCAGCACAGGCTGCCAGTATCGAATCAGGGACAAGAATTACGCGTATGCGGTCACACGACACATCGTGACGCATGCGCCGTGAAGGTGCAGCTTAGCCCCGAGCGCTCGAAGGAAGAGTTGAGGGCAGATGAAGGTGAAAGGTGGAGCGGAGTAGGATTAGTCGTAGCTCCGTTAATAGTCGGTGTTCCGATTGAACACTAGTGCCAATGATTTCCTTCATTAGGGGTTCAATCAAAAACGTAATGTGAAAAAACCATTTCACGGACCCTTTAGGTTAAGAATAAAACCAGTTTTACATGGTGTTACCTTTAATAAACTTAGGTGCCCTTTCAGCAGTTTTTTTTTCGAAGTATTGGTTGGCATGAAATTATATCCCTTTAAGGATCAAGGAGCCCTCAAATTGAAAAACATATTCACACTTTGTAAAACTAAAATAGGACAGGGGCTAAGCGCCAAAATTTATCGATTGCACTAACTGTAAATTATTTGACGCAGTAACAGTTTTTCGTAGGTTCAGATATGGTAATAGTTGCTAGGTGAAGATGTACACAATCGAAGTTCAGGAAGATCGAGCCCACAATTTTTCACAGTCATTTTAATATCACTGAGGAATAGCAGCAGTCAAAATATGGGTATTTGTTCATTGTTGAAACAGCAATGAAAATGTGAATTTTTATAGCCTTGCGCGTTATTTTTTCTAAACAATAATTATATAAGAAATTGGCCACTAATTCACCCATGCTGCATATTTATTGAGGCAAGATACAGTGATTACAGACAACATACGCCGGCTTCAAAACTCTTCTTTCTATTCATTGCAGGTGTTCTTATAATGGCACCAACTGATGCCCTCGCTGGTGCAAGAGGTGTAGGGGGAACCGATGGCATCGCTGGTGTTGGCAAGAAGTGAATTAACAAGTGTGCCATGCCTCGCAGTTCTGCTGGTTTGCGCTATAGAAAGTGTATTCGAAATGATTAAACGAATTTCAGAAGTGTTGTTACGAGATATTCAAGCGGAGATACCGAAATAAGACTTTACAGTCGCCAGGTCACGACGGCGTCGTTCTATCAATGGTTTAACCGGCTCAGTGCGGACCGGGGAAAATTGCAATGTGGGCTTGTTGGCGATGCATTTAAAAATATTCGTAGTGAGAGGCAAAATACGAAAACAGGAAGAGATAGACTTAGAGCTGTGTCCTCTCAATGTACACCTTTTTGTCATTGTATTTCGGCTCGTGCTGCAAAAACTCTTTCTCATGACTGGAGAAGCTTCACGTAGGACTCGGTAGGGGCCTTTGAATTTGGGCAGTAGCTTTGTGGAAAGGCCCCGAGCAGGTGAACCATTCTGAATTTCCAAATAAACATGACTGGGAAGGCAGGTCTTCTTTGTGACAGTTTATCTGGGACGCTTGATCTTGTATTGTTAAGGAACGTGAGCTGTCTGAATTCTTTCGCATAAGTAGTGACTTCGGAAAGATTTGTCAATTCTGAAGCCTCCAGGCGATACCAGAAAATGGTTTGCATGAATGAGAAAGGCTGGCGCCCGTAGAGAAGGAAGAGGGACAGAATTCTCTCGTAGTATGAGTGGCACTCCTGTACACGTAAATAACAAAGGGTAGTATGTGGGTCAGTTGGTTAGTGAACGCGTACATGATTAGCATCTCGTCCGTTAAAGCCTTCGGTCAATTAGTTTGTTTGCGGATAGTACGCGCTGGCTGTCAGGTGCAATACGTTGCCTTCACAAAAAAGGGTTTCTGAGGCTTCAGAAACGAACGTACGTCTGCAGACGCTGAGTACGTCATGTGGCGCGCCATGGCGAATAACAAGACTGTGAAGGGTAACTTTGCAAACTGCACGTGATGTCACCTCTGGCAACATAGCAGTTTTAGCATGAGGTGTCAAGCCATCAATAGAGACAATGACTCAGCAGTTACCATATGGGCTTTAGGGAAAAAAGTCGTACAAGTCAACGTCAATATGGTTAAATGGCCGGGAGAAGCAAGGTGATGGCTGCAGCTGTCCATTGATTATGTGGGTGGGCTATTCGGACGTTATTTTGAATACGAATGAACTTACTGTTTGGCAATGTGGTAAACTTTGCGCCACTAGTACCACAGTCGGAAGCGCGCATGTGTGTTTATCACACAAGCGTGGCCACATTGTGAGATCCGCGTAATTGGATGCGCTGATATCGGTGCGCAGGTGGTGAGGAGTTACAAGCAACTACTTGCCGCCATCAGAAAGGTTGTCGCGACGGTACAAGGGTGAATTTCGGGTGGCCAAATGTCAATATGTGGGTCGCAATGAACTAGTGGTGGTATCTTTGGACAGAAAAGGCAGGGATATCAATATAGAGGCTATCCAAGCGTCTTGCCACTGCCCCGAAGGTTTGTCAGTGTATGCAAATGCCACAGCATTAAAACTGGAAGCAATAGCAATTTCACATTCGTGCGGAATATAATAGAGGGAAAGAGCGCCGGCATCTGAATGTCTGCGACTGAACCCGTGGACGACACGGATATTACTGTCTTCGAGACAAAATGCTGAATAAGCCAGACGACCAGGTGGGTCCTTTTAGTGACGATAATCAGTCGAGCGCGTGAAGGTTGTTCACGACAACAAATGGGTGGAATTTAGTGATTTGTCGAACATTGGCTAGACATCTTTCTTTTGTTACTAAATAATTGTATTCAGCCCTCAAGAGCACGACTGACATAAAGACGGCAAACTCGTTGAAGTCAGCCGTTGAGTCAGAATAGCGCCAAGGGTGACTGCACTAGCGTCTGTGTTGATTTCGCAAACGGCATCTGAATTAAATTGACAGAAAATCTATGGCAGTGCAGGCAGATGACGTGGTTTTGCTAGTGCATCTATGCAAGTGAAAGGCCACGCCGAGATGTCTTGGCTCTAATAAAAGGGGTGTTATTGGGGCCGTTATAGACGCGAGGTGACAGATGAATCGGCGAAGTGACGAACGTAAGCTGATAAAGCCCGAAGTTCTTTTAGCCTTGATGTATTATGAAACTGTGCGACGGCACGAAGTGTGGAGGGTCTGGTAAAATGCCATCGTTACTGAAAAATTCCATGGGATGATAAGTTTCTGTAGCGAAATGACAGCTTTTGAAATTTATTTGGAAATATGCATCCGTAAGGCTTTCCACGACACTTGCCAGGCGCATTAGATGGGTATCGAATGTTTTCAAAAAACGACGACGTCATCCAGATGACAAATAACCATCATATTGACCATCACGCCCTCGAATGTGGCATGGGTGTTGTTGAGGCCTAACGGCACACAGTAAATTCGTACAAGCTGTTTGGAGTCACAAACGCAGTCGTCTTGTGTGGTCAGCTTCATCGACGGGAGCCTACCAGTATTCTGATCGAAGATCCAGCAAGGAAAAGGACTCTGCTCTCTGCAAACAGTCGAGAGCGTCGTCGATTCGGGGGGGGGGGGCATCTTTCGCGTGTGATCTTGTTAAGGCACCTGTATCAAACACAGAATTGGCAGTAACTGTCCATCTGTCCGACGAGTAGCTCAGGGGAGGACCACAGACTGTTGGGCGGCTGCATGACGCCACGATTAAACATATCGGTCAGCTGATCGTCAATAACTTGGCCTTCAGCGTAAAAGAGGCGGCTTGGACGCTCACGCAATGTGCACCACTGTCGATACGACAAACGATTGCAGATACCAATTGCTCTGTGTGAGGTCAAAAGACATTCCAAAGCAGTCTAGAAGCGCCTAGAGTTTTACTTATCAAGCAACAGGAAGGTCTGTGACAATGGATTGAAGAAACACAAATAGAGAAAATGTCGTGGACGTGAAAGCAGGAGTAACGCTTACAATCTGACGGTGTGTGCAATCGGGTAACTGACAGGCGGAAGCACACTCAGTGTCCTCAAGGGTGTTGAGACATTTTAGACAGAATAATGTGGCCGCAATTGAAAGAACATTTGTGGCATGAATGGTTGCGAATCAGTTTTGATCGTGTGAAGAGCAGAAGGTAGATGGAAGTTTGTTCGAGATGCGAAGTTTTCTGACGCTGGGAACATGGCGTTCAAAAAAGACGCGTAGCCGGAAGAGATCGGCACAAGATCAGAACACATAGATGGGATATCTATGGTCGCAGCGACGAAGACACGAAAAAAGTATGGCCTGTTAGAAGTGCCTGCGGAGATCGATGATAATCGTAGTTCAGCCTGGGCATAATCAACAAGGGCGTGATGTGTAATAATTAGGTCCCAGGCTACTACAACATCATGCTAGCAGTTTGGGAAGGTGATGAATTCAACCACGTACAGATTGTCCTGGATCAGTGGTCGAGCAGTGCACGTGAAACAAAGGTTTGCGTGATGCGAGTTTGCCGTATGCAAAAACAGGCTAGAAAGTGGAGTCATAACTTTCTAGGAGCAAAGCTCCTTAAGGCGTCACCGGATCGACCTCTGTAGTAACCACCTACGTTAGGTATTTTTCACAGGGGAGTTTAGTTCTTGGAATATCTGCTAAATGGCGATCCTTGTATATCATCAATATACGATAAAAATATGCTTCTTGGAATGTCTGCTACATGTTGGTACTTGTATGTAATAAGTATATCATGAAAAGAAGCTCCTTAAAGAGTCACCTGATCGTCCTCTGTAGTAAGCACCTCTCTCGGGTATGTGCTACTGAGCAGTTTACTTCTTGGAATGTCTGCTAGATGGTTGTACTTGTATATAATAGATATATGATGAAAAGATATAAGATGGTGGCACTTAAACTGTTCACTAAACAGACGGACATACAGACTGACAAATTGACAGATGCATGAACGAACTGATGGAGCCATGATTGAACGGACGGACGGATGAACGAATCGAAGGACGGACGCTTCGCCCCTCTAATAATCATTCAGTTTGTTGATAGGCTGTAATTATTTTTGTGACACATTGCTTTAAGCAATAGACGAGACAGCTCCGGTATCGACTAACTTTCGAACAACAGCTTTAATAAAGACAGTTATTTCATAGGTGGGAAGACAACGAGGCCTTGAAGAATTCGAAAGTGGCCCAGTTGTTCCCTCCGAAACTACCATGACCAGATTTTCGTGATTTCCGTTTTTGCAGGTGGTGCACCACGAATCATTGCCACAGGCGAACGTCGGCAAGGGGAGGGTAATCGATGAGGGTGGAGGGCGCGGCGGCTCGACAAAGTGTTCTCCGAAGTAGCATGGGGATGCAGCGTCCATAGTGGTAGTGTGCGGACATAGCTGTAGGTTTAATCAATTATACCTGGACGAGAGACCCACCAGTGACAGAACCTCTCAACATATCCAGCAGGTGACAGTATTAACAGATGGGCCTATTATTTGATGTGAGCCAAGGGTTGTTTGGAAGCACTGAAGCATGGTGGAAAAAAGAAACGTGCGGACCTACCGGCGCGTGATTTGCGTAGAAGACGTTTGTTTGCCGCACGTGTTTGCTTCCGCGTGATGTTAGCGTAATTCAAGTGAGAGGACAAAAGCGGTGGCTGTCAAGTTGGTAGAAGTGCCTTGTAGTCTTGCTCTTCGATAGTTTGGCGCTGTGACGAGGTGAGCCCATGAGTATTGCTTGGCAGGAATTGCGCAAGGGAGGATTGGGGTGCCGTTTTCTCTCGGATGAAAGAGAGAGAGAAAGAAATGTTTATTTAGAAAACAGTGTTCCGAGCAAGGAACAGTGTCACCAAAAAGTGGGAGGGTTCCCTAGTCCAGGAACCCTCTGGCTTTGACTGCCCTCATGGCCTTGGCGACCAGTGTTCGCTGGACTTCGAGGTTTTAGGATTTATTGCGTCAATGCTGTTGGTTCCAAAGAAATGGCGCCAATGGTCGATGCTGGCACTCTGGTCGTGTCGAAAGTAAGGCGTAACGTTGATATGCGCTGTTTTAGCAAATAGTCGTAGCTTTGGCAATGGTGAATAACGTGTGCAAAAGCTTGCGGTTCTTTCTCCATCATCATGTGTAAAGCATCGTCCTCTATTCACTATAAGATGTTGTTACGTTTGAAAGAGGCTGGTAGACGTTGAAAGGGGCCGTTTATTAGGTAGCAGCTGACTGGCTAAAGATCCTCCTGATGCTCTTTTTCCTTTTTCGCTCTGGGCGACAAGTGCGTTTACCGTATACGCTTCTTTTTCTTCGTGCATGTGCGCAACATTCCTCTCCGCGCAGACGAAGGTCGCCGGACGAGTCAGTCGAGTTGTCGTGGCGTGTACAGTTTCAGGCGGGCAACATGAACTACTCGAATTTTGGCAGCTCGTCGACCACTCGCCATGAGACGAGCTATTACATAGTTGACCTCCGTAAGTCTGTCGACCATGACAAAAGGTCCATCGTAAGTGGCCAAAAACTTTCGGCATACCCGCGCTTGCGCATCGGAGTCCACAACTACACCAGATCACCACGGCGATAAATCACTGGTCGATGGTGAATGTCATAGCGTGCCTTCGCTTTGTCTTGCGATGCCAATGTGCGTAGTCGAGCTATGCGACGCGCCTCTTCGGCGAGACAGAGGGTCGTGGCGACAGTGACATTGTCGTGATCACAGAAAGGTAATACTGTGTCAATTGTGTGCCGGGGCGAACGTGCATAAAGCAAAAAGAAGGGCTATAGCCTGTAATCTCATGCTTTGCGGTGTTGACTGCGTAAGTAATGAACGAGAGTACGTCATCCCAGTTCTTGTGGTCGCAACAGACATACATAGACAACATGTTCATAATGGTGCGGTTGGTACGCTCCGTGAGCCCATTAGTTTGGGGGTGGTATGATTTCGAGTGACGCAGGCGGGATTCAGATAAACGGAGTAGCTCCTCTACGACATCCGCTGTGAATTGTCGTCCACAATAACTGATAATCAGGCGAGATGGGCCGTGTAGTAGGATGACGTACTGTAACAAAAACGACGAGACTTCACTGGCAGTTGCGGAGGGGACGGCCGCCGTCTCGCAGTAGCGTGGATGGCAGTCGACGCAAACAATTATCCATCGGTTGCCTTTAGGCGATTTTAGAAAGGGGCCCAGAAAGTCAATCCCCACTTGTTCGAAAGGTGCGCTTGCAGTAGGCATCCGCTGTAGAAGACCAGCTGGTCCAGTTGATGGACGTTTGTGACGCTGACATTGCATGCAGCTTGCCACATATCTCTCAACGAACTTGAGCATACCAGGCCAATAAAAGCACTCTTTAGTCCGGTGAAGCGCTCACACCAAACCTAAATGTCCAGATGTAGGGTAGTCGTGCATGACACTCATAATAACTGTACGCAGGCTTTCTAGGACCACTAGAAGGAAACGCGCGCTACTGCTGGAGAGGTTCCTTTTGAACAACATTCCATCACGCATACAGATACGGCGTGCACTTGTGGAAGCGGATGAAGCGGCGAATAGTGGTGCTAGTTTAGCATCCTTCCGCTGTTCTGCTCTGAAACTGGGATAGTCCAGGAACGTAGGCGACACAGACGCTACAAGCTGGTCTAGCTCATCGGCTTCACAGTCCGTTGTGCTAAGTGGCATACGTGAAAGACAGTCCGCGTCACCATGTCGATTACCACTCTTGTAAGTGACGGTAAAACTGTGTTCTTGTAGCCGGAGTGCCCAGCGCGCAAGGCGGCCACAAGGGTCACGAAGGTTGACAAGTCAACACAACGAGTGGTGGTCGGTTACGACTGTGAATGGGCGTCCGTACAGGTAAGACCTAAACCGCTGAATTGCAAATAATACTGCCAGGCATTCTTGTTGCGTAACAGTGTAGTTTTGTTCCGGCCTGCTTAGGAAGCGACTTGCGTATGCGATGACGTGTTCGCGGTCACCGTAACGTTGTACTACGACGGCTCCAATACCTATGCCACTAACATCCGTATGAAGCTCTGTCGGAGCAGAAGGACTGAAGTGCTGAAGGACGGGTCGTGACGTCAGCAAAAACTTGACGGAATGAATAATCGCATTCCAGATTCTACTCAAAAGAATGGTCCTTTCTTAAAAGGCATGTGAGAGGATACGCAACGTCGGCAAACTTCGGAATAAAGCGGCGGAAGTACGAACAAAGCCCCAGGAAACTACGAAGCTCCTTGATGGAACGCGGCGCACTGAACGCCTCAACTGCTGCTGTCTTCTGGCGGTCAGGGCGGATGCCATCCTTGTCAACGAGATGCCCGAGCACAAGCGTCGGGCGGTCTCCGAAATGGCACTTTTTCGAGTTTAAAATTAGGCCAGCGTTTCGGATGCAGTTCAAAACAGTATCCACACGAGAGTTGTGTTCACTGAACGTGCGGCCAAAGATGACAACGTCGTCGAGGTAGCACATGCAGATGTTCCACTTCAAGCCACGCAGAATGGTGTCTATAAACCTCTCGAACGTTGCCGGTGCATTGCACAGTCCAAATGGCATCACGTTGAATTCAAAGAGCCCATCAGGGGTTACAAGGGCAGTTTTTTCTTTGTCCTCTTGGTGCATCGGAGTTTGCCAATAACTGGATCGTAAGTCTACGGCGGAAAAATAGGAGGCCGAATGAAGGCAGTCTATTGCGTTCTCTATACGCGGCAGCGGGTATACGTCCTTTTTAGTCACAGCATTCAGTCAGCGATAGTCGACGCAAAATCTTCAAGATCCATCTTTCTTCTTAACAAGGATTACCGCGGCTGCCCACGGGCTGGCCGACTCTTGTAACATTCCCTTTTGCACCATTTTCTGCACTTGGTCGTTGATAATTTGTCTTCCTGAAGAAGAAACACGATATGATTTTTGGTGAATCGGACGTGCCGCGCCAGTGTTGATGGTATGGCGCGTTCGAGACAGGGGGATAGGGGTTACTTTGCCCTTCTGTGCGAAGTCAAATACCGAAACGTGCTTCAACAGCACATTCATTAAAGTTCGGAGCTCGCTTGAGCTAAGCGACTTATTTATCGTTGCCATAAGCGCCCGTCCAAATTGTGACAACTAGTTCCGTCACGTTTTTCCGGCACGTCTGTGAGCTCAATCACTGATAAGGTCGCGTGTTCTTTGCTGACCGAAGCTAATTTCAAACCATTGGGTAGTGTCACGGGCTCAGAGGAACAGTTTACAGTCCATAGGCCAGTTCATCTGCCATCGATTGACACCACACAATGGGGAACCAACACATTCTTTTTCGCGCAGTTTATGTGCATTGGTTCTACGCTCGCATCGAAGCTGTCAGAATCCGCGCCGTGACAAACAACTGGAACACGTACGGTAGACAACGCAGGTTGAACGTATTGCCACAGACACACAGCGTAGTTTGGTCAATCGCTAGAGTTTCCAGTAGTTCTGACGGCATCTGGCCACTCACAAAGACTTTCCCCGTGCGACAGTCTAGAGTGGCACCACATTCTCGCAGGAAGTCCATGCCGAGAACGACATTGTGTGTCGACCGAGGAATAATCGCAAACACTGTCGTTATCATAAGGCCTCCCAAAAATACTTGAACACTGCACACACCAATAGGGCGCAACGGCTCTCCGTTTACTCCACAGAACGTCGAAGTTTCATCCCAGGTAAAACAACTTTCCACCCTAACACGTCTTTAAAGGAAGCACACATCACGGAAATCGTTGCACCTGTGTCCACCAAGGCCATCACAGGCACATAATCCACCAAAACACGCACTTTGTTCTTAAACATACACACAAGAGGTATTTCTGTCAGTAGCACGTTACCAGCGACTTCACCCCATTGGCCGCGCTGGCTGGTTTTCCGGTGGCGAAGAGGTCACTTTGCGACGCAGCTGTGAAAGAGAACGATGAGCACGAGGTCCCGGTGGGGGCGTTGAACTCCTGTCAGATGCCGGGGAGTGGTTGCGGAAGTTGCTGGGCCAATAGTTGTCATTAGGTGGTATGTGGGCCAGCCGCCGGACACCATGAGGCTGTTCCAAGGGTCGTGAAAAGTCGGATGGTTGGTGATACCGAGGAGTGACCCAACGGTTGCAAAATCGCGATATGTGGCCTGGCACACCGCAGGAATAGCACACCGGCCGAGGTCGAAACGTTGGTCGCTCGTCGATGAATAGAGCGTCATCATTTGCTCTTGTGTGACGGATGTACTGGTCCGGTACGTCGTACCGAGACGTTGGGTGTCGAGGAGGCATGCGCTGAGAGCGTCGGTCGTACCGCGACGCTAGAAATCTGGTTGTCATCATTCACTGTGGGGCTGGGCTGCACTCCACAGTTGCCGCGCTCATCGTCGGTGTCCATGGGGTCAGAGGAGGCACATTCATAGCCTCACGTGGCAGACACAACTCGCGATGGTCAGCTGTCGAACACGACATTTCTCGGTGGGACAGTTCCTCACGAACAATCTGTCGAATGGTAGAAAAAAGGTCGAGGCCAGGATTCGTGTCCACATTGGCAACAGTTGTAACGTTAGCAAGCCGACCAAACTTGGGTGCAATTCGACGCATCTTGAGCGTTCCAAACGTTCGGCAATGCTGAATGACGTTGGACACAGAACTGAGGCTTTCTTTTCCAATTAGAAAAGTATACATGTCCTCAGCAATCCCTTTGAGCAGATGCCCAACTTTGTCCTCTTCCGACATGATAGCACAGACCACCTTGCACAGCCTTAACACTTCTTCTATGTAAGTGGTGCTTGTCTCACCTGGTAGCTGTGCCCGTTGCGACAGTGTTTGCTCAGCCCGCTTCTTTCTAGCAACTGAGTCGCCGAAACGCGCCCTGAGCTCTTCAACAAAAAGATCCCACGTCGTGAGTGCATCCTCGTGGTTCTCGTACCATACCAGTGCGGTGTCGGTCAGGGAGAACACTACGTTGGCTAGCATAGCGGCTGTATCCCAACCGTTGGACTTGCCCACACGTTTGTACTTGGTGAGCTAGGCATCGACATCTTCTTCGGCTTTTCCTCCGAAGGGCGCTGGAACTCGGTAGTACGGAAGCGGGTCAGATGGTGCCGGCCTGGAAACGCCGGCTTTATCGGGCATGTCGAAATCACTCACGCCAGATAGTGAGAGATCGGCAAGTCGACGGCTTCGTCGAAGCTGTGGCAGTGATCATCCCGTAGTTCGAGCGCTTACCTAGCTCCTCCACCACTCTGTTACGTTTGAAAGAGACTGGTAGACGGTGAAAGGGCCGTTTATTTGGTCGTCAGGGGCAGCTCAGAAGCAGCCGACAGGTTAAAGATCCTGCTGATCCTCTTGTTCCTTTTTCGCTCTGAGCGACAAGTGCGTTCACCGTATACGCTTCTTTGTCTTTGTGCATGTGCGCAACAATATTTTCGGCCATAAGGGTTTCGGACATGTCAGGAACGAAGCATGCGCAAAAGCCTACAACATTCCCGATACATGACGTGAAACCCTCTCCAGACAGTTGGGTGTGATCTCGCAAGTGCTGTTTTGCGCGGAGCTTTCGCACTGTTGGTTGGCCAAACACGTCCGTGCAGTTCGTTTTGAAAATAGGCCACTTGGTAAGCTCAGGTTCGTGGCTGTTGAAACAGAGTTCAGCTACCATTTTAAGGTAAAAGTGGACAAGACCAAGTTTTTCGTTGTCGTCCCACTGATTATTGATGCTTACTCGATCTTAAGAACAGCAGCTAGCCCTCGGACTCCATCAGATTGGTACCAATGAATGCGCGTGTTTCTCGCTCTCTTGGGATGCAGGGACAGCAGGCAGGTGGAGATATAGGAGTGGTCTGCTGTGCAAGCTCGGTGGATATTGTTTATGGCGAACGTAAAGTCCGGTTGCAGAGTTCCAGAAATGGAAAGGGATTCAGCACTCTCCACCACTTTATAGCACGCCTTTATCAGTGAGCCAGAGAGACGCTTATTAAAGAGTTGACAGAGGTAAAACTTTGCTTTGCTTTGCTTCCCTATATACATGGCACGTACCCACTTTGGGGGAGTGGCCAAGAATGCAACGTAGAGACTGTTAAATATTATTTTCAGTGAGCTATACCATTTATAACAAAAAAGAAAAACTAAATGGCAATATTACGTAAAATATTTTATTTAACTACAAGTATAATGCTTTTGAGGCGGTATTTCAGACTGCGTAATACCCTAACGGGAATAATTTTGAGAACTTAGGTTTTAACTTGACGAAATTACGAAGAATAAAAATACCAGAATAAAATGGTACTCGTTTAGTAGTTATGAACAAATTACACACAGAATGAAAGTCATTGTTTTAACAGTATCCCAAACCTGAGGCACCGAAGCTTAAAATATTTTCTCCCGATAAGGTCAAGAATATTTGTGTGAAAAGAGTGATTATAAGTCGAGTTCTGACACGAGAATATTTTGCAGCAGTTGTCAGGTGAAGCGAGCGCGACGATTGACAGTCTTCATCATATTCGTTCATTATATTCGTTACCTTCCTGTGCCATATATTTACGCTACAATCTCTTCGACTGGACGATGTATTGGTAGGCCATTCACCATGGACGTTGTGTTAGGAACTTCTCCTGGTGTTAGCCACACAGATGTGCTCATAGGAGCCGTCATAATGTTCGTACAAGCCACTGGACTGGGTGCAAGTCTTTATATGGGCCCCAGCACAACGAATCAATTTTCCCATCTCCCCTAGCTTATCATCCTAATTTATGTCTGTTGCGATCCTGTACGATCCTACCTCTGTAAAGAGCTCAGGTCGACCTCTCTGGCTTTCTGTGAATATTCTCACGTCGTTATGACAGGTTCCAAGGAAGAAGTCGAAGTCTTTAAGAATAAACTTCATTTTGGCTGAACGTGTGGCAGAGAAATCAAAAGTCATATTACAGCAATACACACTGGCGGCGATAATGGCAAACAGAGTGTTGGCCGTCAATGAATTGATGATCGTTGGAAATGCGCTGCCTTTTATGCGTGACGTGTCCAATTTTCCAGGCTTATCATTGGTGGTCGCAGAAACTCTGGAACAATCTTCAGTGTTCGTTTTTGTGTTCCACCTTAACGAAATGGTCTTCTGCAAACGTGAAGGTTTTCGAGCACTGAGACACGATCTGCACGGAACATTGGTCACAGTCTTTGCGGCTTCAAACCAAGCACAACAAAATAACACTTTTGGTACCATAGTCTCCCATGTTCACTCATTTAGCGACCTTTCTTGCAATTTTTACTACACTCATTAATTTTTAGATTGCCAGTTGATGTCACCGTTTGTATTCGTAGTTTATCGCGCACTTCAAAAGTGTTATTTTTTGTTTTTTCTCAGCTTTAGAGTACCATAATGATTCTTCACAAATTTAATATTTGATATGTGAGGTTTATTGTTCCAGAACCACCATATGAATATGAGAAACGCAGTAGTGAAGAGCTTCGGTAATTTCTGCTACCTGTGGTTCTTTGACGTGCACCAAATCTGAGCACACAGGCCTACAGCATTTCCGCCTCCATTAAAAATGCAGCTGCCGCTGCTGGGATTATATCCCGTGAACTGCAGGTAAGTAGAAGAGTGCCTTAGTAACTAGACCGCCACGGCGGGGCTCCTTATGAATGTTATCTTCTGAGTTGGAAATTGTTTGACTTCACGTAGTACAATTCAACCCCTTGTTGTTGATCTTGCCGAAAAAGGCCTAAATTGTTCGCCGTAATTTCAGTCAGTTACCATAAAGAGTAAAAAAGCAGCTGTATTTCACGTACGTTCGAAGCATACAGGGATACGGATGTGTATGTTGGAATCCGTTCACAGGTAATTTCACGGAGCAGCTTAATAGGGTTCCAATCAGGGCTGTTCGCTTTGAGCAGAACTAATCTAAAACATTAGGCATCAAGGAGAGCAAACATCAATTATCATGGAAGGCTTTGCAAGCTCGACGGAGGAACCTCATACTGAATTTTTTTCATGCTGTATACCATTCTGAAGCCGGCATTGAGCGAGAAATCTATATATTTCAAGTTACCCACTTGCGTGTCGTCGAGACATGACTATGCACTGAAAGTCTATGAATTGACTTTTAAGGGAGATGTTTTCAAGTAATTTTACAGCTAAAATAGTTATGATGAGTTCAGAACGCGGGTCACTTGCAGTGCCGTAGTTCTGGGCCGTGGCTGGTGTCCATAACCAATATCGCGAAATAAGAAAAGAAAGATTTAGTACTAATTACACAATGGGGCTCAAACCCGAGTATGGAATATTTCAAGAGCATCTGAATAATTTCCCAAGGTATGTGGTTGTTGCAACAGATGCATCGCAAACTGAGGAAAAAGCTGGCATATGAATATTCTGCTATCAAATTGACTGGTCTTTTTCGTTACGACTGCCGGATATTGTGCCAGTTTTGATAGCTAAAATTATGACCGCAATATTAGCTCCCCAAAAGTTACCCAATTTTAACACAGTAGTAGTAGAATATTGGTAAGTATTAGAGTACCGAACCCGATTGAGTTCGGGTGCGAAGTCCGCCAATTTTCAGTCCTGCCGAATGGTCACTTCCCGCGGTGCTGCCTCATCTCCTCACTTGGCCCCATGAAATGGTCACCTGAATTTCTGCATACAGTTCCTCTGCTCGGCGCGCACGTGTAAAGTCATGCGTTCGCTACCATCATTGCCGTCACCGCCATCAAGACCACGCACAAGCGACGGTGAAAACACTGTTTAATAGAAGTAGCGGTGAGTAGTGGCGTGACAAATCATTCTTTGTGCGATCCTTTTCTCGAACACTAATTCTGAAATCAATGCTGGTAGCGAGCAGCAAAGAGGCACCTACTGATTGAAAAAGGCTGACAATCGTCGCCATAGTATCACTGAAAAAGAAAACGGCTAGGTGAAGACAGTCTACGCTAGGTTTCTCGTGCCCTCCTATTGAGTCAAAATAACTGAAACTTGGGCCCCTAAGTGGCGAAATTACTGAAAAAGATAAGCTTAACATATACTCAGGCTCAATTGCATAAAGATTACTGCGAGTACCAGTAAACACTTGTTCTGACAGATTAAGCGAACTCGTTACGCACAACGACATTGATGAAGTCATTGAAGAGTGGGTCACCAATCTCGTGGTCAGGCTTTGGTCAGCTAGAGCAGGAAGGCATATTCTAGACGTGGCCGGCATCGCTCCCAGAATTGTTAAGGTACGGGAAATCACCTCAACCCGGAAGGTACGGGAGACGAATGTGGTGAACCTATTGCCTGGCGATATGCACTCGCAATACAACATAGGAAAGTGAAAAGACCCAGCACAAGCTATATAGCAGAGGGCCGGCAAAAATCGCTAATCGGCTGTCTTTGTCTACGCCTCTCAATATGGCAAGTCTTGCACGTGCATGCTCGCAGTAATTGACGTCAATGGAGAATTGCACTCGCTGGTCTGGGTTAGGCTAGTTACTAGTGCTGTGGTGGAACAGGTTGTCAAAGCATTGGCCAAGCTCAACGCCTCCGATGCCAAGGTTTTTAGTTCTCACGAACAGCCATCAAAGCTTTTCAATCAAGTAACCAAGCGCGAGAGGCTGCCTCTATACTGGCAAAAAGAACAAACCTTGGCACTCATTCATGTTCCAGTTTGCCGTCCAAATGGGTGCAGACGTTCATCTTACCACACATAATCTCAATGAGCTGCCCATAACCATGCACGCGATCTCGCGCGCTACGGCGTCTAGGAGGCCTTATAGAAACAGGTTGAAATGTAGCATAACGATCCGTTTGTCATTTTGAATGAAATCAAATCTCGCTATTGGCTTAGTTGAAGGGCTCGTTCTCATCGCGATAATTTCTCAGTAGTATATCAAAAGATATTGATTCAAGCTGTCCGGACTGCAACGAATACATTTTCTCTGTGGTAGCAAATACATGCACACTCTCGGCTACATTTTGCTGATGGCGTCGGCGTCAGTGTCGCGGTCGCTCATCGTATGTGTCGGCGTATCTGTATATATAAAAACGTAAAAACAAAAATTACGCAGAAAGAGGGTCCGGCGAGCGGAATCGAACGTATGACCCCTGAATTGTGTGATGCGTTAGCCAGAGAGTTACGAAGGCGCAACACTTTCAACGTTCAAACGGCAAGCGATTTTTATGTAACACTTTCCGCTGGTAATAGATATCTCGGGGACGCTGTCGTGTTTTTAGCATTACCAGTAAGATGGCGCAATGAGTGTGCGTAGCCACATTGTCGAGACATGGTGGAGAGCGCTCTAATCTGCCACAGGACACTTTGCCCCGTAAAGAGGAAAAAGAGTGGACGCTCATGCGTGCGCTTATCTAGCGGTGGGGATAATCATGCACATAGGCTGGCCTTGGCCTTTCACCGCAATAATTCTGTTGTACTTACAGGGCGCACAAAGGTCACTGAAATCGTTGCAGTCCTCGTTTGCGAAAAGGGCGCGCTTTTCAGACAGTGAAGTAACAACTCAGACGCTTATTCGCGTTCTTGAGAGTACGTTTCGTGCCTCCTTTTGATGCGTGAGAAACGTGGGGAACGTTTTTTTCTGCTTACTATTCTGCGCGTGACCTTCCATTTTGTGGCTATCGCGTTCATTGCTTCACCTTTGCGGCAAAGCTGTGACTTTTTTTTCCTTAGCAGACATACTTGGGCTATGCCCTGTGTTACCTAGTGACTCTCAAACCAGTGAAGCTAGCTGGGAAGCGACACTCCGGATCTCCTCGCTCTATACGCACCTCCAGGCAGTGCAGGGGCCCCGAAATGGTGGAACATCTCCGAATCGGACGCAGCCAGTGGTTGCCATAGGTGCCCAATTAGAGTTCACAGGAAAGCTTCTCTGGATGAATATAAGTTCTCTGTCTGTCTGTCTGTCTGCTGCCTGCCTGTCTGCCTGTCTGTCTGTCTGTCCGTCTGTCTGTCTGTCTGTCTGTCTGTCTGTCTGTCTGTCTGTCTGTCTGTCTGTCTGTCTGTCTTACAGCTGGGAACACGCGGATAAGCGTTTGGGTGCTTTTCGCGCTTGAGGTAGAATTTTTTTTACGGAATGGACGCCATTCACTCTTCGCCGAAAAGGGTTTGCATGCAAAGCAGTTGACGGAACCGCAGATCTGAAGCTCGAAATTTAGTATCACTGTTGTTTGAGGAAAAGGGGGGCCTGTAATCCACGCACATTCTTTAGGCATGGCGCCACATTGTGAAGGCACCTTAGTTGTTAATTAACGTTAATATTATTACATTGGTCAACCTTTCTTACCACAAAACACGATGTTCAGTCCCTAGAAAAAATTAGAAAGGCCCATTTACAAACCCATTGATCAATAGGTGACTAAAGATCTTAGTGTCCGCAAATACGGAACTTTGTTGTCAGTGGATTTGTCTTTGTATGGAGCCCAAATGGTTCTTATACACTGTAATGCATCGGACGATGACACCTGAGAGTTTGCTAGAAACATGCTGAAAACATGAGGAGAAGGTTTTCAGGGCAGGACGAGCAAAACAAATATAAGCTGGCAACTGCCTGCGACCCAAGTTTTAGGAATCTCACTGTAGTGAAACGTTCCAGAAAAGAAGGCTATTGGAGATTCAAAGAAGACTTGAAGTTTTCCCCGGCGAAAAAAAAAAATAAATCGTGGCTGTGTCAAAGCGCCGACGTCTACAGCTCACAAGGAGCCCTTGATCAGTATCGGGACTGAATCGAGAGGCTGGCATCGTCATCAGAAAAAAAGACACTACAACAAGACAGCCAACATCAGAAAGTTTAAGTGGTACTTTCGAGAGCCAACCTGCAGCAAAGACCATGACCAGCTATCATTTTTGAAAGAAACAGGACAGCGGAGCTTCCCAGGATTCTGCAATATACCCTTCAAATACAGGGACATTCCAGCAACAGGTGTACAAAATTAATAGCTTATTTTCATGCCTAGTTACATTTTTACGGCCCACAGAGAGAAGTTGATTTCAGATCACCCTGAAGAGCTGTTTTTTGCATGATAATTTATAAATAGCCACGCTTCTTTAAATAAACTTGCTATTCAATGTTTGAGTTTGAGTTTGAGTTTGAGTTTATTTAACCACGTGAAAAGTACACGAAAATACAATGTATACGTGGTTTGGTGCGAAGGGGAAAAAGCTGCATTTCACAGCTTGACTGGCCCCTTCACCCAGAAAAAAAAATCAAAACTACAAACTTACAAAAAAATTACAAACATTAGAGGCAGCGGAAAGCGACAATACCAAAGGAAACACGCGTGTGGCCCATGCCAGCAAATAAAAGAATCACAACTCTAAAATACATACAAAAATATTCATAACAAAGCAAAGCATGAAAGAATAAAAACTGAATAACCATTACAGAAATCACCCAACATTCATTTACAACACAATCAGCACATCCGATTTAACATTTCAGTTTTAGACAATATACGCAGATTATCAGTTGTTAGTTTCCATTTGTTCATCACACTTGGAAGGCGGTAACGTAATGTTTCAAATCCATAGTTTGTGCGAGAACAAGGTACATGCCATGTCTCCGTACAGCGAGTAACGCGACTGGCAGGATTCGGTCGCAACGTGGCCAAGGTGCGTAAAAAGGTACTTCCTCTGCGTATTTCCTATTTAAAAGCTGACAAAAGCTGGTATTCATAATGACAGGTAATCATTTATATATATATTTTGCAAATATTGAAGCAGTGTGTGCGTTAAAAGATTCACCTTCAATGCACCGCAAGGCATTTTTTTGTAACACGACCAGGTTCTTTAGAGATGCTTTAGAGCCTGTAGACCAGACCAGATGACAATAGTGTACACGTTAAGAAAAAAAGAGCATTGTACACTAATATTTTTTGTTTCACAGGTAGTATGTTCTGGCATCGACGCAACACACCTAGAACTTTACAAAGTTTGTGACTAATGTGTTCTGCATGGTAATTCCATGCCATATGTCCATTGTGTTCATGAAAATGGACACCGAGAGTTTTAACTGTTTGGCAAAGTTTAATTTCAACGTTATTAAGTATTAGCTTGTAAGACGTTTTAAATGACTTGGATTTCGCACGGAACAGTACAGCCTTGGTTTTAGAGCAATTAATGTGTGGAGAATTCGCCACAGTCCAGGCATATATTTTATTTAGTATTTCATTAGCAGAAACATTGATGTCATCAGCCGTTTCCCCAGAAAAAAATATACTAGTATCGTCCGCGTAGATTACATATTCTACAGAGCTGTCAATATGTACAATATCGTTGATAAAAATATTAAATAATAGGGGTCCCAAAATGCTACCTCGAGGTACGCCATTCTTAACGTTCATGGATGATAATAGCTCCCGATTGATTGATGCACATTGTTTCCTATTAAATAAGTAGCTTCTTATTAAAGCTAAAACGGTACCGCGAACTCCATAACAGTGAAGTTTTTCTAGCAAAATATCATGGTTTATTCTATCGAAAGCTTTCGAGAAATCTAAAAATACTCCTAGGGTAAGTTTTTTTGCTTCTATATTTTTTAGAATCAATTCCTTTTGGTATAGCAAGGCACTTTCGGTTGAGAGGCCTGACTGAAAACCGAACTGTGACGGCGTAATAATGTTGTGTTTATTAAAAAAATTTGATAACCGAATGAAAATAAGTTTTTCACACCCTTTAGAGAAAACTGGTAAAATCGAAATTGGTCTGTAGTTTCCTAAACTGCTTTTGTCCCCACCCTTATATATAACCGTTACTTTAGCGTTTTTAATTCTCTGAGGAAACAGCCCAGTGGTGAACACGAGATTATGAATATGTACTAAGCAGGCGCATATGAGATCTAAAATGTATATTATAGGTTCTAATTTTAAGCCATCTATGTCCTCGCTTTTACTCAATTTGAAATGCTGAAAAACGCTGATGACCTCTTGCGCGTCTGTAGAGTTTGCCAACACAGAATTATTTAGAGAATTATTTAAAGAGTTTTTTATTTAATGTTCAAATAGATATTCGCCTATTTTGGTAATTCAAAGTGGTTTATGATTCCAGACATATTATTCAGTATTCGCACACCCTTACTGAAAAGCAGAAACACTCTCTAAGCTAAAATATAAAATATATAAGGGTTTGGCCCCTTAGGTGATTGGGGGGGGGTGCAAAGTGACGCAATAAACTTGTAGATACGAAGCAAGAAGGCAACATATACGAAGCAAGAAGGCAAAGCACGGTGCCCTTTGTTTACCACGATACTACATTGAATAATTGAGGCACTTGTATTCCTTAAACAGTGGGCTTGCTTACCTCACTGAACGCTTAGACGATGCAAAGCACGTGGTTTGCCATATCACTATGATGCATTAGTATCATAATTCTATTCGTATTGCATGTTTACTTATTCCACATTGTATTTTCGCAAGTTTGTCTTCACAACTGCAGCCTTGCGCTACGTTTCTTTTCATATAGCATTGCTTCATTCAAGGTAGAGCATGAGAGAGTCATTGCGAACTTTTAACTCACAAGCACGTACATGCATACAATATTTTGAAGAGCCTGTTGTCTCCTTGTGCTAAAAATATTGTATAAAGCTAATGAAATACGGCATCCATGCAATCTACAGTGTTGGCCATCCTCAGGGTCACCAGCCGAGTGATTTTTAATGTAAATCCGGTATTCTAGCTCATTCTAAAACTTTTAAAACTGTACCTAACTAGAGGGAGCCCTCGGCTAGCGTGACAAAAATGAAGAGAACTTATCTTGCGTAAGCAAGTAAAAGAAGCGTTGTGACTGTGTGTTCTCCGCCGAGCAGTAATTTTTTATTGTCCATCAGCTTGATCAATATAGACAAAACAAAACTTAAACTGTAAATGTGTCGCCAACAGGCAAGCAGTATAGACCTTCTCTCTTGGACAAACCGCATGTGTTTCAATAAAGAGCAGAAAATGTGCGTCCTTCTTCATTTTTGGCGAGTGAACCCATCATCTTGAGAATGGTGGCGTGGTATACAAGGACTTGACATGCTGCTCCAGTCACCTCTTGCGAACGAAGCCTGCGAGTCCGAGAGCTCCCCCGATACCACCAGCAAGGGCCTCATTTGGAAGAATCACCATAACAGCTTGAATATAAAAAGGAAGGTAGTACCCAATTAGCTTCGTGGTAACAATTACCGTTTCAATGAGAAAAGCAAGTACAGCCGAATGTATACTTATTGTTCTAACATTTCTATTTCAATTAAAGCGTGAATGTTTATATTGAGAAGGAGGACCTAACATGTATATTCTGTCGTGCAACTGTGAAAGAAATACGAAATAAATAGTTTGAAGCAGCAGTCAGTTTGCTATTCTCATGAATCTTCTAGATGGCATGAAGGGCGTGCTTTAAGTGTAATCGCTCTGCTCGGATTTAGACGTAGTTTGAAGGCGTCCGCGCCTTGTACTTGTGCTTAAACGAAGTGGACGTCATGGTCAGTGCTGGCGCTTATATCATGAGGAAGGAAGGGTATATGTTTGAACGTGTCGTCTTTTAAACCGAAAGTTTGCCTTGAAGCTATGGACCACAAAAGTGGAGTCTCACTGGCTCCTGCGACCGAGTTTGTAGAAATAGTGTGCTGCTGGCTAGAAGACGAAACTAAGGGCTAGTTGGTTGTGTATGGTCGGCGGTTACAAATCTCAAACACAAAGAATAAACCAATCGGTCAATTCGAACTCGTCGAGTGTTTGAACAGCGCTTAAAGCTTCTAACTGCCTGCCATTCTTTCTGTAGCCTTCCAAATCGCTCTCGCAATGATTGTTTCGCCCTCCCGGCGAAATGGAATTTCTTATTGAAAGCAAACGCGCCACCTTGAGCGTGGCAACGTGGTAGGGCATGGCTCGGGCTGCAGCACCATTCACTTCTTGGGATCAATACCTTTGCCTCCGGCAACACCTCCAGCGAGACCACCAGCCAAAGCCTCATTCAGAGCCAGGATAATCACAGCTTAATCATGAAAGAGAGTACGCGACCAAATTAGCGTTTTACTAACAAGCACAACTCTTATTAAAGACATAGAATTGAGTCTAAATTTATTGTTCAAATTTTACATTTTGCATAAAATAAATCATTACTTTTTTATATTGACATTAAAAACTCTAAAATTTATTTCGCATGATTCGCAAATTAATACGAATCAACAACTTTTTCGATTATTTGTATTCCTTATTAGAAGCACTTCCTCGCCATTGTACAAATGAATTTTTTTTCTTTTGAAACGAAAGCAGCAACAAAGATTACCTCTTCATTGCACACGTGATTCAAGCTAATCTCGCAATTTTATGAGGTCTATAATAAGCTTTGCGTTATGTTATCATCAATACTAAAGAAACGTTGTTGTCCTGCCGCAGGGTCTAAGAAGTACATAGGAAAAAGACAAAGTTTGCTATTATCGCCAATTTGGGGTCACCTGGTATTCTTAACAATTATTATTTGAATGTATTTTTTTCAGCTATACTCGATCGATCTACACTGTAAATTTATCAAGTGATTTCGCTTACAATACTTGCAAATTTAACTGCGTCATTGTTTGAAGTAAGTTCAATACCCTTACCTAGTGCTACAGCGATAGCCACCAAGTCCATTCCAATAAGGTGGTTCATGATTTGAGCTGCATATAAATCACAGGCCGTGTTCTCATGAGTCACATATACAGTTTATGCAGAGTTGACAGATGGTGAAATGTTGATTGCTTATAATCACCAGTACACAACCAAGAGGGCCTGCTGCGTAGTATCCTCTAATGCGAAACGTTTTTTTAGCACACTGCAGCTACATTCAGTGTTTCTATCTATCTATCTATCTATCTATCTATCTATCTATCTATCTATCTATCTATCTATCTATCTATCTATCTATCTATCTATCTATCTATCTATCTATCTATCTATCTATCTGTCTGTCTGTCTGTCTGTCTGTCTGTCTATCTATCTATATATCCATATAACTAATCTATGTTCACGTGATTGCCTGTTTTACTACGGGCATACCATGTAGAGAACGGCATTGTAACGCGTTCGAAGAATATAGCTGGATAGCTATGCAATTATTCCCGCCAAAAATTCGTGGACCCTAAAGCTTCGTCTGTAGGAGTTTAACGCGATAGCGACATCCTGTTTCTAGCTCGTACTTCGAAGACTTTTTTTTTAATTTGCTATACACCCACTTTGTAGCCTTCACTAAATAGGCGCAGTATAGTTTCTGCGGCTTTTGTACTGGGGCACCAGCTTTCAACCACGCAGTCAATATACTAATCACATATTCTGACACCTATTGGCAACGGACGCTTGTCCCACGCATTATGCCTGCAATATTTCATGTTTCATTGTGCAGCATGTATACAGGGCACGGTTGTTCGGGACACATGAAAGCTACTCTCACTGCACTTCTAAGCAAATGAAGAACTTTTCACTGTTCACACAAGTGAAAGCGGGCCGTGTGGTAGAACACCCGCTTGCCTCGCAAAGTATTTGTGCGTTTTCGGATTCGATCCCCACTTAGACAAAAGCAATCCTGATTTGGTCACCACTCTGCTCCAGGATTTTTTATCATTCATTTATTTTCTTGGCATCGTTCTCAATTTTCGTCAACGCATAAGATGATGATTTTTCGCTCACAACCACCAACGCTGATATTTCTACGAATCGAGCTCTTTAACGCTATTGCGTTAAATTCCCTCGCTCAGGTTCTCAAACACCTAATTGCGCGGCACATAACCGCGTAAATCTGGCCATGCCTAACGGGTATGCGCCAGAAATAGTGACTGAGAGTTTCTATTGATCGAGGAACGGCGGTAACAGGCATTCAGAATTTTAATTTATGAGTGTTAAGAAAAACTTACACCGGCAGGATTGTGCTGATGAATGCATCAAATAAATATGATAACCGCCACAGGAATCCAATACAATGACTCTAATAGGCAATCAAGTATTATATTACAGAGGCACGCCAGGTCTCGGAACTGCTTTCGAAAAAGACTGACTGAATGACTTCTTTTGGTCCTGAGGAGCCGATGACCCCCTAAGGAGGGCCGGCTGCGAGCTGCGCCCATGACGGGACTCGGAGGTACAACTCGATGGCCATGTCATCAACCCTCCGGACGGCCGGAATTTGGTCATCTTCGTGGGTTTTTGTGAGGAGAGAATCAAAGTACTTTTCTGCGATAGGAGACCCGTCATCCTCGCGCAACTCGGGGCATTGCTAGGGCATATGTTGTAAGTTGCATCGCGAGTGAGCAAACTGCCGGTGAGCAATATTCTCCTGTTTGTAGGAGAGGAAGGATAGCGCATGTGGTCGTTTCAGTCGAGGGTGCAGTGACGGAAACTCTCAAGAAGGAGTCTCTCAAGAAGGAGCGTATGTATTTGCAAAAGTGGGTGTCGAGGCCTGTTTCGGTTATGGACCGTAGGATGTGTGCGTGTGTAACCTTGTTTAATGCATTTTCGAGGTCTAGTGCTAGGACTGCCTGGTTGTCCCGCATCCTAACAGAGAGTACACGGTGCTTTAGCATTACCATTACGTCTTGTGTTGACTAGGAAGGGCGAAAGGCAATTTTATTAAAGGGTGGGAGATTATGTTCCGCCGTTTGTTTGGTTGCTCGCTTGAGTATGGCGTGCTCGGCTAGTTTGCCTACACATGAAGTAACGGAGATCGGTTGGAGCACGCGAGGGGTTTACCCTGATTTGGTATGACAACTACAGCGGTTCTTCGCTAGTCTAACAGTAGTTCACTGGTCTCTCACACCTTGTTGATGAGTTTGAGAGAAGCTGAATGTTATTTTTTACTACATTTTTAAGCAATTTGTTAGCTACACCATCTGGCCTTGCAGCCGAGTTGCACTTTTGGTTGGCGAATACTGCTCCTATTTCCGCGCACGTGAAGGGGCAGCCCAGTGAGTCGTCGCCTTCCTGGGGGTATGGAACTGGATAATCTGCGTCACACCTCTGTTCACTGTGCAGAGGTAATGGGCTGCGAGTTTTTTAGTGATTTGGTCGTTAGTGAAATCAGCTTGTTGAAGCTTCTGCATTAATCTATCTATAGTTAACTGTTAATCTGATTTCGTGGGTTTGTCACCTAGGAGCTGCTTGAGTATGTTCCATTTGGAACCTCTGCGCATTTGTGCATCTAAAGAGTTCCATACTTCATCCATCGCTGTTTAGCCAGCGTACCACTATGCTTGTTATGCTTGCTGCGCCTAGGCGCTTGATTGCAGGTGTGGTATCGATCCCTTCCTCTCTGAGAATAGTAAAGAGATCACTAATAGTAGTGTAACTGTTTGAATTGTTGTTTCGGATATCGCGGAACTGATCGCAGTCTATGACTTTAAATACACGAGGTGTGAGAGTAGAAACGCCAAGGGTGATGCCACAATTATAGTGATCACTACCTCGGTTCATTAGGGTGTTAAGCCATGTGAGGGTACGAGTATTTCTCGTGAGGGCTAAGTTGGGCGCCGTGTTCCTGGTAGACGGCATCCCTGTGCGAGTAGGGATTGTGGGGTTGGTGTTGAGCGTTAGGCAGTAGTGCGCAAACTGCGCAGCAAGCACTTCTTATTTAGCATGGACGTAACCGTATCCCCAGTCTAGATTGGGAGCTTTCAAGTCTTCAGCAAAGAGGAGGAGGTGGTCTCCGAATTTCTTATTCATTTTCTGAAAGAGGGCATTGAAAGTTTCTCTTTGGTTAGCTGGTGAGCTGTAAACATTTAAGATGAAGACTAATTCTTTAAGATGCGAATTTGGTATAAGTTCGATTAAGATGTGTTCTACATTGAGATCAGGGGAACTTCATGTTTGAGGTAAGCTAAGTATTTTAAACAAATGCGCCGATCCACCATTTACCCAACTAAAAGCGGGCTCAACCCGGTAACCCCACAGTGCAAGATTATCAGTGAGCGTTTCCTGAGTAGGAGGAAAGAAGTTCTTTCAGCCGTAGAGCGCAGTAATTGTTGCAAGGCGTCTTTCCTTTTAGGGAAGCTTTTCTGAAGCTAGGACAGTTCGACGGCCAGATGATTATATTGCTTAAGGTAGCCATGTTTACTGATCGTTTATTTGCGGTCACAGCATTATGTGATGTTGGTCCGCTTCTGGAGTTTCGAGACGTGCGGAGAGTTCATTGCTCCGCAATTCCACGGGTTTCAACTGAACTAATAATCGAAGCAGAACTACTCTAGCAAAGATATCATGTGAGCCATAATGCTCGACATCGTTAGAGGCTCTTCGTAGGCCTGCTTGGGCGCTGCACGACGTTTTTCTCCTCGTACCATAGCCGGAGCGGTGGAATTTCCCGTGTTCTCGCGTAGCTCAGCGAGTCGGGTTGCTTGTATAAGCGTCTTAATCTCAGTGAGGTCTTTGCGTAAGCTAGCGTTCTCGCGTTCGAGAAATTAAATTTTGTCTACTATGGGCTTTTGCGGGGAAGAGCACTTAGGGGTGCGGGTCTCACCTTTTCCGGCGATCTTGTTGGCCCGCGTGGGTTTGAAGACAGCTGGGGCCAGTGAGCTGCTTGGCTGGGTGAGGTCGACTAGCTAGGGTACTGCTGTGGTCGTAGGCTTGTGCCCTGACTTGGGGTTAAGTCGCGTAGTTGCTTCTTTAGTCGTTCGCTTCTTGTTGCGTCCACGGCGGTGCTGCCTGCAACGTCGTACGAGGTAGGGTACGTGGTATCAGCTCCGGCAAGTCCGGTGCATGTTACGTCCATCGGCGTACGGAGCAGTCCCGAACGCGTCTGCAGTCGGCGCCGCCCGCGTCTGTCCCGCCTCGAAAAAAATCATTCGTCTTCGTAATGTTTGACAAGCGTTTGTTAAATTGAACCATTTCTTAGCGAACTTTGGCGACTCTGAGCGTATCTATCTATTTATCTATCTATCTATCTATCTATCTATCTATCTATCTATCTATCTATCTATCTATCTATCTATCTATCTATCTATCTATCTATCTAGCCTCCTACGAGTTTAGATCTTCTGGCTGTTTTCAGAATGGCATCAATACGAAACTTGGTATGGCTTAACATGATTGTATGAAGAACATATTTGACAAGTCATAGAATGAAAATCATCACTTGTTTGTCATTGATGTCATAATTTACAGTTCTTGGTTTTGCTGCTTTTGCGGTGGTTTCATTCACATGACATGTTGAAAACTGGTATGGTAAGTCATGACTGCATGGCGAACACAAGTGACTGACCTTAACATGAAAACCATGGCATGCGTGGAATATAACAACATGACTACATGCCACACTTATGACGAGCTCGCGGCCGTTTTGCTAGCTTCGCATTTACCAAATTTGGTATTACGGGACTTGCATGGATGACAAAGGTATGTGACTGATGCGAACAGGATAACCATGAGATGCATGTCATGTAAAAACTTGAATGTATGCCACGCTCCTGATGCGCTCGAGGCTGTTTCGCGTGCTTCCCATATTCTAAGGTTGGTATGGCTAGTCGAGAATTGTTGACAAATGTATGCAACTGGTGCAAACATGATAATCCTGACATGCGTGTCATGTAACAACATGACTACATGAAACGTTCGTCATGCGCTCATGGCCGTTTCGCTAGCTTCCCATGTACCTAATTCGGTATTACGTGACGCGAACGGACCCCATAGATGAATGACACGTCCAAACATGATAATCATCACATGCTTGTCATGTAACAACACGACTACATGACACACTCATGATGCACTTGCACCCAATTCACTAGCTCCCCATATGCAAAATTTTGTAATGCATCACGTGAATGGATCACGAAGAGATGTGACAGGTGCAAATATAATGACGTTCATGTAACATTACAAGCAACACTCAAGACGCGAATACACTTTGACATGACTCGGCGCGCGTTCGAGCCGGCGTTCGCTTCGTCGCGTGACGCTGGCGGTGCCACGCCAAGCACCGATCTGCCTGCCATATACTTGCAAGCGTACGCCGCACTGCATCGCTTTGACGCACGCGCGTTTGAGTGCGCCCGGCACGTCTCTGTCACAAAGAGAGGCAGATGCAGTGCCGTCTGGGTATCGTCGTCGGCGCGAAATGCAGCATGTCGCCTTTCGCACCGACTGCCGCCGGCCCGCGCCGACGGACGCTGGTCGCGCCGGTCGCACCTGGCGTCTAGAGAGCTCGCGTTTTACTAGAGTAGCTTCTCTGCGCCGAGCGTGCGTGCACGTCAACTTGACGCCGGAGTGTATTGGGTCCTTCATGGTGTGCTCACGGCCATTTCAATAGCTCCACATATACCAAATTTTGGTATCACGTGACGTGAATAGACGATGAATGTAAATGACTCGTGCAAACATGATAATCATGTTATGCGTGCCATGTAAAGCCTCACTAGTTGTTACGCCCCTAGCGCGCTCGCGGTCGTTTCACTAGTTCCACATATAGCAACTGTGGTATTAAGTACGCAACGTGCATGAACGACAAATGTAAACGACACGTCCAAACATGATAATCATGGCATGCGTGTCATATAAAACGTGACTACATGCTACGCTCATAGCACGCTCGCAGCCGTTTCGCAGGCCCCATATACACCAAATTTTGTATCAGGTGATGTGTATATGTGACGAACGTAAATGACACATCAAGAGATGACAATCATGACATGCAGCTCATGTACGGCATAATTAACCACCACCTCCTAACGTTGTGCTGATTTTAAAGTGACATATCAACCTTCCTCATTCGTGCTTCGCATATCATCGATTTTCACTGTACGTAGCAACTGCCAATTTCGTCGTTGCTGTGTTCGCTGTCTTGGTCGATAGACGTTACTGAGAGTTGTCTTCTCAGGTTATCCTAAATTGCATACTTAAGCGTCATCCTCTGATGTTGTCCACATAGCACTCAGAAGCGCCAACATCCTCGCAAGTGCAAGCGCTACGTAATAGCTTACCACATCTGATGCTGGTAATACCAAATTGCTCTAGGCACCATTGTACAACGTTAAGCAACTTGTTATAATATTGATATGCTACTGCAAACAGATCTGTGTGCGTGATTTGTAGATATCTTTAGCGTCGATTTTCAACGTTTTTTTTTTCAATAAAGAAACAACACCACAGTGGCCTTTCTTTCGCATAATTCACAAAACATCAATTCGCATGGTAATTTCATTATGGGAATTGTTTGGCAGAAACTATTCGGCAAAACATGGCAATTTATTTTCAAGTGTTCAGGTGTAAATACCCTTCCGTCCCGTCGAATATAAGCGGACTTTTTAACTACATTCGATTCAGACCTAAATAAATGGCACAGAATGTGTTCATTTTAATTCTAATTGATCTAGCACTTGCGGCTTGATTACCCCCAAAATATAATCAAAGTGGAATTATTCAAAATATTTTCGTAATGTAACTTGGTTTGGTATTTAGAAATAAGTTCGTTTCTAGTAGACTTATTATACAGCAGATATGGCAGTATCAGGTAATAGAAAATGTGACTAGCACACAACGCAATCTCACCTGTAGTCGGATTCGTAACCTCGGAGAATCTCCGCAGGTTCATTCGAGAATTCGAACACTTTAGATAGATAAACAACAGGAAGAGCTTAATCGATCTCTCTCAATGCGTAAAAAAAGAAAGTCAACTGAGCATTAAAGGACTGGCACTTCCTTTGTGAAGCGGATGTCAAATTCAACGCAAAAGGAATAAAATAAATATGCACCCAAGTGTGCCTATTTTTGCTTCTAATTATAGTTTCGACACGCACCGAGACTAATAACAAGGGATGCACTCTACCAATGCCGAACTAAACTCCTTGATTTTCACGAGCACTCGCATATCTGTGGGCAGTCACAAATGGTGCCATGTAGTAAAAACACAGAGAAACAACAAAACTTACCTACCACATACCTTCGTTTCTACATCTACACCCTCTTCTCTTAAATATCTACGTACAAAAAAGCATTACAATCACAGTCATAGTTCATACCAGGATTCATACCTCAACTGCCCAGGTAAGTTTAAATTTTTAATGGTGCTGCCAAAATAGCTTGTTCTCTGAAATAAATCAATTACATTTCTGGAATAAAAAATTAGCACATCCCACGTACAGTGAGAATTGATGATATGCGAAGCATGAATGAGAAATGTTGATATGTCACTTTAAAATTAGATGAACGTTACGAGATGGAGGTAAATGATAACGCACATGACTTCCGTGTCATGATTATCATGTTTGGATGTATTGTTTAGCTTCGTCATCTATTCGCGTCACGGGATAATAAATTTAGTATATGTGGAGCTAGGGAAACAGCCGCGAGCACGCCATGAGCGTGGTTGATTGTCATCTTCTAACATGACACGCGCGTAGGATTATCGGGTTTGCGCCAGTCATATATTACCGCATCCATTCACGTCACGTGAAACGAAATTTGGTATATGCGGAGCCAGCAAAACGGTCGCGAGCACAAGTTGAAGGGCCCAATATACTCCAATGTAGCGTTGACGCGTGCGCGCGCTGGGCAAAGGGACGCTACGTTAGCAAAACGCGAGCGCTCTATAGTCTGACGCCAGGCGCGACCAGAGTCGGCCGTCGCGGCCCGGCGGCAACCAGCGCGAAATGCGACATGCTGCATTTAGCGCCGATGCCTTACCCAGACAACACGGCGTCTCCATCTTTTCGCGACGGAGGGACGCCGGGCGTGCTGAAACGTGCATGTGTCAAAGCAACGCAGCGAGGCGCGCGCCTGGGAGTATATGGCAGGACCGGCACCTGGCGTGCACCTGGACCGGCGTCTGGCGAGCACGTGCACCGCGTCATGTCGAAATGAATTGGCGCCTTGACTATGACATGTAGTCATGCTCATACATGACACGCATCTCACGTTTTGCATGTTTGCACCAGTATCATACCTTTCTCATCCATTCACTTCCCCTAATTCCAAATTTGGTATAAGTTAAGCTAGCGAAACGACCGCCAGCGCATCATGAGCGCGGCATGTAGTCATGTTAGTACATGACACGCATCTCATGATTATCATGTTTGCACGAGACACATACCTTCGTCATCTATTCACGTACCCTAATACCGAATTCGGTATATGTGACGCTAGCGAAACGGCCGCCAGCGCATCATGACAGTGGCATGCAGTCATGTAGTTACATGACACACAAGTCATGATTTTCCTGTTAGGGTCGGTCACTTGTGTTCGCCTTGCAATCATGCATTACCATACCAGTTTTGTAACATGCTATGTGAACGAAACCACCGCAAGAGCAGCAGGACCCAAGTTGGAAATCATGACATACATTCATGAATTTCATGTTTTGACTAGTCAAATATATTCTTAATACAGTCATGTTATGCCGTACCATTTTTGCTATCGATACCATTATCGGAACAGCCAGAAGAGCTAAAAGTCGTAAGTAGCCATATAGATAGATAGATAGATAGATAGATAGATAGATAGATAGATAGATAGATAGATAGATAGATAGATAGATACGCTCAAAGTCGCCGAAGTTTTCCAAGAAATGCTTCGCATTTGAAAAGAGCTCAAGAACCATAGGTCGGCTTACCCAGTCACGAAACTACTTACTTGAATTATAATTGAGCCTTGAGTCTTGGTAGTAGAGATTGAGGCCTCGAAGTGAAAGCACTGTAGTCTAGGATGTACTATTTTGCTATCCACCTACCACACGCTGATGTACCTATATTTGAAGATACAAAACCAAACGGTGCAAAGTGAAGCAGCAACAATGAATCCCCCCCCCCCCCAAGATGAGGCGAGTGACGTTACACTGCGGGTAAAAAACACTTGCAAAGTGATCAAGAAAGGCTAGTTACAAGCTGACAGACTTATGCTTTGAATTGTATTCCCCCGGCTTAGACTAAGCTGTGAGCATTATAATTATGTGTTGAGAAATTGTACCGAGTTGGTTTGAGAATTTTAAGAATGACTTTGTGTGAGCCCATAGGCGAAATATATTGTTACGTTCAGAAATGTGTTTATTACGCTGTGGCGTACTGGAAGATATGATGGGGTCGTGCACAGGAGGCCTATCTCGCTCGCCGAACGTCCTCTTCTCTAATCTGCCTGTTCTCCGCTACTCATAGGCTCATACGCAAATCACATACGCATAACGTTTCCCTCCGCGCAGACGAAGCCCACCGGGCGAGTTAAAGAGTCTCTCTGGAAATATGGCGCTTCAAACTTGCTATATGGACTAGTTCAGTCTTTGCAGATTGCCGGCCATTTGAATGAAGACGTGCTACGCAGTAGGTTACATCGCTTATGCGGTCTAGAACAACATAAGGTCCCGCATAGTGTGCCACCAATTTTTCACTCAACCAAAGTTTCCTATTTGGCGTTCACAGCAACACGTGCTCTCCGCGAAAATACGTCACGTGTCGATGTTGATGGTCAAAACGTGTCTTCGAGCGATCTTGAGAAGCGAGGTTGCGCAGGTAAGCAAGACGTCGGGCTTCTTTTGCACGGCAGACGATGTCGGACATATCGGAATCATGGTGGTCCAAAAACGGGAAGATGGTATCCAGGGTATGACGAAGTAGCGGAGCATACAGAAGAAAAAACGAGCTGTAGCTGGTAGTCCCATGCTGTGCGGTGTTAAATGCGTAAGTGATGAAAGGTAGCACGCCACCCTAGTTTTTGTAATATGCTGCGACATACATATTAAGCATGTTCGTGAGGGTCCTGTTAGTTCGTTCCCTCAGGCTGTTTGTTTGGGGATGATATAGCGTAGAGTGCCGAAAGCTTGAACCGCATAGATGAAGCATTTCTTCAACCACGTCTGCAGTGAATTGTCGCCTACGATCACTGATAACAGTTTCAGGAGGTCCATGTCGTAGAACCACAAAACGCAGCATAAATAAACACACGTCAGTTGCAAATACCGATGGTATAGCAGCTGTCTCGCAGTACCGTGTTAAGTGATCGGTACATACGACTATCCAGCGATTCCCATTAGAGGACCTCGGAAAGGGACCTAGAATTTCAATCCAAACTTGCTCGAATGGAGTTCTAGGGGGTGGAATAGGATGTAGTCACCCTAGAAGAGCACTCGTAGGGCGCTTGCGACGTTGGCACTTGTTGCAACTAGCGACGTACTCTTCCGTCGTCTGGTGCAATTTCGGCCAGTAAAATCTATCTTGAAGCTGGCAAAGAGTTTTATCTGGGCCTAGATGGCCGGAAGTTGGGTAATCATGCATAACCTGCAAGACGGAAACGCGAAGGCTCTTCGGAACCACGAGGAGATACCGTAAGCCGGTCGTCACATAGTTCTTTTTGTGCACAAGCCCGTCGCGCATGCAGAAGCGAGTCGCCGATGGTCTTGACTCGGTAGGAAGGAGCTCCTGTATGGTGCGGTTCCTTTGCTGCTCAATCTTAAAGGCGTTGGTATCAGGAAATGGCAGGTCCAATGGCGCAATCTAGGTGTCGAAGTTGTCCGCGTCGCAGTCCATCGATGGAAGCGCTAGTTGCGAAAGACAATCTGCATTAGCGTGACGACTACCGCTTTTATAGGAAACCATAGAGTCGTATTCCTGAAGACGGAGTGCCCAGTTCGATAGACGACCAGATGGGTCACGCTGTTTGACCAACCAGCAGAGCCAATGATGATCTGTCATGATGGTAAATGGGCGTCCATACAGGTAGCACTGGAAGCGCTGCACTGCGATGACTACGGCGAGGCATTCTTGCTCTGTGATGGTATAGTTACGCTCGGACATGCTTAGCGAGCGACTTGCATACGCAACGACATGTTCTCTGGTATCCAAGCGTTGAACCAACATGGCACCTACACCGACTCAGCTAGCGCCTGTGTGAAGATCTGTGGGAGCCAGAGGATCGAAGTGTCGAAAAATAAGATGGGATGTCAAAAGGAACTTCAACTTAGAAAAATTGAACGTACATTTCGGAGTCCAGTTAAATGGCGCACTTTTCTGAAGCAGGCACGTGAGTGGGTGCGCGATATTGGCTAATCCAGGGATGATTCGACGAAAGTATGAGCAGACACCCAAAAAGCTGCGTCGTTCTTTTGCTGAGTGAGGATGCTTGAACGCCTCCACTGCAGCCATTTTCGCGGGATCCAGCCGTATGCCTTCTCTGTTCCCTAAGTGTTCAAAGATGAGTGTTTGGCCTTTTCCGAAACAACATTTTTTTGAGCTGAGCACAAGCGTGCTTTGCTTAGGCAGTTCAGCACGAGGTCAAGGTGTGTGTTGTGCTCACAGAAGGTGCGCCCAAAAATCACAACATCGTCCAGATAACACATGCATACTTCCCACTTCAAACCACGCAGAATGTTGTCCATGAAGCGCTCAAAAGTTGCAGGCGCATTGCATAGCCCAAATGGCATCACCTTGAATTCAAAAAGTCTATCTGGTGTAACAAATGACGTTTTCTCTTGATCTTCCTGCTGCATTGAAATCTTCCAATACCCTGACCTCACATCGACAGGCGAAAAGTAGGAGGCTGATGAAAGACAGTCTATTGCATCATCAGTACGTGGTAGTGGGTACACGTCCTTCTTTGTGATGCCGTTGAGACGGTGGTAGTCAACGCAAAATCGCCATGTTCCATCTTTCTTCTTGACCAATATTACGGGAGCGGCCCACTGACTGCATGTTTCCTGAATCACATTCTTCTTTACCATCTCGCCAACATGTTCATTTATGACTGCACGTTCCAAAGGCGAAACCCGGTATGGCTTTTGTCGGAGAGGTCTATGGTAAGCCGTATCTATGCGGTGCTTTACAAAAGAAGCAGGGAATGACAGTGGAGCCTGTAGCTGTGCGAAGTCGGAAAGATCAGCAAGTTTGCACAGAATACTCGCCGTGTCATTAGGCTCGTTGGTGCTAAGAGGCTTGTCAATCATTGCCATTATGGAGTTGTCCCTGGCGTGCAAATGATTGGAATCGGGCTTATGCGCAGAATCACTGCTCTTTGCAAGAATGGCAAAGAAGAACACCTGATGTTGACGGATCTTACCAAGTTGCAGACCCTCCGGCAGTACTGAAGGTTCATTGAAGCCGTTTATCACCCACAAACCAGTATGCCCTTGCACAACCGACAACGTACATAAGGGTATTAGAATAATTTTCTTTATGCAGCTGAGGTGAATGGGCTCTACGGTGGCATCAAACGGCGTCTTGGTTGCAGGGGAACTGACGACAGGAACACACTTGGCAGACAAGTGTGGTACAGTTGCGTCCATGGACTCCGAAAGGGTGCTTTCCATACTGGGCGGGCTTTCCGTAAACGCTACTGAAACATTGGAATCTACTGTAATCTCTCCTGTGCAGAAATCGACAGTGGCACCACAAAGATTCAGGAACTCGAGTCCTAAAATTACATCGTGCATTGGAACGAATGTGAACAGCAAAATCAGCAATAAAATTTTGGCCACCCAATCTGACAGTCACTGCGCAGACACGAACAGGTTGTAAGACATCTCCGCTCACTCCACGAAATGTATCAGCACGGTCCAAACAGAACATAACCTTTCGTCCAAGAAGGAGTTTGAATGATAGACTCATCACTGATATGGTTGCACCTGTGTCCACTAAGGCCATTGTTGAGACACCGTCGATTAGCACACGAACCTTATTTCTAAACGTGCAAAATTAAAGGAAGCATTTCTGTGGAAATCAAAGAGTGTCCAGTGACCTCCACTCCAATGGTCGCACCGACTAGTTTTCCGTAGGCTGGCAAATGTAACAATGGTCGCCAGCTTCGACGTAAGCCCGCCTGCCGACCTTGCCGCTACTATCAGGACAATAGTGCGCGAAGAGCTAAAGCGACAGGACACACTGGTAGACGACACCATCCATCCTCCGCCTGCCTTTTCATCCTACTATGCAGCACCTCCACCACTATGTTACGTTTAGAAATGTTTCTATTTTGCTGTGGCGTATTGGTAGACTTGAAGGGGTCGTGCACCGGAGGCCTATTTCGCTAGCCGAACGTCCTCTTTTCTAATTTGCCTGTTCCCCGCTACCAAGAGGCTCATACCCAAATCACATATGCATAAAAATACTTCTAAAGGACCTCCCTATGTTTTGATTACAATGCGAAGAACGCTTGTAGTCTTGCTCATGCGTAACGTTTGGGGGTTCCTCTCACGTTTAGATTATGTGGCGTACGTTCATACTAGCACTGCAATCTTCACGTATTTTTATAAAGCAATATTTTAAATTATGATGCGTACGTTTTTTTCAGCTACAGAGAACGAAGCTGTAGCTGCACTTTTGCAGTTGGGTATGTTGAGGTGGATTTAACTGTAATAGGTAAGTCATGCCTGCTGTATGTGACACTTTTGTGCTATGTGTAGGTGCATGCAGTGGACATGTGCACAATTGCACAGTGAGAGAAAAAAAGCCAAGGGATTCAGGAATTTCGAATAGTTTCTGAATGTCCTACTACTGCAGAAAACGTCTGCAAATCTAGGAGAGTGAAGGCACGCAAATGCGGTAGATAGGCCAAAAACCAGTGCTATGTTTTTTTTCAGTTGCACAGCATGGCGTGCCGAATACTGCTAATCATAATTGTGCTTCTAGCAGAGTGTTAAGCCACAACTTCATTCACGCTATAATCATGAGTGCCATTGCGTAAATACAATAATGATATCTGGTGTTTGACGTCCCAAAACCAAGATATGGTAATGTGAGATGCTGTAATGTAGGTATTCGGAAATATCAACCCTCCTGGTGCTCTTTAACGTGCAGTGACATCACACAGTGAAGAGGACTAGTGCATTTCACCTCCTTAGAAATGTGACTGCCGTCACAGATAAGTGACTGCCGGAGGAAACCTGCAACCTTCGGGTTAGAATTGTAGAAATCAAGCCTGAGGAATGTACTTTTAGTCAAGTAAATGCTACACAGCAATGTAGGCAGCGAAATTGTAGCTTTTACAGGATCAGCTAACGTGCAAAAGGACTGTGGTTTGAATCCCGGGGCTCTACCTTTTCCAACCGTAGTTAAAAAGTGTTTCGCGTCATGATGGAATTGCGTTCAGAGGCCTGGGGTGCGGCCTCATAGCTGACCACCACCGGTAACCCACTCCCGTACGAAAAAAGGATTGGCCACCCTGGTGCAGAATCTGGCCACTACCTCCCACATGCATTCACCAATTAACGCACGGCCTTCAGTTCCCAGCGACTGCGACGCAGCTGACAACGGCTGCGGTCAGATCTGCAACGCAGCAGTGCTTGCTAAGAGTCTCTGGTTCGGCCAAGGCCAAACAAGAAGTTGGTATCGTTTAACAATAGAACCTTATCTAGTGAGGTAGGTCTAGCTGTGATGTTCGACGAGCGAGATGGTGTAAAATAGGACGCAATAGGGCTCAGTGAGGTTACGAGGACAAATGAGGCCTATACAAGGCACGTCCTTTGCTATTATGGCTTGGCTGACAGATCTTGGTGTGGGGTTGCTTGTTCATAGAAACATAATCTGGTACATCGAGGAAGAAATATAGAAAAGGTGCTAGGTATCCTAATTAAACCCAATAATATATATGACATGATGGTGGTACACACTTACGCGACTACATCCAGCCATGCTGACGTTCTAGTTCAACGCTTCTTTGAGGACGTGGAATCAGCAATGAGTAAGGTAAAAACACAATAAAGTATACTAATGGGTGACTTCAATGCTAAGGAAAGGAAGAAGCAGGCTAGAGACCAGACATTAAGATATATGGCAGTGGTACTATAAATTACAGAGAAGAGTTATTAACGGAATTTGCGGAACGCAATAGTTTACGGATCTTACGAATAGCTTATGGACCGAAAATTGGCGAACTATACGTGAACAGAAGGAGCCCTAATAGCGAAAATAAAAATGCAAAAAGATTTCATACTGAGTGCCCACCCAAGAATCGTGCACGATTTGGAAGTGCTTGGCAAGGTACGATGCGTTGAACTAGAATGGTAAGGTCCTGAATTCGCTTAGACTTGAAGAAGGAACAATGACTCTGATACGCAAAAAGCCAATAATCAGGTAGCACTCAGAGGGAATGTACTGGAATTCAGGGTCTCGCCAAGAAACGGGTACTCACTCCTAATGAGCAAATCAGCGTGAACGTTCATACAATAAATGATTATCGTGTTGACGCAATAAATGATAAAAGAGTTTGAGGTACGGTTGTAAGACAGGAGACTGCCAAGATGACCGAGGAGATGAAGACTCTCCTTAAGAATGTCAAATAATGAAAGTTTCAACCACAACAAACAAAATAGAATTGGTAAAGATTTCGAAGTTTTTTAGTAAGCATAAGGTATCCGATGAAAGAAGGTTTAACAAGGAGAGAATTGAACATGCTCTAAAGAGTGGAGGAAGCGTCAAAGCGGTGAAGAGGAAGCTTTTGATAGGCAAAAACCAGATTTATGCACTAAGACATCAGGAAGGAAAAGTCCTGATGGATAGAATAGTTAAAATGGCCGAGTAGTTTTACAGAGATCTGTACAGTTGCCGGCACAATCACGGCTATATTGTGATAACTGGCAGTGTGTCAGATGACGTCCCAGCAGTAATGACAGAAGAAGTCAGGAAACCCTTGGAGGAAATGCAGAGAGTCAAAGATTATGGTAAGGATCGGTAACGTCAGATGTGCTGAAAGACGGAGAACGGATTGTGTTAGAAAAACTAGCCACCATGTTTACGAAATGTCCCCTGGTGGGGAGAGTACCAGAAATTTGGAAGATTCTAACATCGTTTTAAGATGCAAGAAATGATATGAAAGGATTTGAGCAATTACCGGCCAATAAGCTTGTTCTACATCCTATAGAAGCTGTTTAAAAGGTCAATGCTAAGAGAATCAAGACAGCTTTAGAAGTCAATTAACCAAAAAAACAAGCATGATTTTGAGCAAGACACTCAACAATCAAACACATTCATACTATCAGTCAGGTAAAAGGGAAATGCTCAGAATACTGCCAAGCACTATATACGGGGTGCCCCACGCAACTTTAGCCAGAGTTGAAAAATATGCTGGAACACGTGATTACGACGCGAAGAAATGCGTGTTGCTCACCTTTGGCTGCAGTTAGTCAGGCTATTTTTTGTGTTTTGATATATTGTTTATTATGGTCTGTTTGATTAACTAACTTTTGAATGAACGAGAATGGATAAATAATTTCAATGCGAAAGTTGTAGATCGGTTTGCGAAACGTCCAAGTAGATAGTTTTCAACTTTATATTTGTTACGTATTAGTAATTTTCTGCTAATTGCAAATGCTCGCGAGATACAAAAAATACCCCTACACCAACCAGGTCGCGCGTCAGTGCACACGATGATTTTATTGCCCCCTAACGCTCCGCGTACGAATGACACGCTTCTCTCGCACCGGTTCATAACAGCGATAAGTAGTCACAGCGGTTAGCATTGTTGTGTTCGATAGCAAAACGTGCTGCGGCTGATAGCAAAAGCCACCACCACCTTATGTGGATTAAGCATTCACTCCTCAGGTATTCATTCAAAGTGCAGCATTGATATCGGAAAATGCAGATATACCACAATTCGGCTAAATAATTTGAGGCATATGTGGTCGAAAATTGGTAATAGTATTACTGAGCTTAAAACACTGTACGCATGCCCTTCCTTTAACTTGTAGACCAAATTTGGCGCAGAAGAAGATATACTTATGAAATAATTTTTTACACAAACATCCAGACGAGATTCCGAAAAGCTCAGGAGGCCGCCACGTGACCAATAAACTATTTGTCTGCGAAATATTCTAGCAGTTACCTTGTTTAATGCAGTAAAATCAGTGCAATTTTTTTCGAATACATTTGCGGTGGTCACCAAAATGGCTGGAACGTCTGATGTGGAATGACCCAATAGCCAATTTTTCCATTATAAAATCGTGTCAATGTCAGCTCATTCAAGAACACTAGTATCATTCGCATTTTATTACGTAACTGTACAGTACTTAATTTTACAAGTTACCTGCACTGAATACCTTCTCAATGCACATACCGTCATGTATGCTCAGTGGCATTGTGCTTTTGTGCAATACAGATAAAATATGTATATGTCGTTGAGCGTCGTACTGTATTCCTTTTAATAAACTAATCGAATAAGTACCACGGTAGATCTGCAGAAATACACATGCAGCTATGTTGATGCAGACTAAAGCATAGAACTTGACATTCACTTAGATTGGTCGTTGCATGCAACTTATGGAACATTGTCAACTTGGAGCAGCACATTTTTATTTGCCTGCGCTAGCAAGTTGAAAGGGTATAGTAGGGTTCATATCTACGGCATGAAAGGCATAATGATTCTGCCACAGTGCGCTTTTTATGGCGTTTATTGCTCAGCATACATTTTCTAGCATTTCTCACTGCAAAGGAGCCCGATGACGCTGAATATGCTTGCTATGCACTCAATTTATACTGACACTTAAGAGAGCAATTAGTTATGCATGGTGCACACTGTATGTTGTACTCTTTGTGAAATATCAGTCATTCTACCTTGTGTATTTATTTTAGGTTTCCGGGATTGAATTTACTGTACAGAAAAAACAGCTTCGCCCAACTTCTCCCGAAGGCACCAGTCATCTCAGCAGCTGAAGATCATTGTACAAGCAGGAGTGACGACTGGTTTTGCAGTTAGAAGTATACCACCGCTGACATTACATTATTACAACCGCAATTACACTACCTTGTTTAATGTTCTCTTTCTTTAATGTCGAAATTTATACTGCGAGATGTAATAGGTTGTAAATGTAACTCAACAAACTCGCTTACTCTTTCTACATGTTTTTTCTATCGTATAGGTGTCATTCAAACTCCATATGTCTTAGTCGTTTTCCCGACTAGCGCAAATGTTTTGAAAGATGTGGAGATTTATTGTATTGAAAACAATCAATTTTCAGTATAGAGAGAAAAAAACTTGGTCCTGTGACATATTTCAAAGTTTTACAGAATGCCATCAGAGTACTGTTTGTCAGATTTGCAGTTTTTTTATAATAAAGGCAGATGTTAACATATGGGCTTAATTGTTTTTTGCTTCGGCGTTATGTTACGCACAGATCGCTCTATAGAGCGGGCGTCCAGTGCCTCGAAAGAGGCTATGGACACCAGTTCAAGCCAAACGGCGCAGGAGGCGCCGAAGGAGCGGCAAGCTTCCCTCGACCACCCAAAAAAAAAAAAACGCCGATTACAGGGCCTGACAAAAACCCTGTAAAATGAGCTAATCTCCGTCTTCTTTGCACACAGCACTTTTTTCTTTTTTTTCCCACTATGGATATAATCATACAGTGGAACGTAAGGGGAATACTTAGAAATTTAGTCGACGTCCAAGAACTTCTGAGTAAGTTTAACGCAAAAGTACTATGTGTGCAAGAAACGCATTAAATTCCTAAGCACAAGGACTCCCTACGGCAATATATTATTATCTGAAAAGACCGGGAGGATGCTGTCGTACCATCTGGCGGTGTGACCATTATAGCTGATCGAAGTATAGCATGCCAGCATTTGAAGCTCCAAACGGCCCTTGAGGCAGTGGCCATTTGAGATGTACATTTTAATAAACTCATTACCATATGTTCTGTGTACATACCACCGCATCAACAGCTACACAGACGTGATCTAGAATCATTATTAGATGAACTCCCAGAGCCGTTTCTAGTTCTAGGTGATTTTAATGGAAACAATGTCCTGTGGGGCAATGCTCACTGAATTCGCGAGGACGTCTCATTGAGCAGCTCCTTTTCTCTTCTAGTTTATGTCTTTTATATATAAAGAAGCCTTCATATTTTAGCCTTGCAAACAACACGTACTCCTCCATAGATCGTAGCATTTCATCACCGTCCCTTTTACCTGTTTTTAAGTGGAACGTTCTTAAAAACCCTGATGAGAGTGACCACTTCCCAATCATCCTGAGTGCGCCGAACAAAAATAAACTACCCCCGCAGGTTCCTCGATGGAAGATTGACTCAGCCGATTGGGAAGGGTATAGACCTCTTACACACATGACGTAGACTGAGCTGTCTGCCCTGACCATAGATGAAGCTGTCACGTATTTTACAGCTTTTTTACATGATGCCGCATTTAATTGTGTTGCCAAAACGAGCGGTATGTCTTGTAAACGGCGAGTCCCATGGTGGAACGACGCATGCAGAAAAGCACGGATCAATCAGAACAAAGCATGGGCGTTGCTTCGTGATTCCCCAACAGCAGAAAACTTGGCAAATTTCAAGCGGGTCAAATCATAGGCAAGGAGAACGCGTTTACAAGCTAGACGAGAGAGCTGGACAAAGTTTATATCGGGATGAAGGAAACACATACAGGGATGAGGGAAAAGTGTGGAATAAGGTAAAAAAAAAATAAGGGACAACAAACGTACTCCTTCCACTAGTAAATAGCCTCGGGGAAAGCTTGGAGAATCAAGGCAACTTTCTTGGCACACATTTCGAACACATATCGAGCTCCTCACACAACTCCGAATCCTTCCAGAATTACAAAGCACGAATAGAAAAACAAAAGTTAGAAAGAAAATCCGCAAGAAATGTACCATTCTGCTTAGCAGAACTGCGAACAGCACTCAGCTGCTGTAATACATCTACTCCAGGTTCTGACAACGTAAAGTACGCGATGCTGAAGAAACTACCCTCCGAAACTAAAAAAACCCTCCTCTCTCTTCATAATCGCATATGGTTTTCAGGTGTCATCCCCTCCTCCTAGAAGGAGGCTGTTATAATTCCAATTTTGAAGCAGGGAAAGGATCTCTCTACTGTATCAAGCTACAGACCTATAGCGTTAACGAGCTGACTCTGCAAACTATTTAAAAAAATGATTAATTGCCGCTAACTCTACTACTTAGAAAAAAAGAAATTGCTCGACCCATACCAGTGCGGGTTTAGAGAGGGCCGATCTACCACCTACCATCTTATACGTATCGAGGCACACATACGTGAGGCTTTTGTTCATAATCAGTTTTTCTCATCTGTTTTCCTCGACATGGAGAAGGCCTACGATGCAACGTGGAGGTTTGAAATATTGAGAGACCTCTCTCACATGGGTATACACAGTAATATGTTCAGTGTCATTGAAAGCTATCTGTCTGATTGTGCATTCCGCGTTAGAGTGAGCAATGTTCTGTCCGAACATTTGTACAGGAAACCGGAGTGCCACAAGGTGGGGTGCTCAGCTGTATGCTCTTTATTATAAAAAGAAATTCTGTCTGTGCATCCCACGTAATATCTTTTATTCAACATATGTCGACGATGTGCAGATAGGTTTTCAATCGTGTTCTCTTGAGATCTGTGAGTGACAGGTTGAGCTTGCCCTTAACAAGGTATCCAAATGGGCTGATGAAAACGAGTTCAAACTGAACCCACAGAAAAGCACCTGTGTCCTTTTTTCACGAAAAAGATGCTTGCACCCTGATCCTGAAGTGGTCGTTAAGGTTGAGCGTCTACCCGTAAACACAGATCATAAGTTCCTAGGTATAATTTTAGATGCAAAGTTAACCTTTGTACCGCACACAAAAAAATCTTTAAAATAAATGCTTGAAAACACTGAATATCCTAAAGGTGCTGTAACGAACAACGTGAGGCAGCGACAGAAAGTGCCTCATGAATCTGTATAGAAGCCATATACGCTCACGCCTTGAGTATGGGGCAATAGTCTATCACTCTGCCACGCCAAGCGCTCTGAAAATGTTGGACCCTGTTCATCATCAAGGCATCCGCCTGTTCACAGGCGCCTTTAGAACAAGCCCAGTTGAAAGCCTTTATGTGGAATCGGACGAGTGGTCACTCCATCTACAGAGAACATAATCTTCCTTCATACATTTCCTTAAAGTAAGTGCAAACAATGAGCGACCCGCATATTCCACCATCAACGACCTGTCCCGCTCTAAACTTTTTTGCAATCGGCCCGCAATGGCACGCTCTTTCTCGCTGCGTGTTAGAGACCTAGCTGAAGAAACAGATGTCCCACTGCTTGAATAACACTTCAGCCCCCCCCCGCTCTGCGGCTCCCGCCATGGCACTGGCAGGTTATAGACTGTCACACATGTTTCGTAGCTGTCACAAAGCATGCCTCCCCTATACACATTCGGATGTATTTCTTAGAGCTGCCACATAAATATGACTGTCCAGAATACTGATGCATCCAAGTCACGTACTGGCGTGTCCTATGCGGCGGTTGGCCCATCCTTCTCGGATGCCGGTGTTCTGTCCACCAGCACAAACATTTTTACAGCCGAGGCTTACGCGTTATTCGTAGCCGTTAAACACATCAAAGGGTAGTTATATACACAGACTCCCTGAGTGTCGTAAAAGCGTTGAAAAATCTAAAAAATCACAGAAACTCTATAATTACATTCCTTTATTCAATACTCTGTGCAGCCTATGCTTCCAAGCAACATATCGTCGTGTGCTGGGTGCCAGGACACCGCGAGATCGAAGGAAATGTGTTGGCTGACCAGCTCGCCACGTCAATCAACGGAAGCACTACTAACTCTGCAGTTGCTGCCCCTATAATGGACCTAAAACCAAACGTACGAAAAAAGCTCAGTGCTTTCTGGCAGACGTTATGGGATCTACAAACTCATTACAAGTTACACATGATCAAACCATACCTCGGTAACTGGCCACCCACGTAAAAAACGCGCCTTACAGAGGTCAGTCCCTCTCGGCGTAGAATAGGACGCACAAACAGCACGCACACACATCTTTTGTCAGGTAGTGACCCACCCAGCTGTCACAGATGTGGCCGTCACGGTACTCCACATACTCCTTGATTGCTCTGAGCTAGAGGCTTAAAGGAAAAAAACTTTTTCACTAGCGTACAAGGAACACATACCCCTTCACCCAGCTATGTTTATTGGTCCCGAACCTGTTTTTAAATATAATGCATTGAATGCATTCTTGAAGGAAGTAAATACTTTCCCTGATATCTACTCAAGTTATCGGTAGCACGGCCTCCAAAAGGAGGCTGCTGCGGTGGATGCTACATCCAAAGAGAGCACCTGTCTCCCGGCCCTTGGGACCAGGGGCGCTGGAGAGGTATCGGTGCTAATTAAACACTCCTATTCTATTCTGTCATGATAACTTAAGACTCATTCTCACCAGGCATGCTTCACTTCACTTTCATGATTTTAATAATTATATGTCTTACACACCTTTAAAGCGCAGAATCTTAGGCCCTTTTAAAGCCGTTTAACATAACCATTGCTCTTATCCGATATCATTTCCTGGCGTTTTTTGGCCATCAATGGCCCTTGCGCCATTAAACAACATATATCATCATCATCACCATTGGTTCGGTTAATTAACTTGTATTTCAGTCGTCGTTTTCAGTGTTTTACCACGTTCATTCAACAGTTTATTAGGTGTTTCGGTGCTGTGGGGGATTTTCGTGTTTTTACCTTTCTGCTAAACTTTGTTGTGTGGGTTTTTGTTGAAACCGAAAAGCTTTGTCCTCAATAACAAAATTTTCCGAAGCTGAGCCACGGAGAAACAAATCAGCAGCTAGAACCAGCATAACAGTCCTCACGAGAACAGCATTGACAATACCAACATTGTGTTCACTGAAAGTCTGAAAGTTAGAACTTGGTTTCTTGCATTGTGATGCATTTTTTATCACACAGTATCTGCTCGACGATGGCTTTTTTCAATGAATCATCCCATTTCCATAAAGCTACTCTCTGTGTTCGCTCAATTCGGGATATTTTACTGCTTTCAAAAGAACAACTACAAGTACTACTGCATCGTCTTCCCTTTGCACGTGGGATTGAAGCACTGGCAGATTACCGTTTCATAGAAACTATCAAAAAGGCGAAGACATTATGGTTTGTAAATTTTTTCGCTTGCGCATTCGCGAGTGTCTTATACCTGGCAACAGGTTTTTAGTAAAGCAAAATATACCTTATGTTTTAAAGCACTGTTCCAGAAAAAGCCGCCCTTATCTTTCAACGCTGACAACTCCAATAAATGCGTCACAGACTGATAGGAGTATCGTGTGATTGCTTCATAGTTAAGTATGATTGCGGAATGCCTAAGTGTTACCACTATTGAGAAAAAAATCTACCGTAGAAGTAATCGATTATGTTTCTGGAATTATTGGTGGGACATGGCGTATAATGGTGCATGGTGGATGCTGGCGTGCCGGCAATGCCGGGGCACGAAAATGCGTCCAAAATACCGTGACAAGCTTCCACTAAAAAAACAAAAGTATATTTGTATTGAAAGCGTCGTAAAAACCAGGTGGATTCGGACGTGCAACCTTCGGATTTCAGACTGAACGCCTAAATCACAGCGCTATGTCGACAAACGGTAAGTTGACTGTTAAACAGTTAGCCTTCTTTTCCTTCTTTGCCTTGTATATCAAGTCTGTTCACCTTTCACATGTTGGGCAAAATACAGCTGTGTCACAAAATACACCAAAAAAATTCATCCAAGTATTATCAGCTCTGTGCTGAATTCGTCAACACTCTGTCATTCGTAACAATGGTTCAGTGCGCACAATCTAATCTGGTGCATCTCTCGGCCTTTCAGCACTCGGAGAAAATGTTTGCGCACAGATAGCACTTCTACATCCGCGTTTACAAAGGCAAATTGGGTTTTCCATTTACTGCGTAGGCTCGGAAGCATGATTAGATCGTAAGGTACACCTGCCTCGTTTTTAACAGAAAGAAAAAGGATGCCCTGTTAACAGGTCATTCTTTTTTTTTTCAAGGTTCTCTGCAATATGTCCCAGAAAAAGATCGCTCAGCAATCTATAAACACTTGTTCGATTGTTTCCGGTCTACTACATAAGTGTCATTGTGGGCTCTAGGGGATGAATAATCCCCTCTCCTCCAACTATACTCAAATGTTAAGGTACCAATGTGTAATTAAAAAAAGTTTTTATCTCTGGTGCTGCAAGCATTATTTGAACACGTTAAAGAACATCAAGTCATGGCTCTGCACAGCATAGCTGATGCTACAATAGTAGAAGCAGTCAAAACAACTACAAAAATTTATACAATTTGTTACGTGATACTTCCCTCAGAAATTTTAACAAAAATCTCACTGGTAGAAAGGGGAAAGAAAAAATGCCTCCTTTAAAAAAAAACCCTATATTGGTCCTTCCACATTTGCTGACGACACGAAAAATCCCGGAAGCACTCTAGACAACCTCAATTGTATGCCATTTTTCAAAAAAGAGTCATCTGCATCACGCAGAAAAAGAAGACAGTTTAGAAGTTGTCTTATGTACAAATGAACCAAACCAAGCCCGAAATTTAGAACTTTTCTTAAGAGGTTTGTGTGGCTCGACCTTTTCTAGACAGAGCTCCAAATGAAAACTGCAAATAGTCTGTGTATGTCCTGTACACTTATCCTACTGCCGTGGAGAAGCTGCATTACGCATTACAGCTCACTAACTAGAAACAAGTTGCGCGGTGTGGTTCATCCGAATATCAAAATACCTCAACCTTTCTATTTTTGAACTTCATTTTGCAATGTCCGTGTGTTGTTTTTTCTAGTAAGGTTCACTGTCACTATAGAGCTCCAGCGGTACTCCTAAATACTTTTATGGTGTTTCCTGCCATTTCATGTTTGGAAATACTTTTCGTGGGACGTCCTGTTCCCCATGCCAGAAGCCAGAGCACTTATCCCAGTAGACGGCACTTCTACTCACCTGGAAAAAGATTTTCAGCGTATTCACAACATGCAATATACTCTCATAATTTCTACAGAAAAGTGCAATGCCATCTGAAGATGCAAGAAGGCTGACCTCACGTTGATGCAATTGAATGCGTCGTATTGCGCTGTTATTATTCACACTTAAACAGAACGCTTCAATAAAAATTCAAAAATTAGGGGTTATAGCGGGAACCCCTGTCTCACTGACCGCAGCACAGGTATACGCTCACGTTTTTATTTATTACCGATCTTATAGTGCACCCTCTGTAAGCCATGCGCACTTCCTCGCTCATCAAACTCTCTAGGCTCAAGTGCTCAGGTAATGAAAGGAGCGAGTCGTGTGGTACGCGGTCAAATACATTGTTGAAGTCAATTTCAAGCACGGCAATATTGAGATGCTGAGCATCACAAGTTTCTAGGATTAATCATGCTATATGTACGTTGGCCATTAGTCTGCTTACTTTTATTTATGCCGCAAGTTTGGTGGGTTTTCTCAAAACTGACTCGAGTGTTCTGGGCAATATTTTCATGAATATTTTATAGTCAATGTTCGTTAGGCTAATTCGTCTATATGACGTAACACTTCTTAACTTCACGAAATCTTCTGTTTTGGTATTAAGACCATGTGGGCTGACGAAAACGATGGTGGGAGTTGTTTACACCTAAAAGCCTTGTTAAAAAACTCGTTCAAAATAGGTGAAATTGCATCTTTGAAGTCTTTGAATACTGCAGCACTCAGGTCATCTGGTCCTAGAGACTTACCATTGTTTAACCTATCAATTGCTATTTACTTCTCGCTCTGTTATTAGCAATTCTAAAATGTCCTTCCTTTTGTCATCTAGTCTGGGCAATAATGAAATAAAACTACTACGAGAACAATCTGACTGTAGATTGCTTGATTTCGATAAATCTTTGTAATATTAGAAAAATGCACCGGCTATTGCTCCTTTCGTACTGTACCGTAATCCTTTATATTCTATTTCTTTTATTTCACTTTTAGAGGCATCACTCTTCTCAGCCACAAGAGCTTGTTTTGTTGGCATTTCTACTGCTACCAAGTTCTCAGCTCTAGCTCGAATCAATGCTCCACCGTACCGTTCTTGGTTTATCAACTCTAGCTTATGTTTAGTTCTTTTTATCTCTTCTGAAACTGTACCTGATTGGGTAACTTCTTCCGCCCCTAACTGCTGCAAGTTTTCACGCAAAACCACTTGAAGTTTTTTTTCTTCTTTTTCAGCATTTCTCAGGACACTGGCTCTCTCAAGTTCTTTCAGTTTAATGTTCTCTTTAAAAAGTTCTCACTTGTGTCCTCAGGATTCAAGTTTTGTAATTGCTAAGACTTTTATGGCCACTAGAATGCGATTAAACTCCTCGTCTTTTAATAGCTTTACGTTAAACTTTCACAGGTCCAAAGATAAATGTTAGTTATTGCTTTTGTGTTTACCCACTGAAAACAAAACGAAACAATCATCACTAAGAGTAGCAGGTGTGACTCTGTAATCATGGCACGTAGGAATGATTTCAGAAGACACGTATACTCTGTGAAATCTTGCATGGTTTGAACGCTGAAAGTGAGAGAACACAACCCTTTTTTCACTGCAGAGACATTCATCTACGTCTGCTAACTGAGTCTTCACTATCATATTGACTAGAACGGCGATGCTTGAATGACTATATGGCGTGAAACTCGATTCATTTATATAAAAACAAAGACAGTCAAATTCCCAGTGAAATTTAGTTGACATTCACAATTGAAGTACTCATCAATTTTACAAAAAACTTCCTTATGACCTTGAATGATAGTGCGTGAACACAGACCACTCTCCATTTTCTCTTAGTAAGGAGAAATCACAACCTACCTCGCAGGTAATTAGAGACTCCACTTTCGCAATTTTATCTGTGTCTTGCTTAGACTTCTCCATCTCTTTCTCGCTTGTCACCACTACATGAGACGCTTCCACCACTGTCTCCGACACAGCTGACCTCTATGCTTCCTCTTCATCTATAAGCAATTCGGAGTGGTCGGCATTTGTTTCTGGACTTGCTGCACTGGCGCTGGAACGAGTACAGTCCACCTGCTCATGCACAATAGCATGACAACCAGCGCACCTGGGCACCCTGTTGTCACGACAAATGTGCCCAGTGTTCCGCCAACGCAGGCTCAACGGCGCTCATCCTGGCGAGACTACCAATGCGTGCCAATCCCGAGACACATCTGGTGTGGTATGCGATGAGTAGTAACGCCTTCTTTTATTAATAGTCGAACGAATCGTGTTGTTGACGTAATTCCTTGGAGCCTTCATCTCTCCACTTGTGTCTGATGACTTCTTTACTTCACCACACTCCCGGAAGGCATACCGTACAGCCTCTGCAATGACGTCAAAGGCTACCCTGTGAAAATTGAAGACAAATCGCTTGGCTCTCTGGATAGACGATGAGGCAGGGCCGGTGTTTCACTGTGTAGGCCAGTGTTAAGAAGTGTCTTCTTGGCCTCATCTGCCTTCATGATGAGAAGACAGAGTGTGACATCTCATAACTCTCATTTGCCGCTCACCTCAATGATACCTAGTTTCTTGAGCGGCTTTCAGAAGTCATTTACCCCGTACGGATACCCTGCGGTGCCGCACTGCAGAACCAAAGCCCGTTGGAGTCCTTCTCCTGATTCCTATAATGGCAGAATAAAACGGCAGTCCTTGTGTAGTAGTGTGCACGAGAAAATGCGACCAGTATTGGCCGCTTTCACAGCTCTTGACAAGCCCGCCCTCTTGCGTCTGCACTTTTCCTTGTCCAAAAGCAAAAGCAGAATGAAACGACAAGACAACTTACGAATTGACTCTTTAAGTTCAGTTTTGTTTTTCGCCTACTCAAGGTGGACGGGATCTGAAACCGCTACGAAAATTTGCACAAATATTCAACGCAAACAACTGCTGAACCAAGTGATTGCTGCTGCGATAATGCTAACAGCGCTAGCTTTTGGTAACAATTCACAACTGCAAGACAAAAAACAACAAAGTGGACAGAGCAGTGGGTACTGTTCATCGGCGGTTACTGTCAAGTTTATTATCTGTTTCTCGCTCGTTACAAAAGGTTAGACCTTCTCAAGCCTTCTGACACCTCTAAGCTCATTCTATAGGTACGCCCACACAGTTCCTTGAGTATTGTGATGCTTTTTGCGCAACGTACGGTGCAGTCGTGCCAGCGCACGGCTCTAGCACTATCGTTAGCAACAACTTCATATATATTTTAATATAATGCTGTGCACTGGAAATATTACGATGTCTTATTGGTTCAGTAAGGATTGGAATAGACGAGTCTGTCTTTTCGCATAAGAGCCAGAGAAGTACCGGCGAGTGCGACTGGCGCCTGTCAGTGAGGGGATGTGTAAGTTTGGTGGAAATGCTAGAACCACGTCGCTTCGCTGTTTGTCACTACTTTCGCGGACAACGTACACAATCAAAAAGACTACGCTAAGTGTAAATGATGCCAAGACTGTACTGTATTGTCATTTTTACTCGTCAAAATCTTTTATTCTGAAACCCATACGCGCCGATAACACTTGTACGGGCTCGGCCTAAACTTTGGCGGAAAACTTGCTGGAAGAACAGAAGGGTGAAAGACAAACTCACTGGGGTTCGTCTCAACGCATGTCGAAGATAAAAGTTTTTGCATAGTAGCTCGCACGCACTTTGTTAACTTAAAAGTACGGCTTAAGCAATTGAGTGGGCAAGAATTTTCATAGTTTTGTTTCTGGCGTGGTTACATCAAGTCATCGCTGTATTCTGGTCTACCGTTGAAAGGGGCAGTAGTGAGCTGGAGCTCATTAATTTCTTGACAACTGCGCGGTGATGTAAAACATTTACTGTGACTGGTCACCAGGGCACCTCTCGTCTTCTAAACATCACAACGAAGCAACACATCACGCATGGCAAACTGCTGCAAGTGTTTCCACGAAATGTAAACATTTACGGCCGTGTTCTACGCTCCAGTAAAACTGAAGCCAGTAATGAAAAAAAACGTGCTAGAAAGCGTAAAGAGCGGCGTTGGTTTCGTTGACCAGAAACATAGTTCTCTGAGCATCGAAAAATGAAATACTTCAAATAACTGTATTCACATACTGTCATGTGCTTTATCATCATGCCATCATCATCCACCAAGCTTCTACAGAGCCACCGTCATCCAGGTTGTTAACCAAGCCTTCCACCAAACACGTTTGGTATCACCACCAATAGCCGGTATTTTCCGTTGTCACCGCCATTGACTCACCACCACCACCACCACCACCACCACCATCTGCCCCCATTTTTGTGCACTCTCGCTGTCATCAGTCGGCATTTCACACTGTCACCACCACCACCTACTTGGTACCATCTTTCCCACTCTTACCGTCATCAGCCATTGTGACCACTACAGCTTCCACCATATTGACTATTATTTCCACCCATATCCAGTATTCTTTCCAACATATCTAACAACTATTCCAGCATCCACCAAATCAGAAATTTTAATAAGAATTTTGGTTTTATTATTTGTAATTGGCAAATGAAGGAGAAGCGTTGTTTTTAAAGATTGGTGGGACACTGATGTTTTGTTCTGCTCCACTACTGGTTGAAGGTACTGTTGCCTCCATCGCATCTACTTGAGTCAAGCAGGTTTGAAGTCAAGCGAGAGCGAAGACGCCCTAACCGAACTCTAAACGCGCAATCCAGTGAACTACTTTGCAACGCGGGCAGTTTGCTTCACAAGCAGACGCGGCCTGCGTCAGGCTTGCGAGGCAAAAAAGAGGGGTTGCGATAGTTGAGATGAGACGTAAGACGCCAGCATGCGCAGTGGGGGTGTAGAATCGCATATCCGCCGATGCCGGATTTGCGAGTAGGTGCGATGATAAAGCGCTCTCCATTTACTTATTATACAATCTCCCTCGAAAGAAAGGCATGAGGAGCATGGGAAGCAGCGCATGGGCTGACTTAACATCTCGTTTATCACGGACACCCTGCCAGATGTTTTCGCGTCCTTCCAAGTGGAACACATTATGAATTCACTGTAGTTTCTGTTGCTGCTACTTGTCCCGAACTCATGTTGAAGCACGCCAGGCGAGTTGATTGTCACGCAACACGGGATGACGTTGGTTTACAAGAAAACAAGTGCTATCAAGTACAAACACTGAGAAAGGACAATTTTTATTCAAAACGAACAACTATATACATAGACATAGCACGCACGTACATCAACTCAAACTACCGCTGTCATCATCAACATCGTGATATAACAAAAACTTAATCCATAACCAATGACACGCAACTAAAAAAACAAGTGTCAAGTCCCCACAAAAACTATCAAAAAATAACAAGAAAGACAAATGCACGTAGTTACAATACGTCCAAAAAATCAAACTCCGAATCTTTATTCGGAGTTTGACACCCTGCTGAAACACTTTTCACCTCCTTTCTTAATTCGATATGCTTCCAATATTTCTCTCAACAGCCGCTTTTTGTGGCTATCAACTATTAGTGCGTGGAGATTTCGCCTGGCAAGTGCACTCCTTGCAGTGCATCACAAAGTGTGAGTACGGGGCCCCTTTAGTGAAATCTTATGTTCACGAAGGCGAAAATTCACGCAATTACCTTTTGGACCAACGTAATTCTTTGAATATGCGAAAAAAATACAATACAGTTCTTTTCCACCGGGAGGTTTTTCACGCGTCTTCAGAGTCTTGTTCTCCGATGCCATCACGGGATTGCTTAGACAGCGCAAAGGGAGGACACAGCCTCTTAAACAGCACTTAAAATGGCCGAACGCGCTAATGCGTGCCGGCGCGTTTCTTTTAGGTTACAACGCGTTCATTCATCGCGCGGCTACAGAATCTCGTGGCCTGAGGCCATTGTATGAATACTTAGAGAATGTAAGAAAGGGAGCCTACTGCTTCTTACTCAGCTTTTACTTAGACCAGAACGCGCTAGCGCGTGAGTGCGTTCAGGCACAGCTTGGGCTACTTGTAGTACCTACTCCGTAAGGGTGCTTACGTTCACCGAATTGAACTTCTGCATAAACTGCTTCGCATTTTATAACATCAAAAACATATCACAGTCTGGCAAAAACGAGCACGTTGGATGCGCTTGGGAAATCGAAACTGCATTCGGTCTCAAATGAACTACTTCGCGCAGTAGCATATGCGCAGAAGCTCCGCTCACGTAGCTTTGGCTTTGATGCCACGGAAAGTTGTTGCGAGGTACAGCTTCTAATATTAAAGCGATTCGCAAGGTGAAAAATTGAAAGAAATGCACACATTCTCTCTAAGTGTCTCAATATTCCTGTCGAGTTTTATTCGTCTATACAAGCAACCAATTGCACAAAGCACAATTTTAGTGTCAAATATTTTCATCGTGTCGTGGGCTATTATTGCGGACGTGAGAGCCCTGTCGTCTGCGAAGAGGAGCGTCATCACAGCACTAACGTTCGCGTCGGCCAATTTGATCGTGCACGTCATCCCCTCCTTCTCCCGGGGAAGAACGCAAAAAGAACAATAGGGCGTTTACCTTTCAATTTTACCTATATTTGTGGGGCGTAGCGTTGCCAGTTTCGGCTGATGGGATCGTGAACGCCCAATGTACGCACTGCGGTGGTCATCTCAAAATTACCAAATCTGATGAGAGGCACTTGAGGTTTAGATGGCATTATTATTGTTGGATCGATCGATTGATATGGGGGGTTTAATGTCCCAAAACCACCATATGATTATGAGAGACGCCGTAGTGGAAGACTCCGGAAATTTTAACCACCTGGGGTTCTTTAACGTGCACTCAAATACGAGCACAAGGGCCTACAACATTTCCGCCTCCAACGGAAATGCAGCTGCTGCAGCCGGGATACCATCCAGCGACCTGCGGGTCAGCAGCCGAGTATATGGGGCTACACAATGAAATGCGCTGGCCATAACATAAGTCTTGATTAGACCGCTAACAGCGGATACCATAGGCGAGAAGAAGAAAATATACAAAGTTGGTGTTAGATATAAAAAAGCGCTTTTTTAAAGGCTCGAGAGTATGTGGTCGTGCCGCTGTGCGTAGCGTTTCGGGCATATGTCGTCACGCACCCAGTAGTCATCGGTTCGAATCCGGTTGGCAAACCTTTCTTTGAAATATAATCATGCCTATTTTTTCAACTCTGTTTCTGAGACTGAAATATATCACTGAAGTATCGGTGGACCCTCAGCATCAAACACTTTCGTGTTGAAAATTCCTCGCAAATCCATGAAGTAAATGATGATGTGTGGAGCTAAGTGCCCACCCGTGCATCCGTCCTTGCGTACTTGCGTCCGTCCGTGCCTTCATCTGTCCGTCCGCCTATGCGTCCATAGATTCGTCCATGCTTCTGTCGATGCTGGCGTCTACCTGCTTGTCTTTCTGTGTGTCTCTTTGTTTGTATCTCGGTATCTGTTTCTTTGCCTGACTCTGCCTGTTTGTGTATCTGACGACAAGCCAGAGCCACCACGGCACTCCGCGCTCACCGCTCTGCGTCGTCCAGGCTCCACCAATGATCCGACACGAATGGCGACGATCCAGGAAACTGACAGAAACACTCGTTGCCCGCGCACTCAGGCACAGCCCACACAACAGCAAATCGGAAATTTATGGTACAGCGCCATCTACAATGTCCTCACTGAAGTGCAGTTCGTCTGTATTTCTATCAGACTGTGCCGTCTATTATACTGTTATCGAGATACCGCCGGTTACGCCTTACGCGGGCCAATGTTGGTCTGCATAAGCTTCGCTTTTAAAAGTGCATAAAGCACTTCCTTAATTTTGGTCTCAAGTGGGATAGCACGTGTGCCTAAGTAAACAAGGAACATTAGTCCTTCACCCTACAGGTGTAGTTCTCTACTTTCCGATAGATAGGAGTAAACTTTGTTAGAGAGAGAGAGAAATATTGAGGAAAAGCAGGGAGGTTTGTTAGCAACGTGGAAGTGAGATATGTGCTAAGTGAACTGAGTACCAGTCAGTTGGATGATTAGAAGATCTCTCATGAGCACGTGAGAATGAAACAAACGGTCGCTGTCTGGTCACTGGATTCGCTTGAGATTGATAAACTACGTCGCACAACACTCATTTGATAGCACTTCTGAAGCAGTCCCTTAATTTTATAGAAAGGACTATAAGTATGATATGAATGTAGTTTTACTTCCTACCATTCACCGAAGGGCACTACATGAAATAATGTAAGCGAGAAAATGAACAGAATACTTGCCCCCATTCACTGATAGGCACTCCATGAAATAGTGTACTCGAAGAAAATACAGGATATTCGCTAGAGTTGTTTCTCTAACCGGGCAATGCAGCTTCTAGTAAACGTCTCCGCTTGCTCCACTTGCACTGGGAGGTCGTTTTGCACAGCTGGGCTTTTAACTTTCCAACTTTGGCTGCAAAACTTCGTTTGTCCATCAGGGTGAATAATTGATTGATTTGTGGGGTTTAACGTCCCAAAACCACCATATGATTACGAGAGACGCCGTAGTGGAGGACTCCGGAAATTTTATCAGGGTGAACAAGCCGCTAGGTGTAAAGAGCTTTCAGCTGTCACATGGAAGGGACCTTTTTTCCGTCCCACAAACTTGCTGAAAGTTTCATTAAAGTGATTTCTATGTGTGTTTTTCTTAGACTTCATCAATACGCCATTTTTACCATTTTTCAAATGTTTGCAAATGACCATTTTTATTAAAGCTGCGCGTGATTGTTTTTTTGTTTTTACTGTTTTAGTTAGTTCATACGTTAGGTATACCGTGGACTTCTGTTGGGCCACTGAGAAACTTTTCAGTGGATGACGTAGCCAGGTTCCCCTCAAGATGCTCACTGCAACTTGTTTGTCTCGTCACCTTGGTAGCCTTATTATAAGTTAACCCAATTTTTACTTGGTTCATTTATTTATTCATTTATTGTTTTATTGGATCATGACTGCATATTATTATATCATAAAGAAAACATTTGCAGAACCCACATATCATGGGAATCGATGATATGCGAGTCATAATTGAGGAAGTTTGATTAGTCACTTTAAAATCAGCACAAAATTATGAGGGAGATAGAAATTATGCCATTCATGACTTCCATCTTATTATTATCAGTTTTGCGTCTGGTATATTTGTTCATCGCCCATTCACGTCACGTAATACCAAATTTGGTATATTTAAAGCTAGAGAAACGGCCGCGAGCGCGCTATGAGCGTTTCATGTAATTATGTTTTACATGGAAGGAATATCATGAGTATCATGTTTGCACAAGTCAAATACCTTCGTCATCCATTAACGTCCCATAACACCAAATTTGACATATGTGAAGAAAGCAAAATGATCGCAAGCACATCATAAGCGCAACATGTTTTCATGTTCTCACATGACACGCACACCATGATTATCATGTTTACACCACTCTTTAATTTCATCATCTATTCACGTCACGTAATACTAAATTTGGTGTATGTGATGCTATCGGAACGACCGTGACTGCATAATGAGCCCACTACTGTGTCATGTTCATACATGACACGCAAGTCATCAATAACATGTGTGGGCCAGTCATCTATGTTCGCCATGCAGTCATGTCATGCTATACCAATATTGCGATATGTCATGTTAACGAAACCACCACTGGAGCAGCTACATCATGACATGCAAATCATGACATTCATGACAAACAGGATTTTCTTCTTATGACTAGTCAGTTATGCTTGTTATGCAGTCATGTCGTGCCATGAAAAATTTTGTAAGGATCCCATTGTCCAAACGGCCAGGAGAGCTGAAAGTCGTAGGCGGCTAAACAGATCGATAGTTAGATAGATAGATAGATAGATAGATAGATAGGAAGATAGATAGATAGATAGATAGATAGATAGATAGATAGATAGATATCGTTAAGCTCGCCGAAGCTCGCTAAGAAATGCTTCGCATTTAACAATGCCAGTACTACGTCTACTGCTTCCCTCCAGCCACCACCCACGCGGCACCCACCACGTACGAACTCTCGGGAGAACAGAGGAACGCCACAACCTGGGCGATTTCTCGGGTAGAAGCAAGCCGGCCAACAGGAATGGTCGCACATAGTGCGTTTCGCCTTTGATCTCCCATTCTTAGGACAGGTGGAGTCTCGGTCAGTCCGGGCAGCACGGCATTGCAGCGAATGTGCCGCTTAGCAAGTTCAGCGGCCATGCAGCGCGTGAAGGACACAACAGCGGCCTTGCATGCAGAGTATACTGAGAAACCCGTCAAGCAGTCATTGGCAGCACGGCTGGACACGTTAACAATGGCACCGTCGGTAACACTCGCTTGGAGCATGACGCGTGCCGCAGCTCGACAGACCAGGAAAGGACCCTGCGAAAAAAAAACTGACAATGCATGGCGCCGTATTATTGCATATATAGGATAATGAAAAAAAGCATGGACCTCGTACTATATACTGCTCACGTCAGTGTAGCTAATTTAGACGCAATCACAGAACGTCCTTCATCCTTACATTACACAAATTGTATACAGCTCTAGACAGGCTCTTCGTTTGTTAAGACACCAATTAGTTTGCATAAAAGAGCATTAGGTCTACACCAACTTTGAGGCCCTCCAGACAGAACAGCAGATTCGTTCTGTCAGGTTCTCTTAAAACACCTCTGGCACTCTTTAACTTACTGACAATGGGTAACTTCCAACATTGGCTGACTCTACTAGTCATCGAAGTTGCAATATATTCTATTTTAACATAAACAAACACATTTATGCCACAGTTCTACACGTACACTTCGATGCGATACCAAGTGCGCACGATTCTTATTAATATTGCTTCTAATATACGCCAATATGTGAACTTTTAGTAACTGTTGCATTCCTTCACTGCATCATGTGTAAGGCAACTGAGCGGCTACATTTGGTATTGGCTCCCATCGCCTCTCATTCACTCTGTCGTTAGTTTTGTGCAAGTCGTGCAACTACGCCAACATATATAATAATGATACCTTTAACATAGTGCCGTTCTGGTAGCGCTATGATACGAAATAAATGACAAGAGAAATAACATGCTGACGCAAAAACACACTCCATGTTGCAACGTCTGCACTGCGGAAATACGGAAAGCCCTGCGTACTTGGCAAGAAGTTATGAACAAACAACACCCAAAGTGACAAGCCGTTTTCCGACAGAATACCGGTGTAATATTGAATGTAAATAATTAACCTGATGGAGACGTTACAAACAGCAGGCCCCCCAATATATCATACTTCACCTGGATTTCAACATTGGGCCACTCTATTCATTTTCAGTAGTTATGTAATCATGGTGCGGTAAGCATTAGTCTTTACACCATGCGCTTCGGCATAACACTAAACAGAGCGAAGTGCTTCCATTTCGCTTTTGGTCCCAAATGTTCAAACGCAGCGAGGCATCATGCCACGCAATTTGTGGGGAAATGAAACACTACGAATGTCACATGTACATGGCTTCACACACAAAAAACGCTTATCACCCGTTTCATAGGGACGTCATACGCATTGAGCATTGCTACTTTGTCAGTTATAGTTAGAAGTAGCTTTTTGAAAAGCACACACAGCACCCCGGCGGCTGGATTCAGTGGCCGTGTCTATACACTCATTAGATTGACCGATTACGCTACATTCTTTGTGTTATGTCCAATGCAGTGAAAACAAACCGTAAATATTTTCTTGTTGATCGATTGGTAAGTACAGTTTGATTGATATGTGGGGTTTAACGTCCCAAAACCACCATATGATTAAGAGACGCCGTAGTGGAGGGCTCCGGAAATTTCGACCACCTGGGGTTCTTTAACGTGCACCCAAATCTGAGCACACGGGCCTACAACATTTCCGCCTCCATCGGAAATGCAGCCGCCGCAGCCGGGGTTCGAACCCGCGACCTGCGGGTCAGCAGCCGAGTACCTTAGCCACTAGACCACCGCGGCGGGGCGGTGGTCTAGTGGCTATGTAGAGTTAAAGGTCTCAAAACCACCATATGATTATGAGAGACGCCGTAGTCGAGGACTCCGGAAATATTGACCACCTGGGGTTCTTTAACATGTAAGCATTTTGTAATTGCGTTGTCCTTTATTCGAAAATGAAAAACTATTATACGCAAAAACCCTGTTCAAAAAAGCATTGCAATTCATATGCATTATGGGCTGTCGTCGTTCTGTTCTCGCGCTATAACTATCGTCATGTCAAACCAACTAGCCCAAACTGCCACACTTCTAAGTGTTGCCATTGCTCGAAAAGGAAGGCAAAGGAGAAGAAGATTGGAGCCTGACATGATAAATTCGCGAAGGGGGTGGTTGCTGGAGCCGAATTTTCGACATGTGGACTTGCCGTTTTTTCAAAGCTGTGAGTTTTTTTCTAAGCACTGGTGTGTGTATGCTTCGTCTCCTCACCCCCAGTTGATACAACAGAGGACGAGAGTGCAACTGCAATAGAGGGAGGGGTGAATGAAGGCCATTGCGACGAATCGGGTGAGTCATAAAGATGAAGGTAATCTGAGAAAAAAATGATTACCTTCTGATTACCGCTTTCCTTCCGACGAATCCTATTCGCCAAGCCATCCTGTTATCACGCTCTTCCCCTTTTTTTACGGTGGCCCTCTCCTCTTCCGTTGTTTGGATTGAAGATGCGTATGTGAAGCACACCATCACAAGCACTAAGCAAGTCACTCAAAGCATTGAAATAAAGAAGTCCGCTTGTTGAAACAGCGGCTCCAGCACCCACCCTTCGTTTAGGTATCCGTTATGTTCTACGGGTGTAGTATACACGATTTCGCTATCCTATGGCACGGCGTATGCCGGCCATATCAGACTCTGCGTGCACGAGTGAGCAAGGAAGAGTTTTCCTTATTTTATTGACTGTATAAATTTGGTAAACTGAAGGTCTGTAATAATTAAACTGCTCAGAATGTCAAAAAAAATAAAATTTATAAAAACTAAAATGCGCTAATATGAGCGTGCTGCGCAAACAGTCATAACTACGAAATGTTTAGTGCGATTCAAACGCGACTTGGCAGGAACGTATTGAGAACACTATTCTGCGCAAGAAATGTTACGATCGCAATACCTTCAAGCTAAGGCGTCTTTTCGCAAAAATACTAAAAAAGTTTATATTTGGCAAATTAGTTTTCCACGCAATGCGACATGATACAAACGTTACCGTTCATTTTCAATCTTTTTGCTTGAGTGCACAGTTGTACCTGCGAAGAAAAAGTACGCAACGTCACATGGGAAAATATTGATACGTGTATGGAACTGTCACTTCGGCACAGTTGAAATGGCACCCGAAAGAAGGAAGACGACAACGTGGTTGTTGTTGGTTGCTCTCTCGCGAGCTTCCCGCGTTGGCCTGCATGACTGTGCGCTCTTTAAGCCCTTACCAAAACCTGCTGTTGGTGAATAAATCTTCCCCGTAACATCTTTTGGTGGTAGGTGTGGGGTCTTCACACAACCCGGCTCTGGAACTCTGTGATTATCGCGGCTGGACGCCAGGTTTGTCCAGCCGCGATGCCTGAAGCCGGCACTCAGGCCTCGCCCTCCGCGACGGCTCCATCACCTGTACTTCCCCCTCATCATTTTTTTATTGAAATAGAAAATAAACTAAGGAGTTTTTGTCACCGTTACTTGGCGACGGCTACCCCTTTCCCCTTAATTGGTACAAATAACAATATGAAAAAACAATGACATATATACTTATTAACAGTACAACATTGGTGAGAGCAAAAGTTCTCTTACATGGGCAGAACAAACACGTAGACGACACGCTCACTTTGAACTTTTGTCTGCTCAGTTGTCGTCACAAATCTTCGTTCTTTAAAGAAGTGTTGCAGCACCTTCATTGCTTTGCCGTTTGTTTTGGATGGCCATGGACCTAGTATTTTATTCAACCCGAATGTTCACTCAGGATCTAACCTATGCAGTTCTTGTTCTAGTCACCTTTGGTGTGTGTCGTGTTTTGGACAGTCGAGCAAGAGGTGACAGATATCCTCATCATCGTGGCCTCATGAACATGCTGGCAATATTGCACGACAAATACGAAGTAGGAAGTGCTTTGTGAAAGCAGTTCCGAGTCGTAGGCGATGAATGACTGTGTCAATACGTCTTGGGAGGTCAAGGTCTAATTGGCATTCAAGATTAAGATCAACAGAATATAGGATCAATAGCTTTGTTTTGTCAGTGAACCAGGTAGACAGGCATAATTCACGTTTTGTTGTTCTTAAAATTCTATTTACATCATATTGAGATACCGGAATGAAGCACGTTTGCGTAGAATTATGAGCGGTTTTCGCCAACTCATCCGCCATTTCATTTCCTTTAATTCCGCAGTGACTGGGAACCCACTGAAATGCCACTCGATGATTCGACTTTGTAGCTTCTGAGAGCTCTTTTATATAGCGTATACTATACGCACATCAATGTGTCTTGAAGTGGCACTTTCCACACGAGCCAGTGCTGCCAGAGAGTCTGTATATACTACCAATTTTCTTGGTGTCGTTGACAATTTAATAAAGCTTATGGCTAGCAAAATTGCTACGAGCTCCATTCATATTCTTTATGCAATTCTGGAATTATGAATGCTGATATCGCTGTCTCTTTACAGTTCCCGCTACAGTTCCCGAGCCTGATGAGCTCTTCGGAAGGTCTAGACAGATTTGTAGGCAATTGTTTCATGCAGCCTCTAAAATTCGCTTGTTTGTTGGTGATAATCAGTGAAGCACCTGTAGGCACGCAAGGTTCCCTCAGTGTACGCTATCTCAAGCAGGATTATTGATCGGCACTTGCATTCCCATTGTGTTCCCGCCATGAAGTTCAAGAGTTGTGATGCTGCAGCTATTCTCGCTCGAAGTACCTTCATCTGAGGAGGCCAAGCAAGACTTCTGTCGATGACTATTCCAAAAAATCACTCAGACCGTACATAAGTCAGTGGCCGGCCATCGAAGAGGAGCGGATACTTGGTCATTTTCTTTCTCGTGAATGCGATGGCTTTCCTCTTTTCTAGAGAAATGTGCATACCCCAAAACAAAATACGCGGAGAGGTTATGTAGAGCTTTTTGAAGACTTGGAGCACTCCAGATACACATTTTGTTGGCGTAAATTTTGATGTGCACTCCTCGGGGCAATATCCTTCTTGTATGGATCAGAGTGATGTTGAAAAAGAGTGGATTGAGCACTGCGCCCTGAGGTACGCTGTTCTCTACTGCATAAAATTCTGTGGGACCGTTTGGAGTGCACTACTATATCTTCCGTTCTTTTAAATAGCCCTCGATCTATTTATAAATTCTTTCTCCAAGGCCAAGACTGACGAAGGCTGCAAGAATGGCATGGTGAAAGGTGGAGTCAAAAGCTGCTTTCATGTTGAGAAAGATAGCTATTGGAATGCGTCCAGCAGGGAGGTCTTCTTCAAATGAAGAAATGAGGCTGATGACATTATCGATAGGTGATCTGCTTTGATGGAATCCGTTCATTTCATGAGGAAATTTGTCGTGGCTTTCTAAAAACCAAGTCATTTGTTTATGAACCATCCGCTCCATAAGCTTGCCCATGCAACTCAGCAGGGCAACGGGTCAGAAAGAAGCTTAGCTTGTTGCCTGCTTCGATGGTTTCAAAATGGGCACTATTTTACCGAGTTTCCATTCTGCGGGAACCTCGCCAGACAGCCATGAAGAGTTATAATAATCTAGGAGTCGTAGGCGGGATATGTGGAGTAACTTTGCGATGGCTTCATAGCTTAATCCTTCTTGACCGGGTGATGTGTGTCTGTTTGATTTGCCGATTGCGGTGTTCAATTCTTCATTTGTGAATGGCAAATCCAACGCTACCCCTGTCTCTCGTGAGAAGTCAGACTTGATGTCCCGAAGAGCTCCAGGGTATTCAAGTTGATCATAGCACTGTGTAGTATCTTTCTGACAGCTCTTTGAGGGATTTCCGTTCGTGAAGGGAAAGTGTAGTCAAAAGGTGAAGCTGTTGGAGGGGTGTTTGCATGCCTCTAAACACCTGCCATATTTTGGCTACCAGTTGATGAACGTCCAGTGTCGAGCAAAAGTCGCGCCATCTTTGGCAGCTACATTTATTCAGGTAACGCCGGATATGACGTCGTGTTCGTCCGCAGGCTCGAAGGTCTTCCAGACACTTTGTGCGCAATATTTTCATCTCAGGTCGCCTGCGAATAGCAAACGCTTTTTGAAACTCCTCATCGTTTTACGGAAATCTGTCATTTTTAGCTGAAAGACGTGTGCATGCTTTTAGGCAATGAGACATCATAGTGAGTAATTGTTTGTCCTTGGTGGCAGCAAAAAATTCCTTCGGTAACGGCGTCTTCGAATGAATTACAATCAGTAGATCTTGTAATCAGTTTCCTTCATGACATTTTCGCCCGAACAGCTGATATCATGATCGAATAGTGATCACTCCCCCGTTTTTCCAAGCCGATGCACCAGTGAAAGTTACGGGCAACTGAGCTTCTTCCGAAGGTGACGTCGATGTTTCTCGTAGCCGAAAAGCGTCTTAGATATGTGATACTGCCATCATTTCGAGGTTCAATGGAATGTTTTGAGAGTAGTTCTGTGAACTTGGCTCCTCGCGCACAAGTGTGTGAGCTGCCCCAAATTTCATTGTGGGCATTGAAGTCTCAACAAATGATGTGTGGAGAAGGTGTTCTCCAAATCAAATTTTCAGGTCTTGAAGCATCGAAAGGCTTGCCTGGTTCCTGGTATATTTCAATGAGTGTGTATTCTTGTTTTCTGATCGCTGTGATGACTCACGCATATTTATTTTCGTTGTGGGGTGCGATGTCGATCTCGGCCCCGCATTATTGATGGGAATTTCGACGCACATAACATACTCTAGGGAGATTTGCGCTGTGATGCAAGAGGTTGCCTTGTCGAGAACAATCTCACAACCTCTGATCTATGCCTTTTCAACAAAAATTAACCAACATATTACAATCTATCACACAATTAATACTCATTTATTGACCTATTGACATCAACGCTGCTGTTCATTATTTTACTGCTTTTATTTTAGACGTAGCCGAAAAGTGATGCTACAATCAAATGGATACTCTAGCAGACGACGAGTTCCCTGGGGGAACATCGACTGCAAGCAAGCGCGAAGAAAGCAAAATAAGGCATGGGGTACCCTACGGAAATATCCAACTGCGGAAACTGGTACAGTTTAAACAAATCAAATCACAGGGAAGGCGCACACGGAGGCAGGCCAGGTGAACAAGCTGGGAAAAGTTCCTCTCCTGCATAAACTAGCACACTCAAGAATCTAGAGCATAGAATGACCGGAGGAGGTTGAAAGCGCAAAACTTCCAACCACTGCCACTTGTGAATGACGAGGGAAACACCTTGAATGTTCAGTGAGACACCCTGAAAGAGCACTTCGAACGTGTATCGAGCTCTATGAACTATTCTAAGGCATTCCAAAAATACAAAGACGAAAAAAAGAACTGATAGCGCTGGGTCATAACTGCCATCAGAATGAACCTTATAATCGTTATCTTGTTGAGCGGAATTAAAGGCTGCCCTCTTCAAGTCAGAGGTCTGTTTCGAGATTTGACAAAATTGTATGTGATATGATTAAGCGCCTACACCCTGGCACACAAATGACACTCGTTGTAATATACAATAACATTTGGGGTAATGGACCCATTCGAAACACATGAAAAGAAGCGATAGTATTTCACATAATCAAACAAGGAAGAACCCCTCATTGGTAACAAACTACCGCCCTATAGCACTAATGAGCTGCCTCAGCAAGGTTTTCAAAAAAATGATCCACCGCCGCCTATTGTACCATCTTGAAACAAACAACCTTCAAGACCCATGTGAGTGTGGCTTTATCGAGGGCAGGTCGACAACTGACCACCCTGTGTGTGAAGAGGCCTGCATTTGTAATGCATTTGTCCATGAACTGCTTCCTAAGTTTTTCTTGACATTGAAAAAGCGGATGATACGACGTGGCGCTATAGAATTCTTGGTGATTTGTCAACAATGTGTGTTGGCGGGAACATGCTTTAAATTATTGAGAGTTACTTATCGAACCGTGTATTCCGTGTCAAGATCGGTAACACGTTTTCAAGAACATTCATTCAAAAAACTGGGGAACCACGTGGTGGTGTACTTAGCTCTACCCTTTTTATTGTAGAAATGACTTCTTTACGAAACTCAATTCCCAAAGACATCTCCTACTCCGTGTATGTAGACGATGGACAAGTAGGATTCAGGTCGTGTAAGCGACACGTACAAGTCAACCTAAACAAAATATCAAAATGGGCTGATAAGAATGACTTTAAACTTAGTGTGCGGAAAATCTCCATTGTCCTTTTTACTAAGCAAGGCCGCTTGGTCTTAGATTCAGCAGTTGAATTAACTTCATGGCCAACGCTTAACGCTGTATGCAGAGAAAAACTTTCAACGTGTTACACTTGACTCCAAGCTTACTTTTATTTCCCACATAATATCCCTCAAGGCTAGATGCCTCAAGGCAATAAATATCCTGAAGATCTTGTGACACACCTCATGGGGTAGTGATAGGAAATGCCCATCAAATCCTTACAGAAACCTCGTTCGATCACGACTAGACCTCGGCGCTGTAATTTATCAATCGGCTACACCCAGTGCCTTAAAGATCATGGATCTTATCCATAATTCAGGCATACGTCTCACCACCGGTGCTTTCAAAACAAACCCCATCCAAAGTCTATATGACGAATCAAATGAGCGGCCACATGACCTACAACGTTCGTACTGTGGTTTTATTTATTTCTGAATGTACAGTTCAGTGCATAATTTTAGAGATCACGGTAGCGCGCGCCGAGGCGCGTCGGTACGCCTTCTGGCTGCTGCACGGCTCTGTCCTGAAGCGTGTACTGCGCTCTCGTCCCATATAACGCGGCAGCCTGCCCTTTTGCTTGTCTCAACGGCGTGCATCTCGAAACGATGCGGACGGCAGAAGGTGTCACTTCTGTAGTCGCTGTGAAAACAATGAAAAAAGCCTAGCGCTAACGCTAATGTGTCGACAGCACATCATTTGCGGATTTCAGCGTGCTGCATATAGTGCACGTTACTCCTAGCGATACGCGGCGTGATCACATTTTGAATGTCGAGTTAGGTAATCAATAAGCTCAGCAGCAGTGTTGCCTTTTGCGCTCTAATTCGCCGAACTAACGCACGTAGCAATACTCAGTCCAAATATCATGTCTCTATGAACATGCATGAAACCACCAAACGTCCAACAGCTGCAGAAAAGAGCCGAGGAAGAAAAGTGAAAACAAACTGGGTTTATTAAGGATAAATCATTTATTAAGGCTGCGGCGGTGGTGCAGTGGTCTCAATGCTCGGCTGCTGACCCGAAAGCTGCATCTCCAAGTCTGAACCTGAACCCCATTGAAAACGTCTGGGGTCTCGTGAAACGCCGACTTGCGGCGTAGAATCTTGGAAGTTCAACGAAGGAGACCCTATTCGCGGCCGTACAGGAGTAGTGGGAAGCACTTCGTTCATGCCCCGAGATCGTGGCCGCGCTATACAATTCGATGCCATCCCGTGTGGCGCAAGTGATTGCCGCCGATAGGCGTTTGTTTAAATACTGAAAGTAGTGATCCTTCTTGGATAGCAGTTATAGCTGTCGTTTTCTTTTTTCTGGCTTATAAGAATAAGCAGTTTATTTATCGCGTTTCTTGTCTATTCTTTCTGGATGCGCGATATTCAGTGGTTTACTGCATACCACTGCACGTGCCATAGTCGCACCAAGATATGGAGCTGGCATAACGTCTCCGAGACAGAGCACAAAATTCATGACTGCAAGATGAGCATATAACGCAACTCCGTTTGAGAAAAGTTGAGAAACTGCATGTTTTCCGCGCTGAATCAAAGAAGAAAGCGTAATGCATGGCGCGCTGGAGCCATGGTATCACATTAGAGGCGTTTTTGCCGCTATATTATCGCTCGGGAGTACCGGTGCTTGCACAGCGACTGCAGAAGTGGCACCTTGCGCCGTCCGCATCGTTTCGAGATGCGCGCCGTCGAAACGAGCGAAAGGGCAGGCTGCCGGATGATATAGGTTGAGCGTGCGCAGTACGCGCTCCCGGACAGAGCGGTGCAGACGCCAGAAGGCGCAGCGACGCGCCTCGGAACGCCCTCCCGTGGTCTCTAAAATTATGCACTCGACTGTACATTCTAGAAAACACCACCCTTGCGATCTCACAATAAATGATACCTCCTCTGCACTACGTTTTCACAACAAACTAACAGTAAGAGGGCCTTGCACTTCGAGTTAGGTGGCTTTCTGAAGATGTGTCTGTTCCACTTCTTGAGTATTGCCCAATGGATCCATCTGAACTGTTCCCGCTATGGTTGTAGACTGGCTATGGACTGCGACGCGTCATTTACTGAAGTGACTAAGCATGCTCCAGACGCCCATATCCACACGAATTTCCTTGAGCTGCAGTCGAAATACTTCTTCCCTGAATATTACACAGATGCGTCCAAATCTCAGACAGGCATGTCTTATGCAGCCGTTGATTCATTTTTCTCTGAATAGTATGTTCTACATCCGAATACAAGTATCTTCACAGCAGAGGCATCGCCTTACTTTCTGCTGTCAAACACACCAAACAACTTGAAGAGGCCAAGGCAGTTACATACACAGACTCACTGAGCGTGGTTTAAGCCATACTATAATGCCAGAAACTCAGAAACCCAGTAATCACGGACTTGTATTCACTAGTGTGCGTTAGCTAGCATGTAACAGTTTGCTGGGTGCCTGGGCACAGAGGTATTGAAGGAAGTGTACTGGCGGACAGAATCACGTATTCACTCCGCGCAAATACAAATAAAACATCTATTGCTGTCCGTGTACAATATCTAAAGCCATACCTGCGAAAAAAGCTACTAACTCACTGGCAAGACGACTGGGACTCTCAATCTTTAAATAAACTCTACATAGTTAAGCCACAGTTAGGGCATTGGTCATCATAGCAAGGTCAAGACGAAGGGATGTCCTATTTTGTCGGCTTAGTATAGGACGCACTTACGGTACGCACAGTTTTTATTGACTGGTGAGGAGCATCTCCTGTGTGGTAGATGTGGCGAGAGGGTTACTGTTCAGCATGTCCTGCTGGAATGCCACGAAGCAGAAATTGAAAGGATGAGACACAGCCCTTTAGCATATGAAAAATGCATACCGCTTCACTTGTTTCTCTTACTAGTCAGAGAACCACTATTCAGCGCAAAATCAGTTTTAGCGTTCGTGAGCGATTTCCGCATGCTCAACATTAGCTGCTTTAGTAATCGTAACACTGCCTCCCTCGAGAGGCAGTAGTTGCGATTTTAGGAGCGAAGCTCCTTAAGGCGTGGGCTGTGCGTCCCCTGTATGTAGCCACCTCTCGTTCAGTTCTAAGAATTACGCTAGCCACCGCCCGATCTAAAGGGTACAGCCATATCCATCCGTCCATCCGTCCATCCGTCCGTCCATCCATCCATCCATCCATCCATCCATCCATCCATCCATCCGTCCGCCCGTCCGTCCGTCCGTCCGTCCGTCCGTCCGTCCGTCCATCCATCCATCCATCCGTCCATCCATCCGTCCGTCCATCCATCCGTCCGTCCATCCATCCATCCATCCATCCGTCCGTTCGTCCGTCCGTCCGTCCGTCCATCCGTCCGTCCGTCCGTCCGTCCGTCCGTCCGTCCGTCCGTCCAAAAGATGCAAGATGTTATAAACTAGACGGCGGTACGTGTAGTTGATTATGAAAGATGCGAGGTGTTATAAAATAGGAATGATGCCACATATGGCGCGTGTCATCGTTCGATATAGTGCGGCGACGTACGCTAGGGGGAGCGTTGCAATAAAATCGAGTGTGCAAAATGTACGGAGGATTCATGGTTTACCAGGTTTACCTCCGGAGCTTCGCCCACTCATCATCATTCACTTCGCGGATATGGCGGCATTTTTTATTTGTAATGGCACGTGTCTCTTGGACCTTGTACTAAAGGCTATTGCGAGGCTGATGTGCTACTTCGTATTTCATCTATTGAGAGTCAAACACTATTTTTTAGCATTTCCCTTCCCCTGCTCATAGCATTGACCCCGCTACAGCAGCTACCACAATTTTATTTTGCAGTTATTTCAAAGCACTGAAAGTTTTGATTTGAAGGTTTCTCTACATCCACTGCATGAATCATACAGCCATACAACAATATTGCCACAGTTTCGGCTCTCTTTGGCCACACCATGGCCCTTGCGCCACTAAACGCCATACATTATCATCATTCAAGTTAAGGCCGATGCTTTCGCGGCCAAGTTGAGAGCACTAGATGCTAAGGTCATTACGTAGGCCACTAACGTATATGCATTTGACGCTACGATCAACGCGCTCAAGCGCAGGCACATATCTTTCGAGCCTAAGCATGGCACGTCCACCTAAAGAGTTTAGGATTTGGCAGTGGAACTGCTGAGGGCTCACTTGCAAGAAGGCGGTTCTTTAGGAGTTCACTCATTTTCACTCTGAGAAGCCACACGGCATTTTGCTTCAGAAGACGCTTTCGTATTCTGTCAATATGCTGAGTTACAACTTTCACGCTCTTTATGAAGTGAGACGAAGAGGCATTTGCACGCTCCTCTCTAAGCAATACACCTGTATCTCGCATGATCTTTTTATAGACACTACTACACTCATTTGTCGAAATTATTCCGCGCAGTAATCTAAAGGGTAATGTTATCGTGCTTCATATATTTAGTTCACCAAATGACTCAAGGCGAAGGTTTGCAGTGCCGTGGAGTAGGGCTGCCGTGAGGACCAGTATCTCCCTGCTTGTGGTTGCGGGTGACTTCAGCGCTCCTCATCAGTCTTGGGATTATCTGTGGTGATTCCGTAAAAGCGAGAATTTTGGGCAAGCAGCGGTGAACCTGAGCCCCACTCTCGCTTCGGACCCGGCATTACCGTCCGGAAGAGGTAACTCCAGCCCGCGGGACACCACGCCATGTCTTAACTTTGTTAAAAAGGTTAAATCTGCACTTCGCACAGCTTGCACGTGAATCTGGGCGGTCACCATAATGTCCTAGCTACGCATATCAGTGTAAAAGGCAAGCTCGTAAAAGAGTTTATTTTCACAAATTGCGATTACTTCCGGCATATAAGAAAAGAATGTGCGAAAGCGGAAAACTCAACCTCCAGCGTGGATCGATGGACCAAACAGCTGAAGTAGACGTTAGTGAGGCAACAAAAAAAGACACGCACAAATTTGGAAATGGATAAAGTTAACAGCCACCTTGCGCACCTCCTAGAGGCCCGGAAATTATTACTGATTAGGTGGAAGGAGCAGAGTCTCAATCATGCGTTTCGCAAGAAAATTACAGACATTAACCGATTCATCGAGTACCACTGCCAGAGCCTTACTAGGCAGCAGTGGCATGAGGTGTGCAATTATGTTGACGGCCAAATGAGCCTAGAAGTGAATTATAATTTGCTAAAACACTTTTCGAATGAGTCGAATTCCAAAAGTAATCAATGGCAAGCCATTGCTGAACTCATACATGCAGCCAGACAGTCTGAATCTGAACAAGCTATACCTAATGGATTAGCTCTACCCTCTAGCTGTTCCGACTATCCGTCCTAGACAGGACCCCCTTGCACTGCGCTATAAGAGACCTTTAACTTCAGCGACGCATAAAGTTGTTCAAAACCTTAATGGACGATCGTCTCCGGGGCTGTATTGTATCTCTAACAGGGCCCAAAGAAACCTGGAAAATGAATCCATTAATTTTCTTACCAATGAGATCAATCGCATATGAAAAGAAGGTTCTGTCAGGCTTTCGAAAAATGGTGTCGATTGCCTTCATCCCCAAGCCAGGGCGACCTTCAGGATTAGCCAATCTTAGGCCCATATCACTGCTGTCCTGTGTCGGTAAGATGGCAGAGCACATTATTCACAACCATTCCTCTAAACAGACCGAGAAGAAGGGTTTTTCTTACTTACAAAGTGGTTGAGTTTGTCCGTCTTTGTCCACACAAGGCACAATAAAGCTACTTGAACATCAAATCATAGATGTGAACACATGGAACACAAGAGGCATCCTGGGCCTTCACTTGGAATAACCGTTTGACAATTCCTCTCACGCGCACATCATAAACTACGTTTTGAGCTTGAACTAGGCGAAGCCTTTCACGGATACCGCACTGATGCCAGCGGTTACGGAATAGGCGCTGCGTTGGCTCAGCGACAGCGTGGGTAGCATCGCGTGATGGCTTATGCTAGCAGGCTGCTGTCCCCCTCGAAGCGTAATTATTCCATCACAGAGAGCGAATGCCTAGCGCTGGTGTGGGCAGTCACGAAACTTCGCCCTTACTTATACGGCCGAGCATTTATAGTTCTCACCGACCACCACACTCTTTGCTAGCTCGCCTCTCTCAAAGATCTCACAGGTCGTCTCGCCTGCTGGGCACTCCGCCTCCAGGAGTATTCTTACACCGTAGTGTATAAGTCAGGAAAACTGCACAAATATGTGGATTGTCTGTCACGCTACCCTGTGGCCGACTGCGATCCTACGAGCACTGATTATGGGGGTTGTGTCCTTGCCATCTCCCAGCTGCTTCATCTCGGGGACGAGCAGCGTCGCGATCCGGATATCAGCCGCCTAATACAACAGCTTGAATCTTCACCGCAAGACGCTTCTGTTCGCATGTTTATCTTAAAAGACCACACCTTATATCGGCGTAATTTATCGCCCAATGGTCACGACCTACTTCTGGTCATACCAAAGCACCTGCGCTCCACAGTCCTACGCGAGCTCCATGACGCGCCAACCGCCGGTCACCTTGGTGTCTCTCGCACATGTGACCGTGCGCGCCACCGCTTTTACTGGCCTCGCCTTTCCCGCTGTGTACGTGGTTATGTCAACGCTTGTGAAATCTGCCAGCGTCGCAAAAAACCATCAGGACTCCCTTCCGGATATCTTCAGCCCATCGACATCCAATCGGAGCCATTCTTTTGTGTTGGTTGAACCTTCTCGGTCCCTTCCCAACATCCGCCTCCGGAAACAAGTGGGTCGTGGTGGCTACGGATTACGCGACCTGTTACGCCGTTACGCGCGCCATGCCAACAAGCTGCGCTACAGACGTCGCTGATTTTCTGCTACGCGATCTCATTTTAGTGCATGGAGCCCCTCGTCAACTGCTCACAGACCGAGGCCGTACGTTCCTTTCGAAAGTGATTGACGATATCCTGCGTTCCTGCTCTACCCAACATAAGCTCACGACATCGTACCATCCCTAGACAAACGGGCTTACAGAACTTCTGAACCGCACCCTGAAAGACATCCTATCGAAATACGTATCGGCTGACCATTGTGATTGGGACATTGCACTACCCTACGTGACGTTCGCATACAATTCCTCCCGGCATGACACTGCAGGGTACTCGCCATTTTACCTTCTGTTTGGACGCGAACCAACATTGTCGTTGGATACTTTCCTGCCAGCCGCTGCGCAGTCTACTTCTGAATATGCACGCGACGCTATTACCCGGGCTGATCATGCTCGTCAGCTTGCCCGCAGCAGAATAATGGCGTTCCAAGACTCGCAGAAGCATCGTTACGACGAGCGGCATCGCGACGAACACTTTCCAACAGGTTCCCTCGTTCTTCTTTGGTCCCCTACGCGACATGCAGGCCTTTCAGAAAAACTTCTTTCTCGTTTCACGAGCCCATACCGCGTGCTTAGATGAGTGAACCGACACTACATATGAAATTGTCCCGGATAATCCATCAACCTCTTCTGCTCTGCTGTCAAGGGACATCGTCCACGTATGAAGGCTCAAGCGTTACCACAGTACTCCTGCTGTGGCCCCGTAAACTCACCGGGTCGGCGCTTTTGCCGCCGGAGGTCGTGTTACGTGATTTCAGCTGACTGAAACAGGGCATATTAGGACATACCCAAGAAAGGTGCCTCAGACTGAGAGTCAAGAAGTGGACGTTGTCAGTGAACTGCGTTGAGGCTGTAGACTGTCTACTGTTATTTCCCAGGTAACAATATTCACTCGTCTAACCCACTACCTGTAACTTCAGGTGTTCCGCAGTGGTCTGTCTTAGGGCCTCTACACTTTTTAATTTACATTAACAATCTACCATTGCATGTATCATGTAACTTTCTTATGTTTGCCGAGTACTGCGTAATCTACCGATCAGTAACCAACATTCATGACTAAACACTCATTCGACATGATCTTAACAACATACAAACATGATGTCATTGTTGGTTAATGAACTTAAATCCTAATAAATGTAACCTTGTGTCTTCTTCCCGCCATGGTAGCCCTTTTGAGTTTACCTAATGCATCGCCAATGTTCTCATAAAATCAGTCCAATCATTCAAATACCTCGGATTCATCTTGGCTCACGACCTGTATTGGCGTCATCACACTACTAACATCATCTCGTCTGCTAATAAACCACTCGGGTTTGTCAGACGACACTTACGCCATACTCCGCCTCTCGCCAAGACGCTTGCATACAAATCATTTAACAGATTAAAACTCATGTGCGCATCTACCACCTGGAGCCCTCATCAATCGTACATCATAGGAGAACTCGAATCACTTCAAAATCGGGCTACCAGGTTCATCCATTCTGCATATTCGTACGAAAACACCATCTCAACTCTTAAGACGGAATCAGGTCTAGAAACTCTTGCTTCACGCCGAAAGTGTGCCACGCTCTCTCTTTTTAATATGTTTTATTACAGTTCACTGAATAATCTACCGTACATCACGCCCCCCCAGCACATATCCCATCTGCACTGACCATGCGTTACAAGTCACAATACCACGTACCCGGACCACTGCATTCCAAGCCTCCTTTTTCGTAAGAGCAGCAAAAGTGTGAAACGGCCTTCCTCCCGCCATCTGTACCATCACTAACTCATCCATGTTTGCAGAAGCCATTTAAAACACCGTTGTATAGTTCTCTTTTTTGTTATACCCCACTCCCTATGTAATACCCCTAAATGGTGTCCTTGCGAAAAGAAAAGTGAAAAAGTTAAAAAAAGATATGTAGGTTGGCAAAATATTCTTGCTCCAGGCGCGCCTTCTCCCCAAATCGCTTCTGTGGCATGCTGAAGGCATCGGTGTAGCAACTTTTTGTCGTCGGAATGCCCGCATTTACTCATGTAGTGTCTCCTTTCACATACAGTGGCAGGTAATGAAACTTCTCTGTGACAGTGATTCGAGCGTAACAGTGAACAATTTGGTCAAATTGCTCTCAAAATTGGGTCTACTTGCATAGTTCCGCCGAGAAAGTAGGTATTCTCAGTTTAGGCAATTTGACTCCAGTTCCGTCTGATGGTGCTACGACTGTCTGGACAACTGTTTCTTGAGTTCCAGTCGATGTCTTTAGCATGCGATCTCTATTTCTGGGAATCTCTGCGACAATCCGCGTAGCACTGTCCTCATATTGTACGACGGCATTCTACTCGGCATCGAACTCTTCGTCGGGTATTGGCTGCTCAATCACGTTGTTCAAGTTTTTAGGCTCTTCATTGTTAGCCTTCAGCCTCTCATATATGAAATTGAGCTGGTAATAGGAGGCAGTGTAGTTAGCGAGGAGAGTACTTGCCTCGTTTATTACCCTGGTGTTTTGAGCTCGTCGCGACGTCCGCTTTGACTTCAGTCGGTCCATGCCACTGTAGTTGACTGGTAGCCGTCTGTACGTTCCTGGTTTTCAATCTCGGTTCTTCGGCACCAACTATTAAGACGATGGAGTTCCAGACACTACGATCAGACTCAACTCCGTCGTTAAGGCACAAGGCAAAAGATACTTGTTTATTGAGCATTGCTAGGAAGCGATATGCTTTCACTTTAACTGATGCTGATGTTGATGACCTCTGATGGATGGCGCTTACCCACAAAGGGTGATGGGCCAAGAAACGGGCGGCAGGATACCTAAATGAAACTAAACTGAAATTGAAGCCAATCTGAAAAAGTAGCTTAAAATAATACTACCAAAAACCAAAAATGTGTGCTGAGCAAGTGGTCAAACCATCTTTTGTTTTGAAAGACGTAACTACGAATTATAAACTAAAGATCTGAAAAGGTAGTGGTTCACTAGCATGGTAATCTTTTAGTTGCGTTGATGTAATCAAACACAGCGGAGCATACATCCCTGTGGCAGTAACCAAATGAAGTTTCGCCAAGTGATAAAATTACTGGTAAATTTGCTTGTATTCCTAGCTTTTTTAATGGGGCTACTAATAATCTTTTTCTCTGATAAGAATAACGATGAAAGAATAAAAAGAAATGTTCAATTGTTTTAATTTCGTTGCACCAAATGCATAGCCGTGACGCCTTGAGCTGAGCTTTATTAAGGTAATAATTAAGTTGTGGAACTGCACAGCGCAATCTGGTATAAGTGACCTCTAACTGGTGAGATACACACCACTGTTTATTCCAGCAATAGCTAAAATGCTCGAAATCTTTGAATTTATCCAAATTACCTTTTTACCATTGAAGGCAAGCATTTCGGAACCTTAGCGCGGTTACGTAAGCCGTATCTGGCGAAACTGGGATGGTGGGCCCACCCAGGGATACTGCTGCTAAAGAGTCCGCCATTTCGTTCAAATATAATCCGCGGTGGCCTGGTACCCATAGCAAATGCAGTTTTTTTACGTTTTTCGGTACTAAATGCCGAAACGTATTCATCAGCTCTGAATTTACTGCCGCAGAAAGGGCATTACAAACTGATAACGAATCTGTAATGATAACTGCTAATGATTCGCTTGAGGGTAATTTGCGTAGGGCAAGAACAATGGCCAATAATTCTGCCATGAATACCGGGGTATAATCTGGGAGTCGAATCGAAAAGGACCAGTCCAAAGAAGGAGAGAAGATGCCAACCCCAGCCTTTTCTTTTGACACAGATGCATCAGTCGCTATGATATTGCTTATCTCTAGGTGGGCTAGATAATCTGCTAACTGGTCATTTAAATACCTATATGCCAATTGTTTCGCGTTATGAGGAAATATATCATCGAATTGTATGCTAAGCATTGACTTTAGGTTGTGTATTGGACCAATATGTCTAATTTTTACATTCAGTTGCTTTAGTAGCGCTTGTGCAAATACTATTTGCGGGGTGTGTAGTCACGACCAATGGGTTTCGAAAAATAAAGTCGGTTCTTGAATGAAAGCGTAAAATGAGAGTCTTTGGTGTGAACTGTATATCTTTAAGAATGCTTGCACAGTAAGAATTTTAAACCTATTTAGCAGAGAAGGTAGGCGAGCTTCCATATACAACACGTTATTTGCAACAAACTTTGGTAGACCCTGACACAAACGCAACGCTTCTCTTTCCAGCAGTATTAGGGGTCTCATTTTATAGGCTGCGCTGCCAGAAAATAATACACATCCGAATTCCATGATGGGCCGCACATAAAGCTTATATATCATTATTAGCACATCTCTTCTTAAACCCGCTTTACGGTTTGCAAGCTTCCGTAGCCACCCCATGGCCCGTGTTGCCTTGGAGTACACATCATCAATGTGACTTCTCCAATTTAATGTGTCATTATATATGATGCCCAAATATTTAAGGGAATTCGCCTGTGGAATGAGCTCATTACTGTACATTAACGAGATGTTGATAGGCTGCAGAAAAGAGAATGCAAGGAGCACACTTTTCTTTACGTTCAGGGTCATATGAATATTTTTAAGCCATCTTTCTAGCATATTGAGATAATTTTGTTGACTCTGGTATAATGATTGAAGGTCGCTATTACTTGCGAAGAAAGCAATATCGTTCGCGTACACATATAACTGAATATCCTTAGTTGATGGATTGGAGCTTAAGAAAATGTTAAATAAAACTGGTGACAGGACAGCCCCCTGTGGTACGTCACGTGTCTGCTTATATCTATTCGATGAGTACCCATCTTTAAAGCAGTAATATTCTCCCCCTCCTAAAACCTCTGGCACCCACGCAGTGATGTAGTTGGGAAAGTGGTGATATTCCATCTGTTTTAATAAAATTGAATGCTCAACCCTATCGTACGCTTTAGCCGAATCTAAAGTAACTAAAGCACAGTATTGGCGCCGACGCCGAGCCAGTTGTATTCGGCTCTCTAAATCAACATGCGCACACCATATTGAGCAACCGGATCAAAAACCAATTTGACTGGGGTTTAATATTGCGTTATTATTATTATATTTCATTACCCGGGCATTCAAAACTCTTTCAATTAGCTTAACCAGATTTGACGTGATTGATATCGGCCTTACATTGACCAAGGCGAATTCTTTTTTCTGCTTTTTAAGAAGTGGTATCACTTTAGACAGCTTCCATTCCGCAGGTATCCAAGCTTCTGTCAAAGAAAAATTCACCAGATTAAGTACTTCAGTTGGACAAATCTCGAATATTACTTTTATCATTGAATTTGTTACCCCATCTGGTCCAGGTGCCGAAGGAGATAAGTGCCTTAGTATCTGTGCCAGCTCATCTAAAGTAACCTCCTGGAAATCCTCGCCTGCCATTGGGTTCACAATGTGCAGTGGTAGAGTTGACATAAATCTATCTTGGAGCCCTTTCGCAATATTTTCTACTAAATCAGAGAGCTCACGGGGGGAAAGAACAGAAGAGTCAATATTTTCAGCGGGTGGTAACATCTTTTGAGATCCTAAAAATCTGAAGAGCGCTTTTTTGTTTTCAGCCCCAGAAAGATACTCATGTCGTTTCATATTATAACCATCTTTTGCTGTACTTACGGTGCGTTTGAAGTCTGCTGTTGCGAATTTATAATCACACCATTTTTTTGGACATTGGTTGACCAGCAGTTGTTTCCATGCAGCTTTCAGTTTTCTATAGCTTCTCGTGCACTCTTCAGTCCACCATGGACTAAAAGAACCTCTTGTGGCCGAGTCTAATTTAAACGTTGCGTCTTTTACTGATCTTTTTAACACTGCACACAGACTCATAGCCCTAATGTCACCTTGTATGCCCTTGCGGTGATCAAAAGTAGCCCTCAAGTCTTTTTCTAATTTTCTATAGTTGAGGAATGAGCGGGCCATTTCGGCGACATGTATTCTTTGAAAGTTCAGTACAAAACTAATAGGCAAGTGGTCACTGTTAGTAGCACAGCCTAAAGTTTGCCACGAACATATATTTAGAGATGAGCTTGAAAATGTCAAGTCAATTGCAGATTTAGAGAGACCTCGGACAAAAGTAACAGATTGCGGATTTAAACAAGATACATTCTTGTCAATAGCGCATTCATACAATCGTTTTCCGCTTAAATCTGTTTTAAAACCCCACTCCACATGATGTGAATTGAAGTCTCCAGTGATTAATATATCCTTTCTGCAGGCAAAGAACATGTCGTCTAGACTTCGTGTGTCTTGCACCCCGGCTGGGAAATACGCATTTACAAACGACAAGGGAGAAGCGTCTGGTAATATTATGTCTACTATCAACATTTCACAATGTGGAGTCGCACAACGATAAGAGATCGTAGCTTTGTGACTAAACTTAGTTGCTATCAAGACAGCAGGCCCACCACCTCTGCTAGGTCGGTCCAATGGAAATAGCCGATAATTTTTTAGGTGAAACTTCTGGGTGGTTGAAAGCCAGGTTTCTTGCAGTGATATAATATCCGGGGAAAGTTGTGAAGAAAGGTATGATAGGTCTGTGGCTCTACCTTATAGATCAGTGGCCATGCCTTAATTTCGGAAGGTTGGACTGGTCCTAAAAAGGTCACTATCACCGATTCCGTTGGTGATTTTATGTTGTCAATTGTACGGGTGCACCTGTACACTGAAATTACACCCGCGACCGAAAACAAATCGAGCACATCTGCAGGTGTCCGGTTTGTGTCTACACCGTGGACTAATCCTTTCGAGCATGCGAGGTGTGCCGGAATAAATGGGCTTACCGGATGCGCTGCGAATTCGGAACATTGCAGGAGCTCACGAATGCATTCCTGATCTGCGGAACAGCACAGGATGCCTCCGCGACCAAACTGGCGGACCTCAGTGATCTGCTGGGGATGCGAAGTGGCTTTTCGAAGCTCCACTTGAATCGCCTTTGGGTTCTTCATTGGAATACTGCCCCCATCTGTAGGTACCAGCGCCACAGGGACACTTCTCGCTCCACTGCGTAAAAAATAGTCTATCGGCCAATCCTTGGCGGGAGTGGAAGCTAACCAAGGGGAGTGCCCTTGGCCGGGTGAAGAAAATGACATCAAAATGGAATGACTCGCTTCAGCTGAGAAAGAGCAATACAGTTACCGGAAAATAAAGAACTCTCAAAGAACAATAAGGATACTGCCGCCTGATCCTGAGCCCGGGCAGCTTCTTCGCAGTCAAGCCCCACAGTCGAAATGCGAAATTAGAGGGAGCCTATCCAAAAACATTTATAATAATGAAAGTGGATGATCAGCTGCATTCCTCAGTAAGAGGCTGATCCAGTTGCAACGGGAATGAGATGTGAATTGGAAACAACGCGTTCATAATCCATAAACCCATGGATAACACCTGGTCTCTTGCATTCTATATCTAAAAAGGAAAACATGCGAAGAAAATTAAAATCTCAGCCTTCAAACAGCTCTCTAAAAACGCGCTTAAAAAGATATTCAAATCTACTTTCAATGCTGCTCAAGAGGGCCAAACGCGAGTATTATGAAAAACAAATAGATAAGAACGGTAATGATACCAGGAAAAGCTGGCAGCTAATAAAAAAATTCTTGAACAGCAGCGAGACTACATGCTTATCAAAAATAACGGTTGACGGACGTTCCCTTACCGAGCCACTCGATATCGCTAATGCTTTCAGTGATACTTTTGCATCAAATTCCCCCGATTCACTAGTTGACCTTCATTTTCCCATTCTATCTCGTTCACCTCAGTCTTTTTATTTACGTCCTACATCTGCAGACGAAGTCTTTCAAATCATGTCATCTCTTAAAACCAAAGGGCCAGGCTTAGATTCCATTCACCCGTCTAAGTTAAAGCTCGTGGCACGTGAACTGTCTCCTATTTTAGCTGAAATAATTAACAAATTGTTGAAAGCAGGTGCATTTCCTGATGCTTTAAAGATAGGAAAGATAACACCTGTTTTCAAAAAGGGCGATCGTTTGTCAACTAATAATTACCGTCCGATTTGTGTACTTCCTTTCTTTAGCAAAGTAATTGAAAAGCTTTTTTACTTGCGTTTGATGTGCTATCTGCTTAAATTTAACCTACTCTCTCCCCACCAATTCGGTTTTCGACCTGACTACTCGACAGAGCTCGCCTTGCTCAGCTTTACTGACCGATTTAAACAAGCCATAGACAATGGATTACTTACTGGGGCAGTTTTTATTGATCTCACGAAGGCTTTCGACACAATTAACCACCGGATCCTTCTTTGTAAACTTGAATCTTTCGGAATTGTGGGTCCCGCTTTGCAGTTCATTCGCAATTACTTAACAAATCGCTCACAGGTAGTTTATGTCAATAACAGTGCGTCATCTGCTAAGCCAGTTACCATGGGCGTCCCTCAAGGTTCAATCTTAGGCCCTCTTCTATTCCTACTTTTTATTAACGACCTACCTAGTTCCCTTAATCATACTAACTGTCTTCTTTACGCCGATGACACTACTATTTTTACATCCCAGAAAACAACTGCTGAACTTGAAAGTAGCTTAAACTCCGATCTCTGTAATATTTATCAATGGTGTGTTAACAATAATCTTTATATGAATCCCTCTAAAACTACATTTGTGGTGTTTTCATCCGCACAGAACACATTTCCCTCACCAGTTTCCGTATCTCTTAACAAACATATTATTTCCGTATCGGATCATGTGAAGTGCTTAGGCGTAATACTAGACAAGCATTTGAAATATAACTATCATGTACTCTCAATATTAAAAAAAGCTTCTTTTGGCATTCATGTTCTCATTAAAGCCCGCCCTTATTTTCAGTCACGCATTATTTTATCATTATACTATGCATATATTCATAGCCATCTTTCCTATTGCATTTCATCCTGGGGTAATACATATGCCAGTCACCTGGAGCCCCTTCTACATCTTCAGAAACGGGCGCTACGTCTGATCGCCTTCGCTCCATTTCAATCGCCTTCTACGCCACTCTTTATTTATTTTTCCGTGCTTCCAATTAATCTTTTGTTCACTCTAAAGTTAGCTATATTGATGTACCACCTCATTTATCATGGTCTATGTGTTTCAGGGCTATCCACACAACATCTTGTCAATACTAATAACACCAGGTTTTCAGCCTGTCACAATTTCCTTCTCCCTAAAGTGCGTAGCAATTATGGAAAACTAACTCTTAAATTTACAGGTGTATCCGTATGGAACAACATACCACTTGAAATAAAGTTATGTCCCACATTCTATTCGCTTCGCAAAATGTTTAAAGAGTACCTTATCACAAAACGTGTTTTCTAAACTCTGCCGTCGTGCCTTACTCCTAATTTTAGTATTTCTTTTACTAACTATACCACTTGCTGTTGCACAGAACTTTTCTTGCCTTGTTTTTATAAAATTTTAACCATTCTTTGTTTAATTCGTACAAAGTGTTTTTCACTGCTCGCTGCATTGTTATCGCAATTTACTTATTCTCTAACGGAAGTCCCCCCGACAGTTTTCTAACTTCGGGACCTCCTCTGTACTGTAGAATTTTATTCACGTAATGTATGCATTCCTGAAATAAAGTTTGATTGATTGATTGATAATAAAGACGGCTTAATATGGCTACTAATGTTCTTTCGCGTCTCGGATGATCATTGGGCGGTCTGACAGGTGGCAAATATCTGATGTCAATAGGATGTTTTGTCGGTCTGATTAGGTTGTGTTATGCTTTTTATATGTGGCCACTGAGGTAGGTACTGCGAATGGAATGATGGTGCAGGAGGTTGCGTCGCACGTTCAGATGATTGTTATGCGTTATGTCAAGTGATTCGAAGATACTAATATTTTCGTCAATGATGTAATAATGTCTTGTTTATCGTGTCGGCCATTTTTGTTGTTGATGTTGTGGTTAGTGTAACTAAGCTAGCCCCTAAGTTATGGAACTGTCTTTACGTGTATTATATGTGTGTAGGAATAGTTTTGTAGATGAATGAAGGCTACGTTTGAGAAATGAGTTTGATTATTTTGTCCTCTGTGATCCATTGAGAGTAAGGTATGCATATGGCTGGGTCCATCGCCCTCTTCGAGTATGTTATGCTGGACCTGAAGGTCGCATGAAGCGGGTCTCACGTGTTGAGACAATGACCGTGTTGTGTAATGAACTTAAAAGACCATATGCCGCAGGACTATGCATAATACGTGTGGCCTGTTTCAAGCTAATGTGAACTTGCTAGCGCTGTGGATTTTATTCAGTGCGTTTTAGTTGTTCTGCATTGCGACATTGTATTCCTTTTGAAGACCATTTGAGCATTATGTCAAAGTCGCTGTATTTATGAAGTGAAAATTCTCCTGTTCAGACTGAAGTTAAACTCGGTTCACGCATGTGCGCACACCATTATTGAGCATGTTTATGAGCAAATTTTTGTTTTTTTGTATTTCATTACTGAACATTGAGTATCCAGAAACACTCTTTAGGGAGGAGAAGTTAGTATGAAGCAACTATTGGCAGCGTGTTGTGTATAGCGCAGCTATTGCGGCTGCTTCAGAACTCGGAGTTCCTGACCCGTTCACTAATGATGTCGGTCGGTTCCGCGAAGGCGAATGCGGAAGACCCATGCACGGGAAAGAAAGGAAATTCCTTCGTTCAAACAGTTCACGAGCAGAACCGTCTAGGTTACCCCCGTTTGGAACTTGAAGGTGAAAGCTTACTCGAAAGCGCGTCTTGCCACAATCACATCAAGCGCGGTCGTCTGACTGCCGTTATTGGCATGCACGTGTCGGGCGCTATTGAAAATGTCACAGGAACGTGACCACAGGGCTGACAGAGACAAGTTTGCGGCAAGTAGACGAGCTTATCCTCCCCCGCTATACGTAATTGCCGAGTGTTGTTAGGATGGCGGAGTGCCTCGCGGTCGCATGCACTCCTGGTCAGCGAATAGGGCCTGACGGTGTACTGATTGCTTTTAAGGAGCTTGTACGAAGCAACATTAAATGGGAAAGCTAACGAAACTCGAGCGTGAGAACGGCTACCGGCGGAGGTCTGCTGGCGAAGACCAGCACGACCTATAAAGGGAGAGAGTGTGACACGCTGAGAACCTATCCTCTCTCGTGTTGTATTTAGTAATGTGGTTTTTAGCAAGGCAGTGAGTGGTATGAAAGTGCGTGGCGATGCGAGCCCCAACGTGTGATTGACTTGCGTTGAGACCCTTTGTTCAACTGGGAGTTAAAAAAAGGTGCTTAATTGTGAAATAGACAGTGAAGGTTCGTGCTTGAACCCAGGCAGACACCTGAGGGCTGCGCTAAAGCTTTCCCTTACCGCACTACGGCTTTAACTTCACGCTGCCACCGTGCACTCGGGTCATCGAGGGGCATTCATTCCGAATCTTAAAACACCTCCGCTCCATAGCTAGTGTAGAAGCTAGTCAAAAAAGAGGAAATTACCTCTAGGTATGGCTGTTGTTGTGCGCATAGCTTCACGGTTTATGGTTTCCAACTTTGCCACTTGTGTTAAAGTTAACCGTTGAATATGCGCCTGGCTGCATAGCTGTGCGGAGGATCTGTCGAGATTTACGTGTACGAGCTCCAGCTGCTTTTGATGTACTGCGGCGAATCAAATGATGTATTATTGTGGAACTCTGTCTGAGTGTGCGAATCTACTGCGCTCCACAGCCGGACAGGCGAATATTGAGACCTAGTATGCCAACCTCCGAAGCCTCGGGAATGGTCATTGAACTTAGTGTACATGTGAAGGTTACCGCTTGATTTTTCTGAATCCTGCCTAGTTGACTCCATGAACCTACCTTGATTTTTAGGCAGACAAGTGTAACCCTGAGTTACAGGTGTAGTTCTGAAAAACATTAAGGGTTTTCTGAAGTTCTTGTGCTTGTCTTGAGTGCCTTTATGCAAAGACCACGAAGTCAGAGCATCATCATATATCAGAAACTTCACCTCTTCAATTCGGTGTAGCTACCAATCCAGAGGTATTAGAGCGATGTTGACCAGAAGAGGAGCCGTAACCGATTTTTGCGGGGCACTTCTGTTAAGAATGAAGCCAAGTTCATTCTTTCCATCTACTCTTATAGCAAATGTGCGGTTGTGAAGAAAAGAGTAAATCAATCTCTCTACCCGTGGCGGAAGTCCTAGCTAATTGAAGTTGAATAAAATGTCTTCATGGTCTCTGTTGTAGTGTGCTTTCCGTAAGTCCGTTGCTGCTGCAGTTCGTACTGTGTGGCTGTTTGGATGAACTTGTAAAATGTCGTCTGAAAAGATAAAAAGACCATCTTTAGTCCCCAGATGAGAATAGAACCCAATTTGAGCCGAATGGTTTCGATTATGTCGTGCAAACCACCTGGAAACGCGTGCGGCTAGCATCTTTTCGGCAAGCTTGCAGACAGTAGCAGTGAATAAAATTGGGCGTAAGAATTGCAAGTTATATGAATACTTTACTGAGTTTTCTTTAATCAGGACGACAACTGATTGTTTCCAATTAGATTGGGCGTCCCCAGTCTCCCATACTTTATGTATAGCCTGCAGAAGTGCATCAAAAGCTTCACTTTCCATGTTCTTGAAAACTTTGTGAAGAATACCGTTGCGACCAGGTGTTGTTCTTTTGTAAGAAGTTTCATTCTTCGCTATTAGTTTGGCCATGCCTTAAGAACTGGATATATCTAATTCGGCGCTTGGGTAGAGCTCTTCGATTGCGGGCCAGGTTATCAAAAAATGCTCTTGCAGCCTGCTTTGCAAATTCTTGTGACCTACTTTGCATCAATAACATAATGCTCGCGCCTCGGTCAGGTTCCTTGTGACCACACTACATCGACCGCTACGTATGCCAAAGGGCTCTGTTTCGCATGCCAGATCCACGTTTTTCACACCACTGATGCCACCGCCGTCAATAAGGCTGCTTTCAGATCCGACACGCTTTTGCTTGTATATAATTGGCATGTGCGCGGCTACCTGGTACATCTGGTTTCTTGACGCATACAGCTCTGCCTGACGTTGCTTCGCCATAGTTCCTAAAGAGCAATGTCTGTTTGATGTTGTCCTTTGTCAATGGTGATCAAAGTTGTGTTACTGCAGAGCAATTCTTGCAAAACGGGTAAAATTTCTGTGGGCTCGGGAGATACTTTAACAATTGTTGATTTTTTCGAAACTTATTAAAATATGTGATCACTACGCGTTGGTAAATTTTTTGTATGCATCTTCTTAGTAAGCCAGTAATGATTGGCATATGGTCACTACGCCAGAAATCCAGTTCCACCCGACATTGCAGGGTCCCATGACCCAATCACCCCGTGAGATGTATGTTGTTCTTTATCAAGTAAGAGCCCTGTCAAAGCCCTTTTTTTTGGCCGGACGAACAGTACACTGCAATTTCAGGTACTTATTTTCAACCGGCGTTTCCACGGCTGTTTTCATAGGTGTTTTTACGGTATTTCAATAGTATTTCAAGGAACGTTTTGAGTCTAGTGGCCCGAGGAGGTTGTAGAGTCTCACTCTTAGAGGTATTAGCATTCTTAAGTGTGACCATTTCGACCCTAAGTTGCGGAATTATCTCTTTTAGTGCAATGTTCTCCCTTTCCAGCTGAACTATTCTATCATTGTTATTCATCGGAGCCATTCCCCCGTTACCAGTTTCTGGGATTGTTTGTTGCGTCAGCCCACTCGGTCTCAGAGGCAGCAGGCACCTTAGTGTTGACGGCCGAGCCCCTTGGTCAGGAACAGCTCCTGTACTGGAAATGGCTTGAGGATCAAGTACCACTCCTGTAACAGGAGCGCCCTCTCGAGCTCCTTGAATTCGATCAGAGTTTGTAGGCTGGTTTGGCCAGCTCATGTATCGTGGGGAAGTCCTTGTCAAACTCACGTATCTCCCTTCTTCACTGTGTGACGATGTAAGGTATCTCAATTTTTTGTCTGCAGGTTCTGTCGGCCGTTGGCTGAGGCCCTCCACAAAAAACGCACTTCGGCCAGCGAACGTGCTTATTGACATAGTAATTGAGTCACAGCTACACACGATTATGATTTCTGGCTTAAGCAAATAGAGCAGAGAAAAAATTGTTGCAAGCCTCACTAAGGAGAAATTCGGGAATCTTTATATCAACATGTTCATTTTCTTTTTCACTGTGAGGTGTTGTCAGAAAGCGTGTTCACGGCAATGTAGTGTGCGTATGTTGAAGTGCTATGCAGAATGGCCCGAGTTTGGCAACACTCGGGAATATTTTTTAGTGCTGGCGACATCCTTTTTTGAATGAACCAACAGTATGAAAAAGTTTAGTTCGTGCCTTAGCGCGAAGCGTTTCATTTTTTACCAATAGACAGGCATCTCGCCAAGGGCGGCAAACAAAGTTGGTCAATATTTCCAAACCAGAAGCCTTTCTTTTTACAAGTTTGCCCTTTGACTGAGTGTAGAGTGCGCCCATGCAATAAAAGCGCCGAAACACATCCTAATGGTATTTTCTAACGGCGCAGGCTTTGTAAGTACATTTGAAGCTTTTTTCCTGCGCTGAGTGTGGTTTGGAATAATTAGCATGGTAGCTTCTGATATTAGTTCCAGCCAAACGCCTAACAATATCGCAAACACAGCTGAACACGAGACCACGTGTTAATCGTCATGGTCTCCTTGTACAATCTAGCGCGCTGCTTGGCTGGTGCACGCCCTCTTCAATTTTGTCGTCTGCCAGTACACTAAGTAAAGATACCAACCATACAAATAGCTAATTCGCAGTGGGCTAATTACTTATTTGGCTGGATGGTATAGAGAAGGAGAGATAAAGAAATAGAGTCGAAAGCCAGGGAGCTGCTAACCAAGCTGGGCTCGGTTGGATACCTTGCACTTGGGGGGGGGGGGGAAAGAGGAAACAATAGAAAGAAAAAAGATAAAGTGAAAGAACGGTAGAAACAGATGGATAAATCAATACAGATAGGACGACGTGTTATGGCAGCCAAGCTCTGTCAGATGGATTCACGACCACTCACAGAAAAAAAAATCCTGGGACCTTGGCCGACGGTTTCGCATACGCGCAAAGGCACAAAAACTATTTTGTGATTTTTACGGACCACCGAACTTCTTGAGTGCTTCTGAAAAACAGCATGATACGATGCTGTGTAATCTCAAGCTGAATATTTATCCATCTGGTCTCTATATATGGCTCGTGAGGCTAGGACAAGCTAAGACTAAACTAATTAGGTGAAATGATGATGATGATGTTTGGTGTTTTATGGCGCAAGGGCCCTAATTAGGTGAAGTCGTAGTAAGATAAAGAGAATGCCGCCACAACCTAATAGGATCGTGCCAATGTAGCTATGTAAAGTAAAACCATCGTATCAAAAACAGACTAGTTGAAGTGCTAACTAAGCAATGCTAATTGACATTACGATAATGATGAGCCCGCTATGCAAAACTATACTCAGTAGACTATGCCAATATGATGATGACGGGATCGTAATCATTACCATTAGGTTGAATAACTCCTTACTAATCATGACAATGCTAAGTTCACCCATTTTAATGATTGCCGTTTAATTGAAACCATATAGACCAAAACAACTGTTTATTGTTATGTTCACTATGCCTAGCTTTGTATAACCAAACATAACATAGAGCCTATGCGGGGATCACTTCGAAGGAGGCCATGTAGATGAGGATACGACTCACTTAAAAAGCCAGAACAAGCAGCTTTATCAAAAGCTCCTGGCTCAAGCTTCGCAAAATAGTGCAAGCTTACCATATTGCTTCATATGCAAAGTAGCTGATGCTTATCGTCCACTGAATGAAACGCTTTACATTCATACCAGCGCCACGATGGTCACGAGTTGAATTGCAGCTTTCTCAGAATTAACGTGTTTGTATCCGAGGTCACATTCGTAAATAATTTGATTCGAACACACCCACAGCGAACAAGGGTATGCCCACCATGTTTTCTCTTGCAGAGGAGTAGTGCATATGCCACAACGCCATCGAGCGACACGATCCATATATCAGCTTTTTCACGCAGACTATGCACATGCATGCAGAAATAAAAAAAAACATATCATCTTGTGGTGACGCTTTCTCGTAATCAATTTAATCGCGCTGACTCTTTACGCCGACTCACAGATGCGTCATAATACGAGCGCGCCTGCTGCGAAGCAGGCCTTATATTTAGATTCAAAAATCGATAAAATCAAAACGAGCAGCACGAGAGTACTGCATGTGCACCCTTGCCGCCTTCAGAGTGAAAATTTCCACACTGCAGGTGTATCGAGAGAACCCACCAGAAATAGGACAAACACCCCCACTCACGCCTTGGAAGGCGCGTGTTGAGTTTCCAAAGCAAAAAGATATCGCGAAAATCATGTTGACATCACGGAACTGTAGAAATATTTACTGAGTGGTGGCGCTGACGTGTTCGCTCGTGGTGTTTGTTTATTAACCGTTTTAAATGCCTCACATGCGTTTATGACAACACGCGCTTTCTAGTAGTTATTTTTATCAACGCTGCTACCACGCTCTCCACACTGTCTACATGCCATTTCCGCCGCAGAGCGAGCTCGAAGCAAACTCCTCTGCCCGAGGAGGCCATCCTGCATCGCACCTTTGTTCGGCACTTTGCGCAAGGGCTTGGCTGTTATAAAGCTTTTGTACACTAGTGAAATAAATCAGTAAGACGTTGGCGCTTTCGTCACTTTTCCTTCAGTTTTTTGGTCATTTTGCCCTATGTCTTCGTGGTTTGTATCTAGTACAAGAATGAAATGACCATGCTGACAACAAGAACTTCGGTGGAACGCGCGATCAGACGTTTTTCACGCAAGTGTCGGCAGAACAGTATACCTTGCCGATGTCAGCCCAGAAGAGTGTCAGCACTTTTTTGGTTTCAGGACGACCTATCTATGTAAGATCACTTTAGTGAGTTTCTCGGTACCACACATGTTGAATATAACATCGCTGTTCCCCAACTATCTGACCTTACTTTACTGTTTTTATATGTGTGGTCTTTAATGAACTTTGGCTTTTCAATGATGAGGTTTCTCCGAAATACGTTCAGCCGCACGTTTTTCTTTCGAGTATTGCCACTGTAATACATCAATTATTACTTACAATTGAACAGACATCTTCGCTGCTCTATGCTCTAAACTCCACTTTTATTTTCTTGTCAAATAGCATACTCTGTGAGAAAATAGTTTTTTTTTCTGTGTAATGTTTTCTAACAAATATTGTGTGAAAATTAAGTGGCATGCACTTGTTCTACAGCATCTCATTATTGCGTGAAAACACCTAAGTACAAAAGTATTTAAAAAATTAACCTGCAGTATGCGGCTTGATAACGGCTATCCACAAAAATAAATATATCAACCGTCAACATGTTCAGTGCTCACACTAGTAGCCCACGTTTACTGTTGATAGTAAGGTGCTCTATAACACTTTGGGTCTAAGGAGTGCTCTGTATTGAGTATATCACACTAGTGCAGTACTTGATTAAAAATTTATACATTCCATTTGCGACGATTTTCAGTACTATAGGCTCAAAAGAATTTATATGCCACCTCACCTCAGCCTAACAAGTGTAGCGCCAGTAAAAAAAAATCAAAGCATTACTTACGATCACAGTATCGTCTTGTGCCTAATTTTACTGACCGAGCACCCATATCACTGCGTGCACTGTGATGTCCGAGACACAATGTGCCACATAGTATGCAGATGCGCACAAAAAGCTGGCATCAAATGCAACCAAACAATAACCGGAATGCTGTTGGAGGCCATGCTATCCCGAACAGAACCGGCAAATCAGCAAAGCGAGATAAATAGGACTCAAGCTAGTGCCCTCACCGGTGGCTGCCTGGAATCTAGTCGCCCACCTAGTGTACAGGCTTGTCTTGCTCAGAAAAAACTTTATTATTTGTTAGTTTTGGAGGACTTGATACACCATTGCAGGTGATAAAGTGCATAGCATTGATATAGTAGTTTAACGCAAGGTGACCTAAAAGTAGCAGAAGTCCTTTGGGACCGTCGTGCAAAGTTCTTAAGACCCACCTTGAAATTCACCCGCACCATACGGTCGAAGCTGTCCTCGGTCGTCTCGGCAGCCGTTGGTTGCTGCAAGTCTACATGGCCCACACAATTGACCACGATACTAACTGGCACTTGGCTTAACTTCTTCACATCATCAAATAAGTTCTGCACCGAGGTGGCGTCACCAACGTCCACTTGTATGGCTTTGTGGTTGAGGTGCCCTATTAAAAAAAAAACGAGATCAGATCCAAAGGAAAGCTCAATTATTTGTCCCATATACATATATTTGCTCGAAAATTCTCTTCATACCACAGGTTAAGGCTCTGACACAGTGCTCCAGTGATAAGTAGTGCTCTACCTATGAAATGTCGTCGGGTGGAATCCGGGCCGTGTTAGCCGAAGTTATATGTATGTGAAATCGTTGAGACCCACTCATTTAGATATAGGCGAATGGTATTGGTCATAGATAAAAGATATTCCAACAGCTCATTATGTTCTAGCGGCATGTAAATATTTGTTAACACTTTCACCAAAAATTGCATGAATTGAAGGGCAAAAATGTAGAGCGTAGCAGAGTGAAAGAGTATGAAATCGCAACTTATTAGCGGATTTTTTTCTGCCTCTAATGCGAAAAAATAATATGTGCCACAACAGACATGATAGAAGGTCGCTTTGCTCACATAGACAAGGACTGTGTATCCGTCAGCAAACTGAAATATATAACAAAGAAATTTTCTCGCTGTCCCCGCAATTCTGCCTAATAAAAACCACCAACAAACTTTAAATGCCTTCTTTTCTACGGAGAATCTACCAAGTGCATATATTCTAGAATAATAACAAAGTCCTAACCTTAGCACAAGGACAACTTTTCTTCCATGCATGAATTTTCAGGCAGGTCCTACATCGCTCCCTTGTCTGCCATACTACCAAAAGCCAGTCACCCAAGTGACAACAGCTATGGGGATGCAAATCACAAAATATGCCTGTTTGTAGCTATTTACTCGATTGCTGTCATTACTACAAGAGTCACTCTGCCAAGAATGGCGATCGCAGTAATGCAGGTTTAGCCTAGGGCGCGCAACGGCCTTGCGGTCGCAACGAGCGAGAGAGAGCAGCACTGCGCATGCGCTGAAGCTCAGAAAAATGCGTGCGTTTGCGTGAGCAAAAGATGCGTGTGCTAGATCTCGGCGCTAACGTTGCGCCCGCTCCGGCCATTGCTTACTTTACCGGCGGCTGTCTGGCGAGACGTCGACGGCTGCGAGCGTTGACAGCATGATTGCAGTGAAAGAAGGCCGCGTCCTTCGATTACTGCAGGTAATTTTTTCGCCTATAGGTGGCGCAGCAAAGCAATCAAGATGAAGGCTGTTTACAGCAAATCGCACTCCACGTTTTGGTTATTGCGTACGGCAAACTTACCCTGTGCGCGACAGCCTCAGCCGATACGTACCCAGAGCACCACGCGTTGTGTTCCGTAGGCGTTGCGCACGCCAAACTCAAACTGTGTTAAGTTTCCTCATTTCGCGTCCCGAATTTCCTCCAGGAAAAAGTGCAATTTAATCAGTCGTGCTGTCATTATACAATCACTGATTGTGGCATCATGCCCGCATTGAAAGAACACCACGCCCGCGTCTATATAATTCTTTAAAACACATCAGCGGTGTCGCGTAAAAAGATACCGGGTCGTTCTTTCGTCAGAACACTTTTCTTACTTTTTGATTGATTTTTCGTCACATCAAGATACCGGTAACGCATCAAAAGAACAAGCGAAATAAATGAAAGCCGGTGAAGTAAAAAATACAGTTATTATTACGAAATATAAACTCTATAGAACGCTAGAAATATGGCAATATGCCATGCCAGCGCCTTCAATGACTGCGTTGAAAAACTTCTTCCGGAACTTTGATAAAACACATTCCTTGTCTCTCACCCGGCAGTTCCGCAGTAACGGCTTCGAGTGTTTCCAAAGTGCGGCCAGCGACGATCACGCGGGCTCCTTTCTCTGCAAGCAGGTGACAGACAGCGCCACCAATGCCTCCTCCTCCACCGGTCACTACCGCCAGGCGGCCACACAAAGCTCCTCCTGTTGTGGACATCTGCGACGTGCGTCCAGGCAGAAAAAAAACGGCACGTGAAGCTCACCTGTACCGGCACGTGTTAAAGCGACCACATGCAAAATACGAGTTACAAAACTCTACGAAATAATCTAGCAGTAAGTGAGCCTCACCAAATACAAAACATTCAAGTCGGTACGACTGCTCCACAACAATGGAGATAACGCACTGCTGTATTTGCCCTGAACACTTGCAGCATGTTGTGGTGTGAAACGAAATTGGGCAAAGAAGCAAGAAAACTGAGGTGTGCCGACTGCTACGCTGAAAAGTTCTCTGCCGCCTACCACGGGGTGCTTGGGGGCTGCAGGATTGAGTCAAAGATATGGATAATCAAACGTGCCCCTGAGAGGATGAAGGCGGGGGACTCGAGGCGGCCTCAGACGGGCACTTTCACTAGCCGCTGCTATGTGCCCTGCCTGGAGCACCTGCTACGCTGCACCTGTCACCTGGAACACTCTGGCGGGCGCACGAAGAGGTCGGTATGGTGCAGTACTACGCCATTGCACAAGAAGCTAAGATAAGCCACGAGAATGAACAAAGATAACCAAGTGAGTTAGGGCAAGAAAATATTTATTGTGAAACAAAAGGTAGGTGTAGGCCTGTTGAGGCTCCACAGTGGATGCAGTCCTTGTTCAAGGATCGCATTGGTAAGATCCACCAGCGTAGTCCTTAAGATCAGGTTCTTTTAGGCTGGAAGGTCTGGGCAGCAGCGCAGGATCGCATCCCAATCCTCTCGGTTTGGCTTTGCGTTGGAGGAAGGGCTGAGTTAAGTGGACGAGCCCAGAGGATATAGCAGGTGTCAGCCACGTACCCACAGTGTTGGCACTTGCCAGTGAAAAAAGAATAAGAATCTATCTATATCTATATCTATCAATCTATCAATATCTATATCTATATCTATATCTATCTATCTATATCTATATCTATCAATATCAATATCTATATCTATATCTACATCTATATCTATATCTATATCTATCTATCTATCTATGTATCTATCTATCTATCTATCTATCTATCTATCTATCTATCTATCTAGCCACCTACGACATTTAGCGCTCCTCGCTGTTTCAATAATTGTAGAGATACCATACTTGTTATAGCAAACAGGACTGTATGAAGAACATATTTGACATGTCATAACATGAAAATCATGACATGTATGTCAAGAATGTCATTATTTACATTTTGTGGTCTTGCAGCTTTTGCAGTGGTTTAGTTCACATGGCATCCTGCAAAACTGGTATGATATGGGATGATTGCATGGCAAACACAAGAGACTGACCCTAACATGAAAATTAGGACATGCGTGTCATTTAACAACATGGCTACAAGCCACGCTCATGATGCGCTCGCGGCCGTTTCGCTAGCGCCACCTATACTAAACTTGGTATTACAGTACGTGAATGAATGGCGAAGCAATGATACTGGTGTAAACATAATAAAAATGAGATGCGTGTCTTGTAACATGACTACATGCCACGCTCATGATGCGCTCGTGACCGTTTCGCTAGCTTCACATGTAGTAAACTCGGTATTACGCGACGTGAACGGAAGACATAGGTAAATGACACATTCAATCATGATAATCACAATATGCGTGTTTTGCAACAAGATGACTACATGCCACACTCATGATGCGCTCACGGCCGTTTTGCTAGCTTGACATATGCCAAATTTGATATTACGTGACGCCAATGAATGACGAGGGTATGTGACTGGTGCAAACACGATAATCATGAGTTATGTATGCAAGAGGAAGCAGTGCTGTTCACGCTACTCTACAAACTACTTTAAACATTGACCGTCTCAAAGTCTCTGACAGTCACCATTAGGGGCCTGCAGAAAATAGAGGCGTGCGCGCGTCTTCTATGTATCCCAGCCATGATTCGCCGATAGATGCAAGGTGCGAAACACGTGTGTCGGTTTCCAATTTCACCGACGCTGTATCAAGGTTGATTTTTTGTGCTAACCTGTGCATTCTGCGCTGCGATCAAACGGGCCAACTCGACTTAGCGGGGCCTATAGTATCTTTAACTGTGTACGCTAGCTACTATAGCTGGATACGCATACGGCGTTTCTCAAGGTAGAAAAAATTGGCCCACCCACGTAGAGTTGGAATCGATCATATGCGAAGCACGAATGAGAAATGTTGATATGTCACTTTAAAATCAACACAACATTACGAGGTGAAAGTAAATGATGCCGTACATAACTTAGGTATCATAATTATCAAGTGTGGATGTGTTGTTTACCATTGTCATCAATTTACGTCAAGGGATACCAAATTTAGCATATGTGGAGCTAGCAAAATGGCCGCGAGCACGATGTCGTCAGTTTATTACATGACACGCGTGTCAGGATTATCATGTTTCCACCAGTCATGTATTTGATCATACAAAGACGTAATGTAACATCAAATTTGGTATATTCGAAGCTACCAAAATGGGCACGAGCGCATCATAAAGAGAACAATATTCTGCAGTGAAGCGCTGATGTCACGCTCGCTGGGCAGAGCGACGCTACTTTCGCAAAAAGCGAAAAAAATATAGCCTAATGCCAGACGCGACCAGCGTCTGTCGTCGCAGCCCGGCGGCAACTAGCGCGAAATGCAACATGCTGCATTTCGCGCTGATGCGTTACCCAAAGAACACCTAGTCTCCTCTTTTCGTGACGAAGGTTTGCCGGACGCGCTGAAACGCGCATGGGCCAAAGAAACACAGCGAGGCGCGCACGTGCGAGTATATAGCTGGACAGGCGCCTGGCAGGGCAACGCCGGCGTGACGCGATGAAATGACCGCTAGGGAGTACGCGCGCCGCGTCATGTCAAAATGTATTGACTCCGTGAATGTGGCATGTAGTCATGTTCTCACATGACCTGATCTCATAATCATGTTTTCACCAGTCACATTCCCTCATCATCTATTTGCACCACGTAATACAAAATTTGGCATATGTGAAGCTAGCGAAACGGCCGCCGGCTTGTCATATGTATGGCATGTAGTCAAGTTGGTCCATGACAGGCATGTCATGATTTTCATGTTAGGGTGTTTCGCTTGTGTTTGTTATGCAATCATGTCATGCCATAACAGTTTACAACATGCCTTGTGAGCGAAACCACCGCAAGAGCTGCAGGACCATGACCAGAAATGGTTCGCATTTGAATCGCCCCGTGTGGCGAACGGTGCTATAGGCTGCACGGTGTGAGGAAAAAAATTGGCAGATTCCATGTACAGTGGGAATCAATAATATGCGAAGCAAGAATGAGAAACGTTGATATGTCACTTTAAAACCAGCACAATGTTACGAGGTGGAGGTAAATTATGCCGTACATGACTTCCGTATCATGATTATCTTGTTTGAATGTCCCGTTTACCTTCTTCATCTATTCACATCACGTGATACCCGATTTAGCATATGTGGATCTGGCAAAACGACCGCGAGCATGCTATGAGTGTGGTATGTTGTCGTGATCTTACATGACACGCGTTGAAGGATTATCATGTTTGCACTAGTCGTACTCTTTCGTCACCTAATGACGTCCCGTAGCACCAAATATAATATATGTGACGCTAGCGAAACGACCACGAATGCGTCATGAGCTTGGCATATAGTCGCGTTGTTACCTGACACGCGTAGCGTAATTTTCATGTTAGGGTCTCTCGCTTGTGTTCGATATGCAATCACGTCACACCATACCAGTTCTGCAACATGCCATGCGAACGAAACCACCGCAATAACTGCAGGCTATGAAATGTAAATCATGACATTAATGACACCCATGTCATTATTTTTGTGGAAAGACTAGTAAATTATGCTTGTCATACAGTCATGCTATGCTATACCACTTTCGGTACTTCTACCAAAATCGAAGTGGCCAAAAGAGCTAATAGTCGTAGGCGACTAGATAGATAGATAGATAGATAGATAGATAGATAGATAGATAGATAGATAGATAGATAGATAGATAGATAGATAGATAGATAGATAGATAGATACGCTCAAAGTCGCTTAAGTTCGCTAAAATGCTTCGTACTTCCCTGGATTCCGCATCCTTCAACAGTCGTCACGACAATGCGATGAACGTAATCGAGCCACCTTATCAACTTTTTCCGCACTGTCCACCAGCTCGTGGCACCCAGCTGATCCTGACGTCACCGACCAGCGCTAAAAAATCTCATCGACCGCACGCGCACAAGTTGGCTTGGCAGCAACGCTTCAATGGCCAACGCTTACACGTCCCGCCTGTTTCTTGTGCAGATGCTGAACAGGGTCTATCTCTTCGTCTGTTTTTCTGGTCAACCATGTTCTGCTGGCAAAAGTGTGGTGCTGCCGTCTTTGGAAATGCCACGCAGCGTCGACAGACCCGCCACGAACCAGGTCATTTCACAGTTCCCGGATTCCGCACCGTTCAACAGTCCTCACGACAACGCGATGAGCGTAATCGAGCCACCTTATATACTTTTTGCGCACCCTCCATCAGCTCGTGGCCCCCAGCTGATCTTGGCGTCACCGACCAGAGCTGAAAAGTCTTGCATCGACCGCGCGCGCACCAGTAGGCTTGGTAGCAACGCTTCGATGACCGAACTCTTACACGTCCTGCCTGTTTCTTGTGCTAGTAAAGAATCGCTATTCCTTGTATGCATTGCGTACTCGTTATATGGCATTGATTGTGCTACCAAGCCCCACTTGTTGTGCGAGAATTGCCTATGAATTTGCGTCTGTTGTCTTAGAACTGTTGCTTCTAGCTGGTGACATTAAGGAAAACCCTGGTCCGCCTACCCGTTCCTCTCCTCCGGAAGCAACCTCCGATATTTTACAAGCCTTGCGAGATCTCCAAACAGGTCAAGCTGCGCTTTTAACCGAAATGAAGTCTCTCCGTACCAAACTGGCACAAAATGACGAAACGCTCAGTACTATCACTGAAAGACTTGGTAAAATTGAGATAGACAGCGCATCCCTCCTTTCCCCTAAGAATGACTTTAAGGAAGTACAGGCCATCGCAACGCAGAACTGGCGTGAAATCGCTAGTCTAAGAACCAGAGTCGATGATTCTGAGGAACGCGCCCGCAGATCCAATCTTGTATTGTTTGGTCTGAAAGACAGTGCTATTGAAACATGGGCTCAGTCAGAACAATTGGCAATAGACGTATGCAATGAAAACCTTGGTTTTCCGTTAGCATCAAAAGACATTGAAAGGGCTCACAGAATAGGCCATATCAACCCTGCCAAGACGAGACCCATAATCACACGCTTTGCTAATTGGAGAGACAAAGATCATGTACTATCATGCTCCAAAAACCTCCGAGGGTATCCACACAGTATCAGCGAAGATTTGCCACCGGAAACACGCCTCGCACGAAAAAAATTGGCCGAGTTTGCCAAAGCAAAAAATAAACCAATAAAACTTTGTTACAACAAGCCAGTTATCGATGTCGTCACGTACGTGTACGACGAAATCTCAGAAAGCATCATCCCGCGATCATCGTAGCTAACACCGAGTTCACGTCACGATCTGCAGTGTTCCGAGCACGCTTCGGAATCACGGGGGCCTTGCAGTCCTTTACGATCTGCTGCTAACATTTTTCCCGTTATACTCATTTACACCAATGTAAGAAGTGTCATACCTAAACGAGACCAATTACTACACATAATAGAAACTACCAAATGTGATTTCGTCGTACTAACCGAAACTTGGTTGAATGAATCAATTTCTGATGCCGAGTTGGCACTCCATTTTCCTGGTTTTGATGTCTTTCGTTGCGATCGCATCGGTAGGTGGGGAGGTGGTGTGCTCATAGCGGCTCACAGCAGGTTGTTATGTAATGTTAGAGAAATTTCCAGTAACTTAGAAATACTGTTTGTATCCTGCAAATCACTTTATTCCCCCGCCACTATTGGTGTGTGCTACCGCCCACCTGACGCATACCGGTCCTTTGTTGCTGAATATCATGAAGTTTTGAATTCACTTTGTAGCTCTTATACTAGTGTTCCAATTATACTACTTGGAGACTTCAACTTTCCCAGAATAGCCTGGTCTGATTTGTAGTTAACTTTGTCCATATGTTGCGCAGAAAATGGTTTCGGTAATTCCTGCCAAACGTTCGGACTTTCACAGCTCGTTTACACCCCTACGAGAGAAACTGCTCAGTCATCACGTATTCTCGACCTTTTGCTAACATCGCTCCCAGAAACTGTAATATCCGTCTCGTACCTGGCTGGGCTAAGTGACCACGCTCTAATAAATGCTACACTACAGTTTCACTCCCCAAGGCCGAAAAGCGTAAAGAAAAAAATAACACTGTACGATAAAGGCAACTACGTGGTCATTAATGAGGAACTCGCAGCATTCTATAGCTGGTTTTGTGAAGACTTTTCACAACGCCCAGTCGAAACAAACTGGTGTCTTTTCAAAAACAAATTGCACGACCTCATTCGTTCTTACTTCCCACCGTAATGGTAACAGAGCGACCACAGGCATCATGGTTTAGTGTGACACTAAAGTGCCTTAAAATCAAAGAGAAGCGGCATTACCAGTCTGCTAAATTATTAAACACAGTGCAAGCGTGGGAAAAGTACCGCGACACTGAAAAACGGTTCGACTCACTTGCCTGGAAATCCAAACGCAACTTCTTTGCTTCAACGTTACCGAACATGCTAAACACTAACCCCAAGCACTTCTGGAAATTTATAAACCTAAGCGCATCAAAACTGTTATCACTCTGTGACGAAAATGATCAACCCATTGCAATACACAATACCGCACGCTTGTTTAACAGGGTTTTTCGCTCGGTAGTCACTGAAGAGCCTGTTAGCGAATTGCCCTACTTTTCCCCGATTGAATATCCGGTAATGCAGGAAATCACCCCTGAGGCTGCTGATATCGCTGCTTTAATCTACAGCCTAAAGATGACATCAGCAGCTGGAACAGACGGCATAAACACCAAAATACTAAAGAGTACAAAGCAAATCTCCAGTGTTATTCTCTTTTGCATATATGAGCAATCACTTTCCACTAGTGCCCTACCACATGACTGGAAGGTGGGAAAGGTCATCCCGGTGCCCAAAAAAGGTAACCCAGCGTAACGGAGAAACTGTTGTTTCATCTCACTAACGAGTGTTTGCTCCAAATAATAGAGCACATTCTTCATTCACATATTGCGAAGTTTCTTAGCTCTGTTGATTTCTTTCATCCCAGTCAGCATGGCTTCCAGAAGGACCTTTCCTGTGACTTACAACTGGCTCTCTTCATTAATGACATCACTTATAGCCTTGATACTAACACTCCCGTTGACACACTATTTTTGGACTTTGAAAAAGCTTTTGATAAAGTACCCCTTAACCGCCTATTCCTAAAGCTGTCTCGCCTAATTCTTCGTCATCTTATCTTTCACTGGATACGTAATTTTCTGTGTAACCGTCAACAATTTGTCTACGTTAACGAATGCTCCTCTTCTCTCGCACCAAGTTTTACATCCGGAGTTCCTCGGGGAACGGTCCTCGCACCCCTGCTCTTTCTCATATACATTACCGATCATCCAACTAACATTTCTTCCGGGATACGATTGTTTGCAAAAGACTGCGCGCTATATCGCCCCATTAACAATAATAACAATGTTTTATCCCTACAATCTGACCTCAGTCAAATTGAAGATTGGTGCCGCAAGTGGCTTATCTCATTAAACGCATCAAATAACTCCCTTGTCACTTTTCATCGAAAAAAGTCATACCCGGCTCGTGAATATATTATAAGTGGCTCTTGAGTATCCCCTGTTAACACCTACAAGTACTTAAGAATTAACCTCACTTCTGACCTATCATAGCACACCCACATAACCAGCATAACAATTTCTGCCAATCGCGTTCTTGGTTTCCTGCGGCGTAATATTCGATCAGCACCCCCGTCAGTCAACCTTCTAACGTACTGCTGCTTAGTAAGGCCGAAGCTCGAATATGCATGAGCCTTTTGGGACCCATACCAACATAATCACATTATCATGCTTGAATCAGTACAGAATCATGCCGTACGTTTCATTTTTTTGGACTATTCCTACAACTCTAGCTCATCGAATCTCAAATACCAAGCCTACCTTCCCAGCCTTGTATCACACTGTCGAGTTGCCCGCCTTTCTTTCCTTCATAAGTTCTTTTACAAGTCACCCCAAGCCGATCTCATTGCTTGCGCACACCACGACTCAAGTCGGACCAACCACGAAGAGACCGTATACTCCCCTCAAGCCAACACTGTCTCCCATGCCTCCTCTTTCTTCAACCAGACATCAAGGAACTGGAATGACCTTCTCACCAAGGCACTGCTCCATTCCGACCAAGCCATCTTCAAACGCATCATAGAAAAGCTGTTTTTGTAGATATGCCCACCCCTCATGTAAAACTTTTTCCTTTAGGGGCCTTTGTGGAGTTAGAAATAAATAAATAAATAAATATTTAATAAAGACACTACTCTTCTAACGCAGCGTTTTCACGTGCGTAACGGCGTTATGAACGCTTCGCAATGAATTCGCATTTGTTCACGATTCCCCTCGAGGGTAATGAAATAATTTTAATATGCAAATTCGAAGACAATGGAAAGGTTATATATTCTAGGACGTCTATGGCAACCTTAGCGACAGCATTGGGGGCATTTTTGTATAGATGAATGCTATGAGTGACACTGCGCCTGGCGTAAGATTGCCACCTGGGGGTATCTGGATTTGACAAAATTGCACATACTCTTGCTATAAACGTACCGAATTAGTAGACGCCTAAAAACGACGCGTTGAAAGAAGAAGAAAAAGGTGTTTAATGAGAAGAATAAGGAAAGGTCGGCCTTGAAAGCGGGTTTCTGGCCTGCTACTCCTAACGGGGGTAACGGGTAAAGGAAAAGAAAAAGGAGGGTAGGATGAGGGGTGATTGTGGTATAGCACATTGAGAGGAATATGTGCGGATGCCATGATCGCGAGGCGTTACTGCAGTTTACGAAGAATTCCGAGATGACTTAGGTATTTTAAAAGGCGTACCTTTTGCCATTGATAGTAAGTGTTCATGGCGCAGTGATAGTGCGCCTGGCCTCTTTTACGGAGGACCAAGAGGTCAAGCGTTTGACTCCCAATGACAAAACTTCTTTCTAAGTGTGCTTAACTTTCTATGCCACTTTCATTACAGAAATACTATATTAAATTCTTGGTGGGTCCCAGCCCTAACACCTTAGTGCTAGAAACGAAAAACGCTACCCTTGACCAAGCAATAAAATCACGTGAAGGAAAGACTGGTTCGTGAAGCAAGCCATCGAGGAAACGTGTAATAGATTGTTCGTACGAAAGCTTTCATAGTGCTCCGATTTATTAGATGGGGATAACGCGACTAGAAAGAAGGTCGTCCGTCGCGGTGAAGCGACGTTGCGTTTGTCGCTGCATATTCGGTTGCTTAGAGTCGATTAGCATACTTCCGCTGAAGCTTCCGCTATTTCGGGTATTAAAAATTTCATTACTTACTGCAGATTATCTCGCGTGCGCTAGTGTGCTGTATGAGAAGCCGGTCTCATTGCCGTTTTATTTTGGCAAAGTTAGAGGTAGAAACATTTTCAAGAGATGTAACAGTGTTTTCTAGCGGTGTGTGACTTCTTATTGGCTCGGCGTGAAAAACAGTAAGGCACGTGGCTCTGTCCAAACGTACTCGCAACTCCAAAAAAAATGCTTTGTGTGCTGGCAACACTGGCCTAGAACAAATATGACTGCACCTGAGAGGGTCAACGCGGCACCTTCGCTATGGGTTCGCTTGGTGCTGTGCTGTAGTTTCTTGATTTTGGGTCAGATCCAGCTGCTTCGTCCAAGGCGCAACGGTGAGGGCTGCGGACTAACTCAATCTCATCAGGATGAAGGATATCACTAGCAAAGCACCGAAAATTGTTGCCCTCTGCTCACAAACATCAAGCCACTTTCCTTAATGGTGTTATATTTACTTCAAGTGAAGGACCTGTTTAGCGAGATTGAGGTTGAACATGAAACTTCACGTGTGTACGGGTCTCCCCGAAAGGCGCTGGTATTTTCGCGCTACATTGCTACACTGCTACAGGCAAGGTGTTATGAGTTTTTGAAATAACTACACTGCGACTTGTGCTGCCAATTTCATCTAAAACGTTGAGTTCCGCTGTGTCGTTGAAAGCTGATTATGCATGCCATTCACTTGATAACATAGCGGAGCTCCACCTGGTCTACTATATGTTGACATAAGGCGATTCCTAGTTTGAGTTGTAATAGGAGTGCTCCCTTCTTTACTTTCACCGATCTATGTTATCAGGTTTCTAACGATGCTTCTGAACACTCGCTTGTTCGTGTTCGCTGTAGATGATATTCAAAGCAGATATTTCGAACGCACACTACGCCCGCTCAAATTACACGGACACGCTGTATGTAAACACGAACAAACATGCAGGCGCGCTACGTTCACAAGATTTTTCCATCGGCATTTTTGTGCGTGTATATAAAAACACATGCAAGATAAAAATGTACGGCGGAAGAATTACAACTTCCTCTCAGAATGGTTAACACTAGGACTTGAAAAGAAAACAAGCATATTCGAAAATACAGTCACACACGTAACGCAACGAATTTTCTAAAGTGGTTGTTAATATGTACGAAACTATACTCCGCGCCTATACAGGGCTGAATATTGATAAGACAGCACATAACCAAAATAATAATGTATTTACCGAGAAAAACAAAGCCGTCACGAGTGAATTGATAGAAAAAGCTATTCCGTAGTGTCAGTGACCTTCTCTTCAATGCAAATTTGTTGTATTGCGCAGTTCTTCGTCACGCGTCACCTTCATCCGCCAGGAACGAATAGAGCTATACGTTGCCATCTTTCCACCAGGATGCCACGCATTGCGCCACACTGCAATGGTCATTGGAGAGCGCTTGCTTCCTATTCGAGCTTGCCCGAGTGGCATGGCGAAAAGAAAAGAACTATGCGGTTGCGTCTCAACACGCCCAACAGGGTAACATGTTGGCTTTTAAGGTTCACCTGTTAGCGCCATTTTCAGGTGCAGTCGCAAGGTGACAAGAGCTCAATTAGAGTCGCGAATAAATTACGAAAACGCATACTAGGTGTGGTCAATGCGTTCTATCTTTTTAACAGCGAACGGAGTATATGGCTGGGAGAAAGAAAGAACCGTTCGGCAGTGGTGCCCCGAGCAGCCTCATTAGCGCTACCAGCAGCTATGTCGTTCTCAGCCTAGTATCTAAGCACGCGCTTCATTGGCTATGTTTTGAGAAACGCTTTCAACTCATCGCAGACGTGGCGCCGAGCACAGCACGCACGCATCAGTTTCTACTCATGCTACCACATTGTTAGGCCATGGACAACTTTAGTAGACGACTGATGATGGAAACGCTAGAGCGGGCTTTTGATCTTCCGATTTCTACATGCAACAGCCGTCTCCAGACATTTTTTTATGAATAATTCATACTAAGAGCTCAGAAAACCCTATTTTTTTCCAGTACACACAGCAACTCTGGAAAATGCCTGCTCGCACGTCTGCGCATAAAATATAACTTCAAACAACAGGAGTCAGTGAAGGTGCCACAACTGTGCCACAAAGCCCTTCTAGTCTGACTCAACTCAGAGGAGTGGTACGTGGTGTCCGTTATTTATTAAGGCACACAAGTGGATGAGCTAACCTCTAGGACGTATTCTGTAATACAGGCTGAGGAGGTCACCATTGCCCTTGAGGCCTCTCACAGTAATCACATAAAAAGAGCGCCAATAACAAGGACAAAAAAGAAGGAGACAGCGGCACTGCTTACAACAATATTTATTTGCTAGAACCACGCGACATATACTTCAGCAGTATCTGACGAACAAGAAGGATGACAAACCAAAGAAAACGGAATTCACCTAACAACCGACAAATCATCGTGATAACACGCCATGAACATCACGTGTGCCAGCATTCTGAAAAAAAAACTTTATTCTTTTGATAGAGCAATCGAAGGCCTGCTGACACTCCCAGTAACTCCCGCTATATTGTAAAGAACTGGGCGCGGCGTAGACGGTGTAAGGCATCATCAATCCGTGTCAGGGGGTAAACGTCGCGTTTTGTGACTTTTTAAGCCGTCGATAGTCGATGCAGAAGCGTAGTGTGTTGTCTTTTTTTTTTTACTAAGACAACAGGTGACGCCCACGGACTTGTCGAGGGTTGAATGACATCATCATTCAGCATTTCTGGAACTTGACACTTAATCACCTCTCTTTCCTTCGGGGACACACGGTATGGATGTTGGCGAAAAGACCGCCCCGACTCCTCGGTAACAATGCGATGTTTTGTAACGGTGGTACGCTGAACTTTCGATGCTGTGGAGAAGCAGACCGAGAATTCCTTCACAAGGTTTAGCAGCCGCTCTTTTCGTGAATCTGGCAAGTCTGGATTATTGTGAATGCGGCTTCCCAGGTCAGTACAAGCTTTTGCATGCGGTGAAGTCGTATCTAATGTGCCGATATCGAAAACGTTGGCGCTTTCACTGAGGAAAGCGACAGTAGTCCCTCTAGGGACGTGTTGGAACTCATTGCTGAAGATGGTCAGCAGAACTCGAGAGCGTTTATTCTCTAACCGAACAAGGCATCGGGCTATGCATATGTTTCGTTTGAGCAGAAGCGGGATATTTGCCTCTGCAACAATACCTTCATAGTCGTTGAATTCATCAAAAACGTCGCAGGCTACCAAGGTGAACACGCTACTCTTTGGCCGTTACGAGACGTCATCGTCAACAATTCTCAAAGCATTGACGTAACTGCCGTGAGAGTTGCGCGCTGAAGCGTGTGCCGTAGAAAACGTCACCTGCAACTCTTGCAAATCAATCACGGCTCCGTTATCACGCAGAAAGTCCAGTCCGAGAATTAGGTCCCTCGAACAACTCGGCAGTATTACAAAATCTCCGAGATACGTAAATCTGTGAATACTGACTCGCGCTGTGCTCCGCCCACCGGAGTGAGAAGATGGCCTCCTGCCGTACGTATCTGTGACCCAGCCCACTGGGTAGAAACCTTCTTCAGCCTGCAGGCAAGACCCATGCTCATAACGGAAGTGTCTGCTCCAGTGTCAATTAGCGCCATTATTTCTTCGTCTTCCACAGTTACCGCAATGTTTGATGTCACCACTCTTCGTACCACGTTTGACTGCGTCTGTACATCTTTTTTCTGCCGTCACTGTCGTCGTAGTGGAGGATCTTCCGTAGAGTCAGCGTCAGCGGCCTCAACTCCGGAGGTAGCTGAACTCTGTTTTCCCGACTAGCAGGACTGGGTAAACGACTTCTCAGAGCGCCGCGTGAATAGGCTGGGCTCGGTGACCTGTAGCGAGGAGGCGACGATGAGCGAGGCTCTTGCGACCGATGTTCGATACTGCGACAATTCGAGATGAAACTCTCTATTTCCTGTGGTCGCTCGCCAGGTCGTGGGCGAGGGGCATTAGGCGAAAATCCGTGGAGACCCACACGACGGTAAGGACGTGTTCGGTAGACGTGTCCGGCTTCCCCGCAGTGGAATCAAAGGGGCCTGTGGTCGGGTGTACGCCAGATGTCCCTCTTTCTCGGTCTTGCTTCGGCGATCAATGGTGAGCTGCGAGGACGGAAGCCTAACTCCATTTGCTGAGCGTGTCGTTCATTGGGGTAAAATACACTGGTTGAACTGCACGATGGAGGACGTCGCACTGCTTCCGCGTAGCTCATCTGGACGCTGTGCCTCTGTTGTGGCGCCTTGGACGGTTGGGGAGCGTGAGCGGCTTGCCGTAGCTCGGCGAGTACCACCTCCGCATTGGAGAGCTGCTCTACAGGTGAATCAGTCACCTGCATCTTTTGTAGCTCTTCCTTAATGAGAGCTCTGATAAGTTCTCGCAACGAGCTGATGTCATTGCCGAGAGTGACAGAAGTGACCTCACTTGGGTGTACACAACGGATATACTGCCTGGCACGCTGTTGAAGGGCCCTCTCCATGGCAGTGGCTTCCTCATGGAACTCCGCAAGTGTCGCAGGCGGGTTTCGAATCAGGCCGGCAAAAATCTCTTCTTTAACACCACGCATTAGGTGGCGCACGTTCTTGGATTCGGACATAGAGGGCTCCACACGCCTGAAAAGCCGATCCATGTCCTTTACGTAAGTGGTCACCCTTTCGTTAGGGCCTTGAACCCTTGCTTCTATAGCACGCTCCGCTGTCTCTTTCCTGTCTTCTCGGGCAAATGCCTTGAGGAACTGCCGGTGAAACTCATCCCATGACGTAAGCGCTGCTTCATGGTTCTCAAACCACGTTTTCGCGGAGTCCTCCAGGAAGCAGTACACATAGCGTAGCTAACGCTCTGAGGTCTAATCGTTGATGACGGCGACCCAGTCGAAATGTTCGAGCCAGTCATCGGCATCTTCAAAAGCAGCTCCGTGAAATGTCTTCGGCGTCTTCGGCTGGTTGATAACCAGGTGGGCTGGTGCTGGCGCGGTGACGTTAGGCGGTGTTTGATTCATAGTCCTCTAACGTTCAGGCAGCAAACCGTTCTGTGGCTCGAGTACCTGGAGACGACGGCTTGAACGTACGCGCACAGTATTAAGCTCGGCTGAGCTACTCGATGGACATGCGTCAGAGGTGCTCTCAGGGGACCGTATCATCTACTGTACCCCGCAGCTCTACCAGAAAATGTCACAAGGATACAGGTACGCAGGTACAAAATAGGGCGTTTACTTTCGTAATCCAAGGGCTAAAAAATGCGAACACCAGAGCACGCGCACACAGAACTACTTCGTTGTCTTCCTCAAAGGCTGGCTACTATAGTTGCCAGCCTACCTTCCGTCACTATCATCACGGCATTGCGCCTAGCGTTTTCTAATTATAGAGCCGGGTAAATACCACCGTTAGCCAAAAAATACTACGCCACCGCATAGGAGACACGCATCCTCATCTAAAACACATTATATGGACACCGGGCCGTCCAGAATAGGGGACAAATGAGGCCGCAGAAGTGGCTCTCCTAGCGCTCATTTCCGGGATACCTCCGTCAATGCCAACGGGGATTGACGGGGAGGGGTACCATCTCCTCCGATACGGGGAAATTTATTATTGTCGAAAAATTCATCGCCGCCACTCTCCCTCCACAAACGGGTTGACGAAAGCAAAGGAGCGCATCTTGCTTCGACTCCAGATCAACAAAATGCTACGTTCTGCCATAGTGAAATATTTCAACCCTACGATCACAGGACATTGTCACTAGTGCTGGGAGGTAGCAGACGCCTACCAGATGGTGTGGGCCTGCCAAAATAACGCATCCATTAGTCTTCACACAAACCCTAGGGGAGAGGACAGGGAGGCGGCCTTGCTCGGCTGCTCAGACCATCACGCCCAGTAGGCTTTGGTCCACAGAGCCAGGAGGACTGCTTTAACCAATGGGGTCCTAGAACATAAACTCTATCTAGTCTGTAGCAACCTCTCACGAGCTCGTACATCTCTATTTTGTAAATAAATGTTTTCAGCACCCTCTGTGTTCAAACGTAAGAAAGCTCGCAATCGCCTGGCTGATAGTGCAGTCCGGGCTAGAAAGCCGCCCGGAAAGATGAGTGCCAACAGGGAACTTGTACCGATAATACCACCGCTATTCAAGCAATGCTGAATTGCTAAGATTAATGAAAGCGCTGGAGGCGGCCGGATTCTGCAAACCACGTTGCCGAGGTAGCTAGTCATGTCGAACGCTTGCAACAACTTCGCGCGGAACAGTCACAATAGCGTCAACGTGGGGATTGTGGATGTGCGTTCACTGGGGTGAGCGCCTCCTATCAGCGGGAATTTCTCCAGTGGCTTTTTGGCTTTGGCTATAATGTCTGTGAACAAATGTGCCTCTTGAAGAACCACTGTAATTAAATTGTCACGAAAGGCACTTAAAGGCTGATTACACTCCTCCATGACCATGATCATGCGAAGCACAATGTGTGATACGTGGAAAAAAACAATGCGGTGAACGCAAGGCAAACATGTATCTAAACTCATCATTAATCATGAACATGTAACCAAGTATTGTGAAAAGCTGCAGTGCAGCGTAGGTTCGGACAAAATGATAAACACTAGGGCCACACGTTTTATCTTTCACTAGTTAACTAGTGGTACGGCGTACTTGGATGGTGATTTCTTTTTGTTCTCTTGTGTCAAGGCAGTAATAGCAAAGCACGAATATTTCAGGGTCAGGTTGATGGATTGGGCTGGAACATCATTCATTCTTTCTGCAAATTGTGCATGTTACTCTAGGGTACGACAGTTTTCAACCATAGTGAAATAATATGACCTTGCTCTTCACGAAACTTTTTAGAGAAGAGTGGAAGAGTTGCTGAAGAAAAAACGCCATTTGTACTAAAACGAACAGGTTAATCACATGCCTTGGCTTGTCGTGACAGCACACCTGCTGCTATGTTTGCCTTGCTATTTGTTTTTACTAAGTCTAATGAAAAGAGCAGCGTGTTGGTGTCAGGCTTTACCATTACGTTAATTTATATTATCGGTGTGCACCAGTGAGAACCTACTTTTATGTAGACAGAACATTTTTCTTACATATAAGCATCATGACCTCATTGCCAATCCTCGGATTTTAGGTCTTGGTTAGAAGCCGTCCCTGAAGTATTAGTGCGAATACAGCCTGATAATAACGCATTACTTGAACGTGGTCTCTGAAACAAGAAATAACTACGCAAGAGCTTTGCTTACTTGCTTGGCCGGAGCAGAGGCCAGAGTCTTGCTTACCGATATGCACGCTGGGTATGTTGGTAACGCGCACATCGTTAGCCCAGTAGTTTCAGTCACATGAAATGTTTTGTTCAGTTGAGCTGGCACACGATTTGGCAAGTTGGTGTATTCAAGCGGCTTAACAGCGCCACAAAGTAAGCGGAATACACACGAAAAAAGGAAACGGCGCTTGTGTTTTGTGATCCCTTCTTCATCTGCATTCGTCTTACCTTGTGGCACCGTTTCAGTAGTAATAACTAGCCAGTTGTAGAAGAAATCAAAAAACAAGAATTACACACCTTTCCAAGTCAGAAGCCGAATGGAGACTGGAAAAGAAAATCACATAGTATATGGAGCCGTGAACATGGTGCACTAAAAACTTCATTTTAGCGATCCGTCAAAATGAGGTCACAGTTTCAAAAATAAAGTAATAGACTTCTCACTTGCGAAGTGCAGATGTTTCGAAAATGTTTAACCTATAATAGGCAGCCGCATGCGAAACTACGTGCAGAGGCGTCGTCATCCGCTTCGCTGTAAGTCACTTCCTAAAAAAAGTATAGAGACATTTCCCGGATGTGTCCCGAACACGTATGCTGTTCTTATGTGTTTCACGATTGGAATGAGTGTTAGGGTATCCAGCAGAAAGACAGGTCACAGTTATGATTCGAATCATATAGGTGAAGCTAATTTTACAATATATTTACTGTATTTTGGTTGACCACACCAAGACTAGGTATTTGCTCGAGTGGAGTAAGCTTTATGAAACTCAAGCTTTGCACTCCATACACAGGACATACAGAAGCGCTTTAAGAGAGATAAAGAGTATGTTGGTATGCCGGACTAAGTAATCATCATGGTACAGGAATAGTTACAAAGCAGCAATGAAACTTAAAATGCCACTCACGAACTCAAATTTATTCTAATAATTTCGACTAATTCAGACAGCAGCACGTAACAAACCAAAACACCACACTTAGCTCGAGGTGTGCTTATTTAGTCTTCCCATCTGTCTCCAGAAGGCGTCTGCGTGCTATGGCGTAACCAAATTTCATGTTGGTGCTATTTCATTCAACTATTTCGATAGCAATTATATAAACGTTCCCGACGGGCTTTTGACGTCGCAGAGTTCGTCACTATCATGCTGCGTTCAGTGCACCTCTGCGCAATGTGTGTTCTATTGCAATTCAAAGCACGCCAGTCTGGGGCGGTGGACGGCCCTCAAGCAAATAGCACGCCAGGCAGCCCATCTTTATTCCTTGGACGACGCATGCGTAAATGAGTGAAGAATCGTTAAAGTGCTTGTTAGTGCTCTGCCCTCCCCCCCCCCTCGAGCCTTCCCCTACCGCACAGTAATCCACTTTTTCTACATTGCCATGGCACATGTGAAAAAGTCACAGAATGACTTTTTCGTCACCTTCCCTAGCGAAAAAGTCGCAGAACGACTTCCGGTCAAAGGCTTTCGTTCTAGCCATGCTAGTTCTCACGGCCCCTTCGAAACCCTACCAAAACTCCAGACGGGCGCACAGGAAAGTGAAAAAAGCGGATTGCTATTGCGAATTCCATGACGTCCCAGCCAGCACGCATAGGACTGGCGTTGATTTCAGTTCAAAAACGTGGAAACCATGGAGACCCACGTATAACGACGTAGATAACTGCTGCAGATGTCTGCTTACTCTCCCAAGAGTAGCCAGCAAGCTCGCCACCTGTAGCGTTATTTGTCAGCCTCGACTAGGCTTATTGCATCTTCGCACTGTCTAGAAGGCCGCATTCCAGACATTCTTTATTGTGAGGTAGGAAAAATACATCCTCGGTCCGCACCATAAAAATATAGCAGACACTCTAAGTTGGAAAAAATATGAACAGGACAAATTCAAGTGAATTTTTCAGGAGAAAGTATGTCAGAGAGAAGGGGACTGCACGCACAGCCGGACCATTAAAAAGAAAGAAAGCTGTTTCGTTTTGTTTTGCAATGTTAATATTGCTCGGTAACAAACCACTTTGATCGATTTTAGTCATCTGCAGATAAATTCTATGCAGCGTGGCCCTGCTATTATGTTAGTTTGGCTTTTATGTCTGTTGGCTTTTGTACTTGTGGTGTCATTTGCCGTCGACGATGAGTACATCCACAGCTTTCTTTCTGAACGTTGTGTTGTACTACGCGCACCCGTATTTGTGCCTGCTACTTTGCAAGCACGCCTATATATGTACACATGCGACCGTTCGTGCAAGCTCTTTTCTGTGGCATGTGTGTTTCTGTTCACTCGCAGTTTCACTATATACAGCACAAGCAAACACTAGGAAACAAGCTCAGCGTTTTTAATCCCCATATTATTATGACTGATGACTGCTTGATAGTGAGAAATTGACGCTGTTCTCTATAAAGGTTCACAATTTGCATTGAAGATTTATCAAGTTATTTTGTCCATGTGTGCTTTAAACGCGTCCAGATGCTTCCAGTGCATGCGGATATGTACTTGCTCCTTTACGGAGTTTGAAAACATCTGGCCACTAAGGAACGTGAAGAGTGTTATTTGGGGGGGAGGGGGGGGGCAAAAGAAAATTTCTTTGAATAGTTTACTTCTTTACGTTGGCATTTTAGCATGTCGCCGTACTTCTTCTGCTACCATTATATCTTTACAACTATTCGATGTTTTCATAGATTAGCCTGTATCACTGAGGCAACCTACTCAGTATAAGCGCTAAATGCCAGACAGGCATGTTCCGCTCAGGCAGGCCCGTTACGCTGCACTATACTTCACTTTTAGTTCTCCTGTATCTAGATGAGTAGCGTGCGAGAACACGAGTACAACGCCAACATAATATTGAATTTGGTGAACATCTAATACAATAATCTGAATCTGAGAGACTCCGTATTAGAGGCTTCCGGAAATATCAACTACCAGGGCCTATTTATAGAGCACCTACAAGTGCAATGCGCATTGTCTTAGTATTTGCGCCTCGTGAGTGGATAGCTTATGTATCAATTAGTTCTTAATTTGCAGATACATTTCAGTCCAAAAGGTAAGCGAATAATCATGTGGCCTTTTTATCGAATACACTTGTGTTTTTCGATAATATACAGTAAAAGAACAAAATCGGTACTTCTCGGAAGCTGTAAGCAATGGCTTCGTTCTCCTATATTTTGGTAGATTTTGAATGGAAGCCCTAAAGGGTCTCTTTGGAGGGGCACTGCGTTAAATGAGCAAATGATATCACCCATTTAAAATAAGCGATCACTTCTGCGACCTCAGTTAGCAATGACGCTTTTATTTTAGTTTGGCCTCGTAAAACATGGATTTGGGTAATTTTCAACTTAAATATGTGAAGCTAAAAATTAATGGAACCATCGACACGCGCATGTCAATCGTTCTGTGGGTCAATAGTTTTTTTGGAAACTGCATGCCCATGCATGACAGTTCTCAAGGGCTACACACGGTGTTCCAGGCGCGCAATAATGCTTATACACAAAAAAATAAATTGATGTTGCCACACCAAGCTAGAAACAAGTTGCGTAATATTTTAAAACGAGATGTTAAGTTATCATACAGAAGTGCCCATGCGGGAAAGAGTGACCTTTCTGCTCGTCTCTACCAGAACGTAATCTTATTAAAAGGCACGCTTTTTTGATTGCCCGAAGAGCCCAATTCGATCAATCTTGAAGCAGCCTCAACCTCCTGAGCAGGCTGTAGCATGAATTACAACTGCGTTGATGATATGCGGGGTTTACCATCCCAAAACCACCATATGAAATGAGAGATGTCGTAGTCGAGGGCTCCGGAAATATCGACCTCCTGGAGTTCTTTAACGTGCACCAAAATTTGAGCAGATGGGCATACAACATTTCCGCCTTCATCAGAAATGGAGCCGCCGCAGCCGGGATTAAAACGCGCAACCTGCGGGACAGCAGCCAATTACCTTAGCCAGTAAACCACCGCGGTTGGGCAATTAGAACTGCGTTGTCCAAGAACGCAGCTAATAGCTCAAAGGTGATTAAGAAAATAAGAACTATCAGCATTTACGTCTCTTCAAATATTAACTGCAGCCAGACTACTAATACTACTTTAAAGGCTTATTGAAAACGACGAGAGATTAATGTAGATGGACCAGAAAATGTTTTTTTTTGTGTCCGTCGTATCAACTTTTAAGTTAGTCTCTTCATCGAATGTTCCCATTTCGGGATGCAAGCAAAACCAGAAGTAAACCGAATTGAAATTGAGCACCCGAAATTGAAAATCACTTCCTAGCTCAAATAACAGAGATTCCATAACCCAGTTTATTGCATTTTCTTCAATTGGTCTGTCCAGCCTGTGTAGTCACATAGGAAGAGCAATAGAAAGCGCTCAGTTCTATAACGTGGCGCTCAATGAGAAACCACTTTCATTCGTCCTCGGCCTCATTCAAAGACAGCGCGCTTTTGTCCACCATGATGATCATCTATCTATCTATCTATCTATCTATCTATCTATCTATCTATCTATCTATCTATCTATCTATCTATCTATCTATCTATCTATCTATCTATCTATCTATCTATCTATCTATCTATCTATCTGTCTGTCTGTCTGTCTGTCTGTCTATCTATCTATCTATCTATCTATCTATCTATCTATCTATCTATCTATCTATCTATCTATCTATCTATCTATCTATCTTTATATGTAGCCGCCTTCGGCTTTTAGATCTCCTCGCCATTTAATATTAGCATTATTACCAAAATTTTTAACCATAACATTACTGTAGACCAGCATAAGCGACTATTCGTAACACGAATATCATGGCATGTATGTCATGATTTACATTTCATGGCCTTGTTGTTCTTGCAGTGCTTTCGTTCCCATGACATTCTAAATTGGTATGGTATGACATGACTGCATGGCGGACTAAGCGACAGATTTTCACGTTGAAATCATGACAAGCATGACATATCATCATCACTACACGCCACGCTCATGGTGCGCTCGCGGTGGTTTCACTAGCTCCCTATATACTAAATTGGCTATCACGTGACGTGAATAGATGAGTAAAGTAAAATACGCGTCCAAACATGATAAGCATGACATGGGTGTCGTGTAAAACATGACTACATGCTATGCTCATAGCGTACTCGCGGGCCTTTTGCTAGCTTTACATATACTAAACTTGGTAATACTTGGCGTGAATGGATTAAAATATAGTAAATGACACATCCAAACTTGATAATCCTAAGATGCGTGTCATGTAAAACATGACCACAAACCACGTCCATAACGCGCGCGTGGCCATTTCTTTGGCTTCGCGTATAAATGACGAACACAGATTCCAGACGCAAACATTACAATCATGACATAGTTGTCTTGTACGGTGTAGTTTACGTGCGCTACGTAACGTTGTGCTTATTTTAAAGTGACATATTCACCTTCCTCATTCGTGCTGCACATACCTGCTATTCCCACTGTATACGTGGGATCTGCCCTTTTTTTAACACTAAAGTGTTTTATGCCGGTGTTGATTACGGCAACACTGACGAATTTTTGTCACAGATATGGCGTTGTAAAACGTATGATAAGAGATTGCAAAAAAAGGAAAGAATCTGCCACGTGCTGTTGAACCAGCAACCTTTCGACTTGCTGCACCAACCACTATGCGACGAAGCATATGTTTTCGAAGTTGCAAGTGGCACGCCATTCATTTACATCATACACCATATGGCGTTCTCAGAGCCCCGAAACTTTAGCGCGTTTCAGTTATCAGTTCGCCGTCTCTAAGGAGCACCACCTCCACGGAGCTAGGTCTAATTCGGAAGACAGCAAAGGTGTCCTTGCTCGCTACCACAGTCGCGTTTACAAAAGAGTGCGTTGCTGACACACAATGAACTAAGAATAATAACAGTTGTTTGCAATTGTCCCTGTGCATACTTGTGCGCTCATTTTGTGCGTCTTTCTGTACAAAAAACGCACTTTCGGTGTCGAGTTAGAGTTGATCGTTCACGATCGTTCTGTGTATGCTAATTTTGTGCGTGCTTTCTGCTTGAGATGTGCGCTGCAAGTTTCGAGCTGCTTGCCATTCTGCACGTTCTTTTAATAATTCATTGCTGGTGCTGGAACAATGCACAATAAACGCTCAACTACCTATGTAAAACACTTTTCGCGTTTGTGTCATACCTATTCGTAAGTGGGAGATCAGCCATTTTTTTCTTTATCATGCGCATCTCGGCGAAAATGATGCCCATCACGCCACCCATTCGCTAAACCTTGTGACGCTGCACAGTAGAACAATTGATTTTTCATTTTAAGAAGAGCACTGAGCCTTCGTTTGGGTGCTCCCCTTAAACAAATATTTTATATGGAGTTATATAAACGCCCATATATGCTTATATAAGGAATTTTGCATATCAGTCGTTATATGAAATCCCTAGATATGCCTTATGGGGCCCTATATATCTTGATATGCCCAATTCCTGATGTACCCATATATTGTCAATATACAACCTAATCCCTTATTTATCCATATATATAGAAGTTGCTGTATATAGCCATAAATGGCATTCACATATATATGGCTATATAGAGAAGTGTCTATGTAAGGTTAAACATGGCCCTACATGGATACTTTTATATATACTGTTCAGATGGTTCATATATATGAATTCGGCTTGTGTTGCCGCCATGAAATATAGCACAACAATAATAATACTACAGCTCAAAATATTGCCGTTTGTTGAAAGGTCTCCATGCAGTCGTCATGCTCTCCAAAACAAATGTTGTGCGTATATTTATCATACCTCGAGTTTGTCTGAAGAAATTATTGTTAAAAATGTAAACTCGCAACCTGTTTAAGGTTCGCGGTTGCCACATTTCACTTTTTGTCCTCTTTTCCTGAAGATATACATTACCTTTAAATGTATTTCTTATCTATCAACACTTTTCATCGAGTTTAGTAAAGACAATTTTCACAATGTTTTTATTTAAAACTTTTTGGGTGCCGATTCATCGTCCTTAGTGAGTCAAAAGGGAATATTCAATGCTGTTAAACGCATGAACTACGTGTGCATTGAAAACCCTAAAGGACGTTATATTCAACCTTTATGAAGTTTGGTTGAAAGCAATTGGCATTCAAGTTTCTCATATACAAGACTTGTTACAACAAATGGCCTATAGCTTGACTACTAAAGCTTGTGCCTATAGGTCACTGTGCACGCGGAAACGAAAGTTATTAGCGATATTTCATGCCAACCAGATATTAAAAAAAATGTCCTTTGAAACGTAACGCACTTTCTCTTCAACCAATGAACTATACTACTAACTCACCAGCGTCAAACAGCTCTCTATGCGAAAATTCCGCCTTAGGCGTCAGTGGTTCTGATGGTAAAATTTTCTTTTCTGTGACCAAAAACTGAGCAAATGCAAATGAGACGAATGATAAAAATTCAGCGGTCCGAGTGATGATCGAAAACAGGCCATTTTCGTGGAAAGGAAGTGTTCTACCACAACACTACGCGTCTGCTTGGAAATGAAGTATGAACATCTTCCTCTGGTTAAAAATGCACGAAAAATCACTTTCATTTAACAAACACATGCGTCCCGTATACAAGCTTCACATCACAACATTTATTATTTCATCAATAATGCATGATACAAGTATACACTGCCATCGAGCATTACAACATGTTATTACCAATGCGACTCCGGTTTAAAGACAGCCAACCAACACTAAAGGCACAGACGTTACTGCGCAAATTCCTCTAAAGCTGCGTAGTGGGTGCATAGCAAGTTCAAAAACATTTCACGCACAGAATATTGCTCGTGGCTTAAAGTATACTACCCCTTTCACACAGAATATAGCCATGTGCGACACCATCACTGAGACAAGGCACGTTTATCTCAATTACACAGCAGAATTCCACATTTGGAATTTTCGAACAGCATCATACTGTAACGTTTCATTTCTCAAGTTTTGTTATAGCCCCATAACACTACACGATTCTCAACGCAAACCGCGCCTGCAGTTTTCGAGAAGCTTCTGGACTTTAGTAGAGCATTTCGATAAGATCACGCCAACTCTGTGAACTGTACAGAATATTCTGGAACCTACGCCACCGCCAGCGGTAACGCTAGAACATTCAATGGCAAGAGTATAAATGCCGACGCAGTTCGCCGCTTGTCAGTAGTTGATCGACGGCCGACACTCCATTCACTGCTATCTATGCAAGACTACTACTGTAATCGGACTTTGCGTTTACCGGGGGCAGGTTCGCCCATATAAACAGTTAAATCCCAACACAAAGTATCCCGTCTTAGGCCACGTCACGATCCCGTGACATCCGGTGGAGGTGCTGCTTCATTTATGTACCGGACGCCCCCGTCAAGCCATAAACCCAGACCACCTCGTGGGGAAGACACCGACGCCAACCAGAAGCAGCGAACAAGCCGCCGAAAGCAAGGTCTCCCACCGGAGTACGGGCTTCTACAAGACAAGGCGCGGAAGACCAAGGCCATGACCTCGACTGCAGTGACACTGACAATCGCAGCGTCCCAGCCCGCGATCGTCATTCATCAACCCAGGGAACCATCAACTTTCCATGCGTCATCGTTTGAAGACCCGGAAACCTGGCTAGAAACATATGACCGTGTGGCCGCGCTCAATAACTGGGACAACGAAAACAAGCTCCGTACTACCTGGAAGACACCGCAAGGACCTGGCTCGAGAATAGGGAGTCCACGCTCCGAGCGTTGGATGTCTTCTGCGGCGCATTCCTGCAATCGTTCGCAAGCGTCGCTCGAAAAGAGAGGGCCGCTGCTTTACTAGAGGTCGGGTTCAGCTACCAAATGAAAAGGTTGGCATTTTCACAGAAGAGATGACTTGCCCATTCCGTCACGCTGATTTAGACATGCCTGAGGAAAAGAAAGTTTGTTTCCTCATGCGAGGAATAAGACAGGACCTCTTCGCGGGACTAATGAGGAATCCACCGAACACAGTCCAAGAATTTGTATCCAAGGCGACCACTATGAAAAAAACCTGGACATGCGCACCAGAATATAAAATCATCGCCTGACTCCAGAATGCACTGCTGCTCAAACCAGTGAATCCGCAGACCTGCGTGAAACGATCCGAGCGATCGTGCGGAAAGAGCTGCGCAAGCTGTTGCCTTCGGTGAAGCCTCAAGTGGATTCGATCCCTGACATTGTGCGAGAAGAAGTTCAGCAATCGCTTCGGATTCCCTAACCACCGCTGCTCGAGCCAGAAACTATGAGCTACTCTGCTGCAGTGCGCCACAACGCTCCTCCCCGTCCACGCCAATACGCCGCCCCGTCGCAGTTCCGTCGTCAGACGCCACCACCCCCACCGACGTCCTACCCTTCGCCAGCGAGCCAGCGCAGTGCGCCGAGGAAAACGGACGTTTGGCGTGCACCTGACAACCACCCGCTCTGCTACCACTGCAGCAAGTCCTGGCACACATACCGCCGTTGGCAGTACCGACAGATGGGACTGCGTGGCTTCGCCGTCAATGCACCGCGTCCACAGCCAGGAGAACGGCCACGTCACATCGCCGACTACCTGCCAGAAAGTTCTTCCCGTTTGCCGTCGCCCAGCCGCTGCATGTCACCGCACCATCGGCAGTATTCTGGCCCAACGCGGGGCCGGGCTCTTAGCCCGTATCCGGGAAACTAAGTGCAGCAACCGATGGAGGTGCGGTTGCTGTGCCACGAACTACCGAAGATCCTCCGACGACGATGACGCCGCGACGGAGCTTTCCGAACACAACGCAAAGCCCTGACGGCGAAAACTCAGTTACTGAAGGAGGCCTGATGACGCAACATGGAAGCAGCGTAACAAGCCGACGCAGCCGTGACCTGACGCCACGCCCTAACTGTAATGCGAGACGGCGAACTAGTGACCTCGACGTTCTTATCGACGGCCACAGTTTGACCGCTCTCGTCGATACTGGAGCCGACTATTACGTCAATAGTGGGTCGTTCACCACGTAGTTAAAGAAAGTTAGGACAGCTTGGGAAGGCCCTGAAATCCGCACAGCCGGAGGTCATCTCGTAACGCCTGAAGGAATCTGCACAGCGAGAGTCACCATTAACGGCTGTATTTATCCTACAGACTTTGTAGTCCTACAGCGTTGCTCGAGAGATGTCATCCTTTCCATGGACTTCTTATGCCTCCATGGTGCTGTCATCAACCTAAGAACAAAGTCGATAACGTTACCCACAGAAGAAGCACTACAGCCGCGCACGACATCAGGAAACCATGCCTAGAATCTGCTGGAAGAACAAGTCACCATTCCGCCTCGTGCCAGCGTCTTTATTTAGGTCGGCGCTCCTGAATCACCTGACTCAGAAGGCGTCGTTGAAGGCAGTCAGCATCTGTTGGTCACACGAAACATTTGCGTCGCAAGAGGAATTGCAGAGCTGCGGGGAGGCAAAGCAACGGTAATGCTCACGTATTTCAGCAATGAGTACAAACATATGAACAAACGAACAATGGTCGCGTACATCGAAGAAATTGTGGACGCCACCAGTGCTTTCGCCTTTGCCGATTCTGCAGAACTTGCGCAGAAGAACCAAGCCCCTCACATAGCTTTCGATGTCAATCCCAGACTTCCGAACCATAAGCAAGAACAGCTCAAGGCCCTGCTCCTGTAATACGAAGATTGCTTTTCGTCGTCATCAAAAATTCGCCAGACCCCAGTCACGAAACATCGCATCATAACCGAAGAAAATGCCAGACCACTCCGTCTGAGTCCGTACAGGGTTTCGACGCGAGAACGTGAGGCCATGAAGAGACAAGTTGATGAAATGCTGCGGGATGACATTATCCAGCCGTCCAAGAGTACATGGACATCCCCCGTGGTGATAGGGAAGAAAAAAGATGGGACCCTAAGTTTTGGCGTGGATTATCGCCACCTGAACAAAATCACAAGAAAGGACGTGTATCCTCTCCCACGAATAGACGACGCACTTGATCGGCTCTATAACGCCAAGTACTTTTCGTCAATGGACGTGAAGACTGGCTATTGGCAAATTGAAGTCGATGAAAGAGACCGAGAAAAGACGGCGTTTATAACACTGGACGGCCTCTTCGAGTTTAAGGTGACGCCCTTCTGTCTTTGCTCAGCACCTGCAACTTTTCAACGCGTTATGGTTACAGTACTTGCAGTATTGAAGTGGCAGATGTGCCTTGTGTACTTGGACGACTTCGTCGTGTTTTCCTCGAGTTTCGACGAGCATCTTTGGCGCCTTGAAGCTGTACTTCAAGCCGTCAAGACGTCCGGACTCACACTGAAGCCATAACATGCAGATTTGTGTACGAGGAGCTCTTGTTTGTGGGGCACGTGATTACCAATTCTGGAGTTCATCCCGATTCACGAAAAACAGCCGCCATCGCCGACTTCCCGCCACCCACTGACAAAAAGACGGTGCGCCGATTTCTGGGCCTGTGCGCCTATTATAGGCGGTTCGTGAAAAACATCGCCTATCCACTCACTAACCTTAAATGGCCGACGTGGAGTTAAAGTGGGAAACGCCGCAAGAACACGCTTTCCAGAAGCTTAAATATCGCCTCCAGACACCTCCGTTACTTGCCCATTTCGACAAATTCGCCGAGACAGGAATACACACTGACGCAAGCAGCGTAGGTCTTGGCGCCGTTCTTGTGCAGAGGGCTAACAGACTTGAAAGGGTTATTAGTTACGCCAGTCGATCGCTATCCAAAGCAGAAGCCAATTATTCCACAACAGAACAGGGGTGCCTCGCCATCATCTGGGCTACGTCGAAATCTCGCCCCTACCTCTACGGCAGGCCCTTCAAAGTTGTGAGCGACCGCCACGCCTTGTGTTGGCCAGCCACATTGAAAGACCCTTCAGGTCGCCTTGCACAATGGAGCATGAGACTTAAATAATATGACATTACCGTCGTTTACAAGTCCGGCAAGAAACACTCCGACGCCGACTGTCTCTCTCGTGCGCCTATCGACCAATTACCACCCGACGACCCGGATGACGACTACTTCTTGGGAACGAAAACTACCGACGACTTCGCTGAACGATAGCGGGCCGACCCGGAACTCAAGGCCCTAATAGAATACCTCGAAGGCAGGACCGCCGAAGTCCCGAAGGTATTCAAGCGCGTGCTTGCGTCGTTTTTCCTGCTAAACGGTCTTCTACAAAAGAAAAACTTTTCACCGCTTCGAGCCAAGTACCTCCTGCTGGTGCCTTCAGCTCTGCGACCAGAACTCCTGCACGCCCTGCACGACTATCCGACGGCAGGGCACCTCGGTGTTTCTCGCACGCTCTCGAGGATACAAAAAAGGTACTATTGGCCACGTCTTACCACCGACGTCTCTCGTTATGTGAGGACATGCCGGGACTGTCAGTGATGGAAGACGCCGCTGAAAAGGCCAGCGGGACTTCTTCAGCCGATTGAACCACCTCGCCGACCTTTCCAGCAGATTGGTATGGACCTACTGGGGCCGTTTCCGACGTCGCCTTTCGGAAACAAATGAATCGTGATAGCTACAAACTACCTCACCCGCTACGCCAAGACAAAAGCCCTGCCAAAAGCAGTGCATTGTAGGTAGCTAAGTTCTTCGTCGAAAATATTGTCCTACGTCACGGCGCCCCGGAGGTCCTTATCACTGACAGATGAACGGCATTTACTTCTGACCTAACTCAAATGACCTTGGCATACAGCCAGACAAACCACCGCCGGACGACAGCATGCCACCCACAGACCAACGACCTCACTGAGCTTCTAAACAAGATGATCGCCGACATGCTGGCAATGTACGTTGACGTCGAACACAAGACTTAGGACGCCATTCTTCCGTACGTGGCCTTCGCATACAACACGGTGGTGCAGGAGACAACGCAAATATCTCCATACAATTTGGTCTACGGAAAGAGCCCGGCAACGACGCTCGGTGGCATGTCACCCAACGTCACCGGCGAAGAAAACCTCGATGTGAGTTACTACCTTCAACGCGCCTTGGAAGCCCGACAACTCGTGCGTCTCCGTATCAAGAATCAACAGACGACCGACAGTCGCCGTTACAATCTTCGACGACGCTTCGTTGAATACCAGCCCGGTGAACGTGTTTGGGTGTGAACGCCGATACACCAACGTGGACTAAGTGAAAAGCTTCTGCGACGGTACTTCGGACCATACAGGGTGGTTCGACGTCTCAGCCCACTTGATTACGAGGTTGTCCCCGAAGGCATCACGAACTCTCGACGACGCCAATCGCGACCTGAAGTTGTACATGTCGCACGCCTCAAGCCGTTTCATGCGCGTTAACAAACCGAAACAGTGTTTTTTGTATTATTGTTGTATCGTAATTTATTCATTGTACTTTCTTGAATTTGTGTTGTACCTTCATTTTTAGTTAAAGCATCGGGACGATGCCTTTGTCAGAGGGGGGCAATGTCTCGTTCCATTTCTCAAGTTATGTTATCGCCCCAAAACTCGACAATATTCTCAGCGCAAACCGCGCCTACAGTTTTCGAGAAGCTTCCGGACTTTAGTAGAGCATTTCGATAAGATCACGCCCACTCCGCGAACTGCACAGATTATTCTGGAACCTACGCCACCACCAGCAATAACGCTAGAACATTCAATGGCAAGAGTATAAAAGCCGACGCACTTCGCCGCTTGTCCGTAGTTTATCGACGGCCGACGCTCCGTTCACTGCTATCTGTGCAAGACTGCTACTGTAATCGGACTTGGCGTTTACCGGGCACAGGTTCGCTTTAATAAACAGTTAAGTTCCAACACAAAGTATTCTGTCTTCAGCCACGTCAGGACCCCGTGACAATACAATAAAAAGTATGCATTGAGTTGTTGATCTACGCACAAGGGACAGGATATTGCTAACGCATTCAACTCTCTTGAGCCGAGCTTTATGATCCTCAGTTTTTTACACAGATGCAAGCCGTAATGCATCAGACGAGTATATTTGTCAGATCGCGCAAAAGTATGTACACGCCTACTGATTAATACGTGCAAACACATTATTTTTGTAACTATGGGTATTTGAAGTTCCTTAGGATAACCAGCGATTCTGCGGCATCTGTAACGATAATGTTGGCTCTGACGTACGCATTCTAGTCAAAAATACAGATATATCACCCGAACAGTACATGGTGGCAATAAAATTTTTGGCTATTCCTAAGTTGTCCCGTTTTTTTTTGTGAGCACTTCACCCTTCTTAGAAGAACCAAAGAAGCAAAAACAATTTCACTGCGTCTCCTTATCAAGACACGCATCACTATAAAAACTAGGACAAAGCAGGCTAAGAAAGACAAATCAAAAAGCAGGCTCACAAATCTCCAGCCACCCTTTTAGATGGGAATAAACAACTGTTTTTATTTGTAAATCAACAATTTGTAATTTCCCCTTGGTAATTCTTCAAGCCGTAAAACGAGAAAGTTACGACGCAAATATATTTTAATTATTGTTTAGTTTTTGTGAACAGTATACTAGCACCAAACTTACTGTTTGCTGGTGCATCGTTTCCGACTAAATAGACCCCTGTCGGAAAAAGTGAAAAAAAAAACGTTTTGCCATATAGCTTAAACAAAACTGCCTGTTATACCGTACCCACAATTACCGTGGAGTTATTTATTAAGGAAGCATGCAGTGTGCTATGTTTTATGAGTTTTTATAGTATTCGCGAACAACGTGCGAAGACAATGAAAATGATGAACTTACCGTAACAATCAACCGAGATTCGTTTTTCACAAACCTTTTAATCCAGATAACCTAATGACACCCTAACGCCACCAGGTCCATTCGTACTGCTTTTGAGAGACGTTGTGAAAGGAAGCTTGCCCACAAGCATGAGTGTCCAATTTTGTTTCGCTTGTGAAGCTGACGATGGCCAATGGAGCAGTCTACACACGCAAAGACACAGCAATACACTTTCACGTCCGTCTACGATTGCACCACATACAGCGGAGTAGATTCCCGAGAGCTGCGTTATTATCTGGTATAAATTGCAGCAGTAGACGAACACGAAATAAGAGCAAGAGGAATGAAAAGTGACGAACACGATCCACACTCATGACACATGTAAGTAAAGAAGCAAGATTGGCGCGGATGGATACACTGCAGACGTGACAGTGTAACCTACAGGACCCTTGAAATCAATGATTTACGCGCTTCCCGCTGCAACCAAATTTTTCCGAGCTCATTGGTGAACGAAGTTTCATTAGCTTACAATTATTGACACAAAAGTTTTTGCAAACTCTTTTCTACAACTTTACTGAAAATGGGCCGCAGTGTTTTCCTGTCTCCTAGGTCCAACGACTGCTGTATGCAAAAAACATTCCTCAAATTTTCCACCCCTTCGACTGATGCCCTTTTACAGTCTTTACCATGCGCATCCCAGGCAGACTTGCAAACGGCTGTAGTGCGGTCAAGGGTTTTGTGCACACTGGAGCTCAACTTCTCCTAGCGGACCCAGAAAGCTGCAGGTGTGGGACCTTTGAGACAGGCATCCAGCGAAGCTGCAATCGCTGCTTCGTGTACGCTGGCTACCAAGACGTGTTGTAGCCAGATCTTCTTCTCACATCTTAAGCATTTATAATAATAATAATCAAACAACCAATCTATAATCAAATATTTATTTTACGTTTCTAAGAACAACCTTAGAGTATATCGTGCTGGCACACGCAAAATAAAACAAACGTTAAAAACAATACATTACGGGCAGTCAACAGAGAAAAAGATCAATAAAAACAGCGACAATGCACGCAAAAAAACACAGTATTAAAAAATAAATCAGAGAGATATTCACGGATTGAGCCTGAAAGATGATGTGGAATATACGCAATTACGCGGAAGGCTTCCTAATAGATGGAAAAAAAAGACTCTGTACATGTGAAAAAATATGTTGGGACAGGGCAAAGATCACTGATAAAAATGGCTGTGGACTATGAAAAACATAAAGAATCATAAAAGTTGACATTAGAGAGACTCGGTATTTTGTGAAGGATATAGTGTTGAGAGAAGCTGGTGGGTTAGCAACGGTCGATTCTCTCTGAATAACGTATGAGGAATTCAAAATTTTTTACGACCGGAAAGGACGGAATATGTTACCCTGAACTATCCTGTAAAAAATGACCGCTCAGGGTGATGTTGTCGACTGTAAAGTCATGACAAAGATAACGTTCTAGCAGTGTTGAAACAAGACCCACAGTTTTTTCTAGCAGAACGATGGCTGTAAATGCTTATGATTTTTTTTTGAACTCGCTTAGTAGCGTTACGACTGGACTTCGCAAGGCTATTCCAGATCAGATATACTTATATCCGCTAGTTGAGCAAGACGTATCATGGTGTACAATTCTCTAGAAATATTCTGTCAACGGGGAGAAAACAAAGACCTCGAATGGTACGACATCTATTGCGAGCAGAAAAATTTAGCTTGCTATCAAACACAAAAATATCACTGATCCCATAAACCTAACATAACGACAAAATATTGATAGAGTATAGAATTGACACGGTGGACGTTTAGCAAGAAATAATAATAATAATAATAATAATACATTCATAATACTCTCACATGGCTGAGAATGTTAGGCCACATTGAAGCAAATTGTAGTGCCCGGGTGTCCGTCAACCACTATATGCCAGTGTGCAATTGCGCATTTTCGTACGTATATATGTAACCGCATATGTATTTTATAAGTAAATGGGCCGCTGTGTTGCTGTTGAAAGGATATGTTCGCAAGTAGTTTTATTTAGTACGCCACTGCACGATGCAGGGCTGTGTACATATAACAAACTTTGGCTTAGACATGTTGCCAGCCATTACTCGCAAAATTGTGTTATACTATTTGCATTCACAAGGTAATGTTTAAGCTCATCCTGATGAAGCACGTGCGCATCAGCGATTTCGACCAAGTAACCACAAACCCACACAAAACAGACGTTTTGTGAGTTCGGCAGCCATTGGTAAAGGTTGTGTACCAAAGCATAGTGGCGCCAGCTCTGTGCCAGCGTGAAACAAGACGTTGACATCCGTGTGTGGCTCGTGCTTGCCCGGTTCCTGCCTGTACCAGCTTGTTGCGCCTAACGTTTCTCGAATAATAAATAACCTGTGTTTTTACGCAACCTTGCTCGTTGCATTTGATGGAGGTGCTAGGTAACGTCCTGGAGCTCCGCAGCCGTAAGCTACCATCTCAGTCCGCGATGACCGAGCGCGTCGATCCCCCACGAGGCTTTTCCACACTGCCACCTGTCATGCGTTCTGGTGTGCTTCGTCTGCGTTATCCACCAGTGTACAACGGCACTGAAGATCGAGATGTCGAGGACTGGCTGTCAGAGTACGAGCATGCCAGTGCGATTAACAAGTGGGATGACCCTGCGAAGCTGACAGATGTCATCTTCTACTTGACGGATTTGGCCAACCTATGGTTCACCAACCACCAAGCCGACATCCCCACCTGGTCGGTTTTCAAAGAGGCCGTCACCGCGTTTTTTGGTCGTCCAGCCATGCGTAAGCTTTGTGCTGAACTGGGCCTGCGGGGACGATTTCAGCGAAATGGTGAGAGCTTCACGAGCTACATTGAGGATGTTATCAGCCTCTGTAGGCGAGTTGATGTGAGGATGACGGAAGCTGACACAATAAAGAATATATTGAAAGGCATTCATGACGACGCTTTTCATAAGCTTGTGGCCAAAGACCCACAGACCGTCACGGCCGTGATTCAGCTATGTCAAAGTTTCCATGAGCAGCGCAAGCAATGAATTTCTACACGGCGCGCTAATACGCAAACAGCTGATATTTCGGCTTTAGTGTGCAAAAGCAGTGGCCCCGACTACAGCGTGTTAATGCCTCGAATTCAACAGTACATCCGGGAGGAAGTTGCTCGACAGCTCTCTCTTGTCGCCACCATCAACGAGACTCCCACAACACTGGACCACTCACTTCGCCGTGCTATTCAGATGCAAGTTGCCGAGGCTCTCCCTTCGCCCGCGTCCCCAATATCAGTGGCTGCACCGCTGACTTATGCAGAAGCCGTCCGCCGACCTCCTGCCCAACCACCGCTCCCTTCATACAGTCCAGCCACCAACTACTACAGGTCACCAGTTTCGGTTTATCCGGTAAATCGGCCCTTTCCACTACCTCGAGCACCTGTAAACTCTTGGCGTACTCCAGATAAGCGGCCAGTCTGCTACAACTGTGGTATTCTAGGACATGTCGCGCGCTAATGTCGTCGCCGTGGATTCTATTTTAATGATGTTCAGCATTCCGGCAACATACCTCGGCAATCAGAATCGCATGTGACACCTGATTCACAAGACCCCCGCTCACGTCGACCAGACTTTAGCCGACGTCGATCTCCTTCACCCTGTCTTCGGTCTCCTTCCCCCATGCTTCGCCGTTCCAACCACGCCCAGGGGGAAAACTAACAGTTGCAGTTCCTGAGACAAGACCAAGGCCTCATCTTTCGCCCCCTAATGAGATTGCCGTGTTTGTGGACGGTTTCGCCACAACTGCTCTTGTCGACACAGGTGCCGCTATTTGTAAAATCAGTGAAGTGTTATGCCGCAAACTGAACAAAGTGACGACTCCACTGGCTGAAATTTCTTTACGCACAGCGAGTTCGCAACACGTCCAACCTTCTGCCACATGCACTGCTCGTGTTGTGATTCAAGGAGTGCTTTACACCGTCGAATATGTCGTCCTTCCGCATGCGTCTCATGAAATCATCTTGGGATGAAACTTTCTTTCCGCTAATCATGCGGTTGTCGACTGCGCTCGTGCTCAACTCGTTTTGTTTCCATTCAGCACGACATTCATAGATCTTCCTTGCTCACCCAAAAAGGTGATCGTCGCCGCTGACGTCGTCATCTCTGCTTTTTCGGTCGCCGCGGTATCTCTTTTGTGCACCTCCGTTTCCGATTCAACTGCCCTCTTTATGCCGTCACAAGAATGCGCTCGTCGCCGAAACCTTGTCGTCCCGTTTGCCGTCATAACACTTGCCGATGGCTCCAGTGCCGTGTACGTGTGCCATCCGTTCCCTTGTCCCGCTACCTTATTGCATGGCGAATGTATTGGGAGTCCTGACACTTATGATGACATCTTTCCTTTCGATTCCCGTTCTGATACGACACCGATGTCCGTAGATGCTGTTACAGCTGCCACCGCGCCCTCCCTACCTGACGAAGACGTTCTGTTGCGCAGCGTAGACACCGGCCTTACGCAAGACCAGCGCAATCAGCTCATTCAACTACTTGACCGTTTCTGCGCCTCCTTCGACCACGCACAACCTCCCTTGGGACGCACGTCAGTTGTCGCTCACCATACCGACACCGGTCATCATACTCCACTTCGTCAGCGCCCCTACCACGTCACGCAGACTGAGCGTGACGTCATCACTCAACACGTCGACGAGATGCTGCCACGTGGTGTTATTCAGCACTCACACAGTCCTTGAGCTTCGCCAGTGGTCGTCGTGCGAAAAAAGAATGGCTTCATCAGGTTTTGCGTGGATTATCATCGACTAAACAACATCACACGCAAGGATGTTTATCCCCTGCCACGCAATGATGACGCCTTGGATTGCCTTCAAGGTGCCGAGTTTTTCTTTTCACTGGATCTGCGCTCTGGATATTGGCAAGTGCCATTGTGGTAACCAGAACGCCCAAAAATGGCGTTTGTGACCCCTGACGGCTTATATGAATTTAACGTAATGCCCTTCGGTCTTTGCAATGCGCCTGCGACTTTTGAAAGAATGATGGACAGTGTCCTCAGGGGACTTAAAAGACACATCTGTCATTGTTATTTAGACAACATAGTTGTATTCTCGGCGAATTTCGAAATTCATCTTTCCCGTCTAGAACAAGTTCTCCAGTGCCTTACGGCAGCCGGGTTGCAACTAAACTTCAAGAAATGTCGTTTTGGCGCCCGCAAACTCACAATTCTCGGCCACGTCGTTTTTAAAGAAGGAATATCGCCAGACCCCGCCAAACTGCGTGCCGTTGCCGAGTACCCCAAGCCTACTACCCTGAAGGAGCTTCGTAGTCTCGTAGGCTTGTGTTCCTATTTTCGGCGTTTCATTCGCAATTTCGCCTCTATAATTGCCCCTCTGACTCAGCTTCTCTCCCGTAGCATGGACCTCTCTGGCTGGAATTCCACTGCGATGACGCATTCACGGCACTGCGCCGGCTACTCCCGTCTCCGCCAGTTCTCCGCCACTTCGATCCCAATGCACCCACTGAATTTTACACGGATGCAAGCGGTGTAGGCCTTGGTGCCATTCACGCTCAACGCAAGGATGGCTGCGACGAGTACGTTGTCGCCTACGCCAGCCGTACCCTAACTAAGGCAGAGTCCAAGTATTCCGTCACGGAAAAGGAGTGCTTGGCTATCATTTGGGCTATAGGAAAATTTCGCACTTACCTTTACGGACGCCAGTTTGATGTTGTCACAGATCACCATGCCTTATGCTGGTTAGCGTCCATGAAAGTTCCTACTGGCCGCCTCGCTCGTTTGGGCTTTACGCCTTCAGGAATACGATATCCGTGCTGTTTATCGCTCAGTACGCAGACATTCAGACGCCGATGCACTATCCCGTTCTCCACTGCCTCCTGACCTTGCCTGCTTATCAACTGCCGTTTGCGATTCGTCATCGTTGAGCATCACTGACATGCCATCCGAACAGTGCAAGGATCCTTGGATGAATTCTTTGCTCGACGTCCTCTCTCACAGTTCGTCAGAAACGACTGTACGCTCCCTCTCTCGTCAAGCAAGACACTTTGCTGTCCGCGAAGGCTTGTTGTATTGCCGCAATTACGTGACGGACGGCCGTAGGTGGCTCCTTGTTATCCCTCGTCATTTGCGTTCGGACATCTGCGCTGCCTTTCACGATGACCCCCAGTGTGGCCACGCTGGAGTACTTAAGACTTACTCTCGCCTTCGTCTAAGATACTACTGGCACGGCATGTATCGGCACGTTTGCTAGTACGTTCGGTCATGCAGCACGTGTCAACGACGCAAGACGCTTTCTCACAGCACTGCTGACCCTTTGCAACCCTTAACCTGCCCAGCGAGACCATTCAACCGCGTCGGAATTGATATTTATGGTCCTCTACCCAACTCCCTCCGAGGCAACCGGTGGATTATCGTCGCCGTCGATCATTTGACACGCTACGCTGAAACATGTGCGCTGCCTGCTACCACTGCGAAAGACGTTGCGTCCTTTCTTCTTCATCATCTCATTTTGCGACATGGTGCACCTCGTGAATTACTGAGTGACCGTGAACGCGTGTTTCTCTCAAACGCCCTCGACGAGCTGCTCAAGGCATGTCGCACTGTCCATCGGAAATCCTCGGCATACCATCCTCAAACCAATGGCATGACGGAACGCTTTAACCGTACCCTTGGAGATATGCTTGCCGTGTACGCCTCTAACGACCACACTAATTGGGACCAAGTGCTCCCTTTTGTCACGTACGCGTACAACTCTGCGTCACAAACAACCACTGGCTTTTCTCCTTTCTTCCTCCTGTATGGACGTGAGCCATCATGCTCCATGGACACCATTCTCCCTTACAGGCCTGATGTTTCCGAAGCGACGCCTGTTTCCGAAGCAGCTGCTTATACCGAAGAGTGTCGTCAACTCGCTCGCTCATTTACCGCACAAGACCAATGGCGCCAGAAAACTGACCACGATTGCTCTGCGTGTGCTGTACACTATAACCCAGGAATGCTGGTTTGGCTCTGGGTCCCGTCTACCCTCTCGGCCTTTCCCGGAAGCTTTCGTCGAAATACCATGGCCCCTACCGTGTGGTGCGGCAAACATCTCCTGTCAACTATGAAGTTGAGCCCATTGATCCACCTTCGGACGAACGCTGCCGTGGGCGTGAAACAGTACACGTATCACACCTCAAACCATGCTATGACCCCCTTGTCATGTCCTTTCCCTAGGTCGCCAGGTTGGCTCCTTTCTGCGCGGGGAGTAATTGTACCGAATCATAGTGGCGCCAGCTCTGTGCCAGCGTGAAAGAAGACGTTGACGTCCATGTGTGGCGCGTGCTTTCCCGGTTCTTGCCTGTACCAGCTTGTTGCAACTAACGTTTCTCGAATAATAACCTGTGTTTTTACGCAACCTTGCTCATTGAAGTTGCTATAAAGCTTCAGCACTTCAATGCATTTTCTAATAAATGTGTATCTTGTGTGAGTAAGTTGCACCATTCCTAACGTATGCTCGTTAAGTGTGTCTAACGTGAGAATTATTTGACGCTTTGAAACACTACAGCAAATAAATTCTTTACTAGTGTACTTATAAAATTCGCGATAAATTTAAGATCTGCCCAGCCAAGAACGTTATACTTATGCAAAGAAAATGCGAGATACATTTTTGCAATTGTTTAGTACAACTTTATTCTTGATTTTAAGCATGATAAGGCCTGGGAGTTCCAATGACATAAGGTTTTTTAATGCGAACCATTGCTTTGCGAACTTCGGCAACTTTGAGAGTATCTATATATCTATCTATCTATCTCTATATCTATCTATCTATCTATATATCTATCTAGCCACCTATGACTTTTATCTCCTGGCCGTTTCTATAATGGTATCGATACCAAACCTGGTATGGCATAACATGACTGTATGAAGAAGATACTTGACTGGTAAAGAGATGGAAATTCTGACATGCGTGTCACGTAACAACATGACTACATGCCACGCTCATGATGCGCTCGCGGCAGTTTTACTCGCGACACACGTACCAAGTTTGGTATTACAGTACGTGAACGGATGACGAAGGTAGAATGACGAAGGCTGGCATGTAATTGAAGTTCATATTTTATTCGCTATCTTCACTTATACCAAATTTCGTATTACGAAACGTGAATGGATGACGAAGGAATATTACTTGTGCAAACATGATAAACATGAGATGCGTGTAATGTAACGACATGATTACATGCTACGCTTATGATGCGCTCGCGGCCATTTCGCTAGGTTTACTTCTACCAAACTTGATATTACGTGACGCGAACGAACGACATAGGTAAATGACACATCATAACATGATGATTACGACATGCGTGTCACGTAACGTGACTGTATGTTAGACTGATGATGCGGTCGCGGCCATTTCGTTAGCTTCACATATGCCAAATTTGCTATTACGTGACGCTAATGGATGACGAAGGTATGTGACTAGTGCAAACACGATAATCATGAGATGCGTGTCATATGGAGACATGACTACATGCCAAAGTCAAGGCGCCAATACATTTAGACTTGACGCGGTGCACGTGCTCGCCGGCGTTCATTTCGTCGCGTCTCGCCGGCATTGAGAGCCAGTCGCCGGTACTGCCTTATACTCGCCGGCGCACGCCGCTGTGCGTTGCTTTGACGCATGCACGTTTCAGCGCGTCCGGCGTTCCTCCATCCCGAAAAGCGGGAGACGCATTGTTGTGTGGGTAATGCACTGGCACTAAATGCAGCATGTGGCATTTCGCGCCGGTTGCCGTCGGACCAGGCTGATGGCAACCTGTGCTACGCTGGTCGTCTGTGCTACGCTAGTCATCCCTGGCGTCAGGTAGCGTCGCTGTGCCCAGCGCGCGCACACGTCATTGCTACATTAGCGTTTATTGGGCCCTTCATGATGAGCGCGCAGCCGTTTTGCTAGCTCCACATTTACCGAATTTGTTGTTACGTAACGTCAATAGATGGCGAAATATATGACTTGTGGAAACAAGATAATCCTGACACGCGTGTCATGTAACAACGTGACCACATATCACGCTCATAGCGTGCTCGTGGCTGTTTAGTTAGCTCCACATGTACCAAATTTGGTATCACGTGACTTGAATAGATAACAAAGGTAAACGACACATTCAAACATAAAAATCATGATACGTAAGTTATGCACGGCATCATTTACTTCCACCTCGTAACGTTGTGCACATTTTAAAGTGACATACATTTTTCGTTTGTGCTTCGCATATCATCGATTCCCACTGTACGTGGGTCTGGAAATTTTTTTTTGTTTTAGAAGATGCTCCATTAAAGATCGCGAAGCACATGCTATTATGATAAAAAACAGCTGAAAGCGATCGCAGATGGTTGTAAACAATTAACTCAAATCTTGTTAAGTGAAGGGAGCATAGAGCCATCACAACTTTCGAATATTGATCAATTTTGTCCACTGATGTGCAAGCTAAGATGCATTCAATCTACCATTTTTGCTACCACTCCAAGATTTGCAATAATGCGAACATTACAGGTTGCATGCATGTCGTTTTCACATATTACTTTATAGGATTGCTTGACCATGATAGCGAGGTTCGGAAGCTTCAATCGCTTTGTGACCTGACACAATTCTTTCCTTGTAAAATATCCGTGCTCTTGTATGCATTATTTACGTCGTATTAGTCACAACCTAATGTTGAAAACCTCAATTGCATGAAAACCTTGTACCAGTTCAACTACACTAATAAATTCATAATTCAAACGAACACGTACAGAATGATTAACTAATATTTTGTTTGTTTTATTTCACTGCAAAAAACAATACAGATACCTAATGCTCTTGTTACAGAAAATAAGCGGGTCACCTTTAAGTATAAATTTTGTATTGGTTTATATAAACGTTATTCTTCATAACGAAGCAGTACCTTCACATGAAAGGATTTAGTTTATATGTTATACGTGGTGTGCCCATGCCCTATAAGGTCAAATTTGACTCCTTACATGGACCAACTTCGCCATATATGGCTATATATACCCCCTTTTTGAACCATCTCCGCCAGAGATATATGAGTTAAACAGAAGCTGCATATGGTGACAATATTGCCTATATATGACCACATATAAATATATAATCTTCATATGTGGCATTTTCTTGAGGATTGGATCAATTTACCCGTTCCGGTTTCTGTTGTGAAGGTTTTCATGAACTTGTGTTGTTGAATCGTGGCGAAATTCTTGCTTGCCCAGACACATGTTGAAGATAACTTTGAATGATTGGTTCTTGCCTCACCCTAACGGTCACCAACTTTTTGATGACTTGATTTCTTGCTTTCCCCTAAATTCTTTTCGCACCACACGTACGTGACACGAAGAAAAAGCGCCTGGATCCTGGCTACTAAAGTCAAATATAGCATTGAAGTCGACAGATCTGAGTCAAAACGGTGTCGCCTGCATCAATCGCAAAACGACTTTGGCTTATCGGTGTCAGCTATTGACAATGTTTTTTTCCTGCGTCACCAGAGATGTTCGTGTGTCATTGTGGGGTGATTAACGTCTTGGTGGTATGAAATGAGCGGCCTTTCGAAATAAAGACTCTGAAAATACTACAACTTGCATAGAATCACAGGAATAAGAGCACAATAAATGTAGAAATATCAGCATCTTAATTGGAGTTCAAATTTTATTTGCGGCAGTAATTCTAGAAAATCAAAAAAGATTACCTACTTAACCAGTTGAATAAGTGGTCGCGTCAAATGTGCGAACGCATGTATTTCCTGCAAATAATCGATAGCTCCTTTTGAAATTTCTGAAAAGCGGCGCTGGTAGTGACCACAGAGAGATGGATTTAGGCTAATATAGCAGGCGAAAATGAAACCAACGCACCTAGTATTCACTTCAAAAACAGCCTCAATGATGACACTGTTTCCCTCACCGTTATTAAACATGAATCTGTATTCTTCCTTTCGTGTTAAGGGCTTTCTGCGACACGGCCAATTATTGATTATCGCTTATCCTCCTCACTAATGCGAGAGAATTAGTGTCTTCATTAAAAATGTTTTTGTAGTAACTGGTAGAAGTGCTGCTCGACATGACGGTTTTGGCTACGCAAGATGATTTACAAGGATTTCTCCAGTGGCCGTCTTTCAGAAATTGTGAAGCAGCTATAAACTATTCGCACGAAGAATTGAACTTGCCAGTCTGACGCAATGGCTTATTTCCGCTGTCTCAATAGTTAGCTTTCCTAATTTCTACAACTAGTTTCATATGTATTATATGCGTACAGATGAAGATGCCTTCTTCCTCAGTAAAGGAAACGCTGCCACTACCACGCAGAATTCTCCTATCTACAAATATTATTGCGAAGCATTTTTTGCGTACTGCAAGCCCTTTGAGCGTCTACCTATCTATTTATCTATCTATCTATCTATCTATCTATATATTTATCTATCTATCTATCTATCTATCTATCTATCTATCTATGAAGCCACCAACGTTTGGGTATTCTCGTGGTAACCCTATGTTAATTTGACCAAACCGATATTGTTTTGAGAGGGAATGATGGTTACACGAATAAGACTAGCTCGGGATGACATACAAAGTTACGGACCCTTAAGCTTCGCCTATAAGAGGTAAACGCGATGATGTTATGCTTTCCGTAGTCTGCACTTCAGACACATATTTATGAAATCTTTTTGAACTTGCTATGCACCAACTACGTGGCCTTGAAGGCGGAATATCCGTGGACCTTTTACTGAGGGTAACTGTCTTTAAACTAGGAAGTGATCATGGTAATCGCATGTTCTGCCTCGCCATTGCAATGTACGCTTGTACCAAGAAATATTACGGCTATATTTCATGTTTTATTGCGAAGCATGCGTACAGGACGCGTGTGTTTTTAAAGCATCACAGTTTCACTGCATTTACAAGCAGAGTAAGTTATTTTTTCTGTTGTTAGAAACAGCAAGCTTACGCCCCCTCCCTCTTCGCTTCGTGTTTTCTGTCTTGGCTGAAGCGATAGCCCTCCCGCCCATTTCCCCCTTCTCCTCCCTTTTGAGCGAAGCTGCGAATGAAGCTTGCGCGATGCAATAACCGTTGATATTTTACCCTAGCCCCCGATTATCTGCTTCTGCTTGCCGGCGCAGAGCCGGCGGCCATGTTACAGTGGCGACACAGACGACGAAAATCCTGCCGGCAGGTGACCAAGAAGCGACCACCGTGGCCTCCTTCTAGCTGCCGGATTACGACGACACGAAAGACAAGTGAAACCCTTACCTTGTCAGAGCGGAAGCTTCTTTCGAGGCAAGCAGCGTTACAGAACCAGCTAAGAAGAGAGCACTACTAGTCTCGGCATTGCCTAGCTAGACCGTCAATGTGCTAGCCGGCAGAGTAGCCCCACGTGCGCCAAAATCACTGTCTTCAGAGGAAGTTGTTCCAAGCTTGAATAAGTACTATGATTCTAAGAAGCATGAAATAACGGAAAGTTACAAGTTCCTCAATTGCTCACAACTTCCAAGCGAAACTGTTGGCGAGTTTCTCGTGTCTATCCACCGAATAGGAGACAACTGCAATTTCGGCACATCTCGACCACATGCTTCGAGATCGCATTGTCTCCGTCTTACACTCCAGGGCACTGAGGAAACAGATGTTTTCGAAAAAGGATTTAACGCTAGAAGATGCCAAAGCATTACCACTTTCTGTCGAAGCAGCTGAAAATGGTGCTAAAAGCATGACCGCAGATGCTACACCCTCTCTTAAGTTACGCGCGTCCGAGGCCAACGCTTTCGAAGCTTCTCCTATTCGTGATGCGATGCAGGATTGCTGTAGATGCGCAAGCGGTAAACACGATGGCAACAGTTGTCTTTGGATAAGACCGAGGTACCGCTGTGGGTGTCATGGGCATCTTGAAAAGATGTGCCATAGCACCACCAGTACGGGCCGCGTAACAATGCATAGGAAAGCTTTGACTCTCGAGGAAGCCGTAACTGAATACGACAATAATGAAGAGACACGTATATGGATCTTACTTACTGCACGAAAAGGTCGCCTCGAGCCGCCGATAAGGCGCCGTTTTTCATGGAGTGGTGTACAACTCACAATGGGAATAAATACAGGATGGCCTGCCTGCGTTCTTCCCAAAACGTTTTTGACAAGCATCGCAAGCAGTGGCCAGCGCTTAAACCTTCACATGTGAAGTTGTCATGCTATGTCGGACCACTGGCAGTGATTGGGGAAACGCCACTATGTGAGCAAGACAAGGAAGCCTTCATTAAATGCTGTCTTATCGTGCTCGACTGGTCTGGACCTCACTTATGTGGTCAGGACCTGATCTCCTTACAGGTAAGAGAGGTATAACAGAGCGGTAGTTACAGCAGCTACCAGCAGCAGACAGCACACTAACAACGGTGACGAATTCCATGTTGCAAGGCTGTCCCAAAGTGCAAAACAGCTGGAGAAAGAATTTTAACCGTTTTTCAATCGTAAACTAGAAATGTCCGTAGCTCATGGCCTTGTTTAATGGGGGCACCATTCACAAGAATGGAAGAGGAATAAGACGTCGCACCTATCAGCTGCGTTCTAAAATGCTCTCTGCTGGTAACGGCGTATCGACCAATGGCCGAGTATCATCGACTCCGTTTCATGATGAAGACTCAAGTTATAAAGTCGTCCTGCCACGTCTTCCAACTGGTAACGGCGTTTTGAATTCCGTTTTCCTTCATGCCGACTTGAGTGGTAGGCCGTACCGTACCCCAGACTTCCGTGACGTGCTGCTTAAAGTGGTGAGAACAGCGGACTTTATAGGAGTTGGCCAGTATCAAATGTGCCATCTATGGATGGTTACGTGTGCAAGCAACATGGCGAAACAGAAACTCATCACTTGTGGTGAGCTCCGTGTAAAAGGGCTGAAGTGAATGGTGCTAGATCCGGAGACCAACAATATTAGGCTGAAACTTCTTTGGCTTCCGCCTCGTCTTTAATCGCGACGTGTTGAAGAGGCGTTCCAAGCTTACGGCGTTGTGAAGTCCGTTGAAAGAGAGGCATGTAGATGTGCAGGAATGGAACAATGGATGACAACAAATAGGGACGTGGCCTTGGAGCTCAAGGACACCATCACTGTGAGCTCAATACCCCACTTTATGTCAATCTATTGCCACCAATGCCTCGTACGTATTCCCGGTAGGCCTTCACTGTGTCTTCGGTGCAAGTGAGTGGGGCATGTACGTCGACAATGCAAAACACCGAGGTGCTTGCAGTGGCAGCGTTTTAGTTACTCGTCAGATGCCTGCGTGTTAACTTATGCCAACAAATTCCGTTCTGGCCAAGGCACAGAAGAGCAACGTCTGGATCATCTTATGGATGTCACTGAGGTAGTTGATGCGACAGGAGAAGCAGCGGGAGGAGCAGAAGGTGCCTTAAAGAAAGCTGAACACTTGTCAATAGATACCCTTGGCGCGCAAAATAACACCGCTAACGACGCCAGTGAAAGCATAAATGAACTGCAATGCTGCAGAAGAACACCACTTGGAAGACCTTAAAGACAAGCCTCCTGACAATGAGGAACAAGAAGGAATAGATAGTGGTCTGACAAGGAAGCGTCAGGCACCGGTCACCGATGAAGCAACAACGAGTGCGCCAGACACGACAGAGCAAGTGTTTTCATGTGGTTCACGTGTCACCTTCTTTGGGGACCGAGAGACGCGCCGCCTATGCCAGCGTCCTCAGGAAAGTGCTCCTCAAAAGTGCAAAGGAGGTAAAGCCACAGGTTGCCTTGTGGCTAAAGGTGACCAACAAAAGTTCTAAGATTGCAAAATGGCTACCGCGCTAACGTTTCCCATGTGTGTAGCGACACTCAGCGTACGTGGCTTGAGGAATATAAGGCGTCAGTGGAAGTTGCGCCACGTGCTTGAGCAGTACAACATTGATGTACTTGCAGTGCAAGAGACTAAGATTTCCGCTGCTCGTGACGCCGATCTTGCACTGGAAGTTTTCCGAGATTACAATTTATACATCAGCCCAGCACGTGGTGCATCCGCTGGATGCTTTTTATTAGTCAGAAAGCACTTGTATCATACTTTGATGTCACTACATGCTGATGGGGAAGGACGCCTCATTTGTTGCGACTTATCTTTTCATTCCCATAATTGGAGGTTTATCTGTGTCTATGCTCCCTTCAAAGTGAATGAAAGGAATTCTTTTTTTCCTCTCTTTAACTTCGCTGCTAAACACTTACAGAGCTTTGATAGTTTTTGGAGATTTTAATTGTGTTTGTGATGCGAGAGATCATTCATATATAACAAATCGTTATGATGCAAGTGCAGCCTTACTGCAGAAACAAATGAATGACCACAATTTAATAGATGTGGGAGCGCATGCACCTTCCTCGGTAAGGTTCACGCACTTTCAAGGCATCTCGCATGCCCGGCTTGACCGTGTATATGTATCTTTAAGCTTATCGTCTCACATTCTTAATTATGCTGCAAAGCTCATATTTTTTTACAGATCATTGCTTGGTCACTGTTTCTTGGGGTCCTGAAAACTTCCGTAAAACCCCTTCAAACTGGGACCTATGGAAGCTTAAAGTACAGTTGTCGCGCGAAGATTGTTTTGTTAAAATAGTAAAAGAATCGGTACAAGAGGTAACACAGTGTCGACAGCTGCCAATTTTCGCTCAATGGGAAAGGTTCAAAGAAAGAGCCAAGTATCAGGCAATCAGTATTTCATGCGAAATAACGCAAAGAAGAAACGCTGAAAAACGCTAATTTTATGATTTACTTTATAAGCTCCATACTTTTGAAAGTCAACAGCCGGGATCGTACGGGGACGAGATAAATGTGATTCGAGCACAGATACAAAAACATGATATAGATTTATACAGAGGACGTAAAATTCGTTCCCATGATACCCATTTCACTGAAGAGGAACCCACTAAAATATCCCTCGGGGATGAAAAGAGATATATACTTTCTAAACTAATACTGCAAATGAGTCGCGGGGTTCCCTTTGCACAGAGACATGTGAAATAAGAGCCGCATTTGAAGATTATTAGAAATGTTTCTTCACCGCTGCTGAGCTTTAGGAGAATTTTGAAGAAGAAGCTAACCACTTCATTTCCCTTGTGCCTCAGTTACAAGATGATGATAGACTCACTGTAGATGGGCCAATAACCTGAGAGGATATTAGATTTGCAATAACAACGTTGCAGAAAAACAAAACTCCTGGCCCAGATGGCCTTAGTGGCGAATTTTACATAGCTTTTCAGGAACTTCTGATACCTTTCCTTGAGCAACCTTTTAAAAAGGCTTATGACCGCTGTGAACTTCCTCCTTCTTTCTATCAGAGCCATACAACAATAATTCCAGAAAGGTCTGATCCTTACGCAATAAAGAGAGTTAACGAATACAGGCCTATATCGTTATATAAAGTTGACTACAAAATATTTGCTAAATTGTTCACCAATCGGCTAAAGACAGTGATTAATTATTGTGTAGGTGACCACGAAACATGTGCAATTCGTGGTCACTCTATACAGACAAACATTAATATTCCACGTTCAGTTCTTGAGTTTATTGATGGTAGCATGGACCAAATAGCCCTCCTTCAAATAGACCTTGCAAAAGCAGTTGATAAGGTACAGCATGCATTTTTGTACCAGCTCCAAAGACACCTGCAGTTGGTTGATGTACCATACAATGGTATATCACTCTGTTATAAGAAGTGCACAACTAGGCTAATTTTGAATCGCACACTTTCCAATATAATAGAGTTAAATTCATCTGTACGTCAGGGATGTCCGCTGTGGCCTTTGATTTTGCCATTTATATGGAACCATTATGTTTAAGTGTGCTTCTAAAGTCTAGCATAAGAGGCTACCGATATGATGCTGAGGAAGTTAAAGTTCTAGCTTATGCAGAAGACATTGCCTTCTTTTGCGCTGATAATCCTAGCGTTCAAGAAGCAGTCAACACTACTTTACGTTTCTGTGAAGTCGCTGGCGCCAGCATAAGTTTTGATAAAAGTAGTGGATTTTGGCTAGGCATGTTGGCCCAAACTCCTTCGGTCTTCGCAAATATTCATTGGAATACGACTCCTATGAAATACCTTGGTGTGCCTCTCAATAACTATCGTAACAGCGGCCCACACTGGACGGCTGCGATAACTACGATCCGCCGAATGGTGGCAACATGGCACGGATGGGAGCGTTCCATTTTTGCCAGAGAAAAACCATGCAATATATTCCTTGTATCAAAGCTTATTTATATACTGCAGGTGTTGCATTGCTCTCGGGTACACATTCAAGCCTTTGATAGGATATTTGCCTGCTTTATTTGGAGCTCTTCCTGGGAACCCATAAGAAGAGACAATCTTTTTCTTCCACTTGAAAAGGGTGGCCTCGGCCTTGTGCATTTGTTCATGCGACAGCTCGCATTGCCATTTTTTTACCTCAAGGATGTGTGCCACCCATTTCTATTAGCGGTTCTTCGTAACCAGCTATGTTACCACCTTCCTTTTATTCATGTCACAACAAGCGTTGCTAAGGAATTGCCGTTGCGTGGATTCCTAAAAGAAATTGTTGATACTGTCAGTTTTTTGAAAGCCAGGTTTACCTTAGAGTATTTGTATACTATTGACAGAAGAAAATTAACCGCTGCACTTGTGAATAACCTTTTCCCCGAACCTGTTTATCGAAAGCCATTTTCGCTTCTGCCTGGTCACGATGTATTATTTCGTGTACGTAGAATGTGTATATCTCCTTCAGCGAAAACATTTTTCTTTAAACTGCACACTTCCACGCTGCCAGTGAAAACGTGGCTGAATGAAAAATCAATATACGTACCCTGAACAGTGAATTGTAGACTCTGCAACCAACCTGAGACTATAGAGCATTGTTTTATTCATTGTCGTGACGCTTTTTATTTTTGGGACATTTTAAAAAGAACGTTAAGATATGAACTTCCAATCACAGCTCATGGTATTAGGTTCCTTCCGTTCAGACAGAGTCTGACTGATAGTACTCCTTACGACTTGTTTATGTTGTTGGGACTTTATTCATTATGGAAAAGTTGCATGATCGATAGACACGCCGAGCCACCACGGTCGACGAGATCTGTCTTCCGAGAAGCAGCTGCTCAAGTGCGCAGTGTTGTCGAGACTTTTGACCCCGTTCCGGAGTGGCTTCCCGTTCTTGACGCTTGTGTGTGTTTACCTGAGTTCTGATGAACTATGTTCTGTGTACTTTACTGGTGATAATTTCAGTCAATAAAGAAAAAAATGGTCATGGCTGCAAGGTAGAACATCCGCTTGTCCCGCAAACAACCCATGTTCAATCCCCACTCAGGCTAAGGCAATCTGCGTTCAAGCGCTACTAGCACCCAGGATTTTTTTTTGCGTCTTTCTTGTTTTTTCGGCCACCCAAAGATGATTATTTTTCTCTCGCTCCCGACGCCTGAATTCCTGCGACATGAGGTCTTTACCGCTATCACGTAAATAATGTCACAATCTCGTCGCGTATATCACCCAACAGCTTCTGCCAAACAGTGGTATGTGGCACTGTTATGTGGGTATGTGCCACAGGTGATTGACACCTCTTATCTACACAGCAACGGCGAGGACACATATGGGTAATCTTAACGCAAAATTGTTGAGAAAAATTTGGCATTGACTGTGTTGACCCGATGATTGCGAAAAGGAGGGTAAGGGTCTCAGCAGGATTCAAACCCCTACATTCTGTGTCACAACTAACTGTCTAGCCATTATTAATGAACTGAGCTTCTTTTTAGACATTTTCTTACCAGGTTATCTTGGGCGCTCAGTAGAAACTAATTGGTGTTAGTTTCGTAATAAAATGTCTGAACTAATTCATCTCCATATTCCTCTTCGCCGGGTGTACTCCAATAACCAAGCTCCATGGTATAACAGATACTTAAACCGACTTTCTAAGAGGAAAAAAAGACTTTTCAGAATCGCTAAGTATTCACTTAAACCGGCCAACTGGACCAAGGACAAAACAACCTCTTCAGCATATTCGCGAGCGCTAAAGGCTACTAAATCTTCGTTCTTCACTGTAACCCTGCCGAACATCCTGAAGACTAACTCTAAACGTTTCTGGAGTATAATGAAACTACTTAGCACCAGTAAAGTATCATTGCTCACCCCCTCCGGAGATCCTGTTCCCGACCATCTTTGTTCTACTGTGCTAAACGATACATTCAATAAGCCGTTTTCTTCATCAAATCATACCCAACGTCCTGAGCTTCAGTCGTACAATCATTTTGCAATGGATCCAATCACGTTTGACCCGCATGGCATCGTCACGATTATCGACAACCTGAAACTAACGTCTTCTCACGGTATTGATGGAATTAATAGTAAATTTCTAAAGAATACCAAACAATACAGTTCCATCATCCTGAAATGCATATTTTCACAATCATATCACGATGGTGTACTACCTGAAGACTAGAGAACTGCTGCGAATATTCCAGTACATAAAGGCGGTGATAAACATAGTCCATCTAACTATTGTTCTATATCTCTCACATGTGTACCATGCAAAATAATGGAACATATATTATTTTCTCGCCTTGTTAATTTTTTAGAGGATAATAGCTTCTTCTCTTCCACTCAGCTTAGCTTTCAAAAGATTTTTTCTTGTGATACTCAACTAATTTCTTTTACTAATGATTTGGATTTATCCTTGAACTCTGCTTCTTTAACTGACTGTGTATTTCTTGACTTTGCTAAAGCGTTTGATAAAGTTAACCATTCCCTGCTCTTATATAAACTAAGTGTTCTAAATATTGACCCTACAGTTTTTAACTGGTTCAAGCGTTTCTTCCTTCTCGTGTTCAATTTGTCAGCGCTAACGATGTTAATTCTTCCACGGCATTGGTTGATTCTGGGGTTCCTCAAGGATCAGTACTTGGCCCCCTGCTATTCCTAATCTATATAAATGACTTACCTTCTACTGTTACTTCCAAAATTTGTTTGTTCGCTGACGACTCTTTGATCTACTGTGAAATATATAATGACAATGATATTCATTCTCTGCAGGCTGATCTTAATAACATACTTAATTGGTGTGATATTTGGAAAATGGAACTAAACATTGAAAAATGCAAGTCTATGAGGATTTATCGGTCGAGTACAACTTGTCCAACTTACTTTTTTCACAGTCACCCCCTTGAAACTGTAACATCTTACCGGTACCTCGGCGTTCACATAACTAACACTTTGCCCTGAAAATTACATACAGAACACATAGCGTCCAAAGCTAATAAAACACTGGGTTGCCTTCGAAGAAACTTGTTTCTTGCTCCGTCGTCACGAAAGTTATTACTATATACCACATACGTCCGTCCTCCAATGGAATACGCTTCATCTGTTTGGGACTCCGGTCAGGTAACATTATCACACATGTTGGAATCCGTTAAAAATCGCGCAGCTCGTTTCATTTTGGCTAACTACCATCGTTCAGCTAGTGTCACTCAAATGAAGGCATCTCTAAACCTCATCGCAGTAGTTACCCGCCGAAAGCGCACTCCCATTTGCTTGTTTCATAAAATATTTTATCATAATCCGAAACTCCATTCCCGTTTAATCCAAGCCGCTCCCTTCATTTCTCTTCGCCGTAATCACCAACAAAAAAGTCACAGTCCCCCATTGCAACACAGTAACATATGCCCAATCATATCTCCCAAGAACTTGTAAGGAATGGAATTCCCTGCCGGCATCAATAACAAGCATCAATGAATCTATTCAATTTAAGAATGTCCTTAAAACAATGATTACCTAATTACCCCCTGTATGTTGAACAGTTTATTTGTATTGCTTTGTGCCGACACCATGCAATAGAAATGAAATTAGTGTTATTATTTGCTTTATTATGATGTGAGTTGTTAGGAGTATTCATCTTTGTACCCCGAACAGTGACGATATTTTTAAGCCATTTGCTTTGTATTCCTTGTTTTTTTTCATTGTTGTGCATGCCCTTCCCCTCTGAAATGTACTGTGTACCCTGAGGGTAAAATAAATAAATAAATAAATAAGTATTCTAACTCAGAGCCACGCCAGGCATGCAAAGGCTTTTCAAATAGACGGTAATGTTCGTGAGGCCATGATTGGTCATTCAGTGATGGCTATAGAATTTTATAAACGTTATATACGTAGTCCCACTATACAGCCATCACGTCGGGTTCAGATCAACTGTAGTTTCGCGCAAAGCACTGAAGGTGATTGATAGTTCATTTGAACTAAAGAATGGTGACTGACACACGTTGGGAATTTTCATTCGGGAGTGTTAAAAAAACAGTGCATCTTCAAAGAGTGAATGACGACGAGTGCTGAAGCTATAAGTCTTCAGGTCTGGAGCTATGAGTACCAAGTTATAAGTACGTCAAGCTATAAGTCTACGTTGAAGTGCCGACGAGGATAATGAACCGACAGATGAACGGGCAGGTACACGGACATGCGGACGTATGCACGGACGGATGGAAGTGCAAACAGATGCACTATTGGACAGACAAACACACAGCACTGGTGATCATGTATTTTGATTTCGTACAGTTTATGACACATAAACTCAGTTTTCGTTTCATGCTGTTCAGATGTTCACTTTTGGGTTGGATTTTGTGGAGCATTATGGACACCAATTAGGTTGACTCTAACGAGTTTCGCTTCAAAAAGCAGGCATCGGCAGCGTTAGCGCAACTAGCAGATAAAAATATCATTTTTACAGCAGCAATTAAACCCCAGTATTCTGCATGGCAATCCAATATTTTACCACAGAGCCCCACCAGATCTCGGAACTGCTTTTTCCAATAGACCGTATCGTTCGTGAAACGCAAATTGTGTTGCAATGCTGGCTTTCAAATTTTAAAAACAGTACCCAGGTATTCCTATCATACAGCCGTCACGACCAGTTAACGACTGCTGTAAGGAAGGACAGATATGTTAGAAGCAAGCGAACAATGGTCCGTAGGTAAACGGCGCCTGACAAAATGGGGAGATTACGAAGTGCAGTTGCTGAGGCGTGTCATCAAACCATTCACTTCGGCATGCGCCTTTTTTGTGAAATCCCATGAGCTTTTGTTTGCCGCACCTTGCACTGGTGAATTATTCACACAGTGGGGGCATTTTCATGGTAAGCCACTCTGAGAAACAAGTGGTCCCGGTCGCGACAAACCTAGTAGGTTGCCACAGTAAGTCTTAACTAGTGGCAGCATCTTCTGTACAAACTCAAGACAATCACCCGGCTGCCTAGCCTACCTTAATGTTACACGAAAGTGTTTTCAAGCTGTACTTTGTCGAAATGGCGGATTCCTTCCTTAGCTGATTTCCGGTAGAATGAAGGCAGTTAAGTGTGGAAACGCAGAGGGGGGTACACACCTATGAGGAACGAAGAGTTGTTCGCTGCACGAAGGAGGAGTTCCTCCCATGAGGCGATCTCAGCTGAGACGGTTGTTGTTTAATGGAGAGAAATACAGAGGAGGGGAGCTTGGTGCCCGAGATCAGAGAGAGTGGACAGATGTCCTGCTTGACGCCGACTCTGATCCAAGAATTCAATAACACATGGACAAGTTGCTGTAGGTGTGTACAGCAAGTATACTGAGTGCTCAGCAAGTAGCGCCAACGTCGATACACCCCATTTTATTTTACTGTTCTGGCGGTTTAGTGGCTACATTGACCTTTGTTTGTAAATAGGTGTCCGTGCGTATATAAACTGATGCTGGCCAGGAACATAGCAGCCGGGCCTGTCCAGTCCTTTAAAGTGTCATTGTGGTCATTCCAACCATCGAGACTAGTTCCATAACCTAATCTTAACGGGTGCCATGCACTGAAGCTCATTTATCTGCAGTGTGAAGGGGCGCCATCATCGCTGGTGCTGCCGTTGACATCGTTTCGCAATAATAAAGGTGCGAATATTCGACATATATTCGTGCATACAACAATTGTGCATATATTTAGCGTCATTTTGTCACTTTGCGCTAAACATAGTAACTAGAACATAGGTACCTTCCCTCCGCAATCTTTGCATAACATCGATGCCAATAGTAGGTAGTATCTGCCGAATTTGAATACAATAGCTACTGCGATCAATACCAATCACATCCACCCAAATATATGACGTGATTATTTTAAAAACACAACCTCTGTTCACATGAGCACAGAACGTGAAGCCAAAAAAATAGCCAGAAACACGAGCTCGTTGTCTACTCTTCTCTTTTGTCCTCTTTTCTTTCTCACTATGGCGTATAAACACAGTGGCATAGACATATCTCGTCGCATGCCTGTAAAAATATTGGATACGTTTCTTGAAACAGCCTCTTCACTCTTTCTCATCTAACCCAAGCAAGAGAGTATTAGGCAACTACGATTTAGGAAGTGGCGGAAGAATTTGACGAATGGGATGAGTAAAGAAGTAGAGGTGCATTTGATAATACACAAAAGAAGGTATACGTTTGCCGAATAGAAGTTTTCAGAAGAAAGGAACGCTTAACAATGGTATAATAAACATTCCTACATGAAAAATACAGGATGAAAAAAGAAATATTCATTGAATGTCAAGAAGTGCCACAAATTCAATATGGGCATGAATAGTGCTCTAAAGAACTTGTTTGTTAACTTTTATGGCTGGTCTACCGTCCTTCATCACTCTTTGTAGTCAAGAATTTATCTGCATGCATATCAAGCAAGCTGCTTTCAATTATTCAAAAAAGACTTCGTTCACAGAACTTTCTCGAGCTATCTAAAACTGCTCTCGTTTTAAAACAAGAAATGAAAACATTAGGCTAACATAAAGATGTCGCATTTTTTCCAGATAATGTGATATTAAGTAAAACTCTTATTTTTTAAGAAAGTTTTTTACTGCCGCAATGCTTGTAAACAACGTACAAGTACTGCTCTAAACAGCAAAAAGTGGCGTATATTACCCAAGTCCACTTTAGTTTTAATATTCTGATGTCCTAACCAGAATAAAGTGATCCTCAAAGCACGGTATAAATAACTACATTTCGTATATGGAAGCACCAAATGAAAATGACTTAAGAATGTGAATCCGAATCAATTATCACAGAGCTATTGTATAAACATATAAACAACAAGCTAAGCATGAAAAAAAAACAATACAGAGACCAGCAGTAAGCATACAAAACGGCGCAGTACACATAAAGCAGCGATACAAAAGATGTACAAACGAATTCAAAGCAAGAATCGGGACATGTCCGCATAGCATGGTGCCTTACAGCTTCTTCTACATCCGCGGAATTGCACAGAGGACACTTCGGTTCCTCCGGGAACAACTCAGGTCGTCCTAGACAATGCACAATAATAGTGATAAACCTACTACAAAGAAAGAAGAGTACCATGCCAGGCCCTCCAGAATAATGTTCTCTCGGTAACGTTTTTTTTTCTCCATCGGGCTCACAATTTAATCCAGGACACACAAACAATGCTCGCCTCGGCACGGCCTGCTTAATTCACACCAACATTACTTCCGGTTGTCTTCTTCAAGAATTGGGTTGTTTACGCAGTGGAGGAGCCGATGGTAATATCAGACAGATGGCAGAAAGTAATGCGCAGTATGCGGTCGGTGTGGGGCAAAAACGTACATTGGCTCCTAGAGAAGTGCTGAAAATATCAACAAAGTAATCCAAGAGGAACAACAGAAGGATACGCTATATGCCGCAACATTTCGAGGCAAGCCGTAATGTTCGCTTTCTGCACCATCGACTGCAACTTCGCAGTGCGCTGACATAGATAGTGCCCACTGCGAGTGGAGGCTGTATGAGACAGCAAATACTGTTACACATGGTCATTTAATCGGCAGACTATTGTGTGATATATGCTGATTATGAAACTGCAAACGTTTAAACGGTTGAGTTAAAATAGGTTGAGCTAGAATGTTGAGTTACATTACAAGGATATAGGTCGTGTGTGAGCGCCGGGGGCAGTTTGTTATGTGGAGAGCACAACTGTATGTTGGTGGCTCCTCCAGGTACACTTTTGGCACGGTTTAGTTTTGTGTGTTCAGAGCACAGCCCGTAAAAGCCCTCGCCGTTTTGGGGGGGGGGGGGGGGGAGCGCAAGAGCCGCGCGCAGATAGTTGCTACGGTAGCGGGCTAAACATTAGTGCCCCCCACCCTTGATTTTCGCTCACTAGATAAGCGCATTTGTGGACGACCCCGGCTGGAAAGTGATATATATATATATATATATATATATATATATATATATATATATATATATATATATATATATATATATATATATATATATATATATATATATATATATTCAATTTTATAGACCCTTTAATTTAATATGGGTAGGACATCGAGTGACGCAGCCTTAGAACACATAAACCAGCAAATCACATTTGACTTTTCTGGCGTTTTCAAAATTTTTAGCGGGGCTAAAAACAGGCAGCCCTATTTCCATAGAACTGCATGAACTGCATCGGGAGGGCCGCAAAGGCACACTTTGCTTACCAAGCTCTTACACGAGTAGGATAAAAAAGTTCATTCTTTGTTTTCTCTCCAGCATCTATACTGCTTCCTGCCGGATGCACCATGTGAACATAACCAGAGGGAAAAAAATCAAAAGGAGGAAATTTGTGTGCGTACCCCTATTATAGCCGGATGAGAAAGGTATTTCATAATTTAGCAAATAAAATTATCAAACTCATACAGGCTCGTTAAAAACCTTGTGTGACAGGAAACGTCTGTCGTCTATCATAGTCTCATTTCCAGTTCAAATTACCCTCATTACGTGCATCTGACCAGTAAGGACAACCGGAAAGCAGCAGACAACTCTGTACCCGGTTCTGCCACCGGAAGTCACCATTTTCTGTTCCCTTTTTCCCTTCCGGTAGCAGTGGACTTCACATGTTTATCTTCTTTTTGTTTTTTCTGTGGCAAAAAGTACCACTGGCGTAAGCATTGAGTTTCTCTATATATTCAGTCCTGCTTTTAACTTTATAGGAGGGAAAATTGGAAAAATAATCAGATGTCACGCACTACCAAGCGAGTCTATGCTATTTGCTAGTTTCTTCCCGGAGAAAGCCACGCCTATTTTTTTTTTCATCTTCCGCGCAGTTGCTGCAGGGCCGATGTTTGGTCTCCATATTTTCACCTTTGTCTACTTTTCACTTAGTTCACAGGTATCAATTTTTTGAAGTTGTAATAACCTCTCATTACCATGAACAGTACTGGTGAACTGTCCACCTAGATGACACACATTATCCTGTTACTTTCCTGTTACGGTCATGTACGGTTCTCTTTCTATGCTCTAGATCCTTCTCATTCTGGGTTACACAACATAGCAAACACTGCGCTTAACCTAAATTGCTCGCTGTTGATTTAATTTTATTCTCACGCAGGTAATTGTCTTTCTGTTACTGTCCATATTGTAGTGTTTTTGCCATTTTAGGTCGACAACGTTAAAGAGCTTGTTTCGCGTAAATGCAGGCGTTGGTGTCAGTGTCAGCGTAGGTGTCGGCGCTTGCGTCACTGGTTATGAGCTAAATATTATCATTTATTTGTGACCGATCATAAAAAAGATGCAAATAAAATGAATAATATAAATTTACCAGTAAGCACAACTATGAACCAGACCTTCTGCAGGGCAAGCAGGTGTTCTACCACAAAGCAAACACATTTAATGAAGCTGCTTCGAAAAACAAGGAACATTATATGCATGCCGCAGTTTTCTTAACGCATCATATATTGCGTGGCAGACGCATCGAATTGTGCAAGGAAGAAAGGAAGGAAAATACCTTTTCTTTTGGTGCTGCGTAACGCAACTGAGTCACGCACCCGGCTTAGTCCAACGTAGGGACCGGCAAGCCGAGCCTACCAGCCACCTCGCGGGTTCACTAGACAGTCGTGAGCTAATCAGTGAGAGCGAGGCTTCGTAGAAGGCGTAAAAAATGAAATTTAGGAAAGACACGGTGTTTTAGAGGTCTATTCGTTACAAGACGATCAAGCATATTTATATATAGTCAGTAGCAGAACCATCAACAAAGTGAACAGCACCGCTTGTTCGCGTGTTGCCTTAGAAACGCATATCGTGCCCATAGTTAATTTTCAAAAGGGACTCGCTTGCTGGATTCCGTGACGAAGGGTCGTGTCCCACGATATCCGACGACAGCGCAGCTCTGGCCGACCGGTTCACCCTCCGCCATCTCTTGACGTCGTGAAGCCCTCGCTGAGTGGTACCTGTCTTCGGACTCCTCCGACGGTGTCTCTATGCCTCTCTTTGTTATCTTTACTTCTCAATATATCTTGTTAATCTCTCCTCATCTCATTACGTCGTTAGTTACTGTTGAGGTGTCTCACTTAGATACAGACAGTTACGGGGCTCACTTTCATCTTCTTTTCTCTCATTTAGAAATCACTTTCCCTGATTTTCAAAACAAGCAAGTTGTCACTTAACAACTCCACTTGCAATACGTGTTCAATGATACTCTGAAACAGACAATTTTACATGCGCATTTGTTGAATGAGTAGAAAACGTTAAATATTTACTCAGATTCTAGATCAGCAGACAGGTTGTTTGCATTGGCCTTCATTGGAAAAGAGGCATATCACGTTCCTAAAAGAGTGGAGCCACAAAACTTCTGTTTCCCACAAACCTCTGTTTGCTAGGACACTCCACATGAATGTTCAGACACAGCAAACGTTTAAAAATATTAAAATTCACCTCCAAACAGAACCTAAATGCTCATTCTTTCGACTGAAGCCCATGACAAGGGCGTCAAAAACTGTCGTAGATCTGTAGGAAGCGAATGGGGAGGCCTAGCCTCACCGACAGAGTAGCGTTTCTCAGGACTTAATAAAGTTCTATGTCCGTCTGTCTGTCCTTGCATGTAGAAAGGAAAACGAAAGTTGCATTGACGTCACTCAAAATCAGCAGTGAGCGTATGCGGGAGCAGGTTTCCCCTTCATATGGTAGAGACAAAGGTTCGTCGCAGTGCACCTTCACCCTATTATGTCAATGCACAGGGCTGATTTTGCACCCACCTCCAAGTCGCAGCGCCTCCTCACTATTGTCCCTGCGTGAGGCTATGTTTCTTGCAAAATATAGTAAAACAAAAGACAGAGAAAGGGAAGTGAGGAGAAGCGGCGTGACTGTGAGGAGCAAGCGAGAGAGCCAATTTTAAGATAGCCATGCGTAATATATTCTAACAAGGGAGAGTGACATGAATGCGAAGAGATGGAGAGGAGGGGAAATCCACCATCTTAGCTTTTCTCCATTTCTCACGCTTCTAGTGCGTTCTTGCCCATTGCTCAAATATTTTTAGAAAACCTTCATACAGGTGAGCCTGATTTAAGCTGAACGCCTAATGTGCACACAATCTTACACAGGAAGAGTAGGCTTACATATTTATGAACACAAACAGACTTATGTACTTAGCTTTTCTTGAGCTCGAACACTTAGAATAAATTAATTGCTTGTAGCTGCGTGAAAGATGCGTGTTTTGGTTATCAGTTATTTTAGAGTCTAAGCCACATACGCAAGGACATCATTTTAATGTCAGCCTCTGTTTATCGTTTGAAATACGTACCTGTCAATATATGCATTAAGTGCAAACCCAGATCACCAGCAGCTACTTTACCCGCAAAAATAAATAAAACAAGCGGGACAGAAGAACTTCATGCTAAAAAATGAAAAAGAAATATCTGGCGGACAGTATGAATGAACGGCTATCATTGCTTTTCCAGATTGTGCCGTGGTTTTGGATTGCGGCGACAACAGTACGGAGCACTCATGGAATGCACGACAAAATCCTGCTTCATCGGCACGACGACGTGTTGATGGTTCCATTATCCTGCTACCAGAGGGCGTCGACAGTGACGTCATCGGCTGGAAGACTACAAAGGGAGCGGCAAGACATTGACCATACCAGAGGGCACGGCAAATATCTGGCGGACAGTATGAATGAACGGCTATCATTGCTTTTAAAGGTTAGTTCTGGGAGTCACACTGCTTTCTACCGTAGCGAAGATAGATTTCTGTTGGTTTTGCCGTGCCCTCGGCGATGTTGTGCTATACTGATTGATGTTTGGTCTACAGTAATATTATTGTTGACATCGGGAGACGTTGAGGTGAATCCCGGGCCGCCGATAGAAAGGATGTTGCAGACTATTTTGGACAACCAGGCTAAATCAGACGGCAGGCTGAATACTATTACAGAGGAAATCTCGGCCCTGAACAGCAAAACAGACCGACTATCTGATATTCTTGAAGTAGTCCACGAAATGAAAGCTAAAATTGATTATCTCGAAAAGACGGTAACGTGCCAGGCTGAGCGATTAATAGATTTAGAAAATAGGAGCAGAAGAAATAATCTTCTAGTTTTCGGTGTTGAAGAGCAGCACAAAGAATCTGAGGCCGATTTGAGAAAAGTTATTGTGAATGAAATCTTTGGAAAGCGTCTGCGCATTCAAGTAAAGTCGATAGAAAGAATCCACCGAATCGGGAGAAAAGACGCGGCAAGATGCCGACCCATAATAATGAAATTTCATGACAGTCGGGAAAAGGAAAGTGTGCTGCATCATTGCAAAAAGCTGAAAGGAAGTTCTATCAGCATCAGCAACGATTATGCGCAAGAAACTGTCGCAGTTCGCAAAATATTGTGGGAGAGTGCCACTGCGGACAGAGCAAATGGCAAAAAGAAAACTCTGCTCGGTGACAAGATTAAAATAGACGAGCAACTTTACGCGTGAAACACAGTGCAAAATGAGCGTTGTCCTTATCAGTACCGCCCATACAAAAGCCATGGAAGCACAAGTTCTAAACCCGGCTCATCGCGGCATTCGACAAGGAATAAGCCACCTCAAGCATAGCTACGCTTGATTCTTTTGAATGCTCGTAGTATCGTTAATAAAATCACTGACCTGGAATACATATTGCTGTCGGAGAGTCCCCATGTCGTGTTATTAACGGAAACTTGGTTACGCACTTGCATTACCAGTGATTGTATTACACCTCCAGGGTATAGCATGTTCATATGGGACAGAGATGCACGCGATGGGGGCGGTTCTATTATTGTAAAGGATTGTTGTCGGGCCATAATGGTGAACAGCGATATGTCCGAGTCAGTGTGGTGTAAAATAACTTTTGAAAACATTACGTACCTCATTGGTGTAGTTTACAGACCACCAGCGACTCCACCTGAATTTTTAGATGAGTTTAATGAATTTCTTTGCACTCATGCCAACAGTACTACTCGACTAATATTGGCTGGTGACTTCAACTTGGGACACATTGAGTGGGAGGCTTTGTCTAGTCAACATACTGAGATAATGAGTGCAAATAAGCTATTAGAGATTGCCTTTTTTCACAATTTAAGACAGATTGTTAGCGATTACACAAGAGTAACACCCGAATCACGATCATTATTAGATTTGGTCTTTTTGTCCAGCAGGATTGAAGATTATAGCCTGTCAATTCAGGAAGGTATAACTGATCATAAGATGATTTTGGTGAACATACTGCCATTGTCGAGCAAGCCTTCTGATGACTTAGGGTCTAAAGAACGATTGTTGGTCAAAGATTATGAGCGAGCGGATGATACTTCGATTTTAGATTACTTAAAACAATCATTCAATGAATTTGAAATTGCCTCCCACTTAGAGACAGTCGAGGAATTGTGGGAGCGCTTTAAATGCATCATTGCTACTTGATTGACAGATTTGTACCAAATCGTTATAAAAGAAAGAAACAGCAAAATCCATGAATAACTCGCGATATTGTTCACATGAAACGCAGAATAAAAAGACTACGCAGGCAGCCAAAGAAGTCAACTGAACTATCACAAGCACGCCGTAGACTAAAAACAGCATTATCAGAAGCAAAAAGAAAGTTCTTCAATGAGACACTGGGAAACTTCCTTAAAAGCTCGCCCACCAAATTCTGGCGTTTTGTGGGAGCAAAGAAATCAAAAATAGACCAGATAAGTATAGAAGATGCTCCTGTGACAGATGCACAAAGGATAGCAGATGGTTTCAACGAGTTTTTCCATCAGTCTTTAATAGAGATGCACAAAGTTGCGTCGCAGACGAGATAAACTATTCCTGCGCATGCCCCATGGAGTCTCTTTCGTTTCATCAGGAGGGCGTGTTTGAACAACTGTTGAACTTAGATCCAAAGAAAGCCTGTGGCCCCGACGGAATACCAACGGTATTTTTAAAGCGATACGCCGAGTGGGTGTCTTTCTATCTGGTAATTATTTTTGAACAATCTTTACGTAGCCATTCCGTTCCACAAGAATGGCGTTGCGCTGCTGTTATACCCGTGTTTAAAAGTGGAAATTGTATGCATCCAAACAACTATCGCCCTGTAACCTTAACCTCTGTATGCAGCAAGATCATGGAGCACGCAATCGCTAAACATATTATTCATTTTCTGAAAACAAATAAGCTGCTTTGCGCCCCTCAGCATGGCTTCAGGAGGGGCCTATCCACGGTGACACAACTTATCGAAACGGTTCATGACTTTGCGCGGGCTTTGAATGAACACCAACAAACTGATGTAATTTGCATCGATTTTAAAAAAGCGTTTGACAAGGTTTCACATGGTAAGCTGCTTTATAAGCTGCGTCAAATTGGTATCAGTAATGATGTTTTAAAATGAATTGAAGCTTATCTAACAGGGCAGAGGCAAGTAGTGCGTGTTAATAATTCTGTGGGAAGCTTTTTGGACGTACTTTCCGGGGTACCAAAGGGCTCGGTGCTCGGCCCTTTATTGTTTTTAGTTTATATCAATGATTTAGCCACAGTTGTTCAGCCGCCAGTGGTCTTGAGACTGTTTGCAGATGACTGTTTAATTTATGCTCCAGTTAATGGTGAAAACGACTAGGAAAAAATTAATCAGTGTCTTGAGGATCTCCATACCTTGTGTGAAAAATGGGACACGGGAATTAACTACGCCAAAACCACTTTTGCGAATATTACCCGAAAGAAAAACGTTCTTGATTTCCAGTATCGTATGGGAAGTGCAATTTTGACAAATGTTTGTAGTTTTCGATATCTAGGCGTTGTGATATCAAATGACCTAAACTGGCGCAGCAACGTTGAAAATGTGTGTTCTTCCTCGTACAAAAAGCTGTGTTTTCTTCGAGTAAAACTACGAAACGCAACCACAGACGTCAAACTGATGGCATATAAAACTTTTATTCTGCCTGTTTTGGAGTATGCTGCCGTGGTTTGGAGTCCCCACCAAAAAGGCCTAATAATTGAGGTGGAAAGAATCCAAAGACTTGCAGCCAGGTTCATATGTTCAAGATACAAAAAAACAGGCTCAGTTACCGAGATGCTAAATTCATGTAAATTGGAACTGCTTGAAATTAGGCGACAGAGAAACAGAATAAAATGATTATTTCAGATTCTCCAGAGTCAAATAATTATTGATAAAAGCATGTACATACGGGAACATGGTAGAATTAGCAGAAGAATAAACCATAGTGCAACCATTAGAACATATGTCACCCGCACAAACGTCTTTCGGTATTTGTTTTCCCCGATGTTATCAAAAACTAAAATGCGCTACCTGCACATTTTGCTGAGTGCACGCATGCAAGGGCTTTTGAATATTTGTTTGACAACTATATGTTACCTAAAAATCGTTGGATGATGTGTTGATGTTTTGCTATCCTTTTGTCACCAATGTTGATGGTTTTTTTGTTATTGTTGACAGTTGACATTACTTGAGTGTTTTTATATACCAATAATTACTTTTATGTACTCCCTCCCTGTAATGACCCACAAATGTGGGTTAACAGTGCGCTCATATAAATAAATAAATAAATAAATAAATGAATAAACGTAAATAAATTTCGAAAGGAACACTTTACCAACACAAGAAACACAACACTTTCTTACTCTCTCTAACAAACACTATAAAGCACAAACTACACACCTTGCGACAATGTGAACGACTGTCATGAGTTCTTCGATTCCCCTCCGCAAATTTGATATAGAAGTCTCGAAACCATTTGGAATTCTCTTGTGAGTTTCAAAAGCAATAAAACGCCAAGATCTGGAAGTCAGCCTTGCGGCAAAGTTAACTGCAAAGTGTACAAACACCTTCAAGCTACCAGCGTATGGATGAAAGCGCGCATAACAACGTCAAATCCTCTATTCACACAAACCTTAGTTGCAACAACTATAGCGTAACATGCCTTCTCAAATGTAGTGCACACAGTATTCACAACATCGGCTAGAAATGACCATTACTGAATAACCATGGTTCAAATGTTCAAGCCCTCTCCCTATGCACCGCAGTGCCGTAAGCTTGAACAAAGTGGAATAAACGTGGTTTCATTCATCCAATCATTCGCTTCGTTATCTGCGTCTGTCTCGGGTATATAAATTTTATAAACCACTGGTTTGATTACATCAAGATTACACTCTTGCAAAGCAGATTCTCTAGTACAAAGAAGCGCGAACCGCCCAAACATTATATAACATATAAATCCATTCCTTTGAAGCTAAATGAAAATCCGGGCTCACTTTTTTTTCAATTCGTCATTTTGAAGATTTAAGCTGATAGTATTTTAATTAAAGCGGCTCAGTTTTCCTTATTATATCGGCAGGGACACAATGGAATGTGCAATATTTTTACGCGCAAGAGGAAAGTGTTTGAGCATTCTTCGCAGCAATGAAACTATGGCTCCGACACTCGACCGACGGAAACATTGCCCCCCCCCCCAGCAAAATTTTCAGTGACGGGGAGACTGCATTATTTCGGAAACATTATCTGGAGCCACCGTCCGGATATCGCAGCTGCGTAATCTTCATAGAACGTGCCTACCCACTCCACTTTTCTCACAGTTGCACTAAGCGTTTACACCCTTGACCATTTACCTATGCGCTTATGACTTTTTATGAGGCATGGCCCAGTCACTATTGACTTTACAAGCAAAATATCGTGAAGTCTAGTCATTGCAAGAAAAAACTTATAGAGGTACTGGAGAAGTTGGACTTGATGAAAGGCATACACTTGCTTACTGTATTCACTGTATTTATCTTCTCTTTCATTTTTAAATACAAAGCATTTCTTAGCGAACTCAAGCGACTTCGAGCGTATCAATATATCTAGCCACTTAGGTTTGGATGCTCTCGGGGTCACCCCCTTAATTTGGCGTGAACCAAAATTACCATTGGAGGGTAAGATGGTTTGACGAATATGACGCACTGGTCAAGCCATGAATAATGACACAATACCATCACGTGCGTGGTCAAACACTTCCCGCCCGACAGTTGCGCATACCCACGGGCGGGTATGTGCCGCTGGTACGTTGGTATGTACCACAGCTGACTGATAGTATCTACCTAGAAACGACGAGAACAGGCATGGGCAATTTTAGCGCGCGAGCGTTAAGAAATGCCTGACATAGGTAGCGTCGACCCGACTAAAGGAAAGAATGAATGTTAGGGTCACAACTGGAATTAAACCCAAGCTTTCCTCGCGGTAATGAAGCATTCTATCACGGAGCTACGCCAGGTTTCGGAACTATTTTTCAAATAGACGCTGTGTGATCTGTATGAAACGTCAATAGTCATTGCAGTGCTGCCTGTTGAATTTTATCCACGTTACTTATGCGCTTCTTCGATACAACCGTTACATCGGGTTAATGTCAATTGTGGTTAGGTGCAATGCGCTGAAGTTAATTTATGTAGCAGTGTCAAGGGCCAGTATCCTCGCGAGCATCAGCGCTTCATATCATCAACTTCTGATGTTGCTTATGCGCATGCTCCTGTTGACATCATTGCGCAAGTGCAAACAATTGGTAATATAAACATCTCAAACTCTTAGGTATGTCTAGGCCTGCGAAATTTGCTCATATATTTAGTGTCGAATCATAACATGTTGCTCACTAAACAAAACTGCGACATGCTCACCTTCCCACCGCATGCTTCGCGTAATGTCGATTCCCAAGGTCCCTAGGATCTGCCAAAATTTTGTTTTCTTTTCATTTGTTGTTTCTCCAGAAAACACGATTTATTGTTATCTCCAAGCATGTAAACGTAGTGATTTGAAGTCACTTTTGCGTTTTCTTTTTGAGCTTGCAATAATATAGTAGAAAAGTGCGCCGAAACCTGCTAAGTATTGACTTGATGAAAAAGAACGGTTCAACACGTCGACAAAAGAACACTTTTCTGCGAGCATATACCTCATCACTCTCTCTTTATATATATATATTGTAAGATGGCGTCGAGAACACTCGAGACTCTCCTTTTATTGACTCGAGTATGTGCCCCACAACCTAAACTTGACAGGTGATGATGAGTATTTACAGATGAAAAGATGGGACGCATAAATAATGCTCACAATATATATATATATATATATATATATATAAATATATATCATGAGACGACGTAGGTTATATGCCAGACGCACGAGTCAAAAGCGGCCCTTGTGACAGACGATGATGATCACTACAATGGTTTGGTCATACAGATAAAGTAGAAGTGTATAGTCAGTGCTCGAACTATCCGCCCCTCCCCCATTCGCGATAGCGATAGAGGGCAGCAAGTTAGAAGGGTTGGGACGAAGAATATCTGGTTTCAGTCGAGACACGTGTGTGAACTCGATGTTGCGGGGATGACGACAAGGAGCCGCGTTGACAGGAGTGACGCGATAGTTGACGCCAGACATTCGTTGAAAGACAGGTATAGACTGAGATATCGGTGAAGGAATTTTTCGCAGAGCCTAGGTGCACGAACAGGTGTCCACAAAATGACTTCATGGCCATGGCGGAACAGATCTCCGCGCTTCGCATCAATGTCGATTTTTCTCTTGTCCTGAGTGGTGGTATTGTTGGCACGGGAAATTTCACGGCAGCGGGCGACGCATGTGACGAATTCTTCCGGGAGATATGAAGATGGAACCGAAGCTGTGGACAAAAAGGTGGTGTGAAGAAAAGAAGTCGGGGCACGGCCATACACGAGAAAAAATAGGCTGCAATTCGTCGTACTGTATGGCCTGTATTACATGTGAACGCGACGAAAGGAAGTATAGGGTCCCAGTTTTTGTGGTTAGATTGAACGTACATGGAGATCATGTCAGACAAACTCCTGTCAAAACGCTTTGTCATACTATTAGCTTCTGTATAATGCGCTGACGTGGTCTTGTGGATGGTGTTAGAGGCCTGGAGGACTTAAGCAAGGCCACACGAACGATATGTCTTGCCACAGTGACTAAAAATACACGTGAGTGCCATGTCGTAAAAAATGGCGCGAAGGACAAAAATGGCAACTTTATAAGCAGCACGAGACGGAAGAGCTGCCGTCTCTGCGTAGTGAGCAAGTTGGTCCACGGCAGTAAAAATCCAATGGTGACCGGTGGCCGTAAGTGAAAGAGGTCCGTATAAAACTATGTCCACGAATTCAACCAGAGTAGACGAGCAAAGCAGTGGTTGCAGTGGCCGCACGGGAAGAGAGGTGGTACCTTTTCGGTGCTCACATGATGCGCAGGAAGCGACGTACTTTGCAATAGGAGGGGGGGGGCAAGCCAAAAGCAGCGAGTCTTGAAGCAGTCGCGAGTCTTCTGGAACTCCAACTGGCCAGCTGTCACGTCGTCATGAAATGCTTGTAAAACATCCAGCCAAAGTGAGCGGGGAATGACGGGAACCGATTCGTTACCGAGAGGATGGCAAATTTTAGGACATAATGTTCCATCTTGAAGCATGAAACGGGCTAGTTGTCGTCTTAGGCGGCTGTTTAGACCACGCGATAAGCCAGTGAGCCGATCGATGATTGTGCAGCAGTAGGTATCGGCATGTTGGAGTGAGGCGAGATCGGTGGACGAAAGAAGGTCCGCCGAGGCAACGAGCTCTTTCGAACCAGCAGCACTCTCTTTGGTCACTTGGGTGGTCCGTGATGAACAGTTTGAAGCTGACACTTGAGGGCTTGGTGAGAGCGGGCAACAAGGCAAATGGTCCTCATCTTGGTGCTGCCGACCCGACATATATTTGGCGGTGTAGTCATACTATTGCAATCGTAGCCCCCAATGGCCAAGCTGTCCCGAAAAATTTTTCAGAGACGATAACCAGCACAGCGCATGATGGTAAAACACAATTGTGAAATGCCAGCCATATAAATATGGGCGAAACTATTGTACAGACCACACGATGGCAAGACATTCTTGTTCGGTTATGTTGTCATTTCCCTCAGCATGTGAAAGATTATGGCTCGCGTATTCCACGACTTGTTCTTCAAAATCGTGGTTCCGCTGAAGAAGGACAGCACCGATGCCAAACTCACTTGTGTCAGTGTGTGGCACAGTAGGTGCTGAGGGGTCGAAAGGGCGAAGCACTGGCTGTGATGTGAGGCATCGCTTGAGACAGTGAAAAGCGGCTACATTGTCAACCTACCAGACAAAGGGTGCGCTCGTGGTCAGACATTTGTGCAGAGGAGCCACAATAGTAGCGAAATCACGTACAAAGTGGCGGAAGTGTGACGCCAGGCCAAGGATGCTACGGAGGTCTTTGCGTGTGGTTGGTGTAGGAAAGTTCAGTATCCTGGCAACTTTCTCGGGGTCGGGCTCAACGCCATGTTTACTGATGACGTGGCCTAATACCTTAATGCTGTGACAGGTAAACGGACACTTCTTAGTGTAGAGATGGAGACCGGCCTTAGGTAAACACATGAGGGCTTCGTCAAGCCGTTCCAGGCGCTGTGACACTCTGGAAAAAAACATCACAATGTCGTCCAGTTTGCAAAGGCAAGTCTTCCATTTGAATCCACACAGTACGTTGTCTAGCCCCGCCGCAGTGGTCTAGTGGCTACGGTACTCGACTGCTGACCCGCAGGTCACGGGATCGAATCGCGGCTGCGGCGGCTGCATTTCCGATGAAGGCGGAAATGTTTTAGACCCGTGTGCTCAGATTTGGGTGCACGATAAAGAACCACAGGTGGTCGAAACTTCCGGAACCCTCCACTACGGCGTCTCCAATAATCATATAGTGGTTTTGGGACGTTGAACCCCTCATATCAATCAATCAACCCGTACCGTGTCTATCATTCGTTTGAATGTGGCTGGTATGTAGCACAGGACAAAGGACATCACATTGAATTCAACGGGCCCCTCTGGCGTAGCAAATGTAGTTTTCTTTTCATCGAACTCGTGCATCGGAATTCGCCACTAACCAGAACCCTAGTCGAGACTTGAAAAGTACTCGGCACATTGTAAAGTATCAAGCGCGTCGTCAATGCAAGGTATTGGGTAGACGTTCTTACGAGTAATTTTGTTGAGTGCTCTGTAATCAATGAAATGCCGGAACGAGCCTTTATTTTTTTTACTAGCATGGCAGGAGAACATCATGCGCTTGTCGAAGGCCATATGACGTACCGCGAGCAGGTCGTTGACTTGTTCTTCTATGAGCTTGTGTTCAGAAGCTCACACATGGTAAGTGCGGCGGTAATGACACGATATCCGTCAGTGTCGGTATGATGAGCAGCCACTGTTGTTTTTACCTACACCTTCGGAAAAAACCTCAAAGCAAGTTTTGTGCTTTATTAATAGCGCCAGCAAGGCATCAGTCTGTGTTGGGTTGAGATGTTTAGACAAAGTGACCTTGAGAACAGAATATGAACCGTCCGCTGGCATACAATTTGAGAATGACGAAGCAGATGAACCAGTGACGCCACAAACCGGTGCTTGTTCGGTACTGCTGGCAACAGTGGTCCCCTATGGCAGCAGTAGCAGTTCTGGAGTCGTGTTATAAATGTTGACGCTCGCATAACCACGTGGGAAGCCCACTAAACAAGATGCCATGTCGATACCTCAAAAAACGCTGTGCTGGCAAGGAACAACTTCTGCATCACCACCTAAATTGTCTCGTAACTTGATCATAAGAACATGTTTTTGTGCGAGAGGCATAAGAAAATCCGCAGCAGTGACAAGGTTGGGTGACCAAATGTCAGTAGCAGAAGGAAGCTCAGTGTCTGTATTAGGAATGAGTGGCCGACCACAAGAACAACACAGCAGACACAGCTGACAAGAAGCCCAAGCCTAAGATTATCTAATGAGTGCACGAAGACCGCACAGCCAACTGTACATGATGACAGATTCGGTCGATGAGAATGCGAGCGGTACACTGTTCGGTCAGGCGAATTGGACTATCCTTAGCACCGCATAACATGAGACCGACATAAGGAGTTTGTACATTACACAGGCGAAAACCCTATTCACGATTAATTACCGAAACGATGGCTCCAGTGTCTATAAGGGCGTCAACAAAAACACTCTCCACACAAGCAGACAATAAAGTAGCTGGCCGAGATGGCGGAGTGGCAACACTTCGACAACAAGCAGTTTCTCCTCTAAAAACTGCATCTTCTAGGTTTCCGAGTGGCTATCCAGAGAGATCAGCGTGGGACGCAGGGGTGATGATGTACGCTGAAACGGTAACGGGGAACGACGGCGACGTGAACGAGAAGAATGAGGCCCAGTTTGAGACCATGGAGGCGAGGGCAACCGACGGGAGGTGGACGGATACGGTGCGGGATCGTATTCATCGGGTCTCGGGGCAAAGTGTCTTTCGTAAGCTGTATAACCACGTCGTTCATCTTGCTGACGGCGGCGACAGAAACGGAGTATATGACCCCTTATGGCCCAGTAGAAGCAGACGGGGTGCGAAGAACGCTATGTAGAACAGTAAGATGGCCTTGGTGCTTGCGTTGCCATCACAGCCAAATGAGCCATCCAACGTCCGCAGGCATGGTTGAAACTGGTGTAGGGTCCCGTGAGGCAACGTCTACGTACGAAGGTGCAGGCATATTTGAAACTGGTGCAGGGGCCCGTGATGCAGCTTCTGCGTACGAAGCCGCACGAAAGAGCGCAGGAGACGGTGCGTGTGCGGCACTTGTAATCGATGCTAGCTCTTCCTTGATTCTCTCATGCAAGTTGGCAGGAGGAGCACGGACAGACGCAATGAATGGGTTGCCCGGAATAACGCTGTGGAGTTCCTCTCTGACAATTGTGTGAATAAGGGCTTGCAACTGATGCTCTCCAGTAAAGCGAGCGTCGCAGGAGGCGTGTGGAGGGCGCATAGAATAAAGCGCGTCCAGGCCTTCGCCTGTGATGATAACATCCTGGGCTGTTGTTGGATTCTGGATAACGAGCGCACTGAAGACCACAGAGTTGATACCTTTCATTGGTGTAGTATGCGATCGGCCTAGGTCATGTCGTTTTGCGTTAGGCGACAGAGAGCCAGAACTTCTTTATTGTAAAATGTATTTGATTCGTCGTCTCCCTGAATGCGGGTTGCAAGCTTCTATTTTGCTACCGCACAGCATCTTGCAGACGTGCCAAATATCTGACGGAGATGTCCAATGAAGGCCGGTCAACTGGACAAGTCGCTTTTGTGGTTGTAGAAGCAGGTCTTAGCTACCCCATGGAGGTAAAAAAAAAACGTAGCGCAGTTTGTGTGCCTCGTCCCAATAAATACAAAAGCTGGTTCGGTCTTAACTGTCTATCCGTTCTTTGATGCCTTCACCGCGAAAGCAGGAAAATACAGAAGGGTCTCGTTGAAAAGTGCTCACGGTATAGTGAGGCCTAAGTGGCTCAGAAGAAGTGGTTGCAGCAGCCGACGCGTTGGGTTCTCCCATCGCCATTGTTTGGGGGCACAACCGCTGACCCGACTGCAGCTCGAGGGGTGACCGTTAGAGCAGGAGGACTTGGGAAGGAAAGCGCGCTCCACCACTTTCGAGATGACTATCACGACAACGGTTTTGTCACACAGATGAAAATGAAGTATATAATAGGCGCTCGCAATATTATATATATATATACATATATATATATATATATATATATATATATATATATATATATATATATATATATATATATGTATTTAAATGAAATAGATGATCAGAGTTTCTTCCGGCTGCCGTAAAAAAGTTATAAACTTCGAGAATAGTACAGTATAGAAAACAAAACAATAAAATATTTATTTAATCCTAACAGTTTCGGCTAGTGGACCAGCCTTCTTCGGAGGATGTAAGTGAAGTGATACAAGTTCCCGTAGCAGAGCGTCACCCTCACAGTATAAAGACCCTCCAAAAAAAAGAGACAAACGGGTGAACGAGGTAGCAGCAGACAACAAGAAGCAGAAGAAGGAGAGGAACTAGAACTATATATATATATATAGTCCAGTATATCCTCCGTGAGCGGTCACAACATGGTTTATTTCGACGTTTCGGCCTAGAGTCTGGCCTTCATCAAATCCTGATCAAGGCCAGACTATAGGCCGAAACGTCGAAATAAACCACGTTGTGACCGCTCACGGAGGATCTACTGCTCTATATGCAACTATTTATATATATATATATATATATATATATATATATATATATATATATATATATATATATATATAACGAACTCCCAGCATAGGTGGTGTTTTTTTCTGGGTAGACCCACTAATGGGCACTTGGGAAGTCGGCCCCTTTCAAAGTTTGGATGCTTCGCTACAACTACCCAGAGGTCAAAGAAGGAGCCACCTGGCGACCTAAACAGCTTGTCACGATGAGGTCAAGTAAGCCTTGATGCGCTACACGTTGAAAATGTCGCGCCCGCATCGGTGCATGTTTAAAGATTGTTCGATGGATTAGATCAGATAGTTGACCGGAGATGTGCGCTCGCAAGGGCTTTCGTATTTCGTGAGTAGTTTCGAAAAGAGGCCATGTACAGAGGCCGGGATCAAGAGCCATACGTACGCGCTGGGAAGAAACGTGGGCTCAGAAGTGGCGGAGCCATTACGAATATTTTTCTGCCACTCTTGCTCATGCGTTGTAAAATTTTGACAAGCTCTCGAAACGCTTCAGCAAGCCTGGCTGTCTTAAAAATCAAAATTTTTGATGTTTTGCCTCACGTATATTGAAAACATGTCGCCGAGGGTGCGGTTACATTGGGTGGTAAGAACTAGTTTTGTGGTAGACAGAATGGCACTCTCTGAAAATGCCTTTGATGACTTACGACAGGAATACACGGCCTCCATCGCTGAGAAGCTCCAGGGGTGGACCGTGGCGCAGCATGGATTGATGAAGCGGTAAGGACGCAGCATCGCATGCAGTAGCCGCAGGGAGAGTGGCGGTTTCGGCGTATGGCGTTAACTAGTCTACGGTGGTGTTGGCCCAGCGGTTACCCGCCGACGTCAGAGGAAGCAGTTGATACAAACCAATGCCTACGTGCCCGATAAGACGCTCAAAGCAAGGTAACGGTTACGGACCGGCTGCCGACATGTGTGCTGACGGTTTGCAACGTTCGCAAGCCAGGTAGGAGCAAATGAAAATAGCGTTGTCGAATGTGGTGGTAACTTTGTGATACCCAAGAGTGCGCGCATTGCGTATCAGATTGAAACGATTTACATGTCTCTGACCACAGACTGTGAGTATCACGAGCTATGGGCGTCGTAATTGAGTCGGTGTAGGAGACCGTCATGAATGGCGAAATGGTGAGCTCAACGCCGCAAGGCGCGCGTGGATGGTGCTGCGGACGAATGAGAGAGCAAGTCGACCAGTGGGGCAATCCAAATATTCTTTCACTGCTCAGTAGCGTTAATGTCAACATCGATGGCAGAAACAGCCCCTTAGGATACTAAGCAGGGCTTGTCATCTTCAGGCAGAGGGGAGTGCGGTAGGGCGGTCGGTGTCAGCATGCTGGTGTCCTTTGCGGTACAACACGTGGATGATGGCAGTCAGCATGGTGCTTGGTGGTCGATGGCGACATCTAATGGGTCACCATAAAAATAAGGTGGAAACTTCGTAACAGTTCAGACGATTGCAAGGCAGTCCTTTTCCGTGATAGCGTAGCTTGTCTCGGTTTTCGTTAGCGTATGGAGTGCATATCCTCCGACATATTCAGGGAATCCGGGTTCGCGCTGCGCCAGTAAAGCACCGAGGTCTAAAATACTGGCGTCCGTGTGATCCTCCGTCAGGGCCGCAGGGTCGTAGTGGCGTGGAATGAGAGATGACGTCCACATAAGGCGGAGCACTTGGATGACCGCGAATTCGGGGGCCCGTTACTTCCATGGAGCTTCGTTAGCGGTGATATGATCGTGGTAAAATTTCATTTGAAGCGTGGAAAGTATGAGCACAGGCCCAAGAAACTGTACAGTTCTTTGACGCATGGAGTTTGGGAAATTAAGGCACGGCCCGACGCCTAGCGAATCTGAAAGAATGCAATACTTAGACGCAACGTACCCTAGGATGCTGAGTTGGCTGCTGCAAAGTGGCAGTTCTGCAGATTTAGTTGCAAGCAGGCATTCTCACACGTTCGAAAATATCTTTCAAATTTTGGAGATGCATGGAAACCTCTGGAGGAAAGACAACGACGTCGTCAAGGTAACACAAGCACGTGTGGAATTTGAAGTGTCGCAGAACGCTGTCCATCACGGGCTCAAAGGTCGCAGGTGCGTTACAGAGACCAACCAGCATGACGTTCAACTAGTACATGCCATCAGGTGTGACGAAGGTGATCTTCGGTCGAGTGTTCTCAGCCATATGTAGTTGTCAGTACCCCGAGAGCACATCGAGAGAAGAAAAGAATTCGGCCCCGTGTAGGCTGTCTATCGCGTCATCGATGGATGGCAGTGGATAAAAATTCTTGCGAGTGATCATATTGAGCCATCTGTAGTCCGCACAGAACCATCTTTCTTCGCAACAAGACCAACAGGAGACACCCATGTACTGTCTGAGGGCCGAATAACGTCGCGTCTCAGCATATCGTCAATCTGCTTGCTAATTACCTGAGCTTTTGCAGGTGACAAGTGATATGGACGTTGCCGTAACAGTGTATGGTCACTAGTGTTGATGCGATGCGTAAAAGTGGAGGTGAGACCGAGAGAACTTTGCCTGACATTAAAAGAACAACAATATTCTTGCAACAGGTTCATAAGCTGGGAACGCTGTGCCGGAGTAAGGTTGTCAGCTATGAAGGGTCCAAACTTATCAGTAGATTACGGATTAGAAGTATAAAGAGCGCTGATGGTAGGCCAACTGGGTCAACGTGAGTCTCCGGGCACGTCCAAAACGTGTGCACCAGTGACTGGTTCCATTCTACCAAGACATTCCCCTCGAACCAAGATAACAGTCTACCAGGATGGGTTAGTAAAAAAATATTGGCGTTGCCCCGCTCAACTGGCACGGTCGCGAAAAGTACTAGCAACTATTTCCTACTGCAAGCACGATTGTATGGGGAAATGAGTGCAAATTTGTCGAAGAGACCGGCACAGTGGACCGACACAGCCATCTTCGAGCTTGGAGGCACTGTGTAATCGTCTTTCAGGAGAATCTCGCTCAGTGTGCTGGACTGCCTTATGACGTCAAATGCGAGAAGGGTGAGAGTTCGATTTCGGTGGAGGCACAATGGTTCCCGGCGTGTTGGCGGACAAGAAAACGCCTTTCCAGGTCGACGTCATGAGAGCATGCAGGATTGATGATGAAATGGGTGACATACAGAACGTCCTGGAAGACAACGCGAGCTGTGCAACCTGCTGTAGGGTGAATACGATGTGAACTAGCTTTAAGGAGAGACAACCTAGAAATTGGTGACGTACCTTTTTGAAGCGACAAAATTTTTCGTCCTTAACTGATATGGCAGCTTCAGTGTCAATAAGAGCACATGAAAGAAAACCGTCCACAAGCATGTTAATGACCTTAGATGGGCTGCTATGAGGGCTTTCAGAATGCGATAGCGCCACAGTCCTAGCTTCTGGGACTGCGACGACTAGTTTTCTCGCTCGTAAGTTGCCGAACTTGACCACATGGGGAACGAAGAACGACCTCGTGGAGACAGTGACTTTCGAGGAGATGGAGCTGGGCGAGACGACGATTCAGGATAGGAATGGTTGAGCTGGCCAGCAACTGGCTTTGAGATGAGAGGTGGCTGTACGCAAAAACAACAACGTGCTACGTGACCGGCTTGACCGCAGGCAAAGCAGATGGGCTGGTTGTCACGTGTGCGTCATCGGTTCGCCAAGGTTAGGAGCACTCATGTCGCAAGAGCCGATGGACGAAACGGTGGCTGCAAAAACTGTATGGTGGGTTGAAGCTGAGGCTGAGGTTTCATATCAACATACGTAGTGCGAAGGATGGCGATTGAGTGGCAGCTTCAGCTCAAGTGAGAGGGACCGGTGCCAGCACGACATTCGGTGGCCTGGTGACTGGTGTATATTTGGGATGCTAGTTAGGGTGTATAGTTGGCCCCGCCGCGGTGGTCTAGTGGCTAAGGTACTCGGCTGCTGACCCGCAGGGCGCGGGTTCGAATCCCGGCTGTGGCGGCTGCATTTCCGATGGAGGCGGAAATGTTGTAGGCCCGTGTGCTCAGATTTGGGTGCACGTTAAATAACACCAGGTGGTCTAAATTTCCGGAGCCCTCCACTACGGCGTTTCTCATAATCAGATAGTGGTTTTGAGACGTTAAACCCCACATATCAATCAATTAGGGTGTATAGTTGGGATGCACTTGTGTCGAACCCATTCGGTCACTGCGTCTTGCTGAGGCGTTCGATGATGATGGCTGGTTGATGAAGTGACTGCCAGGTCTTCAACCTGTCGACTCGTGTGACGCTATGATGACTGAGAGCCGTGGCCTGGCTCATACGCCAAGTTTATTCCAAACCAGTTCCCCTTAATAGGCTTCTACCAACCACTGCTACCTTCTCACGTCACACACACACACATTATATATATATATATATCCAGCGAGTGTCTTCTGTGAATCCAGTGATGAATAGAAATTGGCTTGAGCGGACAAACGTGCGAAAACTTTTATTGCTCCTACGTTTCGGCCGGGGTCCGGCCTTCGTCAGGGAAAACCTATATATATATATATATATATATATATATATATATATATATATATATATATATATATATATATATATATATAGTGACGACACTGGATCGACGAGCACACAAAGCACCTCGAACACAAATGCGCGTTATTGATCAAGGAAAAAAAGACTGAAACGTCGTCTTCGTTTCTGCCCTCGGCCAGGGACACTCACGCGGCTTCATTGTCACCACTACTGGCACATACGCGCGTCATTATTCTCCTTTTAAAAAACGATCGCCCAGATGTTAAACGTTAGAGAAGCAAGGCAAAACCAAAACTTCTCAGTTAGTCACTGCAAGTAAGACTTCACCCAAATCACGTTGACAATCTCTGATGAATGTCTGCGGCGCTTCGAACACTTAACGCCGTCCAGAACAACCTCGTTGTTGACGTCAGTGATGCGTCGCAGAACCTTGTAGGGTCCCAAGTACCTTCGCAACAGCTATTCTGAGAGCCCACGTTGACGAATAGTGTCCGAATCCACACTTCATCGACCACGATGTATATGATGGTTCTGTGCCAGAGATTGTAATGTTTGGCATCGTCGTCTTTTTGTTTGGTTATTCGCAATCTACCAAGTTGTCTAGACGGCTTCCTTTGCTCGCTGGGTAAACTCTTTGGCGTTTGTCTCATTGCCATCATTTTCACGAGGGAGCATCTAATCTCATCTAACGTTGTCTTATCTTCACGTCCGTAAAGGAGGCTGAAGGATGTCTTCTGTTGTGGTCTCCTGACGAGAAGTGTTGTTCGCGAAAGTGACATTGGGCAAAACGTCGTCCGAGTTTTTGTGCTATACATCTACGTAGATGCTTATCATGTGGGTCAGCGTCTTGTTGAGACGTTCGGTAAGGCCGTGGGTCCGGGGATGATATGCCGTTGTCTTCCTGTGAGTGTACCACTTAGTCGGAAAACAGTGTTCAAAAGCTCAGCCACGAACGCAGTACCTCTGTCGGTGATTACTACTGCGAGAGCACTGTGTCTTAAAACTATGGCTTCAATGAAAAATTGCGCCGCTTCAGCTGCCGTTGCGCAGGGCAGAGCGCCTGTCTCCGTGTATCGGGTCAGGTAATGTGTGGCGACTATTATCCAACTATTTCCAGCGGCAGACTTTTGGAAGGGGCCCAGAAAATGCAAGCCAATTTGTGTTAACGGTGTCGTCGGCACTCGGACAGGCTGACGCGGGCCGGTTAGTTTGATCAATGGTGGCTTGCGATGCTGGCAATCTAGACATGCCTGCACGTAAGTTTTGACAACTCCGGCATCTCTTGGCCAGTGATAGTTTTGCCTTATCCTCGCCAATGTTCTTGCGTAACCCGAGTGACCAGCGGTAGGTTCGTCATGGCAGGCTTGCAGTACCTCAAGGAGAAGCGAAGAAGGAACAACGAGCAAGTAGCTGCTGCCGGTGGGAGAAAAGTTCTTCCTATAAAGGACGTCATTCCGCAAGCAGCTTGGCGTCATCCTTTTCAAAAACAATCAGACACGCTGTTTGTTCGCCCTTGTAGATAATTTATGAGTGGTAGCAGTTCAGGGTAGCCGCGCTGCTGTTGAGAAAAGACGACAGAGTCCACAATTCCCAAAAACACCGTGTCATCGTCGTCACCCGGCGTTGCAGTCTCAACAAGAGATCGAGAAAAACAGTCGGCATCGGTGTGTAGTTTTCCCGCCTTGCAGGCAACAGTGAAGTAAAATTTTTGGAGCCGAAGACTCCCGTGTGCTAGACCGCCAGATGGATCTCTCAAGTTGATTAACCAACAGAGCGAGTGGTGATCGCTGATAAAGGATAATGAGCGGCCGTACAAAGAAGGACGAAACTTCAAGACTGCCCGCACCATTGCAAGACATACTTTCTTTGTCGTTTCTGATCGGGACAGCGTCCTCCAAGCGTAGGCGAACAGCTTTTCCTTGTTGTCCTTCGAGTGTACCAGCACTGTTCCAAGACCCACATTACTAGCTTCTGTATGTAGTATTTTTGGCGCATCCTCATTAAAGTGGGTGAGCACGGGCGGGGCTTGCATGCGCGGACGAAGCTCGTAAAATGCCTGCAGCTGGTCGTCGCCCTATGTGAAGTAGATATCTTCCCGAGTAAGCTGTGTCAATGACCATGCGATGCGCGAAAAATTGGCAAAGAACCACTAGTGATAGGCACAAAGTTCCCAAAAACGTGGCACTGATTTCTTGTCTGATGGCGTCAGGAAAAGTGTGACAGCAGCAATTTCATCTGGGTCGGATCGGATCCCTTGGCTGCTCATGACGTGACCGAGGAATTGAAGTTCGAGGAAGCCGAAGTGGCACTTTTCGGGTTTTAGAGTAAGACCGGCAAAGCGTATCGCTTTAAAAACTGCTCCGAGCCTTCTTAAGTCTTTCCCGAAAGTCGCCGAAAAAACAATCACGTCGCCGTGATACACCAAGCAGGTTTGCGACTTAATACCGAGAGAACCGTGTCCATGAGACGCTTGATTGCTGCTGGCACTGAACACAAACCGAAGGGAAAAACCTGAAATTCATAAAGTCCGTGGGGCGTAACAAATGCAGTCTTATCACGATCTCCCTCATCCACTTCAATTTGCCAGTAGCCACTTTTCAAGTCCATGGGCGAAAAGTGTCGTGCGCTTCGTAGCCTATCGAACGAATCATGAATACGTGGCAGAGGATAGACGTCTTTCTTTGTGATCTGATTTAGCTTCCTGTGGTCAACGCAGAAACGCAAGCGTAGGTCCTTTTTTTGACGAGTACTACTGGTGATTCCCAAGGACTCTTAGATGACGGAATAACACCATCTTCCAGCATCGTTTTCACCTGTTGTTGAATTGCCTCACGCTCTTTTGAGGTGACGCGATAAGGATTTTGCCGGATTGGTCTGGCGTAGAAATCCGTGTTGATGCAGTGTTTCGTCAGTGCCGTTTGACAAACTCTTCATGCGGATGAGAAGCAGCCGGGGAATTTGTTGATCAACGTAAGAACGCGGTCTCGCTCAATTGCAGATAACTTTACACTGACGTCGACTGGTGTCGGTGTAGAGATAGTAGATGCTGCTGCTTCCTCAACTAAATGACAATCTTCTTTATGAGCGAATTCTTCGAAATAGGCATTAGACAGGTTTTCAACTATGTGCCGGCGTTCTCTGCTGAACTTAGTCAACAAGGGTTCAGCGCATCCGTCAGTAACAGTGATTTCGGCCCTGGCTATTGAAATGCCACTAGTTAATGCGAGTTGCTTGATGTGTTCAGCGATGTCAGCACCGTTTTGTAAGATGTCACAGTGCGCCGATACGGGGGAGTGATTTCGTGGCGACAGTATGACATCGTCATCGGCAATACAGTAAGACAGTAGCAGCGTTGGAGTCTTGACGGCCTTTATTAGGCGGAATTGTCTGATCAACCCTTTGAACGAAGACGACGTTTTTCGTGATGATGATTATATACAGATGAAGAAGATGAAGGTCAAAGGTTGTCAATACTGTGCTTACACTGATTTCCCGCTCACGCGGAAGCGGCCAATTAGGCCGCTGTTTATGACGGTGGTGCACAGCGCACGAATGGTTTTAGGCGCAACACCTGAACCACCTCCGTACCACGAAAACGGCCGTCGGGAGGCATGACAACTGGGGTTACTCGATAGTTAACAGGAGACACCTGCTCGACTATAGCGTAGGAGCCGATGAAACGTGAGTGAAACTTATCACACAGGCCGGGAACCCGCGTTGGGGTCCACAACAGTACTTCGTCTCCAGTATTGAAGTGAACTACGCGGTGGACGCCATCGTAGCGAGTCTTCCGCTCTTGTTGGCTTGCCTGTGTATTGAGGTGGGCACGTCGGCGACAATCGGCCAGGCGAGAGATTAAGTGCTCCCTCGATGACGATGACGAGTTCACAGGGACGTCAAAGATTGAGATGTCGATAGGATATGTTGGTTGACGGCCATAGACGAGAAAGAATGGGGAATAGCCCGTGGTGCGCTGCATAGCGATATTGTACACAAAAGTCACAAATGGCAGGATGGTATCCCAGTTGGTGTGGTCGGCGTTGATATACATAGATATCATGCCGGTCAAAGTTCGATGGAAGCACTCTGTGAGGCCGTTAGTCGGGGGATGGTAGTTGGATGTCGCCTTATGAATCGTATTACATGCGTAGAGGACTTGTTCGAGTAGTTTTGAGAGAAACACCTTGCCGCGATCGCTCAATAAGATGCGTGGTGCACCATGTCTTAGAAAGATTGCCTCCAGAAAAAATGTGGCAATGTCCTCTGCTGATCCTGATGGAAGTGCAGCTGTTTCGGCGTACCTTGTTAAGTGGTCAACTGCTGTGACAATCCAGCGCTTGCCGCTAACTGATATTGGTAGCGGTCCGTAGAGGTCAATGTCAATGACATCGAATGGAGCGTCAGAACACGGAAGAGGTTGTAGGAGAACTGCCGGGAAGGAAGTGGGTCGCTTGCGGCGTTGGCATAGCGAGCATGACGCAACATATTGCGCTGCGCCGTTGGAAAGGCCAGGCCAGGCAAAACGACTGCGGATGCGTTCATTGGTTTTTTTGAAAACCGACCAGCCTTGGGGTTATCGTGAAACGCCTCCAAAATCTGCGCCATTAGGGAACGAGGAGCAACAGGAACCCAGCGCTGTCCTTCGGGGTGGAAGAAAAAGCGGTAAAGGATTGAGTTTTCAGTCTTGAAGTTCCGCAGCTGTCGATGGGCGCGAGCGTTGGGAGGACGAGAGGAGTCTTGAAGGCGCTGCACTATAGAGCGACAGTAAGTGTCGCTGCATTGGTGGGATGTAAACGTGTCGTTGTTGAAGGTAGAAAGAAAATCGACAGCGGCGAGTGAATGAACTGACGGAGGCACCTTGATGAGTTCACTCACAGTTGGCGACAGGCCAGGAGTGCCTGATCAGGATTGTAAAGGACAGCGGTTAAGGGCATCGGCATCGTTGTGTTTCTTGCCGGATTTGTAGATAACGTCAAACTCGTATTCTTGGAGACGAAGTATCCAGCGACCGAGACGTCCAGACAAATTCTTCAACGTCGACAGCCAGTACAAAGCCTGGTGGTCAGTGAAGACGGTAAAGTGGCGGCCGTGAAGATATGGTCGAAACTTCTGGATGGCCCAGACAATGGCGAGACACTCCTGCTCGGTGATGGTGTAGTTTTTCTCTGCTGCTGTGAGGGTGCAACTTGCGTATGCGATGACACGTTCGTCATAACGCTCTGTTTGTTGCAGAAGTACAGCGCCGAGTCCGTGTCCGCTGGCATCAGTATCGAGGAGAGTGGGTACGCGTTATCGAAATGACAAAGCACTGGCTCAGACGTGAGGGCACGTTTCAAGGTGTCAAAAGCCATTTGGCATTCGTCCGACCATACGTATGACGCTCCCGAAGAAAGGAGTTGGTGAAGTGGCGCAGCAATGGTGGCGAAGTCTCGTGTAAAGCGCCGGAAGTATGACGCAAGACCAAGAAAGCTTCGGAGCTCTTTGACGCGTTGAGGCGCCGGGAAGTGAAGAACGGCGGTAATCTTGTCGGGATCAGGCCGAATTCCATCTTTGATGACGAGATGTTCGAGTACTTTAATACTTTTTCTAGCAAAGTGGCACTTCCTGGTGTTTAGCTGAAGGCCAGCAGCTGCGAGACACGTCAGAAGTTCATCCAGGCGCTGCAAGTGCTGTTCAAATGTTGAAGAAAATATGACGATGTCGTCAAGGTAACATAAGCATGTTTTCCACTTAAGGCCCCGCAATACACTGTCTATCAGTTGTTCAAACGTTGCTGGCGCATTGCAGAGGTCGAAAGGCATGACGTTAAATTCGTAAATCCCATCGGGTGTGGCAAAGGCAGTTTTTTCCTTGACATCCTCGTACATTGGAATTTGCCAATAACCGGAGCGCAGGTCAAGGCTCGGAAAATATTGCGCTCCTTGTAAGAAATCTAAGGCATTATCATTGCGAGGCAAGGGATATACGTCTTTTCTGGTTACATTGTTTAATGCGCGGTAGTCAACACAGAATCGCATCGAACCGTCTTTTTTTCTTACGAGAACGACAGGTGACGACCAAGGGCTTGAGGAGGGGCGGATGATGTTTTGCTTGAGCATATCAGCAACGTGCTTGTCGATGATCTCGCGTTCGCTGGAAGAAACACGGTATGGTCGACAACGGACAATAAAAGTTCCGTCGGTGTGTATGCGATGAGCCACCGCAGAAGTCTGGCTTAGAGCAGTGGAATGTACGTCGAAAGAAAAGTTATGCTTAGGCAACAACGCCAGTAGTTCGTCTGCTTGCGGGGGAGTGAGATCCGTGCTGATGGTATTGACGAGAGCCGTAGTGGGTGGAGCATCTGTTGGTATTGAACGTGATTCCACGAGACTGGTATCCGAAGCCACTCAGAGATAGGTTGTGTGTCCACGCTGGAAATTACAACAGTGCCCTTGGTCAGCAGAATCGGCTCATTGGTGATATTCAGTACTGTGAGAAATGCGGTGTCATTGGAGAAGCGGACAAGACTCGATGAAAGTGCAATCCCTCTGCATAGACGACCAGGCTGATGGACTGACTAGGACGTCACCGTGGTCAATGGAGTCAGACATAACCGTGATAACGTGCTCGTGGCTAGGTGGCACAAGGAAGTCATTGGCTGTTCGTAGCCGGTCACGTGATAATTTTGGGGAAATGTCATCCGTCTCTCGCATATATATGAGTCGTTGTCGACAAGAGATGGAAGCAGCAGCATCAGAAAGAAAGTCCCATCCTAAAATAAGCATAAAAGCACAAGAATCCAGCACGGCAAACTGAATATGATACCGAATCCCATCAATGCCGTATGGGCGAGTCATTTGCGCTACGTAAGAGAGTGCCAGTATAAGGTGTGGTAACCTTACGTAGACGAGTACACAAGTCCGAATGAATAACAGAAATAGCAGCCCCCGTGTCCACCAATGCCTGAACTGTTACCCCTTCCGCATACACTAGTGAAAAGTTGGCTAGGCCGTCTGGAGGTCTTGGTGTTTGTTCGAGCGATGCAGCTTTCTCTCCAAAAACTGCACCAGCTAGTTTTCCGAGTGGTAGTCAGAAGTAGGTACAGCCGGCCTCAGAGGAGATGTTGAGCGTCGTAGAGGTGAAGGGGACCGGCGGCGTCCGGGATAGCAGGGGCGAGGTGCGGCGAGTGGAGAAGTCGGAGAGAAGGAACGTGTCGTAGGGAGTCGCTGGTACTGGTTCGGGGATGACTCTGAGTCCCTTTCGTAAACATCGTAGCCACGGCGCTCGTTCTGTTGGCGCTTGCGTCAAAATCGTGAAATACGGCCCCGAATGCCACAATAGTAACATATCGGGCGAGGCGAGCGCCAGGGCGCGTAGTGTGCTGGAGCTGTCACAGGCGCTGGTACTGGCGCTGGGACATACAAGTGTGGCACAAATGCTGCTACGTTGGGCTGCGCAGGAACAGGATGCGCGTGCTGAACCAAGGCAGGTGGCATGGCAGCGACTTGCGCATACGTCATGGGTGGTGTTGGTGGCGCCGTAGTGTTCGATGGGAGAGCGCCAGCCATGGATAAGAGCTCCTCTTTGATGATGTCGCGCAGAACAGCAGATTGCGAGTGAGGCCGAGGGGTGGGTGCACATGACAACCCTTGCGCTTGAAGTTCCTCGCGAATCAGAGTGCGAATCAGCGCCGGCAAATCCGCATTCGAGGAAGGCCGGCTTTCACTGGCGTCTGGGTAGTCTGGGTGCAATCGAATGGCTTGAAGTTCATCAAGATGCTGACATGTCGTGATGACGTCCTCAACGGTGGTGGGGTTTTTAACAGCCAGAGCGTTAAACGCGACATGGCCTATCCCTTTGATGATTTGGCGAACACGATCAACTTCTGTCATCGCTGAGCTCACGCGGTGGCAAAGGGCAAGGACGTCTTCAATGTACGAAGTGTGCGTCTCCCCGGGAAGTTGGGCACGCCCATCGAGCTTTCGTTTCGATACTTCGGAATGGATGTTAGGTTTTCCAAAAATCTTACGGACTTGTTGAGCAAAAGTAGGCCAATCCGGGAAGCTGCTCTCGTGGTTAAAAAACCACGTTTTTGCGACATCGGACAGATAGAAGGCGACGTGACGAAGTTTTTGAGGCTCATCCCTTTGGTTATAAACACCGGTCATGTCATATTCTTTTAGCCATACCTCGACGTCGTCGCGTAGAACACCACAGAAGATGGGTGGGTCGCGCTGCCGGGCGTTGGCGATCCACGCAGGAATGGTTTGTTGGACAGGGATGCTGGATGTTCCGGGCAGCGGTTCTTGAGCCATGACAGCGCACGGGGGAAGCAAGCGGCGACCCGAACGAAGCTCCAGAGAAACGTGACGTCGGAGAGGACTTGGGGATCAAAGCACTTCCACCACTCTGTAAGACAGTAGCAGCGTTGGAGTCTCGACGGCGTTTATTAGGCAGAATCGTCTGATCAACCCTTCGAACGAAGACGACGTTTTTCATGATGATGATTATATACAGATGAAGAAGATGAAGGTCAGACATTGTCAATATTGTGCTTACAATACGGAAGTGAGGTGGCTGGTGTTCATCAGTAGCAGTGTCCGATCTTATAGCAAACGTTACGCTTCTGTCGCGCATGTCAACCTCAGCCCCGTATTCGCGCAATAAATCCAATACCAATACGAGCTGTTTAGAGCATTCGTGAAGAATGACGTGGTGGAACCAGCGATTAATAGTCGGGCCGGCCACTTTCCACCCGGTGTCATCAACTGATCTCCTGCAGTTCTTATATTGGGTCCTTGCCATGGCATCTTCAACTTCCTTAGTCTTTCGGCTAGCTGTAGGCTTATTGTAGAAAAGTGGGAGCTAGTCCCCACAAGAGTCGTCACTTGGTGGCCATCACTGTGAACGACGAGGTCAGCGCTGATAACGTCGGTTACGTCGGCAGTTGTCTTATTAGTCGTTGCTGTCGTCTTCTTCAGCATTGGTGGCTTCCAGCTGTTATTTGTCTGTAATGTGGACTGTTCGGAATTTCTATTACTCGCAACCCCCCCCCCCACCGAGGTCGCTGCGTCTAGTTTCCCAGTCGCGGGCTAGGGGACCTGCCCTGGTGACATCGGCAAAACTGCTACGATTAGGTGAACTGGCCCACGCAGGAGATGGAGAACATGAGTCGGGCATTACTGGATTCTCCGGCAGTTTGTTCACAGGAGTGTCGTTGTACGTGCGTCGATCGTCGTACGTAGCGTAATTAGGGTAGTGAGAAAATGTCGAGTTTCGAGCGTCGCGATAACGGCGAACTCTGTAGACCTGCCCAGCTTCGCCACAATGAAAGCATACCGGTCAACGATCAGCGGTACGCCACAAAGCGGTGTTCTGACGCTGGAAAGTAAGCAGGGACTCGCTACAGGACAACTTTGTAGCGTTCACATGTTGCCTATACGGCAGTCGCCTTCTCGGCAAAATCAGTGAGGTTGGGAGAGTCGTCGGCACTGAGAGCAGCTGTGTTTGCAGGGTTGGTGGTGGTCCAGTTAATGAAGTTCGCTGTGCCGAAGGCGTGATGACGGAGCGTTCGGCTGCATCAGCATAAATAAGATGTCGTCGCACATCACCATAGCCAGATGAAGAGAGAGCCTGGCGGACCTCATCCCGGAAAACATCGGTGACAAAAGACAATGCCGGCATACGCTCGGTTACTAAAATTAAACCGAGCGACCAACGCTCTTCCATCAAAATCTCTCGGATGACTTCCCGAAGAGACCTGTCGTTGTCGGAGAGGTTCGGCGCAGCCGTAACAGGACTACTCGTTCAAAATTTGACCGGGTTCTGCTGGCGTTACCATTGCTAAAGGGCCCGTTCAATAGCTGGGGTATCTTTCATGAACTTAGCTACTATGGTTGGGGGATTTATCACTAGCCCAGCAAACAGTTGCTCTTTCGCACATCGCACTAGATACCGCAGCTTCCTGTCTTTCGGCATCTTGGGTTCTGCGCTGCCGAAAAGACGGGTCATGTCCTCGGCAAACATAGCAACGCTCTCATTTAGTTTTAATTCGAGCTTCCGAGGGACGTTACGCATTCTTCTTTCTGTCGCGACTAGTGAAGGTGTCTACCAGCTGGTTGCAGAAGTCGTCCCACGTCGCCAAGCTTCTTTCCCTGTTGATGTACCGCGTCTGGGCGTTGTCTTTCAGGTAGGCGCACACATTCGCGAGCTTGTCTTCTGGGGTGACCCACTGGTTGTACTTCGCACAGCGTTCAGACTGGTCAAGCCAGTACTGGGTGTCTTCATAAGTCTCACCACGAAATCAATCACGAATTATGGGATTCTTCAGTGTCGTGTGCACCGGAGCTTCAGTGTCCATGGTGGCGGAAGGAGGCAAGCGAGTGTCTCGCAAGGGATTGTCTCGAGAGCCATGCCTAGCAGACGGCGACTGAAACAGTGTACTGGTCTGTCGACGTGTCGTAGCGATTCCGGGCTCGAATTCGGGTCCACGAAGGGGTGCCAAGCATGAAGACTACCCTGCATCTTGATCAGTGTGATGACGCGGGATCGACGAGCACACAAAGCACCTCGAAAAAATACGCTTTAACGATCGCAGGAGAAATCTGCAACGTCTTCTTCGTCTCTGCCTTCGGCCAGGAACACTCGTGCTACTGCTTTGTCGCCGCCGCTGGCACATACGCGCATCAGTATATATATATATATATATATATATATATATATATATATATATATATATATATATATATATATATATATATATATATATATATATTGTGAGACGACGTCAGGTACGAAGGAGCGACCGTTTTATTGTCAACCCAGACGCGCGAGCCAGCAACCGAACAAGCAGCGAGCCGCTACGATGATGATGATCACGGTGCTTTGTATGCGCAGGTGAAAGTGAAAATGATGAGCAACACAATCAGCGCTCACACTATTTCCCCCCTACACGAAAGCGGTCTGCAAGACGTTCATTTAGTAAGTGTATGAGCGCTGGATATAAGGTTTCAGGCGAGACACATGGACGATCTCGGTCCCGCGACGACGGCGATCAGAAGCCGAAGTAACCGGCGCGACGCGATAATTTACGGCCGATGTTCGTTCAAGCACGGTGTAAGGACCCAGGTATCTGTGAATGAATTTTTCACAGAGGCCGGGTGTGCGAACAGGTGTCCAGAGGAGCACTTCGTCGCCTGGGTAGAATGACACAACTCGACGTGTCGCATCACAACGAACTTTTCGCTGGGCCTGAATGGTAGAGGTGTTGGCGCGGGCGATTGTGCGGCAGTGGTTGACACGGGCAGCGAATTCTTCCGGAAGGGACGCAGATGGGACAGAAGGCGTGGACAAAAAGCTGGTGTCTAGAACAAAAGATGGTGCACGGCCATACACAAGAAAAAACGGGCTGTAACTTGTAGTGCGTTGTATGGCAGTGTTATAGGCAAACGTGACGAAAGGTAGTATTGTGTCCCAGTTCTTGTGATCGGGTTGGACATACATAGAGATCATGTCTGACAAAGTTCTATGAAAACGCTCAGTAAGACCATTGGTTTGCGGATGATATGCCGAGGTGGTCTTATGGATTGTGTCAGAGGCCTGTAAAACTTCAGCGAGCACACGAGAAAGAAATGTCTTGCCACGGTCACTCAGGAGAACACGAGGGGCGCCGTGGCGCAGGATAATGGCACGCAGAACAAAGTCGGCTACTTCGCTGGCAGCTCCAGTAGGAAGAGCTGCCGTCTCAGCGTAGCGAGTAAGATGGTCTACGGCAGTAACAATCCAGCGGTGACCGGCGGCGGTAAGCGGAAGGGGTCCGTATAAGTCTATGCCGACGAACTCGAAGGGAGCGGATGGGCACGGGAGAGGCTGTAGAGGGCCGGCGGGAAGAGATGTCGAACGTTTTCGGTGCTGACATGATGAACAGGAAGTGACGTACCTGGAAACACTAGTGGAGAGGCCAGGCCAGAAGCAGCGAGTCTTAATGCGATCGTAGGTTTTATGAAAACCCAAGTGACCAGCCGTCGGGTCGTCATGAAAGGCTTCTAAGACTTGGAGTCGAAGTGAGCGAGGTATGACCGGGACCCATCGGCTACCGAGAGGATGGTAAGTTTGTCGAAGTAGCGTTCCGTCATGAAGTTTGAAACGCGTGAGTTGTCGTCGCAAGCGGCTGTTGGGAGCACGAGATGAGCCGGTGAGCCGATCGATGATTGTACGGCAGTATGTGTCTGCACGTTGGAGCGAGGTGAGGTCTGCGGATTGAAGGAAGTCATCCGGTGCAGTGGGCTCGATGGGACTAAGACTGGTCATCTGCGTGGTCTCTTGGCTGGGAGGTGCTGCGCAGCAGGTAGATGCGTCATGATTTTGCAACAGCGGACAGCGTGACAAAGCGTCGGCATCTTGGTGTTTGCGGCCCGACCGGTATGTGACACTGTAGTCATACTCCTGCAGTCGGAGCACCCAACGACCGAGGCGTCCTGACAAGTTTTTTAATGATGACAACCAACAGAGCGCATGATGATCCGTGACGATCGTGAAGCGGCGGCCATACAAATAGGGGCGAAATTTTTGCACGGACCATACGATAGCGAGACATTCCTGTTCAGTGATGCTGTAATTGCGTTCCGCTGGGGAGAGAGTACGGCTCGCGTAAGCCACGACTTGCTCTTGTGAAGCCTGGTCACGCTGCAGCAGAACAGCGCCGATTCCGTGCCCACTTGCGTCAGTGTGTAATATAGTAGGGGCTGTGGGATCAAAATGGCGAAGAACTGGCCCTGACGTGAGGCATCGCTTCAGGGTCTGGAAAGCAGCTTCACAGTCATCTGTCCAAAGAAATGATGCACTTGTGAGGGTGGCGACTTGGGCTTGTTGGTATGGTTGCATGATGATAGATGGTAGCGCAGACAACGAACACGGACAAGAGAAGGCACATAGACACAACACAGCGCTAACTTTCAACAACAGTTTATTACACGCAGATCTCCGTGGTGTATGCGATCCACCACGCCAACGTCGCACGTGCGTAGCTCTAAAAACCATCAAATATAACCAACGCGCGTGTTCCAATACTTTACAATTTTATATTTTTCAATCTTTTTTTGCTTTTTCTTTCTTCCTTTTATCCCATGTTACCACAAACCCTATCGCGAATACATGTAATCAAGTTCCTTATCTGTCAACACCACTGATGGGCTGCTCACACACGTGTCACCTAGCTCTGCAATTCTGCCGGCCTCCAATACCAATCGCGTCATCTCGTGCCTACTTCTATTGATTATAACCGTTTCCTTGAATTTCGGTGTGCAATTACATCTCTGGCAATGAAGGGAAAGAAAACCATCAGGAACAACACTATTTACTTTGTTATTGTGCTCGCGCAAGCGATCGTTTATGCATCTACTGGTCTGACCGATATAACACTTTCCACAAGTAAGTGGAATGAGGTATACAACACACATGATGCACTCCACAAATAGGTTTCTATGTTTCTTTTGGCATACATTTGATTTTCCCTTGTCTGGTCTTGTGCTTCTGCAAAGACTCACCAACTTATTGGGTGCCGAGAAAACTACGTTAGTGCCACATTTTTCCGCAATCTTTTTTATCCTGTGAGAAACCTTATGCATGTATGGAATTACGGCAAAACTTTCCTTTCTTGAGCTCACCCTATCCATCGCTTCACATCTTTTCTCCAGCACTTTTCTGTGCAATCCTTCAGCAACGGACACGACGAGGCTCTTGGGGTACCCGGCATTGCTTAGCCTCGAGACCTGTTGTCTGAAGCTTTCATTCATGAGGCACCGGCAGGACTTCTTTAGTGCCTCACTCAAGCACATCTTCGCAATGCCTCGTTTTACCAGTTTAGTATGCGCTGAGTGAAACTGTAGTAAAGGCTTACTTGCTCTGGGCTCGTAACACCAGCAAGTCTTTTCATCTGAGAATTGAAAGTTAATGTCAAGAAATCTGAGCCTTCCGTCACATGGCATTTCAAAAGTCACTTCAAGTGGGTTAAGACCCTCACGAAAAACGCTACACACGCTACTACATTGAGTAGTAAAATCTGCAGTTCTGTCATTGATAAACACTAAAAAGTCATCGACGTACCTAAATACGTGCACAACATTGTATTCATTTAGGCGTCCTGATAGCCTCCTGTCCATTTCAGCCAAAAACAAATTACTTAAAACTGGTGCTAAGCACGAGCCAATGCATACTCCTTGTTTTTGCAGATACAGGGTACCATTGTTTTCAATAAACGTTGACGACAAGTAAAACCTAAGTAATTCTAAGAAATTGTCGACGGACGTACCTGCTTGTGCGCTAAATCTAACGGCACCGTACTCATCGATGCATTCGCCAACACTTGTTAATACTGCTGATTGTGGCAGAGAATAGTACAGATCTTTTATGTCAGCCGAAAACGCTTTTAACCCTATGTTTTTTCGTTCCCTGACGAAACTTATCACCTGTTCCGAATTCTTTGTCAGGAAGGGGTCATTTATGTCAAGCAAGTTTAATGTTCTTTGCAGATACACAGCTACAGCTTTTTGCCACGTGTCCTTCTCCGACACTATCACTCTGAACGGTACTCCTTCCTTATGCGTTTTAGCACTAAAGAACACATCCAGACTGTCATTTTTACTTTTTCTGATACCGCTAAGCACACCTTCTAGATTCATCCTCTTACAAAGTTCTATTGCTTTTCCCCTCACTTTTTCAATCGAAATACTTTTCTTTTCGCTGAACACTGCCGTAATAGCACTTTTAGCCTTTTCTTTAAATTCATCATGCGAGAAAACCGCAAACCCTCCTTCTTTATCGACTGGAAGTACACTCAGAGCATGCTGTGTCAAGTAAGTTTCCACGCGTTTGAGAGGCAAACTGCGGCATGGAGGCCTACACAATTTTAAAGCGTCCACACCTTCGTTGATGATCCTGGTGGCTTGATCCTCGGGAACCCGCTTCGACACTTGACGTACAATTGATACGAGTTCCGGCTTGTTCTTTTGAGGTTGCACGGCAAACTTTGGCCCAAGTCCCAATACTTCTAGTACAAAGTCCGGTAGGCAGATGCCTTCTGCCACATGAACGTTGGAGGTTGCACTCACGCGCACTTTGTCCACCAAATCACGTAACAGTCGTAATTGAAGCTTCCAGTGGAATTCTATCATTTGGTCTGCCAGACGTAGATGCTTTCGAAAGTGAATCTCCGCTGCATACGACTCGTAAGTTCGATGCATCTGCGCCCGTAGGTAGGCTCTGAAAAGGCGTACCTGTCGAAGCCATTCTGAGCGCTGAATTTTCATGATCCTCGTTCTGTGCCCATCTGAAGGGGTACACCCTCCGAAGAGCGCTCGAACATCCTCTGGTAGAATCTTGTTCCTTATGGAAAAGCTGAGCGTTCTTGCCTTGCACACGGCGTTGACGATGAGGGCTACAACACCCGAAGGATCTCGCAGTACATGAACGAAAGAGCCCGTTGAACGAGAAATGAAGTCAATGAGGGTGGCGACTTGGGCTTGTTGGTATGGTTGCATGATGATAGATGGTAGCGCAGACAACGAACACGGACAAGAGAAGGCACATAGACACAACACAGCGCTAACTTTCAACAACAGTTTATTACACGCAGATCTCCGTGGTGTATGCGATCCACCACGCCAACGTCGCACGTGCGTAGCTCTAAAAACCATCAAATATAACCAACGCGCGTGTTCCAATACTTTACAATTTTATATTTTTCAATCTTTTTTTGCTTTTTCTTTCTTCCTTTTATCCCATGTTACCACAAACCCTATCGCGAATACATGTAATCAAGTTCCTTATCTGTCAACACCACTGATGGGCTGCTCACACACGTGTCACCTAGCTCTGCAATTCTGCCGGCCTCCAATACCAATCGCGTCATCTCGTGCCTACTTCTATTGATTATAACCGTTTCCTTGAATTTCGGTGTGCAATTACATCTCTGGCAATGAAGGGAAAGAAAACCATCAGGAACAACACTATTTACTTTGTTATTGTGCTCGCGCAAGCGATCGTTTATGCATCTACTGGTCTGACCGATATAACACTTTCCACAAGTAAGTGGAATGAGGTATACAACACACATGATGCACTCCACAAATAGGTTTCTATGTTTCTTTTGGCATACATTTGATTTTCCCTTGTCTGGTCTTGTGCTTCTGCAAAGACTCACCAACTTATTGGGTGCCGAGAAAACTACGTTAGTGCCACATTTTTCCGCAATCTTTTTTATCCTGTGAGAAACCTTATGCATGTATGGAATTACGGCAAAACTTTCCTTTCTTGAGCTCACCCTATCCATCGCTTCACATCTTTTCTCCAGCACTTTTCTGTGCAATCCTTCAGCAACGGACACGACGAGGCTCTTGGGGTACCCGGCATTGCTTAGCCTCGAGACCTGTTGTCTGAAGCTTTCATTCATGAGGCACCGGCAGGACTTCTTTAGTGCCTCACTCAAGCACATCTTCGCAATGCCTCGTTTTACCAGTTTAGTATGCGCTGAGTGAAACTGTAGTAAAGGCTTACTTGCTCTGGGCTCGTAACACCAGCAAGTCTTTTCATCTGAGAATTGAAAGTTAATGTCAAGAAATCTGAGCCTTCCGTCACATGGCATTTCAAAAGTCACTTCAAGTGGGTTAAGACCCTCACGAAAAACGCTACACACGCTACTACATTGAGTAGTAAAATCTGCAGTTCTGTCATTGATAAACACTAAAAAGTCATCGACGTACCTAAATACGTGCACAACATTGTATTCATTTAGGCGTCCTGATAGCCTCCTGTCCATTTCAGCCAAAAACAAATTACTTAAAACTGGTGCTAAGCACGAGCCAATGCATACTCCTTGTTTTTGCAGATACAGGGTACCATTGTTTTCAATAAACGTTGACGACAAGTAAAACCTAAGTAATTCTAAGAAATTGTCGACGGACGTACCTGCTTGTGCGCTAAATCTAACGGCACCGTACTCATCGATGCATTCGCCAACACTTGTTAATACTGCTGATTGTGGCAGAGAATAGTACAGATCTTTTATGTCAGCCGAAAACGCTTTTAACCCTATGTTTTTTCGTTCCCTGACGAAACTTATCACCTGTTCCGAATTCTTTGTCAGGAAGGGGTCATTTATGTCAAGCAAGTTTAATGTTCTTTGCAGATACACAGCTACAGCTTTTTGCCACGTGTCCTTCTCCGACACTATCACTCTGAACGGTACTCCTTCCTTATGCGTTTTAGCACTAAAGAACACATCCAGACTGTCATTTTTACTTTTTCTGATACCGCTAAGCACACCTTCTAGATTCATCCTCTTACAAAGTTCTATTGCTTTTCCCCTCACTTTTTCAATCGAAATACTTTTCTTTTCGCTGAACACTGCCGTAATAGCACTTTTAGCCTTTTCTTTAAATTCATCATGCGAGAAAACCGCAAACCCTCCTTCTTTATCGACTGGAAGTACACTCAGAGCATGCTGTGTCAAGTAAGTTTCCACGCGTTTGAGAGGCAAACTGCGGCATGGAGGCCTACACAATTTTAAAGCGTCCACACCTTCGTTGATGATCCTGGTGGCTTGATCCTCGGGAACCCGCTTCGACACTTGACGTACAATTGATACGAGTTCCGGCTTGTTCTTTTGAGGTTGCACGGCAAACTTTGGCCCAAGTCCCAATACTTCTAGTACAAAGTCCGGTAGGCAGATGCCTTCTGCCACATGAACGTTGGAGGTTGCACTCACGCGCACTTTGTCCACCAAATCACGTAACAGTCGTAATTGAAGCTTCCAGTGGAATTCTATCATTTGGTCTGCCAGACGTAGATGCTTTCGAAAGTGAATCTCCGCTGCATACGACTCGTAAGTTCGATGCATCTGCGCCCGTAGGTAGGCTCTGAAAAGGCGTACCTGTCGAAGCCATTCTGAGCGCTGAATTTTCATGATCCTCGTTCTGTGCCCATCTGAAGGGGTACACCCTCCGAAGAGCGCTCGAACATCCTCTGGTAGAATCTTGTTCCTTATGGAAAAGCTGAGCGTTCTTGCCTTGCACACGGCGTTGACGATGAGGGCTACAACACCCGAAGGATCTCGCAGTACATGAACGAAAGAGCCCGTTGAACGAGAAATGAAGTCAATGAGGGTGGCGACTTGGGCTTGTTGGTATGGTTGCATGATGATAGATGGTAGCGCAGACAACGAACACGGACAAGAGAAGGCACATAGACACAACACAGCGCTAACTTTCAACAACAGTTTATTACACGCAGATCTCCGTGGTGTATGCGATCCACCACGCCAACGTCGCACGTGCGTAGCTCTAAAAACCATCAAATATAACCAACGCGCGTGTTCCAATACTTTACAATTTTATATTTTTCAATCTTTTTTTGCTTTTTCTTTCTTCCTTTTATCCCATGTTACCACAAACCCTATCGCGAATACATGTAATCAAGTTCCTTATCTGTCAACACCACTGATGGGCTGCTCACACACGTGTCACCTAGCTCTGCAATTCTGCCGGCCTCCAATACCAATCGCGTCATCTCGTGCCTACTTCTATTGATTATAACCGTTTCCTTGAATTTCGGTGTGCAATTACATCTCTGGCAATGAAGGGAAAGAAAACCATCAGGAACAACACTATTTACTTTGTTATTGTGCTCGCGCAAGCGATCGTTTATGCATCTACTGGTCTGACCGATATAACACTTTCCACAAGTAAGTGGAATGAGGTATACAACACACATGATGCACTCCACAAATAGGTTTCTATGTTTCTTTTGGCATACATTTGATTTTCCCTTGTCTGGTCTTGTGCTTCTGCAAAGACTCACCAACTTATTGGGTGCCGAGAAAACTACGTTAGTGCCACATTTTTCCGCAATCTTTTTTATCCTGTGAGAAACCTTATGCATGTATGGAATTACGGCAAAACTTTCCTTTCTTGAGCTCACCCTATCCATCGCTTCACATCTTTTCTCCAGCACTTTTCTGTGCAATCCTTCAGCAACGGACACGACGAGGCTCTTGGGGTACCCGGCATTGCTTAGCCTCGAGACCTGTTGTCTGAAGCTTTCATTCATGAGGCACCGGCAGGACTTCTTTAGTGCCTCACTCAAGCACATCTTCGCAATGCCTCGTTTTACCAGTTTAGTATGCGCTGAGTGAAACTGTAGTAAAGGCTTACTTGCTCTGGGCTCGTAACACCAGCAAGTCTTTTCATCTGAGAATTGAAAGTTAATGTCAAGAAATCTGAGCCTTCCGTCACATGGCATTTCAAAAGTCACTTCAAGTGGGTTAAGACCCTCACGAAAAACGCTACACACGCTACTACATTGAGTAGTAAAATCTGCAGTTCTGTCATTGATAAACACTAAAAAGTCATCGACGTACCTAAACACGTGCACAACATTGTATTCATTTAGGCGTCCTGATAGCCTCCTGTCCATTTCAGCCAAAAACAAATTACTTAAAACTGGTGCTAAGCACGAGCCAATGCATACTCCTTGTTTTTGCAGATACAGGGTACCATTGTTTTCAATAAACGTTGACGACAAGTAAAACCTAAGTAATTCTAAGAAATTGTCGACGGACGTACCTGCTTGTGCGCTAAATCTAACGGCACCGTACTCATCGATGCATTCGCCAACACTTGTTAATACTGCTGATTGTGGCAGAGAATAGTACAGATCTTTTATGTCAGCCGAAAACGCTTTTAACCCTATGTTTTTTCGTTCCCTGACGAAACTTATCACCTGTTCCGAATTCTTTGTCAGGAAGGGGTCATTTATGTCAAGCAAGTTTAATGTTCTTTGCAGATACACAGCTACAGCTTTTTGCCACGTGTCCTTCTCCGACACTATCACTCTGAACGGTACTCCTTCCTTATGCGTTTTAGCACTAAAGAACACATCCAGACTGTCATTTTTACTTTTTCTGATACCGCTAAGCACACCTTCTAGATTCATCCTCTTACAAAGTTCTATTGCTTTTCCCCTCACTTTTTCAATCGAAATACTTTTCTTTTCGCTGAACACTGCCGTAATAGCACTTTTAGCCTTTTCTTTAAATTCATCATGCGAGAAAACCGCAAACCCTCCTTCTTTATCGACTGGAAGTACACTCAGAGCATGCTGTGTCAAGTAAGTTTCCACGCGTTTGAGAGGCAAACTGCGGCATGGAGGCCTACACAATTTTAAAGCGTCCACACCTTCGTTGATGATCCTGGTGGCTTGATCCTCGGGAACCCGCTTCGACACTTGACGTACAATTGATACGAGTTCCGGCTTGTTCTTTTGAGGTTGCACGGCAAACTTTGGCCCAAGTCCCAATACTTCTAGTACAAAGTCCGGTAGGCAGATGCCTTCTGCCACATGAACGTTGGAGGTTGCACTCACGCGCACTTTGTCCACCAAATCACGTAACAGTCGTAATTGAAGCTTCCAGTGGAATTCTATCATTTGGTCTGCCAGACGTAGATGCTTTCGAAAGTGAATCTCCGCTGCATACGACTCGTAAGTTCGATGCATCTGCGCCCGTAGGTAGGCTCTGAAAAGGCGTACCTGTCGAAGCCATTCTGAGCGCTGAATTTTCATGATCCTCGTTCTGTGCCCATCTGAAGGGGTACACCCTCCGAAGAGCGCTCGAACATCCTCTGGTAGAATCTTGTTCCTTATGGAAAAGCTGAGCGTTCTTGCCTTGCACACGGCGTTGACGATGAGGGCTACAACACCCGAAGGATCTCGCAGTACATGAACGAAAGAGCCCGTTGAACGAGAAATGAAGTCAATGAGGGTGGCGACTTGGGCTTGTTGGTATGGTTGCATGATGATAGATGGTAGCGCAGACAACGAACACGGACAAGAGAAGGCACATAGACACAACACAGCGCTAACTTTCAACAACAGTTTATTACACGCAGATCTCCGTGGTGTATGCGATCCACCACGCCAACGTCGCACGTGCGTAGCTCTAAAAACCATCAAATATAACCAACGCGCGTGTTCCAATACTTTACAATTTTATATTTTTCAATCTTTTTTTGCTTTTTCTTTCTTCCTTTTATCCCATGTTACCACAAACCCTATCGCGAATACATGTAATCAAGTTCCTTATCTGTCAACACCACTGATGGGCTGCTCACACACGTGTCACCTAGCTCTGCAATTCTGCCGGCCTCCAATACCAATCGCGTCATCTCGTGCCTACTTCTATTGATTATAACCGTTTCCTTGAATTTCGGTGTGCAATTACATCTCTGGCAATGAAGGGAAAGAAAACCATCAGGAACAACACTATTTACTTTGTTATTGTGCTCGCGCAAGCGATCGTTTATGCATCTACTGGTCTGACCGATATAACACTTTCCACAAGTAAGTGGAATGAGGTATACAACACACATGATGCACTCCACAAATAGGTTTCTATGTTTCTTTTGGCATACATTTGATTTTCCCTTGTCTGGTCTTGTGCTTCTGCAAAGACTCACCAACTTATTGGGTGCCGAGAAAACTACGTTAGTGCCACATCTTTCCGCAATCTTTTTTATCCTGTGAGAAACCTTATGCATGTATGGAATTACGGCAAAACTTTCCTTTCTTGAGCTCACCCTATCCATCGCTTCACATCTTTTCTCCAGCACTTTTCTGTGCAATCCTTCAGCAACGGACACGACGAGGCTCTTGGGGTACCCGGCATTGCTTAGCCTCGAGACCTGTTGTCTGAAGCTTTCATTCATGAGGCACCGGCAGGACTTCTTTAGTGCCTCACTCAAGCACATCTTCGCAATGCCTCGTTTTACCAGTTTAGTATGCGCTGAGTGAAACTGTAGTAAAGGCTTACTTGCTCTGGGCTCGTAACACCAGCAAGTCTTTTCATCTGAGAATTGAAAGTTAATGTCAAGAAATCTGAGCCTTCCGTCACATGGCATTTCAAAAGTCACTTCAAGTGGGTTAAGACCCTCACGAAAAACGCTACACACGCTACTACATTGAGTAGTAAAATCTGCAGTTCTGTCATTGATAAACACTAAAAAGTCATCGACGTACCTAAATACGTGCACAACATTGTATTCATTTAGGCGTCCTGATAGCCTCCTGTCCATTTCAGCCAAAAACAAATTACTTAAAACTGGTGCTAAGCACGAGCCAATGCATACTCCTTGTTTTTGCAGATACAGGGTACCATTGTTTTCAATAAACGTTGACGACAAGTAAAACCTAAGTAATTCTAAGAAATTGTCGACGGACGTACCTGCTTGTGCGCTAAATCTAACGGCACCGTACTCATCGATGCATTCGCCAACACTTGTTAATACTGCTGATTGTGGCAGAGAATAGTACAGATCTTTTATGTCAGCCGAAAACGCTTTTAACCCTATGTTTTTTCGTTCCCTGACGAAACTTATCACCTGTTCCGAATTCTTTGTCAGGAAGGGGTCATTTATGTCAAGCAAGTTTAATGTTCTTTGCAGATACACAGCTACAGCTTTTTGCCACGTGTCCTTCTCCGACACTATCACTCTGAACGGTACTCCTTCCTTATGCGTTTTAGCACTAAAGAACACATCCAGACTGTCATTTTTACTTTTTCTGATACCGCTAAGCACACCTTCTAGATTCATCCTCTTACAAAGTTCTATTGCTTTTCCCCTCACTTTTTCAATCGAAATACTTTTCTTTTCGCTGAACACTGCCGTAATAGCACTTTTAGCCTTTTCTTTAAATTCATCATGCGAGAAAACCGCAAACCCTCCTTCTTTATCGACTGGAAGTACACTCAGAGCATGCTGTGTCAAGTAAGTTTCCACGCGTTTGAGAGGCAAACTGCGGCATGGAGGCCTACACAATTTTAAAGCGTCCACACCTTCGTTGATGATCCTGGTGGCTTGATCCTCGGGAACCCGCTTCGACACTTGACGTACAATTGATACGAGTTCCGGCTTGTTCTTTTGAGGTTGCACGGCAAACTTTGGCCCAAGTCCCAATACTTCTAGTACAAAGTCCGGTAGGCAGATGCCTTCTGCCACATGAACGTTGGAGGTTGCACTCACGCGCACTTTGTCCACCAAATCACGTAACAGTCGTAATTGAAGCTTCCAGTGGAATTCTATCATTTGGTCTGCCAGACGTAGATGCTTTCGAAAGTGAATCTCCGCTGCATACGACTCGTAAGTTCGATGCATCTGCGCCCGTAGGTAGGCTCTGAAAAGGCGTACCTGTCGAAGCCATTCTGAGCGCTGAATTTTCATGATCCTCGTTCTGTGCCCATCTGAAGGGGTACACCCTCCGAAGAGCGCTCGAACATCCTCTGGTAGAATCTTGTTCCTTATGGAAAAGCTGAGCGTTCTTGCCTTGCACACGGCGTTGACGATGAGGGCTACAACACCCGAAGGATCTCGCAGTACATGAACGAAAGAGCCCGTTGAACGAGAAATGAAGTCAATGAGGGTGGCGACTTGGCGACATGAGGGTGGCGACTTGGGATGTTCGAGCGCTCTTCGGAGGGTGTACCCCTTCAGATGGGCACAGAACGAGGATCATGAAAATTCAGCGCTCAGAATGGCTTCGACAGGTACGCCTTTTCAGAGCCTACCTACGGGCGCAGATGCATCGAACTTACGAGTCGTATGCAGCGGAGATTCACTTTCGAAAGCATCTACGTCTGGCAGACCAAATGATAGAATTCCACTGGAAGCTTCAATTACGACTGTTACGTGATTTGGTGGACAAAGTGCGCGTGAGTGCAACCTCCAACGTTCATGTGGCAGAAGGCATCTGCCTACCGGACTTTGTACTAGAAGTATTGGGACTTGGGCCAAAGTTTGCCGTGCAACCTCAAAAGAACAAGCCGGAACTCGTATCAATTGTACGTCAAGTGTCGAAGCGGGTTCCCGAGGATCAAGCCACCAGGATCATCAACGAAGGTGTGGACGCTTTAAAATTGTGTAGGCCTCCATGCCGCAGTTTGCCTCTCAAACGCGTGGAAACTTACTTGACACAGCATGCTCTGAGTGTACTTCCAGTCGATAAAGAAGGAGGGTTTGCGGTTTTCTCGCATGATGAATTTAAAGAAAAGGCTAAAAGTGCTATTACGGCAGTGTTCAGCGAAAAGAAAAGTATTTCGATTGAAAAAGTGAGGGGAAAAGCAATAGAACTTTGTAAGAGGATGAATCTAGAAGGTGTGCTTAGCGGTATCAGAAAAAGTAAAAATGACAGTCTGGATGTGTTCTTTAGTGCTAAAACGCATAAGGAAGGAGTACCGTTCAGAGTGATAGTGTCGGAGAAGGACACGTGGCAAAAAGCTGTAGCTGTGTATCTGCAAAGAACATTAAACTTGCTTGACATAAATGACCCCTTCCTGACAAAGAATTCGGAACAGGTGATAAGTTTCGTCAGGGAACGAAAAAACATAGGGTTAAAAGCGTTTTCGGCTGACATAAAAGATCTGTACTATTCTCTGCCACAATCAGCAGTATTAACAAGTGTTGGCGAATGCATCGATGAGTACGGTGCCGTTAGATTTAGCGCACAAGCAGGTACGTCCGTCGACAATTTCTTAGAATTACTTAGGTTTTACTTGTCGTCAACGTTTATTGAAAACAATGGTACCCTGTATCTGCAAAAACAAGGAGTATGCATTGGCTCGTGCTTAGCACCAGTTTTAAGTAATTTGTTTTTGGCTGAAATGGACAGGAGGCTATCAGGACGCCTAAATGAATACAATGTTGTGCACGTATTTAGGTACGTCGATGACTTTTTAGTGTTTATCAATGACAGAACTGCAGATTTTACTACTCAATGTAGTAGCGTGTGTAGCGTTTTTCGTGAGGGTCTTAACCCACTTGAAGTGACTTTTGAAATGCCATGTGACGGAAGGCTCAGATTTCTTGACATTAACTTTCAATTCTCAGATGAAAAGACTTGCTGGTGTTACGAGCCCAGAGCAAGTAAGCCTTTACTACAGTTTCACTCAGCGCATACTAAACTGGTAAAACGAGGCATTGCGAAGATGTGCTTGAGTGAGGCACTAAAGAAGTCCTGCCGGTGCCTCATGAATGAAAGCTTCAGACAACAGGTCTCGAGGCTAAGCAATGCCGGGTACCCCAAGAGCCTCGTCGTGTCCGTTGCTGAAGGATTGCACAGAAAAGTGCTGGAGAAAAGATGTGAAGCGATGGATAGGGTGAGCTCAAGAAAGGAAAGTTTTGCCGTAATTCCATACATGCATAAGGTTTCTCACAGGATAAAAAAGATTGCGGAAAAATGTGGCACTAACGTAGTTTTCTCGGCACCCAATAAGTTGGTGAGTCTTTGCAGAAGCACAAGACCAGACAAGGGAAAATCAAATGTATGCCAAAAGAAACATAGAAACCTATTTGTGGAGTGCATCATGTGTGTTGTATACCTCATTCCACTTACTTGTGGAAAGTGTTATATCGGTCAGACCAGTAGATGCATAAACGATCGCTTGCGCGAGCACAATAACAAAGTAAATAGTGTTGTTCCTGATGGTTTTCTTTCCCTTCATTGCCAGAGATGTAATTGCACACCGAAATTCAAGGAAACGGTTATAATCAATAGAAGTAGGCACGAGATGACGCGATTGGTATTGGAGGCCGGCAGAATTGCAGAGCTAGGTGACACGTGTGTGAGCAGCCCATCAGTGGTGTTGACAGATAAGGAACTTGATTACATGTATTCGCGATAGGGTTTGTGGTAACATGGGATAAAAGGAAGAAAGAAAAAGCAAAAAAAGATTGAAAAATATAAAATTGTAAAGTATTGGAACACGCGCGTTGGTTATATTTGATGGTTTTTAGAGCTACGCACGTGCGACGTTGGCGTGGTGGATCGCATACACCACGGAGATCTGCGTGTAATAAACTGTTGTTGAAAGTTAGCGCTGTGTTGTGTCTATGTGCCTTCTCTTGTCCGTGTTCGTTGTCTGCGCTACCATCTATCATGATGCACTTGTGGTCAGGAGTTTGTGAAGAGGAGCCGCGATAGTGGCAAAATCACGGACAAAACGGCGGAAGTAAGAGGCTAAGCCGAGGAAGCTGCGAAGGTCTTTGAGCGTGGTGGGCTTAGGAAAGTGCAGCACAGCGGCTACTTTGTCGGGATCAGGTTCGATGCCAAGCTTGCTGACAACGTGGCCTAACACTTTGATGCTGCGGCTCGCAAACCGACACTTCTTGGTATTTAGCTGGAGACCGGCTTTGGCTAGACATGTGAGCACCTCGTCTAGACTTTCTAGGTGTTGCGAGAAGCTGGATGAAAAGATGACGATGTCATCCAGGTAACAAAGACAGGTCTTCCATTTTAGGCCACGCAGCACCGTATCGATTATCCGCTCAAATGTGGCTGGGGCATTGCAGAGCCCAAAAGGCATCACATTGAATTCGAAGAGACCATCAGGAGTAGCAAACGCTGTCTTCTCTTTATCAGACTCATGCATCGGGATCTGCCAATACCCAGATCGTAGGTCGAGACTTGAGAAATATTCTGCACCCTGTAAGGTGTCAAGTGCATCGTCAATTCGAGGCATAGGATATACATCCTTGCGCGTAATTTTGTTTAGTGCCCTGTAATCAACGCAAAATCGCACTGATCCGTCCCTTTTCTTAACTAGGACAACAGGAGAAGACCAAGGGCTTGTGGAAGGTCTGATAACGTTGCGCGCGAGCATGTCATTGACTTGTTCCTCGATGACCTTGCGTTCTGAAGACGACACGCGGTAAGGGCGACGGCGGATAATACGAGAACCGTCTGTGGCGATGTGATGAGAGGTCACCGTAGTTTGACCTAAGCCATCCGAACAAACGTCAAAACAAGTCTTGTGTTTTGTTAAAAGGGCCATTAAGTCATTAGTTTGCGTTGGAGTGAGATATGGACTCAAAGTGGCTTTAAGCGCATTAGATGAGCCTCCTGGTGGCGTACACTTAGCGACTGACGGCGGAGACGATACAGTGACGACACATACCGGTGCTATGTCGATAAGGCTGGCAACAGTGGACCCCTCTGGCAGTAGTTGTGGCTCTGTTGTCGTGTTGTAGGCGGTGAGACTGGCATGACCACGCGAAAACCGCACTAGACAACATGCGATGGCGATTCCTCGGAAAATGCAGCGCTGATCGGGGACAACCACTGCGTCACCGTCAATGGTATCGCTGGATCTAATGGTGAGGATACGTTCTTGGGCCGGGGGCAGTACAAAGTCTGCAGCTGCAACAAGGTGAGGCGACGAAAAATCGTAAGCACTAGAATTTTCAGTGTCCGTAATGCGAATAACGGGCGGACCACACGAAATGACAGCGGAAGCGGCTGACAGGAAGTCCCAGCCCAATATAATCGGATGAGCACATGAAGAAAGCACAGCCAATTGTATATGGTGACGAATTCCGTCGATCAGAACACGAACAGTGCATTGTCCAATAGGGTAAATTCTATTTTCATTAGCACCACATAACACCGGACCAACATATGGAGTTTGCACTTTTCGTAGACGATGACATAGTTCGCGATCAATGACCGAAATGGCTGCTCCAGTGTCCACGAGTGCGTCAACCGAAATGCCTTCTACAGAAACAGTTAGTAAATTTGCAGGGCGCGCAGGAGGAATTGGGACACTTCGACGACAGGCAGTTTCTCCTCCAAAAACTGCAGCTGCTAGTTTTCCGAGTGGCTGTCGAGGGGCATCAGGGCAGAACGTAAAGGCGAAGTAGTACGGCGGAAGGGCGATGGTGAACGACGGCGGGGTGAGCGGGAAGAACGAGGTTCACCGTGGGACAAAGGAGGCGAAGGCGAACGTCGTGACGAGGGAATGTAGGTTCCTGGAACGTAGGGGTCAGACCTCGCAGCCCGGTCACTCTCGTACGAAGAATAACCTCGTCGTTCATCTTGCTGGCGCCGACGGCAAAAGCGGGAGATATGTCCTCTTATGCCACAGTAGTAACAGACGGGGCGCGTAGGGCGCCAGGCAGGGAAGTGTGGTTGTGGTGGTGCCTTGGCTGCCATCGCGGCCAAATGGTCGTATACGACGTCCGTAGTTACAGGTGGAGTAGGTGGAGGAGGCCGTGACACGACTTCGGCATACGTAGGCACATGTAAGGGGACAGGAGGCGGGGCACGTGCGACGCTCGTCATCGACGCCAATTCGTCCTTTATAATTTCCCGCAGGTTAGGAGGGGGTGAGCGGGCAGGTGAAGTCGGTGCGCTGGCAGGAACAAGGCTGTGAAGTTCCTCTCTCACTATGGTGCGAATTAGAGCTCGCAGCTCATGCTCGCCAGTAAGACGAGTGTCATAGGAGGCGTGTGGAAGGCGCATTGAGTAAAGTGCGTCCAGGCGCTGGCAGGTGGTAATAATGTCCTGAACTGTTGTCGGGCTCTGCATGACAAGAGCATTAAAGGCGACGGAGTTGATGCCTTTCATTACTTGCCGAATACGATCGGCCTCCGGCATGTCCTTTTGGGCGCGGCGGCAGAGGGCCAGAACGTCTTCAATGTACGATGTGTACGATTCGTCAGGCCCCTGGATGCGGGTAGCGAGCTTCTGTTTAGCTACCTCAGAGCGTCCTGTAGAAGTGCCGAATATTTGACGCAGCTGCACCGTGAATGCTGACCAATCAGGAAATATATATATATATATATATATATATATATATATATATATATATATATATATATATATATATATATATATATATATATATATATATATTGTCACGGGTTCCATTAATTAGGGAGGCGATCGCCGGGCTAATTCCAAAAACCGAAATATTGGCCCCCTTAACTGCACCACGAAAGCGTGGACAATTCAGAAATGGTCCTATTTGGCGCGCCAGCGGACGCCGGCTGTGGCCCAAAGAACAAGTCAGAGCCGAGAGTTGATAAACAAACAAAATTATATTCTCCATTACGGCAGATCAAATAGATACACAAATATGCACACTCGACAATAGTTGTATACAATAGGTCACCAATTAAACAACGGACTACACAGTACAATCAGCCACACTTGAAGCAACGGACACAAACAACAATATGCACTACAATGCAGTCACATGCATCGAACAACCAAGACACTTAAAGACTAAAGAGTTCGAAAACTTATTCAGTCCAAAGTCCTTGGAATAAGAGTTTGAATGATACTCTTCCGAGTATCACTCACTCAATGTCCAGCGTTGTTGTCGTTCCGCTGCCCCCGAAGTTTCTCTTCAAGGAAACCTCGCGTCTTCAATTGGCCGCACTCCAAGCTCCAAACTTCGCCGGTAACACATCGGCTTCCCACACACAGCTGTCGCCACGCGTCTTCGCTCGCTGGCGGTAGACACACAGTCCTGCCTGTAGCACGAGTCTTCACCCCTCAGGTGGAAACCCTCTTCTTCTCCTCCTTTGTCACTGACGACAAAAGGCTTCGACCACAAGGTGGAACACCCTACGCACACTTGCGCAAAACTTTCTTCTCCTGCTTTGTCACTGAGGACAAAACCTTCGCCGAAGACACGGCGGAACACCCTACGCACTCCGGCGCATACTTTCTTCTTCTCCTGATCTCCCATCTCTGCTGCTCGGTTAAATACCTTCCGCGCGAGATTCCAGAAAAGTCTCGTCATTTCGTCGGCGCGATACGCAGCGAAGGCTGGGGAAAGCGCAAAATGGTTCGAGGGCCGTCCGCGACAGATGACGCAACTCTGCATCACCACGCCCCTTTCCATCGAGAACTTTCCAGGGCTTGCTCGGCCGCCAATGTGAGGAGGTTCGTCGGCGAACCTACGCTTCCCAGGGGAGAGAATTGCGCGCCCGGGGAGCCTTTGATTTTCGTTTTCTTTTTTTATCGTTGACCTCGAGGCGTCACTCCGGCGCTTCGTCGCGAGAATTTGGCGGCGCGCCCTTTTCTAGCACTCGTTTTGTGATATATATATATATATATATATATATATATATATATATATATATATATATATATATGTGTGTGTGTGTGTGTGTGTGTGTGTGTATGTGTGTGTGTGTGTGTGTGTGTGTGTGTTAACAGCGGCTACGGTGCTTGGCTGCTTACCCGCCACCCTGCCCCTACACAAAAAGCAGTCTTTGGACAAAAGCAGATCTGGCATGTGCTTTCAAACGTGTGCAAGACAACAATGCAGGTATTTTTAAGTGTTTGAAGAGAAATTCATTATTCATAGCTTTACTCCCTAATGTGAAGCTTCACCCTTCGCATCACTCGCTTTTTCAAAGAGAGGCATTGGTACGTTTCGTGGTACTGTGTAAACAAATCGTGATTGCATATCTTCAGCATCGAACGGTGGCAATATACCGCCACCATCACTTTTGATCGTGAACCAGCACCGAAAGCTTGTAGAACTGTAATCCAGGTGAGTTTTAGGTCATGTCGCAGCATCTAATTATGCAGCAGTTGTATTTCGACGCCCCTGAAGGCTGTGAAAACTGTTAAATTGTGATATATAAACGCAAGTATCACAGAAAGAACAGCGGTCGCCTAGACGCTCACGGTAACACTGCTTGCGCGAGTGTCTTATGCTTCTGAGCCGCAGCGACAGGTGTCGTCAGTGGTGCTTTGCGCAGTGCCTATTCTTTCGTTTTGTTCTGGCTTGATGCGTCCTCACCGAGTTTTTCAGTTAGATCAGATAGGATGCGAAAGAGCAAACCATGCTCGACGGCATTTAAAGTAAGAGAGCTTCTCCGACAAATCGACATGTAAGGTTGAGAACTGCCACTATGTTGTGTAGGGCGATAATGGTGGAAACCTGGAGCGTCCTTTGCAGTGGCACCACAAGATGTTGTGCGAGAAAATTCGGGCCAAAAAAGCCAGCTCTACAAAACGTAGTGTGTCAGACGAGGCGGAAGGCTATTCTGTAACAACGCCCGAGTAATTGAATATACAGAGCATGCATCAACCAGCATTGTCAAAGTGTATTTTGCAGGAAATAACAGAGGACAACGTTATGATTAGTTTCGTTGAGCTAGTTACGAGAAATGTTCGGCCATTTCGGCTAAATAACGACTCCGGCTTTTGCAAAATGAGTGCTCCTGTCCTAAAAGCATTTAGTGCTTAGTGAGCTATCACAGCTCAGACTGTTATTTCTGCCGAGAAGGACAGGGTCAGGGAACAAGGCACAAGCAATAGAGAACAAACTTCGGTGACGCTGAGAAAATAGATGTTGTCTTTAATAATTCACTGTGTGGCGCGACTTGACAGGGCTCTGCTGGCATCAAGAAAAGCTAATTCTTTAACCACTGGTCATAAAGGAGCTTTCCGCTTCACACACTGCTTAGCATCTGACATCAGAGATGAAAAGCCTTTTTTGACACTACGACCTTGGTGTCACTCAAGTGTACAGAGTCATAAAAGACATTGGTGCGAACATGCCAAGGGCAGCTTGCTTTCTAGTTCAAACAGATTCTGAAACCAACGGTTCTTGTTCCGACAGGAGATTGAGAGTAGCTACCCGGAATTTGAACTTTGCGGCTCTCTAATGAAATTCAGAGTATGTGAAGTGCCTTAGCCTTCACGGGGCATATTACACTTTAAGCGTAAGGTGTTCTGCACACACTCTGCAACAGGCTGTTAGCAATGCTATAAAGTATTCGGGTGTCAACACCTTTATTGCACAACGTCGTGCACTTTTGAATAAACGCCGCGCGCGAAGTACAATGACTTTGATAATGAATTTAGGGTCATGAAAGCCTATTATTGATAGGCCGACACTTTGCATGTTAGCATTGGGGATGTTGACCAGGTTGGTTGAATCAGAGGACTTTGCTAAAGACTTTCTTCACCACGACAGGACTGCCAGTTTGAGTGAAAGCATGAGCATGTGGAAAAAAGTAAAAATGATCATAGCATTCTTCAGCTGGCATCAGCTGGCAGGAAGAACTTAGAATCAAAGATTTCTACGGGGCATTGTTCATGTGCTTTATGAAGACAGCAACTATATATTCGGCACTAGCACACGCCCTCATTCAGTCAACGAACAAACGAGTGTGAAACCTTTGCAGTACGGATATATTTTGGGTTCCATGGTGCATAGACCTCCTCTATGGCCTTTTCTAACACCTGATCAAAATAACAGAGCGAGAATGCACCTTCACTGTAAAATCTGGAAGAGCATTTCAGCTGAATCACTGCAGCAGATGCATTCCAGAGAGCACCTCTTCGCCAACATCAAAGGAAGCAGAAGATGCCCTCGAGGCGTTTTTACGGTGAACTATATTTTGAAATCACAACTCGAGTCCCGCACAGAGCTGCAGTTGTCGGACACCACCACCACCGGTGTTCATCACCACTACCGCAAAAATGAGAAAAATTCTCTATTTAAAAATACAAAATATATTTCGTGACATAGTGGGATTCAAACCCCGGTCCGCTGTGTGCCAGCCCAGCAATCTACCGCTGAAGCCACGCCAACTTACCTTAGGCAAATTGATACCAACAAACAAATACATTTTTTATGAGTAATAAAGCATTTTAGAACAGCAAAAGGATAACCAGGTGTCACACAATGCGAATCTCGTAACGAGTGGGTCGCTCAGTGCTCCAAAACATTACAAAAGCTTGCTTGCTTGACCCTCTCTTGTACCTCTCGCCCACTATGGGTGATTGGCCAAGAAGCCAGTTGTTGTTCTAAGTGAACAATTTAGTATTATCCAGTATATAAAAATAAAATTACTTTGTTTTGACAAAATGGGCATATTTTTACAAAATTACGAAAAAGTTGGAAGAAAACAAATAATATATATTTGAAAAAGTGACGCATATTCATCATATGAAATTCTTCTGTAGGTCAAGTCAATACAGTGCAATAATGAAGTACTAATTGTAAGACTAATTAGTAAAAATCAAGAGCTTATCAATGACTCGGCAGGGTAGTTTGTGTTACAGGAACAGGCAGAGGGCGCCGCTGAGGCTCCTTTTGCTGAATCCTAATGAAGCAGCCCTAAAGGACAAAATACTCGAAGTAGGATGTGAAATTTCAAGTTATTTTATTGAAATTGCAAAACATCTTTTCTTTCCTTCCTGAAACGGTGGCATGTGAGAAAAAATGGTCAATATTTCTATGCAGGTTCGTTACAGCTTGAGCACAGAGAGAATGGCACCAGACCAGACCTTTTAAAGTGAAATTCAGGAGGTGGTTCACGGCATAGTAATTTTGTTACGGAGACTTCAAATTCACGCGTGGGACACTATTATTATACCATACGAACTGCAGGTGTGAAATAACTGGATTCCGTATCGTAATCTTTCAGCAGTTGTCAAGAAAGGAAAGTTTTCAGAACCTCGCAGCTGTTACATAAGCTATAAGAGGCATGACTGGCGCCATCGGAAGATCAAAGAATGCTCCCGCGACTGAGTCAGCCATCTCATTTACAAATATACCACGGTGACCTCGCACCCTTATCAATCGCGCTAGACAAATGTTTGCTGGGATCAATGACCTAAATGTATCTAGTACTGTAGATGCTGACGACAATGATGAAACTGAACACATGGATAACGAGTTCGTCAACATCAGCGCTGTTAAATGAGTCGCAGGAAGTTTTGAAGAGCTAGTATAACAGCCGCTTATTCAGGTTGAAATATGAGTGTATATTCTTGAAGGCATAAAGAAAAAGACCGCAATATATAGAGTGAAAAAATACCCACAGCTGCTTTCTCGCCACTCATAGATGCATCTGTTGCGATTACTATGCTAGTACAGAATTCAGACAGGTTTTCTTATAGGGCAATCTACCACGAAGCGCTAGAGGAAAGTCACGATATTGTATTTCAATAGTTGCGGAGTCATTGCGCAATTGTCGGCAATGACCGCGCGGATGAAGCTGCTCGATCGGATCATGACCAAGATCTCCGTACGTCCATACTACTCTTGAGAACGGACGCTTAAGGTGACTACAATCACTTGCTCGCCGCATAAATATCCTACAATGAAATTACGCAGGGTTTCTCAAACGCGCGCCTGTAATCGATTGACCTAAACTTGTAACTTCGTTTCCCATCCGGGCTCCGATGATGAGCTGAAACTTAGCTGTGTCGCATGAGGATGGGCCTGGCATTTACGAATGCGAATTCTCGTCTCCTTGGAATGGCGAGCCGTTCGGCATGCAACATCTGCGCCTGTGAGCAAACGCTTCAGCACATTCTACGCCACTGCCCAGCATACCAGTCTAAACCACGTATTACAGAAGCCAAGCTCTGTCAGCTGGATTCACGGTCGTTTACAGAAAAGAAGATCTTGGGACCATCGCTGATGGTTTTGCATACGCGCAAAGCTACGAAAGCCCTCTTGTACTTTTTAAGGATCACCACACTTTTCGAGCACTTGTGAAAGAACAGTGTGAGACCGCGCTGTCTAGTGTCAGGCAGACAATTCAACCTCCTCTTTCTTACTCCTCTGCTTTTTTATCTCTTTCCATTCTATTATCCCCCTTTTCCCCCACCCCAAGTGTAGGGTAGCCAACGTAGCCAAGCTTGGTTAACCTCCCTGCATTTGCTCTCCATTCACCTCTTTCTCTCTCTTTTAATGGGCCAATCAAATATTTAGAGGTCAAGCGTTGAGCATTCGTTCGGAAGATATCGTTTCGTATTTGCACTTAGAAGATTGCTTTCTCTGGTGGTATGATCTTGAATATAGTAACAATAAAACATCTCGAAGTGTTTGAACAAAAAAAATTGACGGCAGATCCACGAGGTGAATGATGATGAGATTGGCGAAGCTCCTGGAAGTAATACCGTGAAATTTTCTTCCGTTAATTCGCCTGGCGATATGCGCGCTTTCTCGCCGCTTCTCATTGTCGAAAGTTTTCAAGATCTGCTTCGCGACGTTGACGTGCTGCCTCGGCCTCTCGTTCCCGTACGTAAGGATCTTGCCGACCCTGACGTGCCGCTGCAGCTTCTTGTTCACGTATGGTGAGATCTTGTCAACGCTGCCTTGCTGGTGTGGCTTCTTGTTTCCGTACAGCAGGATCTTGCCGACGCTGCCTTGCTGATGTGGCCTCTCGTTCCCGTACGGAAGGATCTTGCCGACGCTGACGTGCCGCTGCAGCACCTTGTTCACGTACGGCAGGATCTTGCCAAAGCTGCCTTGCTGATGTGGCTTCTTGTTCCCGTACAGCAGGATCTTGGCGTTGACGTCGCGCAGCTTCCCGGCGCGCTTCTGCCTCACGTGCTCTCACTTCAGGGTCCTGTCTGCGAGCGCGCGAATCCACTGCCCTGCGTGCCCACCTTTCGGCATCCTTATCCATACGAGCACACACCGAAGGCAACGAGCATCGGCAACTACAAACCTGTATCGATATGGTTTTGATTATAAAACCACTGCTTTAGAAAACACCTGGCGTGTTTCGTTAAGCAGCTGGCGTCCTGTTTTTGTTTTGCTTTCAAAACATCTGGCGTCTTTTAGTTTGCTTTTAGAAAACATCTGGCGACGGCGTTTTGAACAAAAAAAAATTTATTGTTTAATCACGCACAGCAGAAATCTCACCAGGCACTACCTTGGAGGTAAAGAATGGCTGCTACTGGGAATGAGAGACTGCAAAAGTCGGTTTTTAACACTTCTACTTCTACTAACGTTTCCTACTGAAACGTGCCAACGGCTGCTAATGGGGAATGAGAGACAGAAGAATTCGGCTTTTAGTTAACGCGCACGCTGCGACTTTTTTTATTGTTCAACAACGCACAGGAGAAATCTCCCAGCGGAACCACCTTGGAGGTCAAAGCGTAAGACTGGTTACACACTACTACTACTACTACGAGTAACGAACAGCTGCCGCTACAAGGAGCTTCGCCCCTAAAACACTTGGTGTTTATGTACACGAGACCAATTCTTATTTGAAAGTAACCGGGATAGGCAAAGAATACGAACTGCTGCCTTTTTAAAGTGGATTCGAAAAATTTATAGAGGTTTCAACTGTTAAAATACGGAATCTGTAAGCAAGAGTTGGTATAGGAGGTTCTTGATAGAAAACGTTGCTGCTGTGACTTTCGGCACACCTAGGCAACTTCTAAGAGCTTTTCGCTCTAAGAGAATCAAAGATTTATTTTGTATGCTGGTCTACCAGAGAATAGTACACTTCCGAATTCAAGAACCAGACGATAATACATAAAATAAATAATGATCAGCGTATCTATTCGAAGACTGGAATGCAGCCGGTCAAGTCTGTAGCCTTAATTTATATATATATATATAATATGATTACGGCAGCACAGTTTTTTATAGTACAATACACCGAAATAATTATCACAGTCAACTTGGGGAATTATTTGTTGATGGTACTGAAGAAAAGTATTAACTGTCACGTCTAATGAAAAAACTACTATAGATCTTTCAGTTACGTTCAGTTTTACATGAATATCCTAAAACCAGGTTTCCAATATTGCCCAATGTAACTGTAAATTTGATTAGAGTAATTTAATATCACACTCAGATGAGAAAACGCCACTTCATCTGCATACACATACATTTGTTCCTTATCAGAGAGTTGTATTCAACTTCACAAAATTTTGAAAAAACTGGCGGAAGAGCAGAACCTCGAGGAACACCTCTCGTTTGGTTATGCTTAGACGTTGAAACACCTCAATGAAATCAGTAGAACTTTATATCTTTGAAATTTAATACATTCAATTTGTAATATACTGCGACAAATTAAGGTTTTTTCGGGCATTGATAAGGATAGCATGTTGAACACTATCATATGACTTGGCTACATCATCTGTGGTGGGCGAGTTTGATATGAGCCTCTAAAACGACATGTGCCCACCACATTGAGTAACCTGGTCTAAATCCAACCTTGCCCGTGCTGAATATTGCATTCATTACATTTCATTTGTTTCATTTATTTACTCTCAAGGCAGTGGGCAATACAGAGAGGAGTGGGACAACAAATATCAATAAACAGCAGGATTAGATTAAATTTAATGCACTTTCAGAATCGATTGATTTGAAAGCGTTGGCATCTGTGATTGAAGCGATCGATTCTCTGTTATAAGTTCCATAACTGTAACGTAAAGTGTTTTTTTCAACAACCTAAATAAATGAGATGGTAAAGCTATCGTCTGATTGTTATGTATCTGCATTCCTAGTCGCTGTTTTTTTTTAAGAAGCAGAAGTATTTTTGTGTGTCGTCAGTGAGAAGGTATCCAAATATTTCTGAATGAGTGGTTTACAACGTTAAAGGGTTTCAGAAGAGATGTCGTATAATATTTTTACCATTCCTGAAGTGTCACCATGTAGTCCTGGACCAGTGTTTGGCAGAAGACGAACGATGTGCGCAGGTTTACCCCTAATTATTTCACTGTTCTTCGTCTGTTGCACATACCCACTTTAGGCGTATTTTTTGTCGTTTTTAGTCGCTAAATGCAAGAAAAATTCCACGCAACTCGTTGCGATTGCCTTGTGGATACGCTTCTAAGAAGAATGACAAAGTATAGAATATTGAATGCAGGCCTAATACATAGAAAGAATGACTACTTTTGGCATAGTGGACACCCAATAAGTGTGCGTCTAGAATATACCCAAAAGGAGTGCAGAAAATGCTCTGTAAAGCCAATCTTCATGCTTTCACTGTGATTATGATGCAGGTTCAGTGCACGCCTGGCAATTTTTGAACGCCAAGAAAGCTGGAGTTGGCGCTTCATTGCATTTGAAAAGCGAGCCAGGATCAGTGGACATCACACGCCTACTGGAAATGCTGGACAAAAATCCGCGCAATCTGAGAAGCACGAAACTCTTTACATTATCGGACGAGTGCAAAAAGCGGTAACAAAAGCTATACACGTTAGCGAAAGTGGTCTTGGCGTGCCAGCCACGCAAGTCAGCGTGGAGAGGGCATTTTTGCCATTGAAGGTTGTTTTGCCAGAGCAGCGGTCTTGCCTAATGTTGAGTACACTCGGCAACCTGCTGTTTTTAAATTGTGCACGCGCCTTTGATGAAACGTTGGGAATGAAACTTCAGGAAAAATAAGCGTCAAAGTTTTCATTTAGCATTGCTTCGAAATTTTTGCGGCTTCCCTCGTAATCATCTTGTGTCTTTCTGTTTCTAAACCCCCACACTTGTTAATACATTTTGGAGGGCGAAGCTCCTTATGTCGTGGGTTTTGCATCCGCGATGTATGTGGTAGTACTCGTCGTAGTAGAAGGCAGCCACCTCCAAGGCGGGACAAGAGGAGCGGCACGCACGCACCCTTATCAATTGAGGAGGAAACCCGTGCCCCTTATACGTCCATAAAAAGATAGTTGGTTCCGACGAAATAACTTATAAAGTTGAGTATCAATGACCTAATCTTCAATAACATTTGCCTTGAATTGTAGAACTATTAAAAAAACTAGTACCAAAAAGACGCACTTTGAGCACTATCTGTGCAGATAAGTGTCCGCGTTCAACTCGCTGAGCGTAACCTTCTTGGATAAAGCAAAGTATAGCGAGCGTTAGGCCGCAGTGCCATGAATATAGTGAACTAGTATATAGGCATGAACTAGATGCAGTGAAAGGTGGGACGTAGATACGAAGCACAGGCAGTAAAAAAATGCGCGAGTGCCACCTCGTTTAGACTTTGGAATTTCCGCGTTTAGACTTTGGATGGCGGTACTTCTATATGCTGAATGTATGATCTAAAAAAATCCGAGATGGTGGTACTTAAAGTGTTCTCTAGATGGATGTACAGATGGACGGACAGACATACAAATGCATCGACGGACGCATGGACAAATGCATGGCCGGACAAATGGACGCACAGATGCACGGATGGACGCATGGATGGTGGCACAGACGGATGCACAGAAGGACGGAAGCAACAACGAACGGTCAGATGAACGCGTCGTCCCACTCATCATCGTGAACTCCGTGGATATGCTGTCATTTTTGTGTGTTAACTTTTTTATGTTCAGCAAATACATTTATTGTTCAGCATATTTTTAGTTCTTGTTATTAAGAAACTGGAAGAGAACTCTTTTTTTCGTTCCAGAACAGAAAGAAAAGAAAGCTTTTGTCTGTAGAATAAAACAAATACCGGAACAAAAAACAGTTCGTTCCAAGACTATGACTACCACAATATAGCCCCAGAATTTTTATTTGAGCTTTATTTCTGTGAAGTTTCGGACAACTTGCAATCATTGCAGTCGGATACCACCGTAGCCAAGGCAAAGTCCTCGCCAAAATTTTTCAATCGCGAACTGAGAACTCGGTGCCAGCAACGTCATTGAGGGGAAGAAAAGCACTGCATCCAAGCGCGCGGCGTCTGGCAGTTCCAGTTTTGTAGCTACTTGTGAACCTGAAGGACTCGAGAAAAGCCAGCAATAGATGGCCGGTTTTTCATTACGGAGTCTCGGATGAGTACCAAGTGCAATTACCTCCACTGTGAACGGCAAGTTGCACGCCCGGATGTAAGCAGCAGCAGATGAAATCCGACGCTCTTGAAAGGCTGCCCCTGGGGCCTTAGAACTTCGCGGTCGAACGCCAATCGATTCATGAAAGAGAGACGAAGAGAGGCAGTGCAATGAGGTTAATTACATTTTGCTCACATTGCTACCTGTCACACGGGGAGGGAAATATTGGTGTAAAATTTTATATAATATAGTTTATGACATGCAGTTCGCAGGCTTTCCTGAATTGAGCTATTCTGATATATTACGTGGGGATTTACGTCCTTAAACTAAGATGCGAATATGAGGGATGCCGTAGGGAAGGGCTCAGAAGTTTCGATAATTAGTGGTTAATTAACGTGCGCTAACATCGCATTGTATGTGGGCCTCTGCCACTTTGCCTCCATTGAAAGGCGACTGCCACGGCCTAAATCGAACTAACGACCTTAGGGTGAGCAGCCCACCTGCCTAGCCACTGATGTACCAAGGCGGACAAAGTAAGCTGCTCTAAGAACTCTTAGCTTACAAAAGTCATCTTTCTCGAGAAGGCTTATTTGTCAAAGAGGAATCTTGAGTGATGCTACTGCTAACAAAGACAGGGTAAAATTACATAGCCATGTGCGCTTCGGCATAGCAATGCTAAAATATCTCCAAAGTACTGTTTCGACGAAAGTTTGGGTATTGTCACGTGCGGGTATTGTCACTGTCTTGGCTCCTGTAGATAAATCTCTTTTTATTCCACTGCACTTTAATTGCGGTCAACCCGGCGCTCAACAATAGCTTGCGGCATTTTTCTAGGTGTCTAATAAATGCAACCATTAGTTAGCCAGCCAGGATACCTATTTGAAGCCTCACTCGTTAACCATATCTGTCGCGATTCATGACGGAAACTCGTGACACAGAAGCAAAAGTCATTGAGGCAGGTGGTGTAGAAAAATCTTCTTCAACCTTCAAATGCCCAGTGAAGTGAGTGAAAGGAGGTCTAATTACATGTTTGTGAAGTGCCATTTTACTGGCTCGTTTGCAAGACTTGGTCATGTCTAACCAATATTCTCGTTCAACGAAACGTTTATACTTCGCTAACAACTTCCGTACGATCTACGGTACACAAGAAAAATCTAAAGACTTCATGTAGATTCCACAACGCCCTCCTTCGCTTCACAACAAAATTGTAAAGCTCTATGTGAAATAGCCTTACTGAAAACAAAATAATTATTACTATATATTAGCTTCACATGAAAAACACAGGGAAAAACTATAAAGATATAAAGCTATTAATATAGTTCATTTAATTAAACCCGTCAAACACAACACGTGCCTAAACGCATGTACTTTTTAATCACAACTACTGCATCTACCTGTTAGAGCGATGTCCACATTTTCTATATACAAAAGAATGAAGTGACCCAGCCTGAACCCATTCTACAACTTCAATTTATTTTAAATTCTGGCTCTCATTCGCTGTGAATTTTATGAAAAATGGATTCAAAGTACATAAAGCAACAATATGTGCTATAAACACAAAATGCGCGGAATTGGAATATGCATAAAAGCTCCCTCACACTATACCACTCGTAGCATAGATGAACAATCATTCAGGCGCATGTGTTACTGACCTTAAAATGGCAGATTAACACAACACCTACATTTATTAAACTGAATGAACGTTATTTCATTCATGTTTTATTATTTTCACGTGGCCTTCATAGCAGTAGATGCTTCACGCTAGTTCATGCACTACTCTTCTCGAAGGCCTCACGTTATGCAAATGTCATTTCTTATGCCCTGGTAACAAGGCAGCTACCACCAATACAATCACTGCAAAAACAGAATAGTACAACCTCCGAACAGATCAGCAGTGTATTTTGTATTTTTTTGTCATTAGAAACGAACTTAAGTTCTACAGTGCCACAGTTTGAAAGATAATCCTGGTCTGTTTCTTACGTCTGTGTACCACTGATGCAGTGCTGACAGTAAACAATTATGGAAGCTTCATTCCATAATTTTTCTGTATATCATACACCAAATACCTGCTAAATCTATCAAACACGTTAGAAGACGATGCTCTAAAGACCCCACCTGGAGCTGTGACTGTGCTTCAGCGCTAGTTTCCTAAGCGCCTGTGAGAGGTATTCTGTGCAGTGCCTGCCGCACGGAACTCTGCTCAGGGTCAAAATAGACGACTGTGTACATCTTCTAAAACATTGACCGACATTATTTCGCTTGTTACACAGCATTGTGCACACATCATAGAGCATTCTGTATTTCTGGCCACTTTGAGCAATATTTCTAGGTTTTTGCTGCACTGGTGGGTGCCCTTCTGGCACCCATTTTAAACACTATACGGCACGGTAGCACTTTTTCAAGGGCTGCAACTATTGCTCTCTTTTAAACTTGTTGCTGTGCACCCCTTTTGAGGAGGAGCTGAGCATGCTTTTGTAGTACTCTTTTTCAACCATCCAATAGGTGGCTAAGAATGCTAGCCATAAAACAAGCTAATTTACACTCCTAGTGATGTAAAAGTAGTTACTGTGATAGCTGAAGCTATCTGCAATATATGCAACTGCTCTTATATCCCAGGAATTTTTTCAAAACAACTAAACATTGTTATAGTAATTTCTGTAATAGAATAGGGTGATCCGTAATGGGTAAAAAGTTTGAGACCAATTTTTATACTCCCGTTTTTTAGCAAAATAGTAGAAGAATCAACCAAACTTGAAATGTCTAGCTACGTGACTAAATTTAGGAAGTTTTGATAGTCACATTTCGGGCTCCACGCGGCTGTTCACACAGAGCACTGTCAATAGCTTTATTGACGGGATTTTAACAAATTTGACATAGAATAACAAGCCATCTCGGTGTTTAGTAATTTAAAAAACCTTGATATATTTACTGATAAAATTTTATTTTCTAAGATAGAAATTTATGGCCTTATTGGCCTGTTTTTGGTATTTTTTGTATGTTACCTTTTAGACAGGTATCAAAACGTCTACGTCGTTGGTGCCATTTCCTAACATGGATTCATCACCAAAAGTGTACGTCAGGAATGAATTCTTGGTTCTCTCTTGTATTAGGCAATCATCAATGAAATGCCGAGCTAAACAATTATTCGAAGTTCTTTTTCTGCACGCCGACGATACGACAATCGCTTTAGAAAAGCCTGAAGAATTTTGTCTTATGAATTACACGAACGTAAACGCAGTGAAGTTTCAGTTCGTAGCTCTTTATTATTCTCAGTACCTAATTGATTGTTTGATATGTGGAGTTTAACGTCCCAAAACCATTACAGTACCTAATGAAATTTAGGTAACACATACAGATAAGCATTGTTTATATTAAACAAATAAGCTCTGCGAACGTATTAGGAGTATTTGTAGATTCCAATCTAACGTTTGAAATTCACGTCGATTAGGCGGGAGAAAAATTGGTTTCGGCATAAGGCCACTAATTTAAACACGAAGTAAATCACGTTCATTTTGTAAAGTGCCCTATCGTATGACGTGCTCCTTCGGACAACACTTCGCGAACGTGACACCAGACAAACAACGAACCACGAATTATCCATGAAGACTAAACATATTCAAGTCCGCATCAATTAGATATTATTGATGAATGATTCCAAGTTTTTTTAGATGATTGCCCATTTATACAAAATGAAAATGACTCCACTTTTATACAGGCATAAATATTTGTAACATTCTTGTTTAGAGATTTTTTCTGCAGGAGCTTTATAGTAGAGCAGGTAGTTCTGTAAATAGGTTTTTTTTAACTCTGAAAGGAGTGAATGGGCTGCCATCGGAATGACGCTAAAGTAAATTTTAATGGAGAGATCCGCAATACAATAGATGCAAAATCTACTTGGACCATCCGGCAAAGTCAACGAAGCAGCCCAAGCACAAAGCCTCGAGGTCGATGCTCTGGCTAGGGCTGAAGTCCACCTCGAATCAAATTCACATTGCTGAATAAATCCATTTCTTCATCAATATAACAGCCAGTTTTCACTGTACTCTCGTTGGTCGTTTTAGTGAGGAACATCCTGTCAGAGACCTAAATCTGTCGTTTTCCTTTTTTCGCTAGCTTTCATGTAAATCTTTGAGCAGGCTTATTGTTTTTTCAGTGCTTGCTTGAACATAATTGACTTTTACATGCATCCGTCTCTGATCACATACCAGAACACTTCATCGAGAGGCGCTTTCTTCTAGTCAATGGTAGTGCAGCAAAGTGTGAATTTTGCAGTCGGCGGCTTTTCTCGTAGACTGACCGACACATACTGTAACAGCATCGGGAGTGCTTTCATAAAGCGATGCGTTTCTTTCGCTGAGCGTTTAGAGCCGCACAAGTTTCTCTCGCTGAATGCTATGAGACGATGAACTGACGAACGAGCACGTGAACAGGATAGATCAAACTGCCACAGAACGCCAATCTGATGGTGCATTTGCATACATTGCGTAGAAGGTAGAAATATAGGTCCCAGTGTACTCGGAGGTTCACGGCTAGGCGTTTACATATTGTTGAGACTTGCGTGTTTTTTTTGTTATTCTGTATATATGTGTCTTCACAAGTTCACAGTATCCGGCAAAAAAAACTGGCTGCGCTAGGTAAAATGATGTTAGATGCGAGTTAGTATGCGCATCGCTAATCCAACGCTAATTGGTGACTAGCACCAAAATTGTAGTATCATACTTGCTACTGGTGAACATTGAGTACACTTAGCTGAAGTAGGGAATCGGTAGTTAGTTTTAATAACTGGTTGTGTACTTTCTAGTAATAAATGCTCGTTTTGGCTGTCTTAGACACGAATGTCAGCTTGCTCTCAGTAAATGTTGGCTCTTTGAAATTCTTATATTGAAGTCAGCTGAGTGGCCGAGCCTGACTATGCGCAAGCCATGAAAGGAAACCTGAGTTCCAGACAATAGGCTCCAACTTTTATTTACATACCCCAAAAAAGCTAAGAAATTCTTAACGTAGATTGTGATGAAAGCGTTTTCCCATTATCACAGTGATGCGCGCTGCGCAGAGCCTTCATTTTGCAAAGCAATTGCCGCACTCCTTTCCTACGCCCCACCAACTCTCCTTTCAAGCACAGTGGCGCAAAGCTCGCATTCGCCAACTTGACGTAGGGCGCAGCTCATCGATTGGTCTAAACCAGTCATGACGACAGGCTTTGCCTTACCGACTCTGCAAGAGAGAAGGGTGGCGAGGCCGCGCGAAAACTTGAAACCAACTGAAACCGATATTCTATCCCCTGGAACTTCCTTATTATTCGCAAAATTTCTGCGGCAGCATGTTCACAAAGGAATTGTCCTCACATATACCTCTATAAAAATTGAGGGACCTCGTTTTTGTTTACGAGCCTTTCGAAGTGTGCAACATAATAACTATTTTTTGTTAAAGTATGTGCCCTTGCTGACGTTCTTACTTGAAGATTAATAGTCTTTGAGCATGCGCCTAATAAGGCTCACTTTAACTTTAGCCTCTTCTATGACATCTCCAACAGCCAAGTCACAAAAAAGCCTTGATAAAGAGCTCTGGGAGCTCCTCACCGTGGGGTGAAACTGACGTAATTTTCTGGCCTACTTTAGACAAGCATATCGTTTATTAGCGAGTAAACAAACTCTGGATAATACTGCAGCTATTCGAACGCCTGGTAGCGTGTTCTTAATTAAGTAAACATAATGTATAACCTGTCAATACCGGATGTTTCTGCATTTTTTGAACACTTTCGTAGGAACGAAATTAGAGAACCGCCATTACACTAAAGTTGCTGCTGGAACGTAAACTCTCCTTGTAATAGCTTAATAGATGTAGAAATCAGGTTTAGTTAAAGCTAACAAAAAAATTTTATTGATGTTCACTTTTTGTATTTTTATTCGGTTGTAATGTAAACGCTATGTAAAAATTCTGGCAGGCCACTACCAACCTGATAAAAGTAGCCGCAATTTCTTTCACAACTGCGGTGTAATACTATGTCAGAACAACACCGCTGTGGACAGACACACTGAAGTCTTGTCTCAACAGCGTTCTTGCTTATCTGCATTGGGACAAGAGCTTGTAATACATGTAAAAGACACTAGCTAGGAAAGAAAAGGTTTACCTAACAAAACATTTTTAAACAAATAAAAAGAGATTGTAACGAAAGTATACGTGAATATTTTATCGACTGCGTCGTAACAAGCAATAAGCAATCGCAGCATCGGCCTTCAACTTTGGATCAAATAAACTTTAGGTGTATTGGCATCTTTTATTGCGATTAGCTAAAATGTCTGTTCCAAACAGCTTGGTTACATTTTAGTCTGCATGAGAGTGACCATACGTATTGCCGGTTCTTCATTGCTAAAATGCAGTGACGGCACAAAAACGATTACTTTATGTCAACAACTACAACAATAGGCAGTACTGAAAAACATTCGTTCATTAGAAAGGAGGAGTCAGTACGCAATTTTAATCACAATTTTTAGGTGGAGCGCACGTGTACATGTCAGTAACGACTTCTGGTGCTAACAGAGTTTAGTTTCAGCTCATTAGTTATATAAGCATCAACTATGTGACAAATGTATACAGATGAAGGTCTCAGCGAATAAATACAGAAAATGGGACCCTCACTTAAAACTAAAACATTGAATAGAAAGCAATTGGCAGAATAGTAGCAAATGGTAAAATGACCATATTCAACGCAACACCAGCAGCTGCGAACCAGAACAGTTGCAATACAAAAATACAAAACAAAATAACAGAAATTAAAGTAAATGAAAGGCACAATGCGTTAAACATTATACAAAGCAATCTAAAGCCAAATAAAACACACAGGTGTATTATAAATCGAAGCTAGAAAAGCAACGGGAAGGAAAGGAAAAATTAAAAAATGGAAAGTTTACACAGTAATAAGATAAACATGAACAGAGAAACGTGAACAATTGAACAAAAGCCTACAATATCTAAGGTGAGTGATTGGGTGTTGGAAGAAAAGACATTTTTATGTTTTGAAAAATTAAAATGTAAGCGAAGCTGTGTATTCAACAAGCAAACTACTTTATAAAAAAGAATAGTGGACTATTTAGGTGCTAATGAATTTTTGTGCGAATGAGTGGTAGCAAGTAATTACGATTAGAAGCAAACCTGGCCGGGGTTTGTATTCTTGAGGAAGCTGCATTCAATATACTGAAAGGAGAGCTGGCAATGAAGTATCTTGGAGAATATTCAACTTGTCTTGCGCTGCATTACCTTTTGGACGGATAAATGCTTGTGCTCTGTGAGCAGGCTGAAGGCATCCGAACGCGAAGAAATGTAAGGGGTGATAAGTACAGCTTGATTTTGTATATGTAGGATGAAATGAAGCTAACTTTGATAGTTATTACTCCATGTAGTTATGACCTAGATAATATACGAATAAATAAAAGCAAGGTAGAGTGAAAACCATGCAGGAGGGGAAAAACACTTGCGTGCCTTGATTGGAACACCGATACCGAAGGCCCAAATTTTTGAATACGATTGATGAGAAGATAAAACTTCATATGGCAGTCCACTGTGACACCTGGGACTACCACTGTCATCTGGGGAATAAGATGATTTCTAAAAGATAAGAAAGGAGAATCAAAGACTTTCGATGAGGATGTAAAGCACAAAACTTAGGTTTAGATGAACTGATAAGTAGTTTGCCATTTATTTAGGTGTTAACGAGCTATATTAGCGTTTTTGGTAACGAATACACAGGTTTATTCGTTACAAATATAGTTGTGTGATCTGCGTACAACACATATTAGCACGCATCAGCGACGTCAGGCAAATCATTAACGTGAAGTGAAACAGCAATGATCCTAAAATTGAACCCTGTGGACATCCTTCGTTAGTAATCTTATGACGAGAGAATGTTTCAAGTGCGTACATCACAAACTCTCGCTAACTTGAATATTATTATAAAAACACTAGAGCAGGGCCTGCGACCACAAATGCTTCTAGTTTACCATACAAAGTTCTGTAAATAACGGTGTCAAAGGCTTTAGTGAGGTCGACAAAGACGGAACCCAATAAATACTTTTATTATTACTGTTGTTGATGAAATCTCTTTGTCAAAGGAAGAATAATAACTTAGTAGCACGTTGTGCCTGAATACCGAATAGGCAAAATTTGATTCTGTCAAGTTTATATAAATCCTTAGTTAGTCTGAACGCAAGCAAATGTTCAATCATTTTACTTGCGAAGTGGAAGATAGAAATGAGACGGCAGTGTGAAAAAGATTTTTGCTACTTTTTTAAAACCAGGACCACCTTAGCACGTTTAAATATATACTTTCAGAAATTTGCGAATTTTGAAAATGAACCTAATTCTTGCACATAAGAGTTCACAAACTAAGTGAGCAATCAGTTTTAGAAGGCGTATTGAAATACCATTTAATCCAGGACTTGTGTTGTGAGCATTGCAGATAGGAGATATCACTTCCCTTTGGGTAGCCTGTAAAAGGTAGAATCAATGACACAGATAGTTTATTTTAAATTGAAAAGTTGATGGCTGACTGCTGAGAGATAATGCGGAATGATCGCAAAACGTACGAGCAATCTATGCAAGCTGGCTGAACGCACTGCTATCGTATTCAATTGTAGAAACAAATGCTGGCAATTTACGGTTCAAAATTCATGCAGCAATTGCCTTTCGTTTTAGGATTACTTTCATTCCACACAAATTCTGCTCCGTAGTATCACCTTTTTTTGTTTCTTGGAGAGCGCAAGTGAGAATCCTATTACACTTCTTGTACCTATTAAGCAGAAAACTATCGAATAGCGCTCTTTAGTTTTTCTTATACAACTTTTCTTTTAGGAGCGAAGCTCCCTAGGGCGTGGGTTGGTCGTGTTATGCCTGCGAGTCCACAGCGAACGGCCGTGCCTCTGAAAAAGGCAATCTGTGTCAAGGCCAGTCCGCCTGACGCGATCAACAACTCAACGGCGCCTCTCTAGCGTGCACGTGCAGTGAGTCAGCCTCTGCAAGCGACCCGTCGAGTAAACAACTGGTGTCTTCATGTCTGGGGGTCTGACGCATTGCGCGGCGACCCCATTGGAGGAGTCTGCCCTGACGACCAGCGGCGCTTCTGATTGGACATTTTGGTTGGACCCGGTGCAAATAAAAGAAGTCCTGCGGCGCGTCGCGATCGGCGGTTCTAGGTGAAAGCTGACATGTGTGGCAGAGCGGACCCGTTTGAGAGCAGACCTATGTGTTAGAGAGGAGAGCTCGGCTCTTCGAGTCTCTGTCGGCCCCGGTGCCGAATTTGTAACGCCTCTGTATATATGCTGTACATAAACCTTGTTTAACTATCCGTCGTCTCGTCCGCTCCTCTATAAGCTCGCGCAGAAGCAGTCGCGAGCTGAGAAACCTACGCTACCAAATGGCAGGTGACCTTTCCGGCGGAGTTCGAAGCAGTGGCGCCTTCGGGACCGTGTTGGCGTCGCCGTTGTTCGAAGCAGTGGTTGCAGCGGTGAGATTCGTAGCGCCCTTCGTAACGTCGTCGGAGGTGCGCTTCGCAACAGTGGTTGGCAGCTGCGGGATCGGCCGGCGTCAGCGACATCGATGCGGTGAGTGCCTGATGTTTTCCCCTCAGTTCACCAGACTACTCTAGCTCAGGTTATAGTAGTTTAGAGAAGGGCTGTGTGAAGCATTGAAGTGAGCTTTGATCGTTTCAAGCAAAGTCGAAGTGCTTTGAAACCAAAGTTAATGCGGAGGGGGTAAACACGGGAGTGTGAAAAATTGCTTGCGCGTCTTGCTAGTAGACTTATAGTGGGTACGGCAAGTAAATTTTTAACAGGGGCAAACAGCAAGAGGCTAGTGTGAACGATGGAGAACCTTAAAGTGAAGGAACTCATCGAAATTTGTGAGGAACTCGGCATTACTTTGGGCCGTGCGAAACGAAAACAAGCGATCCTTGAGATCATGAAGGATGAGGGAGTGTCGGCTGAGGAAGTCGATGAGGCCTGGGTGGATATCAAAGCACGCCGCGAGGAGGCTGAAAGGCGAGAAGCTCGCGAAGAAGCTGAAAGGCGAGAAGCTCGCGAAGAAGCTGAAAGGCGAGAAGTTCGTGAAGCTGAAAGGCGAGAACGCCGCGAGGAAGCCGAGAGACAGGAGCGCCTCGAGTTGAAACAAATAGAATTGGCAATCCTACAGTGTTCGCAGGCGCCTAGCGTAGCTGCTCCAACAGTTCAGGTCAGCGGTTATAGAATTCGGGATCAACTGCCACCGTTCGTAGTAGGCGAGGACATGGCGAAGTATCTCGTCAAGTTTGAACACGTCTGTGAGCGAAACGCTTTGGAGCGGTCTCTTTGGGCGCAGAACCTGTTAGCTCTTCTTCCCGGCGAAGTGTCCGACGCGATAACTTGCTTGTTGAGGGAAGCGTTTGAGAGCTATGACGAGGTTAAGGAAGTGCTCTTGAGACGTTATAAGTTGTCACCCGAGGCTTTCAGGCAAAGGTTCCGGTATGCTAAAAAGGGGAATGAGTCACACGTTGACTACGCGTTTCGCCTTAAAGCCGATTAAATTGAATGGCTCAAAGGCGGAGGTGTTTATGACGACCACGATAGATTGGTGGAATGCGTTGCATTGGAGCAATTCTACCGCTGCATCGAGGAGGATGTCAAACTTTGGCTGCAAGACAGACTTGGTAAAGTACAGCTAAACAAGGCAGCTGAGTTAGCTGAGGAGTATTATACTCGCCGAAAGTTGCATAGCAGGGCAGTGCGCGTTGAAAAGGATGAAAGGAAAGACGGCTTTTCAAGGAAACCTGATCAACGGAAACCCGTTCCGCACCGTAATTTCAAGAAGGACCCGTCTCTTACGAATGACACTGTAGGGGAAGGGCAAAAGAAAGCGGAGAAATCGAGTGAGGTTTCTACCACACGGGCATTTGAATCATGGAAGCCGCTAATCTGCTACAACTGCAAAAAGGAAGGACACATCGCGAGAAACTGTCAGGAAAAGTTTGCCTTCACAACAATCCGAGAATCAGAAAAAAACATGCGGTTGCTGGAGCCGTATCTCCAAGAAATTAGGGTGAATGAGAAAACGTGCCGAGCACTTAGAGACTCAGCGGCAACCATGGACGTTGTCCATCCTTCATTGGTGTCTCCGGATGACTTTACAGGAGAATGCGCGTGGATCAGGCAAGTCGCCGAGGAGCAGAGTGTTCGCTTACCAATCGCCACGGTTGTCATTGAAGGCCCGTTCGGTAAGCTTCGCACCGAAGCGGCTGTGTCTGCCACGCTAAATGATCGTTTTCCTTATCTTTTCTCCAATAACTCAGAGCAGCTTCTCAAAGGGCAGGGCAAATTGTTCTTTCCCAACTTAGCGTGCATGGCCCTCACGCAATCGCAAGCGCGGAAGCTATCGCGGCAGCTTGATCTGGTTTAATGCAGTGAACTCTCAAGTGACCTTGTCGGCGGGTCGACGGAACCCCAGAAAGGAAATTTTCCGCATGAGTCATGTGAGCGGTCACGCGAGCGGCCCGTCGCGGAAGCGATCAGCGAGGTATGCGTAGGGGGAGACGACATGGTGCCATTGAGTCAGAGCGAGAGGGTTGCAACGCTCTCGCCTGTAGCGGAAAGTTGGAGCGAGCTGCTGAGAGTTGATCGAGAGACGCTCATTCGAGAGCAGCGTGAGGATCTCTCGATTGAAGCGCTAGTGGAAAGCCACAAAAACGTGGCACAAGTGCTGTCGAAGGAGCACTACGAGAAATCGGTGAAGAAGCGCGCTTTTGAAGTTGATAATCAGGTAATGCTGCTGCAGCCGTCCAAAAAGAACAAGCTTGAGATTCATTGGGAAAGGCCCGCTAAAGTAACATCAAAGCTTTCTGACCCCAATTATGAAGTGAAATTAGGAAGGCGGCAGAACAAAATTTACAACTTGATGAAACCCAAAGTTCAACATCAAACGGTCGTAAATCAGCTGTTGAATGCTTCAGAGGAAGAGGAAGCAGGAATGTTTAGTTCTTGTGAGGTAATCGAAGGGGGATCGAAAGTAATCTGGGAGCAGATAAACCTAGAGCCTAGGTTAAGTGAAGTGCAGAAGGAGGACCTGAGAAAGATCGTTTTCGAGTTTGGAGACCTGTTTTCGGACCGCCCCGGAAACACGAGTGTGATCGAACACGATATCGAGCTAAGCGGTGAGGAGTCAATCCGTAGCAAGCCGTATCGTTGTTCCCCTGTGCAACGTCGCAAGTGTGAGCCGCTCTTGGTGCCGCATAGGTATCGTCGCCTAAAAGTGGCCGGTTACTGAGATGGAGCATGTTGCTCCACAGCGCAACTTTGACGTTCACTAGAAAAAAAAGGGAAAGCTAAACGCTAATGCAGGTGCATTGAGCAGTGCGTTCTAGCTAGTACCTTCTCAACCTTTCGGTTTCTCGCTGGCGATTCGGGGCGAAATTTTGACCTCATCACGACCTGGGCTGAGCGCTCTCGTTCAATGTGATCTCAAGGGGCCAACTTTATGTGGTATTCTAATTCGTTACGTTGTTGTACGTGGGAAAAAAATTGAGTTGTCATTTTAAGAGTCTTGTCTCCCACATGTGCCTCTTGATGTAGAGGGAACAAAATTCAGATCGACACTTTGCTAGGTATATGTTGTAGTATACTTTGTCTGGTGTTCTGTCGGGTGACCGAGGGCACTTGAGTGTGTCGTGTGTTGTCTGTTGTCGATCCGTTCTTGGCAAGTTGCAGAATCATCGACAAGTGCTGAAACCGAAGGTGGTCAGAAGAGACGAGTGAAGCTGGTCGACAAGTTGTGGCGACAAGCCAGTGGAGCTGCGATCCGTCGTCAAGAATGGGATGTGTTCCCGGAACAGTCTGGAACTGCATTCTCCCCATGCCCCTGGAGGCGAACCTGGAGGGACCTGGCGAACGAGCGCGCCTGTCATCCGAGCCCCGTGGAAGCAGCTCGTCTTTTCGGCGCATTGTCTGGCGGCGGGGGTGCTGTTGTGCCTGCAAGTCCACAGCGAACGGCCGTGCCTCTGAAAAAGGCAATCTGTGTCAAGGCCAGTCCGCCTGACGCGATCAACAACTCAACGGCGCTGCTCTGGCGTGCACGTGCAGTGAGTCAGCGTCGGCAAGCGACCCGTCGAGTAAACAACTGGCGTCTTCATATCTGGGGGTCTGGCGCATTGCACGGCGACCCCATTGGAGGAGTCTGCCCTGACGACCAGCGGCGCTTCTGATTGGACATTTTGGTTGAACCCGGTGCAAATAAAAGAAGCCCTGCGGCGCGTCGCGATCGGCGGTCCTAGGTGAAAGCTGACATGTGTGTCAGAGCGGACCCGTTTGAGAGCAGACTCTATGTATTAGAGAGGAGGGCTCGGCTCTTCGAGTCTCTGTCGGCCCCAGTGCCGAATTGGTAACGCCTCTGTATATATGCTGTACATAAACCTTGTTTAACTCACCGTCGTCTCGTCCCCTCGTCTATAAGCTCGCGCAGAAGCAGTCACGAGCTGAGAAACCTACGCTACCAAACGGCAGGTGACCTTTCCGGCGGAGTTCGAAGCAGTGGCGCCTTCGGGACCGTGTTGGCGTCGCCGTCGTTCGAAACAGTGGTTGCAGCGGTGAGATTCGTAGCCCCCTTCGTAACGTCGTCGGAGGTGCGCTTCGCAACAGTCGTCACCTTTCGTTTCTTTCTTACTTTCTCTCTCTATTTTTCAGAATAAAACGAAAACATTACTTCCTTGATGGTCTTCTGGGCTAAAATCTGTGATGAAACAGCTTGACTAAGGCCCAAAAGACCAGTTACATGGCAACAAGTGACAGCTAAAAATTTTTGCACCAAAAATGTACAAGTCATGATCACACATGGTAGACAAAATATTTACAAAAACAAAGCGTATAACAATACCTGTACAAACGTATAAGGTAAATATTCGGATGAACACATTTCTAATAACGAACAAACAATAACGAAACACTTAAATTTATTTACAGAAAAAAACGTAATACTGAAAGTACAAGAAAAACATACAGCAATAGCACACCTGTAAATTTGGCAGTGCGCTACACAAAACAACAATGTCCACCCAATATATTAAAAAATCATGGTAGCTAATCATACATAAGGGTATACAGTGAAATGTAGTAGAGCATGAATAAATAATTGAAACCTATGAGTACACTAATAATTCAAAAATAATTCAAGTAATGTCTTTAGCGCCGGTTTATATATATGTTTTTTTGCTTGTTAAGTGTACATGGGAAGTTAAATTTCAACGACTGAAATTTATTGTCAGTGCGAAAGCGCGGTGTAAGCCAGCCTCCAACATACCGAGTATTGATAGCGTGACTGCCGCGTTGAAGTGCAGCCATGAACTCGATTAATTGTTTACATGAAGAAGAACATATGTAAAAAGATTGCAGAAGGCGGAACTCATACATATATTGGATTTTAAATATAAAGTAGTCACGAAAACATGTCGATGTCGGTTATAAATAACCAGTGTTGGCAATGTGCCGGACAGCTTTCTTCTGCAAAAGCAATACTTTGTTGACGTTGCATTGAGTTGTAGGAAGCCAAACCAGACTGAAATAATGTATGTTTGAAAGAAAGAGTGCTGAATACATGCTGAGTTTTATTTGTGGAGGGAGAATTTCACGACATCCTGACAGAGCTGCCACTGTAAAAGAAAGTTCCTTGCATAAATGACATACATGAGAGTCCCAACTTGAATGAGATGAAAACATTACACCAAGAATTTTACGTTCTTCTACTTCATTTATTTTCAGTCTGCACAAAAAATAGCTTGTTTAATGTCCAGAATCTTATTCCTAGCTCAAAATATCATTGCATTCGTTTTTTATGTTTAATGTTAAGTTTATTTGATACAGACCACGATGCAATATTTCAAAAGAAACGAATGCAACGTTCCACCAATGTATCGGTCTCTGCATCTGAAAACAAGACTGTAGCAACCTCAGCGTATAATATAAACTTTACCGACTTGTTGATATTCACAATATCATTGATAAAAACATTCAAAAGAAGGGGCCTTAATACACCTCCTTGCGGGACACCTCTACTGACAGGCAATGAAGATGAGTGATGGTTACCTAAACACACATATTGTGAATTCTCTGCTAAATATGATTTTAATAAAGCCAGGGGAGTGCCTCGAACGCCATAGATTTCTAAGTTATAAAGTAGCGGGCTATGGTCAATGGAATCAAAAGCTTGAGGGTAATCAACGAACAAACCTTATGTATATAGCTTGTTTTTCATGCTCTCTAAATAATTTCTTTTAGCCCTGACAAAGCTAACTCCGTAGACATTCCAATACGGAAACCAAACTGAGCGTCGTTTATAATGTCAACTTTAGTAAGAAAGTTGGATAATCGGGAGTGTAGCATTTTTTCAAAACCCTTAGCAAACACCCGAATAATCGATATTGAGCTATTGTTCTCCAGCAAGCTTTTGTCACAACCTTTAAACAGAACAGAAAAAATGAGAGCGCTTGACATCACTGGAAAATTCGCCCGACTCTACCACTAAATAAATAGATACACAATACTGGGACTAAATGCTCTGAAACAGATTTTATGGCAACGATCTGAAAATGTTAAAATTATCAATATCTCACGCCCTACTGTTTTTAAGATTCATAAGTGTTCTGAAACTTCTGGTTCGTCTGCCGGGTTAAGAAATAGGCTTTCAGCATTTCTAATAATTCAGCTATCGATTTGCAGGGTATTAATAATTAAATAATAACCAGTCATGCAGCGTAGATACAATGAATGATAATCTGACGAGTATCATTACGGAGTGTGCAGTGGAAGTTGGAGGCAGGGTAGTAAGACAGGACACTGGCAAGCTTTCCCAGGAAACGAAGAACCTAATTAAGAAGCGTCAAATCATGAAAGTGTCAAGTACAACAGACAAAATAGAACTGGCAGAGCTTTCGAAGTTGATTATTAGGCGTAAAGTATGCGATGTAAGAAGGTATAACATGGAGAGAATTGAACACGCTCTGAAAAACGGAGGAAGTGTCAAGGCATTGAAGAGGAAACATGGGATAGGCAAAAGTCGGATGTATGCACTGAGGGACAAAGAAGGCAAAATAACTACCAATATGGATAGGATAGTTAAAATAGCGGAGGAGTTTTACAGAGATCTGTACAGTAGCCGAGACAACCACGACCTTAATACTATATGAACTAGCAGTAACCCAGATTACACCCCACCAGTAATGATAGAAGTCAGAAAAGCTTTGGAGAGCATGCAAAGAGGCAAAGCTGCTGGTGACGATCAGGTAACATCAGATCTGCTGAAAGATGGAGGACAGATTGTGTTAGAAAATCTAGCCACCCTGTTTACGAGGTGCCTCCTGACGGGAAGAGTACCAGAGTCTTGGAAGAACGCTAACATCATCTTAATACATAAGAAAGGAGATGACAAGGACTTGAAGAATTACAGGCCGATCAGCTTGCTCTCTGTAGTATAAAAGATATTTACAAAGGTAATTGCTAACAGAGTAAAGAAAACATTAGAATTCAATCAACCAAAGGAACAAGCAGGATTTCGAACAGGCTACTCAACAATTGACCACATTCATACTATCAATCAGGAAATAGAGAAATGCTCAGAGTATAACCAACCACTATACATAGCCTTCATAGATTACGAGAAGGCGTTTGATTCAGTAGAAACATCAGCCGTCATGCAAACACTGCGGAATTAGGGCGTAGATGAAGTATATATAAACATTCTGGAAGAAATCTACAAGGGATCAACTGCTACCATAGTGCTTCATAAAGAAAGCAACAGAATACCAATCAAGAAGGGTGTAAGGCAGGGGGACACAATTTCCCCAATGCTATTTACCGCGTGCTTACAGGAGGTTTTCAGAAGCCTAGAATGGGAACAGTTAGGGATAAGAGTCAATGGAGAATACCTTAGTCACCTGCGCTTCGCCAATGACATTGCATTGCTGAGTAACTCAGGGGACAAATGGCAACTCATGATTACGGAGTTAGACAAGGAGAGCAGAAAGGTGGGTCTTAAAATTAATCTGCAGAAAACGAAAGTAATGTACAACAACCTCGGCAAGGAGCAGCGCTTCGAGATAGGTAATAGTGCACTTGAAGTTGTAAAAGACTATGTCTACTTAGGGCAGGTAATAACCGCAGAGCCGAACTACGAGATTGAAGTAACTAGAAGAATAAGAATGGGGTGGAGCACATTCGGCAAGCACTCTCAAATTATGACAGGTAGATTGCCACTATCCCTCAAGGGGAAGGTATATAACAGCTGTATCTTGCCGGTACTTAGCTACGGAGCAGAAACCTGGAGACTTACAAAGAGGGTTCAGCTTAAATTGAGGACGACGCAGCGAGCAATGGAAAGAAAAATGGTAGGTGTAACCTTAAGAGACAAGAAGAGAGCAGAGTGGATTAGGGAACAAACTTGGGTTAAGGATATCATAGCTGAAATCAAGAAGAAGAAATGGACATGGGCAGGGCATGTAGCGCGTAGACAGGATAACCGCTGGTCATTAAGGGTAACTGACTGGATTCCCAGAGAAGGGAAGCGGGTTAGGGGGAGACAGAAGATTAGGTGGGCAGATGAGATTAAGAAGTTTGCGGGTATAAATTGGCAGCAGCAAGCACAGGACCGGGTTAACTGGCGGAACATGGGAGAGGCCTTTGTCCTGCAGTGGACGTAGTCAGGCTGATGATGATGATGATGATGATGAATAATTGGTGGCATACCAGAAGTGAAATACCTATTTAAAGAATCAGCGAGCATCGCCCCACCTAATACACGAATGTTTAACGTGATTTCATGCGGCATGAAATCTACCTTGTGGCGCCCTTAAACACTGTTTATTGCTTTCTAAGCTGCACCGGGGTGCCTTGTACAGATACCAGAAAACAACTTTCCATATTTTGCTATCTTTGCTATTTGAAGAATGATGTTTAGTTTATTTCTGAAAGCTTTATACTGCTGTAGTAATTCTTCTTTCGATTTCAGGAATGCATGGAAAAGCCTAATTTTTCGGTTTATCAAACGCCTAATAGGAATTGCGACCCAAGTTTTGGGTATTTTCTTTGACGGTTAAAATATTTTAAAAATAAAATGAGTGAGGTGGATGTTTGCAAAACATTCTATAAATTTTAAGTACGCTTCATGAACATCTATAAGCATATAAACTAAAGACCAGTCATGCATGCTAACAGCACGCTTGCAGTGATTCATTAGTGATTTTTTGCATTTGTACAGCCTGATGTGGATGTTTCTTCACTGTTTTTGAGGATTTATATTGCATGAACACTGGGCAGTGTTCAGTTATGTCTCGTAATCATCATGTCTAAGAATGATGAAGCGGTCACTGTGATACGAGTTGGCGTTGATATAAGATTTTTAAATCCATATGAATGAAGCCGTATGAGGCCGTATAGGCCTCATCTGTGCTCCTAATCTCACTGAGCTCTATTAATACCCATTTAACCCCCTCTGGCTCCTCGAATAGTACAGCTAGACTTCCCTCACTAAATAAGGTTCTAGCGTTAAACGTTGCCAAGGTCAGGTTCCAATGGCGGACTGTCCGGATCCAGAGATTCTTAGCACCCACTGCAGCGTTCCAGATCTGACCGCCACTGTGGTCAGTTGCTTCGCAGCTGCTGGGGAATGAGGGCCGTGAGTTATTTGACGTATGCACGTGGAAGGTAGTGGCTAGATACTGCAGCAGGTTGGCCAATCCTTCTCTGGTGAGGGAGTGCGTTCCCTGCTGTGGTTACCAGTGAGGCCGCATCCCAGGTATCTTAATGCAGTTCCATCACCACGAGGATTTTTTTATCCGGTTGAGAACTGCGTGGCACCGGGATTTGAGCCACTGACATTTTGCATGCAAGGTGGATGCTGTAACCACTAAGGCACCGCCACATCTTTCAGATGGAGGTTTTCAGAAGCCTAAATTGGGAACAGTTAGGGATAGGAGTTAATAGACAGTACCTTAGTAACCTGCGCTTCGCCGATGATATTGCATTGCTCAGTAACTCAGGGGACGAATTGCAACTCATGATTACGGAGTTAGACAAGAAGAGCAGTAAAGTGGGTCTTAAAATTATTCTACTGAAAACGAAAGTAATGTACAACAACCTCGGAAGAGAGCAGCGCTTCGAGATAGGTAATAGTGCACTTCAAGTTGTAAAAGACGGTGTCTATTTAGGGCAGGTAATAACCGCAGAGCCGAACCACGAGATTGAAGTAACTAGAAGAATAAGAATGGGGTGGAGCACATTTGGCAAGCCCTCTCAAATTATGACATGTAGATTGCCACTATCCTTCAATAGGAAGTTATATAACAGCTGTATCTTGCCAGTACTTAGCTACGGAGCAGAAACCTGGAGACTTACAAAGAGGGTTCAGCTTAAATAGAGGACGACGCAGCGAGCAATGGAAAGAAAAATGGTAGGCGTAACCTTAAGAGACAAGAAGAGAGTGGATTAGGGAAAAAACAGGGGTTAAGGTTATCATAGTTGAAATCAAGAAGAGGAAATGGACATAGGCCGGGCATGTAGCGTGCAGACAGGGTAACCACTGGTCATTAAGGCTAACTAACTGGACTTCTAGAGAAGGCAAGCGGGTTAGGGCAGACAGAAGGTTGGGTTGGCAGACGAGATTAAGAAATTTGCGGGTATAAATTGGCTGCAGAAAATACAGGACCTAAATAACAGGTGAAACATGGGGAGGCCTTTGTCCTGCAGTGGACATAGTCAGGCTTATGATGACGATAATGAATGAAGGTACGATATGAACTTGCACGTGTTTCTAGTGTCTTCCATGAGGTTTATATTGTAATCACTACCACACAAAAATCAATATTTATTTGAGTTGATAAAGTTTAAGAAAGACTAAAAAATTTACGAAAATGGATGTTGTTGCTATTTGGTGGACGGTAAATAGCAGAAACAGTGTCTGAGTGAGTTTTACGTGTTAAAAACTCAAAATCATCCGTAATCACACAAAAAAATGGAAACCAGTTCGTGGGTCCAATAGGCTTCAAAGAAAGTGCAAACGCCCCCTCCTCGACGATTCGGGTGATTAACAAAAAAGCGAGAGTAACCATCCACGCTAAGCATATCACAGCCATCGTGCTACCATGTCTCAGTCATCATGATTATGCCAAACTTACACGAGAACTGAATAATAAAGACTGCGATGACGTCTTTTTTTTGCCAACTGCGGAACGTGCATTCAAATGTAAAGCAGTGTTCTGCAATCGACAATGTTGCGAAATATTTTGTGGTAGAGCAAGGTTATGGTAGTTCATTGTGACCCTCTTTTTTCTTTTTTGTAAATTTGCAAGACGTGATACCTTTAGTTAATTTTTTTCAAGATCAGCTTCGCAAGATATCTGCGCGGCATCAGAATCATCAGATTTCCGCGCGAACAATTTACCACTGAAAGACCAGACAGACTTCCTGTGCTTTTCATGCATGTGTTTTACTGTCATGCCTAGAAGGCGCTTCAGAGCAGGACAGAGATGCTCGTTAATATAGATCTGCGCAGAGTCTGAAATACCGATGTCATTGTTGCGGATGCGCATTTTTTTCCTTTCCTTAGTACAAGATCTCACTTTGCCCTAAACTTAAACAGAGCTATAACGTTACTGCGGTCCGGATTTCGGGTCGGCACCCGATGACAGGTTTCTATGTCAGATTCCTCAACAGGCTCATCAATAGCCTCACCAATTCTCGAAAGGACACTCAGAACATCCTCATTTTGTTCTTTTCACAGAACCTGAATTTCGTTGTTTGAGTTCCTGGAATACTGATCTAGGTGAACCAGCCCTCGCTCTAGGTCCCCTGTATGAGTCTCAAGGGTCTAGCATTTCACCTGCCGTTCCTCGTTTCTGGTGGTCAACTCAGCACTTTTTGGCTACTGCGGCAGTGAGCTGGCTTTCCAAATCCTCAGTAGTTGAATGAGAAAACTCAAAACTCTGAGCATAGTGCGCTGCTAAGTTCGAAATTCACGCATTTCATTTCTGAGTTCCCTCTCAAATAACTCTCACGGTATATTCATTTCCTGTTTAAACTCATGTCTTAGTTTTGAGAGATCGTTCTTGACGTCTTCCTTATTCTTTTCGATATCTTTCGACATCACAAAAAGGAAATATGGGTAACAGAATATCCCAAGCACGAGAGAAATATAACAGAAATGATGCTGCTTGGTATCAGCAACAATATCTCTTTGAAACTATAAACGGAAACAGTAAAGTCTTTGCGCCAACCTTCAACAAGAAATGTGGAAAATACCTTAGATGATGTGAACTCACTTCGCCACTGCTTCCAAAAAAGTCGCCGATGCTTGAAACGATGCTTTTATAGCCGTCGCACTCGCGCACCAACTCTGACGCAGCCGCTGTCAACGCCCCCTTGTGCTCCACGAAGTCGGTGAAAATCGGCTGACACGTTTCCAACTGCCCAGGAGGAACGGATGCGCCATGCAGTCTGCACAGAAGTGATCTGCGGCAACAAATGCATAAAATGCCTTATATGAAGCGAACACAGTTGGCCACTGCTGGCTGTCTACCTGTCTGTATGCATGCAATAACCACCTCACAGCACATACACGGAGTGAATGATCATGAGTGGGGCGAAGCTTCGGATTGCGTTATCGGCTAACCATGAATCATCTGTAAGCCACGTCGGTCCTTCGTCTGTCTGCCTGTCTCTCTCACGCAGGGATGGACGGACGAACAGACGCATGGGCGAACGCAGGGACGGATGCATGGACGAATAGACGCACAAATTAACGAACGGATAGGTGCACGGGCGGAGAGATGGAAGAACGCACGCATGCACTGACATACCCTTCAAACATCGGCCATACAGGACATCAGCCATACCCTTCCAAATGGCACACTAATTCTCGCTCTTTGTAGGGGAGACACCTTTTGCTCCAACGTTGTTCAGTCTTTTGAATTGCTCAATATCCAGGATACGTTTTACTAGCATTTTATTTCGCAAAATTGACGCCTTGTTCGATGCAATTAGTTCGGCCTACCGGGATGTGAATTTATCAAGCGACCTGCTAAAAAAATCAACGCTATTACTGAGTAAAAAGTTATCAGCAAGACCGAAATCATTTAGTTTCTGTTTGACCTTAGAGCCAATTTCGAACATCAGAAAACCCATAATCGCAGTGGAATGTTGATACAATCATTCAATTTTTAGCAAGTTCATAGCGTGAATGTGGCCTGACGTAGCACAGATGTGGACACGTTAGGCAGATATGAGCAATGAAATTTTAGCAGTTGCGGCCTATTTTGCTTAAACTCACCAGTGAAAAAGGTGCACGTAACCATTCTGTAAGTACAGGCTCACAGTCTATGGTGAATCACTCGAGCCCCAAGAGCTGCTGCCAAATGGTCCAGGTGCCTTAGACGCCTTTACATGATTTTCCAGGTAAATAGCTACTGTATCGCGCGTACTGGCATTCATGGATGTCGTTGAATCAGCAGCACGTGTTCACAGCATGCCACCTAATAGTCCGTAGATAAGCAGTAGGTGATCCACTAAATCCCGAGTTGCGTCACTACTGCTCCTGAAAGTACAACCACACAGTTTTAGGTCATGCATGCCAGCCACAAAATCTGCTGCCAGGTGGTCCGGCAAGGTGCCGAGGACGCCTCTATAGCCTTACAATTGCGAAGCATTTCTTAGAGAACTTCGGTGACTTTGAGCGTATCTATCTATCTATCTATCTATCTATCTATCTATCTATCTATCTATCTATCTACCCGCTTACGACTTTTAGCTCTCCTGGGAGTTTAGATAGTGGTATGCATACCAAACTTGGTATGCCATAACATTACTGTACTGCGAGCATAAATGACCAGCCATAACATTAAAATTATAGCAAGTATATCATGAACGTAAAAATTTACTTTCAATGTATTGCTGCTAATGTGGTAATTTCATTCACATGACATGTTGCAAAACTGGTATGGCATGACAAGACTGCATGGCGAGCACAAGCGACAGACCCTAACACAAAAATCATGACATGCGTGTCATGTAACAACATGACTACATTCCACACTTATGATGCCCTCGCGGCCGCTTCGCTAGCTTCACATACACCCAATTTGGAATTACGGGACGTGAATGGATGATGAACGTACGTGACTGGTGTAAACATAATAGTTATGAGATGCGTATCATGTAACAACAAACAACATGACCACATGCCTCGCTCACGAGGCGCTCGCGGTCGTTTCGCTAGCTTCACATATATCAAGTTTGGTATTAGTGGACGTGAATGGATGACGAAGGTATGTAAAGGGTGTAAATATGATAAGCATGGGATGCGTGTCATGTAGCAACATGACTAAATGTCACACTCATGATGCGCTCGTGGCCGTATCACTACCTTAACGAATGCCAAATTTGGTATTACCGTCGCGTGAATGAATGACAAAGGTATGTGACTGGTAGAGACATGATAATCATGAGATACGTATCATGTAAGAACATGAGTGCATGCCACAATCTAGGCACCGGCACAGTTCGACGTGACCAAGACCGCGTGCGCGCCGGCTGTTCGTCTCGTCGCGTCACTCCGGCGATGCCACGCCAGGCAGCGATTTGCCTGGTTTGCTTTGACGCATGCGCGTTTGAGCGTGCCCGGCGTCCCTCGATCACGAAGAGAGGCCGACGCAGTGCTGTCTGGGAAGAGCTGAGTAACGTCATCGGCGTAAAATGCAGCTTGCTGCATTTCGCGTCAGTTGCTGCCGGGCTGCGCTGACTGATGCTGGTCGCGCCAGTTGCACCAGGCTTCAGACTATAAAGTTCTCGCTTGTTGCTAACGGACTCTGGTCGCGCCAGCCACGCATGGCGTTGGGCTATAGAGTTCTCGTGTTTTCCTGTCATAGCGTCGCTTCACCCAGCGAGCACGCTCGTTGACGTTATGTCGGAGTATATTGGGCCCTTCACGATGCGCTCGCAGCCGTTTCACTAGCCTCAATTATACCTAATTGGGTGCTTTGCGACGTCGGTGGATGACGAAGGTATGTGACTGGTGCAATAATGACATTCATGACAAGCGTGCCGCGCCTTGCAAGAAAATGACAACACACCACGCTCATGATGCGCTCGCGGCCGTTTCGCTTGCATATACGAAACTACCAAATTTGATATCCCAAAACATGAATGAACGAAGAAGGTAAATGACACGTCCAAACATGATAATCAATATATGCATGTCATGTAGAGTATGACTACACGCTACACTCATAACGTTCACGCGGCCGTTTCACTAGTTTCACATATATCAAACTTGGTATCAGATGAAGTAAATAGATGACGACGTTAAATGAGAAACAGTTTGGTTAGCAAAGTTTCTATGAACTCCCCCGTTTTTTAAGAAGAGGGATGGCCCAACCAATGTATATATATTCTTCACGTAACTGCAGAATGATAATTGCTGATATTACCGTCCCCTTGGCGACGGAGTCGTTCGTGTACACATGAATGTAGCTTTGGTACCTGTCGAAAATGCAGATGATGCGATGCCGCTTCGCCGCTTCGTGCTTTGTGTGAAATCTTTCTATTGACGTTTCAAAATTTGGTAGCTAATGCAGCCAAGGCGGTATACAGAATAGGTCCAGTAGCCAATGTGTCGACAGGAGAAGCCGTCAAAGATACTGTAGGTGCACACGGTGTATTCATGCTCCAGCATGGTTCCCGGTGTTTTATATAAGTGGATGTGAAGGGCGTTGCGTGACTAAGCGAAAGAGGAACCGACAAGTCTCCATATTTTGAATTAATGTAGAGTTGGGTTTTCTTGCCTCTGCCCGCTGTCGGAAAACTTGATGTTCTTTGTGGAACCTCAGACAAATGTGCAAGCTTCGAGCTTGTTACATCTTAGAGGTGTTCTGGAAAACTGTCGTGCAGTAGGCAACTTGAAAAATTGAATTGCTGCACAAACTTGAAGAAAAAAACCAGAGAGACAGGAAAGAGTGCAGCACTTTTTCTGCACTCTTTCCTGTCTCTCTGGTTTTTTTCTTCAAGTTTGTGCAGCAATTCAATTTTTCAAGTATGAACCAACTAGTCTGCAAAAAAGTATTGCTTCAGTAGGCAAACTTTTGTCGGGTAAGTTTACAATAGACGTGGAGCAGTTTCGCTGAAGTACCACTCCAGTTGGTGCCAGTTATGCGGCGTATAACATAAATGGTGCAGTACACTTGATTTTTAGAACGGCATTATGCTCACTCCATCTTAGTTGACAGTCTAAGGTAACACCAAGAAATCAATGCTTTCGTGCAATTTCGATTCTCTAGACATCCACAAAAAAAGTTCAAGTTTCTCACTTTCTTTCTTTCTCACGGCAGAACAACCAATTTGGCCTGTGAAATCTGCATGCCTCACTCTTTCTCCCTGCTTGACTGAACTATGACATTTCATTTATGAATGAAAAAACGTTGTAGTAAACCAGTATCAAAAACTAAAGAATAAATTCGTGCGCAGAGAATTGAAGTGAAAATCGAAGCCCGAACAAGAAAATATATCTGTGGCCCTCACAATTCCAAATTCTGACGACAAAAGCAAAACCTTATTAGAAAATAAATTGCCACGTTGACGGAGAAGTACCCTCAGAAGTTACCGTTCGAGTGAGCACCAAGATTTCGCCGGCGAATTACGTACCACTGCGCTTAGTTCTAAGCAAAATTAAATTGATACAGATAAATTTCCATACTAAAATCTGTCAGAAAAACATCATTTTCAATCATCAGTGACATCTATATTTACTGTCTGCACCCTAAAAATATTTTTTACTTGCGTTTGTCCCTGGGCTGCACTTCACAGCCTTCTCATTAGAAGAATGGAAACGATTCATTTTGCGGCTTTAAAGATTTTTTAAAGATATATTTTAAAGATTGCGTCAAAGATATTTTGGTGCGAAGTTTTCCTGGTGTTATTTCTGTTAGTTCTATCCCTACCACTGTCCAAAGAATTGGGGTTTACTGCATAGAAGGGAACTAAATACCTGCACCCACAATAATGGAACAACTAGTCCGCCTGTATCGCACTCGCGTAGGAACAGTGAGGAGTGCCTAAATTTATGCCTTAGTTTCTTCTGTGCGTCGCCCGCTTGTTGACTTCTTTGCTAGCCACTGCGTTGGTGGGTAGTGTAACGCGACACAAGCATGATACTTCATAACTACACAATGTACATTTAACACAGAGAAAAAAATGAATATAACGTACAAGGTCGGATCCGCCACCGACAAGTGAGATACATTGATCTCAATGGAAGCTAATGTGGAAACTGTAGGGTAGTTCTAAAAAAAAAACCTAACGCAAGACTCAATACTAATAGACATATTTTTGATGCTAGGTGTGTCGCAGTGGGCAAGACATCAGCACAATCGAATTATATGAGCAATGCGTTGCCGGATACTGTGCGAACAGCATACTCCACCAACGACAGAAACAAAAAAACGTACACTTTTTTTACTTAAAGGCTTTATTTAGCTTCATCAAAAGTAGCCAATTCGTTTGGAACAATTCATCAAAAATGCTGACGTATTCAGTAACGCATACGCAAGCATTGCATCACTTAGGTATCAAATAGGCGATCCTGAAAGGCCTTAATTTAATAATTAAAAATGGTGTTTTGGGCGTTTAAATTAGGGAGGCGAAACAAAATTTTGCGCCTCCAACGTCATAAATAAACCTCCAGTAATTCAAAAGAATATAAATTGCTTCAAACAAAGATGTGTGTGACCTCTATCTCTCAGTTTATTCTGTATCAATGTTAGTCAATTGTCTACTCTCTGATCAAAGTGCTTATGGATGTCTTTGTTTTTTTGCATAGCTGGGGAAATCAGAGCAGGAGCATCTAAAGAGACCATTAAAAGACTAGAATGGAAAAATGCCACCAACAGAATGTGCTCTCGTATAGGATGCTACTAATGTGGCCCGGTCGACTCGCGTAGAGCCAATTTATGCCTAGGCGGTGAATGACTTACAATGTACATCTCAAATCACACAAAAAAATATTTTCCTCTGATAGCTCTTACGGTATTGTATTCTCAAAGTACTCAAACTATGTGAACGTGGCGCTGCGCGAGCCGGCTCCTGTCATTTCGATCCCGCTAGCGGTTGTCTTTCAGCAGTTTATTGAACTAGAGGACTCTGTTTTGCCACATAGATTTCCAGACAGTCAATGTTCCTAGCAATAAGAGTAGCAGTCGCACAACCTACCCGAAAGCAAAACACGAGGTCATGTATAGGCTTCATAATGGCAGCGAATTCAAAAATGAGCACTTCTATGCAAGTGTCGAAATTTATGAAAAAATAGCAGAATAGGTTGTTAGGCACTATAAAACGACATAATATTCCTTCTTAACCTCTATATTCTGCTCATATATAATAGTAGCGCAAGAACGATGGAAACAAACTGCATTTACTTAGCATTCACATGAGGCAACGTGCAATAGAGATTTTCTGAGTAGCATTGATGAGTTGCACTTTCTGACGTGCAACTGCATTGGCAGATATGCAATATCAGCGTCAAATGAGACCGGAACAGCGACAACCATTCGCGAAGACGTTGTGCATACCATTGATTTATTAATGTGAACATTCACGCATATATGAGCACGGCTGCCACACAGGATGTGCGCTTGTCCAAAGTGATAAGTGGATGGCGCGCACTATATCAACGTGAACGCTTGCCGTGGTTCGGGTTTCACTTGACGTTGATAGTACATCTGTATCTGTTTTCCTCAATCGTATTACAGAAATGGTTAAAAGAGACACTGTGAAACAAGTGATCGGTATTGATGCCTTTAACGCAGGCTTGGGATGCGGTGTCTGGCGGCATTGCCGTAAAGGATATTCCACAGGCACATCATTAGCGCCACCGCTTGGACTTCTTACATATGCAATAAAATGTCCTCTTGTTTTCTATATGAGTTATTTTGTCTAGAAGTGAACAATCTGCGTGGAATATATAGGAATGATATGGCATCTTTGCGCAAACATCGGGACTCCAAGAATGACTTGGTGGTGCAACTGGTCCTTCTATTTGTTTTTGTACAGCACTTCTATATGCCCGGCACTACATGGTAATTTGGGCCATCTGGCCTAGGCGCACTCATTTTTACATAACTGCTCATTGCGCTATGAATATGCGAAGCCTTGGTGTGCATCTGTGCTTTTGTTGAGCAGTGCAAATACAGACTTTTTTTGCAGGCTGATTGTTACTTTCTGATAAAAACTACTCCCAGTGGGAATATGAATGGATGTTTATTTTGAGTCAGTAATAGATGAAGAAGAAAATGAAAGATAATAGGATGTTAAGATGGTTTACAAAAGGAAAGATGATAAGATGACTGCCAAAATATTCAACACTGTATAGCGTGAATATTTGCTCTCTCGAAAGACCTAGTTTTCGTCTTGCCTATAGGGGCAAAGTATTGGTTGTCCGCCCCAGTGGATCAGCGGTTATGGTGCTCGGCTGCTCACTTGAAGTTGCGGGTTGGATCCTGGTCGCAGCGGTTGTGTTTCCATGGTGCTGTGGAATGTATGTGAGAGGTAAAGAACACTATAGAAGATCAATGTTTCTAGAGCTCTTCTGTACGGCAACTAACATAACTATATCGTGATATTGTTACGTAAAATCTTATGGATCATTATAAATATTATTTGACAGATGAAGAAAGCATATAATGAAAGTGTCGTTCTTCATCACATCAACACTTCATCATCTTCAACACTTCATCAGACGAGCGTCTCTGTAATGGCGTTTCTTTCACAATCATAAGCGGCGAGTACTAAAGCGTAGTGTTTTTATTGAGCAGCTGCAAAAAAACAGCCACCATAATACCGGTAAATTTTGCACTATCAAGAGAAAGCAACAAAGTATTCGAAACTTCATTCACATCAAATGGATTTGCAATGCATGAGAAACACAGATTTGCGTGAAATGGGTATCCTGCGTTAAAAATTCATCATCATTAGCCTGACTAAGTCCACTTCAGGACGAAGACCTCTTCCATGTTCCGCCAGTCAACTCGGCCCTGTGCTTGATGCTGCCAAATTATACTCGCAAGCTTCTTAATCTCACCTGCACTCTTAAAACCTTCTGTCTCCCCTTAACAAGCTTTCCTTCTCTGGGAATTCAGTTCGTTACCCTTAATGACCAGCGGTTATCCTGTCTACGCGCTACATGTCCGGCCCATGTTCATTTCCTCTTCTATAATATTTTTAACTATAATATCCCTAACCCCGGTTTGTTCCCAAATCCACCCTGCTCTCTTGTTGTCTCTTAAGGTTACCCGTACCGTTTCCATTGCTCACTGCTTCTTTCTCAACTTAAGCTGAGCTCTCCTTTTAAGTTTTCAGGTTTCTGTACCGTAGCTAAGTACCGGCACGATGCAGATGTTATACACCTTCCTTTTGAGGAATAGTGGCAATACACCTTTCATGATATGATAGTGCTTGCCAAATGTGCTCCACCTCATTTTTATTGTTCTAGTTGCTTCAAGCTTGCCGTTCGGCTCCGCGGTTATCACCTGTCCTAAGCAGACATAGTCTTTTGCAACTTCAAGTGCACAATTACCTGCCTCGAAGCGCTGCTCTCTTCCGAGGTTGTTGTACATTACTTTCGTTTTGTGGTGAATAAACCTAAGACCTGCCTTTCTGCTCTGCTTGTCTAACTCCATATTTATGAGTTGCAATTGGTCCCCTGAGTTACAGAGCAGCGCAATGTGATCGGCGAAGCGCAGGTTGCTAAGGTACTCTCCCTTAACTCTCAACCCCAATATTTCCCACTCTAGGCCTCTGAAAGAATCCTGTAAGCATGCGGTAAATACCATTGGGGAGATTGTATCTCCTTGCCTTTTACACTCTTCTTGATTGGTATTCTGTTGCTGTATTTATTAAGCACTATGGTAGCCGTTGATCGCCTGTAGATTTCTTCTAAGATGCTTATATATGCTTCGTCAACGATCTGATTCCGCAGTGTCTGCGTGACTGCTGATATTTCATATCTACTGAATCAAACGCCTTCTCGTATGTATAGTCGTTGGCTATATTCTGAGCATTTCTCTATTAAATTATAGTTAGTATGAATGTGGTCAATTGTGGCGTGGTCTGTTGGAAATCCTGCTTGTTTCTTTGTTTGAGTGAATTCTATTTTCTTAATTTTGTTAGCATTTACCTTTGTAATTATCTTGTATACTACGGAGAGCCAGCTGATCGGCCTGTATTTTTCAAGTCCTTATCTTCTTTTTTATGTATTAGGATGGTGTTAGCATTCTTCCAAAATTCTGGTATTCTTCTCATGAGGAGACACCTCGTAAACAGGGTGGTTAGTTTTCCTAACACAAATGGTCCTCCATCTTTCAGCAAATCCAATGTTACCTGATCCTCACCAGAAGCTTTGCTTCTTTGCATGTTTTCCAAGGCTTTTATGACTTCTTCTACTATTACTAGTGGGGTGCCATCTGTATTACTGATAGCTCTTATAGTAAGGTCGTGGTTGTCCTGGTTAATATACAAAGCTCTGTAAAACTCCGCTCTTTCAGCTATCCTGTTCACATTGGTAGGTATATTGCCTTTCTTGGTTTTAGTGCATACATCCGAATTTTACCTATCCCAAGTTTCCTCTTCATTTATTCAGTTATTTATTTATTTATTTATTTATTTATTCAAAATACCTTACAGACCCAACAGGGCATTGTTGTAGGGGGAGCACAAAAAAATACATACACGAATTCGTAGAATTTCCATACAAACAATAACATGAACTAATTGTCAATTATTATGCGAGTCCTAAAGTCCTAAGAAGAATAACAATGAGAAAATAATAATAATAATTTTAATAGGAATACAACGGCAATAAACATCAAATGAGTATACGCGTGAGTGAATGACGTAAAACAAGTTAAAAAACAAGCACAAATTGTGAAAAGACTTTACATTATTCAAAATGAAAATCACTTAATGAAACACAACAGAACTGAATGGCATGTTAGTATTGAAATCATCAAACAAAATAAGTTTAAAGTAAGAGAAAAAAAAGCGAGATACTAGTAGTGAATAAACGCGTAGGTGCCGATTTTGATATGAATAAAACGAGCAGTTAATCCTGGAAATGGGTGAGTAGAAGGTGCCGGAATTTTTCCCGATTGCGTTCAGCTACGATTTCATCTGGAAGACTTCCACATGCGGATGACACGGGGGAGTGCAGATGAGTTAAAAATGTAAGTTTTACCGTATATGCGTGTGAACGAACGATGAATAATTAGTCTCTGTCATGTGAATGCAGATATTTGCAATGTCATTGATAATGGCCTTGTTTCACGTACGTATTTATGAAAGAATGAAAGAAGGTTTAGATCACGTCGGCTGCTCAAAAGGGAAAGTGATAAGTTTTTTTAATTTGTGTTATGCTTGCGCTATGATCGTAGCTTTGCGAGATGAATCTAGCGGCTCTATTCTGGATCGATTCCAGCATGTTAGTTTAATAGCTGTAATGAGGGGACCAAACTGCAGAAGCGAATTCTAGCTGAGGGCTAACAAATGTTACGTAAGCTAAAGCACGTATATTTGTGAGCGTCTTACGTAGAATGTGGCGTATGTAGTCTAATGATCGTGAGGCGCCACTGCAGATGTTGGTGATGTTGGTAGTCCAAGAAAGGTTAGATGTTAAGGTTACACCTAAATATTTAAAAAAGTCAACACTAGATACGGGATTGCCATTAATAAAGTAAAAAACTCATAGTTAGCATGTTTGCGAGAGAAGGACATTACTTTACATTTACTTGAATTAAGGGATATAGCCAACTATTGCACCAATTGCAGATGAGGTCGAGGTTGTTTTGGATTACTATGTGATCACAAATACTAGTTATTGCTCGGTAAATTATATAGTCATCAGCAAAAATGCGCACTTGTGAGGATAAAAACTTGGTAAGTCATTAATATAAATAAGAAAAAGCAGTGGACCGAGAACACTCTCTTGCGGCACACCAGAACGAACGTATGAAAGTGAGGATGAAAAATCATTAACAATGATGAATTGCTGCCATTTAGTAAGAAAGTTCCGTATCCATGAAAGAGTTGATGAATCTATACACAAAGAAGATAGTTTAGAGAGTAGGCGGCTGTGAGCAACACGATCGAAAGCTTTGGAAAAATCCAGAAAAAGACAGTTAATTTGCAAGTTATATCTAAGTGATGATATGGGTCATTTGTGACTTCGAAAAGCTGTGTTTCGCATGATAGGGCCTTTCTAAATCCATGTTGGTTCAGGAAAAAAAGTCATTCTGCTCTAATTGATTGTAAATATGAGAGGCAATTATATGCTCAAGCATCTTACAACAGATGGATGTTGGAGAATCGGGTGTGTAATTTTTAGGTGAGTTTTTATCGCCGCTTTTAAACATGGAATGACCTTTGCAATTTCCCAGTCATGTGGAAGCTGTCCTGTTGTTAGTGATTGCTGAAAGATGTGACATAATATTTTACTCGAGGGTGAGGCTGTACTTTTTAGTATCTTAGTGTCAATCTCGTCAACGCCCGCTGACGTGGACAGTTTAAGATTATTTATTATAGATGCGATTCCGTCAACAGTGATTTCAATGGGCTGCAAAAAGGGATAGTCAAGATCGGCTACATCGGGGACGTTTGTATGATCTTCAGTGGTGCATACTGATGTGAAGAAAGTATTGAAGCGTTCGGACGGTCTTGATCTTGAATGGGAATGTGGTCGTCATTTTGCAACGTTATTTTCTTATCCTGACGTTCTGGGCACACTTGTTTCCAAAACTTCTTAGTGTTAGAGGTGAGCAGTGACGGTAGATCCCGAGAAAAATACTTATCAAGGGCGGCGCGTATCGCGGAGCAGTAGCTATTCAAGAATTCTCTATACCTTTGCCACAGAGCAGCAGTTTGCGCGCGTTTAGCCACCGCATACAATCTCATTTTTTTATTTCTTAATATGTTAAGTGATTTATTGAACCATGGATTTCGTTTATCATTTGTTATTTTGATTGTAGGATTATGTTCACTAACTATTGAAGCTAACTTGTTTTTGAAGAGTGTCCAGTTGTCTTCTACGGATCGATTATGAAAGGATGGTAAAAGTACGCTCTCAAAGAACGTGCATCATTCATCATTTATAACAATTGATTTACCTCTTTTATAATCGCGAATCGTTTTTGTTTTAGCTCCAGCGAGACGAACTTGGACGTTAAGAAACATTTGAATCAACCGGTGGTCGCTGAAGCCATCTATGTATGTTATATTTGATATAGTATTTGGTGCCGTTGTTAATAACAAGTCAAGTATATTCGAGTCACGAGTGGGTTGGCTTATGACCTGGGCTAGGTTAAAATCCAATGTTAAGACAATGAACGCAGTGGAGACGTGGCAATTTGATGAAAGCAGCTTTCAAATTATTGAAGGAAAATTAAAGTCGCCAAATAAATAAACGAGCTCAGTTGGACACGTCTTAACAGCATGAGTTATGGTGCTTCATAAGTCGCTTAGAAATGATGAATTATTGTCTGGAGGGCGATAGCAGCGACCAATCAATAATTTCTCAAATTGAGTTCTGAAAACAACCCATACAATTTCTATATTTGTAGCAGACGGCATTAGATAAGAAGTTATTGCCTTTTTAATGCCTATAATTACGCATCCACCACTTCTGTTAACGTGATCGCAACGGTAAATGTTATAGGTATTTTGTAGGGTACAAATGTCATTGTTTGAAATATCTGCATGAAGCCATGTCTCAGTGAAGATCATTATGTCAGAACTCGTGTCATCAAGGAAGGAACAGACCTGGTCGAGCTTTCGCAGGAGGCTGCGAATATTAGTAAATGATATGTTGAGTAACGATAAATTCTGAGGCTCGGGTGCCTGCTTGAACTCACAGGTGCGAGTACCATGCCTTAGCTATCTGTCTAGTCACACTACCATGCTTCTTGCACGGTCGTACACGTATGTTACATCATCTATGCGCAATCTGTCAACAGATAGCTTAAAAAATTTTTTTCTAGCCTTGGCGAATTCGATAAGCTTTCTTCTTGCCTCTCGCGTAGCAAGAGAGAAATCTTCCCGAATAGAAAACTCGGACCCTTTTAGCTTTCTTGCAGTGGACAAGATGCGCTCTTTGTCCTTATAGAAGGGACAAAGAGCGCAACTGCTTTGACGCTTCCTTCGTTCTTCAGAGCGTGTTCAATTCTCTGCATTTTATACCTTCGTACATCGGATACCTTACGCTTAATAATCAACTTCGAAAGCTCCACCAACTTTATTTTGTCTATTGTACTTTCATGCTTTCATGCTTTGACGCTTCTTGATGAGATTCTTCGTTTTCTGGGACAGCTTGCCAGTGTCCTGTCTAAGTACCGTACCTCTAACTTCCATTGCACTGCACACTCCATAATGATACCCGTCAGATTATGGGACCGCTTGCCAGTGTCCTGTCTAAGTACCGTACTTCTAACTTCCACTGCACTGCACACTCCATAATGATACCCGTCAGATTATCATTCATTGCGTCTACGTTAAGGTTGGTTTCCAAGATAAGAGCCGAGTACCTGTTCTGAAGCGATGCTCTGAATTCGTGTACATTCCCTCCCATTGCTAGCTCGATAATTGGCTTCTTACATATCAGTTGCTCTCGTTCCTTCTTCAAGTCTAGACCTTTTTTCGTATGGTATCATTCTATGGTCACTGCATCGTACCTCGCCAAGCACTTCCACATCCTGCACAATGCCTGGGTGTGCACTAAATATAAAGTCAGTTTCGTTCTCAATTTCGCCATTCGGGCTCCTTCATGTCCACCTACGGTATCGGTAGAAAGTAATTAAAATTTGCTCATTATTGCTTCAGCGAATTCTTTTAGTTGCTGCCCTTAGCATTTGTAGTACCGATGCCATAATTTCCTACTGCCTGGTTTCCAGCCTGCTTCTTCTTTACCTTTGCATTGAAGTCCCCCATCAGTATAGTATACTGTGTTTTAAAGACCATAATCTTTCTTGGGGAACTTCAAAGCAAAAATTTTGGTATGTCTGTCTGTCTGTCTGTCTGTCTGTTTGTCTGTCTGTCTGTCTGTTTGTCTGTCTGTCTGCCTGTCTGTCTGTCTGTCTGTCTGTTTGTCTGTCTGTCTGTCTGTTTGTCTGTCTGCCTGCCTGTCTGTCTGCCTGCCTGTTTGTCTGTCTGTTTGTCTGTCTGTCTGCCTGTCTGTCTGTCTGTCTGTCTGTCTGTCTGTTTGTCTGTCTGTCTGTACATTTGTCTGTTTGTCAACTCTTAACGGCACTGAGTACTTGAAACGGCGAACCTCATCCGCAGCGCCCACCAATGTTGTTTCAAATTTAGCGTTCATATTCGTGCAATTGCCCATTGAAAAGCACTTATTGCGCATGTCTGGGGCACCCTAACAACACGTATATATTTTGCATGTGTGTATTTTACTAGAAAAGGCATACATAAGTAATCTTAAGGGCCGTGGCGCTTATCACGAGGCGCTGTTCATGCAACGCTTGCACGAAAAGGTGAGTGTTTAGAACAATTTGCTATGACGAGACGGTGGTGGCACCAACCCGTCGCTTAGCGTTCTACCTCTGAGACGGACGCGCACACTCGTCTCAGAGCCACGCACTTCGTTATCAAAGAAAACTGCCAGATGGCACTCATGTCTCACGTGTGACGTGACTTGATGCGCTCTTTCGTCGAGCAGTGGAGGCGTGACTTTCGCCTCCACTGCACGCTCGTGGCACTCGAACGCAGCTTCCTCAGAATACTATTCAGCTATTTTCTTGCGCAGAACATCAAATAAATGTTTTGTTCACTCTCTCCACACGAAAGACTATCGTCTTCCGACGACATTTGCAGATTAACATGCAGATACAGGGCCTATTTTTCACCATACTCATTGCCGATTCCACGCCTTCATAGAAGCTTTCAACTGACGCGTTATCATGGCTAGACGTAGGCGCGTAAGCCTGTACCACCTTCATTTTGCGTCTAATATTGATTTTATTTACGATACCTATCACCCTTTTATTAATGCTATAGTATTCGTCTATGCTGCCAGCTATGTTTCTGTGAATAAGGAAGGAAGACGAAAATTCAGAAGGGAGCGGACGCCTGTTTCGCTCGCTCTGTTTTCGCGAAACTGTTGAGCCCAAGCCAATGGTCCTAGACCAACGCAACCGGTTTCATAAGATTCATCACCACCAGTGTGAGCTGTGGATGAATCTCTCAACATGGTAGGCCACCTTATTATCAAGACACCTAAGATTACATGCGGAACGAAGTTCAGCCGGGCCTACCATGTAGGTAGGGGTCACCTAGCCTACCGCCAATTAGGGCGGTGTCAACCCCTAACCCCCTAGCGCAAGGATAGGACCCTGACTTCATGCGAATTCAACAAGTTAGGAACTCCACGGCCTCGCCGGGAAATTTCACGCCATTTACAGACTGGGTCCTGAAAGATATCAACTAACAACGGGCCGCGGCTGCACCTAATGCTTTCTTGCCATTGAAGACAGGAGAAATCTCCTGCGACGAACATTAGACCACCGTCTCTTTGAAATTCAAGGGTTGAACAACACTGAAACGGCTGGAGGACTCATTGCACCCTCGCTACACCACTCGACAGTCCAGATGGCTATGTTGTTGTCATCAAACACAAGGTTACGTGTAACTTCGCCGCATATAAAGTACAACCCAGGCAGCACACCGGCGTTGGACAGATCTTAGACCAGTATTGGCAAACGTCGGCTGCCATATTGGTCCAAGGTCGGCAAATCGGCAAAGTGCAACTTCTTCCGATGTAGTACCGATGTTCAAGCCAACCTGGGGCCGACGTTCTGCCGTTGCAGTTGCCGATATCCAGCCGATGCCGACCCACTCTACACATGCCAATGAAGACCCGTCCTTTCACCGACGTAGTTGCCAACATACATCCAGCATAGAACCATTCTCGGGCCACTTTGTAGCCAATGAAATGCCGTTATTACGCCAGCATTCGCTTTATGACGAATATTGGCTACCACTGGCATGCCCATTTTCTACCGTTATTAATATTGGCTTTTTACTACTGGCAATTTTTAGCCGGCGGACTTTTCATTACGCCCCCAGAACTTCCTCTGGCAGCTTATAGCAGCCCCGTTCGAGCTTCGCGGTGTAGTATACTTAAAGGCGAATGACCACTGGATGACTTGTGTAGAAGCACTACACAATTCCACTAAATCTTACATTTTTGCCTTTTTTCTTGCATTGCCTATTACCCTTCCCACATGTAGGGCATAAGACTGCACAAGTCTAAATACTGTCTAGTTTTCTTCATACATTCTTCCTCAGTTTTGCGAGAAATTGTAACATAGGCTGTTCTATCAAGTATTAGCTAAAAAAACATTAACTAAAATACCTGCTCCGTGCAAGTATTCCGCACACAAGCAATCTATAAATAAGAATACCAGAACACAATTTTTGTAACTTTATTTCTAAGTATACCAAGTCAAACCATTTATTTTTCAGTTTGGCTTTTCAGGTTACTGCAGTTCAGTAAAGCAGCCCAAACTAGGAGGCGAGTTCAGCAAGGCTCTATGGGCATAGGGCTGGCCAGGGCAGCAGAGGTTGGGCGATGATTCAGAGGCTGCAGCAGGAGATGAGGCAATCACAGTGGGCTGCCCAGGGTCCTGCAAGCAGCGATTGGGCAGGAAACCAACCATCATAGGCTGTCGCAGATCTCTGCTCCGAGGGGCAGCAGCGACCGTGCTGCAAATCTATGAACACGTCTGTAAAGTGTCTTTCCTAACCTTCATCGAGGCCAACAAACTTCGACAGCCACGTCTTGATGAAACGCTGAGCTTTTTCAGACACCTGCATACGTAAATAGAAACCAACACCTCAAAATAAGTTCTAAGCACTGCAGTATAACATATATGCAGGCGGAAACAATGAAAAACAATAACAGCAGACATTATAATGTACCATCCAGATCAAATGCCATGTGGCCTATATGAAAAGAAATGAACAAATAATTTAACAGTCATTGTGCAAAAAAAATTCTGCAACAGACAAAATTATGCAGGAATCGGTTTCACTTAAAGTTGATTAAAACAAGCTTGTTTGAATAATTCACAAATAAGCACCAGGTCTTTCATGATTTCTACACATGACTTACAGGGTTGAAAGCCAGGTGAACTAGTCTGCAGCTATAGCCTAGGGCTGTATAAATTTATAACAGGACAAAAAGACACACGACCGCATGAACTTTCAACTCTGAATTATTCTTCCGCACATGTCAGCTAATACTGCAAAAGAGGGTGACAGACCACCAGATAGACAACACATGATGAAAGAATCTATGCTAAGCCAATTTCAGCACTGACAATTGTGGATTATTGCAAGGCTGCTGTATCAATTTTAAAATGGTATCTCCAAAGGCCATGAAAGATGTGCTGATGTGGTTTCCTATATTGTTCTTTTCGCATTAAATAAACCTCTGAATTTTCATGTGCTTTTGGAGACTTGCATTGATCCGAAGTCTTGGTTTTATAGAAGACCAGGACTGGACAGGTAGCCCACCAAAAAGCAGTACTTGACAGAAACTCGCGACACAATTCAGCCATTTGCGGACCGGCTGCAACGAGAGCACGTACTTGTGGCGCTGCCGTGCTTCATTTTGGAACGAACAGCTCTAAAAGCCATTGCGCTAGTAGTGCTGTACTGTGGTTTAAAAAAACTGTCTGAAGGCTACTCTCACATAAATAGCACTTAAAAATAAAGAGAGCTTCTGCAAATAGAACTGCACCTATGCATGTGGCATCGAAGAGACAGTGTTGTGCAGTGATGGCAACTTCCTCGTGATCATTTTCTGGTTGGGCTTTTGTACTATGGTAGTACTGGCTTATATGCCCGTGCGGCGACGATGCTACACTGCGCACTTCTGTAGTAAAAAAACAACAACTAGGTAGTGGCTGCGGCATCACTTTTTCTGGCGGCATATGTACACCCTGTCTGCGGTATGCATGTACGTTGACGTTGATCAGGCAAACAACTGGGACAGCATAGCACGGGTGGTGTCGCGGTCGTATGCTTGATAGCGCGGGATGGATTTCCGACCATAATGGCTGCATTTAGATGGGGATGAAATATAAAAAGAACAACCGTGAACCAAATGCATGTGCGCAATGGGGTACCCCAAGAGGTCACAATCTTGGTATGAACACTACAGCGAACCTAAGAATGATATCTTGTTGGCACATTAAAGCCTAGGAATTATCGATGTTGAACAAACATGTTCATTTTAGGCCGACACCAGCAAGCGGAATAAACTGAAACTACGTGTTAGCTGAACTAAACGAGTAAACATCGAAGACATTTGATACTTCTCTAGCAATGCACAAATTTCGATGTTACTTAGCCACGGCAGCAAGTGAGAAAAACGCTTACTGAATTGGCTGGCTCCATAAAGCTAAACTTTGAGTAATCTGCTCTTTTGTTTGTAACCAACCCTGTCTTTTGCACAAATTAAGTTAAGCAGGGGCACTTCGGCATCGAGTTTTCACCGCGAGAGCATCTTTTAAACAGCCCAGAGGCGTATGATTGTGGCCCTGCACAAGTGTTGTGGGCAACGCCCCTTTCCTTTACACGCAACCGTTTACAGAAAAAAAAAAGGCTACCTGCCTATCATTTCATTCACTACACGCAGTGGCACCAGATAAAATTTGGTGGTGATGGTCAAATGGACGGACGCATGGAAACTTTGTTAGTCTTGATGTTCACCACTGAACGCTCAGCAAGCCAGATAAAAAATGTTTACAATGCCGTTTGTTGCATAATATGCTCGTTTCATTTCCAGCAGAACACCATTTAAACTCGACTGTTTTCCCCCGGCTTCCAATGGTGGCTGTCTTCACTATCAAATAATTATATAGCAGAGACGTGCCATCCGGTTTAGAAACGAGCCCGACACCACTAGAAAGGAGAGCAAGAGCAGAATTTGCTGAGCTGACCGCTTGCATGCAACGCTGCTTCCTCTTTCTACGTTCTCCCTTTCCTCTATACGTCCTCCTTTTTACATACTGTTGCACTTTAATACGCAGCAGTACCGCCAGCGCCCTTTAGTTTTTCTTAGAGAAATATATTTCTTTAGTGCGCAGGGAGCGTTTCAGAAGGAAGATATAGCAGAGAGATAGGACAGAGCGTGCGCTTGCAGCCACTTTTATTGCTCAGATGGCGGGAATATATATACGTTCAAGAGGGCGAGGAGGTCACGCACAGAAGAAAGAAAAAATGATGGCGCATGCACCAGACCACCTTATTCCAGTCCTAAAATGACAACTTAACTGAAGACAATATCTGTATTCACTATTCGACAGATTGAAAGGTACCTTTTCAGTTAAGTTGTCATTTTAGGATTGGAATAAGGTGGTCTGGTGCATGCGCCATCATTTGCCTTTTCTTCAGTTTGTTATCTCCTCGCCCTCTTTACCGTATATATATTCCCGCCATCTGTGCAATAAAATTGGCTGTAAGTGTGCGCTCTGTCCTATCTCTCTACTATATCTTTCCTCTGAAACATTCTCTGCGCACTAAGGTGGTATGTTTCTCTCAAAAAATGCAATACCAACCAGCCCAAGTAGCCCCTCCTTTGGTTTTGTAACGGTGATGCGCGCACGAACCATCTCTCCTAGCCGCCACTCTCCTGCAGCTGAGAAGGAAGGGAGCAGCTGAGGGAGCAGGAGAAGGGAGCAGCTGAGAAGTGCGCGCTCTCGCCGCCAGTGTGACCATGGGAACTCTAGCGATGTTTCCCTATACTAGCAACGTTTAGGATTCGATGGTGCGGGTTTTGAAGAAAAAACCTTCGAGATGGATAACTTCGACATAGCAGATATTGAACCACCCCTTTACCTGGGATGAGCGACAGAAGTCAAACCTGATAGGCACATCATCAGCACTAGGGGGAGGACCCTGAAGAACTGGAAATGACCGGACTGTGAAGACGCAATTTTGTACTCAATTGAATCCACTAGGCAAACAAGGTATCTTTGAGGTAAAACATCTTGATTGAGGAGGTACGTGTATGAACAAATTTTCATAAAACTGTGAGGTTGCTAGAACAGAAACCACTTCTAGACATCTCAAATGAACTTTTCATTGTGTAACTTAGTGCTAGCCTTTTTTTTCTCAATCATATTCAGCCAAAAACAACGTCGTCACAAAGCTGCCCTCACGATGTAAAGTCACTTGCCCCAACTCACCTCCCCACCTCAATAGAGCCATTTGCATTGAAAACTTGGATCAGTAGAACACTCCGTAGTGCGAGGGAATGTTTTATAAACGTTCTGCCATTGTTCATTCGCCTTTATATTGTGACGACGCGAGGTTGACGAGCACACAAAGCGCCTCAAACAAATACAATTTATCGATCGCACGAAACAGACTGCAACGACTTCTTCGTCTTTTGCCCTCGGCCAAGGACACTCGCGCTGCTTCGCTGTCCTCACCACTGGCACATGCGCGCGGCATTATTGCCCCTTAAAAAAAACATCGTCCCGATGTTAAGTGTTAAACGTTTGAGAAGCAAGGCGAAACCAAAACTGCACAGTTAGTCACTGAAAGTAAGGCTTCATCCGAAGCACGTGGACAATTTCTGGTGAACGTCTGCGCCGCTTTGAACACTGCACGCCGTCCGGAACAACTTCGTAGTTGACGTCACTGATGCGTCGCCGCACCTTGTAGGGTCCAAAGTATCTTCGCAACAGCTTTTCGGAGAGCCCACGCTGACGAATAGGTGTCCAGACCCATACTTTGTCGTCCACGTTGTATATGACGGGTCTGTGCCGGAGGTTGTAATACTTGGCATCTTCGACTTGCTGTTTGGTGATTCGCAACCTGGCAAGTTGTCTGGCTTCTTCTGCTAGCTGGGTAAACTCTTCGGCGTCCGTCTCATTGCCAGCATTTTCATGAGGGAGCATTGCGTCTAACGTTGTCGTTACCTCGCGTCCGTAAAGGAGACTAAAGGGTGTCTTTCGAGTGGTCTCCTGACGAGCCGTGTTGTACGCGAACGTGACGTAGAGCAAAATGATGTCCCAGTTCTTGTGCTGTACATCTACGTACATGTTTATCATGTCAGCCAGGACCTTGTTGAGGCGTTCGGTGAGCCCGTTGGTCTGGGGATGATACGCCGTTGTCTTCCAATGAGCTGTACCACTTAGTCGGAAAATGGTGTCTAAAAGCTCGGCCATGAACGCAGTACCTCTATCGGTGATGAATATTGCGGGAGCACCGTGTCTTAAGACGATGGCTTCGATGAAAAATTTCGCCACTTCAGCTGTCGTTGCCCGTGGCAGAGCGCCTGTCTCCGCGTATCGGGTCAGGTAATCCGTGGCGACAATTATCCCCCTGTTTCCAGTGGCAGACTTTGGGAAGGGGCCCAGAAAATGCGAGCCAATTTGTGTGAACGGTGTCGCCGGCACTCGGACAGGCTGACGCGGGCCGGCTAGTTTGATCAATGGTGGCTTGTGACGCTGGCAATCTAGACATGCCTGCACGTAAGTTTTGACAACTCCGGCATCTCTTGGCCAGTGATAGTTTTGCCTTATCCTCGCCAAAGTTCTTGCGTAACCCAAGTGACCAGCGGTAGGTTCGTCATGGCAGGCTTGCAGTACTTCAAGGCGAAGCGAAGAAGGAACAACAAGCAAATAGCTGCTGCCGGTGGAAGAAAAGTTATTCCTAAAAAGGACGTCATTCCGCAAGCAGCTTGGCGTCATCCCGAACAAACAGCGTGTCATCAGACACGCTGTTTGTTAGCCTTTGTAGATAATTTACGAGTGGTAGCAGTTCAGGGTAGCCGCGCTGCTGTTGAGAAAAGACGACAGTGCCCACAATTCCCAAAAACGCCGTGTCATCGTCGTCACCCGGCGATGCAGTCTCAACAGGAGATCGAGAAAAACAGTCGGCGTTGGTGTGTAGTTTTCCCGCCTTGCAGGCAACAGTGAAGTAAAACTCTTGGAGCCGAAGACTCCATCGTGCAAGGCGGCCAGACGGATCTTTCAAGTTGACTAACCAACAGAGAGAGTGGTGATCACTAATAACGGTGAATGGGCGGCCGTACAAATAAGGTCGAAACTTCAGGTCTGCCCATACCATTGCAAGACATTCTTTTTCCGTCGTAGTGTAATTAGCTTCAGCTCGGGACAGCGTCCTGCTGGCGTAGGCGATCACGTTTTCGTTGTGGTCCTTCGACTGTACGAGCACTGCTCCAAGACCCACATTACTAGCGTCTGTATGTGTTTGCATGCGCTGACAAAGGTCGTGAAATGCCTGCTGTTGGTCTTCGCCCCACCTGAAGGGGGTATCTTCCCGAGTAAGCTGTTTCAATGGCCATGCGATGCGCGAAAAATTAGCAATAAACCACCGGTAATAGGCACAGAGTCCTGAAAAACGTCGCACTGATTTTTTGTCTGATGGTGTCTGGAAGTTTGCACAGCGGCAATTTTATCCGGGTCGGGTCGGATCCCTTGGGTGCTCACGACGTGACCGAGGAATTGAAGTTGGTGGAAGCCGAAGTGGCACTTTTCTGGTTTTAGAGTAAGACCGGCCAAGCGTATTGCTTCAAAAACTGCTTCGAGCCTTCGTAAGTGTTCCTCGAAAGTCGCCGAAAAGACAATCACGTCGCCGTGATCCACCAAGCAGGTTTGCCACTTAAGTCCCGACAGAACCGTGTCCATGAGACGCTGGAATGTTGCTGGCGCCGAACACAAACCGAAAGGAAGGACCTGAAATTCGTAAAGTCCATCGGGTGTAACAAAGGCGGTCTTCTCACGATCTCTCTCATCCACTTCAATTTGCCAGTAGCCGCTTTTTAAGTCCATAGACGAAAAGTAACGTGCGTTTCGTAGTCTATCCAATGAATCATCAATACGCGGCAGAGGGTAGACGTCCTTCTTTGTGATCTGATTAAGCTTACGGAAGTCGACGCAGAAACGCAAGCTACCGTCCTTGTTTTTGACGAGTACTACAAATGATGCCCAAGGACTGTTAGATGGCCGAATAACACCATCTTCTAGCATCGTTTTCACCTGTTTTTGAATTGCCGCACGCTCCTTTGGGGCGACTCGATAAGAATTCTGCCGGATGGGTCTGGCGTTGGAATCCGTGATGATGCGGTGTTTCGTCAGTGCCGTTTGACCACCTCTTGATGTGGATGAGAAGCAGCCGTGGAACTTCTTGATCAGCGTGAGAAGGCGGTCTCGCTCAAGGGAAGTAACATTGGACCAAAGTCGACAGGTGTCGGTGTAGTGATAGTAGACGCTGCTGCTTCCTCCACTAAATGGCAATCTTCTGTTTGCGAGAGTTCGTCAAAATAGCCAATAGCCGTGCCTTTAACTATGTGTCAGCGTTGTCTGCTGAAATTTGTCACTAGTAGTTCAGTGCATCCGTCAATAACAGTGATGACAACCCTGGCAACAGAAATGCCGCTAGTGAATGCGAGCTCCTTGATGTCTTCAGCCATGCCAGTACCAATTTGTAACTTGTCACAGTGCACGGATACGAGGGAACAGCTTCGTGGCGGCAGTATGACGTCGTCATCGGCAATACGGAAGCGAGGTGGCTGGTGTTCCTCATCTGTAGCAGTCTCCGAGCTTACAGTGAACGTCACACTTCTGTCACGGATGCCAATCACAGCCCCGTATTCGTGCAAGAAATCTATCCCCAATATGAGCTGTTTACAGCACTCGAGAAGAATGACGAGGGTGGCGACAAAGGTGGAACCAGCGATGAAGAGTCGGGCCGTGCACTTTCCAACCGGTGTCATAAACTGACCTCCTGCAGTTCTTATATTGTGTCCCTGCCATGGCATCTTGACCTTCCTTAGTCTGTCGGCTAGCTGCCGGCTTATTATAGAAAAGTGAGAACCGGTGTCCACAAGAGCCGTCATTTGGTGGCCGTCAATGTGAACGACGAGGTCAGCGCTGATAACGTCGGTTACGTCGGCAGTTGTTCCATTCGTCGGATTAGTCGTCGTCTTCGGCATCGGTGGCTTTGAGCTGTTATATGTCTGCAATGGGGGCTGTTCGGAAGTTCGATTAATGGCGACCCCACCCCCCGAGGTCGCTGCGTCTAGTTTCCCCGTCGCGGGCTAGGGGACCTGCCCCTGGTCACGTCGGCAAAACTGCGACGATTAGGTGAAGTGCCCCGCGCAGGAGATGGAGAACGTGACCCGGGCCTCATTGGATTCTGCGGCGGTGTGTTCATAGGAGTGCATTGTTTGTGCGTCGATCGTCGTACGTAGCGTAAGCATGGTAGCGAAGAAATACCGAGTACTGAGCGTCGCGATAACGGCAAACTCCGTAAACGTGCCCGGCTTCGCCACAATGAAAGCATACCGGTCGACGGTCAGCGGTACGCCACAAATCGGTTTTCCGACGCTGGTAGGTAAATGGGGACTCACTATGTAACCACGTTGTGGGCTTCACATTTTGGATAAATGGCATTCGTCTTGTCGGCGAGATTGGTGCGGTTGGGAAAGTCGTCGGCGGTGGCAGCGGCTGTGTTTGCAGGGTTGGTGGTGGTCCAGTCATTGGAGTCTGCTGTGCTGAAGGCGCGACGACGGGGCGTCGGACTGCACCAGCATAAGTAAAATGTCGTTGTACACCATTAGAGCCGGATGAAGAGAGAGCCTGGCGGACTTCATCCCGGACAACATAAGCGACAAAAGACAATGCCGGCGTCGGTTCAGTTGCTGGAATTAAACCAAGCTGCCGAAGCTCCTCCCTCAAAATCTCCCGGATGACTTCCCGCAGAGGCCTGTCGTTGTCGCAGAGGCTCGCCGCAGTCGTAACAGGGCTACTCGCTCGAACGTTGACCAGGTTCTGCTGGCGGTACCGTTGCTGTAGGGCCCGTTCAATAGCTGTGGCTTCTTTCGTGAACTCAGCTACTGTTGTTGGCGGATTTCTCACAAGCCCAGCAAACAGTTGCTCCTTCACGCCTCGCATTAGATACCGCAGCTTCCTGTCTTCCGGCATCTCGGGATCCGCCCTGCCGAAAAGACGGGTCATGTCCTCGGCGAACATAGCGACGCTCTCATTTGGTTTTTGAATTCGAGCTTCCAAGAGACGTTGCGCATTCTCCATTCTGTCAAGACTACTAAAGGTGTCAATCAGCTGGTTGCGGAAGTCGTCCCACGTAGCCATGCTTCTTTCCCTGTTGATGTACCACGTCTGGGCGTTGTCTTTCAGCTAGAAGTACACATTCGTGAGCTTGTCTTCTGGGGTGGCCCACTGGTTGTACTTCGCGCAGCGTTCGAACTGGTCCAGCCAGTCTTGTGCATCTTCATAGGTCTCACTATGAAAGCAGTAAGGAATCATGGGATTCTGAAGTGTCTTGTGCGATGTAGCTGCAGTGGCCATGGTGGTTGAAGGAGGCAGGCGATTGCTGGCTGTTTCTGGAAAGAGATTGAGCTCGGGAGCTAGGCCTCGCAGACGGCGGCTGGAACGGTGGACAGGTGTGTCGACGGGTGGCAGTGATTCCGGGCTCGAATGTCGGGTCCGCGAAGGGGTGCCAAGCATGAAGACGTACCCCGCACCTCCACCAGTGTGACGACGCGAGATTGACGAGCACACAAAGCGCCTCAAACAAATACGATTTATCGATCGCAGGAAACAGACTGCAACGACTTCTTCGTCTTTTGCCCTCGGCCAAGGACACTCGCGCTGCTTCGTTGTCCTCACCACTGGCACATACGTGCGGCAATATTTACGATTCTCCAGCAAGGAAAAAAACATGAAAAATCTCTCACAAAGTAACCCGATTTCATGGTAGTACAGGTCTTCGACATCTAAGCTAAATTCACTGCATGTCTTCGGATCATTCTGCCGCAGAAATATCACGATAGCCCCTGAATTGGGCACAAGAAAGGGATCCTAATAATGCTATGCCATGCCCCAAAAAGAACTCATGACTACTGTTAAGTCGCTTGAACACGAGGTCAACAACAAGGCTGAGTTCAATGAAGTGATAGGACTGAAATGCCAGTGAACATCTGATGTTTTACGTGAATAAAATAGAATGTCGCTTTAAAGCAGTGTTTGCAGTGACTCGTGTTGCACCATCAGTTGGCAATATTTTCTTAAAGGTACGCTAAAGAAAACTAATGTCTCAGTTTAGACTGACACGCTGCACACCAAGATTTCTCATGCCACAAGTTCATTATGAGCAGAGAAAATTAGGAATGAAGTTTATTTTTTATTTTGTGATGCTCAAATTTTGAAAATGAATTGTATTTGTGCAACATTGGCTTGATGAATATTTCTGAAACTTCGTATCCTAGGTCCATCACACGGACAGATAACAGTGTACTTAATTTTGATGAATTATTATTTACAAGGGACCCAGTACACGTGTTTGAATTTTATGATGTCACGTGGTTTCGTGCAAGAATATCAAGTCAGCATCTCCACCCACATTTTCTTTTCGCGCGTTAACTCACTTACCAAGCGTCGTTTCGCGGTAAGTGTGGTATTTTCTGGATTGTGAAATAGTACTTGACTAATACGCGAAAAATGTTTTTGGTTTTAGTGTTTTAGAAGGTGTACCGAGACAATTTTGAGACGTCGCAAAAGGGACAATTTTAGTTTTTTCAGTATGCAAATAGTATTATCATTTGCCCCACAATAGTCAGCCAGCGTGCATGAGATAGTTACTTTGATTTTGAAGCTTTTGTTCCAGAGTATTGGCAAGCAATGGAGTGGACATTATCGTGACGAGTCAACAAGGTTCGTCCGAGTTTGCAAACAGTTTCCATGCAGCCTGAATCACAGAAATCACTGTCATGGTCAATAGGGACAATGCACTCATGGTTTATATGTACCACGAGCAGATCGCTTTTCTGCCATTAGTACGTAGTGAATTACCAAGTTCCTACAACGTCACACTGCCTTGTCATATCACAGAGAAGCCACCCACATGATATCAAAATTGATAGTGTCTTTCAAAGGTAGAGGTATTAAAAACATATGCGATGCTTTCCCACGCAACACAAACTATTTCTTGAAACCAATCGTCTTGTATAGAAGAACAATTTTTATATATTGAAAATTCATCTCAGTACTCCTTTATGTGATGCCAACAAGATGAATCGGGACAGCAACATCAGATGGTTTGGCGGTATGTATTTCGGTACATGCACGATTACCTGATCAATTGTGAAGGAAATAATATAACTAATTGATGGTAGATCACAGCCGGTCTATAGGCACTCGCTCGCTCCGTGCTTTTATGGCCTAAGCAGCCACCACGAGTAAAATATAATTGTTTTTATACAGTGTCAGCGCACTCCGCATGAGGGCGTCGAGAGCCAACTTTTCAAAACGCATTTTGCCGCATACGCACTGCTTTGTAAATCAGCTGTCCCCGGCCACTTTCTCGCACCAATTACTTTTCAATTTGTAGGAAGCAGTGAGATTAGTAGAGGTAGGTGTTGCACAGCCTGCATTTTTTGGTACGCATGCATTGGGTAATGAATACGCACACGCAACGACACAAAACATTTTTTAAGGCTCGAACACATTCTATTCGCTGAATCCGAAAATGCTTGAGGCTCGTGTGGTTGGATTTATCATTTAGGTACACGTTAAAGAACTACACACGGTCAAAATTCCAAGAGCGTTCCACTATGGCGTCTTTCATAAACATATCAGTGAACTAACTTCCTCAAACAAAAATACTTGACAATAACAGTTGATTCTTGAGCAATACATTGAAGATTCACTGCTGCTGACCTGTTCGGAAAGTGTGGACAAGAGTCACGCAAAAGCGTCGGCGCTAATTACTTCTGAAAAGTTTCTCCAGATTCTTCTAGTTAATTGCATAAAAATGTTAACGGATCGAATTGACATGCCGTCTCGCTTTCTTTACAAGTTCATACAAAAGCATTTCTGGTTAGAAACAATGTCGCTATTTCACCTAAAAGCATCACTACAAATTTTTGCCAACAGTGCTTTTTTTTTCTTCAGGCGCAATGAAATTATATTAGTACTAATGAGGACATTTTCTGATTCTCTAAAACTATATTGTTCCCGTGCGTCTCTGGCAAGCCGTATTGCATATGAAAATGTTTCACATTTTTTCATCGGCACTAAAGATTGCATCTGGGATTGTGCGGGCTTGGTTTTCTTTTACTAAAACGACTTTCCAAAACTGCATCACTACATGCTCTTTTATGTCTCTAAATTTTGTGTTTTCATTTCGAACAATTATTATTTTCATTGACATTCTTATTACTACTGCTATTACTCTTGCTATTGCGAGTGCTATTCAGGCCTACCTGTGAAAAATAGTAACCACCCCTCTTATACTTTTATTTTCACCTTTTTGAAGTACTTTTTTCAATATGCACGAAATGTCATACCTTGAACAAGACTGTGCAAAATTTATCATTATCATGAGCACTGGCTGCCGGCATATGAATTCGAAGTAAACGTTTCCAAAACTACTTTTCTCGGAAAAAAAAAGACTACGTTGTCTGTCATTTCTTCTGCCAGTTTGTGACGGATCTTGTGGCCGAGCATTCTGAACCCGACGCACAATGGTACATGCGTGCAGAATGGAATATTTATCAATTTACTCCTGTCTTGAAGTATCAGAAAGAGGTGTCATATATGCTTCCTGCCATGTTTCCATTGCGTTGGTACCACCAGGAAGTGCAACAGTAGAAATGAACCTGAGCATTATTTGAGTGCGCTGGCCTTTCTTTCCAATGGACGGCGGCGAGTTAGTTTGGAAGAAGATTGCGGCAATAGGTAGAAGCACAACCTCCTTCCTGTACACAGGCCGCAAAGAAAGCGAGCGTGCGCCTCCAGACCAGCCGCAGGTAGATATTAGTCGGGACAATAAAGAGAAACAATTGCTTGACTTAGATGAACAAACTGTGGTCTGAGAACTCTAATGCTTCAAGTTTCACTGTCACCATTTCAATAATAATGAATAAAAATCAAGGTCAAAATTTCAATGGTAAATTTTATGCTGAAACATTTGCCACGATGCGACAGCTGAACTAGACTTTAGAGAAATTTTCAAAGCAGCAAAATGTTGCTTTTGGAGCACTAAAACTCAAATTTGTAGCAGGTTACAAGCAAAAAAACATTCATTTTTTTTCACCACGAAAGACCGGATTTCGAGCACCTTGAAAAAGAAGGCTTAGATTTAAATATATATATATATATGTGCAAGTCATTTAACATTCCCTATATAATGCACAGTGAATATGAGCACTCCTATTTCAACAAAGTAGTATTTTCTTTAAACCCCCACTCAGCAAACAATCATAAGGTCCACATTAGAAGTCACCAGACCTGTCAAATGGTTTGAGAATTCAAATGTGGATTTCACAAGACGGTGACCATTAGATTTCTAAAACTGGAAAAAATTGATTTGTTACAGCTGTAGACATGTCATATTGTACTCCAAATAATTTTGCCAGTAACTGTTCCTACTCACAAATATATGGCATATATATACATCAGTAATTGAACAAACTGTGCAGTGTCTAGAGACTACAACTATAAGCCCCTTCTAAATATTATAACGCTTTTTCGTAGGCCACCCATGTACTATGTCGAAGTAGGCTTAAGCGGTGTTCCTGCACAGGTTAGAACAAGACCAAGAAGTTTTCGAACCACAACCCTCCCCCCCCCCCCTCCCTTCATTTTTTTTCATGTAGGAGTTAGGTTTAGAACCACAACCCTCCCCCCCCCCTCCCTTCATTTTTTTTCATGTAGGAGTTAGGTTTAGGGCACAACTTTTTGGCTTTCTTGCAAAGCGCGTTTGACCACATAAAGTAATCTGGTCAAACCATTGCGAGACCAACCCGCCAGTTGGCCTCAAATGGCACCGGATATCTATCGCATGTGGTGTTGCTATGGCAACTGACGTCACGGCATGAACTAAAGCTGGTAGTGTACAAGCTCAATGTGCTGAGAGTATGTACTCTTCCAGCTTTAGTTCATAAGGATTCCTAACATGCCATGGCAGCACTTGCTGACTAGAAAATTCATATTTCCAGCAAAGTGTTGCTGGCTACGGCAAAACATCTTTTGTGCTGTAGTTGCGTCATCCCGCCGGTAAATATATCTGCTGCGGTCAGTAGACCGATAGGCAAGCGGCGTTGTAACTTCATCTGGTTGATAGAGTTTCGCGAGTGTCTTGAACTAATAAGCAGCTGTCTTACACTGCGGTTTATGGTTAGGGTCTGCCCGCATAGATTGATGATGCAAAGTACAAGTGGCTAAAGTGGTCTCCATTTCTCGCTCAAATTAGGGCAAACGAGAAACTTTTGAGGCTGGTCGGGCAGTTTGGCACAGCGTGGCGCATTTTCGGCAAATTTTATGGTTTTGGCACAGCTCGGCGCACAAATGGGGAATTTTATCAAATTGACGCAATCAGCGCAGCTGTTGCACCCCTGCATTTGAGCATCACGTAGCAAATTTCAAAATGTCTTTTTCGTATTTTCATGACATTGGCTCAATGAATATTTCCAACCATCGTATGCTAGGTCTAGCACCCACTGAACACAATGTACCTTATTTTTAATGAGTAGAAGCTATGTGGTATCCCCCAGTAGACACCTTCATTATTTCGTACGTCACTCTGTTTGGCAAGGCAATCTCAGTGGAATCTCCACCCAAACTTTCTTCTTGCATGTTTTCTCCGTTGCCGAGCATCATGTCGCCGCAAGAGAAGTGTTTGTCGGATAGTGAAATTAGAAGTACTAATATGCAAACAATTGTTTTGCTCTTTGGTGTCTCTTTAGAGAATGGCAGCGTACTTCACTTTACGGCAAAACTGCCGCAGGAATCAAACCTTCAGTTTTTAGACCTAAGGCTAAGGCTTCACTCAAACTGGGGTGAGACAGCTGAAACTAAATTGGGAACAGTTTCTGGAGCAGCGAAATTTCAATTTTGGAGCAGTTAGCAGCATTTACTATGTTGTCCTGGGAGCTTAAAAATACCCATGTTTAGCAACGGGGGGGAACCAGTGCATACTTTAATGGGCTTATAATAACACTACACTGAAACAAATTTTCAAGGAAGTTTTTGAACAGATGATCGCTAAGTATGAACTGCACTACTTTTTTACATACCACACACGTGACCTATCTAGCCCTCGTAATACGTAAAATAATATCTAAAAAGGGTTTTGTTGAGAGCTAGGTTCCGCGGAGACATTAAAAACGAACACATCACACTCGAAAAGAAATTAAATAATTGTGATTGCACAAGAATCTTAGTGACGTAAGAGTGGTCGTTCGCTTGAAAAAAAGCCTGACATAATAATGTCAAGAGCTTCTAACAAACAAAAGCATGCTGCACTGCCGTTCGCGGTCACCTCATGCAGGACCAACTACAAGAGTGCAGCGCGAGATCCAAGAAATCTTGCCGCATAGACTATCTCGTAAAGCATGTGCATATGACGCTAAGTGATAAGCGAGTGATACTTTTAACGCCCCTCCACATGAGCAACCAAGCGCTATTATTATAGCACAAGTTGGCCAGTGTTGATATTTTTTCAATATCTATAGGCCACCACCGTCGATGAAGAACTCCCAACAATACATCGGCTTGCGATTGCTGCCCGCACCGCTCCGTGACTCGCGTAAAGTGCTCGCGCACCACAGGTCAAAACATCCCCGTCCACGAAAACAAAACGCTGATTGTAGAGAGGCGGGTTTTATTGCAAAAAAAGAAGAAAAGAAAGAAAACGAAGTCACAGTGCCGCCAACTGAAACACTGATTGAGATAAGCCAAAAGGTCGTGTAGCCCAGGGCCGGCACGCATGCAGCGACACCTCTTTAAGCACTTGTTGCGAGTTTCGATTACAAAACGAAGTAGTGGCAAATCACTATCAATAAAAACTGTGTCAAGTGATTGCCGATGTGTAAGGAGTCACGAGTAAAGCGCCAAGGTGCCCGTTAATACCGTTTACAATGGCTTGAATACTCGTATTGTCACCGCGGCTTCGCATGTAACCAAGTGTTTCTCTCTACCTGCAAACATTGATGTGCGGATTTCACTTGCGATGGCTCTTTTAAATATAAAATGCAATGAGAACTCTCGCCTGTCTAAATAAATTAGTAGCTATTGGGTGTAAACCGGGAATAAGTTGCACACATTCTGCCGCTCACGGAACACATTTTGAGAACCCATGTGCACGTGCCAGAGCATCCGGGAGACGCGTTGGATGCAGGGAAAAAATAACTCCACGTTTACAGTTACTCGCTCACAGAAAACACGCACTCTTAGGTTACCACATGCAGCAGTGTCAACATGAAAGCCACAGTGCCTGAAATGCGCTATGCACGATAGAAAACCGGAGAGTCAACCCCGCTATGCTTGCCACCAAGCTCGGTGGCTTGCGCTAGCCGACAGTGGCGCTAAAACACACAGCCTAGCTAGTACAAGCAGCAAGCTCGATGCACGGCAGTACGGCGAGAAAGTAGGTGTACCACTTGAGGAAGCCGATTTTGAGTCGGTGCACAGAGTACCAACCTCCAATCTAACAAAAAAAATTGCCCGCAGCTTCCCTCGGGGGAACACTGAGGAGGATGCGGAGCATATAATTGGTTAACGGGGTGTTAAAGTGCGACTTACTTGGGTCGATGGCTAAATTGGTTAACGTGGTTGTGAAATGGGGTGTTAAATTGCGACTTACTTGGGTCGATGGCTAAATTGGTTAACGTGGTTGTAGGAGGGGGTGTTAAATGAGTGAACACGTACACACGTATGCGAAAGGGCGGCGCTGGTCGAAGGGACGTCGATCATTGTGTTTGTGGATTCGTTGGAATTCATTTCACCGCGACCTTGGACGTCGACGCGCCGTACAAACCAACCGATGAGCGGCAACTGAGCGAGCGAGCGCCGACCTTGAGAATATATACAGCACGACGGCGCATGCACTGTCAGCTGTTGAATGTTCTCGAAGCGCGACGCCACATGCGCGTCCACTGGAGAATCAGGAGAATTGTAGATGTCGAACGCGGTGTGTAGAGGAGGAAGGGTGCACAGATGGTGGAGGAGTGAAGCGCGCGCGGTGTGTAGAGGAGGAAGGGATGCACAGATGGTGGAAGAGTGGGCGACGGCGCGACGGCGCATGCGCGCGCGTCAGCTGTCGAATATTTGAGAAGCGGTGCGGACGGCGCACTACAAGGCGCGAGTATAAGATGCTTCCGCATCTAAAAAGAACGTAGTAGTTCAGTTCGCACGGAGGCAGAAGAGGGACTGTTTCCTCGAGAATGCGCGTACTGCCCGGCTCAAGTGCTCTGACGTAGGCTTTGACTCGGAGGAGCCGTTCTTTGTTAACGAGCACCTATGCCCAGAGGTGAAACGTCTACTAGGTCAGGCTACTGCACGCAAACGCGAAACTGGTTGGAAATACGTTTGGGTGCAAAATGGCAAAATTTTCGCACGGCGCATGGACAACGCTCCAAAAATAAAGATTTCATGCAGTGGGGACGTTGCTAAAATGGTCAACCCATTATGAAAGCTGGAAAATAAGACCGATGTTCCAAGCTTTGAAGGAGCCCTTTGTGGTGCTATGGCGCATCTTATCATGCCGTTCATATGTGTTAAGGAAACACATAGTTGTATATGTTGCGATAGTCTACCCGGAGCAAGGGCCATATGCGCATGCGCTGTTCGCCACACATTTGTTCTCTTTCCGATATTTGTTGCCTGCTTTTTTATTTTTTTGTCTTGTGTGCCTTAATTTTGGAAGTACTGGTTTGTAGTTGCCGCTTTTGCTATTTTCTGGATTGTTTGCGTTTATGCCTGTATCGCGACATGAGTTGGGAAACAACTTGGCTGCATTTTCTGCCCTTGTTGATGAAATCTGTAGGTCCAGTGATATTTTTCGTTGTCTGTTTCTCATTTGGAAGTATGTCACTGCTTGTCTGCAAACTGACAGCACTTCTATGTTGACCCATAATAATCAGCAATGACTTTATCTTGTATTAGTCCAACCCCACTCAAGTCGGATACTGTTGAAAAGTGTAAATCACCATTAACATTTTTACATATGAACATGCAGTCATTACGCCAAAAATATGATGACTTTTGCATTTTAATAAACGAGTTCGGGTTTTCCTTCTCGGTTATTATGCTGACTGAGACGTGGTACTTTGATCTTGATACCATACATTTAGACGGCTACAGTGCCGTTTCTTTGAATAGGAAATTGAAAAGGGGAGGCGGCGTATGCATGTTCACAAAACTGGGATTTACCTATGACCTCCTCGATGACTTTTCTTGGTCCACAATGGACATTGAGGTAATTTGTACAAAATGTGACAATTTTGTATTTGCTGTCGTGTATAGGCCACCTGATGGTAACTTGAGCGAATTTTTCACGTTTCTAGAGGCTATTTTTTCGTTTGTAAATGTAAACCATTACTCTTTAATTTTAGGAGGTGACCTAAACATTGCTAAACATTGATATGCTGACAAGAACTCCTAAACAGGGCGAATTATCTGTGATTCTCGATTCCCATTTTTTGTTTAATGTAATAACCACCCCCACACGTATCACTGCAACTAGTGAAACTCTTATCGACCTTTTTATTACCAACCTAGCAATTAATGACCTATTTTCTGGTACCATTAATGTGACACTTAGCGACCACTTGCCTATCTATTTAGTAACTGATACGTACAATACGGCAAAATAATTCACTGCAAATATAATATATCAAGACATCAACGCGGTTACACTGTCGCAGTTCCGAGATGAACTCGCCAGAACAAGCTGGAACGCAGTTTTTGCGTGCTCTACGGCTGATACCGCATATCACCATTTCATAGAAATTTTTTCTTCGGTATATAAAAAACACTTTCCGGACAAAGAAATAACTAAGCCAAACCGCGCACGTAAGCCTTGGGTAACGTTAAGTATATTGAAAATGATACGTACGAAAAACAGACTGTACCAGGTGTTCTTGAAAAATCGCGATTTGAATTCACTGAAAGCGTTTAGGGCCTACAGAAACAGTCTTTCAAAAACTTTGAGGCAAGCCGAACGCGACTATTACCATACTACTTTTAATGGTATCGTAGATGTCAAGCAAATGTGGAAAAAACTAAACACAATTATATCTTCAAGTAATAGGACGCCCGGTGTCGACGAAATTACAATTGATAATCATATATTTAAAGGAAAAGCATTAGCCAATCAATTCAATGGGTACTTTACTTCTTTGTCAGAAAGTACTTACGACGGAAATGCATTAAGTTACATGCCAACACCTATAGCCCCCTCAATATTTATTGACCCTACGGAGCAAACTGACGTAAACAACGTTTTCATGAAACTTAAAAAAAGCAAAAGTGAGGACATTGACGGCATAAAAATGGAACCGGTTATCTTTGTTATTGATTTATTATCACCCTGCCTGACGCATATTTATAATATTGTTTTAAGCACAGGTATGTTCCCTAAGCGGATGAAAAATGCCAAAGTTGCAGTGCTTTATTAAGGTGGTGACAAAAATGAAATGAGTAATTACCGGCCAATATCGGTATTACCTATATTTTCAAAGGCTCTAGAAAAAATCATTTTCACTAGATTGTATAAATTTTTGGACTCGCATTCTGTGATTACAACAGCACAATATGGGTTCAGGTCTGGTGTATCGACGGAGACAGCGCTGTTGCATCAAAAAGAGTTGATACTGGGCAACATTGAAGCAAGAAAGCTAACATTATGCGTATTCATAGACTTTACGAAGGCGTTCGACAGAATTGATCACCAAACCTTGTTAGAAAAATTGTTTTATTACGGGATTAGAGGCATCGCGCTCGATTTAATAGAAAGCTACCTTAGTGATCGGTACCAGTGTGTGTCTATAAATAGGCAAACATCTATGCCCAAAAAAATCAAACGCGGTGTACCACAGGGAAGCATATTAGGACCTCTCCTATTTACCCTTTATATCAATGATATTGTAAGTGTGGATCACTCAATAACGTACATTATTTATGCAGATGATACAAGCTTATTCTTTACGGGAACAAATATAGATGGTTTGATAAAAGCAGCTAATAAAACGTTAGTCAATTTTTCGAAATGGTTCTGCCAAAATTCGTTACAGATCAACAGCTCTAAAACCAAGGCCGTTCTTTTCCGTGCGAAAGGAATGACATGTACGTACACACAAAAACTGATGCTAAATAATTTCAATATTGAACTTTCAGAGACTGTCAAAACTTTGGGCGTCATCTTTCATCAACATATGTTCTGGAATTCTCACACTGAACAATTGTGTATTAAGCTAAGAAAAGCCCTTGGCGTGCTGAGAAGGTGTCAGTCGTTTCTACCACTCCCCCATAAACTTCTTATCTTTAATACGCTTTTTTGTTCTCATCTACGCTATTGTCAGTTGGTATGGGCTTCTGGAACTGAAACATCAAAACAGAAGTTGTATACACTTCAAAAAAGCGCTTTACGGGCTGTTGCAAATATAGGTTACAGAGAACACACATCCCATTTATTTGTCAAGTTTAAAGTTTTAAAATTTTGTGTTGCATAAGAACATAACTTGTTGTTGTCTTTGAGGTCTGAAATTCGAAAGAATTGCGCAAACTTGAGAGGCTTAGCACATTTACAGCCGAAAAGTTTGTTGCGTCCGATGTGGAGTTCTGAACACTGGCACATCCCCCGACCGCGAACAAATTACGGACTCCAAATGCTAAAGCACTCTGTTCCCCATATACTAAATAAGTTCAAGCTCACAGAACAGCAATTGCGTCTCCTTTCAAGTAGTGATATATTAAACCTGTTTGTATAAGGAGCTATAAACCCAGAAAAATTGCACCCAGTACTTGTAAATGCATGAAATTTTAAGTGTACCCCTTTCTGTTATAGCGTCTTATTTTGGTTGCCTTTTTCCCCAATAATTGTTTGTTTGTAAACACCCAAGTGTGCATCTATTCTGTACTTCCTAAACAACCACTAGAATGTTATTTTCTTTTCTTTTTTCTTTCAATCATACGTGAGCACCGTATGGACTTTGGTGTGCCATTGTTTCTGTTGCCTTGTACAAATGGGAGGTGGGGCTAGTCAAGCTGCTCTAGCGCAGCTTTTTTCCTACTTTCCATGCCACAATTGTTTCTTGTTTGTGTAAATCACGGTGTATCGTTGTGGTGAAATAAATTTCAACTTTCAACTTTTACATTTTTGTGAGTCACGCATATTTGCTAAAGTTTAAAGATTATGGCGGCACCATGGGAGCCTTTGTCACCAGAAATGTGGAAAGTAAAAAAAAACACAATTGGGTGCATCTTATTAGTCAAACTCGCCATTTTTTTCCCCACTGAAGCTGAGGTCGGCATCAAACTTCTAGCTTTCGAGGCTGTTTCGGAGCAGTTTGGTGCAATTTTCTTGATTACTATGCTTTTAGAGCAGCTTGGCGCAAAAAAAAAAACAGAAATGTATCCAAAATGCGCAATGTGAGCAGCGTTATCACTCCTTATCAATGCATGTGTGTTGGCAGTACAGGCCCAGGTCGCAACAGCCTCGTTTGCCTTACACATTAGCTTATTTCAAAGTGATCAAAGATGAATTGGCTGCATCTTTGGTACAGGAGGCTGTGTGCAAGTCATGTGTGCACAAGGTAATGAGCAGTGTTTATGCTCAGATTCAGATGTTTTCAACAGCAGGGTTTCCAGATTATGCGGTCACTAGATCCTGCGATAAGGTGGTGAGATGGATAGAACATTTCAGCAAATGCGAAGTCTGTGAGAAAAATAATGAAAGTCAGTTTAGCCTGCTGCCCTACGTTCAAGTTTTTATTGATACGAGCTCTTATTAGTACATGAAAATACACAACACTTGTTAGACTTGTTCCCAAGATGGCGCACAATTAAGAGTGGCGCATCCAGATATAATGTGGCAGTGATACGTACGGCTTTTAAGAAGCTGGGCAGCACTTGCACACTTGTTAAGCTCGGGGCCAAAGGCAAAACCAAAAATTAAGGTGAATGTGGTCAGAAACACTGAAGCTCCTCCATTCCTTGTGTTACAGGAGTAGTGTACAAGATTCCTCAGTCATGCGCCAACAGTTGTATTGGTCAGACTGGTAGGTGCATGTTAGATTATGGGGGCACCAGAAGAAATGCGAAAAGAATGTCCGAATATCAAACTTGTTTGCTTATTGCACACAACGTCACTGAAAGCTACTGTTTAACAAGATCAGGGGTGAAACAGCCGAAATACAACTTGGAGCAATTTTAGGAGCAGAAAAATATTACTTTTGAAGCACTAAAATGTAAATTTTGAGCAGGTTACAGGGGAAAATATGCTCCATTTCCATCACTAGATACCAAATTTTGAGCAATATAAATAAGAAAGCTTAAATTTAGAAACAAAATTTGTATAAACCATTCGACATCACCTAAATTGTGCAGTGTAAATATGAGCACTCCTGTTTCAACGAAAGTGGTATTTTGAACCACCCCACTGAGCCAACAATGATAAAGTCCATATTAGCATTTGCTGTGCCTGTAAAATATTTTGACAGGCTTTGCAAATTTAAATATGGATCTTCCAAGCTTGCGACCATGAAATTTGGGAGATTCCTGAAACCGAAGAGCAGTGGTGGTGAAATAAAAAAAAACTGGTGCACAATTTAGTTTTTTTTAGGGAAGCAGAAATGTCATACACTGCTCCAAATTATTCCCAGTAGCATATTTAGGCATCAGTGATTACACTGATAATCATCATTAGGCAGCGTACAAACGCATTAGTAAGTGAACATTGTGTGCAGTGTCCCGTGACAAGGGATAACAGCCCTTCCAAATCGCAATACGCTTTTCCATGAAGCACCGGTGTAAAATGGCAAAGGTGTCCTATTCAAGATTCCCTACACGGGTTAGAATTCCTAGCCAAGAATTTTTCGAATCACTACACCTCCCCTTCCCCAACTTCCCACCTTGCTTTTTCCCCCACCGTGGGGTTAGGTATTGCTTCGGCTCTCCCTCGAAGACGCGTTCGACCAGGTAAAGTAACAACGGCGTGAACCCGTTGACCTAGCCACTGTACCGCAGATGTCCATCGCCAGGACCGTGGCCGGGACGACGCAACTTCGAGACAAAACAAAAGAGGGGGGTGGGGTGGCTTAGAGCTTTCAATGAAACAGGGAGTGTCCAGTCTTTTTTTCTTTTAAGCTTTATTCACGAACTGTGCGATATTTCACGGCAGCTCTTAGAAGATGAATCAGTTTTCGAAGCTTACCAAGGTTTTGCCTGTAGATCAAAGCAGCATTGAGAAGAAGTGACAGTGGCTATAGGCCCATCCTACAGACGTAATCTATAAGCAAAGAACCCTGTGAGCTGAGGCCACAGATGTCAGAGGCCTTACCAGAAATTTTTTTCGAAGGGGCGTCACCTTGATTAGAATGAATCCCAGCTAGGCAAGTAGATGTGGTATACCGTTATTTTCTGCTCCCCTATATACCATAGGAAAATATTGGGAGGGCAGAGGCACGGGCCTGGTGTGCCACCCCCTGGCTACGCTACTGGTGGACAGAAACCAGTGCGGTCGAGTACACACATAGAGAAGGAGAGCCGGGGAGGAGGGTGAGAGTGGCACAGGCTACTGTTGATTACCTTGGCGAGAAAAGTAGCTCTAACTGGAGCGGCACATGTTTGATGTAAGAAAGAAGGTTGCGTCCAATGTGCTGGCCGAACACACAGAAGCCACTGGCAACGAAATAGACTGGAATAAGGTAAAATTACCAAAATAAAGGGAAAAGAATGGCACTTCCGGGCTCTATCTAGACTCTCTCACAATTCAGACAACAACGGGGCACATTCTTGAGTGTAATGACAATGACAGCTACTTTTCCCAGATATACACACCTACATCCTATTTTGAAATATATATAGTTGGACTGTTCGCACATTCATTATTAGTTGTGACAGAGCTCCCGTTCGGAAACCTAAATGTTTCGCTTTTATGCGAGCATTCATGGTTGGTGCTCATGTTAACCCCAAAGTTGAATAACAACCACAACACAAAAAGAGAGAGGACACAGTGGCACTGCAAGCTGCCGTGAGAGTAACCTCACGTATGTAGCGCACTGTGACATGTCGCTGGTAACTTTTGCTGTCTTTCCGGATTGTGTAGTCTTCAGACATTCGCACACATGAAGCCAGAGCAAAACAACGCTGTACGAAAGTGAAGACACTGCAAAGTCACGGTAGAATCACACATGCAACCGCCAGCTTTAATTTGCCAGTGCGAGGCGAGATCACGTGATCCAACCCTGCATGTCACAGCGATTGCAGCACTCGCACCTCCGGTGGTGGGCCTCCGCCCAATATGTTAGGGAAACTGCATGACCGACCCTTGGTAGACTGAACGGTGCAGCAAGCAATAGAGGACGACAAGTGGTCGGTGCAGGGTGAATCAGCGGTCGAAAATATAGTGACAAGAGACTTTTCGAAAACAGTCAACCATAGATTCTTGGCTCTCTAACCCATTTGTAAGTAGTGTAAATAAACATCTTGCATTTTATAGAAACCAAATGTCAGTGAATTGCTGAATCAAACCCTTTTGTAACATACCCTTTCCTGTCATGCAAGTTTTGGTTCATGTCAAAAAATGGTTGGCAAAAAGTTAAAGCTCACTCAAACTCACTTATACATACTTCGCGCCTGGGGCTCATTCTAACCCACCAAAGTTTTCTTAAAACCGACTCACTCGGCCTCAAGCTCGCTAAAATATCACTCACCCTTACTCACTCAAGCACATAGCTTATTTGAGTATGAGCGAGTCTCGACTAAGTCAACTCATAAGTGAGTTGCTGACCTAAGGTGTCAAGTTGAGGAGATGATCACAGAGCGCCCAAACTTAATAGGCTAGAATAAATCGATCGATCAGTTAGATACTACACAGACCGCCTGACAGACATATATAGTTAAGGTGCTCCTAGTTCGCTAAAAAAATGCTCTACTATAAAGAGCAAGTGACTACCAGGAGCTCACCCCTTAAGAAAAGCGTCACTTTGAGACTTCAGCTTTTCTGGTTTCTATGAATAGAAAGCACTTACGAGACATTTTGAAACTTGCCACTCTGTACTAGCACTGGTGTCCAAGCAATAGCCAACACACTGCCCTAAACAAGCCTTGGAATGCAAACCACAGGTCAACAGCATGAGAAAATGAATTCCTTGTTATTATGACAGGAGGAAAACATTTGCTAGGCTAAATAAAAAGAAATAATTGGAAAACTGATGTGTTTTTGAAACACCCAACAGCGTTGTACAGACCTTGTGTAGAATCTGCTGTCATCTAGCAGACACCGAGGGCATTTCTGCAATGTTGAAGGCTCGGGGTGCTCCACCTGTGCAGGCACGGAATGTCCATATTAACATGTGGTGGCAGATAGGGGCGGCAATGCTAAGATATTTTCGCGTGCCATGTTGCTGAGACTGAGGAAAGTGGGATGCTAAAAAATATTTGCAGGAGGTTAACCTCTATTTTATTTGACTTCCTCGTGGCTGACCCGAAGGGCCAGATCTGTTGCCCATTTTGCTGCTTACAATTAAATGCCTGTTTATGTTCTCCATTCTATCCAGATGTGGGACAGGATAGGCACTCTTCACAGCACGCTCTTTCATGCCACGCCAGAATGAAACGGTTTTGGCACCATGTGAATGCAGGCACAGACAAACCGGCCTTGTGCACGAGCTTCAAAGTTGCACCACGGCTACTCATGCTTGCCTCTGCTGCTGTTTACAGCATTACTTTGTCAATTACATTGCGATAACAATTACATATATGCTACGCAGCTTCTGCATGTCTTCGATTCTCATCAAATGGAATGGTTGTGCTCGAACATGTTGCGTATAGTTACTTGTTTATTGTGGAGTTCAATAAGGTAACATTTGGTGGTGTGGTTTGCACACGTATTGCTTCACTATGTGCAAATTTTCAAGCATTCCATGAGCTATTTCAGAGGGGGCGGCCAATTTCATAAGGGTGAAGCGAATGCTGTGACCCTCCGCCTGTTATTATTATTTTTTATATCCCAAGAAGAGTAAATATGTTATTTCAAATGGTGATCCTCCTCCATAAAAAATCTTGTATCCACCTTTGTGTGCCGTAAAATGTTAATGAATGTCTCAAGTGTGTCAACACTGTTCAAAACTGAAAAAATGCTGTTTCAGCAAATCTGTTACCCTTAACTGTGGGTGCGCTCCCCCTGTTTATGCACAAAAGTGGTTTCGCAAATGTTCAGTAGGCGATACACAACTGCCCTGCTGCAAACGGCGTGAAACTGTAAGATGCAAATAAGCCACGAAAGTGATGACGACAACCCAAGTATTTTACACCTTTTGTGCTGTTTACGAGCACATGCCCCCCCAAAAGGGTATTCAATGAAATACCAGCTAATCAGCACCTACTTAATGGATAGGCCTTTCATTTTTCTTTTTCCCGCACAGAAGACGTAAAGTTCAAAAAATTTTACTTGTGTGTTATTGCTATATATAGCGTACGTTGATGACTACAGCAGAAAAGCATTATTTATTTGAAATATAAACAAAGAGTGAAAAGTTTCATTTCAAGTTATATGTGCGATAAATTGGAGGTGCTATTTTGTAAGTACTCTATCTAGAACAGGGCAGACATGAAACGAAAGAATGAAATGGAGCCACACTAGATTGGTCAAGGCTATTCTCATAGTCTAGACATGAGAATAGCCATGGAAGGTGCCTAGAATGGGTGGAGGCCGCATTGCGTCAATTAAATAGACCAAAATGGCATCCGAACAACATGGATTCGATTGAAATGAAGCACTTGAGCCCAAAGAATTGAATTAGCCTGCTTTGCACCCCACTTACTATAATCCTGCTGCGAAAATCACAACAACATGACTCCTCCGAATCGCAACACCACCTAGCATCTACTCAAGACACAAATAAATGGCTGAAGTCATTCCAGTCTGCAATCTCAAGCTTTGAAAAACAACACGTGCCAATATTGATGATGTGCTGTATTCATTTTATATTTTTACATGTGTTGAAAGCATTTCCGAATTCTCTTAGCTTGCCTGCAAGCTTTTTGATCCCTCTTGTTCTTTCATTCTATCTCCCCCCATTCTAAATAAAACACTTACAAATTAACACCCACGTCGACATAGGCTATTTCTTGTAAATTACGCTTTGCAATGGTGTAACAGAGCTTCCTTAGCCCCCAGCTGTGTCTCGCTATAGCCTCTTCTCAGCCATCCTGCATTACTCCTCATGAATAGAAAATAACTAAAGCAATCCTTATTTTAAAAACCGGCGAGTGCTCCAGTCCATTTAAATGGCCCCTAAACAACCTCCTATAATATTTTTCAAACGTTCGAAGTAAACACGTGCATTATATGCAAACTGCTGCATGATCTGTGATTCTTCTTGTGGCAGCGCAACAAGCCGCCAGTGCTCCACAAATTCCAAAAAACAATCCCCCCATGCCTTTCGTGCTGGCACGTGACATCAAGAAGTTGAATCTGACGTGCAGAATAAATATGCTGCAATTGGTCAATGGAGAATACCTTAGTAACCTGCGCTTCGCCGATGACATTGCATTGCTGAGTAACTCGGGGGACGAATTGCAACTCATGATTACGGAGTTAGACAAGGAGAGCAGAAAAGTGGGTCTCAAAATTAATCTGCAGAAAACGAAAGTAATGTACAACAACCTCGGCAAAGAGCAGCGCTTCGAGATAGGTAATAGTGCACTTGAAGTTGTAAAAGACTATGTCTACTTAGGGCAGGTAATAACCGCAGAGCCGAACCACGAGATTGAAGTAAATAGAAGAATGAGAATGGGGTGGAGCACATTCGGCAAGCACTCTCAAATTGTGACAGGTAGATTGCCACTATCCCTCAAGAGGAAGGTATATAACAGCTGTATCTTGCCGGTACTTAGCTACGGAGCAGAAACCTGGAGACTTACAAAGAGGGTTCAGCTTAAATTGAGGACGATGCAGCGAGCAATGGAAAGAAAAATGGTAGGTGTAACTTTAAGAGACAAGAAGAGAGCAGAGTGGATTAGGGAACAAACGGGGGTTAAGGATATCATAGCTGAAATCAAGAAGAAGAAATGGACATGGGCAGGGCATGTAGCGCGTAGACAGGATAACCGCTGGTCATTAAGGGTAACTGAATGGATTCCCAGAGAAGGGAAGCGGGTTAGGGGGAGACAGAAGGTTAGGTGGGCAGATGAGATTAAGAAGTTTGCGGGTATAAATTGGAAGCAGCAAGCACAGGACCGGGTTAACTGGCGGAACATGAGAGAGGCCTTTGTCCTGCAGTGGGCGTAGTCAGTCTGATGATGATGATGATGAATTGGTCAAGCAAGCACCTATGACTTCCTGTTAGCCTGCAAGGAGCTGTCCACGCCACTCGTCGTTTGTCGTGATGCCCGCATGCATGCACGTGCTTGCAAATCAGGTACAGTGGTCCGTAAGACAGGGTTCATACCGACACTATTCATATAAGCACCGGCTGGCACAGCAACAGCAATTCGCCAACAAGCACAAAGTTGACGGAGGGCGGAGTCACGGCAACCGTAACAAGACAGTGTTTGGAGCAATATGTCATTGATGATGCATGCCGCACAAGATTGGGAGAGGTGCTTGACAAGAGGGCAAAGCGGCTTCGGGAGAGGTACCAACGGAGGGTTGTGAAAAGAAGAATGAAAGAAGTGATTACTGTGCTTAGATAATCAAACGCATTTAACTCCGCTATTACAGCACCGTTTCAAAAAAATTTAACAGCTTTATGGTTGTTGTGCGCTTGCGCACAACTTCTTTACCACAGCTGAATTTCCACCTCTGGGTAGTTATATGTTGCATCTGGTTTCTGGCTGCATGCAGTATAGCACATATTGCGTGCCAGCACCAGCGCTGTTCAGGTATTAAAATAATCCTTTGTGCAGGGCTGTGAGATTGGTGACCTCGAAATCAATCGGCAAATGTTTAAACCAGCAATGCTATTTCCACTGATACACACTGTCAAACATGGAACTCTGGTGCAGCATGGCATAATCTATGTTGATTTTAATAGGATGGTGCAGGAAACTTAGTTTGGCAAATTTGTGGGCAGAAGCAGCATCACTAGATGGGGAATGGGAGGCTTTTACATTATTAAAACCACACGAAGCTAACAGACAAGGCAAACATAGGAATTCATATGAATTATTACTTGAAATTTCCTATTTTGTTTCTGACTCGCGACGAGTGAATTTTCAAAATGAACTGAAAGGTATTGTTTGGCTTCAAAAGCAAGAAAAAATGAAAAAGTAAGTCAGACCTCCTTTTGTTGTCTGCCAAGCTAACCCCGCTAGTAGCACTATAATCACCACCACAACTTTCTTTGCTGCGAAGAAACTGACATAAACGTTGATGCCACTTTTATTTACTTGTACTGATGTCACGAAGCTTTTAAACGTCGCTGCTCATTATATCTAATGTAGCTATCAAGTTAAACAAGCCTTGTCTAGCGTACTAACCTCCCACACAGAGAACTTCCTATAGTTGCAATGGGCCACACTCCACATAATGGCCACGCTGAACCCACGGCAGACTGCAGCAGTGTGCCTTGTTTTAGGTGCATCGTAAAGACGCGGTTATGCAAAATGGTGCGACATGTGCTACGTGTATGCATCATTTAGCTCACACTGCCGATACACTGCACAAGTTTGGCACCCAGGCACATAAAAATAGCATTGGTGACAGGAAGGCACTTTTTTAAAAGATACCCGAGACATAGGCAGACAACATAGGCTCCCGTCATGTGGCGGTAAGCTTACACAAGTTGCACATTAAAATATTACCTGTACTCTACTATGTACCCTCGAATCGAAAGAAAAAAGATCAATGACTCGGGTCGCACATACACGACTAGCCGCGACTGTTCGTCCTACTTACTCGCCGAATACTCGCACACTACGGCGAGCGGTTGATTAGGATGCACGTGGCAGGTATGAACAACAAGGGACTCATACAGAAGAACAGTAACTCATAATCACAATTGTAATCTGGCTCGTCGCTGGCGTTGCTAAGGCAGCTCAAATTTTCTTTTTTCTGCCCAGAATCCGGTTGACAAAATCAGTGTTGCCAGGTCTTGGTATGGCAGCGTCGATGAAATCGGACAAAACTACCTGAAATGTGGCCAGGGAAGTATTTATTCACAACAAATCTAAAAACGATTTCAAGCATTCTCAACAAAAGTGATATTTAGCACTCGGAAAGGCAGCGATCGTGTAGTGAACCAGCAAATGTGAAAATCTACTGTCGCTCTTCGCGAGCTGGTATCACGACCGAGGTCGTGGTTGGCGCAAAAGACTGTGAAACGAGTTTTTTTTTAATGAAGTAGCATGCAATTGATGGCTTTTATACAGCACCAGCTGTCTGTATAGCCAACGAAACAAGCGCACTACTTCTTACGACTGTGCTAAGCTTGCGTTGCGTGTCACACGGACACCTATCATAGCGGAGGGAATAAGACGGTCGGGATCTGCGCATCACAATTTCCGACTCTCAGGCTGTAATTTACCTAACGTTTTCACCAAACGTTTGCGTGATTCTGCGGCAAACACAACCTGAGGGGTCTGATCACGATCAAAAGACACCGTTACAAAGAATCAGCAAGAAAAATCAGGCGATCCTCGCAAAATCGCGAAAACCAGCATCAGCTGATCCGATTGCAGCCTATAATTAATTTCATAATGCCGCAGTTCCGGATGGTATGCAGCTGCAGTAGTCTTGAACTCGGCATGCTTGAAAAGCCATGGTTGTACGTGCGAGAATGACGCGTAAATACCAAGCGAGAATGACGGCCCTAAAGAGGCGAAGAAGCGCACAATTTTCGTCCTATTTAAATTGAGTGGTAGTCTAAGGTGCTAGGCGTTGCCAAAAGGTTGGGTTCAAACTATACAATTCAATACAATAATACCGGTTCAGCCACACTATGGGTTCGACGCTTTACCCAGAAATAAACACTGGCTACGCCCTTGATACGTGACCCAGAATGGTCACACGTGTGTGTAGTTTTAATCTCGGATACACCTCGCTCTGATTGCGATATACGCCAGATCACGATACGGCAGCTCGTAAAATAAATAACTAAGCGTATACACGTGCACGCTTCATTAGTAAGAAATGTGCAAAGCCATAACAGTCTACCTAAGCCTGTCCACTATTAACTTAGTCCTAACAATACTCTGGAAATGTACCTGATTATGCTACCAGCCAGCGTATAAGCAAAACATCACAAAAATAACGGGGACTATGGAAGAGTGTGCACAAAACGAGCGCTAATTTTCAGCATTTTTACTGCTTAACTGCTAAGGAAAGCTCTGCATCGGTGCGAAGAAATTGGTCAGATTATTACTCGTGTTTTAAGGCACAGCAATTGTACCTGCTTCTTTACGTTTCAACGATATTATAGCACACTACAATATCACTGTTTCATATATTAAACTGCGTAGCCACCACAACAGTATGGGATGGTTCTAATTGAGAAAAAGCTCTAGTCTCAAGGCTCCGATGACAGAGAAATAAAGAAGAAATAATTCTACGTATGGCAACTCAGCCATGAAATTGATATACTGCATAAATTATATTAGAAGCACCATCTCAATTGGGCTGCAATTCAAAAAAATTTTCGAGGCAGCCATACCAAATTACGCATATATTTACAGATTTTGCCGACTTCACTCAGCCAAATGTGTGCTGTCTGTTGGTGCTACTGTGTTCTGCGAATGATGCTGAAGTCTAAATCAGGATGCTGACGGCATAGCACAAACAGTCAACTTCGCCTAGCTGTTTCAACCCAACGCCTCACATTCGTATATGATGTCACAGATATATGATGCAGCAATTTCCTTCAAAATTGGACTCATGTGGTTGAACCATCAAATCCTTTAGGAAGATGTGTAGATTTCAAATAACATGCTGATAGTGACACCGTTCATCATGTCTGATCTTCTATATATGTCATGCGGCATGAGAAATTCCAGACATATATTTTAGCATTTTCTCCAGCCTTGAACTCTGTCATGCTTGCCTCAACAACCTACTCATTGCGAGTTCATCAGATGAGCACAGTTCACATCTGAATTCTGTAATCCAACGTCTGAACAAGGCACATTTGTCAGCATAAGAAGGTGTGCATTTGATGTCCAAAAACTCACCTGTCCTATCCTCGTGTTCTCCGCATCCAGTATTCAGCTCTACCGAGACAGATTTATAGGAGTTCAGAGCTTCCCATCTCCGAATACTATATGCTGATAAAACCTACAAGCTCCTTCATCTTATTTTTGTGTACTACGTACTATACTAACATTTTGTACCATGGTGCCAGGCCATTATACATATTCCCTCCACTTCGTGCTATTGATACACAGAAATGCTACTTTATTGAGCTCCCTTAGACCAATAACTCCCATAAAAACTTTTGGGGATCAACAGATGCTTGTGCGACAGTATATGCTACTCCCTGAATATCAAATAGAGTTCCACTATGCATCATCGTACGACATCTTGAATGCAATTTGTGCTAGATCACCGACTGGTCGAAGAAGTACATATGGCGGCCAATCAGTTCCCTGGCATGTCCTGAAAACTTATGCCCACTATCTGAGCAGCATCACAGCATTTTTTTGTGGAGAATGAAGGCAAAAGATCCTCAAAATGTCACTGTATTATGTGATTGGCCCTGTAATCATATCCAGCAATGTGACAATGCGACTGAATCTTGAAGTGCCGCAAAGCAATCTACTCAGGTGGTCGTACAACCACCTGATACTATATTACACCTTTTGTTATTTGCCTGAGAAAGTCTTTGCATCTCCTGTGTACTTGGGTGTATGTGACTCTCTAATTGTGATATACCTAATTGTGCTTACAAGTGGGCATAAATGGTAAGTGCTTATGTCATTAAATTTTTACATGAAAGAAATTACGTGATTTCTTTGTCATAGACTACGTGAGTACATCTCTTATCGGTACATGTTACACTCCCTCAGTTACAATCGTTGCATTCATATTCCCGTGAACTGCAGCAGATGTCAAACATATCCGAAACATATAGGAGCTGTCAACATTGTCATTGATGCCCTGTCACATAGCCCAAAGAACATGTTGACCTGTCCCAGAAAAATATACGCATTAAAAAAGTGGCGACTGGTTGACATGACCACAAATTCTGCCATCTGCAAGAAATATAAGCTTCGACGCTGCTAGACTTTCAGTGTGGCAGGGTCGTTGGCCAGTAACAGGAGATATATTAGCTTCAACACATTCTGTGACCTATGAACTGACCATTTATGCCCACATGCAAGCACAATTGGGCATATTACTAGACGGTCTTTCATGCCCAAATAGGCGGGAAATCCAAAGACTTCCCCTGGAAGATAAAGTAAGGTGTATGGCATCACGCGGGTTAACGTACCACCTGTGTTGAATGCTTTGCAGCACTTCAAGATTCAATCACATTGTGACATTGCTGGATATGTTTGCAGGCCCAACCACTTGATTGAGCGACGTTTCTGTGGATCGTATTGTGCCATTGACTATACTGCTGCCTTGCAAAATACAAACTTGTAGGCTTGTGTTGATTGCATGGTTCAGGGTTAGGTGGAATATATTCTTACTCCAGACATTTCTAGGTCACGCACTGTTGCTCCTGCTTTTGTAGCTGCTGGCTGCATTACTCATGTCATCCTTGGTCCCAACAAATAGAGAAAGCCGATATAGACCGACAGTATTTCACCAAGCCCTACCTCCCAATGAGAAATCTAATTATTGAAACGTATATACATGACACTCAAAGTAGACATTAGTTTCAATACTGTAAATCTTGCTTTAGGCGTGACTGTAGGTCTACCCAGTGATCATGTTCTTTTGCCCTGATCGACACGAAGCATAACTTCCTGCCAGTGACTAACTACACAGCTCGTCTATGTGACATCATAAAGAAGCTTCTCCCTATAGCTGTGTGACAGCGCATTGAAAGGCACATATGGTAGCAGTAAACTAGACTCTTGTACACGCATGCATAATGAAATGATATGGGCTAACCATTCCTCATTGGTGTCATGCTGACAGCTTAAAAAAACCTTTGTCTCAAGCACTTTCACTGAAGTTTAATGAAAACAAGACAGATCACTTCCTATGCAGAAGTCATCATCAGTGCACAAATGGCCTGAAACAGCAAGAATATTCCACTTACGTAAGATCAATATACATTCCCCATAATGCCATGATCAAAATTGCATGTTAACTGGTTCTCAAGTCAATCTAGGTTATAAAGTCTTTAGCAGCGCCATTTCTTCAGGCAAAGCGAAAATAATCTTTTTGTGTTTTATGCATTTCTTATATCTGAAATATAAATTTATGTGCAAAAAAGTGCCCCATTGAATTTGTGACACCCGAGTTATGATGGCTACAAAAATTACTGAATAACAGCTGTAATATTATGATATGATTCAGTAAATTTAATTTTTGCATGGGTTTACAAATGTGCTAGTTCTCGAGCGCCACAAATAAAAATGGAGAATGTAATTTCAATTTTTCATTGCCTGGTACTTATGCTCAAGTGCCATGAAATATAAGGTGTAACTTCATGTTTGCTGTGAGCTTGACTCCTGCAACCAGACCTCACTTGAAAAAGGTGTAGGCTCCATTCTAAATACCTGAATTTGAAATCAGTTGGAATAAAAGATGGTGTGGTCTGGCATCTTGAGCTTAAATTTGTTTCTTTTGTAGATCAACAAGCTCGTGGTCATAAGTCGTGCTTAATTGTCTTTTCTAACTTATTCACATCATGAAAGCAATGAAGCTTGTAAAGCCACATTTACAAAAATTGACGATTAGGACCGTGCATGTGCCCCTGAAGAGCAAAAATCAACATTCACGTAACCAATGTGATAAATGCTGTGAACCCTGTCGTACATCAAACGGTCCTCCAAACATTTTGAGAGGTATGCTTGGTCATAACTCTGACATGGTTTAGTAATACAACTATAGGAGCCAGAAAGCTTGAATAAGACTGACAGATTAAGTTGGTATGAATTCATGATATTAGAACAGTACATACAAGAAGATTAAAAACAAATGAGCCACAGCAACAAAAGTGCCGATTTGCGACTGAAGTTTCCTAATTTTTTTACTCAAAATTACAGAACAGATATATACATCTACATGACAATACGCAAAATTGACCAGCAATAGCAAAAAATAAAAAATATAGTTGTACACAAAAGTGAACAATTTGTTTACCCTGCAGTATAATTGAAAGAAAGCTGATTCATGATTGTTTTTCATTTTGACTGTACCTTCTCAATTAGTTCCTTTTTTTTCAAAACAGCATCACAGGACAACTCCGGAAGCCTGTGCTCGTGCATGTTACTCAAAAGTTTTTTTCCTTCTTTGTCATGCCAATCTAAAAAACAGAAAGCTTACTGAATATCAAGATTAGTTATAGTAGTTCTTCCCCTACTTGTTTATGTGAAAATCCACTAGTATGAGCTCTTTTCGACTGCACTGTCGCCATAATTGTTGTGTATCTTCTGCCTGAGTAATTATTTTTGAGTCAACTCTACCAGACAGTAATAATGCTACTATTCAGACTCACGGCCACTTTAGTGCAATGAACTAAATTTGTCGCTGACAGCAAGTCAATGCAGCAAATTTTCCTGCAGTTCACTGAATCAAACACACATTCAAGGCAAATCAAGTAAGAGGACAGTTAGTGATGGGAATTTCCATATTCAAGAAGTTGTTTGGAGCAAGGCACAGCATTGCATTTTAAGAAAGGCCATATATATTGAAGAAATAGTGAGACCTATCTATATACATTTAATAATAATTATTATAATGAACATGAGAGCGGAGCCTGGCAGGGGCTATACAAGAAAAGACGTTCATTGTCATTCTCTGATCAGCTTCCAAGCCTCACTTTAGCTTAAGCAAGCCTGGCTTTATCCACTCATTGGATGTAGAAAAATAGTAGAAACACAGTACAAATATTTCCCTATAATATACACATTGTCATTAGAGCAACCATTTGCATTTTTTATTTCTAACACAGTTCAAATTCGCAATAATAAGACATCTAAAAGCTTACATGCTTCTCTTACTGATATTTATATCTTTCATGCCTTTCATTAGGCACAATTTCTACACTAACATGTCAACGTGAATATAACAAATGGCTCAGGCGTGAAAGGTGGTCAAAGAAGACCATGCAGGCAATTGCTCATTTATTCGAAGAACACCATCTGCATGCAGCCCCACCAGTGCCCTCTGTCTGCTTTAATTTGAACACACTCCCAGCAACGATGAAGGTGGTGAGCTTATTAGAGAAGAATTTGGTGAGACAGTTTCTATAAACCTGGAAGCAAGAGTATTTTAATCACGTAAAGATGAGTTGTGGGCGTGTATATGCTCCTGTTTCACATCATGGCGATGGGCAGCAGGTCATCGGAACATTCTTATCGTGTTTGTGAGGTTGAGATTTCGGTTGGGAACGTTGAGTGTTCCCGGTGTTCAAGATTTCTTGCAACATCCGCTGTAGCATAAGTTCATGGTGGGTGGTTGACGTGTTCATTGTGTCGCATTGTCGTCTGCCTTCATATCTCGTCAACTTGCAGTCAGCACTTTTGAAGGTATGTTCAAGAGCTGTACTGAAGCCATTGTTAAGATTCCAGGTCCAAGTATCTTCCATCGGTGCATAAGAGCCGGATTTGAGTGATGGCTTTCTTCTCCATTAATGTGTATTCCTTTTAATGTTCTTGTGCAAGAAAGGCATCGAAGGTAGGTTTTCATGACTTTTAAGTGCTGTGCATGAACTGCTGACATGCCTGAAAGGTTTTTCTTTTTGTTGTCTTGTTGTCTCAGTCAGGGCCACACAGCCTCCTGTTGCTTTATGATATTTCGCTTCATAGGAATGCTCTTTGCATGCTTCTTCAGTAGTTTGTACTATTATGAAAGCAGGTACTAGTAGATGTTGACTGTGGTGCTTTTCTTTGGTGTTCCACATACTTCTCGCTAGATTCATTTGCACACAAAGCAAAAAGTCGAAGTATGGTGGGAACATTCGCTTTGAGTTTTCTGTTATTCTTATTATATTTTAGGCAAGGTCGGTGCCAGGATTGGTTTATACCGGGGGTGCACCCACGATAAGCGAGGTCCTTCAGGAGGAGCAGAGAGGTGGGGAACTTGGCCATTGTGTTATGACTATGTTTTCTCCTGGGAACATAGTCGTAACACATGGTCATAACACAACACAGGGGTCAGGCGAAAATTTGGGGAGGGGGGTGCGCCTCCAGTCCAGCCTCTCTGAGCCTACCCTGGCAACACCCCCGATTCCAGCTTGTGTCATTTGGCTGCTGACGACCTCGTGTGACCGCTCTCCCTCGCACACTCATTGTTTGTCAGTTACTTACTCGCCTTATCAGTTGAAGGCTGTTCATGTGATGAAGACAAACCTCCGTTGGTTCTTGTTTTGTCATTTGCTGATGGCGTATCTTAAGTATCTCTTCTCAGTGTATTCTTATTTTTTTTGGCTGGAAGATCAGCAATGTTACAACTTCGAACTCTTAGCATGTTTTTATGTACTGTAATAGTAATCGCCGCTCTTTTCTCCCGCATTCCGTTTTGGATGGTTGGCACGTCAGTACTTCGCCTCTCAACTAGTGAGTGTTTTGTAAGGACTTCCTCGCTGCAGCCTCCTGGTACTGGATGAACTGTTCACTCAGCCAGCCTTATTGGCACAGCAAAAAACATGAAAAATGTGGACTAATGACTGCAGGTGTGCCCTTTTTTGGTTGCGGCTGGTGTATCTTTGCAGTGGTGATGTCCTGAGTATGTATTACTAGCTCGACAGGCAAAGCCTCTTCTTTTAGTTAGCTGCAAATCACGTGTGAAGAGTACTATTAACACTTGCTAAGAATATAGCCCCTTCAGGTGTGAATTATATTGCACTGTCAACAAATGTGGCAATTTCAGATAGCACAATCACAAGGCACTCAATATCACATTCTAAGGAGGAAAATAATGTATTTTATGTGTGAGCTTCAGCAAGCCATTACAATTTCTATGGAATTAAAGACTTCATCATTCCTATGTAAGTTATATTTAGTTGTGATATAAAAAGAATGAAATCATAAGCTCCTAATGTGTGTGCAATTAGTTTGTGATTGCATTAATTTTGGGAGAAGAAAAGCAACACTTGACGGTGGTTTTAGAACACGATTTGAACGACCTATCAAAGATAACAGTTCCTGCCCTAGAGTGATCAGCTATGGTTGTGCTCACTACACTGAGGTCAAGTCAGGACATACTGACTAGGGAGAAGGTTCAGTTCATCTAACAAACTGTGTATTTTACTCTATTCTGGCCTCAAGTTGACACAGCTAGCATAAACAAATTGCATACAGAATGTCGCCACTGATATGCTAAAGGGTTATATTTGTTTCTCTTAGAAAATTGTTTCCATTTGAAAACACAAGGTCGCATAAACCTTGACAAAATGCTTGAACATGAGCCATGGACTTATAACCTGTGATATAGGCGAAACTTTGTGTGGTGGAAGAGATAGGGGGATGACATCCTTGGTCTTCAGTGCAGGCAAGTCGAGTATGTGTTATTTGGTTCTCGGTATCCCATTGCTGAAAATTTCAAGGGTGGGCCATTTGCCCAGTGCCTCAATCCTTGGCTACACCACTGCATTAACTATGAAGCACCCATCTTGCACTTTTGTGTCTTCAGTGGCTCATCCATTAAACTGCCTTTCTGATGGACGTGACCAATTCAGCCGGTAATAATAGAGATAAGCTAAATATTTTGATCTGCATGTCAAAATAAATGTGAAAAGGGTTGTTTCAGCTTGAAAAGCTTTGAGGAAAATTTTTCAAATACCACATGATTATGAAATCCAATGAGAACTTCATGTGTGTAGAGCAGAATGAGTAACAATGATATAAAATATGGGAAGAGTGATATGCACCAGCTACTCTGGCCAACTGAGCTGTTTCTTGCTTTTAGTTCTGTTTGACTGTCCCACTGATTATAGGACGTCCTGAAGACACATACACAACGAAATCGCACACAGAGTATGTGATAATTAAGACAATTGAACAAGTTATTCGCTTATCACAACAATTCTGTTTGCTATTCTGCACTGAGTCTGGAGAAAGGAAACTATAAAAATATGACTGAGCTAGATTTAGGAGCACTGTGAGAAAGAAATGCAAGATCTCACATGCCAAATATAAAAAAAATGCACAGCTGCTGACAACACAGGCAAAAGTCTTCAGTACTGCAAACAGTCACTCACTTATAGCTGAAGATTTATTCATAGATATTGCTTTTCGGTTGTGAAGACTATACTGGCACCAGCTGTCAATTGATCCTCCTCATGTTCTGGAGATTACAGCAATTTTTGACACAATTCCCGGTTTGTAACGTGTATGTCCATTGATTTCTCGAAAGACAACCAGTTAGCCGTAGCCACCCCACTAAACGGAAAATTATTAAAGGACAGCGAGTGTGAAATAAAACTCTCTACTGTACAGGAACCAGCTTGCCATATCTGTGCAGAGCACTTTCTTCTTTTCACAGACCTAAAAAGAAAAGCAGGAAGGAGGAGGCGGAAAGAAGTTTGTGGTTCTGCATTTGATATAACACGACGCCGTAAGCGTGCGTGTTTCTTGTTTATAAACGATTTAGCCTACGTGTTATGTGTTCTATGCATCAGCCCGTATGAACTCACGTAAATGTTTTTTTGCGCGTCGTACTGCGTAAGCTAGCTGATATTTTGGCTACAGTAGGGCAATGTATATATATCATCAAAATAATCAACAAAATAACGTTCCACAACAAGATTGTAACGCGCGACGATCCACGGAGACAAGGTGCCCGACGCCCACGCACTCCACCACACTTTACCAACCGTGCGCTGCAATGTTGTAGGTAATTCATGTGATCGTTGAGATACTGGATGCGAGCGTCGGTGCGTGTGTCAGATTACGGCGAATGCGTGTGTTGTACGATTCAATCTCCGTAACGCAACTGATCCCTCCACTTCCTACACGTCAAGCACTTGTGTGTCGTTAACCGGTACAGCGCTCTGAATGCGAAAAAACCAAATCAGTCCTGGCGATAGCATAACAGGACACACGTTACGATACGCTTTGCGTCCGATATCCACGAAATCGAAAGCGCTTGGCGTGGTATCGCCGGCGTGATGCGACAAAGCGAACGCCGACGGGTCATGTCAAAGCGGGTCACGTATGGCAGTGGCATCCGCGGTTGTTTTATCGCACATATCTGCACGATTTTCATCTGCAAAAGCACCGCATCGGATGTCTGACAGGCGACAAACTCTATAAATGTTTATCAGTAAAAAAGTCTACCTCGCACAACTTCAATCAACAATCATGCATATCAACTAAGCGAGCGTGATTTAATTACAAAAATATATCACTCATGCGCCCAGCATATTACTTTCTCGAACTTGAAAAATCGAACGTGAGTGGGACCAGAACAGCGCCAAAAGCAGCAGATGCAGATATCAGCTCATAACGCCGGCAATAACGTTCGAACGACGGGCCAATAATGCCAGCCTGATTGCATGGCTCCGCCCAAATTGGCTGTTGGTTGTACAACTCAGTCTAATATGGCCGTTCTAATACGCTGGCACGGCCAATATTGGCGGGAAGTTCTGAATGCTGGTCCAACATCACCGTTCTACTCGGCTGGCACAGCCATTATTGGCGGAACATTGTCAACGCTGGCCTGACATCGCCGTTCTATTAGGCTGGCACAGCCATTATCGGCGGTACGTTGTCAATGCTAGTCCAACATCACCGTTCTATTCGGCTGGCTCAGCCATTATTGGCGCTACATTGTCAAAACTGGGCCATTCTTGGGCCATGAACTGCCGATCTATCCCCAACATTGGGCCAACGTTCTGTGCTGCCTGGGAATGTGTTTTTGCGGCAGCAATTGATGCAGCCCACTTACGTGCAGCAGCAAACGCACCCGACCCTCATATTGACTTTACACAATACAGACAGCATCCCGTCGGGGACTCAAACAACATCGTGATCAACACCTCTAACTAGACACTGATCCAACGTTTCCTCAACATATCAGCATTGGAATTTCTTGAGAAAACAGTTCCAGTGCACAGCTGCCTCAAGCCAACGGACAAGATGGGCCAAGGCGTCATTCGACTAGCCAACCACATTTCTACAGACTATGTAGTTCAACGCACTGTCTATTGGGTAACAAAGTGATAAGGGCTCGGCATCTTGGAACCACTAAAGTAGTTGTGCTCACGTTTGAACACGCAGGCATTCCAAGAAATGTGCTTGCTTTTGGAGAAGCCAATCCTGTAGAACGCTACTGCAAGACCATCCCAACCTGCTCTAACTGTGACAAGGTCGGTCATCGTACCGATGTGTTCCCCAATCCGACGACACCATCCAGCCGGTGCCCAACATGCAGGAAGGCTGATGTCGACCTTGCCAACCATGAGTGTCTAGCCTGCTGTCTGCTCTGTAACGACTCTCACATCGCTGGAGCAATAAGGTCCCAAGCGACCTGAAGCCCAGTGGACACACCATCCCGACCAGAATCATGAACACGTGGAGACGCATGTGAACAAACATCCACAAACAACAACGGGGCCCACTCACGCTCAGAACGACGCAGCACCTCCCGAGGCCACTCAGTTAGAGGGGCTCATCGTGCTCCACCCAGACCTGAATCTCGGTCGAATTCTTGGTCCAAATCACAGTCCAAATCTCGGTCTAGTTTGAGACCCAAAGTGGCTCTGCAACAAGGAACCTCGAAAGCCAGGAACCTCGGCGCTGCAGTCAGGGTCCACCCCAGATAAACAAGACACTGATACCATCGGTAAGCTGGGCAGAGGTTGTTGCTCTCACCCAACCTAAGAATGATGACGACTCACAATCAATCACACAACTCCAAAAGATGATAGCCAAACAACAATAGACACTCATGACACAAGAACACATGAAACAAGAAACATGAAACAAGAGCATTTAGAAGAACTAGTGAAGTCACAAACATCTAGTCAATCGCCACCCAGCACAACTCAGCTTCAACCTACAATGACATTCATGGAAACAGGTACTCAAGCTCCCTCGCTTGACGCAGGCGGAAAATCCCACCAAGACCAGATACAACAAATCGTAAATACAGTTGTCAAAGTGCTCACACTACTCCTAAAGCTACAGAACAGCGAGGAGGTACAACAAATATGGGACCAATATTCAGCCTCCATACAACAAATCACGGAACAAAGCTTGGCCTCAAAGAAGGAAGCCGTGCAGCCCTAGCTTCTTGAATTACATGCCCTCACCTGCACATACAAGCAAAGCATCCCACAGCTTGAACAGGGGCACGGAAGAACACCTGTTTCGTTTCTCACGGGGCTAGGGGATATTTTCGCGGTAGTGCAGAAAACCAGGGATTCGGAAGAGACATCTTCGAACCCATAATGGCGCAGCTCCCTCTAAGCCTAAACATAATACAGTGGAACTGCAGAAACTTTCACCGTAAGGTGGCATCGTTGCAACAACACATAGGCATGCTCGATTACAAACCCAACATCATAGCGCTACAGAAAACTGTAGTCCCCGATATCAGATTTTCGTCCTACACCACACACGCCAACAAACACAACACATGAGTCTGCACTTCAGTTCACAACACCTGCACTGGGGTCATGGTAGATCTTGACCCACGTGATACGCAGCTTGAGTACGTCTTCATATGCCTTTTGCCTTACAAATGCTCTCAGCAGGCTGTCTGCGTGCTTGACATATAGTAGACCCAAGTCTCATAAGCAAGCCTTCATAAAGGTCTTCCGCAAAGCCAAGAAACACGCTCCATATGTTCCGCTGCTAATAGTAGACGACTTTAACTCCTGCACGCCTCTTGGGGTTATCCGCAAGAGGAAACCAAAAGACGAAAACTGTACGACCTCATTGCTTTCCAGGGTATCATCCTCCTCATCGAACAAGCCTATCCGATTCACACGGGCAAGTGTTCCGAGGGATACATGCCCCGATCTAACGATTGGTATCAACCTTCCTCAGCCACGCTGGTGGAAGTCACAAGAGTACCTCAGTATGGACCATTTCATCATTCACACGCCTTTATCGTATGGAGGACACAAGACATCAAAAGACAGTCAAGCTAATAGATTGGTCAGCTTTCCGCAAAACACAAAACTTTTGTTTTCATCAAACTCCCACATCTTACTCGAAATAGGCTGGCACATTACTGACACTTAAGAACGAGGTTACCAAGACTATTGCGCCTACACTTGAAGCTCCAGCGGTCGATGTCCAGCTCTTGCATTTATGGGATGCCAGGCGCCACCTCACAAGATGCTGGAAACGACAAAGGCTTAATCGCCGACTAAAGGCACATATTGCCGTACTTACTGCTAAGGCATAGAAACACGCAATAGCACTTGCTAAAGAAAATTGGTTCTCGAAATGCGACTCCCTTACGGGGTCTCTTCATACGAAATCCGCTTGGCACCTTCTGCGTTACCTCATCGACCCAAATTTCAACAGAGGCGCGACCAGAAGAGGCCTTCAGGGGGTTATACGTGGCTTCCCTGGCAACATTGTGAACTTACTCAATGCCCTACAGTCGAAGTATGTCAACACCGTGGGGGATCACGCATCCATACCCCTGTATGACGGCCCTGATAAACCGGAACTTTCACAAGCATTTACAGTCGTCCAAATAACGCAGCAATACAAAGCATGAGGAAGGGTACCGCCATGAGATGGAATCAGGTATCGATAAGGCTGCTCTTTAACCTAAGCGATGACATGACTCAATCGCTAGTAGATAAAGTGAACCAGTACTGGGACGCTGGAACACTTCGCATAGAGTGCAAATCATCCGAGCTCTCTTTCATTCCGAAAGCCGGCAAAGTGCTCATTATTGTTACGGAGATGAAGTAAAGGAAGAGGAAGAACTCAAGCAGCTGACAGGCATGCGAGGGTGCCAATCAGCCATTGTGACTTTTGCCTGTGAGTTTTCCTCTGTAAACGCATTTTTTACAGAAGTCTCTAACCCTGTAACATATTGGCAAGTGGTGCTGGGTAATCATCAGGCAACGGAGCTCCGCAGCGGACGGCGCATCGGTTTTCCAGCCATGGCCAATATTGAGCCCTCCGCGTCAACGTCAGCGTCTCCGACGAACACGGCATCGCAACCATACGTTTTCACGCCACTTAAGGATCCCGGTACATTCTGTGGGACTGATGGCGTCGACATTGACGATTGGTTGGACATGTTCAAACGAGTGAGTGTGCTGAACAGATGGAATCCCACACTTCAGTTGGCTAATGTGCTGCTTTACTTGATAATGATATATGGTGTTTTTTGGCGCAAGGGCCATTTGATGGCCAAAGAGCGCCAGTTCATGGGACAAGGAATGTGGACAATGATTGTGATTAGCGGCTGTATAAGGGCCATAAAATTCCTCGCAGTAAAGCGGGTAAAACCATACAACTAATAAAATCATGACCATGCCGTGAAAGGTGTGTGTGGTGTGAATAGGTGATGAAAGTTGGTGATAATAAAAGACGACGGTGGATATGTATGGCATTAGCACAAGTGCCTCACTCGTTCATACCCTTGCGTCCAAGGGCCGTGAGGCAAGTGCTTTCTTGTGTAGCCACCGCAGCGAAAACCTCTCAGGAGAGGTCGTGCTACGGAATGCCGGGGAATATGATATGAAAACTATGAATTTCTCTTAAAATGCGAATAATGACTTATGACTAAAAAGCGGTTCCCTACCGACGAACATTGCAGGGTGTAAACGTATATGTTGTCGGTAGGTTAATGGAAAGTGTTGTTTTCATATAGTGTCCAATTGTTTGCACTGAATTAAAATGTGAAGGACTGTTAATCCTTCACCACATCTGTCACACAATGGTGGATCCCCACCGGACAAAAGATGTGTGTGTGTCGTGTATGTGTGTCCTATCCTAAGTCTTGTAAGTATTACCTCTGTATGACGCGATTTCCATACAGGCAGCCAGTGACCAAGGTGTGGCTTAACAATGTGTAGTTTGTTTTGTGTGTGTGTATCCCACTTGCTCTGCCAGTAGTCCCTGAGATTTCGTTTGAGAGACGGCTTAAGATCAAGGGCCGGGATTAATATAAGTGTAGGGGCAGTGCTTTTGTAGACGGATGCAGCGAGCTGATCCGCCCTCACGTTGCCTTGAATCTCACGGTGCCCTGGCACCCAGCACACTGCAACATGTTGTTTCAGTGTGTAAAGTGTGCACAAAATGGAGTAAAGTGAGACAAGGACCGGGTTTTTTTTTGTTTTTCAAGACTGTGCAGAGCCGTTACCACACTGAGGGAAACTGTATAAATTACTGCTTTTTGTATTTATAATTGTTTGATGTGTTTAGCTGCCACAAGTATCGCGTAAGCTTCTGCTATGAAGATACTTGTGCCTTGATGTAGAGGGCCAGCATCCGAAAAGGATGGGCCGAAAGCAGCGTAGGACACAGAGGAGTTGGACTTGAAAGCATCTGTAAAGAACCCAAGACGTGTGTATTTATGTTGAAGTTCCAGGAAGTATGTTCGGATGTGGGTAATGGGCGCATGTTTTGTAACTTCTAGAAAGGACACATCGCAGTCTATAGTCTGCCATTGCCACGGTGGCGGATATGCTACAGGAGCCATTAAACTGTGTTCTAGTGAGACTCCAGTTTCCTCAGCTAGACTTTTCAGGCGAACTGAGAAGGGCTGCCTCATCGAAGGCCTGTTTTGAAACAGAAATGAGCTCGACAAATTATTAATAGTAGAGTATGAAGGGTGCTTCTTATCTGTTTTCACCTTAAGGAAATAAACAAAGGACATATAAGTTCTCTGCAGATGAAGCGACCACTCATTTGTTTCAATATAAAGGCTTTCTACGGGGCTGGTGCGAAAAGCACCCGTAGAAAGGCGGATGCCCAAATGGTGCACGGGGTCCAGCATCTTCAAAGCACTTTGAGTTGCAGACTGATAGACAACGGCCCCGTAATCTAAGCGGGTGCGAATGAGGCTTCGATACAGATTTATGAGGCATTGCCTATCACTACCCCAAGTAGTACGTGACAACACTTTTATAACATTCATGGCTTTTAAACATTTTGTTTTTAAATTCTTGATGTGCGGTACGAAGGTCAGCTTGTTGTCCAAGATTAAGCCTAAGAATTTATGTTCGGCTTTGACGGACAGACGTTGCCCGTTCAGTCGAATGTCAGGTTCAGAGTGCATGCCTCTCTTTCGAGAGAACAAGACACACGTGCTTTTTTGTGGGTTAAGTTGAAATTCGTTTTCATCTGACCATTTGGAGACCTTGTTTAAGCCCAGCTGAACCTGCCGCTCACACATTGCCAAGTTGCACGACTTGAAGCCAAGCTGAACGTCGTTGACATATGTACAATAGAACATATTGCGGGGGATGGACAAGTGCAAAGAATTCATTTTGATAATAAAAAGTGTGCAACTAAGCACACCACCTTGTGGCACGCCTGTTTCCTGAACAAATGTTTGGGAGAGAACACTGCCCACACGGACACGGAATGTCCGGTTTGACAGGTAACTTTCGATTATATGAAACATTCTTCCACGCACACCAAGGTGGGACAGGTCTCTTAGAATTCCGAAACGCCATGTTGTATCATAAGCCTTTTCGATATCGAGGAACACAGAGAGAAAATATTGTTTATGGACAAAGGCGTCTCTGATATGTGCCTCGATACGAACAAGGTGGTCTGTGGTGGATCTACTTTCTCGAAACCCGCACTGAATTGGGTCGAGCAAATTATTTGTTTCAAGAAAATGTACAAGTCGGCAGTTTATCATTTTTTCGAAGACTTTGCACAAGCAGCTTGTAAGTGCTATAGGCCTATAACTTGAAGCTAAAGAAGGGTCATTGCCCTCTTTCAAAATGGCAATAATAATAGCCTCTTTCCAGGAGGTAGGTATGGTGCCAGAAAACCAGATAGCATTGTACAAACAAAGTAAGGTTTTTCGTGTTTCGGCTGGTAGGTTTTTTAACATTTCATACACCACACGGTCCGAACCTGGGGCAGATGTACTGCAGGAGTTTAGAGATGTTCGAAGCTCAGGTAGACTGAAAGCTTGGTTATATGCCTCGTTTCTATTGCATTTGTGTTCGAGTTTCTGCTTTTCTATTCTTGTTCTGTATTTTTGGAAAGTGTCTGTATAGTGGGACGAGCTGGATACCCGTTCAAAGTGTGCACCGAGGAAGTTTGCCTGATCTTCCAAGGTATCACCCTGAGTGTTTACGAGTGGGAGTGAGTGTACTTTTCTTCCTGCTACCCTGCAAACCATGTTCCAGACTTTGGCCTCTTGTGTTTATGAATTTATCCCTGGTAAAAACTTGTGCCAACTTTCTCTTCTGGCCTGCCGACGCGTTCTCCTGCCTCGAGATTCTATTTTCTTAAAGCTCTCAAGGTTTTCCGCCATCGGCGAGTTCCGCAGCAACCTCCTTGCCCTGTTCTGTTGCTTTCGGGCATTCTGACACTCAGTGTTCCACCACGGGACATGTCGTTTGCCGGGCAGTCCAGACGTTTGAGGAATGCACTTGGCTGCTGCGTCAGTAAGAAAGGCCGTGAAGTACTGCACAGCTTCATCTATGCCTAATCCGCATATTTCAGTCCAATCCAAGTGAGTAAGCTTTTGAAATTGTTCCCAGTCGGCTTTGTTTACCAGCCATTTGGGAACATGTGGAGGACATTCATATACTATTGGTGTACTCAAAACTAAAGGAAAATGGTCACTTCCGTATGGATTTTTATGACTTTCCACTGAAGCAATGGTACAAGTGAAAGAGATGCGATACTGAGGTCTATGGAAAAGTAAGTTTTGTTGGCAAGGTTATAGTATGTTGCCTCTTTCCTATTCAACAGACAAGCACCCGATGAAATGAGGAATTGTTCAATGAGATGACCTCGTGCATCACAGCGAGAGTCACCCCACAGACCATTATGTGGGTTCAGGTCCCCAAGCACCAGATAAGGTTCAGGTAGCTCGTCTATTAAAGACTGGAATTGAAGTTTTTCAAGACGGTGGTGCGGAGGTATGTACAAAGAGCAGACAGTGACAAGTTTGTTTAGAATAACTGCTCGGACAGCCACCGCCTCGAGGGAGGTTTTAAGGGCACATTGTGTGCATGCTATACCTTGACTAACTATAACCGCTACACCATCGGATGGTGGCATGGCATCATCTCTATCCTTTCGGAAGATTACGTACTTACGTAAAAAGTTTGTGTTGTTCATTTTAAGTGTGTCTCTTGTACACACAGCACTCTTGAATTGTGTTCATGAAGAAGTTCTTGTAGGTCATCAAGGTTTCGAAGAAGGCCTCGGATGTTCCACTGTAATATTTCTGTCTGCATATTAAAAGAAGAGATGCTGCTGTGTGCACAGAGAGTATCCTGTGTTAGAGTGAGCTTGTTATTTTAGGTGACAGGACGGTCGTCCGGCCCCGTTATTGGTTTTTTATTTTTCTTGGCGCGCTCCAAGGAGGCGCGCCGCTCTTTCGGTACCAAGGGTACCGTTGTATCCATTGCCTCCTCAGAGGCACTGGATGCCCGCACATGCGAGCTGGTGGTTCGAATTTTAGGCCTCGCCTGGTGAGGGGAGGCCTTGAGACCGGAGGACGCTGGAGTCTCCGACCTCAATTTTCTTGAAGGCGTAGTAGACTGAACTACTGCCGCCTTGGGGGCAGGCGCCACAGCCGATGGCTCACTCTGCGCTGGCCGAAAGGGTGGCGAGGGCTGGTGCGGCGTTGCCCCCTGACGCGCCGCATCAGCATATGTTGCGCCGCGAAATGGCGACACTCTTCGTCTTGCTTCTTTGAATGTTATGTTTTCTTTGACTTTACGAGTGATTATTTCTTTTTCTTTCTTCCAGTTAGGACACGAACGCGAATACGCGGCGTGTTCCCCGTCACAATTCACGCAGTGAGGCGTAGTAACACAGTTATCAGATGGGTGGCCGTGGCTACCACATCTTGCACAAGTTTTCTGACCCCGGCAGTTCTGCGAGCCATGACCAAATCGTTGACATTTATAACATCGTCTTGGATTGGGAATGTAGGGACGGACAGAGAGTTTGATGTAGCCTGTGTCTATAGATGAAGGCAGTGTGCTAGATGCAAAAGTGAGTTTTATATGTTTGGTAGGTATTTCTTTGTTGTCGCGTCTGATGACGATTCGTTTCACATCCGTGATATTTTGCTCTTTCCACCCTTCAAGCAGTTCCTGTTCAGACATTTCAAGAAAGTCTGCTTCTGAAACAACTCCGCGTGAGGTGTTCATTGATTTATGAGGTGAAACAGATACTGGGATATTACCAAATGCTTTGAGACTGCCAAGTTTTTCCTAGTGGTGTTTTTCTGGCAGCTCAAGGAGAAGGTATCCGCTAGCCATCTTTGTAACCTTGTATCCTGGGCCAAAGAGCTCAGTCAGAGATTTAGCAACAAGAAATGGAGATATGGCTCTGGCTTGTTTTGTTGGCTTTTCGCTGTGCACTACATGGAATTTCGGAAAGCATTGTCTGGGTTGGTTGAAAAGTAATATTTCATTGGTGCGTCCCCTCTTAAGCGGAAGAGGATCTAGGAGATGGGGAAATGCAGGTGTTCCCATAGTAGTGTACTTTTTTTTCGGCAGCAATGGCGACCACCCACCATGGAGTCCAACCAGGGGACGCTGAAGCACTTAATAGCATAAGGCTGCAGACGCCAGCCGTACATTGCCACTATAACCAAATATAACTACTCAAGGTTGAGTAATTACACAAGGTTAACCCTTGCCGCCAGGAAAAATCGGAAGTAAAAGGAAGAGAGAAGAAGACAGGATAGATTTAAAGACGAGAAAAGACTAAAATGTAGGAAGAGAGATAGAAAAAGGTGACTGCCAATTTCCCCTGGGTGGGTCAGCCCAGGGGTGCCGTCTACGTGAAGCCGGGGCCAAAGGGGTGTGTTGCCTCTGCTCGGGGGCCTTAAAGGTCCAATCACCTAGCGTCGGCTCAACCCCCAGGATCCCCTTTTTCCCGGACACGGCAAAGCCACGCACGGCTAGGCGTGGGAGGGAGTCAAAACTCCCCCGTTAGCTCGGGTCCATGGTGTCGCTACACACCAAACGCCTACTTGCGCAGGCGCCCCTGCGGGGGCTGTTTTACTTGAGAGGCACGGCCAAGGTGTGGTATGAAAACAACGAAGAAGAACTCACAAGCTGAGACCAATGCAAAGAAAAGATGAGAGAGGTCAAAGTAATAAGGGCTGCAGCGCGAGCACGAATGTGCTAGAAGAAACAGACAAAGTCGAGGTACGGAAGGCAAAAGAGGACAACAGGTTGTCCTCTTTTGCCTTCCGTACCTCGACTTTGTCTGTTTCTTCTAGCACATTCGTGCTCACGCTGCAGCCCTTATTACTATGAATTCAAACCAACTAGCCCAAATCGCCATTCTTCTTCAATGAGAGAGGTGTTTGACAAAAACGCCAGTCGCAAGATCACCGCCAAAAAGGAATTGGCTTGCCATGCCCGATGTCCCACGGAATCATACCTCGTATACATTCAAGACGTGCTGGCCCTCTGCCGAAAAGCCGAAAGTGACATGACAGAAGGTGACAAGGCCGGGCATGTCCTCAAAGGGATTGCCGACGACGCGTTCAGTCTGCTGATGTGCAAGGGCTGTTTAACCGAGGTAGCGATCATCAAAGAGTGTCGTCAGTTTGAGCAACTGAAAAGTCGCATCATTATGCAAACATTCACTCGCCTTCCAAACACCGCTGCAACATCGACTCTCGAAGACCAGTCCGTAACACAACGTTCGTCACTGCCAGGAAACCTGACACGCATTGTTCGTCACCAACTGGAAGAAATGGCACCCTCGGCGTTCTATTCGCGCAGTACCGATACCACTCCTGTTACTGTTCCTCTTGTTCAAGCCATCGTGCGCCACGAGCTTCAAAACATCGGAGTGCATTCCGTGTGCCATGTAACTGCGCCCAGAGTCAGCGAAAACCCTATCACGACGCCCTCCTCCGACCGACGGTTTTCTCCGCGCACTCGCAGCCCTGGGAGTGGTGAACTGCAGATGACCGCCCTATATGTTTCAACTGCCACCGCGTCGGACATATTTCTCGTTACTGCCGCATCACATGGTCCTCGGCACCTCATGCAACGACCAATGTGACCCGGTTTGACGGTACCGCCCACACGTTTTCACCTGCCCGAGAGTCAATTGTCGTTGACCATTATCGGAACACTTCGTACAGCCGCTCGTCTTCACCACGTGGGCACCAGTCTCGTTCGCCGCAAATACGTTGCCTAACGTCCCGTTCACTGCAACCACAGCGCTCTTGTCCCCTGTGGCTTCCGACCGGATTGTCCCGGAAAACTGAGAAATGCAGCCCCCAGAGGTGGTGCTGCATTGACGAATCCCCCAGCAAATTCTTTCTCCGTTCCGACCAGACGAAATGTAATAGACGTTCAAGTAGACGGCGTACTTGCACAAGCACTTGTAGACACCACGGCAAGCATTTCGGTCATGAGTTCAAGCCTACGCAGACGTTTAAAGAAAGTTTTGACGCCAGCGGCTGCACAAAGGCTCTGTGTGGCCAATATCGGCACGCCGATGGTTCTTGCTCTATGCACTGCCCGCTTAAATATAAAGAATCACAATACTTCTGTGACTTTAACCGCGATTGACCACTGCCCTTATGACGTTATCCTAGGTCTACACTTCTTGTCATATTATTCTGCTCTTATAAATTGTGCTACCAGCGTCCTTCAACTACAGCTGCCTCAGATAGTCGCTGAACCCCACACTGACCCACCACGCCTGTGCTCTCTTCAGGATGTGCGACTGTCACCCCAGGCAGCCACGTACGTCGTTTTTACCGCACAGCCACATGTTCCCTATGGTGAATAGGCCCTCCTTCCTCTCGCGGACGTCCTTTTGAGTCACAACATCGCCAATCCCCGTACGCTTGTGACTGTCACGGACAACTGTGCTTCACTCCCACTTCTCAATTTCAGCTTGTGCTCTCAAGTGCTTCCTCGTGGCATGTCCTTGGCTAGCACATCTAATGCTGGCGAATTTGAAATAGCGGCTCTCACCGCCGAGATGAACTTACTTCAGTCTCCTGTAGCTAACAGCACTTATTCTCTGCCAAATTGTTTCTCAAAAATGATTGCACCCGACCTCAATCCTGCGCAAGCCAACAACCTGCATTGCCTTTTCACGTCATATACAGACATTTCACGACACTTTTCATTTTTACGACAGACCTCTAGGGCAAACATCCAGTGTTCCGCACCGTATAAACACTGGTGACGCCAGTCCTATTCGCCCACGCGCCAAGCGTGCCTCCTACACTGAGCGCAGAGTTATCCAAGAGGATGTTGACAAAATGCTGAACAAAGGTGTCGTAGAACCATCAAATAGTCCTCGGGCCTCCCCTGTCGTCTTTATGAAGAAAAAGAACGGTACCTGACGCTTGTGCGTTGACTATCGTCACCTCAACAAGATCACGCGATAAGACGTATACACATTACCACGCATCGATGACGCGTTGGACTGCTTGCGCGGTGCTACATACTTCTCGTCTATCGATCTTCGGTCCGGCTACTCGAAGATTTCTGTCGATGAGGTGGACCGCGAGAAGAAGGCCTTCATTACACCGGATGGTTTATACCAGTTGAAAGTCATGCCTTTTGGACTATGTAACGCCCCTGCCACATGCGAACAAATGATGAACTCTCACCTACGTGGCTATAAGTGGTCTACTTCTCTTTAATACCTAGACGATGTTATAGTCTTTTAAACTACTTTTGATAGCCACCTGACCCGTCTCGCTTCAATCATTGCAGTCTTCAGAGCAGCTGGGCAACAACTCCATTCCAAGAAATGTCAGTTTGGATGCCGTTAGATTGCCATTCTAGGCCATCTTCTAAACGCCGCTATTGTCCAACCAGATCCCGAAGCGATCCGCGCCATCCGTAGCTTTCCGGTTCCCCGTTCTACATCCGATGTCCGGAGCTTCATCGGCTTGTGTTCGTACTTTCGTCGTTTCGTGAAAAACTTCGCCGACGTTGCCAGGCCACTCACAGATTTGCTGAACAAAGATACAACATTATCATGCGGCCTTGAGCAGGCTCAAGCGTTCACCGCTCTGATCGGCTACTTAACTACGCTCCCATACTTGCCCACTTTCATCCTTCTGCTACCATAAAACTTCACACCGACGCCAGTGGCCATGGTATCAGCGCATTTCTCGCTCAGCGGCACCACGGCAGACAGTGCGTGATAGCTTACGCAAGTCGCCTGCTTTCTCCCCATTAGAGAAATTATTCCATCAGCGAGAGACCGTGTTAAACTTTAGTTTAGGCTGTCGCCAAGTTCCGGCCATATTTATATGGTCGCATATTCTTCGTCGTTCCGAATCACCATCCTCTCTGCTGGCTGACTTCCCTGAAGGACCTGACTGGACGTCTGCGTCACTGGGCTCTGAGGCTCCAGGAATTTTTCTTCAGCATCAGCTAAAAATTTGGCCGTTTGTACAAGGATGCAGACTGCCTTTCTTGTCATCCGTTGGATCCTCCTGATCACGTTGCGCCTGACCTGGAGAGCAGCATAATGGTGTTCATTGATATCAGTGATATGTGCATTGAACAACAACGGTATGAGTCAGTGCGCGCTATCATCGACGCCATCCAGTCTGACAGCCATGACACTGAATCCCGTATGTTCGTACTGCATGACGGCATCTTCTAACGCCGCAACGTCAGCACTGAATGCCCTGAGCTTCTGCCCGTCATTCCTCGTCATCTACGGCCTGCCATACTTGAACAACTTCACGACGCACCAACAGCGGGACACTTCGGGGTTTCCCGAATACATGACCACGTGCGACGTCGGTTCTTCTGGCCAGGACTACACTGCAGCGTACGTCGATATGTCGCCACTTGTGACCTCTGCCAGTGCCGGAAAAGACCTTCTTTTCTATCAGCTGGATATATTCACCCAATTGAAGTCCGCTCTGAACCATTTAATTGCGTGGGGTTAAACCTTCTTGGCCCTTTTCCAACGACGACACTGGGCAATAAAAGGATCGCCGTTGCCACAGATTATGCGACCCGTTACGCGATAACAAAGGCCATGCCAACAAGTTGCGCCAGTGACAGCGCGGATTTTCTTCTTCATGACGTCATGTTGCACCACGGTGAACCCCGACAGCTGCTTATGGACCGCGGCCGCTCCTTTTGTCCAAAGTTGTTGACGACCTTCTTCGAAAGTGTGCCACAGAGCATAGGCTCTTTAACGCCTACCACCCACAAACGAATGGCCTAACTGAACGACTCAACCGCATGCTCACAGAGATGCTTTCGATGTACGCCTCCGAAGATCATCGGGACTAGGACTACACGTCGGCCTATGTGACTGTCGCATATAATTCCTCTCGACATGACACCACAGAATTCTAACCTTTTTATCTTTTGTATGGTCGCGACCCCATATTGCCATTTGAAGCCACCTTGCCTTTCAAGCCATCTGTTTCCGAGTACGCTCGCGAAGCCATTTATCAGGCTCACATGGCTCGTCAAGTTGCCCAGTCTCGTCTCACCAGGTCACAAGATATGCAAAAAGCCCGCTACGACCACCGGCATCGTAATATAACGTTTGCCCCAGGTGACCGCGTGCTCCTCTGGTCACCATGTTGCCGTGTAGGTCTCTCCAAAAAACTTTTGTCCCCATACGCGGGACCCTGCCTAGTCTTACGTCAAGTTAGCTACGTCAACTACGAGATAGTGCCATTGCACTCCAATACTTCAAGTTTGTCACTTTTTGACATTGCCCATGTTCCGCGCATGAAACGCTACTTCTCTCGCACTTCTACGGACTTTGCGCCAACACGGCGCTTCGGCGCCCGGGGGTCCTGTTACGGAGATGAAGTAAAGGAAGAGGAAGAACTCAAGCAGCTGACAGGCGCGCGAGGGTGCCAATCAGCCACTGTCACTCTTGCCTGTGGCTTTTCCTCTGTAAACAGATATTGTACAAAAGTCTCTATTCCCGTTACAATATTGATAACCGCCGTCCCATATCCCTCACGTCGTGCACTGATGAGGTGATGGAGAAGACCAAACAAATAGGGCTAACTCAATATATAGAAGAACAAAGCCTCTTGCCTGACACTATGTACGGCTTTCGTCCCCATTTTTCAGCGCGGGACATTCTACTCAAACTAAAACACGAGATTGTCAACCTACCCAGGGGTATCAATCAAGCGGAACGGGCCATTCTTTCAATTAATTTCAAATATGCCTGTGACAATGTTGGGCCCTTCACTATCTCGGAAAACTTACGGGAACTCAAGTGCGGTCCAAAATTATATGCATATGATCGAGACTTCCTTAGAGATAGACAAGTCAGCATCCGCATAGGGGACCCTAATTATCAACCCATCACCATGTGTAATTTTTGTACTCCCCAAGGAGCTGTCCTTTCCCCGCTCGTCTTCAATATCACCCTCATGCGTGCCCCGAGTGCCCTAAATGAAATTTCGCACGTACGCCACGCCATATATGGTGATGACGTCACAATATGAAGCTGGTCTTGCAACCTGGATCAGATAGAAGAAGCCTCGCAACAGGCCGCCTCCATCGTAGAAAAGAAAGGACGCAAGGGTTGTGTGGAGTGCTTCCCCACCAAATCAGAAATCCTAGTATATAGAAATAAGGCATCTGACAATACATCCCTCAACGTACAGCTTAATGGAACGCAAATTAAAGAAATTGAAACCATCCGAATTCTGGGGGCCCACTTCAATGTTCGGGGCAACAACTCGTTTGCTTTACATAAACTAAAAACATCCTGCCTACAAATCTCTCGCATGATTAGTCGGGTGGCAAACTGAAGACGAGGGATGAAAGAACACGACATAATGCGAATCATTCAGGCATTTGTTATAAGTCACATAACCTATACTTTTCCTTACATGAGGGTCTTGCAAGCAGAAGGGCACAACATAGACAGTCATACGCTTGACTCTCAAGAAGGCTCTGAACCTTCCCCGTGGACACTCACGAAACTTCTGCTTTTATTAGGGCTCCACAATACCATCTCAAAAATATTCCATGCACACCACACGAGTCAAGTCATTCGCCTCACCATCACTAAAACGGAACAAAAACACTATCAGAACTTGGCATTGAAGCCCCCATTGGAACAGGAGAAAAACGTATCCCATATAAATGAAGGCAGGACTTAAACATCCAATCACTACCACGCAGCATGAATCCTCAGCTCCATGAACATCACCGCCGGGCACGGGCAAAAGTTCACGACAACTACTCAGATACAAAGGGCGCCTTCTTCGTCAATGCAGCTGGACCAATGAATGGCAAATATACATCAAGCGTCATTCATTGTGGGAAACAGGTTGATTGTATATCAGCCCAGGAAAGAGACACAACTAGCATGGAAGAAGCAGGAATCACCCTCGTCCTACGAAACCCAAGGTCCACCTTCATTCTATCAAATTCCGAAGCAGCCTACCGAATTTTTTTAAGGCTACATTGGTCCCAATGCGCATCAACACAACTCTCGTCCTCATGCTCAGAGGGCGATTGGAAACCGCTAATATGGATACCCTGCCAGTGCGGAGATCGAGGCAATAAGTTCACCCATGCCTCGGCCCAAGAATTACTCTTTCGGATCTCCGACCCCGTCATATCGCACCGAACCTTGGCTATGCGTATGAACACGCTTCTAACATACACAGATATTCTAGAACATCAAAGACTCAAAGGACGGAAACTTGCGGCTCCGGGGCCGAAGCTCACTGAAGAATCTCAGGTAGCATGGCGTCACCTGAAGACCTAGTCGTACCCCAATCCATACATATTGTCCAAGATATATCCCGACACATACGCACCACAGTGCAGGTTCTGCATCAATAAAACAGCCACACTGTTCAACGTGGTATGGTAATGCCCGCACAATTCACCTCTACAACCCGGAGCACAGTACAACACTGTAGGGTGGGAGGTAGCTCAGTACAGCTCGGATCCGAAGAGGCCCTTGTGAGACGAGCTAGGACAGTGGCCTGGCCAATGTGAGCCTGAAATAAGGATCCCACTCACCGACATTCTTTTCTCGATCGCAAATAAATGTTTTATTTTCTCTCTCTGTGTGTGAATAAGAAACACCACTCCCAGCCAAGCCCCGATAGAAAAAGACGTGGCCATTCTGTACCACTGTACACGCCTCATCTGTCCTCCTAACCTCACCAAGTCCTATTACATCCCATTTAGCACCTTCTAGCTCCTCGGAGAGTACAATTAGGCTGCCTCACCAGAGAAGGTTTTAGTGGTAAACGTTGCCAAGTTCAGGTTCCAATGGCGGCCTGTCTGGATTGTACAACTTTTGGATTGTGTCCGAAGCTGACTTTGATCAGCTTGCTACTTTTCTAAAGCGAGACTTTTTTACGGAAGAAGCTGGCCAGGTTCTCTATATTCGGGAAGGTGCGCCTTGACAATCAATCAATCAATCAAAAATGTTTATGTGTTGCAAAATATGTAAACGCATTCGGGTTATTACATACAGAAAGAGGCCCCATAGACACGAACGAAAGAGGAGAGCCTTTGAACGTTCTCACGCGTACGGCTTTTCTTGTACTACTCAGCTATGGCCAGCGCGGCAATGAGGACGCTAGTGGCGGCGTTTTTCGCAGCGCCACTTGGACAGAGTCTGACGTCTATGCGCTGTGACGTCACATTCTCAACGTTCTTTAAAGAGTCTACGCAATTTTTAACTGGTAAGATGAACGGAAGCACCCACTGCACAGTTGTAGACTAAAGATCCCAAGTGTGACCAAGTTTTCTCTAAAAAAGAGAGACAAAAGAGCAAGAATGCAATTCAAAAATTGTGACGCCATGTGCAGAGATCTTGGCGCAAAATTTAAAACTGAAACTTTCAACTTCAGTTTCTTTTACCTTGTCAATAGACCTTGGATAGTAAAACTAAACACATCAAAATGTAAAGTGATTTTCAATCTAAAGTGATTTCATCTTTTGATTTAGTGGTACTTTACATTGAAAAACCCCCCAAAGCGCACCTACCTGCGTAATTATTAGCTTTCAGATATGAGCCTCTACTTTGTGCGACCAGAATAATGGACAGGAGTAGTGAGAGGCTAAAGTCATCGGAGGCAAGTCCTATTGAAAACAGAGGCACGAGCTGTGTTTGTGATACTTGTGTTTGTCTTTTTTGAATTGAGATACAGCTCTTTGCTTTGTCGGGTTATGAAATTGTGCTGATACCAACGAATGCATGGGAATATTTTCGTATTTTTCTCACTTCTCTTTTTTAGTAAACAGCTCTTGCTTGCCTACCCTTCTTTCTGGCACCTGTGCGCGAGAGATTTAAAATTTTTAGTAACACATTCTTTCCAAGTTTGGATAGCACTACTTACAAAAATGTCGTAGCCGGGGTAATAAAGTAGCTTTTCCACGGCGAGAGAGCTAAATAGCAGAAAATATACTTCGATAGAGGTGCCACATACAATCTGCACAAGCACAGGCATGCTCCCATAGCATTCTTCATTAAGTGACGGGCGACCACAGTTTACGTCCGCGATCGCAACCCCCCCCCCCCCCCCGCTTTGGCCGAGTTCGAAAAGAAGCTGCACAATGTGCGGAAACGTGACTACGACGCAACGTCATTATGCGTTCACGCGCTTCACACAACTACTTGCCTTAGAGTCGTGGCTTTCCAGGGAGAAAGATTGGAAGTAAACACTTCTTTCGCGATGTCAATGGTCCTAGGCCGCCAATATTGTCCACATTTGCATTTCTTTAACACTGGATTTGAAACAATAGAGGCGAATTGCCGATGGAATATAGGTATGCAAAACAATAGACACTCCCCATAGTTGACTACAGAGCACCACCTCCTTCCCCGTAACCACTGTGCGCGCACCTACGCCTCCAGTCAAGCATATGCTGAAGGGATCGCAGATGGTTCTGCGCTTGCAGCATAAAGCATAAGAATTTTCATGTGTGTAAATGCATGTAAATTTGCATGTAAGTAGCCAAAACACTCAAAATAATAGCACAAGAGTGCATATGCTTCAATTACCGGAGCAGGACATTTGAGGCACTGAAATCATTACTTGACAGTAAAGCTTTTGTCTGCCCATTACGCTACTCCCTGACGCCAAAGTACGCCCAAGTTGAGGATTTGATACTGCATCGATGGCTCAAATTTCTGTGCAACCCTGACGAAGACTAGTTCAATTGATGAATCATCTTTACGAACCTCGTCTACATAAATTTTACTTATCTACCTCACAACGAGCGTATATTTGCAGTTGTCACATCTAGGGTCTATTTTGTAGAACACAAGAATACTTAATTCTCTACATTTGGCTGCGACAGAATATAAGTTTTTCCATTGTGCGAAATTATCGATCGATGTATAGAGGTTCACATACGGATGTCTAGTGTTTTTGTGGAACAATTTATTTTATATTAACAATTTCCCATTCACACAGGTGTGCAAACACTGCACGAGTGCAGCTCATGTCTTAAAAATTATTCTAATTAAGGAGGCGTGCAGCTGTTGTAGACCTTATTGCCAGACTTCCTAAAGGTATTATCTCGCAAAGAGATATAATTAACAAAAACAAGATCGCTTTTATTTTTTAAATATGCAACTTTAATTAAAGGTAAAGAATTTTTGAGTTTCTGTCGCCTATCATTGTACACCAGCAGGCAACTGACAATTGAACCAAATACAGGCGCAATTTTTATAGCATCGCAATACTAGCAAATACAAATATTGAAAGAATAGCATTTGTCACACGAGCTTTGTCACATCACCGCAGGACGTCATTGTATTATTTTCAGGTGCAAACCACTTCAGCGGCTTGGTTTATGGGTGTCTAATGTAGTAACAGCGTGTGGTGTCGTCACGGTGCATGCTGAAACTGGTATGCAGCACAAAAATTGTCTGAATTGCTCTACAGCCTCCAGTGCACTAAACAGTAAGAAGGCAACAGTTAGTCTAACAAATATACGACGACCTTTGAGGAGCTGGAACACGCTTGACTAAATGCCTTGGGAAACTGAAAGCGGACAGGTGCGGAGGAAGAACAAGAAGAAAGACCTTAGGATGAGCTGCACTGCGATGCCGTTTTCTGGTAACGTTATTTTTGCCGAAACACATCTGACCACGGGCCCTGTCTCAGGCTTCGCACGAGTAGTGTCTGATCAAAGGAATTTCTTTGAAACCACCGCGTGCTTGGCGCTTCCCCAGGTTTCGCTTTAGTCCAGCTAAAACACATTGCCCTACCTACTTCACTCTTCTCGGTTTTCGTATATTTTCTTTTCGTTGAACAAACTGACGCATATCTTTCCATCATCTTTACTTCCATGGAAAAAGTTTGAAGTATGCAGGTGGTTTGAAAAATCGCTAAAAAGTGTAATGCCTACATGTAGTGTGACGCTCAATTTATTGCAGACCCGAAACAACTGTTTCGAAGTTCAATTCACATATAATATTTATTCAATGCAATAGTATAGTCCAAACAAAACATTTTGAAACTTTCTCCTGCGTATGTATTAAACTCTGATGAAGGTTGTTGGCATACAATATCTGGCGCCTATCTAATGCCTATCGAATGATAACCATTCTTTTTTCTTTGAACTCAATTTTCTAAAGTTTTTATGTTTGTGAAATAAGAGTCTGCGCTTTGAAGTAGTGCTTTAGCAAACAAGAAGCAGCAACCGTGACTGATTGCAACACTCTCTTTAAAACTATAATATAAGGCCCGTTTACATTGACCCGACGAGGGCGCGTTGAGTCGAAATAAACAGGTTTTCTGTACTCGCCCTCCCAATGTATAAGCGGACGCGTCGGGGCGGAGAGTCGTCGCGGCGAGTCCCGTCAACCCGGAGACAGGGAGTAGGTTCACCGAACTCGCCGCGCTCAGAAATGGCATGTATAACCGGTCGCGCTGAGTTGACGGCTCGTGACCTCTCCCGCCCGTCGCCGTCTCCGCTTCCCCTGTCCCCATCACTCCGACGTTGCTCTTTCTCTGTCGGTCGGTACGCGCGGTACGCGCGGAGGACATCGTTCTGTTATGCGGTAAATGCAGATCATTTTTACGTTTAAATCTTGCTTTTCACGTCCTACGAGAGCTTGTTGGTTATCGTTCTCACAACCGGCTATTTTGCCCTGCCCGTAGCAGGAAATCGGCTTGTGCGCCAGAAATCTCAAATACGTGCACATGAACGCTTTAATAAAGTATCTGGTCACCTCGCCATCAGAATACATTTGCGTAAATTCACAAAATTGTCTACTAATGCGCAGCATTCCAACTCCGCTTGCATTTATTTTGCGTTCTTCACAGCCAGGTTCGACTATGAAAAGGCAAATAATTTCGGGTATTTTATTCTTTGTAAGTTTTGTTTTGGGTTTTTTTGCAAGTGGTGTAAATGGACTTTATCACAAAAATTAAGTGCCTTTACCAATACAAGTAATTTCTCCCAGAGGAAAAGCGTAGTTCAAGGTTGGTTTCGCTTTTTTTAATTCGTGTTTCATGAATCCCTGAATGGACTTGGGCATTTCGAACGTTTTTTCGGGTTTAGTGTTCGGGTTTTGGAGGAGATGAGGGTCGTTCCACGCCAAATATCCTAGAAAGTACGCTAGGCCATCTACAATTACACTCTGAAAAGTAATTGTTGGTCACTTTACTACACTATTCATTTTTGGAACCAATTTTCTAAAGAAAATTTTAATTTCTTAAGTATGGTGGCAGTTAGGTTGCGACGAAACTTCGAAAAAGTGAAATATTATACGCAGCACGGTAAAACGATTCTAGTTGGTAGGAAAAGAACCGCATTTCCTTGTTAAAACGTATTCACCACTAGTGTATGGTAATGTGCTTTGCGGGGAAGCAATGCAGTGTTCTTGACCAAAGTCAGAAATTTTTACAGCTTTTCAACTTTTCCAGAGACAACGCAGCTGCATAGATTGCTTGCATTGTTGACGGTAAGTGGGGGAAAAACACGAGTCGCGAAGACAGTAGTTTGGAAGCGCTGGCAGATCAACTTTAAAAAATTTGCAATATTGTTCATGTTCACGCACTTATCGGTCTGTGTGGCGCTCCATATAGAAAATATACACTTTGGATCATTTCAAAGGGTGCAGAAACGATATTTATTTCTGTAAGTTTAATACAAATCTTTGTTTTACGCGAGAAAATATTATTTATATTCGGTACGGCGAATTTCTGGAGAGACCAGCAAGGGGTGAACAAGGGACGGTGCGTCAGACTGCGGATACGCCTGCGGTGAGCGCTGTGCCGCAGCAGAACCACTGCTGCCATCGCGTTGTGCAGTGTTAGCCAAGACACCAACACAACAATAAAGTACAGCTGGTGCAAACTGAGAAAAAATGCCAAGAGAGCCATCGCGGTGGCGGAGCGACAACTGCGTAAACAACCGCAGCCCACAGCGGCGAGAGGCGAGAGCGCAGGATTGGAGGAGCGGAAACCGGTACCGGAAGACGGCTTTCAGCTCGCCTCGACACAAAGCGGCGCTGCGATCACCGCTCACCTCAACTTGTCCGTGCGAGTTCATATAAACTCGGGCGCGTCGAGGTAAGCTGAACCCGCCACTCAACTCAGCCCGCCCCCCTCGCGTCCTTGTACACGGGGCTATACTTGAAACCAATGGGTTCCAAATTCATTCTAGTTTTTACAAAAGTGTAGCACTGAGTTACGGTCACTCTATCTTAACTACTATAAAGCACTGCTTTGAAGCACAGGCTCTTATTTTACAAACATAACAACACAAAGAAAATGATTGAGTATTTGATTGATTGATTGATTGATTGATTGATATGTAAGGTTTAACGTCCCGAAACCACCGTATTATTATGAGATACACCATACTAGAGGGCTCCGAAAATTTCCACCAGATGGGCTTCTTAACGTGCACCCAAATCTGAGCACACGGGCCTACAGTATTTCCACCTCAAACAAAAATGCAGCCGCTGCAACCAGGATAAGATCCCGGGACCGGCGGGTCAGAAGACGAGTACCTTCACCACTAGACTACCGCGGCTGGGTAAGAGAAAAATGAAGTCAAAGAAAACAGACTGAATAATAATAGATAGACGAATAACATTATTACCTTGGGTATACGTCCCCAACCCAGGATATAATTGTGCGAGATGTCGTAGTGAAGGGCCCCCTAAATATCGACCATTCAGTGTTTTTTAACGAACACTGATGTAACACTGCACAAGCGTTTCTACCATTGTGTTTTATAAAATGCAACCACCGTGGTCTTGATCGACCCCGCGACCTTCAGTTCAACAGCAGAGCGCTGCAACCAGTGTTCCACCAAGGCGGACTAGACAGGCAAATAAAGAGATGCGTAGGATCATAAGTTAAACGCGAATGATCAGGGCACGTGAAGCTTTCTTTTCTGTTGTGAAGTGAGTCAGTGCCACATCAAAACCCCATTTGCTGGTGAGCTCACCTCCACTGCAGATGGCCATTTAGGGAGAGAGGCTCCAGGGAAAATGACTGTCCAGCGCGTTAGCTTTCCAAATGCCGAGATTTCAGTCATCCTCTTTTCTCTAGGTCTCTCATTTCGGCTTTTCAACTTGGTAAAAGCTTCTATCTCTCTTCATATTGCTTTTCCTGTGTAAAAAAGTATTCTTGGAATACAGGTAATAAGCAGTCAGCGATACGTGAGCCTTCGCTAACAAAAATATTTGAAATAAAATGAATACAAGAAAACACCCACCCTGCTCCATAAAGTGGCAACACGCACAACTCTTTTACTAAAGAGCGCTTCCACTATTTTTTGTTCTCTTAATTTTTTACGCTTTATCTTCCCTCGCTTTTGCATTAAGGTCGCAAAGTACACCGCACTAGATTATCTGGCAGTTCAGTGTTTGCTTGAGCATCCATTTTCAACCGTGCATTCACTTTTGCTTGAACTGACTTTGTTTTAAATGTTTGTTTTTGCTGGCCTCCTGAAATGCTATAATTGGCTTCGATAACTCCTGGTAGCTTTTCTGTATCGCTGTTACATTTAGTGGCATGGCCATGTTACTCCTAATGGACCGAATGGTTCCTCTCTTAATGTTCTTGGTGCTGATTTTCAAAACATGGACGTGTACCTTGGTCCAAGCATGCAGGTACATTTTCTGCTTCACTTCAGCGCTTTTTTTTGCTTTTTTGCGAAGCCTTGACTCGTGTACTTGGCACACTAGTATCTGTCTGTTTTTTGCAATGAATTTCCAACGTTCGTATAGGGGATACATTTAAAATAAAGAAACTTTCAAGAATACTTGTCTGTTCGTGAGGTGGAGGAAAGTGCGGGGCATATAATCATAATGCCCACAAATTACCTCATTTAGGATGACAGGAAGGCGGAAGCCACCTTGTTTTCACTCTGAGCAAATATATTTACACAGCCTTCTTTACCTAACATGCTTTAGCACGGCCTCTAAGAATGAAAATATCTCACCTGCTTTTGAGCTGCCTCTCTTATCGGCCCACCTTTGACCAAGCTATGTTATCCACCGTGAGCTGCGATTTAATTCTGTGCTTTCAGAATTCTATGAACGATGGCCTAGCAACAGGGGAAAAATGAATGTTAAGCGAAGTCAGCAGGTGACTTCGGACTGGGTCTCATTACGCATCGCGTCGTCGAGGCTGCTGGCCAACGACCACGCGCAGCAGTTCCCCACTTCATTCCCGTATTGAAATTATTTCAGACACCCTCGAACTGCCCTACTGAGCAAAATTGAATGTCTGGGAAATTTCTCATAGCTGCGTGTATATATCGTTATTGGTCAGACTTTAGAACGCCTGACTGGATTAATACACGGATGGGCGGCATAAGCACAAGCTTTCCTCGGAGTGATGCACGTGTAAAGGAGCATCTTCTGCTTTTGTGCACCAGATTTTGTTGCAAAAACTGAAATTCTGTAGCTTATGACACTGTATATAAAGCGAGTTAACGCACATTTTAGGTACCTGTGCACATTTGAAGCACAAAATTTGAAAGGGCGCTGTGTGTTCAGAAAAGCATTTCGCCTTATTGTTGCCAACCTTTTCTCTTCCGCACTATCTTGCGAAATTTCTGGAGTGAGTTATATGCTCAATCAACATCACCACTCACCTCCTTTTTGAGGAAATAATTACGACAACAGCGAAGAGCCATTGCGCGCAGGGTTACTGCAGTCTGCAATTTCATTTCACAGACGCGATACTTCTACGTGTATAAACTCCCAGGGCTCTCAATTGTCGTCATCTACTCGCAGCTACTCCATTTGCTTGTGGCCCAATTTGCGAATAAATACGCAAAAAAAGACACTAAATATTCTTTCATTAGGTAAAAATAAAGCGAGGGAGGCCTTGTGCCAGTGCCTCTGTTTTTTTGGGTTCTTGTTCGCAATCAGCAACACACACAGCGTTTTCTAGTGTCAATGTCAACGACAGTGATAGTGAGCTCAAACTCCGCGTTGTGTGCGAGAAAATACTCGAGATAGACATGTGAGTAAATAAAAGCTCGGCAAATCGCAGGTACCACGATAATCGATGTATTGCGAAGCGTGTCGGGAGAAAGAGGCTGTGGTTTATTTTCTTTATTATTGCAACAGCGATTATGTACACACTCTTGGCTAGATTTCGCCACCAACGTCGATGTCATGCACCATTTCTCTATGTTTACGTATCTATATACGTGAAAGTGCAAGAAAAAAGTTAGCCCCACATCTGCAAGTTAATCTGCAAACGTCGCCGAAAGACGATGGTCAGTGTGCAGAGTGAGCAAAACATTTATTTGATGGTATGTGTAAGAAAATCGGTGAATAGTATTCTGGAGGCGATGCGTTAGAGTGCCTCGAGCGTGCAGCGGAGGTGAACGAGCAAATCAAGGCACGTCACACGTGAAGCATGAGCGCTATCTTGCAGTTTTTTTTTTGAAAAACAAAGCGCTTGGCTCTAAGACGACGTGCGCGCCCGTCTCAGAGGTGATAAATTGTAGAACGCAAGGCGACGGGTAGGTGCCACTACCGTGTCGTCTTAGCAAAGCGTTGGAAACGCTCGCCTTTTTGTGTAAGCGTTGCATGGTCAGCGTGGCATGACAAACGCTACGGTCCTTAAAATTACTTATGGATGCTTTTTCTAGTAAAAGGCGCACATACAGAATATGTACGTATTGTTATGGTGCCTAAAATATGCCCAATAATTGATTTTTAATTGAGTGTCTCACAAGCATGAACGCTGAGTCTTGAGCAACATTGGTGGGCACTGCGGTGGGGTCGGCCGCTTGGGAGCTGGTGCCGTTCAGAGTACCCGATACCATTAAGGGTGAACAAACACGCGAATGTACAGACAGACTGACAGACGAAAATTTTGCGTCAAAGGTCCCCAAGAAAGGCTATCGCCTTTAAAAAAATCGCAGAAAAACACTTCAGTGCGCAGCATCCAACGTGGGATCTCCGTGTTGTATATGCAAGGCGTTAACCACTCAGCCACCAAAAGGTACCTCCTTGAACGTTTAAACGCGAAGCTATTTATATTCACCACTTACCGCTGTCGGAGGGCATCTCTGTGGAGAACTATCGTGTATTCAGCAATATCAGCAAGATAGCGCAGTGCGCGCGCGGCGGCTCTTATTTCTCACGCGTACTTTAGCCCGCGTAGAGAATAAAGGGGTGTGCGCTCGATCGCGCGCCACAATTTCGCAGTGGGGAGAATCGTACCTCTTGGCTAGCCTTTGAGTTTTGTGGGAATGATTCTGTTGTAGTTACCGGGCGCACAAAAGTCACTGCAATGGTTGCACAGCCGCTGTTTGCCACAGCGAAGACACAGCGAAGACACAGTGAAGCCTCCATTCAGACACAGCGAAGTAATTAACTGAGACCCTTAATCACGTTCATCTGCACCTGTGAGTACGTTTCGTGAGATTTTTGTGCGCTAGAAATGCGGGGCACGCTTCGAACTGCTTATTCTGTGGGTGACGTTCTAATTTGTTGCTATCGCTGATGATGATGGTATATAGTGTTTCTTGGCGCAAGGGCCACGCTATGGCCAAAGAGCACCAGTGCATGCGCCAAAGTTTTGGGGTATGGGTATGATGAGTGGCGGTAAAAGGGCCTAATATTTCTCACTCTAAAGGCGGGTAAACATATAGGGAATAAAATTATGAGAGTGACATGAAATGTGTAGAGTGAAAACTAGTGGTCAATAGTTCTGATGATAAAGCTATGAAGCGATCATAGAGCACGAATGTCTCTCCAGCGTCCTTGTCTCCAAGGGCTGCGAAACATGTGCTTTGTAATGTATGTATGGCCGCAACAACCTCTTGTGATAGGTTGTTCTACAGATCACCAGGGTAGATCACGTGGAAGTTGCGAACATCTTTAAAAAATGCAAATAATGAATGGTGTTTGAAAAGTCTCTACCGATGAACATCGCCGGTTGAAGAGGCATTTGTTCTCGGTAGGATGTTGGAAAATGTTTTTTTTTTCGAATAGGAGCTAATTCACTGCACTGTATCAAAATATGTAGGACACTGAGGGGTTGGCCGCATTTCTCACACATTGGTTAATCACCACCGGTCAGACGGTGTGAGTGTGTACTATATGTGTGTCCGATACGTAACCGACATAGTGCTACTTCTGTACGGCGTGTTTGTGATGTTGGTGGCCAGTCACCAAGTTAAGGCTTGAATAAATGCAATTTATTATGTACTTGTCCGTACCATGTACGCGGCGAATAAATCCTCAGCTTTTTTCTCAAAAAGAGTTTCAAGTCTAGTACGGGGACAGCTACAGATGACTGCGGAGTGTTCGCATCGACTGATGTTGCAAGCTTATCCGCTAGTACGTTTTCCTCACTTTCACGGTGTCCTGGTACCCAAAATACTACTACATGCTGTTTTTATGCGTAAATGGTACAAAGAAGAGAGTATAGCGAAGTAATGACAGGAGTTTAGTACTTTCTGATGGCTTTTAAAGTTTTTACAACGCTTAATGAATCCGTGTATATGACTCCATTACTTATTTCCAATTTTTTAATGTGTTTGGCTGCCACCAGTATTGCGTAAGCTTCAGCTGTAAGAATGCTTGTGTGAGGGTGGAGAATACCGACATTCAAATAAGATGGGCCCCTCCGCTTCGTAGGATACGCCCGTGCGAGTGTTTGATGCATCAGTGAGAAATTCAAGATAGGTATATCTGTGTGCCGATTCGCCGAAGTACATCTGAATGTGTAGGGGTAGGGCATGCTTTGTCAGAATCATGAAAGATGTGTCACAATTTATTACCTGCCAGCGCCAAGGCGGGGCGCATGTAGTAGAAGCTATTACGCGGTGTTCGAGCAATGGGACGCCCGTGTCCACAGCTAGCGCTCGAACACGCAGAGAGAAGGGCTGTTTCAGTGTGGGTCGGCTTTGAAAGAGCTTGGAGCCAGATGTATCGTTTACAGCAGGATATGTAGAGTGGTCAGTCTTCGTGGTTATCTTCAAAAAAATTTGTAGAAGACACGTACAATCTTTGTGTATGTAGCGACCATTCATCTGAGTCTGCGTAGAGGCTTTCCACGGAGCTTGTACAAAAAGCTCCTGTAGAAAGGCGAATGCCTTGATGGGGAACAGAGTCCAGCATTTTCAATGCCGTTGGATGTGCGGACTGGTACACTATGGCCCCATAGTCTAGACGAGTGTGGATAAGGCTTTTGTAGAGGCTCATCAGACATTTTCTGTCGCTGCCCCAACGTATGTGGGACAGCACCTTTAGGATGTTCATTGTTTTCATGCATTTCTCCACATGTACTTAATGTGTAGTATAAACGTGAGCTTCGTGTCTAAAATTATGCTGAAAACTTTTTGTTTATTTATATATTTATTCATTTACTTATGATACCTCGAAGGCCCCTAAAGGAAGGGTTTTTACATGAGGAGTGGGCATATCTACAAAAGCAGCTCTTCTATGACGCGTTTGAAGATGGCTTGGTCGGAATGAAGCACTGCCTTTGTGGGAAGATTATTCCAGTCCCTTGATGTCTGGTTGAAGAATGAGGAGGCATAGGAGACAGTGTGGGCTTGAGGGGGGCATACGATCTTTTCGTGGTTGGTCCGGCTTGAGTTTCGGTGTGCGGGAGCAATGAGATTGGCTTGAGGCGACTTGTGAAAGAACTTATGAAAGAGAGAAAGGCGGGCGACTCGACGGTGTGATACAAGGCTGGGAAGGTTGGCTTGGGATTTGAATTTCAATGAGCTGGAGTTGTAGGAATAGTCCGAAAAAAATGAAACGTACGGCACGATTCAGTACTGATTCAAGCATGATAATGTGATTATGTTGGTATGGGTCCCACAGGGCACATGCATATTCGAGCTTTGGCCTTACTAAGCAGCAGTACGTTAGAAGGTTGACTGAGGGGGGTGCTAATGAAATAATACGCCGCAGGAAATCAAAAACGCGAATGGCAGAATTTGTTATGCTGGTTATGTTGGTATGCCATGATAGGTCAGAAGTGAGGTTAATTCCTAAGTACTTGTAGGTGTTAACAGGGGATATTAAAGTGCCACTTATTACAAAATCACGAACCGGGTATGACTTCTTTCGAGGAAAAGTGAGAAGGGAGGTTTTTGATGTGTTTATTGACTTAAGCCACTTGCGGCACCAATCTTTTTTTTGACTGAGGTCAGATTGTAGGGATAAAACATCGTTATTATTGTTAATGGGGCGATATAGCACGCAGTCGTCTGCAAACAATCGTATCTCGGAAGAAATGTTAGTTGGAAAATTGTTAATGTATATGAGAAAGAGCAGGGGTCCGAGGACGGTTCCCTGAAAAACTCTGGATGTAAAAGGTGTGAGAGAAGAGTAGCATTCGTTAACGTAGACAAAGTGCTGACGGTTACAAGAAAATCACGTATCCAAGAAAAGACAAGATGATGAAAATTTAGGCGAGACAGCTTTACGAATAGGCGGTTAAGGAGTACTTTATCAAAAGCTTTTTTAAAGTCCAAAAATATTGCGTTAACGGGAGTGTTAGTATCAAGGCTATAACTGATGTCATTAATGAAGAGAGCCAGTTGAGTGCCACAGGAAAGGGCCTTCTGGAAGCCATACTGATTGGGATCAAAGAAAGTAACAGAGCTAAGAAACTTCGCAATATGTGAATGAATGATGTGCTCCATTAATTTTGATCATACACTCGTTAGTGAGATGAGACGATAGTTCTCGGTGACGCTGGGTTACCTTTTTTGGGCACTGAGATGACCTTTCCCACCTTCTAGTCATGAGGTAGGGTACTAGTGGAAAGCAATTGCTGAAATATGCAAGAGAGAATGACACTGGTGATTTGCTTTGTACTTTTTAGTATGTTGGTGTTGATGCCGTCTATGCCAGCTGATGATGTCATCTTTAGGCTGTGGATTAAGGCAGCGATACCAGCAGCCTCAAAGGTGATTTCCTGCATTACCGGATATTCAGTCGGGGACAAGTAGGGCAGTTCGCTCTCAGGCTCTTCGGGGAATACCGAGCAAAAATTGTTGTTCAGCACGCGTGCGGTAGCATGTAGTGGAATGGGTTGATCATTTTCGTCAATGAGTGATAACATTTTAGATGCGCTTGGGTTGATAAATTTCTATAACTGCTTGGTGTTAGTTAGTGTTTACCATTTCAGTAACGTTGAGCAAAGAAGTTGCGTTTGGATTTCGCGGCAAGTGAATCGAACAGTTTCTCAGTGGCGCGGTACTTTTTCCACGCTTGCACTGTGTTTGATAACTTAGCACACCAGTAATGCCGCTTCTTTTTTGTTTTTAGGTGGTTCACTCTTTTAGGCAGTTCACTCTTTTGTTTTTAGGATGTTCACCTTTGACAGCTACGCGCTTTCCCTGCATCTCTATATGAACATCAGGGTAGAGGCCTCTCTTTCTTCAAAACATAACACAGGAGCTATTTAGTGGATTCAGACTGAAACCATTCTCATCTGCCCGTTTGCAGACCTTGTTAACACTGAGCTGAACCTGTCGCTCGTATGCCGAGAGATTGCAGGACTTAAAACCTATCTGTAGATCATGAACGTCTGCTGAGTAAAAGATGTTACGCGGGATGAACGATCGCAGGGAGTTCATTTTGACTACAAAGAGAGTACAACTGAGGACACGCCCTGCGGTACTCCCATTTCTTGCACGAACGGTAGTGACAACGCATTGCCCACTAGAACATGAAATATATGATTGGACAGATGTTCGATCACGCTTAGCATGTTACCTCGTATACCTAAATGTGTGAGGTCTCTCAATACTCCAAAACGCCACGTTGTATCGTATGCCTTGTCCATGTCAAGGAAGAGAGATAAGAAAAACTGCTTATGAATGAAAGCTTCGCCTATTGGTGCCTCTATGCGGATGAGATGGTCTGTGGTGGACCGACCCTCTCAGAATCCACACTGATATTGTCGATATTGGTAATATTGGTGATACTGTTTGATTAAAAATTTTCTAATAATCGGCAGTTTATCATCTTTTCAAATTATTTGCAGAGGCAGCTAGTCAGAGCAATATGGCTGTAACTCGATACGAAGATGGATCCTTGCCCTGTTGAAGAATAGGTATTACTATAGCCTCTTTCTACGCAGAGGTAATCTCGCCTAAAGCACATATGGAGTTATACAGACAGAGGAGAGTTTTATGTGTTTCTTGAGGTAAGTGTTTAAGCATCTGACATAAAACATGGCCAGAGCCTGGGACTGAATTGTTGCGGCAGTTTAGCGCTGCCTGCAGCTCAGCCAAGCGGAAAAGTCTGTTGTATGACTCATTTTTTCCACGTTTACGTTCAAGTTTTTGCCTTCATACTCTCTCTTTGTATTCTTTGAATGTATCAGAACAATTCGATAAGCTAGACACGTGTTCAAAGTATGCTCCCAGGGAGTCTGCTTAATCCTCAAGGCTGTTACTCTCTGTGTCCACTAGAGGGAGTCAGTGTGTCTGTCGGCATCTTATTCTATTCACTATGTTTCAGACCTTAATTTCATCAGCATAGGAATTATAGCCTGACAAAAACTTCTGCCAGCTTTCTCTCCTAGCCTGTCGGCGCGTCCTTCGCCCTTTAGACTTTACTTCTTTGAAATCGATCAGATTCTCTGCATTTGGGTGGGTAGTCACGCAATAGACCCCACGCTTTATTCTGCTTTTTGCGAGCATTCCTGCAGACACCGTTCAACCATGGAACACGATGTCTGCAGGGACCACGACTTGTCTGGGGGATACATTTTGAAGCAGCGTCAGTAATAAAAGCAGTGAAATACATAGCGGCAGAGTTTATTCCTAGAGAGGAAATCTCAGCCCACAATACAGTACTAAGACTCTGGTACTTCTCCCAATCTGCTCTGTCTACCTTCCAAGTTGAATTCTGAGGTAGAAATTCATTTTCTTTTGGCGTCTTCAGTAATACGCTAAAGTGATCACTCCCACAGGATTTTTAATAACATCCCAGTTAAAATTGGGTAAAAGTGTAGGAGAGACAATGCTAAGAATAATGCACGAATACGTTTTGTTTGCCAGGCTAAAAAATGTTGGTTCGTTCTTATTTAAAATGCATGCATCTGTGGAAAGAATAAATATATCAATCAAGCGGCCTCGTGCATCACTCCTCGAGTCACCCCACAAAGGGCTGTGGGCATTAAAATCGCCAAGGACGATATATCGTTCAGGTAGTTGATCCATAAAGGACTGAAATTCTTGTTTCTGCAGCTGATACAGAGAAGAAATGTACACTGAGCAAATGGTAACAAGTTTCCCTAAGACAACAGCACGAATGGCCACTGCTTCGAGGGCCGTTTGTATCTGCAAATCTTGACACACTATGCATTTGTCTAATATAATAGCTACGCCACCTGATGATGCGATTGCATCATCTCGATCTTAGCGGAAGATGATGTGGTCTCTAAGGAAATTCGTATTTTTTGGTTTCAAGTGTGTTTCTTGTACACACAGCACTTTTGGCGAGTGTTTGTGTAAAATTTCTTGGACATAGTCGAGGTTTTTAAGTAGTACTCTGACGTTCCATTGTATAATTTGTGTTTAGATATTGGGTGTAAAGTAGTACTGTGAGTACGGATTGGGGGTGTCTTACTTTAAAGAGCCTTTAGGGCGCCCTGTAATTGGTGTTTTTTGTTTCTTGGAGTGCTGAAGGGGCTCTCACCGCTCCTTCGTCGCCGTCGGCGCCGGTGGGTCAGTGGCGTCCATCGCCTCAGAAGAGGTGCCAGACTCATGTACATGGGGTAGGCGTTGTCTTGGCGGACAAAGCCTTCGCCCCCCCCCCCCGGCCTAGAGGTCAAGGAAACCTCTATAGTTTATTTGTTGTCCTGGCTGCTACCAGGGTTCACAGGGGCCTTTGGTAAGGCCGTGTCCAAAGAGGGCGGAGCAGCCAGAGCTGCTTCTCCAGTGGGGTCTGCGGGCGGTTTCCTCGGCACGCCAGGCGTCGTCCAGGGCTTCGCCGAAAACCGTAGTGGTTCTGACACCTGTTGCACCGCTTCGGCGAATGACTTATGTAGAAAAGTGTGCGATGCGCGCTGTCGGGCCTCCCCGAAACTGACATTTTTTTAGAGTTTATTTGTGAGAATTTCTTTGTCTCTTTTCCAGCCTCGGCATGAGCGAGAATAAGCGGGAACGTCACCATCACAGTTCGCGGAATGGGCATCAGCCTCAGACTTACAGTCATCAGCAGAGTGCCCTGTGGTTGCGCACCTTGTGTACATGAGCTGCCTTCGACAGCTTTGGGAAGCATGGCCAAATCGTTGGCACTTGAAACAACGTCTCGGGCTTGGTATATATTGATACACAACAGCCGGCACAGCCTGGCTGCAAGAAAGAGAAAGACGGCGTTGGTGGCTGGTTGTTGATGAACTGTCACCATTCTGTTTGCCAAGCACGGTGCATCGTATTTATTTAATAAATAAGTTACCCGTAACATTATCGGTGGCGGTGGACGACTCCCGTACCTCGATGGAGACGCGCAGCGCTCGCAACACCGAGGACTCTTCGGCTACTTCAACTGCCAGTGCCTCATCTCCTCCGGTCTCTCGATCCGAGTCGACAACCTACGTCACCCTGCCACCCCTGCGGGATCCTGGAACTTTCTCCGCTGACGGTACCATCGACGTTGACTCCTAGCTGCACCGGTACGAGCGAGTCAGTGCTACCCACCGCTGGGATCCCACGATGATGCTCGCCAACGTTGTGTTCTACCTCGACGGCACGCCGCGGACATGGTTCGAAACCAACGAAGCCGAAATCACAAGCTGGGATCTTTTCAAATCGAAGATCCGTGATCATTTCGGTGATTCATCTGGTCGTCAGTTCGCTGCCAAGAAGACTCTCGCCACTCGCGCCCGGACGTCTACTGAATCGTACGTCTCATACATTCTCGACGTCTTGGCGCTTTGTAGCAAGGTCGACCAGCACATGTCAGAAGAAAAAAAGTGAATCACGTCTTCAGAGTGATTGCTGACGATGCCTTCAACCTGCTGGTTTTTAATAATGTCGCGAGCATCGACACGATCCTGACAGAATTCCGCCGTCTAGAACAAGCTTAAGCCCGCCACATCACCCACGGCATCACGCGCCTGCAAAACACAGCTGCTACTTCCTCTTGTGATTACGCCGTCCGCCCAGCTCCCTGATGTGACAACCTCACCCGCATCATTCTTCGCAAGGCCGAGGTAGCCCAACCAGTAGCTACTCCATTTCCAACGCCTGAACATTCACCGACCACTATCTCACTGATACAAGCCGTCGTTCGTCAAGAATTATCGAACGTCGGCCAACACCCTATTCAAACAGTCTACTCTGCCGAGCCTTTTTATCGTCGTCCCTCCGCTCCTCGATTTGGTTCCAACTACTCTCGACAGCACAATTTGTCCGAATGGCGTACACTGGACGACAAGTTCATATACTTCAACTGCCGACGTGTCGGTCATATTGCTCACCACTGCCGCAATCACTGGGCTCCGCCGGCACACTAAGGGCCTCCTACCCAGGCCACTTCTGTCCACCTGTCGTCCTCGACATTTGATTTTGATTCTCCTATGCCGACCACATCCTCTGATTCTGCCGCACCTCTGACGAGACCTCGCTACGCCCGCTCACCATCCCCTGCTCGCCGTCAGTCTCGTTCGCCCCCACAACACCGTCGTGCCTCTCCGACCTATTCGCAGCGCCCCCGACCGGAAAACTAGGCAGTGCAGCTTCTGTAGTTGAAGCTGCATTGACGACGACCTCTGCAAGAAATCCTCGTGTAACATTACCGACCACCCAGAATCTGTTGAACGTTACTTTAGACAATGTACCTCTGCGCGCGTTGATCGATACCGGCGCGCATTTGCGCATAATGAGTGCTGCTCTTCGTCGCCGCATAAAGAAAGTTATCACACCCGCCTTCAACCGAGCCGTTCGAGTCGCCGACGGGAGGACTGCCGCGATTATTGGCATGTGCTCTGCCGTTCGACTATCGCCGATAGAAGAACCGCTGTTCTTTTCACCGTTATAGAAAATTGCCCTCATGAAGTAATTATAGGCATGGATTTTCTAACCGCTCACTCGGCTCTTGTAGATTGTTCAGCTAGCTGTCTTGACCTTGAAATGCTTCTACTTTCTGATCTGACCAGCCCACCCCAAATTCGCCTTTGCTGCATTCGTTTCGCACGCCTTCCGCCTAACTGTGTCACACATATCAACCTCTTCTCTACACCACCTGTACCTGACGGCGATTACATGGTGGCCCCAATTTATGCCGTCATGCTTACGCATGGCGTCGCTGTTCCGCACACCATTTTGACAATCGTTGAAAACCGCACATGCCTTCCTATTGTCAATTTTAGCCTCACTGCCCAAATTCTTCCACAGGGTATCTCCCTGGCCGAAATTACTGCTTTTACAAGACCATGCGGTTGAACCCTTCAGAGTGGATGATTGCTGCACCTCAGACCACGAACCAGCTCTATCAAGTTTTTCGGGCGTCGACGTTGACCACATGGTACCATCGAACCTCAATCCTGATCAAGCGGAAGCCCTTCGTCACGTCTTGGAGTCCTATAGTGACATTTTCGACTTCGCCAGCACGACTTTAAGCCGATCGAATGTTGTTACTCATCGCATCAATACTGGTGACGCGAGTCCCATTCACCGACGTCCATACCATGTTTCCGCGTCCGAGCGCACAGTCATACAACAGGAAGTCGAAAAGATGCTTGCAAAAGACTTAATCGAGCCCTCTTGTAGCCCCTGGGCTTCTCATGTCGTCCTGATCAGAAAGAAGGGTGGAACATGGCGCTTTTGTGTAGACTATAGGCATCTCAACAAAACTACGAAGAAAGATGTTTACCCGTTGCGTAGAATCAACGATGCTTTAGACTTCCTTTACGGTGCTACGTATTTTTCCACTATCGACCTTCGATCTGGCTATTGGCAGATTGCTGTGGACGAGATAGACCGTGAGAAGACCGCATTCGTCACTCCTGGCGGGCTTTATCACTTCAAAGTTATGTACTTTGGTCTATGTTATGCGCCGGCCACATTAGAAAGAATGATGAACTCATTGCTCCAAGGGTTCAAATGGTCAACCTGCTTATGTTATTTAGACGACGTTATCGTTTTCTCGCCCACATTCGACTCCCATCTCAAGCATTATCGGTGATTCTTGAAGTTTTTCGTCGAGCCGGACTTCAACTGAACTCGTAGAAATGCCACTTTGCTCGTCGTCAAATAGCCGTACTTGGCCACATCGTCGATGCTGCAGGAGTCCGGCCGGATCGCGAGAAAATTCGCGCCGTCACGGACTTTCTTGTTCCGAAGTCAACAAAGGGCGTTCACAGTTTTGTGGGCTTGTGCTCCTACTTTCGACGGTTTTTTAAGGACTTCACCTTCATTGCACGACCACTCACAAACCTCATGAAGAAGGACACCCCGTTTTTCTGGGGCGCTGATGAAGCCTTATCTTTTTCCTAGCTCACGACGCTCCTTACAACACCGCCGATTTTAGCTCATTTCGATTCATCAGCTCCAACTGAGGTTCGAACTGACGCTTGTGGGCATGGCATCGGGGCAATGCTATTGAAACACCAACGCGGACATGACCGTGTTATAGCATATGCAAGCCGACTGCTATCTACAGCCGAGCGCAACTATCCAATCACGGAGCATGAGTGTCTCGCTCTTGTGTGGGCAGTCACCAAGTTTCGCCCATACTTATACGGGCGTCCATTCCGGGTCCGGGTAGTCACCGACCACCACGCTCTCTGCTGGCTGGCCTCACTCAAGGATCCCACAGGACGCTTCGCTCGTTGGTGCCTACGAATACAAGAATACACGTTCACCGTATCGTACACAACAGGGCGGTCACATCAAGATGCGGATTGTTTATCACGCTACCCTGTGGAAGAAGCTGCCCATACTGACACCTTTCCAGACCTTCTGTCTATGACGCCGCTACTCAACCTTGGCCACGAACAACGCTGGGATGCTTCCCTGCAAACCATAATTGACAAGCTTGAGTCAATGCCTTGCGACGCATCTCTACAAATGTTCCTGGTAAAAGACGGCATCCTGTATCGCCGTAACCTTGATCCATATGGCCATGACTTGCTCCCCGTCATACCAGCACATCTTCGTGCGACTGTTCCCAACCAACTTCATGACGCTCCTTTGGCGGGCCACTTGGGCGTCTCTCGCACATACGACCGTGTACGTCATCGTTTCTTTTGGTCTGGTCTTGCCCGCTCTGTTCGACGATACGTCGCCGCTTGTGAGCCCTGCCAGCGCCGCAAAAAGCCATCTTCCCTACCAGCTGGATTCGTTCAGCCGATCGACATTCCCACTGAACCTTTTTTTTTGAGTTGGCCTCGACCTGCTTGGCCTATTCCCGATCTCCAGCTCAGGCAACAAATGGATCGCTGTCGCCACTGACTATGCGACACGGTACGCTATCACACGAGCACTTCCGACAAGTTGCGCAACCTATGTGGCGGACTTTCTGGTATATGATAATATTTTAGTATACGGAGCTCCACGCGAAGTTCTCACTGACCAGGGCCGGACCTTCCTATCAGCTGTCGTTGATTAAATCTTGCACTCGTGCTCTGCCAAGCACAAGTTTGTCACTTCGAACGGTCTTACGGAGCGCCTCAACCGCACCATAACAGACATGCTTTCTAAATAGGTAGCGGCCGACTACCAGGACTGGGAGGTTCATTTGCCATTTGTGACGTTCGCATATAAATCGTCACGTCACGATACAGCCGGCTATTCACCATTCTATCTTCTATACGGCCGAGAACCCGCCCTACCATTTGACACCTTACTGCCCTCGGTCACTGAGTATGCCGGCGAAGCCATCGCGCGAGCCGTCCACGCACGCCAACTCGCCCGCAGCTGCCTGCAGGCCTCACAGGAGCACCAAAGACAGCTCTACGATTCTCATCATCGAAACGTGCACTTTTCACCGGGTTTCTTTGTCTTCCTCTGGTTCCCACTCCGCGTGTAGGGCTTTCTGAAAAACTGCTGTCACGCTTCACTGGACCATACCGCGTAGTTCGCCAGGTGACTGACGTTACATACGAGAACATTCCAGCTGATTCAACGTCATAATCGTCACCTTTGAGTGACATCGTGCACATAGCTCGACTCAAGCCTTATCACCGTCCTTCTACCGCATCCGAGTTGCTCAAACACCGAGACGGTGCTTCTACCGCCGGGGGGTTATGATACACAACAGCCGGCACAGCCTGGCTGCAAGAAAGAGAAAGACGACGTTGGTGGCTGGTCGTTGATACTGCTGATACTGCTGGAAAGAGAAGCGTTGCGTTTGTGTCTGGGTCTACCAAAGTTTGTTGCAAATAACGTGTTGCATATGGAAGCTCGCCTACCTTCTCTGCTAAATAGGTTTAAAATTCTTACTGTGCAAGCATTCTTAAAGATATACAGTTCACACCAAAGATTCTCATTTTACGTTTTCATTCAAGAACCGACTGTATTTTTCGAAACCCATTGGTCGCGACTACACACCCCGCAAATAGTATTTGCACAAGCGCTACTAAAGCAACTGAATGTAAAAATTAGACATATTGGTCCAATACACAACCTAAAGTCAATGCTTACCATACAATTCGATTATATATTTCCTCATAACGCGAAACAATTGGCATATAGGTATTTAAATGACCAGTTAGCAGATTATCTAGCCCACCTAGAGATAAGCAATATCATAGCGACTGATGCATCTGTGTCAAAAGAAAAAGCTGGGGTTGGCATCTTCTCTCCTTCTTTGGACTGGTCTTTTTCGATTCGACTCCCAGATTATACCCCGGTATTCATGGCAGAATTATTGGCCATTGTTCTTGCCCTACGCAAATTACCCTCAAGCGAATCATTAGCAGTTATCATTACAGATTCGTTATCAGTTTGTAATGCACTTTCTACGGCAGTAAATTCAGAGCTGATGAATACGTTTCGGCATTTAGTACCGAAAAACGTAAAAAAACTGCATTTGCTATGGGTACCAGGTCACCGCGGATTATATTTGAACGAAATGGCGGACTCTTTAGCTGCAGTATCCCTGGGTGGGCCCACCATCCCAGTTTTGCCAGATACGGCTTACGTAACCGCGCTAAGATTCCGAAATGCTTGCCTGCAATGGGGAAAAGGTAATTTGGATAAATTTAAAGATTTCGAGCATTTGAGCTATTGCTGGAATAAACAGTGGTGTGTATCTCGCCAGTTAGAGGTCACTTATACCAGATTGCGCTGTGCAGTTCCACAACTAAATTATTATCTTAATAAAGCTCAGCTCAAGGCGTCACCGCTATGCATTTGGTGCAACGAAATTGAAACAATTGAACATTTCTTTTTATTCTGTCATCGTTATTCTTATCAGAGAAAAAGATTTTTAGTAACCCCATTACAAAAGAAGCTCGGAATACAAGTAAATTTACCAGTAATTTTATCACTTGGCGGAACTTCATTTGGTTACTGCCACAGGGATGTATGCTCCGCTGTGTTTGATTACATTAACGCAACTAAACGATTACCATGCTAGTGAACCACTACCTTTTCAAATCTTTAGTTTATGATTCGTAGTTATGTCTTTCAAAAACAAAAGATGGTTTGACCGCTTGCTCAGCACACATTTTTGTTTTTTGGTAGTATTATTTTAGGCTACTTTTTTAGATTGGCTTCATTTTCAGTTTAGTTTCATTTAAGTATCCTGCCGCCCGGTTCTTGGCCCATCCCCCTTTGTGGGTAAGCGCCATCCATAAAAGGCCATCAGCATCAGCATCAACTGTCGCCTTCTTGTTCGCCGAGCACGGTGCATCGCATTCAATTTATTAAATAAGTTACCCGTAACAATATAATAGAACACGGAGCATGAGATAGCCTGTAAGGACTGTTTCTGGGAGTGTGTTAGTTCCAAACGTCAGTACAATGTGTTTTGTGGGGAGTTCTGAATTATTTCGCCTGATTTTAATGCGGTGCACATGTATGACATTCTTGTCTTTCCAGGCGTCCAAACGTTTTTCGTCGGTAAGGTTTACAAGAGCTTCATCAGATACGACACCTTTCACTGTGTTCAATGTCCGGTAAGCGGTAACGGTGAGAGGGTTGTTCCCAAATGCAACAAGGTTGCTTAGATTCTGATATTGGATTTTGTCTTTGACTTTTATTAGCAGGTCCCTACTGGCCATCTTGGTGGCTTTGTAGCCAGTGTCGATGGTATCAGTGAGGCATCTGGAAACTAGAAATTGTGATATGTTTGTTGTTTTTTCCTGTAGTTTCACAATGAATGATATGATATTTTGGAAAAAATTCTTGATTCTTGATTACACACAGTGATGATGATGATGATGAGCGGTGTCTTATAGCGCAAGGACCAAATGAAAACTGTGAGGCTGCATCGGTGCGCGCCCTTTTCTGGGGCGATCACTTAGGAAGGGGTTTGGTGATCCCATGAAAGAAAGTGTTTGTTCGGCAACGGCGCCTACCACCAACCACGGAGCCCAACTAGCGGACGTGGCAGAGCATGTGAACACGTCTGCGCAATGCCAGCAGTACGCCATCACTATAACCTTATATGGTTTATCCTAGGTTAAATAAGCACACAAGGCTAACTCTTGCCGCCAGGAAATTTGGAAGTAGATGGCAAATAGAAGATGACAGGACAGATTAAATGTGGTAGATAGAGACGAAGATGTAGTGAAAGAGAGAGAGAGGAAAAGGCGACTGCCGATTTCCCCTGGGTGGGCAGCTCAGGGGTGCCATCTACCTGAAGCCGGGGCCAAAGGGGTGTGTTGCCTCTGCCGGGGGGTCTTAAAGGTTCAACCTACCAGCGTCAGGTCAACCCCCAGGATCCCCCTTTCCCCAGACACAGCAAAGCCACGCACGGCTAGGCGTGGGAGGGAGTCGAAACTTCCCCATTAGCTCGGGTCCATGGTGTCACTGCACACCGAACGCCTGCTTGCACAGACGCCCCTGCGGGGATTCTTGCTATCGTGTTCATTACTTCCGCTTGGCGGCAAAGCTATGACTTTTTGAGTTAACAATCAAGAAAAGGCTCTATATATACATAACGATATTGTGCGCTCAGAGATATGTTGAACAAGCCAATATGCTTTAGATAACGAGTTGTTTATAGTTGCGTGACTTTTCCAAACGTTACGAGGGTATTTATAACACGAGGAACACTAAGCTCAAATGTGGCACCTGTGATTGGGAGGACATTGGCAGATATTTTCAGTACTACGTAGACCAACTTCAGTAAATGACACTCAACTCTATCACGGGCACTAACCTGACATGACCCTTCTAGTTCAGGAGTACATATGTTGTGCTTCCAAATTCGATGTCCATCACTGCAACCACAAGTAAAGTTTCACAAATATTTTTCTTTCCCTTTTTTTATTCATTGCAATACAGAGCAAGTAAAAAGTTTATATCATACAGGAGTCCCAAAGTAAAAACTGTCAGGGGGACCTCCTGTGAATTTATTCATAAATATATAGAATAAAGATTGGAAACTAATTAAAAAACAGCAAGCGAATAAAACAAAATGAGCATAATGAAAATTATTTTTGAAACTTATGATAGTTCAAAATATTTACAAGTAAGTGATAAAACAGGAGATAACTAATTGGAATAGGTGACTATAACATAACACATATCACTAACTAATACAGTGTCACTTCAGAACCTATAGACGTACACATAAATGCATATAACCGTATTTAAACACACACAAACACACACACGCGCACACACACACACATACACACACACACATATATATATATATATATATATATATATATATATATATATATATATATATATTATATATATATATTATATATATGTATATTATATATTATATATATATATATTATATATATATATATATATATATATATATATATATATATATATATATATATATATATATTTATATATATATATATGTATATATATATTTTCATGTGTCGCATGTTGTTAGTAAGAACTGTTTTAGATGCCACCGGAAACAATGTAATGAGGGGCTTGATTTATTAATTGATGGTAGTGAGTTCCAGAAAGAAAATTCATAAAACAAGGCTGTCATTTTGCCGTAGTTAGTGCTTACTTTTGGAAGCAGAAGGGTACTAATTTCAGAAAACCGTGTGTTATTAGTGTTGTAGAGATGTGTGAGGGGTAGAATGTCAGTGGGAATGTCACCGACTCTACTTCTGAATAATAAAATTTCAAGATTGAGTTGAAAGGTAGAATTGAACGGTAGAATTTTGAGAGTGCTAAAGAGGGGTGCTGCTGATGCTGTGTAGGAACTATGTGTGATAATTCGGAATGCTTTTTTCTGAAGGTGAATGAGAGATGTTAGGTGTGTGGCGTAGGTATTGGCCCAGGATGATATGCAGTAGGTTAGGTTACTGTTAATGAAAGCATCGTAAAGTGATTTTAAAATGTGTGGCTGAAAACAATGCCTTGTGCGAATGAGTATGCGGATGCCAAAAGCAGTCTTCTTGATGACATAATTCACGTGAATGTTATATTTGAGTTGTAGGTGTAATGTGACACTTAAAAAACTAGTGAACTTTGACGGGGTGATGACGCAGTTATCAATGTATATTTCGGAAGAAATCGTAACGCTTTTTCGGACGAGTAAAATAACATAAAAGTTGTTTTAGCAGGGTTGATTTTCAATAAGTTATTTTTGCACCATGAAACAAAATTCGCGACATCAGCGTTTATTTTCTAGTAGATTGTTAAGATCTTTGTCACTAGAAATGATCGTGGTATCGTCAGCATAAAGGATGCAGTCAGATGAGTTAAGTGATGATGGTAAGTCGGTAATGTAGATAAGAAACAAGAGAGGTCCCAGAATTGAACCTTGTTGGACTCCCTGGGTAGTTATTATTGGGGAGGATAAAACACCGCCATAATTGACAAGCTGGGTTCTGTTAGCAAGGTAGCTTTGTAAAAGGGCTAAAGCAAGCCCACAGATTCCCAAGGAATTAAGTTTAGCATACAAAATAGAGCGGTTTATAGTGTTTGCTTGCATATATGTCCTTTTTTTTCAGAACTGTTTCGAAACCTGTCATTTTTCTGTGGTAGAATACTTGATGGCCACACAGAATTCTTTGGTTAGATTTCTGCTGCGACATTATTACTATTTCTTAACCTCTGTAGGGTCAACGCCGTCGATGTCTCTTTTGCTTAACGCTCTCGTTTTTAAATTACTAACGTGCTTTATCGCTGCTTGCGTAGATTTGAACTGTGTATCACCTGTGGCTTACACCTTCATTCTCTAACTCATCGTAGACAGGTATCTGCCAGACGCTGATGGTAGAAAAGTTTTGACAACGTAGGCAGTAGGATTTGCACAGTATATATGTAAAAACCAGCCAGACATGTTTGACAAACTTTCTACTCTTCATATGCTGATTTCGGTTCACCCGAAGCCTATAAGGTGATCACTAGAGCGCCCCGACGTCGTAGGCAGAGAGATAAGGTAGATAGATAGATAGATAGATAGATAGATAGATAGATAGATAGATAGATAGATAGATAGATAGATAGATAGAAACTCTCCAAGTGCTTGTAATTAGCTAAATAATATTATGACTTCAAAAATCCCCCGGTGAGTGTGATATAGTGCGAGCATGTGTTCCTAACTATCGTAATACTGCGTTGTGGAAGCGTAGCCACGGTTGATCTGGAAAGGGGACTGGTTGTAATAGTGCAGGCGTCACTTTGGTGCTTTTGTCTGCTGCCTGGCATATGCGGCACCCTTATATTGACAGCACCACTTTCACGTCCATCGCTGGCCACAAATATTTTTCACGCAGCCGCTCTTTTGTTCGCATTACTCCAGTATGAGCCTCTTGAGCAGCGGCAAGCGCACGAGATGTAAGTGACGCTGGAACGACAAGCCGTTCGCCCCGCCGCGGTGGTCTAGTGGCTAAAGTACTCGGCTGCTGACCCGCAGGTCGCGGGTTCAAATCCCGGCGTCGGCGGCTGCATTTCCGATGGAGGCGGAAATGTTGTAGGCCCGTGTGCTCAGATTTGGGTGCACGTTAAAGAACCCCAGGTGGTCGAAATTTCCGGAGCCCTCCACTACGGCATCTTTTATAATCATATGGTGGTTTTGGGACGTTGAACCCTAAATATCATTCAACGACAAGCCGTTCGTGACGCTAAATCAAGTTGTCCACAACTAAATGTTCGTACCGTTTTTCTAAAAAAGCCGGCAGTTCTTCCGGGAAGGACTTGTGTGTGGGCCATGACGACTGTATGCAGGCCTTGGTTTGTTTCAGCGCTCTATCGCTCGATTCGGCCTGTTCAAATTGCTCCCTGGCAATACAAGCAGGGATTGCGACCACTGATACCACTTAGTCTAACAATGGTTCTTCTTGCGAAGATGGTGAGGGGAGACGTGACAGTGCATCTGCTACTTGATTTTTTGACCCCCTGCGGTACTTTACCGGGTAGTTGTACTGTAGTACGCGCTCTGACCATCCTGCCCCTCGCAAGGGACGCCTCCTTAGTCTTTGCGTTGTCAGCAACGTCACCAAAGCCAGGTGATTAGTCATCAGCGTGAAATCACGTCCTCACAAATACACGTGCCATCTCTAGCACGCCCACACACACGCAAGTGCTTCCCGTTCTTCTACCGAATACTTTGTCTCTCCTAGTGACAGAGCTCGAGACGCGAAGAGACAGGGTGTAGTTGCTGTCCCTCCATCTGTAGTAGCCCTGCTCCAAGCCCACAGTCCAAAGCCTCAATGGAAACGACTACTAGAGGAGGAGGAGGAGGATACAACTTAATTCGAAAAAAATCTAAGTTAATGTGGTTGGGCCCCTAGACGTCCGGGAGCCCCCTGGCCGACATCTGTAGGCAGGTCCAGTGCACCAGCCACAACTAGTCGTCCCAGCCAGTGACCCGAAGAGTGACCTCCGACGAGGAAAGTGAAGGGTTAGGTATAGGGTACCACCACGGGTATTGGGCAGCTCCACAAGCAGTGGAAAAGATCAGCCCGGGGTGCACCGGAGGTGGTGCAATGTTACGACTGCAAAAGAGGCTTCGAACATTCGAAGTACGGCGCTGGACGCAAGCGCATCTTCAACCTTCTGAAACTGGCCTCAATCTCGCCAGACCATACGAATACCTGGCCCTTTCTCAATAGAACACGCATTGGTTCAACAATGTCAGCGAAGTTTGGAATGAATGTGGCATGGTATTCGGCCAGTTCAAGGAACGATCGGAGACTGGATGCGTCAGTAAACGCTGGCATGTCCTGTATCGAATCTACCTTTTCCTTCAGTGCGACAATACCGTTTGTCGTAACACTGCGGCCCAAAAATGCAAGTTCCTGCGTATCTAAGACGCATGTCTTGTTCAATTTCAGTCCTGTCTCTTTAATACTTCTGAGTACTGTGGCCCGATTTACTAAGTGCTTTTTTTGCTCTTCCCAAAGACAATATCGTCATCAATATAGAAAAGCACGCCGGTGCATCCCTGTGGAATTTTGGACATCATGCTCTGAAATTCAGAGGGCCTGGAAGCCAGCCAAAAGCACACTCGTTTAAAACGAAAAAAAAATGCCGTCGTGGGTTACAAATGAAGATAAATCGTGGCTTTCAGGGTGAAGCAAGACTTCGTTGTAAGCAAATGCGAGATCTAGCTTAGAAAAATGTGTTGTCCCGCCCCCCTAGACTATGCAATAGCTCTTCTGAATGAGGAAGTGGAAAACTGTCAGCTGCAACAGCCTTGTTTGCCTGTCAAAGGTCTACACACAGACGAATATCTTCCTCTTTATTTTTAATTACCACAAAAGGAAACACCCATTTTGATGCTTCCGCGCACTATATCACAGCCATTTCTTCCAGCCGGCGTAGTTCTTCCCAGATGACTGGTCTCCACTGAGGACGGAAGGCGCCTGAGCTTTGATGCAACAGGTTGCACTGTGAATCGTGTTTTGACACGGTGAACGAACCCTTTTGCGATACCAAGCCCTGGATCAAAGATATTTTCATACTCCTGAGTTAATTCTGTTGGAAGTTGAACGGGTTGCTGTGCTTCTGTCTGGACAGAGGACTGTTCGTCTTCAATATTAGTGGACCACGTTGTTGTTTAATGGCACCGCAGCGCCGAGCCATAGACCTGGAGACCGAGCGCCTTGACGGCGTCTACATCCAAGAGTGAAGTGCCTTCTTTCACGACATAGAACAGAAGGCATTTCGTGCAGTCCTTATGTGTGACGTCTGTGACGAAACAACTAAGAACTGTTTTGGCCTCTTTGAATAGTCTAGTAGCCTGACTCTAGGGGCAGAAAGTGCTTGTTCTCCAAAAAGCTGCATAAAAAGGGCATGTGTTTATATTTCTGCAAATGTAAGGGGAAGTTTGTTAAAATAGAGATGGATCATCCCGAACTTACGAGAAAAGTTATATCCGTTCGACCAATCAGCACGGTTACGTAGATCGCCAGGCGAGCGGAGGTCGTTACAGCCCAAATACTCAAAACTTTTTGCTCGGATGGATTATCGCTATCTGCTTCACGAACAGGTGCGACGTGTCGTTTGATGCAGACAGAGCGGAAGTTATCCGTAACACCACAGTGATGGCAACGCTTGCTTTTGGCAGGCCAGTGAGATGAGGCAGCATTGTGCTGGGATGCGCCAAAGCGGTAGTAACGAGCCTGATGGTTTTGTGAAGCCATCGAGCTGCTGTCTGAATGCAGCGAATACGTTGGCATATTCCCACAAGCAGCTATGGGCTCAACATTTGCATGAATGAATTCTTGGAGTTTGTTACCTACTCAAATTGCGCTGCCATGGCTACAGCTCAAGCAAACGAGAGAGAGAACCCTTCCAGAAGAAACCACTTAAGCAAGCTCGGAGATGATACACCCGCAACATACTGGTCACGCAGCGACTCTTCTACAGTAGGAAAAGAGCACGTAGCAGAAAGCTCACGAAGTGCAGTAACGTACTCAATAAAGGTTTCCATAGCTTGCTGAACACGCCTACTGAAACGATGCCGTTCGGCTACAGCATTGCTTGCTGTAGTGAAATGCGCGTATAGAGGTGCGACTGTGATGTCGTACGATGATGCTTCAGTTCATGTATTCGTTGGTATCTTATTTCGTATCTTATTTCGGTATCCTCGTTCTAGCTGTTGGTATCTTATTTCCAGCAGTTTGCTCACCGGACTTAGCGTTGTCCGGCGACAGAAGCGGCAGAGTGTTGAATATGCGCTGGCTTTCTACGCCAAGACCGTGAAGAAGTTTGGCCTTGCGGTGATCCGGCGTGCAGTCCGAAGCCCCCGAAGCGAGAAGAAAATTCGCGAGGGTGCGAAGCCATTGCGGTCACGCAACCACAGGATGGCCAGGCGTGGGTATACGAACGGGACGTCGGGATGAGTTCTGACATACTCATGATGCCGCAAAACCGCTGGCGAAAACACGCCCCCGAAACTGACCCTTCGTCACCAATGTAGTGGCGGCGTGCTACGCCATTCAACAAGTGACCGAGTAACTAACGCAATAACAAAATCTTCTTTATTCAAACGAACACGTGCTTCTATACATAGGCAACACTGGCGCAACCATAGGCAGTGATTGTAAAACTAAAACAAATATACTACACCCTCCACTCCGGCGTCTCTCATAATTATATAGTGGTTTTCAGACGTTAAACCCCACATATCAAAACATCAAGATTTTGTTAATTGTTCTTTATATTCTTTGTTTCCACCTCATATGTAAGCTTTGTTTTTTTCACGCTGCTCACTCCTCGTTAAAACGTGATCTAAAGACCAGTAACACGGTATAAAGGACTGTTCAGAAATTCACATCCCCGCCCGGAACGTTGGCTCTAGTGAGACGAAACCTCTGTACAATGTTAAACTCATACGAAATGAAGATAATGATTCAAGCTAACTGTTCTATAGAATATGCCCAATAAAAAACATAAGTAAGGATAATAAATTACAGGCTAGTATATTCAACGAAAACTGATTGAAACGCTCTCTGAAACACCAGTTAAGGCTGTCGCCACTGGTGGAGCCAATTACAACCGTGCGCCTCTTTCTGACTGGCCTCTGCAATAGGCTTTGTCAGCCCGAAAGCGCGCTGTTAGAGAAGATCTCAAAGACCTCGTAGATTTGAAGCCTGCTAGACCTGCGAGAACCTGCGACGACCTTCGAATAACGCGTTCGATTCTCAACCACTGAGCTACCATGGTGGCTATCCTCCCAGCCACTTTATTTGGTATATAAATGAGTTTAAACTTAGGAGTGTCAGTGAGCGCCATCTGTAGCCACGGTGGCAAGCGTGGCACTCTTTTTATGATCCTGTATGGCGTCACGTAGCACGTGAACCTATTACGACCTGGTAGCTGACCTATAGTCCCTCGTATATACAATCTAAGACACCAAATCTGCCAGTACGAGACCCTCGTTAATTATTAAGGGAAAAAAGTGTATACTTAAGGGCTCGTTTTTTGTGTTTTGACACAATACTATTGAGATCTAACCAACAAGAATGCCAAGGAAAGTTATAACACGGAATCATAATGTAAATTCATATATATGAATAAATGAATATATATATATATATATATTTAATATATAAATATATATATATATATATATATATATATATATATATATATATATATATATATATATATATTTATATATATACATATATATATATATATATATATATATAGGCAGGCATGGTGGTTGAGTGGCCGTAGCGTTGCATATAGTCTAGTAGATCCTCCGTGAGCGGTCACAACGTGGTTTATTTCGACGTTTCGGCCTAGAGTCTGGCCTTCATCAGGAATAGATACAGTTTGTCGGTGCTCAGCTTTATACAATCTGAAATCAGAGGGCAAGGTAAGAGGGGAAAAAAAGAAAGAAAAGAAAAGGAAAGAAAAAAAAGAAAAAAGATAAAAATAATATACGGTGAACGCCCCTCGGGTGCCCCCCTTCCACTTTTCCCTCCACTACCCCCCCCATCTCTCTCCCCCCTCTCCCTTTCACCTTTCTGATGTCAGCGGTCTGTGTATGTTTCCGTTCACTAGCGCATTACTCCCGATCAGACGGTCCCTCCTGGCACTGGCGATTCGGTGTGGGGCAAAAAAGAGCTTTTCAGGAAGTCCTAAGCCTTTAACTGCTCGGGGTCCCGTAAACAATTCGTCGTAGAAGGACGGGGGCCGCGTATTGTGGCAGAGGCTGGTCAGCGGGAATTTTAGGAAGTTCTAAGCCTTTAACTACTCCGCGCCCTGTCAACATTTCGTCGTAAAAATAGGGGTGCCCCGTATTGCGGTAGGCTGTGCAAGCGCGTGCAATGCGAATTCCTGGCCCGCTTCTAAATTACGCGTGTCGTGGGGGCCTCCCGGCTGTGCACATGGTTGCTGTTGGGCATGTCGTGCATGGCACAATTGATTGGGTAGTAAAATAAAACAGAAATAAAACAGAAAACAGACGACAGCTGCACTTAGGAAGAGTAGTTACACTTGGAATTGTTTTAGGTTGTCCAGTGCCCTTCGCAGCTGCAGTGCCGTGAACTCAGTTATCAGTTACTATTTTCATCGTTGCCGTTATTGTTTTCTAATGCTTTAATTGCTGCAAGTGTACCAGGATTCTCATTTATTCCTCTATCGAGGGTGTTAAATCGGTGGATAAGGTATGACTCTCGTTGTTCACGTTCTCGATTTGATTTAAATCCCGTCTCTAAGAGCGTTACTGATAGTTTGTCGAATGCATGGTCGGGAAGATTGAGATGTTTTGATAGAGGTAGACTTGGGGCTGATTTCGCATGGGCTCTGTGATTATTGAAGCGAATCCTAAATGGTGTTTCTGTTTGTCCGATGTACTGCATACCACACACGTTGCATTCGAGTAGGTACACCACATTAGAAGAATCGCATGTTAGGTTTCCTCGTATGTTAATCGAAAACTTGGATTGCGTGCTGGTTGCTTTGTCTGTTTCTCGCATCGCCTTACATACAAGACATCGTGGCTTTAAGCAAGGGCGGCATGAATTATTGGGGGGTGATTTGTTAATTTGGGAGTGGACCAGGGTGTCTTTGAGGTTACGTGGTCGTCGGTAAACGACGCCTGGAGCGGATGGGAATGCGCGTTTCAGACGTTCACTTTGTTCCAGAATGTTGTAATGTCGTTTAAGGATTTTGTTTACATTGGGGAAGTTTGTGCTGTAAGTCAAGCAGAGGTTTTTCGTTGTGGGTCTTCTCGTGGTGGTCGCTTCATAAGTAAGTCTTCACGCTTTAGTTTTCTCGCTTTTTGAACAGCGTCATTAATTACATGTGGGGGGTATTTTTGTTGCTCGAGCATAAGTTTTAGCCTCTGTGAGCTCGTGTCAAAGTCAGCCTCTCTAGAGCAGATTCGCTTAAACCGGTGAGCCTGGCTGTATGGAATACTGTTTTTACAGTGGCGTGGGTGATCGCTTTGGTAATGAAGGTATTGTTGTCGATCCGTTGGTTTGCGATATAGGGTTGTAGAGAGCTTCTCTTCTTCTATCGTTATGGTAACATCAAGAAAATTTACGGTAACTTGCGAGTATGTGTGTGTGAAGTGTATGTTCGGGTGTACAGCATTGTAAGTGTCTATAAAGCTGAGAAGTTCGTCCTCGCTGTGGGTCCAAATAAGAAAGATGTCGTCTATGTATCTTCTGTATAACATTGGTTTCAAGGAACTTTGTGCAAGAAATTCAGATTCTAGCTTTCCCATAAATATGTTGGCATAATTAGGTGCCATTTTGGTGCCCATAGCGGTCCCGCTGATTTGTCGAAAATACTCTTGGTTAAACTCGAATGAATCTAATTCGAGGACCATCCTCGTCAATGTTGCAATGGCAGAGAAATCTGGGGTGTTAGATTGTCTATGGTTTGTGTACATGTTTCTTAGTGCAGCTATGCCGTCATCGTGAGGAATGTTTGTATATAATGAAGAGACATCAAGGGTAACCAAGTACGAGTTTTTCGGCACACAGATACCCGCAATGTCTCGAAGAAAATGTGTGGTGTCTTTTATGTACGACGCGAGGGTGCATGGAATGTGGCTTATTAGTTTGTCCACGTACCCTGATATGGGTTCAGTTATTGTACCGATGCCTGATATGATTGGTCGACCTGGGTTACCGGGTTTATGAATTTTTGGGAGGATGTAGAAGCGACCTGGACGAGGGTATGCTGCTTGCATCATACCCTCGTATGCATACCCTCGTATGCATCATACCCTCGTGATGCAAGCAGCATACCCTCGTCCAGGTCGCTTCTACATCCTCCCAAAAATTCATAAACCCGGTAACCCAGGTCGACCAATCATATCAGGCATCGGTACAATAACTGAACCCATATCAGGGTACGTGGACAAACTAATAAGCCACATTCCATGCACCCTCGCGTCGTACATAAAAGACACCACACATTTTCTTCGAGACATTGCGGGTATCTGTGTGCCGAAAAACTCGACCTTGGTTACCCTTGATGTCTCTTCATTATATACAAACATTCCTCACGATGACGGCATAGCTGCACTAAGAAACATGTACACAAACCATAGACAATCTAACACCCCAGATTTCTCTGCCATTGCAACATTGACGAGGATGGTCATCGAATTAGATTCATTCGAGTTTAACCAAGAGTATTTTCGACAAATCAGCGGGACCGCTATGGGCACCAAAATGGCACCTAATTATGCCAACATATTTATGGGAAAGCTAGAATCTGAATTTCTTGCACAAAGTTCCTTGAAACCAATGTTATACAGAAGATACATAGACGACATCTTTCTTATTTGGACCCACAGCGAGGACGAACTTCTCAGCTTTATAGACACTTACAATGCTGTACACCCGAACATACACTTCACACACACATACTCGCAAGTTACCGTAAATTTTCTTGATGTTACCATAACGATAGAAGAAGAGAAGCTCTCTACAACCCTATATCGCAAACCAACGGATCGACAACAATACCTTCATTACCAAAGCGATCACCCACGCCACTGTAAAAACAGTATTCCATACAGCCAGGCTCACCGGTTTAAGCGAATCTGCTCTAGAGAGGCTGACTTTGACACGAGCTCACAGAGGCTAAAACTTATGCTCGAGCAACAAAAATACCCCCCACATGTAATTAATGACGCTGTTCAAAAAGCGAGAAAACTAAAGCGTGAAGACTTACTTATGAAGCGACCACCACGAGAAGACCCACAACGAACAAACCTCTGCTTGACTTACAGCACAAACTTCCCCAATGTAAACAAAATCCTTAAACGACATTACAACAATCTGGAACAAAGTGAACGTCTGAAACGCGCATTCCCATCCGCTCCAGGCGTCGTTTACCGACGACCACGTAACCTCAAAGACACCCTGGTCCACTCCCAAATTAACACATCACCCCCCAATAATTCATGCCGCCCTTGCTTAAAGCCACGATGTCTTGTATGTAAGGCGATGCGAGAAACAGACAAAGCAACCAGCACGCAATCCAAGTTTTCGATTAACATACGAGGAAACCTAACATGCGATTCTTCTAATGTGGTGTACCTACTCGAATGCAACGTGTGTGGTATGCAGTACATCGGACAAACAGAAACACCAATTAGGATTCGCTTCAATAATCACAGAGCCCATGCGAAATCAGCCCCAAGTCTACCTCTATCAAAACATCTCAATCTTCCCGACCATGCATTCGACAAACTATCAGTAACGCTCTTAGAGACGGGATTTAAATCAAATCGAGAACGTGAACAACGAGAGTCATACCTTATCCACCGATTTAACACCCTCGATAGAGGAATAAATGAGAATCCTGGTACACTTGCAGCAATTAAAGCATTAGAAAACAATAACGGCAACGATGAAAATAGTAACTGAGTTCACGGCACTGCAGCTGCGAAGGGCACTGGACAACCTAAAACAATTCCAAGTGTAACTACTCTTCCTAAGTGCAGCTGTCGTCTGTTTTCTGTTTCATTTCTGTTTTATTTTACTACCCAATCAATTGTGCCATGCACGACATGCCCAACAGCAACCATGTGCACAGCCGGGAGGCCCCCACGACACGCGTAATTTAGAAGCGGGCCAGGAATTCGCATTGCACGCGCTTGCACAGCCTACCGCAATACGGGGCACCCCTATTTTTACGACGAAATGTTGACAGGGCGCGGAGTAGTTAAAGGCTTAGAACTTCCTAAATTCCCGCTGACCAGCCTCTGCCACAATACGCGGCCCCCGTCCTTCTACGACGAATTGTTTACGGGACCCCGAGCAGTTAAAGGCTTAGGACTTCCTGAAAAGCTCTTTTTTGCCCCACACCGAACCGCCAGTGCCAGGAGGGACCGTCTGATCGGGAGTAATGCGCTATTGAACGGAAACATACACAGACCGCTGACATCAGAAAGGTGAAGGGGAGAGGGGGGAGAGAGATGGGGGGGGGTAGTGGAGGGAAAAGTGGAAGGGGTGCACCCGAGGGGCGTTCACCGTATATTATTTTTATCTTTTTTCTTTTTTTTTCCTTTTCTTTTCTTTCTTTTTTTTTCCCCTCTTACCTTGCCCTCTGATTTGAGATTGTATAAAGCTGAGCACCGACAAACTGTATCTATTCCTGATGAAGGCCAGACTCTAGGCCGAAACGTCGAAATAAACCACGTTGTGACCGCTCACGGAGGATCTACTAGACTATATATATATATATATATATATATATATATATATAGTGTAACTACTCTTCCTAAGTGCAGCTGTCGTCTGTTTTCTGTTTTATTTTACTACCCAATCGATTGTGCCATGCACTACATGCCCAACACAACCAGGTGCACAGCCGGGAGGCCCCCACAACACGCGTAATTTAGAAGCGGGCCAGGAATTCGCATTGCACGCGCTTGCACAGCCTACCGCAATACGGGGCACCCCTATTTTTACGACGAAATGTTGACAGGGCGCGGAGTAGTTAAAGGCTTAGAACTTCCTAAAATGCCCGCTGACCAGCCTCTGCCACAATACGCGGCCCCCGTCCTTCTACGACGAATTGTTTACGGGACCCCGAGTAGTTAAAGGCTTAGGACTTCCTGAAAAGCTCTTTTTGCCCCACACCGAACCGCCAATGCCAGGAGGGGCCATCTGATCGGGAGGAATGCGCTAGTGAACGGAAACATACACAGACCGCTGACATCAGAAAGGTGAAGGGGAGAGGGGGAGAGAGATGGGGGGGAGTGGACGGAAAAGTGGAAAGGGGGCACCCGAGGGGCGTCCACCGTATATTATTTTTCTCTTTTTTCTTTTTTTTCTTTCCTTTTCTTTTCTTTTTTTTTGTCTTACCTTGCCCTCTGATTTGAGATTGTATAAAGCTGAGCACCGACAAACTGTATCTTTATTCCTGATGAAGGCCAGACTCTAGGCCGAAACGTCGAAATAAACCACGTTGTGACCGCTCACGGAGGATCTACTAGACTATATATATATATATATATTGCTGGAAATCCTTGGCGCACTGCTGACAACCGGCCGATATGCTACTTTTGCGGGATTCCAGGTCACGTTGCGCGTCTATGTCGTCGGCGCTTCGCAGCTAATACACCAAGATACCCTGACTACTCGTTTCGGTCTTCATGCCGCGCGCCTTACGTGCCACCTGAAGTTCACGAACGCGATGCGCAAGCTGCTTCCGGTACCCGAACCTCCGCTTCTCGACGTTCTACTTCCCGCTCACCTTCCCCTTCACCAAGTCGTCGTTCCGTGTCGCCTATGCGTCGACGACCGACCTCCATTGAGACGGAAAACTAACTGCCGCAGCTCCGGAGGCACGAGCTGCGTCATCGTCTAATTGTTTAAGTCCTCGCCTGTCTCCCGCCAATCTTATTGATGTAATCGTCGAAGGTGTACGAACACTTGCACTCATCGATACCGGTGCCGCGATATCTGTGATTAGCCAAAGACTCTGCCGCTCTCTTCGTAAAGTGACGATGCTTTCTCCCGTAGTTTCTTTGAGCACTGCGAGCGCCCAACAAATTGAGCCCGTCGCGGCTTGTACGGCAAAAGTGGTTATTCGAGACGTGTTGTACATCATTGAATTTCACGTGTTGGCTTCATGTTCCCACGATGTCATCCTAGGATGGGATTTCCTATCACGTCATCACGCCGTCGTGGACTGCGCTCGGGCCGAAGTGGAGCTGTTACCGTTTCGTGATGCGCCTTCTGTTGATGCGGCCGTATCTAGTGTGGCTAACCTTGTCGTCGCGACGGACATAGACCTTCCTCCTTTCAGCGCCCAGTTTGTCCCTGCCTGCTGCACTTCACTTTCTGACGCTACCGTCCTATTCACGCCATCTAACATCTTTGGTAGCCGCCATCACACATCGCTGCCATTCGCCGTTCTTGCGCTTTGTAAAGACACTACCGGAATATTTATTTCCATTCCGAACTCGTGCCCCCTCAGTTTGCGCCGCAACGAGACGCTCGGCCACATTCAGCTTATCGATGAAGGTACTATCGTGCCTGCCGATTTCTCCGACACCAAGCCGAATATGGAACTGAACGCGTTGGCTCCTCACTTTGCCTCGAACAGTGTGTCCTCCGATGCATTTCATCGTTCTATTGACTGCCATCTAGCCCCGGCTCAACGAGAGCAGCTTCTTACCCTGTTACACGAATTCAGGCATTCGTTCGACTTTCCCCAAGCGGTTCTAGGAAGAACGAACGCAATTGTGCACACAATTGACACAGGAAAGAGTACTCCTTTGCGCCAGCGCCCCTATCGTGTGTCTCCGGCAGAGCGTCGCGTAATTGCAGAACAAGTAGACGACATGCTACAGCGTGGAGTCATCAAGCCTTCTTGTAGTCCTTGGTCTTCACCAGTTGTACTCGTCAAAAAAAAGGATGGTTCGATACGGTTCTGCGTAGACTACAGGCGCCTAAACAACATTACGAGGAAAGATGTTTACCCTCTTCCCCGCATAGACGACGCTCTCGATTGTCTCCAAGGTGCAGAATTCTTTTCCTCGCTTGACCTTCGCTCAGGCTATTGGCAGGTCCCAATGGCTGAGTCTGATCGTCCAAAAACGGCGTTCGTCACACCAGATGGTCTCTATGAATTCACCGTAATGCCATTCGGACTCTGCAATGCGCCCGCCACATTCGAGCGAATGATGGACAGCATTTTACGCGGTCTCAAATGGAAAATCTGCTTGTGCTATCTTGATAACGTTGTGGTCTTTTCACCCGATTTCACTTCGCATCTCACTCGTCTGCGTAAGATTCTACAGTGCCTTACAAACGCCAGGCTTCAGCTTAACCTGAAGAAGTGTCACTTCGGGGCTAAACAACTCACCATACTTGGTCACGTCGTCTCGAAAGCCGGCATTCTTCCCGACCCTGACAAGCTTCGTGCTGTTGCCGAGTTTCCTAAGCCGACTACTGTTAAAGAACTACGGAGCTTTGTGGGCCTGTGCTCCTATTTTCGTCGTTTTGTCCGGAACTTTGCCTCCATCATCGCTCCACTCACCAAACTCCTTGCTGGCCCTGCAGATCTTTCGAATTGGACAGAAGCCTGTGACGAATCCTTCACAACACTGCGCCAACTCCTTACCTCACCACCCGTACTGCGTCATTACGACCCTACTGCGCCGACCGAAGTACACACGGATGCAAGTGGCGTCGGCCTTGGTGCAGTACTCGCGCAACGCAAACCAGGTTTTACGGAGTATGTGGTCGCCTATGCCAGCCGTGCCCTCACTAAGGCAGAAGCCAACTATTCTGTTACTGAAAAAGAGTGCCTGGCGATTGTGTGGGCGTTAAACAAGTTTCGCCCCTATTTGTACGGCCAAACTTTTGAAGTGGTAACAGACCATCACGCACTTTGTTGGTTGGCTTCACTGAAAGATCCTTCTGGTCGCCTCGGACGTTGGGCACTACGCCTCCAGGAATTCGACATACGCGTCGTCTACCGATCGGGGCGAAAGCACTCTGACGCAGATGCGCTTTCACGATCCCCCGTGAAATCTGATGAATCGGAAATATCAGCCCTTGACTTTCCCCTCTGCTCCGTCAGCGTCACAGACATGCCATCCGAACAGCGGAAAGACCCTTGGATTGTCTCGCTCTTGAATATGCTTTCTGACACATCAACTTCTGGTTACCCTCGTGCTCTTCGCCGCCAAGCAACGCATTTCGCCATACGAGATGGCCTGTTATACCGTCGCAACTATCAAGTGGTGGGTCGTAAATGGCTGCTAGTCATACCCAGCCATATGCGCTCTGATATCTGCGAATATTTTCATGCTGAGCCTCAACACGCACACGCCGGGGCGCTAAAGACGTATGAACGGATCCGCCAACGTTACTACTGGCGGGGTATGTACACGTTTGTACGCAAACACATTCGCTCATGTTTCCTGTGTCAGCAGCGCAAGACATTCCCTCATTCACCCGGTCAACTGCAGCCTTTACCATGTCCTGCACGCCCATTTGACCGTGTTGGGATTGACCTATACGGCCCGCTACCGTGCTCTGTTGGTGGTAATCGATGGGTGATTGTGTCTGCCGACCATCTGACAAGGTACGCCGAAACGGCAGCGCTACCTTCGGCTGGTGCTCGTGACGTTGCAACCTTCATCTTGCATCGCTTTGTTCTTCGTCATGGTGCACCACGGGAGCTCCTGAGTGACAGGGGCCGTGTATTCTTGTCCGAAGTTCTGCAGCAGCTCTTACATTCATGCCGCACGGTACACCGCACATCAACAGCCTACCACCCTCAGACGAACGCCCTAACGGAACGTTTCAATAGAACTCTCGGAGACATGCTCGCTATGTATATTGATTCGGACCACTCCAATTGGGACGTTGTCCTTCCTTTCGTGACGTATGCCTACAATACGGCGATTCAATCAACAACGGGCTTTTCTCCATTTTTTCTTTTATATGGTCGTGACCCCTGCAGCACACTCGACACAATTCTGCCGTACAATCCTGATGCCTCCGAGTTCAGCCCAGTTTCTGAAATGGCAGAACATGCCGAAGAGTGTCGTCAGCTTGCACGGTCCTTCACAGCCGATAATCAAGCCCTCCAAAAAGATCGCCACGACCGTGATCTTGTTCAGGACACATTCCCCGTCGGTTCTCTCGTGTGGCTCCGACTTCCTTTCCACTCTCCTGGACTGACTCCCAAGTTTGCACCGAAGTATACGGGCCCTTACCGCGTCATACAGCACCCCTCTTCTGTGACCTATGTGATTGAACCGCTCAAGCCATCCACGGACAAGCGCCGCCTTGGTCGTGAGACGGTCCACGTCAGTCGCCTCAAGCCCTGCTACGACCCTCCTGTTCTCTCGTCACCTTGAGTCGCCAGGATGGCTCGTCTTGGTCGCCGGGGTATATATATAAATATATATACCCCATATATATAAATATATATGTATATATATATATATATATATATATATATATATATATATATATATATATATATGTATATGTATATATGTATATATATATATATATATATATGTATACATAAATATATATATATATATATATATATTTATATATATATACATGTATATTTCATAGATTTTTTTAAGTGACCAACTTTCACACTAGGAATATACAACGAAATTTTTACGTTGGTACTGTGCGGGAGGCTTTCCCACGAAAATGCTGACAAAGGATGCTGGCACAAACGCAGACGCTCTTACGACGTGCTGTTGCCATCGGCAAAACCGGGTGGTGTGACTAAGCAGATTGATCGCGTCCATGAGACGCGCGAAAACGTCAGCGAATGTTGAACGAGCGGGCGCGATTATGCTAGTAGGCGATAAGCGCAAGCCGTTCTTGCAGAGGGAACCCAAAAATTGAGCCGCTTAGGAGGGTCGCATGCACCTGTTCTCAATGATCATCCATTTTCCTGTATCTCGCTATCCTAGCGGGCAGATGCTTTGTGAGGGAGTTTCAATCTCGAAGGCACCAAGGTAAACAGAAATCAGCGAAAACGCAAATAATTTACTTAACTTGCATAGCGAAGCGAAGAAATCATGTGCACAGACAAGAAATAAGGAGCAAGTATTTAACTTTCATAAATACGTCTTTCGCGTGCACCGTGGAGAAACAACTGCATAATGACATTTAATCATCTGAAATAACTGGTATGGGGAACCAAGCAACACTGTTCTTTTGTAATAGTAAAGAAAGTTGAGCGAGTGGTTTTGGTGACATACCTAGAAACATTTCGGTATGCACGCAATAGACGATAAAACGGAAGACGAGAAGGCAAACTGTCTTGAACCCACTACTCTGTTTATTAAGCTGTTCTTTCTACGATGAATTAGGTACTCTGTGAGGTGTGTATTAGATGCCTCTATTTCTTTTGTTAAGTACTCAAAATAGGATATTATGTGTTAAGAAATTATTTCTCTTGAGGTCGCCTAAAATTTCCCAAGGCCGAACAAAATGCAGGAAGCCTCAGTATAAGCCACACACTCTCAGAACAGTGATTTGCGGATAACTTACTGCAATTGTTTCTATTACACGCTGTGTTGACCCAAGAAAAGTTAACCACTAGGCAATAAGGAGCTGAACTCGCGTTATGTTTTTATTTCTGGCATCGTTTATTTTAGAGAGCGCCACGGTGGTTCGTATTTTATTACATAACTGGGATATGAGTGAACCACGTGTTCCTATCAGAAAACAAGGGTCATAACGGAGCTTAGCGCGAACAGTGCGGGGAAGCACCCACTCGGCAAAGCCTGCACACTTTGGTGGCATCGTGGGCGCAGGCCTAAGGCCGAGCAAAAGGAGTGAAACACACGTCCGACGTTCAGCAAATCGTACATGATTAAGATGAATTGCCGATTGATATATCTCAGTGGTTTTATGTCATTTGATACGTTAGCTTACCTAACGGATCGTTGACCGCTGAGTTGGTAATAGCAGTAATAAGTATGGTTATTATTGTTACTGCATGAAAAAGAATGAGATGGTCAATGTCGGCAACTGCAAACTGAGTTTTGGGGATTTTGCTCCCCATGAAGCTAAGATAAAACGGAGAGGAACAAAAAGCGTCGTTTTGCTGATAAACCTCAAGAGGAACTTCAAACTTCCTTGGGAGTGATCGACATGTTCAAGTAACTGTGGCATTACGTGACTTCTTTCTTGCGATTAAGCGATGCGTTCACGTATTACCATTTCTAGCGGCCTTCTAAGCTGAGATGGTAGTGCGACACATAAAAAAGGCAGTTGTCCTAGATTTTTCACTTGGATCAGGACATTTTTTTTCTTTATTTGTGAAGAGTACCATTTCAGGTGAGTGAATTATTATGCCACAAATTGTAATCCCCAGTCAAGCTGTCATAGGAATGCCTTTCTTATCTTCAAATAGCACAGAGCTCGGCAAAGGTTTTCCCTTTGTATATGCTAAGATTGAGCCTCTAATTCATCGCCGAAAGTGAGGTATATGCTGCAATACTCTACATCCTGGCTTTAGACACCGCGTTCCCACAATTGCGTACTTTGCTACTGATTTTATTAGGTATGTGAAAAAGAAGACGTGCCTGCGGCGAGCAGCATCGCCAACGCCCGGCTCTCTCGGCTCGTGCTTCGGCTCGCTGCTGTGCTGATCTCTGCAGGACGGTTCTTCACGCTCTCATGCCGTTGTCGTTATCGACTAATAAACCTCGTCACATTTGGTAGAGAGTGCTGTTCATCCCCGTCGCTACACCCTAGAACTGCGAAGCCGCACGCTACCGCCCGTCATCACTGACAACGCCAACCCATCGGCATCGTCGCCCCAGTTCAACTGCCCCGGCTATCCTAGGCTACGGGACCCTAAGGTCTTCAGCGGTGCGGATGGACCGACGTGGAAGACTGGCTTGAGCACTACGAGCTGATGAGCGCCAATAACAAGTGGGATGATGCCGAAAAGCTCAGTCTTGTCATATTTTATCTCACAGGCGTCGCAGAATTGTGGTTTAACAACCACAAACACAACATTCCCACATGGAGCGTCTTCAAGACGTCATGTGCTGAAGTGTTTGGTCGGCCGGCTGTCCGCAAGCAGTGGGCAGAACAGCGCTTGCGCATCCGCTCTCAGCAGACTGGCGAAAATTTCACCAGCGCTATTGAGGATGTCGTCGACCTTTGTCGACGCGCGAATGACACCATGCCCGAGTCGACAAGGTCAAACACATCCTGAAGGGCATCGACGATGGCGCAATTCAAATGCTTTCGGCTAGAAATCCGAGCACAGTTTCTGAAGTCGTCAGCTTATGTCAGAGCTACGACGAGTTGAAGAAGCAACGCTCTCTGACTCGACAACCTCAGCGTGGTGGTGAGTCGCGGTCCAGTTTCGACACCATGCCTGACAATTCACCATTGCTTCAGCAAGTCCGAGCCTTCGTCCGTGAAGAAGTCGCCCGCCAACTTTCTCTAGTGCCTTTTGCTCACGAGACCACCACCCGTCTACCCGCCCCGCTTCGCACTGCTATATCGGAAGAGGTTGCACAAGCTGTTCCCCTTGCGCACTACGAGCCGCCACTATCTAGTTGTGTCCACTGCCCGCGTGTCGCACAGCTGGTAGGTGCCCCTGTCGCCTATCCGCCCGCGATTCAGTCTGTGGCCGCGCCCCTAACGTATGCAGCGCAGCCTGTGGCTCCTCCTGTCGCCTGTTCGCAAGAGATGCAGCCCGTAGCCGCCCCGCTCACATATGCAGACGCTGTGCGTAGGCTTCTGCAACCGCCCTACACCACGCGCTCACAGCGCGCACACCCGGCTGCTTATACTACACCTTGGGCGGCACCACCAGTCGCCAATCCATGGAGGACTCCCGATAACCGACCGATTTGCTACGCCTGCTTCAATCCGGAGACGTTGCCCGCATCTGCCGCCGTCGACCTCAGATTCGGCAACTATGCCCGGTCGTCGCAACCCGGCAGCCAAACCTTCGGCCAATACGGGCTGGCCTCGTCACCTCGCTATGCCCCTACTGACCACCTTGTCTTCTAGCCGCAGCGCGCACCGTCTCCTCGTCGGCGATCGCCCTCCCCCATGCATCGCCGGCCCGGACCTTCCGAACAGGAAAACTAAGCACCGCAGTTCAAGAGGATAGAACTGCGCCGTTTTCGTACTGTCTGAGCCCTCGCCCCTCTCCTGCTAACGTGGTCGCAGTAACTGTTGAAGGTTATTGTACCTTCGCCCTTGTGGACACCGGCGCAGCTGTTTCTGTTATTGCCGCTAATCTCTGCCGTTTATTGCTCAAAGTCACGACGCCGCTTTCGGGACTGTCGCTCCACACCGCAAGCGCACAGCAAGTAACGCCTCTCGCAGCCTGCACTGCAAGAGTGTCCATCGAAGGCAAAAATTACATCGTGGAATTTATTGTTCTCGCTGTCTGTTCGCATGACGTCATCCTCGGGTGGGACTTCCTATCCCGCCATAATGACGTCATCGACTGCGCTCGCGCCGAAGTTGAGTTTTCACCCTTGTGTGGTGTCCCATTACTTGACGCTCTTCATCAGCCGGCGAAGTTGCTCGTTCATGAAGATACCGATATTCCACCTAGAAATTTTGCCCTTCTTCCCGTTTCGTGCAACGCCTACACTGACGCTACATGCCTTTTTATGCCTTCCGATATCTTCAAGAGTCGTCGAGCTCTGCCGCTGCCTTTCACAACAAGCGATCTTGCCGCCGGAAGAAGCAATATGTTCGTAAGCAATCCGCTTTCCACACCTGTCACTTTGCTTGCGGGGGAATGTCTCGGCCGCGTGCAGGATGTCGACCCTTCGGCTTTGGTTGATGTCCCGGATAACTACTGCGACCACCCAAAATCACTGTCAGCACTCGAGGAGTCGTCCAAGGATACGTTTTCTAGCGCCATTGCCGACACTCTCACTTCCATCGAACATGCCGACCTGCTGGATCTTCTGCGAGAGTTCAGGAGTTCTTTCGATGTGTCGCAGCCTCAACTTGACCGCACGTCACAAGTCAAACATGATGTTGACACCGGCCTACACCAGCCACTGCGTCAAAGACCATACCGTGTCTCCGCTGAAGAGCGCCACGTCATCAACGATCAAGTCGAAGATATGCTTCGTAGAGACGTCATTCGACCATCTCACAGTCCCTGGGCGTCTCCTGTCGTCCTCGTGCGTAAGAAAGTCGGATCTATCCGATTTTGCGTGGACTATCGTCGTTTGAACAAGATAACCCGCAAGGACGTCTATCCTTTGCCGCGCATGGATGACGCCATCGACACCCTTCACGGGGCGGAATTTTTCTCTTCGCTAGATTTGCGGTCTGGCTATTGGCAAGTCCCAATGGCTAAAGCCTATCGCCAAAAAAACGGTATTTATTACACCAGACGGACTATTCGAGTTTAACGTCAGGCCCTTTGGGCTCTGTAACGCGCCTGCCACGTTTGAACGTCTTATGGATAATACGCTACGTGGCCTTAAGTGGAATATGTGCCTCTGTTACCTCGACGATGTCGTCGTTTTCTCGCATGATTTTCCTACGCACCTCCTTCGCCTCAGGCACGTTTTTACTTGCCTGACCAACGCTGGCCTGCAGCTTAACCTGAAAACAATGCCGCTTCGCTGCACGCGAGCTCGTCATACTAGGCCGCATCGTGTTTAAGCACGCGTATTACCTGACCCGGCAAAACTTCGAGCAGTCGCACAATTTCCCAAGCCGACGACCATGAAAGAACTTCGCAGTTTTGTAGGCCTATGCTCGTATTTCCGGCGCTTTGTTCGCAATTTTGCATCTATCATGTCACCATTGACCCAGCTTCTTCGCGGTGACGTGAACCTCTCCTCCTGGTCCCCTGCATGTGACGTTGCCTTCACTACTCTACGCCGTCTGCTCACCTCCCCACCTATTCTTCACCACTTCGACCCGACGGCTCCTACCGAAGTGCACACCGACGCCAGCGGCGTCGGGCTAGGCGCTGTCCTCGCTCAACGAAAGCCCGGCTATTCAGAATACGTTGTAGCCTACGCTAGCCGCACTCTGACGAAAGCCGAAACTAATTACAGCGTGACAGAAAAAGACTGTTTGGCTCTGGTGTGGGCGCTTGGAAAATTCCGGCCATACTTATACGGCCGCCCGTTCGATCTAGTAACTGATCACCTCGCGCTTTGCTGGCTCTCCACTTTGAAAGACCCTTCTGGCCGCCTTGCGCGATGGGCACTCCGCATTCAGGAGTACGACATTCGCGTCGTATACCGCTGCGGATGCAAACAACCTGACGCTGATGCCCTGTCCCGCTCACCTTTATCACCAGATCCGACGTGCGGAAACACTCGCCTCGAGACCTTGTCATCGCTAAATCTCGACTCGATTGCCACCGAACAACGTCGTGACCCGTGGATCGCATCTCTCATCGAATATCTATCTGGCATGCCCAGCCTTCCAGTATCTCGATCCCTCCGACGTCAAGCTTTCCATTTCGCCATCCGCAATCAACTCCTTCATCGACGCAACTACGCTCCCGATGGCCGCCGGTGGCTGCTGGCCATTCCACGCGCTTTACAATCGCAAGTATGCGCCTCTCTTCACGACGATCCGCAATGCGGCCACGCCGGAGTGTTCAAAACTTATGAACGCCTTCGCCATCGCTATTACTGGCGCGGCATGTACAATTTTGTTCGCTAATTTGCAGTGTTGTCCTGACTGCCAGCGACGCAAACCATCACTGCCACGTGCTACTGGCGCATTGCAGCCACTTCCATGCCCTGCCAAGCCATTTGATCGCGTCGGCGTTGACCTCTACGGCCCCCTTCTATTAAATCAAATGGTAATCGGTGGATTATGGTGGCAGTTGACCACCTGACACGCTGCACGGAAACAGCCGCTTTGCCGAGCGCTACTGCTCAGGATGTCGCCTCTTTCATTTTACGTCGCTTTGTCCTTTGACATGGCCCACCTCGAGAGCTCCTTAGTGACAGAGGCTGCGCTTTCCTCTCCGAGGTTGTGGAAACTCTGCTTTCGGAATGCCACGTCATTCATCGGAAAACGGCAGCATACCACCCGCAGACTAACGGGCTAACGGAACGATTCAACCGCACGCTGGGTGATGTGCTCTCAATGTACATGGCATCTGATCATAGCAACTGGGACCGTGTTCTCCCATTCGTCACATTCGCATATAACACCGCAGTTCAAACCACCACGGGATTTTCACCTTTCTTTCTTCTCTATGGACGCGAGCCTTCCCATACAATCGACACCCTACTACCCTTCCGTCCTGATGCTTCCGAGTGCCCACCTGTCTCTGATGCTTCTCGACAAGCCGAAGAGTGCCACCAGCTGGCCCGCGCGTTCACCTCAAAAGAGCAGCAACGCCAGAAAGAACACCGTAGCCCCGCCCTTTAAGATCCCAGCTATGCCCCAGGGTCTCTTGTGTGGCTTGCAATTCCACACCAAACACCGGGACTTTCCTAGAAACTTGTCCCCCGGTACGAGGGGCCTTACACCGTTTTGGAGAAAACCTCTCCAGTCAATTTCCTAATTGAGCCAGTTTCCAGATCAGACGACATGCGCTGGCGCGACGTGACATCGTCCATGTTTCCCGACTGAAACCATACCATGAGCCTCTGCCTGAAACGTCTTAAGTCGCCAGAATGGCTTCTTTTTCAGCGGGGGCGACTGTGAAGAAGAAGATGTGCCTGCGGCGAGCAGCATCGCCAACGCCCGGCTCTTTCGGCTCGTGCTTCGGCTCGCTGCTGTGCTGATCTCTGCTGGACGGTTCTTCACGCTGTCTTGCCGTTGTCGTTATCGACTAATAAACCTCGTCACAGGTAAAACACTTTGAGCTGTACATATAATAAAATTTATTTCAACTTAGCACACACCACAGCAACCACGCGGTTGAGTAAGAAGCGTGTCAAGCCACAGCAACCTCAAGAAGTTCAGGGAAAAGGCTAACTCCGGCATATTTCAGTTGTAATTTAGGTCTGTTGATCAGGTTTCGCTGCTCCCTTGGAGGGGATTAATGTAGACCACCCCGGGCGCCTGCCGGCACCAGCGGCGTCAGCGGCGGCCGCCTCCAGGAAGCGGATGGGACAAGCGAGTGACAGCGACAGTGAAGATACTCATGCTTACTATCTGAGCAGTGAGGACTTCTCAGATGACGGTTCCAACCTGTGCTGAGCCGCAAGGCGAAGAGAAGGAACATGAGGACATCCTCATCCTCAACTATTCAAACTGTAAGTGAAGCGCCGAAATCGAACACTTATACCATCCTGTTTCTGCCTGCACTTCCTACCGTCAGCATGAAACGCCTTAACAGACAGTCTGTGTCGAGGTCTCTGGAAACGCTCGTGCCAGATGAGATCACGGACATAAGAGTGAACGCCAGAAAGAATATACTGGCTGTGGACGTTTTGCACGCAAGTGCGTTGGGCGTTCTGCGCAGTGTAACTGACTTGGACGGCAACCAGGTGCGCTCTCATGTTCACTTGGGATGTGATGTAGAAACCGGCGTGATCTACGACACTGATGTCGCTATTTCCAATAATGACTTACAACTTCTTGTCAAGTCAACAGCTGATACTCCAATTGTTGATGTCACCCGGCTAGGCAAGTCTCGCTGTGTGAAGATTGCGTTTAAGAGCACATCTCTCCCCTCTCATGTGAAGGTGGGGTACTTCAGACATGCTGTGCGGCCTTTCATTCCAAAACCTCTCCAGTGCCGTAAATGCATGAAACTTGGACATGTGAGCAGCGTCTGTGAGAATTCGGTGGTATGCCACCGCTGCGCCGAGCACCATGAAGCGGATAAGTGCATCGTAACTGTGAAAAAATGCTCTAATTGCAATGGATCCCAAGAAGCCACATCGAAAGACTGCCCGCGGATTCACAAGGAAATTGCCATCTTGAAGGAGATGGTGCGCGAACCCTCATCTCATCGAGAAGCCGCAGCTAAAGTCAGAAGGCGTCGTTCACGTCGACGTCAGTCTTCGAGGATGCCCGCTACCTCCTCGACACGTTTACGTGATCCCTCATCAGTACCACCTCCTTTGCTGCCCAGACCACATGCCGTGGGAAAGGCTGTAAAGGACAAAGCCAGTGAGCATACCCTAACTGCGACAGAGTGGCCTGCACTTCAAAGGGAAGCAGCATCAAGCGAACTGAAGGAGTTTCATGACGGCCAGTCCGCGCTCCCGGTTCGAGATCTTTCCAACCAAGACAGGCAAGTGACTGCAATCGTGCAATCATTAATTGCCACGATTCGCACGCTACTGAGCAGCATACAATCTCTGTCTGCTAAGAGTGCACTGCAAAACTGGATGCACTGAATCCAGTTCTTGCTAACTTCGTATAAGCACAATGGCTCAACAAAATCTCATCTTCCGCACTGAAGTTAAAAGTGCGTCGAATTTTCAGTGGAATACCAGAGGCATGAAGTCCCGTATCTCGGACTTTCACCAATTTGTTTGGGCCAATCAATTCCCTATACTTGTCATATGTGAACCAAACGTATCAACACCTTATAGATTGTCCGGTTATGTAGCCTTTTGTTCAGCCGCTTGTGAAGAACGAAGCAAAGTAATTGTTTACATTCGCACAGACTTGACTTATTTTTCGCACCCAATAAGTTCAAATGACGACAATCAGTACGTGCGTCTCCGTGTAAAGAAAAATGCAGTTTCGTTCACGCTTATTGGTGGATATTGTAACGGTAGGATGAAAACGACGAAGAAGACAAAGAGGAGGACGATGTTGTCAGATCTGTGAGCCAACTGGGCGCCATCTTGTCCACCACCGAGTTTATTCCTCGTTTTATAAAGTAAAGTTATTCTCCCGTAACATCATTGGTGGGAGGTGCGGGGTACTCACTTCACGCAAAACGGAGCTTCGTAGCGGGCGCCTAGTGGTCTCCCCCATGGCGACTGCAGTCAACAATGCCGACCCTTCCCCGTCTACCGTGCCTTCTCCAACTACGTCCGTGCTTTCTCCAACTGGACCGTCAACCCTCATCTTGGAGCCCCCGAGAGATCCAGGTACCTTTTCTGGCACTGATGGCATTGACGTAGAAGCCTGGCTGAAGTCATACGAACGAGTGGGTGTACGTATGCGATGGGATCCAACGCTCATGCTGGCCAACGTGATTTTTTATCTCAGAGGTACCGCAAAGGTCTGGTACGAGACGCACGAGGAAGAACTGACTAGCTGGGAGTTATGCAAGCAAAAGCTCCGGGAGCTATTTGGCAGGCCTGTGGGAAGTCAACGCGCCGCCCAAAACGAGCTCGCACGTCGAGTTCAGACGTGCACCGAATCATACCTCACGTACATTCAGGACGTGCTCGCTTTGTGCCGCAAGGTAGACTCGCAGATGTCCGAAGCCGATAAGGTTGGCCATATTATTAAGGGCATAGCAGATGACGCCTTTCACCTTCTTGTGTTCAAGAATTCATCTACGGTCCACGACATTATTTCTGAATGCCGGCGCTTTGAAGAAGCGAAGAGCCGCCGTGTTCTCCACCAGTTTGCCCGGCTTCCAAACACGGCTGCAACGTCCACATGCGAAGACCCTCGCCTGCCTTCTACGGAAAGTCCCGGTGACGTTGTCCGTATTGTCCGTCGGGAAATAGAAGCCGCAGCTCCACTCGTGTCAGCTTCCCCCAACTCCGAAAGCTATCACGCCACCGTCTCTCTCATACAGACCGTCGTGAGGCAAGAACTGGCCAACGCCGGCTTAAACGTCTGCTCCATTCATCGTCCAGACTACGCCGCACCAAATCCACCCGTGACTGTCCCGCCCAACCGACGTTTTTCTGCCAGCCCACATTATCGCGACCCGGCGGTATGGCGCACCCCAGACGACCGGCCGATATGCTTCAATTGCGGTCGTATAGGCCACATTTCGCGTCACTGCCGTGCTTGGTCCAGCTCTGCTCCGTGGCCTCACCCTCCGCCCCATCGCCCACCTGTCTGGAATTCACGCTCATCACCGAAAACAGAGCCGCTAACGCCTGAGAATTCCTCGCGCCCCCGATCCAGCCGCTCCCCTTCGCCACAACGCCGTTTCTCCCGCTCGCCCCCATCTCGCCGATCGCCGTCCCCAAGCTCGTTCCGGCGTTCACCTCCGGAAAACTGACGGGAGCAGCTCTTGGAGGTGATGCTGCAATACCGACCCGATCCCAAAATCCTCTACTGACCTTGCCCGCACATCAGAACCTTATCAATGTTGACGTCGACGGTGTACCTACTACAGCCCTCATTGACACTGGCGCACACGTGTCTATCATGAACGCTGACCTTAGAGCACGGCTGAAGAAAGTCCTTACTCCTGGCCCAACTCCTGTGGTCCGAACGGCCGATGGTGGAAAAGTCGCCGTAATTGGTGTGTGCTCAGCTCGCGTCAGCGTCGCCGGACACCACACATCAGTTCTGTTTTATGTTTTAGAACACTGCCCTAATGACATAATTTTGGGCCAAGACTTTTTGTCTGAACATTCGGCCTTGATAGACTGCTCTGCCGGTATAGTGCAACTCGCTCTACCTAATGTTGTTGATCCTCCAAGTTGCCCTCCAAGTCGGCTTTGTTCTACAGAACACCTGCGTCTCCCTCAACGAACAGTAGCTTACATAGGCGTCTCCCCTGTTCCACCTGTCCCAGACGGTGTTTATATTGTGTCCCCCAATGTTGACGTCCTGCTTTCGCACAACGTTGCGTTTCCTCACACCGTCATCACTATTACGGCCAATGCATCCTGCCTACCCTTAGTGAATTTTTCACTATGTACACAAGTCCTCCCTCGTGGTATATCTCTAGCCGAGATCGTGCCGGCGGCAGAGTGCCATATTTGCACTCTAAGTTATGACAGCATCCCGAGTGCCGAAAAAACTTCGTCTACTCCTCCATCAGACCAAAGTGTGTTAACCAAGATGATTGCCCCCGACTTGCCGAAAGAACAAGCTAACGACCTGCGTTCCCTGCTTGCATCTTTTTGGGACATCTTCGACCTTGGCGACCGCCCACTCGGCCAGACGTCCGTTGTTAAGCACCGGATTGATACAGGCGATACGAGTCCAATCCATCGGAGACCCTACCGTGTTTCCCATGCAGAGCGGCGCATCATCCAACAGGAGGTCGACAAAATGCTTTCTCGGAATATCATCGAGCCTTCATGCAGTCCCTGGGCGTCCCCTGTTGTACTTGTAAAGAAGAAGGACAACAGCTGGAGATTTTGCGTCGATTATCGCCATTTAAACAAAATAACGAAGAAGGACGTCTACCCTTTACCACGCATAGACGATGCCCTGGATTGCCTTCACGGCGCAAAATATTTTTCCTCCATTGACCTCCGCTCTGGGTACTGGCAGATTGCCGTTGATGACATGGACCGTGAGAAAACGGCGTTTATCACTCCCGACGGCCTTTACGAGTTTAAAGTGATGCCATTCGGTTTATGTAATGCGCCCGCCACATTCGAACGTATGATGGACGCTCTGTTGCACGGCTTCAAGTGGTCCATCTGCCTGTGCTACCTGGACGACGTTATCGTTTTTTCGCCTTCTTTTGCGACGCACCTTGAAAGGCTATCGAAAATCTTATCTGTCTTTCGTAAGGCGGGCCTGCAACTCAATTCGGCAAAGTGCCACTTCGGCCGTCGTGAAATTTCTGTCCTCGGACACCTCGTTGATTCCGTGGGGGTTCGCCCTGATCAAGATAAAATACGCGCAGTAAGAGATTTCCCTGTACCAACCTGTACCAAAGACGTTCGCAGTTTCGTTGGCCTCTGTTCTTACTTCCGCCGCTTTGTTAAAAACTTCGCCGACGTAGCACGCCCTCTCACTCAACTTCTCAAAAAAGACGCTGGCTTCATTTGGGGCCCTGAGCAAGCAGATGCGTTTCAAAATCTAGTGTGTCTGCTTACGTCTCCGCCTATCCTCGCCCACTTTGATATTTCATCTCCAACAGAAGTTCGTACAGACGCAAGTGGCTATGGCATCGGTGCAGTCCTCGCCCAGAAACAACAAGGACGAGACCGTGTTGTTGCTTATGCCAGCCGCCTTCTTTCGCCTGCTGAAAGAAAATATTCAATAACCGAACGGGAATGTTTGGCACTTGTTTGGGCAGTCGGTAAATTTCGTCCCTATTTGTACGGCCGGCCATTCACAGTAATCACAGATCACCACGCCTTGTGCTGGCTTTCGTCCCTTAAAGACCCTTCAGGCCGTCTTGGCCGTTGGGCGCTGCGCCTTCAAGAATTTGATTACTCAGTCCTGTATAAAACCGGCCGCCTGCATCAAGATGCGGACTGCTTGTCCCGGTATCCTGTCGACCCTCCAGACGGCGACTCCTCTAAAACCACCCTTCCTATCGACGTTTTCTCTCTATCCGCGTTTCATGACATTGGAATCGAGCAGCGACGAGATACTTTCTTGGACGGTATTATCCGAAGGCTCACATCGGAGAGGCCCGACCCTTCCCTTCGAATGTTTGAAATACATGATGGTGTATTGTACCGTTGCAATATGCGTCCTGACGGCCCCGAAAGACTACTCGTCGTTCCCATTCAATTGCGTCACACTGTTCTCGCCCAGCTTCATGATGCACCTACAGCGGGTCACCTCGGCGTGTCACGGACCTACGACAGAGTTCGCCGGCGCTTCTTCTGGCCTGGCATGTACCGCGACGTCTGCCGTTATATTGCAGCCTGCGACCCTTGTCAACGACGGAAAAAACCAAATGCCCCTCCGGCCGGACGTCTTCAGCCACTGCACATCCCACAAGACCCATTCTACCGTGTTGGCGTGGACCTGCTTGGCCCTTTTCCTACGTCAGCTGCGGGTAATCGGTGGATTGCAGTAGCAACCGATTATGCTACCCGATACGCGATCACACGGGCCCTTCCAACCAGCTGTGCAACTGACGTGGCCGATTTCCTTTTGGAGGACGTCATCTTACATCATGGCGCCCCTCGACAACTCCTTACCGACCGAGGCAGCTACTTCCTTTCCAAAGTGGTTGATGACCTCCTCCGCTCCTGCGCCACTAAACACAAGCTCTCGACTGCTTACCATCCACAAACAAATGGTCTAACGGAGCGCCTCAATCGCACTCTCACCGACATGCTCTCCATGTATGTCTCCGCCGATCACCGCGACTGGGACACTACGTTACCGTTTGTAACATTCGCGTACAATTCTTCCAGACATGACACCGCTGGGTTCTCTCCTTTTTTTCTGTTGTTCGGCCGTGACCCTGCGCTACCTTTCGACACCCTCCTGCCGGCCGGACTAAATGACAAGTCTCAGTACGCTCGTGATGCAATAATGAAGGCCCAAGCGGCACGCCAAGTTGCTCGACGACGCTTACTGGACTCCCAGGACAATCAGAAGAGCGTATACGACGCCCGCCATCGTGACGTCCACTTCACACCCGGAGATCTCGTTCTGTTATGGTTCCCCTCGCGCCGCGTTGGACTTTCGGAGAAGTTACTCCCACGCTATTCAGGTCCCTACCGTATCTTACGCCAAGTAACTGACGTCACATACGAAATCACCCCTACGGACCCCGCCATCCTTCACCCTCACACTGACGTAGTGCATGTTACGCGACTCAAACCGTATTACTCCAGTGCCTCCTGATTAGCACCGGGTCGGTGCTCCAGCCGCCGGGGAAATCATGTAACGGTAGGATGAAAACGACGAAGAAGACAAAGAGGAGGACGATGTTGTCAGATCTGTGAGCCAACTGGGCGCCATCTTGTCCACCACCGAGTTTATTCCTCGTTTTATAAAGTAAAGTTATTCTCCCGTAACAATATATATCTCCGTCACCGCGATTTGACTGCGACAGAATAAAAGACATCCTAATGAGAACCGATGGGCCTTGGATCATCACCGGTGACTTCAACGCCCATCACATGCTTAGGGGGAGCACAAGGATGAATGCCAGGGGCCGGAACATTGTTGCATTCGCTTCCGATTACGACCTTTCTATCATGAACGATGGTACCCCAACATATCTGCGGGGTCTCACGTATGGCAGTTGCCTTGACCTGACATTGGTCTCACGTTGCTTCTCTCACAAAGTTAAGTGGTTTTGCGATATTGAGACTCATGGGAGTGATCACATACCCACCTACGTGACGATCGATGGTATCATAAAAAATTTCTCTTCCGGTGTTGCAATTGGCACTGACTGGTCGATGTTTGCATCGCGTGTTGAGAACGCTTGCCAAGAAGGCCTCGCCTGCAGCCTGGAAAATACCATAGCGGAAGCTATGCAAGCGTCCAAATGTAAATTACCATTTTCGTCTAAAATAACAGAATTTGACATCGAACTGGAAAAACTACGAGCTATACGAAGGCGCGCTGAACGACGATACAGACGCACAAGATCAATTTACGATCTGAGGGAAGCAAGGCGGCTCCAGAAAAAGATTCAACGACGCATTTACAAACTGGAGAGCGGACGCTGGAAAGCATTCTGCGAATCTCTAGACCCCCATAAACCGCTGTCATATATCTGGAGAACAGTTCGTGGTCTTCGCTCCTCTCCGCAACAACGGTACCCTTTTAAAGCTTTGGCACTCCATCATGAAAAAACAGAACTCGAGGTGGCTGAAGAATTTTGCACGAGAGTTGCCGGGAATATTATGAGCGACAGCATCAACGCCGTGATCGTTCCTGAGACGCGATTACCAGAAATGGACATTCCGTTCACCATGGAAGAACTGGAAGGTGCTTTTGTCGCTTCTAAGCGCATGTCATCGCCAGGTCCTGATGGTATTACTCATAGTGCGTTGGGACACCTTGGACAAAAAGCCAGAAAAGAACTTTTAACATGCTTCAACAACTCCTGGCTCAGCGGCAGTGTTCCCCGAGAATGGAAAATAAGTCGAATAATACCACTTTTGAAATCTGGAAAATCACCATTGGACTTGACAGCGTATCGCCCTATTGCCCTCGCAAGCTGCCTCGGAAAAGTGATGGAAAGAATGGTTCTATTTCGTCTCGAGTGGTACTTGGAACGATACACCAAATACCCTTCTTGCATGGCAGGCTTTCGTCGGGGCCGCTCCTCCATTGACTGTGTCCTTGACTTATTGACATTTGTTCAACAAGAAAAAAGTCGCAAGCGCATATCAGTGGCACTCTTTCTTGACGTGAAGGGTGCATATGATAATGTAGCTCACGATTCCATCCTCACATCTCTCGCAGCAATGGGCATTGGTGGACGAATGGTTCAATGGATAAAAGAATATATAACTGGCAGGGGTTTCTTCGTACAAACATATGAGGGTACAACTGCCCAACATTACACCTACTGCGGAGTACCTCAGGGAGGTGTTTTAAGCCCCACATTGTTCAATGTAGCCCTCATTGGTCTGGTGAAGGTTCTGCCAAAGTCGGTGTGCCTATCTATATACGCCGATGATATTTGCCTCTGGAGTGCTGCAGTTACTCGCCCTCAGGTGCGTGCACGAATACAGCGCGAAGCAACCCTCACAACAGCCTACCTTCAGAAACAAGGCCAAACTATATCAACTGTGAAGTGCGCGTTGATGGCGTTTACACGCGAACCAATGACGCCATACCCTGTTTACATCAATGGGCAGAGTGTCAAATATGCATGGACGCATCGTTTCTTGGGCATAATAATCGACAGAAGTCTTTCGTGGAGCCCACATTGTGCGTACTTGAAAAAGGGACTGCTATCTATTGTGCATATCATGAAATTCTTGTGCGGTAAAGCATGGGGAACTTCCGTGGCCTCCATGCTACAGCTGTACAGGGCCCTATTTCTGGGTCTAATGCGCTACAGCTTGCCGGTACTGACTAACACTTGCTAATCGAATACTCATTCATTGGAGAGTTTGCAGGGTCAGGCACTGCGTGTCTGCCCAGGACTTCCCCGATGCGCTTCTACTTATGCCACAATCATGCTTGCCAAAGACCATCCGGTCAGGACATATATAGTTGTGGATTGCCTCAGAGCGCACATTCGACATGCTAGCCGTGTCCCCGACCACCACTTGGCCCTTCTACCTTCCGGAAGACCACGTGCTACGTTTTCAGACGTCATAGCTAAGCACCTAAACAGCATTCCATCAGGATATACGCCAGCTGCGAGAACGGCATGTCCTTTGTGGTGCCTCGACCAGCCGCAAGTACGTCTAGAAATTCCGGGAATCAAAAAGAAAAGCAGTCACTCCAGAGTAGCATTGAAGCAAGCAACACTGCTATTATTACATGAGTTGTACTTAGACCGAACCCAGATATACACTGATGGGTCCGTCTCGTCCAGCAGCTCATCAGGTGCCACTGTAATTCCGGCTGCAGAAATGGCAATCAAGTTTAAGTTGTCGCATATGACTACATCTACGGCATCAGAGCTTGCTGCTATAAGGGCTGCTTTACAATATCTCGTTCAAGAACGTCTAGGAAAATGGGTCATATTCTGTGATCCGAAGGCAGCGCTTCAGAGTTTGCAGTCTGCCATGCGTAGGAGGAGTCATTACCAACTGGTACAAGAAATAAGACATTGCCATCATGAAGCTCTAGCACGAGGGCATGATGTTATATATCAATGGCTGCCTGGACATATCAGTATTACCGGAAATCAATTAGCCGATGATGCAGCCCGCTCAGCCCACGAAGAAACCCGTGTAGCCCCGATTCCTCTATCAAGGAATGATGCAGCAAGAGAACTTTACCTGCTGGCTCGAGATCTCACACGCACGTTCTGGTCATCTACCAGCTTCCAAAGGTGTCAATTTTATGAACTGGATCCTTCGCTCAAGCTAGAGCTACCATCACAACTTTCCCGCTCCGATGCGACACTGTTATGCCGCCTTTGGTTGGGTGTTGCATTTACAAAGGTGTACTCCTTTCGCATTCGTATGGCAGACACTCCTACATGCGACTACTGCGGAGCTGAAGAGACCATCGAACACGTCCTGTGCAGCTGCGCTTGCTACGACACACAGCGATGCCAGCTCCGAATGGTTTTGAATCGACTTGACCCCGGACCATTTTTTTGTGCAGAAGCTAATAGGACCTTGGGCATCTGACTCAGTTGCGCAGAAAGCACCTAAAGCACTGCTACTTTACCTTAAGTCAACAAACCTGAGCGACCGCCTGTAGACTGTGTGTGCTCCCCGAGTGTGCTCGTGATTATGTGTACCTTCTCATCTCTCTGCAACCTCTTTTCTCCCCTTTATCCCTTCCCCAGTGCAGGCTAGCAAACCGGATGTGCGTCGAGTTAACCTCCCTGCCTTTCCTTGCAACTTTATCTCTCTCTGTCTCTCAGGGAAAAGGCGGAAGCCAAGCCACAACGATTGGGAGGGTGGACGAGAACAAAAAAATTAGGAAGGTAGAAATCGTGACCTGACGTACACAGTGTATTGTTCATTATGTGTGGTCTTAGTACTCTTACTTCAGTACCTGTATATGTGTACAGCGAGGATTCATCCCGATTTTCAGTCATATTAAGCATATCACCTAAATGACGTGAACATTGGCGATTCTCCCGAAGAATTGGGACCAACTTCTGACGCAGCTTTCTGTCTCTGTCCTCTATCCTCACCTTCATGTTCGAAATTGTTTGGCAACAGATATTTTCTGTTGACGTCATCGTCTGCCCTCAGTAGCCGCAAAAGCACCAAAACTAAATCAGCTTTTCATTATCACAGGGCTCGACAATACCTCGCTTCAACACACAAAATTGAAGGCTTGATATAGCTACACCTTACTTTTGAAAATGCATACACAGTTTTTAGTAATGCATTAGAAAAACCAAGTAAAGCATATTGTTTTAATCTTAGCACAACTTAGTTGAAAGCACTAGCCCTCAACTTTATGTGGCTGCTTAAAAACGGGGAGAACAAGCGAAGGACGAATCAAAGTAAAAAGTAAGAAAAGGGTCAATAAGCACCTAAGCGATGACTATGCCACATCTTCCAATCGCACTTAGTTTAAACTGTGGGTTCACTGCCGGGAGAAGTTTGTGAAAACATTCATTCTTGCTCCAGTTTATTTATTTTCATGTCCCTAGTCTTGGGATGATAGTGGTATCATGTTACAACATAGCAACACTCGCAATACACCAACTACGTGCGGACCGCGTAGCAACTAACACCGCAGCACTCGCAACACAGTGACAGCATGGGGTAAGAAAATGTAACACAGAAAAATGTCACAGCTTTGGCGCAAAGACGAAGTAATGAATGCTATAGCAACAAATTGGAATGTCACGCGCACAAGGGCAGGCATATCGAAACGTTCCCCGCAATTCTAACGCACAAATTGCCCATGAAACGTACTCACATGTACAAAATAAAGCAAATAAGAATCTCAGTTGTTGCTCCGCTGTGTCTGAAAAACGCGCCCTTTTCGCACACGAAGACTGCGCAACAATTTCAATGATCTTTGTGCGCCTGGTAAGTACCACAGAATTGTTCCTGAAAGTCCAATGCCAGCCAAGATGTACAATTCTCCCCACCGCGAAGATAAGGGCACGCGAGCTACCTTCACCCCGTCCTCTCCGCGGCGCAAGGTACGCGTGAGAAATGAGAACGTGCTCTACTGCGTCGTGACGATGTGGCTATGCGCACTCATTGAGTGATCTTGTTGGCGATGCTAAAAAAACACGATACTTCCCCCGAGATGCCCGGTAGGAGCAATAAGTGGTAGATATAGATAGCTTGCCGCTTGAACGTTATAGGAGGTCTCCTCTGTGGCTCAGTGGCAAACGCCTCGCACTTGAAACTTAGACGGCTGCATTCCGCGCTCCAAAGTTTTTTTCCTGGGCTACTTTTTCTTTCTTGCGTTTCAATATATAGAGATAAGTATTCATATACGGCGAGTGACGCTGACGCCGTCGGCAAAATCCAGCCGAGAGTATCCATATAATTGCTATCGCAATGAAAAAAGTCCCGGCTTTGCCGCAAAGGTGAAGCAATGAACGCGATAGCAATAGATTAGGAAGTGACGCACAGAATGCGAAGCAGTTGGAAACGTGCCTCACGTTTCTCGCACACAAATGACGCACGAAACGTGTTCACCCATACAGATGAACGCGAATAAGCGTCTCAGTCATTAGTTTTCTTTCCCTGAAAAGCGCGCCATTTTCACAAACGGAGCCTTTGAAAAGATTGCAGTGACGTTTGTGCGCCCGCTAACTACACCAGAATTGTTTCAGTGAAATCCCAACTCCAGCTAAGACATACGATCTTCCCCACCGCAAGATAAGGGTGCGTGAGAGAGCGTCCACTCCCCTCCTTTCCGCGGACCAAAGTACGTGTGGTAGGTGAGAGGGGAGAGCTGGTAAACAAAGGCATCAAGGCACTCCAGTGACGCATGCTCAAGGCGCCATCTTGCTGATATAGCTGAAAACACGATAGTCCTCCCCCCCCCCCCCCCCCCGAGATGTGACAGAACAGCAGTAAGTAGTAGGTGTTGATAACTAGACGTTTGAACGTTGGAAAAGGTGCTCTTCGTTGGCTCACTGGTTGACTTCTCGCATTCACGACTGATGTCCCACATTCGATTACGCACGCTGGAGTTCTTTGCAGATAATTTTTCTTTCTTACGTTGACATATATATATAGATGCCTTTACATATTCGGTGAGTAACGGTGACGCCGACGTAAAGCCAGCGGAATATGCAATGAGTGACGGCGACGCCGACATAAATTCTTGCGGAATATATGGTAAGTGACGGCGACGCCAGCATTAATGTCCAGCGGAATATACGGGGAGAGACGGCGAAACCGGCTGTAAAATCCAGCGGAGGGTGTCTATATCATTGCTACCACAATAAAACGCACCACCGTCTCGCCCATACCATGTCGTCACGCACCCCATTGTAAAATGTCAATCGCCGGTGGAGGGCGAAGTTTGCTATCGACTTCTACAGCTTGCCTTGAACGGAAACGGTGTTTCACAGTCAAATATTCACACACATAGCGGCATACTTGACCTTCAAGCTCTGCTTTTTCGTGGCAGACCACAAATAGGTGACTGCGCACTCAGCGCATTAGCACTGCACTGAACTTCAGCAGCCTTATGTCGGGGTCACTGATTACATCACCGAGGATCATTTCTGTAGTGGAGGTGAGATGGCATAGGCCCGCGTGCCGTGTGATGCCAGCGCACGTGAGAGAACGCCAGAGGGTGGAAATTTCCGGAGCCTTGAACTACAGCCCCTCTCATAATGAAGTCGCGGTTTTGAGACATAAACACACATTATTGCTGTTATCACCTTTTCTGCAGTTGATGCTTTGTTGCCAATGAAGTCCTGAAGCACGTTTGGTTGAATAGGCAAATATTGCACTCTAAAAAAATATCGAGTAAAAAGGGCGTCTTTTCCTCCCACAACAATAATCGTCATCAGGCTTGCGTGCACTTCCTTTCTTGAGAAATCGGCGCTGGCCACTTTTCTATGGAGAATGCAATGTAACCCTGATAATCGACATGTCGATCGTGACCGGAATGTACCGGGCGCGGGGCGATAGCGCAAGGTTGAGACGCAATACAGATGACGATTATTGTTGTGGGACAAAAAGACACTGTTTTTATTCGCTCTTTTTTAGAGTGTGCTACACACTTGCCTCTCTCAGACATTTAGGTGGTTTTGCAGCCTTAGAACGGAGTTTTTACTCATAGAAGACTTCCAGTGACGCCTCCTTTATTTCTTTTATTGTTAGTGCAAACACGTGCTCCCTCCACCAGCCTTATTTCAGGTAGTGGTCATGATGCAGCGCTACATGATGGATAGCGCTGCTTGCTTCACACGCGCGTCATAGTATTTTCCCCCGCAGTTGCGATGAACGTATTTCCCTCTCCAATATCATAAGTCTGTCATATTGGTTCGTTTATACTTCTTTTTTTTTCACTTGGCGCAATATCATTGCTATGGAGCTTAAATGACCATTCTTTAGGATGGAGACATATTAGAAAGTGCCCTAAAAAGTCAGCCAAAATCAGTGGCCAATCGAGCACGCTGTTGCCAGTTTTCCCCAAATTTAGCATAAGTTTTTGTGCGCGACCGTTTTGGGCCAGTCGTTCAATCTCCACCCCCATGCAGCTACTCGCGATCTGTAAGATTATTAGTGGCTTGCAGTGTAATGATTGCAAAGCATCTCTTAGCGAACTTCGCGAAATTAAGCGTATCTATCCATCTATCTATCTAGCCACTTATGTGGTCACCCTCTCGTGGTCACCCCCTTAACATGGTGTAGACCAAAATTAGCCTGGGAAGGTAAGATTGTTTGACAAATATGACGCACTGGTCAAGACATAATAATGTCACAATCCCGTCGCGTACGTCGTCTAACACTTCTCGTCAGGCACTGGCAAATACCCATGGGCGCGTATGTGCCGCTGATATGTGGGTATGTGCCACATGTGATCGACACTTAGTACCTATGAAGGAACGACTAGAACACACATGGGCAATTTTACCACGCGAACTTTAAGAAATACCAGACATCGGTATCGTCGACCCGACGAATGCAAAGAATAAATGTCAGGGTCCCAGCTGGAATGAAACCCAAGCATTCTGCACGGCTATGAAGCATTTTACCACAGAGCTAATCCAGCTCTCAGAACTACTTTTCAAATATAAGATAACCTTCGTGAAACGTCAATAATGGTTGCAGTGCGGCCTACCCAATTATACTAACATTACAATTGTAATCCTTTGATACAGCCATCACCTCGGGTTTCCGTAAATTTCGTTAAGTTAGCATGCGCTGAAATTGATTTATGTAGCAGTGTCCACCATCTTCGCGAGCATGAGCGCTTCACATCAGCTTCCGGTGTTGCTAATATGCATTTTCCAGTTGACATCTTCGCGCGAGTGCGAACTACTGGTTGTTAAACATCTACAACTCTTCAACATATATATGAGCGTGCAACAATTGTACATATATTGAGTGTCATTTCATGACGCGTCAATAAATAAAAATTGTAACGTGGTCCCCTTCTCTCCACAAGCTTCGCATAAAGTCAATTCTCAAGTATGTGGGATCTGCCAAATATTTTATAGGCTTTTTTGGGCTGATTTTTTTTATTAAGGAAAAAACCTTCAATACATCAGAATGAAAATATTGGTGGTGTCTTGCGTCAGTGTCAACACGAAGTATGCGTCAAGAGCGAAATGTAACCGTCGGTGGCATCATCCAGCGTCAGCGTGAACACGTTATGAACGCCTCCCGTTACATGCAAACCTTGAAACGAAATCGCCGGTGGCATCGTGTAGCGTTGTCGTACACACGTTACATGCATCAAGCTGTAAGCGTAACCGGTGGTGAGGCCGGCCAGCGTCGGCATCAACAAGAACCCTAAGGTGCGTCAAGTGCGAAATGTAACCGTCAGTGGCGTCCAGCATCAGCGTCAACAAGTTACATACAAAGTTCAAAACCAAACAGCCGGTAGCGTCGTACAGTGTCAGCGTCAACTCATTGAATGTATCAAGATCGAAACCTAACCATCCGGACGTCCTTCTATGCGTCTCTTCATGCGTCCGTCCGTCATTGTGCCTCACCCTACTCGTAATCATTCCTCTCGTGGATAGGCTGGGATTTTTTTGTACTACCTGGGACTTAGATATCTCTAATGCTTTGTGTTGACGCCGACGTTGGACGACACTGACCTTTCTTGCTTGACGCATCTACACTTTCGTGTTGACGCCGATGCTGCACGCCACTGCTGCACACATTTCACGCTTCATGCACCTGACGCTTCGTGTTGTTGCCGATACTAGATGACACCCTTAGTTATATTTCACACTTGACGCATCTACTGTTTTGTCTTGACGTTGACGCTGGACATCACAGATGGACACATTTCACGCTTCATGCATCCACTGCTTCGTGTTGACGCCAACGCTGGGCTGTAGTCTCAAGTCTGTATTCGAGGCAGGCGTAGACGCAGTACGGGCCACAATAAAGCACGATATTGTGTTTTGACGGGCGGAGGAGCATTGGCGGCATGTAGTGGGTCAAAGGCTGGCACCACGCACGCCAAAACAGACAGTCATGTAGGCTTCCTAACCATTGCCGAATCAGAGCGCTCTTAAAGCCAGATTATGCAGCAGCTCTAGTGGTTGACCGTAGGTGACCGCCTCTCCAGTGGTTGATCACATAGCGCCACAAACGGTGGCACATCATCGCAGAACATTGTATCTCTTACAGAGCCTATGTTAGCACTATATAGTAAACTAGAATGTTGGTTCTAGTTCACTATAGTTAGGACCAACATTGTTAACATGAGTAATGCAAGATGCTACCCACGCATCTATACACAGCTGAAGAGAAAGTTACTTCAATTGATTTGCGTCATGAGGCACATGTCGAGTTCTCTCGGCCATAACTGCTAAGTACAGGCGAAAGAGAGATTATGAGCGAGAGTATAAAAGAGCTCAGTGAGAGGGTGTTGAATGACTGGATCGGGCATTTTTAGATGACATTGTTAAAGTACAGCAGGCGCGCTGCTTCAGGATACTAGTTCGAACCTCCACCCTGACCTATGCAACCATACCAACCCTCATGCCAGTAAACTCGCCAACAGAAGGAAATGCGCAAATGACGAGTTGTCGTGATTGGCTAAGTACCACTTGAGCGTACACTTTGCAGGCCACTTGCTTTGTTTGTTTTGAGAGCGTTTGGATCTCAAGCTTCTTGCAAATCATACACAATTATTGAAGGTGCGGGATACCGGAAGAAAAGTAGAGTAGAGTACACCCTGGAAACAATGACTCATACCCACACTGGGGGATTGACGATGAAGCCGATAATTTTGAGAAGAATATTTAAAAGTTTGAACCTTGAATTATATATACCAAACAGCATTATTAAATAAAGTTTAGGAATAAAATAAAATTTGAAAGTAATTGAAGGAGTGAATCCAAGAATGTAGAAGAGTAAGTGGAGTAGGCCTTTCAACATCTGAAACCAGGCTTGCTTCCTTGCTATTGCCTATGTTTTGGCTCGTGCCCACTACGGGCGATCAAATCCAGCTTTCCCGGACATAGCCATTTAGTTTGCCTGTCTTCCAACACGTGCCGCATGACCTTCAACTTCTACAGCGAGAGCTATTATGAGATCACAACTCGGGTCGCAGTCAGCGCCATAGTTCTCGGCCACCGCTGCCGGAGCCCGTAACCACATCACGCGAAATCACAAAAAAAATCCTAGCACCCATAACACAGTGGGGGTCTAACCCGAGTCTACTGGGTACAGGCCCAGTATTCTAACACTGATCCACGCTGGTGCTTGGGACTTGTTGGCAAACTGGCCTTAGGCTGCTTTGGTGTCGGGAAAGCAATCGCGTTAATGCGACTTATAAAGTGCTTTAAAACCGCGAAAAAACAAACAGTCGTCGCACAATGCAAATAGCATAACGATTGGGTCATGCAATGCTTCAACCCATCGGAAAAGCTTGTTTTGTTCAGCCATTAACTAAGGCGCATACCCAATTTAGGCTGATATTTCTCATCGTCCTCAGCCACTGCATGAAAAATTAAGCACAAAATCTCTAGCAAATATTTAGTGGATACAGTTTCTTCGAATAATAATAAAAATAGTATAGTGAATGCTGGTCTACTACACAGCAATTATTAAATAAATGCAGTAGTAGGTGCCCAGCAAGTGTTCTTGCAGCCGTTACCCAATGGGTGTTTAGAAAAGGCTCTGAAATTCCACTTCTCCAGATTAGGTTGTGACTGTGCTGCGCCTTTCGCGCAGGCCTGGCGTTATTTTTTTAATCTCACACGATATGAAGAAACGCGACGCGGCAAGAAAAAACTAAGACAAAAGAAAAAACTTCCAGACGTGGCCATAGATTAAAGAATACATTCAGAGAAGTAAAACAGTAGCCTGGACAACGGTCCCTTTTCACGCCATCTGCCGTTTTCGTTTGTCGCATTGTTCCCCGCAGCCTCATGCCCTTTCGGAAATTCATGACGGTGTCAGCAGACTGCTCATTTCAAATCGGCTGTCATGTCCTATAACACTATTTGGGGCGAGTTCGTCGGGCGTGTTTACAGTCTCGACCCTTCTGCAATTATTGACATGCCGACTGGTTCTTTCTCCAAACACAAAGTCGCTGGATTGGTCTGTGCCTGTTCATCGCGGTCTACTAAACCTGACATACTGAGCAGATCCATCGCCCACATGTTAACCGTTTCGCAATGTGCTCAGCTTCTACGACTCCTGAACAGGTTCCGTTCTTCCTTTGACTGCTAGCATAGTCCCCGCACATCAGCTGTGTGTCACCGCATTGTCACGGGCACCAATGCACCACTGCGTAAAAGACCCTATCGCGTGTCCGCGACAGAGCACCAGGTTATCCGTGATGAAGTAGCCGACATGCTCGAGCGTGGCGTCATCAAACCTTCGAATAGCCCGTGGGCAATTCCTGTCGTTTTCCTTGAGAAGAAAGACGGGTCTATTCGCTGCTGCGTCGACTACCGTCGGCTTGATAAATAACTTGAAAGAACTTTTACCCCTTACCTAGAATCGACGATGTTCTTGACTGCCTGCCAGGTGCGGAGCTTTTCTCTTCTATTTACTTACGGAGGTGCTACTGGCAAGTCCCTATGGCGGCTGAAGATCAGCCTGAAACGGCCTTTGTCACACCTGATGGCCTTTACGAATTCCGCGTCATACCTTTCGGTTTTTGCAACGCGCCCGCAACGTTCGAGTGGATGATGAACAAATTTTTGCGCGGTGTGAAGTGGAAAACATGCATGTTCTACTTAGAAGACGTGGTTACATTTTCACCAGATTTTCTCCCGCATCTCCGCAGGCTAGACGAAGTACTACAGTGCCAAACTGGCGCCGGCCTTCAGCTCAACTTGAAAAAATGCCACTTCAGCGCAAGTCAGCTCACTATCCTCAGCCAGGTTGTCTCTAATGACGGTATTCTTCCTGACACCGCCAAGTTTCAGCCAGTTGCATAGTTCGCTGAACCTGCAATTCTGAAGGATCTGCGCAGCTTCCTTAGCCTCTGCTCGTATTTCCACCGCTTTATTCAGAATTTTGCGATGATCGTTGCCCCCTTGACTGAACTTTTACGGAATGACTCGAAAACTTACGCTTGGTCATGCACCTGTGATGATGCCTTCGAAATGTTGCGCCACCTGTTAAACTCACCGCCAATCTTGCGTCACATCTACCCGACTGCTCCGATTGAGGTACAGACTGATGCCAGCGCTGTTGGACTCGGCGCCGTGCTCGCGCAGCGCAAATTGGGATTTCAGGAGTTTAGAAAACAGATTGAAGATGGAGCTCGGAGGCTAGGAAGAAGAAGTAGCCAGGGGCACGCTCTGCATATTTTTATTTCCCTGTTTTGTCAACAATAAACCGAAGACGTATCGGTTCTGTGGTCTCTCTGGTCCTTCTGAAACATGGCGCCGTGACCAGGAGCTCATCTTTATCCTTGCATAATTTCTTGGTCACCTGGATAAGCCTCTTCTCTGCGATGGTGTTGTTGTCGTCTAATGTCACGTTTTCCTTCCATGGTAGCCGCACTTGGTATCTTCTTCCACTCCTAACGACTGCAGTGCTCGTGTGTTCACTTGCAACTTTTGGAAGAGTTTCTTCAACCCATCTACATCTTTAGGACTCTTCACTGCTTCCAAGTTTGCAAGCTCTTTTATGTAGGTCTGTCTCAAATTATCTTCTCTAGGCTAGGAGATGAGGCTAGGAGATGAATTCCTAGCCTATGACAAAGCTATTCGAGAGTACTTCGAGCAAAAAATAGCAGAAAACGTCGAATAAGATGCTGGATTCGATATACAGAACAAATTTGTATACTACATGCCGCATCAAGCAGTAATTAAGAAGGATCGAACAACGACGAAAATATGCGTCGTCTTTGACGCATCGTCAAGCCAGAATCCAGGTGAATCCTTCAATGACAACTTGGAAAATGGGCCAAACCTAAAAACCCCGACATCACAAGCTTGCTGATGAACTTTCGACATCACAAGATCGCTATGTCAGCCGACGTGGAAAAAGCTCTTTTTGCAGATTAAGATACATAAAAATTACCGAGACGCACTGCGGTTTTTGTGGTGGGAAATAATACCCAGCGAAGATATGCCAACCCTGAAGATAAAAACGTGGATGACGAGGGTTACTTTCGGAACTACACCAAGTAGCTTCCTTCTAGCGGCCACGATTCATCGACATTTGGATAAATTTGAAGAAAAATATTCTGCAGTTGTGGTGCAACTCCGGAAAGAAATCTACGTCGATGACGTTGTACTAGGAGCCGACGAATACTCGACATCGACAAAGATATACAAAGAAGCATGGGATATTTTTCGCAATGCGGGAATGAATTTAAGAACATGGATTTCAAATGATGCCGAGCTAAGAAAACTCTTTGATGAAAAAGGAGAGGATCTGGATCGAGGGATAAGAAAAGAGGGACAAATCAAGATTTTCGGACTGAAATGGAATTTTGTAGACGACGTGTTGAGCTTTCCCGACACTACATGGCGAAATGACAAGGACATGAGACAACTCTCGAAAAGACAGGTTTTGCAGGACACGGCAAAGCTATATGACCCTTTAAGTGTTTTTTGACATCATTTTCAGTTAGAGCAAAAATATTGCTGCAAAACATTTGGATGGATAAACTGAAATGGGATGACCCGTTACCAAGCCAGCATAAATCAGCTTGAAAGGACTGGTCAGAGGAGCTTCAGCACTTAGATCACTTCACAGTTAACAGATGTTATGACAACAGGCAAGCTGAAGTAAAAGCATCGACTATACACGTGTTCTCCGATACGAGTTCAATGGCGTATGGAGCAGCAGCATACATTGTAACAAAATACTCCGATGGAAGCAATGAAGCCAATTTAATCATTGCAAAGGGTAGAATCGCTCCAATCAAAAAGATTACACTAGCAAGATTGGAGTTGTTGGCGGCCTCAATATCAGTATGATTCGCCAGTCATATAACTGAGAATTTCACCAGAAAACTAAGGAATGTAAAATTCTGGACTGACTCTCAAATTGTATTGTGCTGGATAAAGTCTAACAAGGCGAAAGGTCTGTTTGTGCGCAACCGCGGAGCAGAAATTAAGAGCAAGTCCAATCAGGGTCAATGGGGTTATGTTAAAAGTGATGAAGATTCTGCGGATTTGATGACAAGGGGGATGAAGATGAAACGTTTGTTGGACAGTGAATTATGGTGGAAAGGCCTCACGTGGGTCAAGAATGAAAAACAAAGGCCTGATTATGACATCACGCAAGAATCGGACAGTGATGACAACAAAGACGAAGAAGAAAAGACCGTGGCAAGCTTAACTACCACCACGAGTGAAGAAAAGTTAATTCATGTGAGCAGGTTTGCAGCATACAAGAAAGCGTTAAGAGTCACCGTGTGGGTGATGCGTTATATAGGAAACCGACGAAAATAAAGGAAAACAGGTTCGCTGACGGGAGAAAATTGGTCAAGGCACAGTTTGTGCTGATAAAGCAGGAGCAGAAAATGCTACAAAATGTGGTGACACGAATATATGACAACATGAATCTCTACGGCACGAACATCTTCGAAGATAATCAAGGTGTCCTAAGAGCAAAAGGAAGGTTTCAGTAGAGTGATTTGAGCTTTGATGAAAAGCATCCTATTATTTTACCAAGAGAAAGTCACTTTTCAGAACACCTAGTTCTGAACGCGCATCAAGTAACAATGCACAGCGGTGTTGCGGCAATATTGACACATCTAAGAATGAAGTTTTGGTTTGTGCGTACCCGACAGATGGTGAAATATGTGATAAAAAATGCATCACATGTAGGAGATTCAATTCTTGGCCAATGGCACAAGAAACTCCACCACTACCAGCTGACAGGATAACACAGACGAGGCCAATCGGCACAGTTGGTATAGAGTTTGCTGGACCGCTAAATGCTCGAGAGGAGAAAGGCGAAAAAGTTACAGTTTTACATTGTGATATTTACGTGTGCAGAAACTAGAGCCATACAACTGGAGTTGGTCAAGAGGATGTCATCAGAAGCGTTTATACAAGCATTCCGAAGATTTGTAGCTAGAAGAGGTTTGTGTACAACTGTTTACAGTGATAATGCAAGAGCATTCCAGGAAATTGAGAAAGAGATGAACAAGATATTAAAGATGGAAGATGAAAGGGTTCAACAGTATACCAATAACCTGAAAATAAATTGGAAGTTTATTTTAGAGTTAGCTCTATGGTGAGAGGATTTTATGAAAGACTGATCAGAAGCTTTAGGACATCCATGGCAAAAACTATAGGTGCTCAACTTTTGTATGAAGAAGAACTACGGACTGTGGTTGTTGAAGCAGAAGGAGTACTTAACAATCGGCCTCTCACTTATGTGTATGACGATCCCAACGAGCCACAACCCATCACACCGGCAGACGTTATAGGAGGCAGGCAAGCAATGAACAAGCAGGAAGAAAACAGACTCGGAGAATACAGTTTGCTGAATTACTGGAGTGCAAGAAAACAGGCTATGATAACATGGTGGACCAGATGGAAAAAGGAGTACCTGATGGAGCTTAAGTGTGCCAGCAGAAAAACAGAGCGTCACACAAATGTACAAGAAGGAGAGGTACTTCTGCTTGGAGAAGCGCGAAAAAGAACTCAGTGGAAACTCTGCAAGGTCGAAAAGATTTTCCCACGCAAGGATGGACTAGTGAGAACATACTTGCTTCGTACACCTGAACGAAAATTAGTCAAGAGGCCGATTCAACTGTTGTATTCGCTCGAAGGTTGCTTCGGTTGAATCTGGCCGACGGGAAGATGTAGAAAACAGATTGAAGATGGAGCTCGGAGGTGAGGAAGAAGAAGTAGCAAGGGGCACGCTCTGCATATTTTTATTTTCCTGTTCTGTCAACAATAAACCGAAGACGTATCGGTTCTGTGGTCTTTCTGGTCCTTCTGAAACAAGGAGTACGTAGTCGCATACGCAAGCCGTACCCTGACCAAAGCGGAGAAGAATTATTGTGTGACAGAGAAGGAGTGTCTGGCAATGATTTGGGCTCTAGGTAAATTTAGACCATACATATACGGAAACGTATGCATGTGGGAAGTAGTGGCCAGATACTGCACCAGGGTGGCCAATCCTTCTCTGGTGAGGGAGTGCGTTCCCGGCGGTGGTTGCCGGTGAGGCCACATCCCAGGCCCCTAAATGCAGTTCCATCACCACGCGGTTTTTTTATCTGGTTGGGAACTGCGCGGCACCGGGATTTGAGCCACGCACTTTTTGAAGGCGAGGCAGATGCTCTAACCCCTACGCCATCACCGCACCTCATGATTACGGAGTTAGACAAGGAGAGCAGAAAGGTGGGTCTTAAAATTAATCTGCAGAAAACGAAAGTAATGTACAACCACCTCGGAAGAGAGCAGCGCTTCGAGATAGGTAATAGTGCACTTCATGTTATGAAAGTCTATGCCTACTTTTGGCAGGTAATAACCACGGAGCCGAACTTCGAGATTGAAGCAACTAGAAAAATAAGAATGGAGTAGAACACATTTGGCCAGCACTCTCAAATTATGACAAGTAGATTGCCTCTATACCTTGAGAGAAAGGTAGATAACAGCTGTATCTTGCCGGTACTTAGCTACGGAGCAGAAACCTGGAGACTTACTAGAGGGTTCAGCTTAAATGGAAAACGACGCAGCGAGCAAAGGAAACAAAAATGGTAGGTGTAACCTTAAGAGACAAGAGAAGAGCAGAGTGGATTAGGGAACAAACGGGGGTTAAGGATATCATAGTCTAAATGAAGAATAGGAAATGGACATGGGCCGAGCATGTAGCGCGTAGACAGGATAACCGCTTGTCATTAAGAGTAACTAACTGGATTCCCAGCGAAGGCAGGCGGGTTAGTGGGAGACAGAAGGTTAGTTGGGGATATGAGATTAAGAAGTATGCCAGTATAAATTGGCAGCAGCAAGCACAAGACCGGGTTAACTGGCAGAACATGGGAGAGGCCTTTGTCCTGCATTGGACGTAGTCAGGCTTATGATGATGAAGATGATGATGATATATGGTAACCCTTTCAACGTAGTCACCGATAACTATGCACTCAGTTGGCGAACCACGTTGAAGGACCCCTCTGGCCGTTTACCTCGCTGAGCTTTGCGGTTGCAAGAGTTTGACATGCGTTTTGTCTACAGGTCTGGCTGACGTCACACTGATGCCGACGCCCTATCGTGCTCACCTGTATCATCGGAAAGTTCTACTGGTCTATCTGCCGTGGACGAAGCGGTTGCGTGTGCAGCAAACTGCGACATGGCGTCTGAGCAACGTAAGAATGACTGGATCAGCGCACTTCGGCGATTCCTTTCAGACCCGTCAACTTCTCCATCTTCTCGAACAATGCTCCGTCAAGCGGTTCACTTTTAGATCCGCGATGACCTCCTTCATCGCAGGAATTAGAAGTCTGACGGCTGAAAGTGGTTACTGGTCATACCTCGCCATCTTCGTGCTACAATATGTTCAGCTTGCCACGCTGACTCTCAGTGCGCACATGCGGGCATCTTAGAAACATACGCTCGGCTTTCCTCCCAGTTTTATTGGCGAGGCATTTACACCTTTGTGCGCTAGTACATTCAGTCATGCCCACAGTGCCAACGACGGAAAGCTCTGCCTCATCACACCTCTGTTCCAATTCAGCGAATTCCTTGCCCAGCCAGGCCTTTCGATCACATTGGAATTCATCTGTTCGGGCCTCTTCCAATCATCGCTTCCGGAAACCGTCAAATCGTTGTCGCTGTCGACTACTTCGCGCAATACGCAGAAAACGCCGCTTTGCCTGCTGCCACAGCACGCGACGTATCATCTTTTCTCCTGCAGAACTTCATTCCCCGTCACGGCGCACTGTGTGAATTTCTCAGCGACAGAGGACGTGTGTTTTTCTCTGAAGTCGTCAAAGCACTCCTTGCCGAATGCCGTATTCACCGGACTACTACCCCCGCCTACCGTCCCCAAACGAATGGCTTGACGGAAAGATTCAACCGTACCCTTGTCGACAAGATATATAAGTAAGTTGCCTCAGACCACTCCGATAGGAACCTCATACTGCCTATTATGACACACCCATACAATACTGCTCCACAGGTGACTACGGGCTTTTCACCATTTTTTCTGTTATATGGCCGAAACTTTTCCACCACACTAGATACCATTCTGCCCTACTACCCTGATTCCTCTGATTCTACGCCCATCTCTGAAGCTGCCTGCCGCACCGAGGAATGCCGTAAGCTCGCCCAGTCGTTCACAACCATCGACCAATGGAGACGAAAATCTCGGTGTGACGATAACCACCCGTACACTATGTTCTGGACACCCTTGTGTGGCTTTGGGTTCCAGCTGTACCTACATCCCCTTCTACGAAACTTGTTTCAAAATACCAGGGACCCTACCGCCTTGTCTCGTAGGCTTCACCTGTTAACTACATCATCAAACCCGTGACGCCATCCACAGACCAGCGCTTTCGGGGTCGTGAAACCATTCACGTACAGCGGTTGTGAGCCATATTACGATCCGCTCGTACTCTGTTTTCTGTGAGTCACCAGGTTGGCTCTTTTTCCGACGGGGGACGATATGTAGTGAAGAGTAATGCCCCCAACCACAGCGGTCAGCCCGTTGGTGCGAGGCGCGAGCTAGGACTGCCTGGTTGCTGCTGCGACGACGCGCGTATACCCAGCCAGCTGTTGCTGCTTCTGTCCTGACGCTGCTGCCACTTTTAGCCTTGCATTTACATTAGAGTAAGTACTATTATTATTTCAAAACGGTCACAAATCAGCATAAGGTGCTTCAATGACAGCTTCGAATTACAGCTCCTGCTTTCTGCAAGCACAATTCAACACCGCCAATTTTTATGGAATCACGACATAGTGCGGTCAGGCAGAGGACAAGAAGGTGCGGTTTTTCGAATGAAAATCATGGTCGAGTGAAAGTCGAGAGAAGCACAAGCTATCGAACACATGCAGGATCAGTGAAAATGTACGTAGAACCCAAATACACACCAATGACAGCGGAGCAAATTCTCAGAATAAAATTAATGAGGAAAAATGACAAATATGCGCGCATTTGCAACAAGAATGTACCTGTCATTGCCGTGTAACTTGCAGAAACCGATGACTTTGTCGGTAGGCTGGTATAACAGTTCCTGCGGCACCATACAGTAGTATAGCGACTGTACCTACAGCAACTGCAGTGACTTACAGAAACGAGTAAATAAAAATGCACGAATGAAAATAAAACGCTGGGGACCACGCGAACCATCGGATGAAGACTAACTGCGCATATGCGCGTCAGCTGACCCGATCAAACAGAAGCATGGCATGTTTTTTGGTTCGTCACCGTCACCTATAAGAGAATCTACAGTAGAACTCACGTGGCACTACGCTAGCTAAACAAATTTAGGGCTCAGATGTACTACGCACAACGCACTTTTTTGTGAAAATTATGGTCCCTCTCGCTTTACATTTTGTGCTTACTGTGGGGCCTCTTGCGAATCTTTTGGCGTCCTAGAGGGCAGATTGTAACGGAGCCAATGTGTTTCTTCTTTAGCCGTCAAATGTTTTTTGCCTAGTTTGACGATGGGTGAAACATGAGACATTGCGAGGCCTGACGTGCACTCTAAAAAGATTTACACTATAAAAGCTGTAAAACGGGTGTACGCATAAAAGCACCCTTTGAACACCCTTTTTACACCCCATTTTTTGAAATTTGAGGTGTTCGTAATTAAAAAAACTCTCGAAACACCCCATTTACACCCTTTGTTACGCTTCATTTTACGCGAACCCCTTTAGGCCCAAATGCAAGACCACGGACCGCGTGCGAACGCTCCCGGGCCTGTAAACGTATCGGGGGTAGAGGCGCAGAAGTGTATGCCCAGACGCCGAGGAACCTGAGACGCTGCTGCCGCGAAGGTCGTCATGTGCTGTGCGCGAGAGCGCGGTGAGCTCATGGCTCATTCGCACCTGACTCTTGAGTGTGGGAACGCCGGTGGTGTGATCCGTGGCGCGATCAGTCGCGTGAACGGTGGCGTGACCAGTGGCGTGGTAGGTGGTGCGAACACAAGGTGATCCATATTTGGTCATGTCTGGAGGCGCTTGACGTCACACAAGCGTCTGGAACCCTTTAAAAACGCGCAGGGAGAGACTGGGTGAAGCAGTCTGGATTGAGACTCTGCCGGAACTCTGCTCCTCGGCTTCTTACCTTTGTTTGTAAACTTGAATGTCCACTTTGGTCTAACTATGTAGTATTAAACTCTTTTGATTTGCTGTTCTGCGCCGTCTCGCCGGTACTTCCCTTCTCGTCGGTCCTGATGCAAGTTACGAGCACAACCTGCTGACGGCGGCAGTCGAGAGACACCCTTAACACCTTATATTTGAGGTGTAATGAGCAAGGCTACAAATAATTGATTGATATGTCGGGTGTAACGACCCAAAACCACCATACAATTATGAGAGACGCTGTAGTGGAGGGCACCGGAAATTTCGACCGCCTGGGGTTCTTTAACGTGCACCCAAATCTGAGCACACGTGAATACAAGGCTACAAATGCACGAAATTTTCGGGCCGTTTTGCTTATAGTGTTAGTATACGTTAACCATCTTGATACCAGCAAGGCTCCTACTACTAGCTGACTGCGAGTCTAGTAATAAATCGAAGCAGAAATTAATGTGACTGAAACGCAGTTTTCATCGATAAAGCACGCAAACTACTATAAGATGGAAGATACAATAGGAGCGAAACTTGTTCAATAGAGTATGGGCCTATTCTCATGTACCTGTTTAATCTGTGTCATTTGCGTGACTAGTCAACACTCACAAAGTACACTGATTTACCTGAACAAGGCAATGCTGCGCACATTGGTGTAGCCATGCAAAGAACAATCCCCCTTCCCCCGTCCCCCATAAGATCGAAGCTTTTAAAGCTAGAGATAAAACGACTACCACCTGCAAAAAAACAACAGCACAGTTGTTTAGCCTTAACCACCACGTCAGCAGGCCATCAGGTCCCTTAAAAACGAACATTGACGTCATGTATTTTCAGCAGGCACGTTTTGTTTAATTGCTGTAGCGAATGTTCATCTTCATGTGTCCTTAAGAGTGCGTCATGGAAATTAGGAAGAGGGCACCGACCATAAAGAAAAATGCAGAATAAGGACAATTCGGTGACCTTGACGCAGCCTTGCTCACAATGACGGGTGCCTTGTGGACTAAATTGCGAACAAAGCTCTCCTCAGGGGAGCCGAAACGCATTCTCTAGCTCTCTCTCTCTCTCTCTCCGTTTTTTTTTTTTTGTGGATCCCCTTCGTTTAATTTATGTAACTTCCCCAGCAGACGTGCTTCGGTCAAAGCCTTGACTTTGTAGGTAGTGAGAAAACAGCATTAATGAAATATTCTCAGCCGCGGTCTTGTTCCAAGGACTGCAAGCTAAGTACAAATGTATTGCCGCAACGTGAAGACAGCAGTAGTAATTAACAGGTTGAGAAAGTCGCTGCAGGTCAGTATTTTTATTTACTGCGTGCCACAGCGTTCCTCTTTTTTCTTGTTACTGTTTGCTGCATAAAAGCGTGCAGATGCGCATATGCGCCGTCGTCTTCGTCTTCCTAGCAGTACGCACGTGGCAATATGTTCTCATCAACTAGTGTGACGGCCGATGCAATGTTGCAATGTTTTACCGAAATGAAAGTGCTGATAAAGTATCGCCTGCGTGACCCTAAATGTGCAGTCCCTAAAGACCCATAGAGCTAAGCAAAAAAACATCAGCTTAGCTCTTTTACCAAAATTCACTACATTAGGTCAGTGAAGGTGTGCTAAATATTGCTGCTGAATATTACAAATGCGCGTTCTGACTAGTAGCTCGTGCTGGCCGCACTACACCGTCACAATGTTCACTGCGATTCAGATGCGTTGTTAAAGAACGAGTATAACGCAACAAATTACTGCCGCAAAAAAAGAAAAAAGCAGCGCCGGCGCTATCAGCAGAGGGCTGGAGCTAGCGTTAAACCGCATCTAGCCAGTCTGAGAGCGCCACAAGGCGCCATCATGTCTCGTCGCCTAGACAACCGTGGCTGCTCGGTATTGCTGCGCGCCGGGCGCACAGTGCGGGAAAGGGGTCGGCATCGTCTAACATGTCACTGCGTGCGCTGGCGAAAAACCCTCCCGTGTGTGTTCGTGTAGTGGGCGTGGCTTCTCAATCGGTAGAGTTTATTAGTCGGTGTTTAGTTTGAAATGTGCCTGCACTCTGTGCTCCACCAGTGTGCTCTGTCAGTGCTGATTATAGCGAAGGTGCACCATCCTGAAGACTGGACCTGTGGATTCATATTGTGGAGCACTCGAAGTGAAATAGTGAGTACCGCTCTCACGTTGTTCCGTTCAGCGCTTTGTTAATTGCGTGAGCTCGAGAATAACACCTTCAAACAATTTTGTTTTCAACTAGTTGATGATAAATCAGCATTTGTTTACTAAGCGAGAATATTTCTCCGAACTGTTTCGTGGAAATGATGGCGAAGTGTGATTGTGGGCAAGTTTTTTGTTTGTTTGTTTAGATTGTTTGGAGTACAAAGCAGAGTGAGCTTGCGCCGCTGAGGTTCAGTGAAGAAATTGAACAGATTTTTGCGGTGCCCTTTGTTGGCAGTTGTTTTTAACGGGTCCCTCTCGTGCTGCACATCAATTTTAGTTTACTAATTAATAAATGTGTCGGGATGGCGCCTGTTAGCTCTAAGCATCAACCGTATGTAAGACGCATATGCTTGGGCATGTCGGTAGTTCATTTACTTTCTTTTTTTTTCTTACTGCACAAAAATACCGAGAATGGAAAACGAGCGCGTGGTGTCAATCTCGTTCTTTTCGGTTCTTTTTCGTTTTGTACGTTAACACAACCGTGATAGCTCGGGTTGATGCATCGGGTGACAACACAGCATATTGCTTCGCGTTAGACATGCCTCGAAAAGTTTTCTTACTTGCTTATACATTCAATTTCGTTAAATTTGTCTTCACCGGTATTTTCGTTCACCCGCAACGTAGCGTGACACTGCCGACAGCCGTGCCTATGTAGCGGATCGAGCAGTGAAGCTGGACTTTTGTTTGAACAGACCTGTAGTCTGTGTGTGTGGTCGACTTGCCTACTTGAACAACGCAAACACTTGTTTGAACAAAACTGCTAAAGTTGGAGCTCAGTTTATTCAGATTGTTTTCATCATGTGTAACTTGATTGATATGTGGGGTTTAACGTCCCAAAACCACTTCATGATTAATCATAAGTAACTTTCAGAATGTTCTTGTTATTCAGAATTTTATTGCCATCGCCTCGCTTTGGCATTTAACTTCGCTAAGAACTTCAGATGTTAAAGGTATTTTCGCTAAGTGAAGCGTAATATTAGTTTTTTGTTGCACAAAAACACTTTAATGTTATACATACTGCTCGGTATCTAAGCATGTGTTGCCGTCAAAATGTAAGACTGGGCGGCATATCTATCTGGTAACACAACACGCACAGCCACTGAACAGCCTACGCTGCATCGAGACGGAGTTATGCTTTCTCACCCTGACAGCATGATTGAAACAAATGACCCTAATTTAGCAGTATGCAATGGAGTGAAGGTAACAGGGTCACTTTATTCGACATTTCTAGCCAATTTTGCGGCTATGGCAAATGTGTTTGAAAAAAAAAATTGTGCTAATTTAATGCACTGAAAACAGTGAACTGCTTGAATATTTTGGAGAGAAAAAAGTTTTTGATCACGTGGTTGCCTTTCAAACTTTCCAGACTCAAACTTTCCAGTTTGAGTCTTGTTTGTGAAAAAAATATTTTACAAGTACCGCACCTTTTTTATACCAATTTTGGTACATGTTAAGTAAAGGAGCTCATGTAAGGTGTTTGAAACTCAGCAATATTATTACATATTTTCGGCCACATAAGTCTGCATAAATTTAGCCAAAGTGTGTTATGTTTACATTTTCTTATTGCTATACTGTACTTTGTATGAATACTTTAGCTGTGACTACTTACTTCACACAAATATATTTCGATGAAAAATTATTTTTAGACATTTTAGGTTGTGATCCTCGACGAGAAAAGATCACTCATTTCACAGAATTGTCGTTTTTGTCCGTAAATAGATGCAATTTGCACCATGTGGTGGTCCAATTAAAAATCACCTTTTACCTAAATTGAAAGCAAATAAACAGTTCTTTGTATATGACAAGTTTCATCATTACAATTTCTATTTCAAGGAATAAAATTTTTTTCTGAATTTTCCCATCAACGGCAATGGGGAACTTCGAGGCGTCGGCTGCTGTATGACCAAATGGCGAATGGGGAACTTGGAACTTCAAAAATCATTTAGGGGCAAAGCTCTTGAGGCCGTGGGTCATTCCCTACTCTGTAGTCGTACTAGTATTATGTATCCACTTGATGACTTGCAGAATAGATAGCGCTAGTGGTTTTTACAGCATATACACGGACAAAATTATGATTCGTGGGGCGAATCGTTCGTCCGTACATTTGTGCATTCGTCCGTTCGTCTGTGCATCCATCCGTCCGGGCTTCCGTGTGTCGGTCTGTCCGTGAGTCCGTCCGTCTTTCTGTTCGTCCATACTGGCGTCAGACTCTCTGTCCATTCGTTTGTGCGTCCGGGCGGACAAACGCTATGCCCCACTCATCATCATTCACTCCGTGGATATGCTGTGATCTTTTTCTGAAAACATAAATTGCTATGACGAAATTTGGCACATGAAAAGAACTGTGTATTTGCTTCGATTTAGGTACAAAGTCTAATTTAATTCAACCACCACATGGTGCAAGTTGCGTCTCAATATAGACAAAACAATTATTTTGTGAAATTTGCGATTTTTTCTCGTAAAGTTCGACAGCTTGAGAGGTCTAAAATATATTTTCCTCCAAATATACCTTATGTGGATTAAGCATTCACTCCTCAGATATTCATTGAAAGTGCAGTATTGATATAGAAAAATGCAAATATAACATATTTCGGCTAAATAATTTCAGCCGTAATATTTCAGGCGTAATAAAAATGGTAATATTATTACTGAGCTTCAGCACTTTACGCAAGCCCTTCATTAACTTGTACACCAAATTTGGCACGGAAGAAGATATACTTATGAAACAATGTTTTTCACAAACATTCAGATGAGATTCGAGGAAGTTCGGGGGCAGCCACGTGATCAATAAATTATTTGCCTGCGAAATATTCTAGCAGTTACCTTGTTTAATGCAGTTAAATCAGTGCGATTTTTTTCGAATACATTTGCGGTGTTCACCAAAATGGCTGGGACGCCTGATGTGGAATGTCCCAATAGCCAATTCTTCCATTATATAATCGTGTCAATGTCAGCCTATTCAAGAACACTAGTATCATTCGCATTTTAATACGTAACTGTACACTACCTAATTTTACAAGTTACCTGCACTTATTACCTTCTCAATGCGCATACCATCATGTATGCTCAGTGGCATTGTGCTTTTGAGCAATACAGATAAAATATGTATATGTTGTTGCGCGTCGTGCTGTATTCCTTTTACTAAACTAATCGAATGAGTACCATGGTAGATCTGCAGAATTACACATGCAGCTGTGTTGATGCATACTTAAGCATAGAACTTTACATTCCCTTAGATTGGTCATAGCATGCAGCTAATGGAAGATTATCAACTTGGAGCAGCACCTTTTTATTTGCCAGCGCGAGCAAGCTGAAAGGGTAAAGTAGGGTTCATATCTACGGCACGAAAGGCATAATGATTCTGCCACAGCGCGCTTTTTATGGTGTTTATTGCTCAGCATACCTTTTCTAGCATTTCTCACTACATAGGAGCCCAATTCCACTGAATATGCTTGCTATGCACTATATTTATACTTACACATAAGAAAGCAGTCAGTTATGCATGGTGCACGCTGTATGTTGAACTCTTTGTGAAGTTTCAGTCATTGTTTTTTGTGTATTTATTTTAGGTTTCCGGGATTGCATTTCCTGTACAGAAAGAACAGCTTCGCCCCACTTCTCTCGAAGGCACCAGTCATCTCAGTAGCTGAAGATGATTGTGCAAGCAGCAGTGACGAGTGGTTTTGCAGTTCGAAGTATACCAACACTGACATTACATTATTACAACCCCAATTACACTACCTTGTTGTTGAATGTTCTGTTTTTTAATGTCAAAATTTATACTGCGAGATGTAATAGGTTATAAATGTGACTCCAGAAGCTCGCTTTCTCTCTCTACGTGTTTTTTCTATTGTATAGGTGTCAATCAAACGCCATACGTCTCAGTCGTTTGCCTGACTAGCGCAAATGTTTTGAAAGTTGTCGAGATTTATTGTATTGAAAACAATAAATTTTTAGTATAGAGAGAAAGAAACTTGGTCCCGTGACAATATTCAAAATTTCACAGAATGCTATCATAATCCAGTTTGTCAGATTTGCAGTTTTTCTATAGTAAAGGCAGATGTTAACATATGGGCTTAATTGTTTTTTGCCTCGGCGTTATGCTCGGTTGGACCTTACGCTACAGGTTACTGCTTGCACTACTGTGGTGTGGTGTGGTGTGTCGTGTGTGTGTGTGTGTGTGTGTGTGTGTGTGTGTGTGTGTGCGTGTGTGTGTAAGTGCCTTCCTCGTCTTTGTCGGTTATGGCCCAGTATACGTACACGTATATACACTTGTCTCATGCAGCTCATTCAAGACCATGGCACCTTATTTTATCAGCTGCATGCATGCAGGTATAAGTGCAGTCGGAGACACCAGTATCTTCCTTCTTCCCTGTCAGCCGCAGAGAAGGTTCATATATTCTTCTCCCTGAGAACAATTGAAGCTTGGGCCAGTTGGTGATGCATATTTGATGGAATGAAGTGCTGTGAACGGCTCTCCTCAACACACAAGTCTAAGCGTCACCTCCTGTGTCTGGTTTTGTTGCCCGTTAATTGCGCTTCATTTGATCAAGTATGCTCATCTATATAACTGCCATCGTTTCAAGGGGGTTTTCAGTGTACACCCCACTCGCATGGGTGTAGCTTCATCCAACACCCATAGTTTAGGGGTGTTCATAAACGTCTATTAAAGTAGGGTGTAACGTTTCTTTACACCCTACGGTTTCAGGGTGTTTGTAAACACCTTATTGTTTAGGGTGTTCTTGGACACCTTAAAAGGGTGTTCCCCAAGGGACAAAACAAATACACCCTTATGGGTGTAAAAATATTTAGAGTGTGCCTCGGTTTGCCGCCGTTTGTCGTCAACGGCGACCGAGATAAAACCGGCGGGTTGGAAGAATAAAGAGTTTTGCCGTTTCGCGATTCCACGAGAGCGAATCGTTTTATGCATAGTTATACTGCCCAACAGGTCCGGAAACTTTGAAAACGCAGCCAGATGTACTCTTTATTTTTCTTTACGGCAACCTTGTTAAGCCCGCCGTTTGTCCAACGCGTGACGTAGAAAAGAAAGGAATAAGTAGGCTGGTACCGCGGCTGCCTAAAGCAAAATTATGAGCAGCTGGACCCACCTAAAACAATGTAACCATAGACAAGCCTTATTGAGCATTGTGGAACCTAATTAGCTTAGCATAACAGGGCTAATGAAATCATTGTAAAAACAAAATTTAAGCTGAGCAGATTTTCTTCGTGTCTGCCTGTAGTCATTTCGCGCAGATTAAAATGTGCGGAGCATAGTCCAATACTACTTAAGACTGAGAATAATTATTTTGGTTATGTAGCAAATTAAGCCAAAAAACATAAGATGCCACCTATTCGGGATGAAGCCTTGAGTGCCCCGCCGTGGTGGTCTAGTGGCTAAGGTACTCGGCTGCTGACCCGCAGGTCGCGGGTTCGAATCCCGGCTGCGGCGGCTGCATTTCCGATGGAGGCGGAAATGTTGTAGGCCCGTGTGCTCAGATTTGGGTGCACGTTAAAGAACCCCAGGTGGTCGAAATTTCCGGAGCCCTCCACTAAGGCGTCTCTCATAATCAAATGGTGGTTTTGGGACGTTAAACCCCACATATCAACCAATCAAGCCTTGAGTATCAAAATTAGTTCATTTGCTTATTTAGAGGCATAAAGTACTTGACGCAGAGATTGCGAAGCGTTTCTCGATCGAACGCGATCGATACCTAGCCAATGTTTGTGAATCTCAATGTGATCGCATCAACGCTTTTTGCATGGGCGTCTGAGTGAATTTCTACCTGGTCAAATCTAGACAAGCCAATGCCGACTAGCCTTGCTCATCCTCAGCCTTGCACCCGTTCGGCGAAAGCTGAGCAAATTTTTTACCCGGTCGAAAGCCTCGACCGATGCCAGATCTTGAAGTGGTGCATGCATTTAATTACTTAGAACTTGAATGGTAGTATTAGGCAATGTTGAGTTGCTCGTTACTTAACTTGTAGTGCAGGTTGACATGTCGCCCATGTGTTTTTCGAGCTTTTTCGTACTACTGTTTATCAATGTCTCACTGCGCAGGAAGGAGTTACACTTCTGATAATAATAATATAATAATGTTGGTGGTTCTTCATTCCAAAAGCGCGATATGAATGTGAGTGATGCTGCTTTGGTGTGCCTAGTAGTTTGACGACGTGGGGTTAACGTGCTTTTAAATCCTTCTGATGCGTCCATCAAAATGCAGCTGTGATTTCGGTCCTACGAACTACCGCATTGTCACCTTACAAGTGGCTCAAGGTATATAGAAAGTCCGGCCGTTGTGGCCGCATTTTAATGAAGGAGAAAATACTACTTGCCGCCCGTGTGCTCAAATAGTGTGCCCGTTAAACCATCCCAAGTGATCAAAACTTTCGGAGACCTTCACTGCGGCATCTCTCATATACATATGACCGTTTTGGAACATTAAACCTACAATTTACCATGGTGATTGAAGTACAAGTTAATCGTTTTAGAACGTGCTCTGCGCATATAGAACAGATGATCACGCAAGTGTTCTTTGCCGTTTTTTTGCTTGTTTCGTCAAAGTACTGAACGGAGCTAGAAACTCTACCAAACTAACGTCATTCTAATGCTCTCCGGTGCATGATTTCTTCAATAAACTACAGCTATTTATTTATACATATGCCTGGGGTTTAACAATCTAGTCCACGACGTGACTATGAGGACCACTGGAATGAACTCCATAAATGTCGATGCCCTGGTGTTCTTTAAGATAAAATGACATCGCACTGTTCACAGTTCTCTACCGTTTTCCGTCCATCGACCTGCGACCGCTGCAGCCAGTACCAAACCTGCATTTTCCGAGTCACCAGCCGCCGATCCCTATAGCCACTCTATCATCGCGGCGGCATATCTACAGTGTATCCACAGCCGCCATCCTTCTCCACAAAAAAGGAATATAATATTAATTAAAAATAATGTAAGGCAGAAAGATATACATATACGCCATCTCTAATGTTACTCACCACATTTTTACAGAACGTTTTAAAACCGTCGGATTGCGAACGGAATGTAACGACACTTCATGAAGACTAGCGCAGTAAATTGCAATTCGCTGATGACATTTGCTATGTCGAGTAACTCGGGGAAACTGTTGCAAATCCTAAAAACCTAATTAGAGAGAAAAAGCAGAACTGTGGGTCTGAAATTAAAGTAATATTGAACAACCTTGGAAGAAAGCAGTGGTTTGCGATATACTCATGCAGGCACTATAAATATTAAAGGAATACCTCTATATAAGAAGGGTTATGATTGCAGATTCGAACCATGATAACGAGGTAACTAGACGAATAAAAATGTTGTGGTGTAGACTTGGCTATATTATGAGATAATTATTGACAGTTTACCACAATTTTTTTTAGATTGAAAGGTTATAACAGCTGCATTTTTCGGTAGTTATTATTCAGGAAAGAAACATAAAGGCTTACGAAAAGGCAAAGAGCGTTGAACTTAATTGAGGACGAAGCGCCGTGCCATGGCAATGCATGTGATAGGTTTAACGTTATTATGGAGAAGAAGACAGCACAGTGGCCGAGAAAATAAATCAGTGTTAATGATCTTAGTGAGTATTAGGAATGCAACGAGAAGGCCAGACAACTGATGGCCAATTAATATGGGCAGCATAGAATTTAACAGAAGGCAAGTGCGAAAATGGGATGCAGAACTTTAAGTCGGTAGATGAGATTCCTAAGTTTCCGGTGTTAACTTGAGCACAGTATGCAGAAGATTGAACTTATGGGATAAAGATACGAGTGGCATGTGCCCTGCAATTACCACAGTCATGTTGCTCGTGATGGGGATGATGACGACCACTCTCTTGTGAAACGAGAATGCGCAAGTGTGATTACATTTATGGTACACAGTTGCAAGATTACTTTATTAACCATATCATCAGTGCGACAAGAAGCGTGTCAAGAGGTCAATAGGATTTTAGCCTTAGCCTTTTCGGTGTGTGTAACATGGGCTAAAGTTTCATTCATTCATCTCAAATGCGCTCTAGTACCTCGGCATCTTCGATCGAAGTGGAGCACATCGTATGTAAAATAAGAATACTAAAGTTTCAGCGAACACCTTCAATATTATTGAAAGGTTGGTTGCCTGATATTTCACAATTTCCGCTCTAAGAGGTAGAAGGTATTAGTAACACAAAAAATTGAAGGCATTGTTGAATAAATAACGAAAATTTATTAGTTTTGTTCAAAACTAAATGAATTATTGCCAACATTTTGTTCGCAAGATTAAGCCATGGATTTCGCAAAGGGGATGCACCTGAAACGAATTCCTATAATGCCACAAGTTTCAAAATTTTAATTTTCAAACATCACACCCTTGCTGCCATTGTCACGAACTGAAATTAGGAGCGAAGCTCCTTAAGGCGTGGGCTGTGCGTCCCCTGTATGTAGCCACCTCTCGTTCAGTTCTAAGTATTATGCTAGCCACCGCCCGATCTAAAGGGTACAGCCATATCCATCCGTCCATCCGTCCGTCCATCCATCCATCCATCCATCCATCCATCCATCCATTCATCCATCCATCCGTCCGTTCGTCCGTTCGTCCGTCCATCCGTCCATCCGTCCGTCCGTCCATCCATTCGTCCGTCTATCCGTCCGTCCGTCCATCCATCCAACCATCCGTCCATCCGTCCGTCCGTCCGTCCGTCCAAAAGATGCAAGATGTTATAAACTAGACGGCGGTAAGTGTAGTTGATTATGAAAGATGCGAGGTGTTATAAAATAGGAATGATGCCACATATGGCGCGTGTCATCGTTCGATATAGTGCGGCGACGTACGCTAGGGGGAGCGTTGCAATAAAATCGAGTGGGCAAAATGTACGGAGGATTCATGGTTTACCAGGTTTACCTCCGGAGCTTCGCCCACTCATCATCATTCACTTCGTGGATATGGCGGAATTTTTTTTTCCTTAACAAACCGTCCTTCCATGTATTGAAGCCGAAAATTAAGGGACGACATGGTTCAACACAGCTTCATGCAGACCTCTAGCAGCCGATCGGCTTCACGTCTCTAAATTGTGAAGAAAAAAAAGATAAAAAGATATAAATAAAGAAAGAAAGAAGAAAAGAAAGAAAGAAGAAAAGAAAGAAAGAAAGAAATCAAGATGGAAAGAAAGAAAAAAAAAAGAAAGAAAGAAAAAGACGGTGCAATTACGAAAATTCTGTGTGGTTTACCGTTTGCTGGAAAAAGTAACACGTAGGGACATCTCTGCCTAGCTTTTTATAGACGGTACGCCTCGACCACAGGAATTAAGGATCATAGCTTTTGGCTATTCGTTGGACCTGCGCTCCGAGGCAGTCCTAATGACATAACTACACCACTCCGCCAAAGCCTTCGTTATACCCAACAGCTTAAAGGAATTCATTGACACGTCATTCGAGCTGTGCAAGGAGCTTGCAACAATTTGACACATCGTCGATATACAATTCGCGGTTTCATGTAGCAGAAAAATGTTTGCTGCCTGTGGTCTTTCAGTCGACTGTGTGATCTATTAAATATATATATATATATATATATATATATATATATATATATATATATATATATATATATATATATATATATACAGGGAGTAATAATTCAATGGGCCAGTTAGTCTTCTTGAAGTTATAGGATATGGCACAACGGGAGCGTTGTCAACAAGGATAAATATATTTATTTCCCAACAGTTTCGGGAGGGGTCCTCCCTTCATCAGGGGATGAGTTATACTAACATGAACTTCCAAACTTCGTTGCTGTCGCGTCCCTCTCGCCTTGGAGGATGTTTGCGAGAGTGAGAGAGAACTAAAAAAAGAAAGAAAGAAAGAAAGGAAAAAAAGAAAAAGCTGAAGAAGAAAGACAAAAAGAATAAAAGGAAAAAAGAAAGTAAAAAAGAGAAAGAACCACTGTCAACACTGAGAACAAAACCGAATGTCCGTGTACGTCCACATCTGGTTCTAATCCCGTGCTGGTCAGTTCTCGGCGTGTGTCGGGCCACCCAAGATTGTCGCCGCGGTGGCGGGAGGGGTCCGTGACGGCGTGCGTAAGGAAAGGGTTTCCCCTTAATGGGTCGGTCGGCTCTCTTTCATCTTCGTCCGTTTCCCTTCAATGGTCGTCAAGTGGTATGCGAACGGAACCACTTTGTATGTGCATGTAAAAAAAGAGGAAAAAAAGTAGAAAAAAAAACAAAAAAGGACAGTGTACACGTACGAGTCAGTCAGAAAAAACAAGCATGGTCTCCAGCTATCAATCTTTGTCACCAGTTTCCTCATGGCTTACATCTCGGAGGCAGGAGAGTCTTCCGCGGTCCTCGTTGATGCCGGCTACTAATGTTCGAAATTTCAAAATAAAATATGCCTCACGCTGTTCGCGCTCGCGTCTGTTTGAGAAACCGGACTGCAAAAGAGTCACGCTGATATATTCAAAACTGTGGTTTGGCAGGCGCAGATGTCTAGATAAAGGTAGCTTCGGCAGTGAAGTGGCGTGGTACCGGTAAATATTGAACCGCAGCCGAAATGGCGTGTCTGTTTGGCCGATATATTATTGTCCGCAGATGTTACAATGTAGCATGTATATTACGTTACTGGAGTCACAATTAAGGCTTTCAGTTATGCAGAATTAAGCAGTTAAAGAAGTGTAAGCAGTAAGTTTACAAGTAAGTAACAAGTAACAAGTAAGTAAACAAGAAAGTCATTTACAAGTAAACAAGTTCAAGAAGTGTAAACGAGTGTAAGTGGCGAGGTACTGTTTACACTTCTTGAACTTGTACTAAATTATAACCATTTTGAGTTCAATGGCAAGCATTTCCTTCAGGTCAGTGGCACTGCAATGGCATGAAAATGGCCCCAAACTTTGCGAGCACCTTTATGGCTTCACTTGAAATCCCATTCATTGAGCGACGCACCTTGAAACCTTTCTACTACAGAAGATACTTAGACGATAATTCTATGATATGGAACCACGATGACGGAAGTCTTTTCCGCTTCATAGAGCATTTCAACAAGTGCCACCCGTCAAGTAAATTCACGCACAAAATTTCCAAAACTAGCATTAACTTCTTGGACGTAACTGTAACGGTCACAAATGACCGCCTGTCAACAAACCTGTACAAAACGCCTACAGACCGTCAAATGTACCTACATTTCAACAGCAGCCACCCAAAGCATTGCAAAACGCGTATTCCATATTCTCAGGCCTACCGGTACCGAGGAATATGTACCGATATGCGGGAATTGGACAGACACGCAGAACACCTAAAGCATTCCTTATTGACACAAAATTATCCGGAAGACATTATTGACGATGCCATACTACGTGCTCGCAAAATGAACAGAAATGATATATTTAAGGGGCCAAACAAAGTATCTAAAACGGCTTCCCAAACGAACCTTGCACTAACTTACTCCTCATCAGCGCCACGAATCAACAACATACGTTCCCGCCATTTCAACATAATCAGGCAAAGCAAACGATTAACTTCTATTTTCGCGAAGCCACCTCACGTGGTGTACCGCAGGGATAAAAATCTGAAGGACACACTTGTCAGAGCAAAAACAAACACCCCCAAAATTCAATCAGGGTGCCATCCCTGCGGAAAAGCTCGAAGCAAGGTATGCCCACAGATGCTCACAACACGTGAATCCAAAGCGAATTTCTCAGATTTCAAATTCTGCATAAATGAAAGCCTTAATTGTGACTCCAGTAACGTAATATACATGCTACATTGCAACATCTGCGGAGAAGAATATATTGGCCAAACAGACACGCCATTTCGGCTGCGGTTCAATAATCACCGGTACCACGCCACTTCACTGCCGAAGCTACCTTTATCTAGACATCTGCGCCTGCCAAACCACAGTTTTGTAAATATCAGCATAACTCTTTCGCAGTCCGGTTTCTCAAACAGACGCGAGCGCGAACGGCGTGAGGCATATTTTATTTTCGAATTTCGAACATTAGTAGCCGGCATCAACGAGGACCACGGAAGACTTTCCTGCCTCCGAGAAGTAAGCCAGGAGGAAATTGGTGACAAAGATTGATAGCTGGAGACTATGCTTGTTTTTTTCTGACTGACTCGTACGTGTACACTGTCGTTTCTTGTTTTTTTTCTTGTTGTTTTTCCTTTTTTTTTCTTTTGTCACATGCACATACAAAGTGGTTCCGTTCGCTTACCACTTAATGACCATTGAAGGGAAACGGACGAAGATGAAAGAGAGCCAACCGACCCATTAAGGGAAAACCTTTTCCTTACGCACGCCGTCACGGACCCCTCCCGCCACCGCGGCGACAATCTTGGGTGGCCCGACCCACGCCGAGAACTGACCAGCACGGGATAAGAACCGGATGTGGACGTACACGGACATTTGGTTTTGTTCTCACTGTTGACAGTGTTTTTTCCTCTTTTTTACTTTTCCTTTTTCTTTTTTTTCGATTTTCCTTTTATTTTTTTCGTCTTTTTTCACTTTGTTTCTTTTTTTCCTTTCTTTCTTTCTTTTTTTAGTTCTCTCTCACTCTCGCAAACATCTTCCAAGGCGAGAGGGACGTGGCAGCAACGAAGTTTGGAAGTTCATGTTAGTATGACTCATTTCCTGATGAAGGGAGGACCTCTCCCGAAACTGTTGGGAAAAAATATATTTATCCTTGTTGACAACGCTCCCGTTGTGATATATATATATATATATATATATATATATATATATATATATCATCATCATTTATTTTACCCTTAAGGGCCTCTCTCGGGGCATTACATAAGGGGGGGGGGGAACAATCCAAGTACAAATTTAAATGAAAATGCAGTTCATGGTTACAGTTTTTGAATTACTAAAACATACACGTAGCAACAAAAAACAAAAAGAAAACAGAGCATGTCAAACGAAATATTCAACAGTCAATTCGCGGTCCAAAATATACAGGCGGCAGAGAACAAACAATAAAGAAAGACAAACAGCGATTAATAGTCAAGGGTAGCTAGTAATAAATCTCTAAATTTAACAGCAACTTGTTCGCTGACAATAGCATCCTTCAAACCGTTCCACTCATCGATAGCCGTAGGAAGAATTGATTTATTAAAAGCGTTAGTAGAACCAAACAGACGTTGGATACTCAGGGAAATAAATAGGCGACGAGATGTTCGGACAGGCGGAAGTAAAAGTGAACCATGTAGGTGAGGAAAGCTGTAGTAAAGTTTGTGAAAAAGACAGAGACGTGAACTTTTGCGTCGAGCTGACAAAACAGGGAGACCGAGGGATGATTTGATTTGACTGATGCTTGCTCGTTTGTCGTAATTTGCGGAGATGAATCTGGCGGCACGATTTTGGACGGATTCAAGAATGTTAATTAGGTATATCTGATGAGGGCTCCAAATTGCAGATGCGTATTCCATTTTAGTACGAACAAAAGTTTCAAAGGCCAATTTGCGAAGGCTTGCAGGTGATAATGACAATGATCTCCTAAGATAGCCAAGAGTTTTTGAGGCATCGGCAGCTAGTTTGGTAATATGCTCGGTCCAGGTTAGTCTGCTTGTAATTACAACGCCCAGGTATCGGTAAGAATCCACTTGGGATAACACTGTTGAGTTTAACGAATACGGATGGATGACGTTAGTGTGTTTTCGTGAGACAGGCATGAACTTACATTTGGAAGTATTCGGCCTCATCATCCACTGAGTGCACCAGTTATCAATGATGTGTAAATCTTGCTGTAGTATTAGCTGATCTTCGGGAGTTGATATGCGACGGTAGATGACGCAATCGTCAGCAAAAAGCTGAACCTTTGATGAAATGCCGGAAGGAAGGTCATTTACGAAATGGACTGTTTAAAAATTATCTCCAAAAATTTACTAGAAATGCTATTAGTAGCCTTTAAAACTTTGGCAGGAATATTGTCAGGTCCGGGGAAGCTGGATATTTTTAGTTTCTTTATCAGACTGCTGATGCCTTCGGAGGTAATGTCAATGGGCGGCATTTGTGAAAAATTAGATCTCGGCATGACTGGAATACTATGAAGTGGTTCAGAAGTGAAGACTGAAGTGAAGTAAGTATTCATAACGTCTGCCCGCTATGGGAGAGGAACGTGAGAACCATCGGAGTTGGTTAAGGATATATTGTGCGTGTTATTTTTAGGGTTGAGAAGTTTCCAAAACTTCTTTGGATTAGTTCGGGCAATGTTAAGCAAGTCATTATGAAAAAATTTCTTTTTGGAGCGCTTCAGCAAGTGAGTGTATTCACGAAGGATGCGAAATATCTGTTCCATTTTGATATTGACTCAAAGTTTTTAGCAGCGCGAAAAAGACGTTTTTTCTTTTGAGATAGTTTCTTTAGGAGATTAGAATACCAGGGTCGCTGAGCATCGCCTGGAACACGAATAAGGGGGACGTGGTTATCGATAAGGGTTAATAATTTCCGCTTGAACAATAACCAGTTTTGGTCAACTGTTCGGGTAGAAGCAGACATGGTGAAGGAGACCAAAAATTTATTAAGTTCAGAGTTAATCGTCGAGAAGTTGACGTTGTTAAAGTCGCGTATTAATTTTTTCGAAGGTCTTCGCGAAGGTAAGGCAATGGACAATGAAAACAATACAACATTATGGTCACTCAGACCGGGAATGCATGACACTGACTGAATTAAATCTGGGTTGGAGACAAGAACAAGATCAAGAGTGGTTGTGCCACGAGTTGGCATTGTGACTGATTGCGATAAGTTAAAAAGGAGACACAGTTCGAGGAAATCTCTGGATTTCCTCGAACTGTGCTATAAGAATGTTTTAAGAACTGTGCTATAAGAATGCTATAAGAACAGGCTATAAGAATGTTTTTGCACGTGGGAAGGATTATTTCAACGCAAAGAATTTCAAAATTCGTACTGATTGTCACAGTTTGGGAGGGTAGGCTGTCTTTCACGAAAACTAAAATACCACCCCCTCTGCGTCTGTTCCTATCAAGTCTGTAAGACGTGAAATGGGTGTTGCTGTGACGTAATTCATTGTCGTGAATATCAGGGGTTAGCCATGACTCAGTTAGGATTGCGATGTCGGTGCTGGTGTCCTCAAGGAGAGTTTGCACAGCTTCCTTTTTGGGCATATAGCTACGGATATTCGTAATCAGGATAGTTGTAGTTTGATAAACTGGAGGAGCGATTCTAGTTGGGATGGACTCGAAAGGAGGGGAGGACGGAACCCTGGAAGCACACAGTGAACGCTATGCTTTCAGTTCTATAACTCTGTCTGATTCAGCATCATAAACGAAAGGCTTTTTGTCAACGATAAGCTTGTCGAAACGGATTTTGAAGGACACGAATTTGCTTTCCTGCGCATACAAGAAAAGCTTCTTCCTTGCCAACCTTACACGCGCTGAATAATCCTCGCGTACAGAGAATAACGAGTCCTTCAGTTTCGGGCCAGCGGAAAGTATTCTAGCCTTATCCTTAAATCTGGACAGGGTGACTATAATCGGGCGGTTTTTATTGGCTTGAAAGCGGCCTAGTCTGTGTGCTCTTTCAATATCTATGGAAGTAATTGGGACTTCAAGTTTTTCGGTGCAAAACGAGAATATACGCGATTCTGATTAGGCCCATGTTTCGTTGATGACGTCGGGTATTTCAAAAAATAGCAGGTTGCACCGGCGGAGGCGATTCGCTGAGTCATCGCATTTTTCCGCTAGCGTTTTAATGCTGAAAGAAAGGTTAGATAGGGTATTACCATTCTCGGTAGTGGGATCAGTGGCACGGGCTGCGTTAATTTGCTCAAGAGCGTCAACACGGGAGGAGAGGCGATCGACCAAGCCTTCCATGTTTGATTGTGTTGCTCGGATAAGGGCCAATTCAGAGAGCACTGTGTCTTGCGATTTTTCAACGCGAGCGATGGCTTCAGCAACACTTTCAAGTGTGGGGGAAGGACCAGGGTTAGATTCGATGTCTCCCGTGAGCATGAGCAGAAGGCAAACTAAATGGGCATTCACGGCGAAAGAACACAATGATTGACACAATAATCTACGCCACCTACGCCAGCAATCAAGGATGTCAGGGGAGCATGACACCGCAAGTAGAAAGGAATCACTTGATTGAAAGGAATTAGCGTGTTGCAAGTAACTGACCTGCATTAGGAAGGGCATTTTCATGATGGCGTTCGATGTGGTGGCATGCCCCAACTGGCCTCCGGGCGAAGGCGGCTTTTGTAGGGATGCGGCGCTAGTAGATGTCCGTGGTTGCCAGGCGATGAAGTGGTCGGCGACTGAAGGTGGCGGATCCGGTTCGGCTTGACATTCATCGTTCTCGTCGGTGAACAGAAGTGGCGGCTTGTTGGTGAGGTAAGCAGGAGGTAATCCGGGAGGACTTACGGGCAGCCGGAAAACGCAGGATGCAGTCGAGATGAACCCGAGTAGAACAACCTGCATTAGGAAGGGCCTTTTCATGATCGCGTTCGATGCGGTGGCATGCCCCAACTGGCCTCCGGGCGAAGGCGGCTTTTGTAGGGATGCGGCGCTAGTAGATGTCCGTGGTTGCCATGCGATGAAGTGGTCGGCGACTGAAGGGGGCGGATCCGGTTCGGCTTGACATTCATCGTTCTCGTCGGTGAACAGAAGTAGCGGCTTGTTGGTGAGGTAAGCAGGAGATAATCCGGGAGGACTTACGGGCAGCCGGAAAACGCTGGATGTAGTCGAGATGAACTCGAGTAGAACAACCTGCATTAGGAAGGGCATTTTCATGATCGCGTTCGATGCGGTGGCATGCCCCAACTGGCCTCCGGGCGAAGGCGGCTTTTGTAGGGATGCGGCGCTACTACATGTCCGTGGTTGCCAGGCGATGAAGTGGTCGGCGACTGAAGGTGGCGGATCCGGTTCGGCTTGACATTCATCGTTCTCGTCGGTGAACAGAAGTGGCGGCTTGTTGGTGAGCTAAGCAGGAGGTAATCCGGGAGGACTTACGGGCAGCCGGAAAACGCAGGATGTAGTCGAGATAACCAGAGTAGAACAACCTGCATTAGGAAGGGCATTCTCATGATCGCGTTCGATGCAGTGGCATGCCACAACTGGCCTCCGGGCAAAGGCGGCTTTTGTAGGGATGCGGCGCTAGTAGATGTCCGTGGTTGCCAGGCGATGAAGTGGTCGGCGACTGAAGGGGGTGGATCCGGTTCGGCTTGACATTCATCGTTCTCGTCGGTGAACAGAAGTAGCGGCTTGTTGGTGAGGTAAGCAGGAGATAATCCGGGAGGACTTACGGGCAGCCGGAAAACGCAGGATGTAGTCGAGATGAACCCGAGTAGAACAACCTGCATTAGGAAGGGCATTTTCATGATCGCGTTCGATGCGGTGGCATGCCCCAACTGGCCTCCGGGCGAAGGCGGCTTTTGTAGGGATGCGGCGCTAGTAGATGTCCGTGGTTGCCAGGCGATGAAGTGGTCGGCGACTGAAGGTGGCGGATCCGGTTCGGCTTGACATTCATCGTTCTCGTCGGTGAACAGAAGTGGCGGCTTGTTGGTGAGCTAAGCAGGAGGTAATCCGGGAGGACTTACGGGCAGCCGGAAAACGCAGGATGTAGTCGAGATAACCAGAGTAGAACAACCTGCATTAGGAAGGGCATTTTCATGATCGCGTTCGATGCGGTGGCATGCATATATATATATATATATATATATATATATATATATATATTGCTACGGTATGAGCCGGGCTGTAGTATGTGCCGGGGAGATAGAACAGGAAGCGAACCTTGTCTGGTGTGGCCTGAGGACTCCATCTTCACCGCGACTGCCGAACTTCATCCTCACCCTGTAAAGAAATCCACCTATCCTTTAATTCAACCGTAACAGTTTTGTGGTGGAGGCGCTGGGTAATCAACCAAGCAACACGACGCTTCAAGCGCCTGATCTACGATGAAGCCGCCGCCTTGCTGGACTGCCCCCATTTCCACTGGCAGCTGAGATGTCTCACGGCGAAGAAGGAAACCGGATCCCCGCAGCTGCAGACCTTCTACCAGTCCCAGCAGCACCGCTAGTACCAGGTTCGCGTGCGGCTGGTCCCTGGTTGCGTCAGGATCTGATAGTGCCTCGCACATTCGGTGGTGAATCTGGCGAGGACGTGGATGCCTGTCTCACACACTACAAACGGGTGAGCAAATACTACCAGTGGGATGCGGCAACCCAGCTGACCAATGTAGTATTTTTCTTAACGGACACAGCACGCGTGTGGTACGGGAACCTCGAAGATGCTCTCACGTCATGGGATCGCTTCGTTTCCGAAATAATAGCGTGTTTCGGAGACTCCGTAGCTAAGGAAAGCAGGCCGAACAAACGTTACCGCAGAGAGCTCAGATCCCAGGAGAGACGTGCACGACCTATGTCGAAGCAATCATGAAGCTCTGCAAGATTGTCAACCCTTCTATGTCAGAGGAAGACGAAGTTGGCCACCTGTTGAAGGGCATTGCCGAGGACGTGTATCAGTTCCTCATCAGCAAAGACAGCCTTGCTACGGTGACCGACGTCATAAGCCACTGTCGCACAATCGAGACCCTGAAGGTGCGACGTATCACCCCCAAGTTCGGTCGCCTACCGAATGTAACCAACGTGGCAAGTGTTGACAAATACACGCCGCTTGATCTCGCATCAACAATACGCCAGGTCGTTCGAGAAGAGCTCAATCGACACGCTCGCCCGACGCCGTACGAGCCTACACCCGCACCACCTCCCTCTCGCCCTTCTGTGTCAATTGCCGCAGCAGGCAACGATGACTGCAACTACAGGTCACTCTCACCACCGAAGTCACAGCGCAATAGCTACCCGCTGCCGAGGTTCGAAGACCGCTTCAGTTACCCCCCATCAGCTAGCCAACACCTAATACGACCCAAACGAAGATGCACCCATCCCACCACCACGTAAGCGCAATGCCTTCCAGGAGTACAATGCATCCCGCCAAGCCCCTGTATGCTACCATTGCGGTATCGCCGGGCATATAGCTCGGTTCTGTCGTCGGCAGAGAGAGCCAACATCCAGATATCGTTCCCCATCAGAGTTTCCGCCAGCGGGCACTGGTCACAACAACGGTCATTGGCTCGCCTATTCCAGGAGTACCTCACGGCGGGGAAATCTCCGTGGCAGTTCTCCCGCTTCTGACCATAGTTTGACGCCTCCATCTGGCCGACTGCATCGTTCCCCTTCGCCGAGACGATGCCTGTGATCACCGCCGCCGCCGGGAAACTAGGCAGCGCGACCGATGAAGGTGAGGTCACACAACAGGATTTGCCTCAGATGCCTCCGCCAGTTATAATGTCCAAGAACAAGATACGTGTGGAAATAGATGGCTTTTGTACAAGTGCTTTGGTGGACACTGGTGCTACGATATCAGTTATGAGTCTTTCTTTCAAAATTCGCATTGGCCGCAAAGTTATGTTTACTTGGGGCGAATCAACAAGGTTTCGTTGTGTTGGTTGGGAAGTACTTCATCCTGTCGGAGTTTGTGCCGCAAATGTCTTATTGACAGAAAAGGTGTTACCAACAGATTTTCTTGTGCTGCAACATTGTACCCACGATGTGATTCTCGGTCGTGACTTTCTCCAAGGATGTGGCGCTTTCGTCGACTGTAGAAGCGGTGAACTTTCCATCAGCAGTGACATTGTTCCTGCCCTCGTCGATGAGGCGCCGGAGGCCGCGAAGGATGCTCTGATTGTTTCCGATGAGCTCAGAGTGCCGCCATGGTCAATGAGTTCAGTTGAGGTGTTCGCCCCAGAATCTGCCACATCTTTTGACGCCATCGTTGAACTTGCCATCGTTCAATGTGCTAAGAAAGGCATACTCGTCCCTCGTAGTTTGGTATCTGTTGATAAAGGAGCAATCTTTCTGTGGGCACTGAACTGTTCGCCAATGCCGGTTGTGCTCCCTCGAGGAATGAAGCTTGGCGTCTTCGATGAATGCACTGAAGGTTCTGTGCCGGTCGTTGACAAGGCTAAAAGCGAGAAAGGTACAGTCTCTGGCATGCGCAGTTGCTCTTACGAGTCGCAGATTCTAGGCATGATTAGCGCCGCTTTGCGGTCACACGAGCAGCAAACATTACGCCATCTGTTGAAGCCACATGCTTCTATGTTTGATTTTTGCCAAGAGGAGAGGCCTACCTTTACCATGTTCTCGCGCTGACCATAGGATTGACACGAGCACTGCCCATACGACCCGACAAAAGCCTTACCGAGTGTCGTCATCAGAACGAAAAGTTATTCCCGACCAGGTTCAGGAAATGCTGAAGAAGGGTGTTATTGAAGAGTCGTGTAGCCCGTGGGCAGCACCGGTCATCTTGGTTAAGAAGAAAGATGGTGCCTGGTGATTCTGCGTTGATTACAGAAGACTCAACGCCATGACCAAAAAAAGATGTATATCCGCTGCTTAGAATTGACGATGTTAGTGACTAATTACACTTGGCTTCGTACGTTTCTTCAATAGACCTACAATCAGGATATTGGCAGATACCTATGCACCCTTCAGACAAGGAGTACACCGCATTCGTGACGCCTGATGGACTGTACCAATTCAATGTGATGCCGTTTGGGCTTTGCAATGCCCCCGCCACTTTTGAAAGGTTTATGGACTCTGTCCTTCGTGGTCTTAAATGGGAGGTGTGCTTGTGCTACCTGGATGACTTCGTCATTTTTGGGCGTACCTTCGAAGAGCACAACGTCCGTTTAAGCCTCGCTTTAGACTGTGTCGGAAAAGCTGGCTTGATTTTGAACTCTAAGAAGTGCCGATTTGGTGAACGACAAGCTTTAGTCCTCGGTCATTTAGTTGACAAAGGTGGTGTCAGGCCGGTTCCCCGCCAAATCGAAGCAGTCGGCACATTCAACCCCCCCCCCCCCTCAGACACTGAAGGAACTTCGCAGCTTCTTGGGCCTATGTTCCTACTTTCGCCGCTTTGTGCCCCGACTTGCGGACGTAGTACACCCACTGACGAGCTTGTTGCGAAAAGACAGCCCATTAGAATGGACACCTGATTGTGATGCCGCCTTTTCTTAACCGAAATTTCTACTAACATCTGAGCCTATTCGTCGTCATTTCTATCCTTCTGCTCCTACAGAAGTGCACAGTGACGCAAATGGAATTGGCATCGGAGGTGTGCTTGTTCAGCGCCATAATAATGCATAGCATGTTGTTGGTTACACGAGTCGATCTCTAAGCAAGGCTGAAGTGAATTATACGGTGACAGAGCAAGAATGTTTAGTGGCTGTATTCGCCATCCAGAAGTTTCGATGTTACCTCTACGGTCGTCCATTCACGATTGTGACAGACCATCATTCATTATGTTGGCTTGTTACCCTCCGAGACCCGTCTGGCCGCCTTGCTCGATGGGGTTTACGCCTTCAAGAATTTGACTTCAGCATTTCGTACAGAAGTGGACGACGTCATTCGGACGCTGATTGTCTTTCTCGCCTACCTATGACCACGACGGAGGACAGTGCAGATACCCTTGACATCTGTTTTGCTGTGGTCTCTCACACGTTTCCTGACGCCAATATCTTCAAACGAGAACAATTGAATGAAATATCTTTAGCCCCATTGTTCGTTGACACTCGGAATCTCAAAGGCAGTGGTCGCTTTCGCATTCGTGATGGGCTGTTGTGCAAAACGAATTACTCAGCAACCGGCGCACGTTATTTACTGGTTGTACCTCAAAGTCTTCGATGCGACGTTCTCCGTACGATGCACGATGATCCAACGTCAGGGAACCTTGGGTTCATTCGCACACTGCATCGAGTGCAGCAGAGTTTTTACTGGCCCCGAATGCGAGATTTTACAAAACAATACGTCTCGAGCTGCGAGAATTTCCAGCGCTACAAACGACCTATCAATGCACCGCACGGCCTTCGTCATCCCGTAGAACCGCCTACTACGCTTTTCGAGCAAGTGGTCATCGACCTATTGGGCCCGTTTCCGCGATCTTCGAACAACAACCGCTGGATAATAGTGTGCGTCGACCACCTTACCAAATACGCCGAAACCGCTGCGATACCATCTTTTACAGCTGATGGCGTCACTGCCTTTTTTTATGCTCCGTTGTTCTTCGCCATGGTCCACCTCAAGTAGTCATTAGTGACCGTGGTCGCCAATTCATCGCGGACGCTGTGGAAGAATTGCTTCGCCTCTACACTTCACAGTTTAGACATTCGACACCATACCATCCCCACACGAATGGTCTTGTAGAACATACCAATCGAACTCTTACTAACATGCTCGCAATGTACGTCGCGTCCAATCACAAAAACTAGGATGAGATCTTACTATTTATTACTTATCCATACAATACAGCGAATCACGAGACCACGGACTTCACGCTCTTCTACCTGCTCTACACTCGATCACCACGCAGCTCCCTTGATACAATCCTCCCATTTAAGCTCCATACCGATGAGTCCGTAGCCGAAACATTGTTCCGGGCTGAAGAAGCCCGCCAAATAGCTCGCTTGCGAACACTGACATCACAAGATTGCTCCAAGCAACGATACAATCAACGCCATCATGCCATTTCATTCCGCAAAAGTGAATTCGTGTGGTTATGGATCCCCCAACGAAAACCTGGTTTATGTCAGAAGTTTTTACCGCAGTACACAGGCCCCTACGTCATTGTAGTTTGCTTGACTGACTTGACGTGCGTTGTGGCACGCTTGACGACACCTTCTTATCGGTCAAATCGAATGCAGTTGGTGCACGTGGGTCGCCTCAAGAAGTTTCATCCCTCCAGTGACTTGAACTCGCCCAGCGCGGGCTTCGTCTGTGAACCGGGGATCGCTACGGTATGAGCAGGGCTGTAGTATGTGCCGGGGCGGTAGAAGAGGAAGATGACGTTTTCTGGTGCGGCCTGAGGACTCCATCTTTACCGGGGCTGCCAAACTTCATCCTCACCCTGTAAATAAATCCACCTATCCTTTAATTCAACCGTAACAATATATATATATATATATATATATATATATATATATATATATATATATATATATATATATATATATATATATATATGAGATCTAACGGACAGTAATGCCAAGGAATGTATAGGGAAACTTATTACAACCAATACAATGTAAATAAGAAGAAAGAAAAGTGGGTGAAAAAATAACCAGCCGTGTGCAGGAATCGAGTCTACGACCTTCAAATAACGCGTTCGATGCTCTAATCACTGAGCTATCACAGCGGCCTTCCCTTCATCCTCTTTTTTTGGAGGTTTTTTGTGAATTTAGAAGTAGGAGTGTCAGTCAGCGTCATCTATAAACCAAGCGACGAGTGCGAAACACTCTTTTATTCGCATGTTTGGCCTCACGTAGCACGTGAACTTATTACGAGTGGGCAGCTGATCAATAGTCCCTCGTATACAACCTAATTACACCAAGTCTGCCAGTACGAGATCCTCGTTAATGAATAAAAGAAAGAAGTGTATACCTAAGGGCTCGTTTTTCCGTGTTTTGACACAATATTGATGTGATCTAACCGACAGTAATGCCAAGGAATGTATAGGGAAAGTTATTACAACCAATAGAGTGTAAATGAGAAGAAAGAAAAGTGGGTGAAAAAATAACCAGCTGTGAGCATGCATCGAACCTACGACCTTCGAATAACGCGTTCGTTGCTCTAACCACTGAGCTATCACAGCGGCCTTCCCTCCATCCACTTTTTTGGGGGTTCTATGTGAATTTAGAAGTAGGAGTGTCAGTCAGCGCCATCTATAAACCAAGCGACGAGTGTGAAACACTAATTTATTCGCATGTTTGGCGTCACGTAGCACGTGAACTTATTACGAGCGGGAAGCTGATCAATAGTCTCGCGTATACAACCTAATTACACCAAGTCTGCCAGTACGAGACCCTCGTTAATTAATAAGGGAAAGCAGTGTATACCTAAGAGCTCGTTTTTTCCGTGTTTTGACACAATATTAATGAGATCTAACAGACAGTAATGCAGAGCATCGAACGCGTTATTCGAAGGTCGTAGGTTCTATTCCTGCTCACGGCTGGTTATTTTTTCACCACTTTTCTTTCTTCTTATTTACATTCTATTGGTTGTAATAACTTTCCCTATACATTCCTTGGCATTACTGTCGGTTAGATCTCATTAATATTGTGTCCAAACACGAAAAAAACGAGCCCTTAGGTATACACTTATTCTCTTATATATATATATATATATATATATATATATATATATATATATATATATATATATATATATATATATATATATATATATATATATATATATATATATATATATATATATATATATATATATATATATATATATATATTTATATATATATCTACGATACTGAGGGAACGCGTCGAAGAAGAGGAGAACGAGGTTGGCACGAGCGGTGATCGGCCAGATCCCTGGACACTCGCATTCATCATTTCCTGTAAATAAAGGCATCTCACCCTAACAATATATATATATAAATATATGTACAGAGAGAGAGTGAGAGAGAAAGTTGAACCTCTCGTCATTGGCCTCAGCTCTAATGAACTTTACGCACAAACGCGGTTTATTCTGGGCTTTGTCTTCGTTTTACATGGCGCACTTCCAGCTCCCTCAATAATTCATACTGTTGCTGCTTTTCCTAAACTTACAATGTAATGTGTTGACAGCTTTCTGTCCCTTTGATTTTATTTTATATGTTTCAGTTCTAGCTTTCCCACAATTAAAGTGCCTTCAGCTGGCCTCTGCAGCGGCTGAGGTGTTTGAGTGCAGTCACCACATGGGGCGTTGCATCCAGCAAACTACGCTGCATTGTGATGTCGCCTCCGAATTTGAGAAATTTTGATCTGCTCGCCCCAATTAGACAAAGAGAGTGAAGTTTTTTGGGAGAGGAAAGCTGAGAGCATCCCATATGATGAAACAAGGACACAGGTGGTATTGGCTTCAGCACTTGCTTCCCAGCGCAAAAGCTACTTTTACGAGTTAGCCATTGCTTATGCCACGGATGTACCTACGAAAGCGCGCGAAAAAATGTATGAATGTGGTCAAGCTTCGAACGCTACCTACCTCTGTAACTGACGCAAATGGCTCTTATTCTATGCTATCTACGTTAAGACATATGCGCACTTTCGACGCCGACTAACAGTGTAAACATTGTGAAGGAGTGAAGACTTGTACTTTCCACCAGCTATGCTAACGTACGATGTACGGTTGTGGCCACCAGTGGTGGAGCCGGAGGGGTGGGAGTTCAAGCCTCTCAGCACTCCAAAACTTTTCAATTGAATGCGCACGCATGCAAACGCATACACTAACGTATATAAAGTATGATTGAGCCTCCACGCCCCCTTCCCGAAACAAAATTGCGTCTACGCCCTTGTTGTACACCACTACAATTGTTGCTTCGCACGCGGCGCCGCAAAAATCACCCTTGCCATTTCCCATCTCTGCAACGACCACTCACACCCTCTAGCCAACCCGACTGCGCTGGCAATAATTTGTATGCTTTTTATTGCTCTGCTACCAAAAGATAGATGATGGTCATCAATCACGCGCCAACCAGAGATTTCACCATCGTCATCTGCATCGGTCAGCAACGTTGCCCCTCAAGACACAGCCTCATAAGCGTGCGCAGCATTGTCGTTAAGGAGAAGGGGGGTGGTTGATGGTAAAGCACCTTAATATAGAGGGAATAGCGACATTCTCCTCCATGTACTCTCCATAGTGTCGAAATCTCCTCTCCCAACTGTCCAAACCTAATCTATATCTTCTCCAGAACAGCCACTGTGTGGGTGCCGGCCCTATAACCCGGCTCGTGCCCCTTTCCCATCAAGATTGCCATGCCACACTGAGAACACGTGCGATGCTCGTCGTGGCCCGACAGGCGAGAGGCAGGAGAGGAGTATGCGTGGCGGCGTGGCTTGGTTAAAAGAAGGGCGGTACTTTCCTAAAAATATTCAGAGAATTTAGTTGATGGTTCATTGAAGCGCCTTTTGTCTGTTCAAAGAATGTATATGGCAGATTTTGCACCCTTCTTAGGTGAATAGCAGGGCGCCTTCCTTCGTATTCAATGTATGGAGCAGAGTTTTCCCCCGCCACTTAGTTGGCTAGGGGGCGGCCACCGCCTCTCGCCCCCCCCTCGTACACATGCCTATGCACACCACATCATTATACATCACGGTACAATACAGGAGCAGCTGATAGACCGAAGTACGTGTATTTTCGTCTAACTTCGTCAAGGAATTCCAGAGATAAGGTAATGGGGGCGAAGCTACCATTGGCATTGTTCGTGCTTCCGCGATGTATGTCGTCGTCGTAGTAGTAGTAAGCAGCCACCTTCACGGCCGTACTAGAGGAGCGGTATGCGTCCAGCCTTTCCAATTGAGAAGGAAACATACGCACGGTAATCAAAAATAAAACGGTAGTTGTTTCTGATAAAACAACCTACGAAGACGAGTGTTGGTGACTTAATCTTCAATAAAATTTGCCTTCAATTTGAAGCTTACTGAAAAAAATCACAGCATATCCACGCAGTGAATGATGATGAGTGGGGTGAAGCGTCCATCAGCTCGTCCATGCTTCCATCCGTCCGCGCCACCATCCTTGCGTAAATTCATGCGTCCATTCATCTGCCCATGGCTCCGTCCGTGAGTCCTTCTATTCGTGTTTTCGTCCGTACGTCCGTCTGCTAGTATGTTCGTCCGTCTATCCGTGCATCCATTTAGTGAACACTCCAAGTACCGCCATCTCTCTTCTCGCAACCCCTGTGGCACATACCCACTCTGCGCGTTTTCCCTCTCACTTTATTCTAAGTGCCAGCCTAAATAATCTGACACCATTCAAGTATTCTGAGCAACGAGCTATTTAATTCATGTGCCAAACATTTATTCTAAGCGCCAACATATTTAATCCAAGCGCCAACTCTATGAGGCTACGTGCCAGTGAGTTTAATCTAAGGGTCATCGTGTTTGTTTCAATAGCCAATGAATTTAATTCAGGTGCCAGTCAGTTTAATCTATGCACTAGAAACACATAATTAGCCGATTCATATAGTATAAATGTCAGAATAACGTAAACATAACGTCACAGGAAGACCATTTTCTTTGCTTTGCATGATAGCGCCTATGAAATGAAATGCGCAGTGCTACACACCCTTAACGCTTTGGTGTCATAGCTTCAAAATAAAAAAGTGAGTACATTTATGGGTACTTTTATGTATTTGCTCATAGACTCCATGTTAGTCTTTATTTCATCACTACTGAAACTTTCCGGCTAACCATGTACAATATCGCATACGCATAGATTAGTGTCGTCTGCTCAGCAGCCGGCATTTGGCTACTTATTCGCTGAGGCTACCGCAGTCGTCTTCTCAGCCCAGTGAAAACAGTGACCGACAGATAATATTCATTTGTTGTTGAGATCAGGAATAACCACTTAAAAATACTAAACTTGCAGTCAATCAGGTTCGTGTGGAAATAAGGTTTATAAAAGCATCAAAGGAGATACTCCGGTTTTCATGTAATAGACGACGCTTAGTGTAGCTGAAGCGTGTTTTCTTGAAACAAGTGTCTTTTCAAACGGGCACATTTCCAAGTGAAGAGACAGCTTTGCTTGAAGTAATGGCTGGACGCAAACGAGGACCACACTTCAAGAACCCCGGCGAACCTCGTCGAAAAACAGTAGAGAATCGGTGGTCAACAGGGCTTGGGTCGTGGCCGTCTACAGGTGGGGCTGTGACTTGAAGCAACTGGCCGCCGCTCTAGGCATAAACTATAAAACAGCAAGATTGATTGCCGCTACAGACAAAGAAACATTGAAGCATGGTGGGGGTTCAAAAAGGAAGTTTGATGATGACGTCGTGAGCACTTTGAGACGAATTGTCGACAAAAACTGTACATTTACATTAAAGCAAATAAAGGAGGCTATGAAGGAAGAAATGCCAGGAGTAACAATCAGTGCAAGCACAGTCGATTGTTTGCTGGATGCCCACTGCTACTCGATGAAGCTAGTGACAGAGAGGCCTCCAGATCACAACCGTGACAATTTCAAGCACAGCCGCACGCTGTATACCCATTGGCTGCAGTCTGATGGACTATGTATTTGCCGCTTTTATTTGGAAGAGACTAACTTCAATATCCGGTGTTCCAGGAACTTCGGCAAGGCAGCTAAAGGAGAACCAGCCGTGCACATAACCGCAACGACAAAGGGAGCGAACTTGAACATTATAGCATGCATGTCCACAAATGAAGTTATTCACTGGACTGTGGTGGACAAAGTTCATTGGGTAGTTTTTAATGAGTTCCTCAGTGACGTTTCGACCCCCGTAGAACGTGATGAGCCAAATACCGAAGCTGTCTTTTTTTGATACTCACCTGCTCACGCTCGAGCAAAACAGGTGGCTTCGGCTGAATCCCTGCACTCTACTAAGCGCCTGCCAGCGTACAGTCGCTTCTTTGACCCTATAGAAAAAGCCTTCTTGAACTCCAAGTCACACGTGAAGGCCTACTTGAGTGAACGTCGTAATTTAGTTTTAGTGACACCGCAAGGCACGACGAAAAAGGAGCACAGGCGTTCGTTGCTGCTGGATGTGGCTCGCCCCGCTATGCAACAAATACAGCGCGTGGACTGCGCGGCTTTGGATCAGCAGAATTTCTCTTTCGTGCCGGCCGTTTCGAGTGAAGATATCTTGTGAACGTTCGTCTACGAGCCCTATGAGGCAGTTTTGTTTTAATAAATACAATCACCTGTGGCTACGTTACATTTCTTCAATAATTAGAAGTAAGCCCTTTTGTTACCTTGTATATATATATATATATATATATATATATATATATATATATATATATATATACATATATATATATATATATATATATATATATATATATATATATATATATATATATATATATATATATATATATATATATATATATATATATATATATATATATATATATATATATATATATATATATTGTAAGAATAATGTTTGACGCCACGCCGGGGGGATGCAACCGTTTGATGGGCCGAACAGCAGCGAGACAGCAGCCAGCGTTTTCAGCAGCAGCTGCAGCAGCACGAGCCTCTGCCACAACAAACGTCTTCTTCGTCGTCTCTAGCAAGCCCGTATTTTGTCACTACATTGACTCTCCGGTGCAAAAGGAGCCATCCTGGCGACATCTGGCATAGACACGACTGGTGGGTCGTAGTGAAGTTTTAGACGGTCGATGTGCACAGTTTCACGCCCGCGGCGCCGTTGATCTGTAGGTGGCTGAATAGGTTCAACCATGTAGTTGACTGGTGATGTGTGTCGTAACATCCTGTACGGACCGTCATGCTTGGGTGTGAACTTTGAGCAAAAGCCTGGGGCAGACAATGGCACACGGAGCCACACAATTGTTCCAGGCGCCGAAGTTTTGGCGTAACGCGTAAGGTGGTCGGCGGCTACGATTACGCAGCGGTTTTCATTTTGTGTGTATGGTAGGAGACCGTACAAGCCGATTCCAATGCGGCCGAAAGGCCGAGGAGGACACGGCAGTGGCTGGAGTGGTCCTGTGGTTGTGCTAGGGGAGCTCTTCCGGCGTTGGCACAAGGTACATGAACAGACGTACTGCCTAACAAAGCGGTACATTCCGCGCCGTAATACCGAATTCGTAGGCGAGCATACGTCTTCACTTACACCTGCGTGGGCGCATTGCGGATCCGCGTGGAAGGAGGCACAGACGTGAGAACGTAAGTGTGGCGGGGTATCACCAGCAACCATTTGCGACCATCAGATAGGTAGTTTCGCCGGTACAGAAGACTGTCACGGATGGTAAAATGGCGAGCAGTTAGTCGAAGTAAACGGTTCTCGGTACTTGGAGACATCTGAGACAGCTACTCTAATAGAGACGCTATCCATGGATGCTGGTGTTGCTCAGAGGACATGTCGACATGTTCAAGTGAAGAACATTCGCAGCGGGAAACAGACGCTGTAAAATAATCGCGGGGAAGTGGCGAGCGAGAAAAAGCGTCGGTGTCCGAACGCAAGCGTTCGGACACGGACGGTAAATGGGCAGCCATAAACGTAAGGTCGGAATTTCGTGATTGCCCAAACAATGGCAAGGCATTCTTTCTCGGTGACTGAATAGTTCTTTTCCGCTTTAGTAAGGGTGCGACTGCGTAAGATTCAACATACTCATCGAAGCCAGATTTACGCTGAGCAAGAATAGCGCCGAGGCCTACTCCACTAGCGTCCGTATAAATTTCGACTGGAGCGTCTGAATCAAAGTGGCGTAAGATAGGTGGTGATGTCAGGAGATGCCTTAACGAGGCGAATGCTTCATTGAATGCTGGGAAACAGGCCGAGATATCTTGGTTGTCAGCAAGTAGCTGCGTCAGGGGTGCGATTATGGTGGCGAAATTGCGCACGAAACGGCGTAAGTACGAGCAGAGGCCGATAAAGCTGTGGAGTTCTTTGAGTGTAGCTGGCCTGGGAAAGTCGGTGACAGCGCTAAGCTTGGCTGGATCAGGACGAACACCATGCTTGCTAACAACATGCCCTAATATGGTGAGCTGGCGGGCAGCGAAGTGGCATTTCTTCAAATTCAGCAGCAGTCCAGCGTCCGAAAGACAAGTCAGGACGCTTGCGAGGCAGCTGAGGTGGGAGTCGAAGTCTTTCGAGAAAACGACGACGTCATCCAAATAGCACAAGCATGTCTTCCATTTAAAGCCTCTAAGGATGTTGTCCATGAGACGCTCGAAGGTGGCAAGCGCATTACGGAGGCCAAATGGCATCACGTTAAATTCATACAATCCGTCAGGCGTTACAAACGCAGTCTTGGTATGGTCTGCTTCATTCATAGAAACCTGTCAGTAGACCGATCGAAGGTCTAAAGAAAAAATAACTCTGCTCCTTGTAGGCAATCGAGGGCGTCATCGATTCTTAGCAGCGGATAAACATCGTTTCTCGTGGTCTTATTAAGACGCCTGTAATCAACGCAATATCTGATGCTACCATCCTTCTGTTTCACCAGTACAACCGGAGAGGCCCAAGGGCTGTTTGAAGGTTGTATTACGCCACGTCGAAGCATATCGTTCACCTGATCATCAATGGCACGGCGTTCAGCTTGAGAAACTCGATATGGGCGCTGGTGCAAAGGTGCATGGCTACCGGTGTCGATTTGGTGAACTATTGCAGATTTGCGACCCAAATAAGGTTGGCTATGGTCAAATGACATCCTTAAACGATCTAGTAGAGCCAGGAGTTCGGTGCGCTGAGCAGCGGTAAGTTTAAGGTCGATCGATGGGAAAAAAACCTCCGGAGATGTAGTCGGAGTGGTATCAGAGGTAATGGTGTTTGAGTGAGATAATGGCAAGTCGTCAGGTAGGTGACTTGACAAAACAGAATCAATTTCCTCGAGGTGACCGAGGACTTCATGGAATAATATGGCTGGGGAAGGAAGCGAGTTTGTTATATGAATGGAGCCACGGGAGTTTTCTACGGTGACAACTGCGAACGGGAGAAGGGGGCTTTTGCGAGAGCCAAAGGCGTCAGAGGGGTAAAAGAGGGCGGTGACAGAGGGTGCGTCGTCGCAGAAGAGTGGCACAAGAACACAGGATAGAGGAGGGATGTGAGTGTCCGCGGCCACGGTGACTCGGGAAGATGACGGCTTGAAAGATCTTTCGGACGTCGACGCTTCACACAGAGGCAGTTCAGACATCGTCGACAACTTTAGTTCAGCAGGTGCACAGTGAACGACGGCATGATGAGCGCAGAGGAAGTCCCAGCCTAAGATGATATCATGCGAACATGGGGAAAACACAACAAATTCGACTACATCCAAAATATTTTGGATGACCAGTCGAGCTGTGCACGCCGCCGAAGGTTGCATGTGATGCGCAGTGGCCGTGCGGAGAGAGACATTGGAAAGTGGCAGTGTAAACTTCTTCAACTTGCGGCACAGTTCACCACTTAGCCCAGACACGGCAGCACCAGTATCAACGAGCGCTTGCACCGGTACAGCATCAATATGCACTGTTATTTCATTACCAGGTAGAAACGGAGGCCTTCAAAGTTTCGATATGTGCGCAGCTCTTGCCTCGGGAACTGCGATGGTAAGTTTTCCGCTTGGGTGGGTGCTGATCGATGAAGCATTGAAGATATCGAACGGCGCCGTGGTGAGGGGGATCGATCCCTGTCGAAGCCGCGTTGACATGGCGGTGACTGTTCTGACGTGAGGGGGGAACGAAGACGACTGTGGTGGCTCTTGACGATAGCCGTAAGTCGCCTCACCAGCAGTTGGATTATAATCCCGACGACGGCAGTAGCGTGCTACTTGACTGGGAAGATGGCAGAAATAGCAAATCGGCCTGTTGTCCGGAGTGCGCGAAGGGTTAGTTCATGGTGGTGCAGGGTGGCGAACAGGAGGTGGGTGGGGACGGACAGGGGGTTTTGCTGCGTAGATGGGACGGTGCAGTCTAGAAAGATCCGTGGCGTTTGGTAGCGGCGTAGGCGATCGTCTGGCGGCCTCAGCGTAAGTGAGCATCAGAAACCTGCTCTTCGATTGTATTGCGGAGCGTTGGGGTCAGCGTGTGCACACTGGCCGGAACGTGCGGCACAAAAGACAATTGGCGCGCCACTTCTTCTCAGACGAACTGCTGAATTTGCTGCGTTAAGGTCCTTTGTTCGGATGAAACAGCGCCAATCGTTAATGCATATGTAGAGCTTGTGTCGAGGTTTGGACGTCGAGTAAATGCGCTCTCTCCGCAGCTCGTCAAAACTCTGCCAGTGCTGAATAAGCTGGGCGACGGTTTGCGGGTTTTTTGCAACGAGCATGTGGAAGGCGTCGTCCTCGATACCTTTCATGATGTGCTTTAATTTGTCAGTGTCCGACATGTGGGAATCGATACGACGGCAGAAGTACAGAATATCCTCAATATACGATGTAAAGGTCTCGCCAGAACGCTGTGCGCGGCTGCGCAAGCGCTTCGGCGCGGAGCTTGCGAACAGCGGGTCGGCCAAAGACTGCTACAAAGCGCGTCTTGAAGGTTGACCAAGAGGGTATTTCCGCTTTGTGGTTGTTAAACCACAGTTCTGCCACACCCGCCAGATAGAAATGAAGGTAAGCGAGCTTGTCTGTGTCATCCCACTTATTGTGGGCGCTTACCGCTTCATACTGGGATAGCCAGTCTTCGGCGTCTTGGTCGTCAGCCGCGTTGAAAATCACTGGATCTCGCTGTCGTGACATTCCGGAACAGGTGACAGATGGGATTATGACTGCAGGTCGCTGGGTCATGTCGTCAGGCACTGGCGAGGCGGGAGGTTGAGGGAGAGTTCGGGAACGGAGTTCCAGTTTGAGACAACCACCACTCTCCACCAAATGTAAGAATACTGTTAGACGCCACGCCGGGGTGATGCAACCGCTTAATGGGCCGAACAGCAGTGAGACAGCAGCCAGCGGTTTCAGAAGCTGCTCAGCACGAGCCTCTGCCACAACAAACGTCTTCTTCGTCGTCTCTAGCAAGCCCGTATTTTTGTCACTACAATATCATCATCATCATCAACAGCCTGACTACGTCCACTGCAGGACAAAGGGCTCTCCCATGTTCCGCCAGTTATCCCGGTCCTGTGCTTGCTGCTGCCAATTTATACCCGCAAACTTCTTAATCTCATCCTCCCACCTAACCTTCTGTCTCCCCCAGACCCGCTTCCCTTCTCTGGGAATCCAGCCAGTTATCCTTAATGACCAGCGGTTATCCTGTCTACGCGCTACATTCCCTGCCCATGTCCATTTGTTCTTCTTGATTTCAGCTATGATATCCTTAACCCCCGTTTGTTCCCTAATCCACTCTGCTCTCTTCTTGTCTCTTAAGGTTACACCTACCATTTTTCTTTCCATTGCTCGCTGCGTCGTCCTCAATTTAAGCTGAACCCTCTTTGTAAGTCTCCTAGTTTCTGCTCCGTAGCTAAGTACCGGCAAGATACAGGTGTTATATACCTTCCTCATGAGGAATAGTGGCAATCTACCTGTCATAATTTGAGAGTGCTTGCCGAATGTGCTCCACTCCATTCTTATTTTTCTAGTTACTTTAATCTCGTGGTTCGGCTCTGCGGTTATTACCTGCCCTAAGTAGACGTAGTCTTTTGCAACTTCAAGTGCACTATTACCTATCTCGAAGCGCTGCTCCTTGCCGAGGTTGTTGTACATTACTTTCGTTTTCTGCAGATTATTTTAAGACCCATCTTTCTGCTCTCCTTGTCTAACTCCGTAATCATTAGTTGCAACTGGTCCCCCGAGTTACTCAGCAATGCAATGTCATCGGCGAAGCGCAGGTTACTAAGGTATTCTCCATTGACTCTTATCCTTAACTGTTCACATTCTAGGCTTCTGAAAACCTTCTGTAAGCACGCGGTAAATAGCATTGGGGAAATTGTGTCCCCCTGCCTTACACCCTTCTTGATTGGTATTCTGTTGCTTTCTTTATGAAGCACTATGGTAGCAGCTGATCCCCTGTAGATTTCTTCCAGCATGTTTATATACTTCATCTACGCCCTGATTCCGCAGTGTTTGCATGACGGCTTATAATTCTACTGAATCAAACGCCTTCTCGTAATCTATGAAGGCTATGTATAGTGGTTGGTTATACTCTGAGCATTTCTCTATTACCTGATTGATAGTATGAATGTGGTCGATTGTTGAGTAGCCTGTTCGAAATCCTGCTTGTTCCTTTGGTTGATTGAATTCTAATGTTTCCTTAACTCTGTTAGCAATTACCTTTGTAAATAGCTTGTATACTACAGAGAGCAAGCTGATCGGCCTGTAATTCTTCAAGTCCTTGTCATCTCCTTTCTTATGTATTAAGATGATGTTAGCGTTCTTCCAAGACTCTGGTACTCTTCCCGTCAGGAGACACCTCGTAAACAGGGTGGCTAGTTTTTCTAACACAATCTGTCCTCCATCTTTCAGCAGATCTGATGTTACCTGATCCTCACCAGGAGCTTTGCCCCTTTGTATTCTCTCCAAAGCTTTTCTGACTTCTTCTATCGTTACTGGTGGGGTGTAATCTGGGTTACTGGTAGTTATTATAGTATTAAGGTCGTGGTTGTCTCGGCTACTGTACAGATTTCTGTAAAACTCCTCCGCTTTTTTAACTATCCTATCCATATTGGTAGTTATTTTGCCTTCTTTTTCCCTTAGTGCATTCATCCGACTTTTGCCTATCCCAAGTTTCCTCTTCAATGCTTTGACACTTCCTCCGTTTTTCAGAGCGTGTTCAATTCTCTCCATGTTATACCTTCTTACATCGCATACCTTACGTCTATTAATCAACTTCGAAAGCTCTGCCAGTTCTATTTTGTCTGTTGTACTTGACACTTTCATGATTTACGCTTCTTAATTAGGTTTTTCGTTTCCTGGGAAAGCTTGCCAGTCTCCTGTCTAACTACCCTGCCTCCAACTTCAACTGCACACTCCGTAATGATACTCGTGAGATTATCATTCATTGTATCTACGCTAAGGTTGGTTTCCTCACTAAGAGCCAAGTACCTGTTCTGCAGCGACACTCTGAATTACTGTACTTTCCCTCTCAGTGCTAGCTGATTGATTGCCTTCTTGCGTATCAGTTTCTGTCGTTCCTTTTTCAAGTCTAGGCGAATTCGAGACCGTACCATTCTATGGTCACTGCATCGTACCTTGCCAATCACTTCCACATCCTGCACGATTCCAGGGTGTGCACTACTTATAAAGTCTATTTCATTCTTATTTTCGCCATTAGGGCTCCTCCATGTCCACTTGCGGTTTTCTCGTTTTCGGTAGAAGGTATTCGAAATCCGTAAATTATTGCGTTCTGCGAATTCTACTAGTAGCTCTCCTCTGGCATTTCTAGTACCGATGCCATAATCTCCTACTGCCTGGTCTCCAGCCTGCTTCTTCCCTACCTTTGCATTAAAGTCGCCCATCACTATAGTATACTGTGTTTTTACCTTACTCATTGCCGATTCCACGTCTTCATAGAAGCTTTCAACTACAAGATATATATATATATATATATATATATATATATATATATATATATATATATATATATATATATGTATATTGCCGCGACAGGTTGGCCACGTTCAAGTAGCCGCCGCAATCATTATGGCAAGAGCACAAGCAAGACCTGGCTGGCATGCGTCACGCGTTCGTGCGCTCCAACAACGAGGAAAAGGAAGTTAGTTGAATCTTTTCCTTTCGGCTACTCGAACTCGACGACCATAGTCATTAGACTTGTGGGCAAAAGTTCGCCCTAATAAAGTTGCTTGTTTTTTTTAGCCTGTTTGCCTCAGCATCGCTACATTTCTGGTAGAGGTGCTGGGGTATGAATCGAAGCCCCGCGAGCTCAAGACAGCGTAGCCCCGACGACCAGCGTATCAACGCCGTGGAAGTGACTCCTGTACACCTGAGGGCAAGTCGCCGTCTTCGAGGTGACTCACCTGAGTTCGGTCCTCTTCACTGCACACCAAGGGGAATTCAAACTATGGATGCCACCACTATGACTACCCAGGTAGCATCGGTACAAGTGTTCACTAGCCAACCACACCAGCCGCCAGTATTCCACGGCGAGTCTTACGAGGATGTTGAAAATTGGCTGGACCTGTTCGAGAGAGTGGCGAGCTTGAATGGATGGGACAGAAAAGAGAAGCTTCGTCGCGTATGCTTCGCCCTGGAAGACTTCGCAAAGACATGGTTTGAGAACCATGAAACCTCGTTGTCTACCTGGGAGGTATTTCGGCGACAAGCGGTGGCTACGTTCGCGAACATAGACCAAAAAGAAAAAGCGGAAGCTGCTCTTCAATTCAGGAACCAGCCCACAAACGAGAGTGCTGCCAAGTACATTGAGGACATGGTCCGTCTGTTCAAGCGTGCGGATGACAACATGGCTGAAGATAAGAAGGTGCACCATCTAATGCGCGGAGTGAAGCAAGAGGTGTTCGCCGTTCTCGCCCGCAACCCTCCAAGCACAGTCGCGTAGTTTTACTCGGAAGCGGCGGCTGTTGAAAAAACACTAGAACAGCAGGCTCGGCAGTACGACAGGAATCTTAACTGCGCATCTGCACAGGTATTCTCTGGAGGCGTGCGAAACGACATTGAAGCCCTGCGAGAGCTGATTAGATCAGTTATTAAGGAAGAAGTGAGCAGACTGCAAATGCCCCAGACTCCAACTGCACTATCTGTTACAGACGTTGTTCGTGACGAACTAAGGCAGGTCATACGAGAACCAGAGCATGAGCTGCAGCCGGTTCGACCTATCCGAACGTACTCTGAAGTTCTCCGACAACCCACAGTACACAACAATGCAGCAGGTACGATGGCGGCGACTTCTCTCCCACCCGCAGCACGCAGCGCACCTCGTCCACGGGAACCGACGCCTACCTATCTGCCCCCCAGGAGCACGTGGCACACATAGCTATGTGGAGCCTAGGCCCAGGAAAAGGGACGTCTGGCGTGATCACGAGGGCAGGCCTCTGTGTTTTCATTGTGGCGAAGCGGGTCATTTGTACAGATTCTGTCCTTACCGACAGGCTGGATTAAGAGGCTTCCCGTCGTATGCACCATGCCCCCGAAACGGCGAACGACCAGCGGAGATTGAGGAGTACTTGTCCAAATTCCATAACTCGCCACCTCTACGCCAACGTCGGTTACGGTCACCATCGCCTATGCGCTACCGGTCATCCAGCCCACATGCACCTTCAAGGCAGCCTGGTCATCGCTCTCCTAGTCCACTCCCGGAAAACTGAAGCAAGCGACCTGTGGAGGTGAGGCCGCTGATAACCTCAATTACGAAGATTTTCCAAGATGGCTTGAGGGCGACGACGGTGTATTTCTGGTAAATGGGTGCAACCACGAAAGCGTTACTTCCGATTTGCGGTTGAGAACAGAAGGATGGGAGCTGAATGCCTTAGTCTATACCGGTGCTGATTATTCAGTGATAATTCACAAGATGGTGAAGAAGCTAAACAAAGTTGTGACACAGTGGAGTGAATCGCAGAAACGCACGGCAGGTGGTCACATTATTACGCCCCTTGGCAGATGCACCGCAAGACTTGAAATACGGGGCTTTGTTTACGTTGCTGATTTCATTGTGCTACCAGAATGTTCAAGAGACCTCAATATAGGAATGGAGTTTTTGCGAACTAATGGCGCCGTAATTAACCTGCGTAGGTCCAGCGTGTCGTTCTCGACTGAACGAGCTATACATGTAGAGGAATCTGAGGAGCGACGCCTAACTGCTCTACGCGTTGTTCATGATGACGTAACTGTGCCGCCACGCTACAGTATAATGGTGCTCGTAGAGAATGACGCATTTTACAACCGCGAAGGCATGGCGGGACAAATGTAGGGCTGTTTTTGAAAAAAGGTGTCTGCGTAGCTCGGGGTCTTGTTCACTTGACGAATGGCCGTGCAGATGTCCTACTTACGAATTTCTCCAATGAACTTCAACACATCGCTCAAGACACGGCTATTGCCTATTTACACGACTTCTGTATGGCGACAGAACTATGCAGCTTAACCATGTCAACCACTCGACCAGTGGCCTGCAACATCGACACATCCGTGCCCGTCCACGAGAACCTTCCGGACAGTCAAAAGAAACAGGTTTACGCCTTAGTAAAGGAATTCTCTGATTGCTCTTCAATTGCCTCGAAGGTCCAGCGTACGTCAATTACAAAACACAGAATTAAAACGCAAGACGACACGAGGCCTATATGCCAGCATCCATATCGAGTGTCACAGAAAGAACGGGAAATCATTAAGAAGCAAGTGGAGGAAATGCTTTCGGATGATGTTAGCCAGCCTTCGAATAGTCCATGGACGTCCCCCGTAGTGCTCGTTAAGAAGAAAGACAACACGCTTAGATTCTGTGTCGACTACCGAAAACCCAACAGTGTAACTAAACGAGATGTCTACCCTTTGCCACGTATTGACGATACACTAGATTGGTTGCGATTCGCAAAGTGTTTCTCCTCCTTGGATCTGAAAAGAGGATATTGGCAAATAGAGGTCGACGAGCGGGACCGTGAAAAATGGCATTCGTAACACCACATGGCCTCTACCAATTTAAAGCGCTTCCATTCGGTCTCTGTTCCGCACCAGCGACGTTCCAGCGAATGATTAACACCGTTCTCGCGGGATTGAAATGACAGTCATGCCTAGTGTATTTGGATGACCTGGTGGTATTCTCCGCAATGTTTGACAAACATACAGAGCGACTACGCACAGTATTGAAAGCTATCCGGTCAGCAAATTGACAATAAAACCCGAAAAATGCCACTTCGGCTTCGAACAGCTGCGATTCCTTGAACATGTCGTTAGTTCCGAGGGTGTTCGTCCTGATCCCGAAAAGACAACCGCTGTTAAGATGTTCCCTACACCCAGAGACAAAACGTCAGTGCGTCGATATTTGGGTTTATGTGCCTATTATAGGCGATTTGTGGACAACTTCTCAAAGATGGCGGAACTTCTTACAAAACTAACAAAAGACGACGTGCCCTTCACATGGGAAAGCGAACAACAGAAAGCTTTTGATGAATTAAGAAAACGGCTACAGGGTTCACCAATACTTGCCAATTTTGATGAGACAGCCGACACTGAAGTCCATACCGATGCCAGCAATGTCGGCCTCGGCGCCATCCTGGTCCAGTGGCAAAATCGTCAAGAGAAAGTGTTAGCCTATGCCAGCCGCAAACTCTCAAAAGCTGAGGCAAACTACTCTGCTACTGAAAAAGAGTGCCTCGCAGTCATCTGGGCAATAAATTAGTTTTGACCCTACCTCTATGGTAGACCGTTCAGAGCTGTCAGTGACCACCATGCTCTATGCTGGCTAGCAAATCTCAAGGATCCGTCAGGTCGACTAGCCAGATGGAGCCTTAGGCTGCAGGAGTATGACATTACGGTCGTATACAAATCTGGAAGGAAACACAGAGATGCCGACTGCCTGTTACGCTCTCCCGTCGATCCACGTGTATCTGAAAAGGAAGACTTCCCGTTGCTAGGCGTTGTCGACGCATCCGAAATCGCTCAACAACAACGAGATGACCCGGATTTGCTGGCGCTTATACAACACCTGCAGGGTCTCGACGTTAAAGTTCCTCGCATATTCTCCAGAGGGCTCTCCACGTTCTGCCTTCGAGGAAGTGTCCTTTACAGGAGGAGCTTTGAACCTAATGGCGAAACGTTTTTACTAGTCGTGCCCACAGCCATGCGACAGTAAATTCTGCATGCATGCCACGACGAGCCAACATCCGGCCACATGGGTGTGAGCCAAACATTCGCCAGGATTCGCCTGAAGTACTATTGGCCTAAGTTGCTCGCATCAGTGCAGCGCTACGTGAAAACTTGTCGTCAATGTCAAGGGCGCAAAACTCCAGCCGTCAAACCAGCCGGCCTTCTCCATCCAATAGACCCTCCGGATGCCCCATTCCAAAAAGTCGGCATGGACTTCCTATGACCTTTCCCGACATCATGTGCAGGCAAGAAATGAATTGTCGTAGCTACAGACTATCTGACCCGTTATGCTGAGACTGACTCTCTGTACAGTGCGGCAGCTGCCGAAGTCGCCAAGTTCTTTGTGAACAACATAGTGCTCAGACATGGTGCGCCCATCGTCGTTATTACGGATTGGGGCACAGCATTTACTGCAGACCTTATGCAATGTCTGATGCGCATGACAAATACCGATTACAGAAGAACAACGGCGTATCACCCTCAGTCAAATGGCTTAACCGAACGCCTCAACAGAAATGTGACCGACATGCTATCAATGTAAGTCGATGTTGAACATAAACACTGGGATGAAATATTACCCTACGTAACATTCGCATATAATACAGCCGTTCAAGAAACAACCCACGTTGCCCCTTTCTAACTAGTATTCGGCCGAAGAGTGACCACCCCACTGGATGCCATGTTACCACTACAGGACGAAAACAGCTATCCACCTGACTTAGATGACTTCTTGCAAAGAGCCGAAGAAGCACGACAAATGGCAAGATACCGAATACGCCGTCAACAGCGCGTCGACTCTAGTCGGTACAACAAGCGACGCAGTGACGCACTGTATCATCTCGGTGACAAAGTGTGGATATGGATCCCAGGGCGCCGCCGCAGACTTTCTGAAAAGCTTCTTTGTCGATACTTCGGCCCTTATGAAGTACTCAACCGTATCAGCGACGTCACTTATGAAGTCAGATCCGTGGGACACGTGAGCTCAAGACGCCGCAATCCCTCGGAAGTGGTACACGTAGTCCGCATGAAGTCCTATCATGACAGATCGTCGGAAAACGAGTGAGAGGGCGCATTTATCATTTCACTCTCAAGCATCGGGACGATGCGTCTGAGGAGGGGGATAATGCCGCGACAGGTTGGCCACGTTCAAGTAGCCGCCGCAATCATCATGGCAAGAGCACCAGCAAGACCCGGCTGGCATGCGTCACGCGTTCGTGTGCTCCAAAAATGAGGAAGAGGAAGTTAGTTGAATCTGTGCCTCTCGGCTACTCGGACTCGACGACCATAGTCATTAGACTTGTGGGCTCAAGTTCGCCCTAATAAAGTTGCTTGTTTTTTTAGCGTGTCTGCCTCAGCATCGCCACAATATATATATATATATATATATATATATATATATATATATATATATACGAGTGTGTGTGTGTGTGTGACGACAATGAAGCAGGCGTCTTGCTGTACAGCTGATCCTGAACACGCTCTTTTCGCTCCCGTAAGCTGCTGTCATCTTTTTTTCGCATTGCACTGCGACGCTGCCCGATGCTTCACACCTCTAGTGGGAGCCGTTCATCCAGACCGGACCTGCCTATTGCAACCCCTGTCTATCGATTCAGTCGTCGCCTACGAGGTCTTCCTCCAGAGTTCAGCCCCTCGAAGAAGCCCTCTACAAGACATCTATATATGGCTAACACCAGCCCGCAGCATGTATTTCTCGGCACCAGTCCTCCCGCTCCATCCCAGGTACCGTTTTTTTCAATCACTGGTGCCTGAACGCTTTGGTGGTGGCGCAAACGAAGATGTAGAAGACTGGTTAGATCACGATGACCGTGTTGCGAAGATCAACCATTGGTCTGCTCAGGAAAAGCTCAGCCGGGCCTACTTCTATCTTGATGACAGTGCTCGTACTTGGTGCGAAAACAGAGAAGGCAACCTGTCTATTGGACCGACCTTCACCAGAAGAAGGTTGAAATTTTTGCCAATGTCGACAGACCTGACCGCGCCCACCAAAAACTGGAGCTAAGAGTCCAAAAACCCAATAAAACGGTCGCCATGTTCGCCGAAGACATGACACGTTTATTTCGGAGAGCTGACCCGCAGATGACCGAAGATAGGAAGTTGCGCTACCTCATTCGCTGCGTGAAAGAGCAGCTGTTTGCCGGTCTTCTGCGCAACCCGCCCAGCACTGTAGAGAACTTCATCAAAGAAGTGTCAGCTATCGAGCGGGCACTTCACCAACGCTGCCGACAATATGAGCGCTTGTGCAGCAGCCCCCAAATTCAGGCCGCTGCTTTGACGTTTGACAACCACAGCTCCTTGCGTGGCATAATTAGAGAGAAATTTCGTGAGGAACTGCAGAGGTGGCGGACTCCGGTAGTGGATACACTCACGGCAACTGTCGCTCAAGTCGTCCGTGACGAAATCCGCCAAGCATACTTGACAGCAGATCCTGACACCGTTCCTTGGACACCACCACAGGGGGAAACATGGTGGCACTCACCCATGCAGCCCCCATACGACCAGTCGTCTTCTGGCCTGCCATGGCCTTCGTCACGTGAGGAGTCACCACGGCATACACAGCTTTACGGAACAGACACCTGGCGCACTGTCGACAGGCGTCAACTCTGTTTAAACTGCAGAGGTGTGGACCACATATCCCGCTATTGCTGGCACCGCGCCGATCTATTTCGCCCTCTCAGGCCACGGTTTGACAGTCGACATGTGAACGACTACGTATTCCACTGTGGCGATGTCAGTTCTCAAAAACCTCTAGTGACTCGACCCCTCTTCAACGGCCACCGTAACAATGATGACGAGATAACTGTTTACCAGCCGGGCTTCCGACATCGACCACGCTCTCCTTCTCCTGCCCAGTCACCTTCGTTGCAGCGCAGCAGTTTGCCGACACCAGAGGATCGAGGTCACCCAGCCCACACCGGGGAAACTGAAGGCAGTGACCTTATGGGGTAAGGTTGCAGGCTGTCAAGACAAAGAAAAAAAGCCCCCATTACTCCTACCTCAGGACACTGTAAAGCCGACAAGATGTAATACCGACGAAACTGTGACCCCAGGCCTTACCATTCTTGTGGACAGACAGCAAGTCAGAGCTTTAGTCGACACCGGGGCCGACTTCTCTAATTTTAGTGATGACCTTGCCGTACGCCTCAAGAAAGTAAAGACGGCGTGGATGGGAACTCACCTAATGACGGCAGGCGGCCAATTACTTATGCCTTTCGAAATGTGCACAGCAAGGCTCGACAACAGTGGCTCTACTTTCGTGGCGACGTTCATTGTTCTCGCTTCATGCTGTAAGGACCTGATTATCGGAATTCTTGAGAGAACATGGCGCCGTCATCAACGTCCCTGACAGTGTCATTACGTTTCGCAAAAACAGCCTTGCCTTAGCCAATTGCTCAGAGACGAGACATAACCTTTTACGTCTGAGAGATGACGATGTGGTCGTCCCGCCACAATCGTGCACACTTGTTTTGGTGGCAGGGAATGAGCCATTTGACAGTGACGGCATTGCCGACTAAATAAGCTCGCTGATCTTTAGCCATGGTATTTCAGTTGCTCGTGGTCTTGTCACTGTCACTGCGGGACGCAAAACCTTGCTGCTCATTAACTTTTGTGCTGAGCGCCGACACCTCCCGAAGGGTACAGCCGTTGCTTACTTTGGCAATATTGCAGAAATCCAAGACATCTTATCGGCACTACACGAAGCAGCTGAAGAAGAATCAGTAGCTAATTTTGACGTTGGTACTACGTTGTTAAGGTACGAGCGAACGAGACTTCTTGAGCTTCTAGCTGAATTCCAAGACTGCTTTTTATCGACATCACGGTCGATCGAACGCTGCTAACAAAGCATCGAATAATTACCCACGACGCAGCAAGGCCTATACACCAGAATCCTTATCGTGTGGCTCCAAAGGAACGGGAAGTAATATAGCGACAAGTTGCTAAAATGCTTGAAGATGATGCGATTCAGCCATCACAGAGCGCGTGGGCATCGCCTGTAGCACTAGTTAAGAAAATGAACGGTACCCTGCGTGATTCAGCTTCCTGCGTACAGGAAGCTGAATCAATTGACTAAGAATGATATGTATCCGCTTCCAGGTATTGATGATTTCATCGATAGGCTTCGAAACGCTCCCTACTTTTCTTCAATTGACCTCTGAAGCGAATATTGGCAGATCGAGGTAGACCCAAGAGATCAGGGAAAAACCGCTTTTATGACGCCGGATGGTTTATATGAATATACAGCTCCGCCCTTCAGTCTTCGCTCAGCGCCCGCCACTTTTCAAAGGCTCATGGAAACTTTACTTTCAGGGTTAAAATGGAAGGCCTGTTTAGTTTATCTAGACGACTTCGTAGTGTTTTCCCCAACCTTTGACGAGCATCTCAACGTCTACAAGTCGTTTTACAAGTCATACGCTCCGCGGGCCTCGCATTGAAACCAGAGAAATGTCACTTTTGTTTTTAAGAACTGCTGCTTCTTGGTCATGTCGTCAGCTGCACCGGCGTTCGGCCTGATCCCGAAAAACTTGTGGCCGTGGAATAGTTCCCCGTACCGTCCGATAAGAAAGCTGTCAGGTGCTTTCTGGGCCTATGTGCCAACTATCGCCGGTTTATCGCCGACTTCGCACGGATCGCGTCGCTGTTAACTTGCCTCACTAGAGACAACGCCACCTTTGAGTGGAACGACGAACAGCAAGCTGCGTTTAATGACCTCCGCCAACGTCTTCAAACACTTCCACTGCTTGCCCACTTCGACGAGCAAGCGCCAACAATGCTTCACACTGACGCAAGCAACGTAAGCCTCGGAGCTGTGCTTGTGCAGTGGCAAGAAGACACGGAACAAGTGATCGCCTACGCAAGCAGGATGCTAACACGCGCTGAGGCCAATTACTAAACAACTGAAAAATAATGCCCCGCCATGGTCGGGGAACTTATGAAATTTCGCCCGCATTTATATGGCCGCCCTTTAAAAGTTGTTAGTGACCATCATTCACTCTGTTGGTTGACTAATTTAAGAGATCCAAACGGCCGATTAGCGCGGTGGAGTCTGAAGGTACAAGAGTTCAATATGACGGTCATACACAAGTCTGGGAAGCGACATATGGACGCCAACTGCCTGTTTCAAACACCAGTACAGTCAGCCTTTCTTTCTGAGGATGAAGTCATGACCTTCTTTGGTGTTCTCGACGCATCCACGATTGCCCAACAACAACGAGGCGACCCTGAATTGCTTGATTTGAATAATTACGTGGACGGACGTTCTTCGAGGGCACCCAGAGTCTTTTCAAGGGCATTATCGTCGTTTGGGTTACGCAATGGCGACCTCTACAACAGAAACTCTTTATCCATCGGAGCTCCCTATTTAATCGTTATTCCTGCACCCCTTCGTGTTGAAGTGCTTCAAACATGTCCCAACGAGCCGACGTCTGGCCATTTAGGCTTCACTCGCACATTGGCAAGAGTACAGCAGGGATATTACTGGGCACGTCTCACAACAGCCGTCAAGCACCACATTCACACTTGCCTCGATTGCCAGCGACGCAAGTCACCTTCTAGGAAACCCGCTGGTCAGCTGCAACCAGTACAGGTTCCACGTACACCGTTCGACCACATAGAAATGGATATTTTGGGACCCCTTAGTACTTCTACTCTGGGGAATCGCTGGGTTATAGTCGCCACAGAATACCTAACCAGATATGCCGAAACAAAGGCTATCCAAAGAGCGCCACAGCAGACGTGGCGACATTTTTCATAGAAAATATTGTGCTACGCCACGGTGCCCCGACTGTCGTGATAACAGACCACGGAACAGTATTTACGACCGTTCTTTTAGACCACGTCCTGATGCTAAGTGAAACGACTGACCGTAAGACCACTGCGTACCACCCGCAAACGAATGGACTAACAGAGCGCCTCAAGAAGACGATTGAAGACATGCTGTCGATGTACGTGGATGTTCAACATAAGAATTGGGACGAAATTTTACCCTATATCACGTTCGCATAAAATACGGCTAAACAAGAAACGACTCGCATGACTTCATTCAGCTTGGTTCACGCACGTGAGGTACGGACAATGCTGGATGCGATGTTGCCACATGAATGGGACGCCACCGACACAAGTGCTGACGTGTTCACTGAACGCGCAGAAGAAGCTAGGCAGCTCGCCCGTTCACGGATCCACCAGCCACAAGACTATGACGCAGGCCGCTACAATGCTCGCCATAGAACAGTAACGTATGAAATCGGTGACAGAGTGTGGGTTTGGACGCCCGTACGAAAACATGGACTGTCAGAGAAGCTGCTAAGGCAATATTTTGGGCCATACCGAGTATCGCGCCAGCTAAGTGACGTCACCTACTAGGTCGCCTCCGACAGTCCCCACTGCCCTAGGCGTCGCCAGCACCAGCCTGAACTTGTGCTAGTAGTGCATATGGAGCCGTATGTGAGCGACTGACTGCACGTTAAAAAAATACGGTGGGTCTGAATCAGCTTCGGGGTGATGCTCTTATAAGGAGGGGCAAGTGACACGTGTGTATATGAAAAAGAAGGACGATAGCAATATTTTGTATATTTCAGCAAGAGGGACAGGCGGTTTTCGAGACGACAACGAAGCAGGCGTTTCGCTGTACTGCTGATCCTGAACGCGCTCTTTTCGCTGCCGTAGGCTGCTGTCATCTTTTGTTTGCGTTGCACTGCGACAATATATATATATATATATATATATATATATAGTCAGCCTTCGTCACACTGACGAAGGCTGGCCCCCCAGCCGAAACGTAAGTGATTAATGCAAGTGTTTCCTCGTACGTCGTGCTTTCTCGCTTCTATTTTTACTACGGAGCTAGTGCGCTTCCTTCTTCGCTACGTCTATATATATATATATATATATATATATATATATATATATATATATATATATATATATATATATATATATGTATGTATATATATATATATATATATATATATATATATATATATATATATATATATATATATATATATATATATTGTAGGGTAACGTTTTTGCTGCAAGTCACTTCTTTTACTTGCCGAGCCTCTGCCCAGCAACACAGGTCAGACGGATGATGAGTATGTACATATGACAAGATGACGCGCATGCATAATGCTCGCACTTATTTCCCCCCCCCCACGCTTGAGCGGCCAGCCCGGACGCGTCTTAGACGGAAACGGAACCTCAACGAAGGGCTTCAGACGCGATACGTGGACAATCTCCGAAACACGACAGCGACAATCCGAAGAAAGGTCGCTGGGAGTGACACGGTAGTTCACTGGTGACGTTTGTTCGTTTATTGTATAGGGTCCAATAAAGCGTGACTGAAATTTATCGCACAATTCTGGAGTACGAATGGGCGTCCAAAGCAACACTTCATCCCCCGGACTGAAGGAGACGTCGCGATGAGAACTGTCGTAGCGTTGCTTGCGATCTTGCTGATTGGCTTCTGTGTTAAGGCGAGCCCGTTGCAAACATTCTTCGAGCCTTGTGATGAACTGCTCTGATACAGTTGCCGAGGAGTCAGTTGGAACATTTAGAAAAGAGACGTCGATGGTGAATGTCGGTGTACGGCCGTACACGAGGTAGAAAGGCGAGTAGCCAGTAGTTCTTTGAACAGCGGTGTTATGCGCAAACGTCACAAAAGGCAAAGTCGTATCGCAGTTGTCGTGGTTTGGGGCGATGTACAGCGATAGCATGTCTGTTATTGTCCGATGAAATCTCTCTGTCAGCCCATTACTTTGGGGGTGGTAGGCTGACGTCGTCTTATGTACTGTACCACAAGTTGTGAGCAGGGTTTAGATTACGGTGGACAGGAACGACTTGCCGCGATCACTCAGGACGACGCGAGGTGCACCGCGACGCCATACAATGGCGTTGAGAAAGAAGTATGTGACGTCTGAAGGAGAACTTGTGGGTAGTGCAGCAGTCTCTGCGTACCGTGTCAGGTGATCGACAGCAGTCACAATCCGACGATTACCTGCTGGCGTAATCGGGCGAGGTCCTAGTAGGTCTATGCCAACGATGGTGAAAGGTGTCTCGGGACACGGGCTGGGTTGCAGAAGGCCAGCAGGAGAAGAAGTTGATCGCTTCCGCCGTTGACAAAGATGGCAAGATGCAATGTACTTGGCCACAAAAGTAGAGATGCCAAGCAAGAAGAAACGTTTCCTGACGCGGCTTTGTGTTTTGTGAAATCCCAAGTGGCCTGCAAATGGGTCATCGTGAAGGCTTCGAGGACCTGGTGACGTAGAGAACGCAGAAGTAGTGGAACCCAGTGGTGTCCATCAGCAGTATAAACGTAACGATGGAGCACATTGTTATCGAGCTTAAATTTCCGTAGTTGTCGGCGCAATGTAGCATTAGGAGTAGGTGATATACCATTTACGCGTTGAATAATGCTATTGCAATATAGATCATCACGCTGGCGTGTGGCGAACTCGCTGTAGCGATTTGAAGCTGGTGTTTTGATAACCGAAAGTTGTGATAACGTGAGAGGTGACGCAGTGTTTTGCCCACCAGATGAGCAATCACCTGACGTACTCGATGGTGACAGTGGAAGGGGGCAGTGAGAGAGAGCATCGTAATCTTGGTGTCTTTTGCCAGACCTATAGATGACGTCAAAATCGTACTCTTGTAGGCGGAGAACCCAGCAACCGAGGCAACCAGACAAGTTTTTCAGTGACGATAGCCAGCATAAGGCATGATGGTTTGTAATAACTTTGAAGATGCGTCCGTAAAGAAATGGTCGAAATTTTTGCATGGCCCGAACGACAGCAAGGCACTCCTGCTCAGTTACGGAGTAGTTTTGTTCAGCAGCCGTAAGAGCACGACTAGCATACGCAATAACTCTTTCCCATAAAGTGGCGTCCCGCTGTAGAAGCACTGCACCAATGCTTTGGCCACTCGCGTCGATGCGGAGACATGTAGGTGCATTCTCGTCGAAATTACACAGAAAAGGGTCGGATGTTAAAGCATGCTTGAGGGTTTGAAAGGCACGCTCGCAGTCGTCGTTCCAAGCGAAAGTTGATCCGGATGTCAGCAGCCTATGCAATGGTGACGCGATGGCAGCAAAATGGCTAATGAAGCGGCGGAAGTAGGACGCCTGGCCCAGGAAACTTCGTAGGTGTTTCTGATTTTCTGGCCGAGAGAAGCGTATCACGGCAGCAAGCTTGTCAGGATCCGGGCGAACGCCGTCTTTGCTGACAAGATGACCCAAAACCTTCATGTTCTTATTGGCAAAGTGGCATTTCTTTGTGTTTAGCTGAAGTTCAGTACTAGAAATACACGTCAAAACTTCGTCTAAACGATCAAGATGCCGACGAAAAGAAGAGGAGAAAATGACGATGTCATCTAGATAACAGAGACGTTCTTCATTTTAGCCCGCGTAGAACTGTGTCAATCATGCGTTCAAACGTGGCCGGAGCATTACATAAACTGAATGGCATCATGTTGAATTCATACAGCCCGTCTGATGTTGCAGAGGCAGTTTTTTTTGTCCACTTCGTGCATAGTTATTTGCCAATAACCAGACTGTAAATCGAGGCTGGAGAAAAATTCAGCGCCTTGCAGAGAGTCAAGTGCGTCGTCAACTCGTGAAATCGGGTACACGTCTTTGCGCGTGATCTTATTAAGTGCTTGATAATTGACGCAGAATCGCACCGAACCATCCTTCTTTCAGACTAGCACTACAGGTGATGACCACTGGCTGGACGAAGGCCGGATAACATCTCGTTTGAGCATGTCAGCAACGTTGTTGTCGATTATTTTCCGCTCTCTTTCAACGGCGTACAATTGTGTTGCCTTCTGTTTCAATTCGATGTACGGCGAAGGAAGTGCGACCCAAAAGCTCGGAATTGACATCAATTGACGCACTGTGTTTTTGAAGGATACCCAAAATTCTTGCTTTTGCGCTGGCGGGAGATTGGGATTTATTGTGGCTGTTAAAGCAGCTGTTGCAGCATTGTGAACATTACTTGTAGAGAAAGATGGCGCGTCTGCGTGACGGGGCACCAAAGAAAGTGGTTTGGTATCTGTGAAGCAAACCACACTGGTGCCCTGGGGCAGTGCAACAGGCAAAGAAGTAGGGTTAACTGCCATAACTAATGCTCTGCCATCATGAAAACGCACCAGGCTAGGAGCGATGGTAAGCCCACCAGGGATGTAGCGTCCACACGGTGCCAGGAACACATCACCAGTAGTGATATTATCTGATGTCAGGGTCAGAAGATGCACATTACATGGAGGAATAAAACAGTCATCAGCGGTGACAAAGCGCTGGCTATGAGCATCTTTATCGGACGAAAGCGCAGTATGTGACATGCGAATGACCCTCTGACGGCAAGATATCACGGCTGAAGCTGAGGAGAGAAAGTCGCAACCTAAAATGAGCGCATTAGTACACAATGACAGAATGAGGAACTGTATATGGTGAAGGATGCCCTCAATAAAAACTCGTGTTGTGCAAACACCAAAAGGCAGAACGAAAATCGAATTAGCACAGTGAATGGGAGGGCCGTCATACGGTGTCTTCACTTTGCGCAAACGGGAACACAAGTCCACACTAATAACTGAGAGCGATGCACCTGGGTCCACCAAGGCTTCAGTCCATATACCCTAAACACACACTGAAAGTACACTTGAAGGGCGTTCCGAAGGAGTTCGATGCAGTCCGCCAAATGCAGCTTTCCCTCCTGAAGCTGCACTGTTTAGTTTTCCGGGCGATGATAAGATGCCATGGTAGCCGGACGAAGTGGTGGCGAGGAACGGCGCTTAGGCGACGGGGAACGACGGTGCGAGGAGCGGAAGGAACTGGCTGCATTGAATTGCTGTGGAGATGGTGAGCGGCGTTGGTACAGTTGGTATGGGTGGCGATGTTGTGGAGCAGGGGCAAACTCATCCCTCTTGAAGTCACCATAGCCCCGCCTTTCGTCTTGTTGACGTCGACGACAGAACCGTAAGATGTGGCCACGTATTCCGCAATAATAGCAAATTGGTCTAGATAGACGCCAGGCTTGAAGAGAAGTAGGCGTTGCTCTTGGGGTGAGGACATTTAGTGAAGGCTACATATATGACCCATACTGCCTTGATAGTTGAGGAGGTGACGCTGCAACCACCTGAGCGTACGTCGGTTTCGGAGTGGTATGCGAGCTCGGGACTTGCTCACACGTCATGGACGCTAGTTCCTCCCTCACAATGTTGCGGACGCTGCTTGCAGAAGGCGTCATGCGGTGCTCACAAGACGACGAGGTGGCCTGGAGTTGCAGCTCCTCGCGGATCATGGACCGTATCAGCGCACGGAGCTCACCGTCATGCGTTGGCCTGAGATCTCCTGTGTCAGGTTGTACACGTATAAGTTGAAGGTCGTCGAGTCGCTGACACGTACTGATGATATCCGCGACCGTGGTGGGGTTCTTTGCCGCCAAAACGTTAAGTGTGACGGCGCCTATGCCCTCGACCAGGTGGCAAACGCGGTCATGTTCCGCCATTGAGCTGTCGACGCAACGGCATAGGGTGAGGACATCTTCAATGTACGAGGTATAAGACTCGCCGGAGTGCTGAACACGTTCGGCAAGCTTCCGTTTGGCTAAGTCTGCACGGACAGAAGGGTTGGCAAATATCTGTCGGAGCTGCTGCTTAAAGGTAGGCGAGTCCGGGAAATCCAGTTGATGGTTGAGAAACCATGTCTTAGCGACCCCCGTCAGATAGAACGGTACGCGAGACATCTTCACAAAATCATGCCAATAGTTAAGCGCACTCACACGGTCATACTCATCCAACCAGTCTTCAACGTCTTCACCACGAAGACCAGCGAACGTCGAGGGATCTTTTTGAGAGGCTGTGACAGTCCATGAAGGCATGCCCAGGGGTGTAGGCGGTGTGGATGGAGCCGTGTTGTTGTTGTGCTCATCTTGCGACTTAACCGTGGGCTGACTGCGCAACCGGCGACCCGACCGGAGCTCCAAGGATGGTTGGCAGTCGAAGATAACAAAAAAGCGCTGCAGGGAGAGGACCAGGAGCCGGAAAGCACTCTCCACCACTTGCAAAGCAACGTTTTTGCCGCAAGACACTTTTTTGCTTGCCGAGCCTCTGCCCCACAACACAGGTCAGACTGATGATGATGAGTATGTACATATGACAAGATGACGCACATGACTAATGCTCCCATTATATATATGTATATATATATATATATATATATATATAACGGATGAGACAAGGCGTCAGTCAGAACACCAGTTTATTCTGACTCTTCGTCTTCCTCATTTTCCTTTCCCACATTCACCTCGAAAGCGTCCCACGTTCCGCCCCCCCCCCCCCCAAAAAAAGAACGTCAACTTATTGTGACAATTGTAGCGACGCAGTTTGTCGACGTGCACAATGTCAGTAGTTCTGCTTAACGGAGCTATGCGTCGGTCAATCGCATGGTTCACTTGAGAGACTCTGCGAATAATTGTGTAAGGTCCTTCCTTGACCGAACTGAGCTTTCCTTTGCGCGGTTGCGAAGGTGTTTCGTAGAGGACTAATTCACCAGGTTGGCGATCTTGAGGTAGAAATTTCTTGTCGTAGATTCTCTTGTTCGCATGCTAGGCAAGCGTGTTCTTGATTGCACATTTTCTTGCTTCTTGCACACTCTCCATTGGTGCGTCTAAAACTGTGCCGTATGAAGGGATTCTATACGTGAAATACGAGGTGGATATCATGTTACTTCACTTTAGCCGGGTCACAATAGCCTGATTCGTACGTTCGTTCATGCCATTACATTGAGGGTGTTGGGAGGATGTGAAGAATTGGGGGACACTATTGCGTTTTATAAACTGTTCGAGTTTTCCAGCTGTGAAAGCTGGTTCACGATCAGATAGGATCTTCTTGGGTTTTCCTGCAGCAAAGTTGACAGTGATCATCTTTGCTAAAATATACAAATATGGTGACAGTGGATTACAGTGATCTATCTATCTATCTATCTATCTATCTATCTATCTATCTATCTATCTATCTATCTATCTATCTATATATCTAGCTGTCTATCTATCTATCTATCTATCTATCTATCTATCTATCTATCTATCTATCTAGACGCCTACGACTTTATTGGCATGTATGTCATGCATGTCGTGATTAAGATTTCGTGGTCCTGAAGCACTTGCGGTGGGTTTATTCAGATGGCATGTTACAAAACTGGTATGTATGGCATAATTGAATGGCGAACACAAGCGACAGAGCCTAACATGAAAATCAGGAAATGCACGTTATGTAACAACATACCCCACCGCGGTGGTCTAGTGGCTAAGGTACTCGGCTGCTGACCCGCAGGGCGCGGGTTCAAATCCCGGCTGCGGTGGCTGCATTTCCGATGGAGGCGGAAATGTTGTAGGCCCGTGTGCTCAGATTTGGGTGCACGTTAAAGAACCCCAGGTGGTCGAAATTTCCGGAGCCCTCCGCTACGGCGTCTCTCATAATCATATAGTGGTTTTGGGACGTTAAACCCCACATATCAATCAATCATATGTAACAACATGACTACATGTCACTCTCATGATGCACTTGCAGCCATTTCGCTAGCGTCACATATATCAAACTTGGTAATAGAGTACGTGAATGGATACGAAGGTATGTGACTGGTGGAAACATGATAATCATGAGGTGCTTCTCATGTAACAACATCACTATATGCCACGCTCTTGATGCGCTGGTGGTCGTTTCGCCAGCTTCAGTTACATCAAATTGGGTATTACGGGACTTGAATGGATGACGAAGGTATGATACTGGTGCAAACATCATAAACGTGTGATGCGTGTTATGTAAATACATGACTACAAGCTACGCTCATGATGCGCTCGCGGCCGTTTCGCTAACTTCACATGTACAAAACTCGGTAATACGTGCCACAGACGAACGACATAGGTGAATGACGCATTCAAACGTGATAATCACGACATGCGTGTCATTTAACAATATGACTACATGCCACACTCATCATGTGCTCGCGGCCGTTTCGCAAGCTTCTCATATACCAAGTTTGGTATTATGTGGCGTCAATGGATGATGAGTGTATGTGACAGGTGCAAACATGCTAATCATGAGATGCGTGTCATGTGAGAACATGATTACATGCCACAGTCAAGGCGCCAATGCCTTTCGACGTGACGCCGTGCGCGTGCTCGCCGGCGTTCATTTCGTTGCATCACGCTGGCGTTCCCATGCTAGGCGTCGGTCCTAGGTTATACTCGAAGGTGCGCGCAGTGCTGCGTTGCTTTGACGCATACGCGTTTCAACACGTCCGGCGTTCATCCATCGCGAAAAGAGGGAGACGCAGTGTTGCCTGGGCAACGCATCGGCGCGAAATGCAGCATGTCGCATTTCACGCCGGTTGCCGTCGGGCCACGCCGACGGACGCTGGTCGCGCCTGGCATCTGACTATAGAGTGCTCGCGTTTTGCTAACGTAGTAGCGTCGCTGTGCCCAGCGTGAGCGCTGGTCAACGCTACATTGGAATATATTGGGCCCTTCATGATGCGCTCGCGGCTGTTTTGCTAGCTTCACCAATACTAAATTTTGTAAAAATTTGTAAAAATTTTGTAAAAATGGTTGCAAAATATATGACAGGTGCAAACATGATAATCCTGACCGCGTCATATATATACAAGACAACATAACACACTCATCGCGTGCTCGCGGCCGTTTCGCTAGCTCCACAAATACCAAATTTTGTGTTACGTGACGTCAATCAGTGCAAAATATACGACTGGTGCAAACATGATAATCCTGACCGCGTTATGTAAGAACATGACAACATACCACGCTCATCGCGTGCTCGCGTCCGTTTTGCCAGCTCCACAAATACCAAATTTTGTGTTACGTGACGTCATTGATTGCAAAATATATGACTGGTGCAAACATGATAATCCCGACCGCGTCATGTAAGAACATGACAACATTGCTAGCTCCACAAATACCAAATTTTGTGTTACGTGACGTCAATTATTGCAATATATATGACTGGTTCAAAAATGAGAATCCTGGCCGCGTCATGTAAGAACATGACAACATACCACGCTCATCGGGTGCTCGCGGCCGTTTCGCTAGCTCCACAAATACCAAATTTGTATTACGTGACGTCAATGACTGCAAAATATATGACTGGTGCAAACATGATAATCCTGACCGCGTCATGTAAGAACATAACAACATACCACGCTCATCGCGTGCTCGCGGCCCTTTTGCTAGCTCCCCATATATTGAATTCGGTATCACATAACGTGAATAGATGATGAAGGTAAGCGACACATTCAAACATGATAATCATGACAGGGAAGTTGTGAACGGAATAATTTACCTCCACTTCGCAACGTTGTGCTGGTTTTAAAAAGACCTTTATCATTCGTGCTTCACATATCAATGATTCTAAAAGTATGTGGGTTCTGCCAATATTTTTTAACATGGTATTTAGCCTTGTGCATATTCAAATAGCACACACTATCCCTCAGAGTTGCTTTATTGCAGTTATATAGTGACAATAAACGCACAGCATTACTTAGAAGCTCGACGGCTGAAGCCTCATAGTCAAGGGACAATTCTTGATCATGTGGTACACATGAAAAGTGGTCTCGGATCTACCTTGCGAATAGACTCTAATGTTTATGAACACCAATTGCGGACGTAGTGTTGGATTTTAAATGACATAAAAAGAACGTATGTATTGCTGCAATGCGGCCGGGTTAAGACAAATCGTACTTAGGTGTCATCCGTTCATGTTTCTTTACGTAGCAGTGTTAAGGGCTACAATCCTCGAGAGCAGCAGCGCTTTATATCAGCTTACCACCTATGTTGTTGCTAAAATTCATGTTGCTGCTAGCATCTTCATGCAACTGTTAATATCTTGAGGTATAGAGCATAGGCAGCTGTTTAACGTATATCCGTGCGTGCATTTATACGTATCTTTGGCACAACACGGTTTCTCCTAAACAAAATATTACAACACACCTTGCAAGCACTTTCTTTGCATAATATTGATACCAAATGTACGGGGGATCTGCAGAAGTTACAATATGATGCAAACCAACTAACAGCTCGAGCGTAAGCATACTTTAAGAAGGGGCGTGGAACCTGCTTGATGTGGTGATTTTCCGCTCTGTAAGCCATGCCGAAAAACATGGGGGGAGGGAGGAGGCACTGATCTGGTGTGCCATTTACCGGCGTCGCCAATTCTCATCTTTAGGTGAAGTCACTGACAAGTAAAAAAATTAATCACGAAGCCACAATGTTAGGACAAATTACGAACATGAAAGCTCCAACTTTTCTTAAAGATATTTGAATAATACAAGGTTTATATCCACACCGAATGCTACAGACAATACACGTGTTGAATAGTTCTATAATCTGAATTACGTTGTTATGAGATACATATTGGAAAGTTCACTAGCTAAAAAGAAATACGCAGCGCCTTGCTTGTCCCAAATATTGATGCGATGCAGCTTGTGAGTTCACACTGATATGATGGGTACTAATATAGTTATTCTTTGTCAGATGTGAGCGATCATGAGATGTCTTGTACTCGCTGTTGCACGTTCACACGAGAAAACTCCGCAGATACCGTCATCGAAACCATATATTACAGCTCGGCTGGAATAGCGACGGCGGATATACCTAACGAAAGGCCAAACTTATCGCTGCCCACGTGGTACTGATAGAGCTTTACACGAATACTGGCAGTAAATAGCTATTACAATCAGAAAAGAGTTTACCCGGACACATGTACCCTTTTTTTTCTTTCTGTCTTTCTTTCTTTCCTTCTTTCTTTCATTCTTCCTTTTTTTAACAGAGCATCTAGCGTAAATACACTGACGTTACATGCGCCTTGTTGAGATTTCATACACAAAACAAAAAAGGAGGCAAGCACGCACCATGCATATATTTGCTAGCGACTGCCGGGAGAGGCTCGGTAAAAGATCAGGCGTGTGGCTGCATTATTGATCGCGGATTTCCACAAGCCACGCGTGGGTAATAAACCGGGTCTTTATCTGACACAGATTTGTCGCAGTAAAGGCACAACAAAACAGTGCTGGAGTTACAATCGCATTAGCTAATTAATTACACTTGGATCAGCGCGGTAAGCCGCAAAAATTAAAAGTGAGGGTATTGCATCTTTTACAGTAATTATCAATTATGGGGCACTCAAAGAGAAAAGAAAAAAATGAAGTGGGTAGTGTGGCAGATGAATTGAAGAATTATGTAGAATCCTACCTTCAATGATGAAAGAGAAAAAATGGCGGAGAAAGTTGCACTATCACTACGGTGATGTGTCATGCAATTGAGGAGCGAGTTGTCTAATCTGAGGAGTTGTGCATATTCCTGGTATTAATGAACTCAAAATGTGTGATTCCAGTTTCTAAAAAACAGAAAGCAACTGAAATTTCTTCACATTGGTGGCATAACTGTACTGATGAACCAGCACTGCCATTGCAGATTTCTGTTAAGAATTGCTGTCACCCACCATCGCCATTTCTAGAACAAACTTCTTTTTCAATAATGTGTCGTGGTGTACCACCAGTGACTCTTCAGTTCATAAACCTGATGATAAATTTCTTCTCTCGTAATATATTACTACTGGAATACCAAAACCACATTGAACTGTCTACGTAGGTCATAGAATTCGAGGTTTTATTCACTCTAACCTTGGTAAGAGTTTTCGTGGAAACAGTATAAAAGGGGATAATACGGGGGTGGGCGTGGGGATACCTATAGACAGCCCACGCATTCACCGGCACCTAAAATAATGATATCTGTAATTTCACATAGACACGGCATTTTGTCCTGCATTGCTTTTGCATTCTGCGTAGCATTGCTTTTCTAATTTCAGTTATATTGGCACTTGTGTGCAATATAGGGTGTTAAAAAAGAAAATAAACGCGTGCAGTTAGGCACTGCCAGAGAAGAAGTTTGAACGATAAACGGTGGTCGGTCTGATTTCTTCGGCGATCGATAGTGTTTCTGAAAACCCTCGTGTGGAGGACACGTCTTCTTCTTTGCACAACTTGAGAGGACATTTTACTTGACCGCGTCCTGATTCGCGCGGTGAGGACTGCAACAAATCGTTCGTGATCGGCGCGTACTCTGACCTCTGTGACTTGAGACCGAATCGAATGGATCGCCTCAAGACCAAGCACTCTGCTTAACAAGCCCGGAATGAATACCAAGCTGCTACAGGAAGCTTGGCTACTGCTGACAGATCTTAGCGTGGACGAGCCCAAGCTCACTGGTGTCTATGATTGTTTGTGAGCTAGCAACAACAAGCCCTCGAAGATCAATGATGCGCTCGAAGAGCACCTAGTTTCGATAAGAGCGAAGCGAAATATGTCATGGCGGTGGAGCATAGCCAGAGTCCTTGAATACTTTTACTGGTCATGATGCTTCGGCGGAAGCTTTATATAGGAACAGAAGCAACCGCTAGGGCCACCCTCATCCACGGCGAGACATCGTAGCGGCCACGGCGCTGTAAATGTACGGCACCTGACGGAGCTGTGAAACGGTAATAAATGTAGGCGTGAAGGTTCAATACGTCTTCAGAGTGATCTTAGCTTCAATAAAATTAAGAAAAGCTCCAATACAGTGAAATCCAGCCTTGAATGAGGCTTTGAGGCTAGAAATTTGAGGTCATGCTGATTATACTGTAAGATTTAAGCTGACACTATGGAAGCTTGTTTTTTTTGTGACCCATTCAAAGCAAATTTGTGTAAAATCCAGAGTTCAACAATTCTGGTGTTTCTTAACGCCTCGTAGAACTGCAGTGATTGCCACATTTGACTGTGCCTACCCAACCTTTTAGGCTATAGGAACATTCGGTGTTTCTATAGCCTGAAAGCTAATGAAGTTTTCTTGCATTGACTAAACCAACATCCAGTTTGAGTGAATCAGTGCATAAATTAAGAAAGTGACAAGGATCAAGCAATACTTCATATGATATTTGCCTAGTTTTCGTGTTTTGTTTTGCGTTGATTTATTAATACTGTGCCATTGCGCGTTCTAACTTCGGTTGACCATGCCATGTAGTTTCCCAGTACTTTACTGTGCAGTGCTGCTTACTCAGGTTGTGTTTTCCTGGACCTTCTTTATTGTTTTCACTGATAACGCGAAATCCTTACATGCCTCCTCAAACGTGAAAATTGACTGACCGCGTCCCGCACTGGTGGCGTTAACATATGACGCAAAAAGTTTTATTCTCGTGCTCATGATGCATTGATATCGAAAATTGACATTTCGCGCTTTTACAGCTAGCAGAAGTTTAGTACAGCATTTTGGTGCAACCTCTCAAGTGACGTCACCTTAGCAAACTTCTATTGGTTGCGCTGAAATGTCTGTTCTATGCAAGGGTTGTGTGCTTTGAATTTTTCAAGCTCTGAGGAGCTGTATAAAGTTGCGCCTGTTTGGAATATCACCTTTACACTGTTGGTCATCTCAATGCCCGTATAAACGAAAATGTTGAGCGTGTCACTGATCGGGCTTTTGTATTACGTACTGGCATTGAACGAGGAAGAGGCGGTTCTTGCAGTTATGTCAAAATAGCTCATGCAGAGGGTCGGTGCAGCCACAGTATCTTGCTCAGCTGATGTTTCCCGTCGATTCTTGGTAGGTTGGTGAGCTCTGCATAATTTTGCACAATACAAATACGCCATGAGCCCGTGGAAAACCCTCGGCACAGCGTCAGCAAAAGTATCGGAATGTCGCAGTGACTTCACAACATCTACTTGCGAATGATTTCATTTTCACAGAAGTACTTTTTCCACACGAGCACATTCCCAATGTTTAGGCACAACACACTAGGCAGAACAGTACTCACATGATGAACACTGCCAGATTACGAGTCACTATAATATGCATTCACCCCATAGCGGCACTAGCAGCCAGCTTTCGTCCGGTCTGCCCAATGCTCCGCGCGGTGATGCAGCGCTGCCCCACCACCTAAACTCGCAGTGCACAAAGCTCTCTCATAAAGTTAAGGCGGAGCCTCACGACCAATAACAGTATTGATGGACTCTGGTATAACAACCAAATCGCCCTAGGAAGCAACATCAAGAGTTCCTGACGCGCTGACTAGAATTGGATCCAGACTCCCAAAACTTTGGCTTACAAATACTTACCGGTGATTATCACGAGTGGTCAAATTTCTGGGAGAAGTTCGAGCAGCATTATCGATGACAATTAAGTTTTTATATCTACGGAATTACCTTGCAGGTGAAGCGGCAGTAGCAATCCCTTCACTTTCGAATTATGTTACGCTGACACCATAATGCTACTTAAATAATGGTGCAGCGATCTGAAATAAAGAAACAGCACCATCTATCTGCACTCTACAAACTCATTCTCGTTAAGTCGAGAAAACTGTTTTTCGCGCGGCCTACTGGACAATGTTGCGCAAAAATGATATTGATTTGGTATTACGTCCTCCTTGCGACTGTTCGCAGATGACTGCGTGGTGTACCGAAGTATATCTTACGACGAAGATGCGACAGCATTACAGGGATAATATATAATTTGTGTAAACAGTGAAACATGTGTTTAAATGTGAAAAAGTGCATCCATATGTGCTTTACTAGAAAGAAAAAAAACCACTTATATATAACTACTTTATAAATAAGGAGGTTCTTACCACAGTTAATGTCTTTAGGTACCTAGGTGTCGTGATCTCCGCTGACTACTCATTGAATGCGCACATCAGTGAGACAGTTGGTAAGGCTGGACGGGCGCTGAACTTTGTTCAATGAAACTTAAGATGCCGCGAAGTTGAATTAAAACAGAATGCATTTACTACATGTGTTAGACCTATATTAGAGTACGCCTGCCAACTATGGCATTCATTGGAAGCCAGTCTCAATTCTCTAATAGAAAATATCTAAAATACAGCAGCCAGGTACGTACTGGGCAGGTACCGTAGAATGGACAGTGTCACAATGATGAAAGAAAATTGAAGTGGGAATTGTTGTCTTCACGAATATGGTAGTTAAGGCTAAAACTTTTTTTTTCAGATATATAACAACGTAGGCATAAACAAAGATAATTATTTAAATACACCATTTTATGTTTCTATGCGTAATTAACACAAACAGAAAATCTGTGAATACCGGCCCAGGACGTGCATATACTTAGAAATTTTGGCGCAACCTCGACTCACGCAAACACTCACACAAGCACACACACTTACACCAGAGCAACACACACGACACGCAGCGCTCTGTGTTGCTCTGGTGTAAGTGTGTGTGCTTGTGTGAGTGTTTGCGTGAGTCGAGGTTGCGCCAAAATTTCTAAGTATATGATGTATAACCAACTAGCCCAACAACAAGTTTTGTTAAGGACGTGCATGTTTGCGAATTTTTTTTTTTCGAAGTGTGTAGTGAAATGGAACAAGCTTTCTGAAGAACAAGTATGTTGTGTATATGAAGACCTATTTGTATCTCTGCTGTAAACGCCTCTGCTGTAACGCCCAAGGCCGATGTGGGACAACTCTTGAATAAATAAAGAAAAAGAAGCGGAATGTTGGTCGGGTGGAGACATTTTATGAAGATGTGTGCATTTATGAGTATTTGAATGCAATTTTAAGAGATAGAGGCATGAAGCTTAAAAAGTGGGAGAACAATGATCGTCATATGTAGAGCATTTTTAACAACCACAAGGAGCAAATAGAAGCAGCATTGAGAGAAGCAGCTGTGATCTTGGGAATTCAATAGGATAGCGAAAATTTCTACTTCAAGGTTTCTTCAAAACGTGTGGCCCACTATTTTGTCGCTGGCCAGCCTGACACAAAACGTGCTCTACTAGAGTCTACTTCTCACAGTTATTACCCGCTTCGCATTATATTGCTCCTCATCATCACAGCGAAGCTTCTGTTTCGACACCTTTGGGTAAGAAGTCGTTCTTGATTTGACGAATTTCCTGAGGAGATCAAGAGGGCTTGGGCAGCCCGTGTGCAGACGTGATCCAGCTTAGCCACATAAAGGTACCAGGCCGCATGACAAACAGGCTGCCTGGAGCAGTGGAAAAGTCTCAATTGCATATATTCGTTGGCGAAAGCCTTAACGCTTTTGGAGCATGCGCCTCATAGAGAGCATCTGAAAAATGCGGAAATCGAGCTACCTCACTGATTGTAGCGAAGCAAAGAGTGGCAGCTAATTAACAGTATGAACGCTCAAGTATGTAGCCGTGGTAGGGGGAGCCAGATATGACATATTTATTCCTCATAAGATTCTAAGCATTTGCACTGCGTCATGTGAACTGAATCAATGATTCCACAGAGCTGGATGCACGGTTACCATAGGAAGTTGAGTCAAATAGTAAAGCGCAGGGTGACAGAAACAGCAAGAGTTACTGAACGAGTTGCTGCTTGCTGGGCAAAGACAATCCTTCAGATGTACTGAATGGAGGCACACCTATAAAGATTCTACGGGCATGCCGTTGTTGGTGGCGTGGACCTGAATGGTTTGTCCAGCCGACATCAAACTGGTCTACAGAACCGAATCAGCATACGCTGATTAACGAAGAGGGAAAGATTGACACATAACATGTATTTCTTCAAGCATCATCCAGGAACATACACCCGGTGATCGATTTAGGTAAGCATCAAAATCTGGAGAAGATCTTGTGGGTCCCCACCCAGGTCTTTTTTTATAGATTGAGACCATGAAATTTAAAAGCCACTGAGTGAAACACCTTTGACACTTGACCTAGGCAAGCCTGAAGCGCTCTGTGTACGACGTGTTATACTGAAAGTATTCGCGAAGGACACCGAACAGCTTCAGCTTCGACGCACTCGCACGAAATACTTTATGCTGATCGATGTTCTCCCTTTCTAGGACCAAAATAGACAACTTCAACTTGGCGGAAGACCTCATAAAATGAACCCTAAATATGACAAAAAGTATCCAGTCATATTACTACCGATGCACACTTTAACGGCTTTCGTGGCTTACTGAAGAGCGCTATGAGGAAAGTAACAAAGCGTTGTTGGATCATCCGCACTCGAGGAAAAGCTAAACAAATTTTAACTACTTGTTTTTCTGCCAAATATGCATCGTCAAACCTGGAAACCTGGAATGTGCGCTTATGTCTGAATACCGGCTTCTTTCGTCACGGCCATTTCATGTGCCGGGATAGCTCTTAGCTGGTCTCCTGTATATAAAGCAACAGGAGCTAGATGAACCTGAATCACAAGCTTACATCCTGCTGTTCACGTTTGTGACGACGAGAGCAGTACACCTCAAACTGACGAGGACGATCTCGACCAACGCTTTCTTGCTAGCGTTTCCTCTGTTTCTGGCTCACACAGAAGTATGCGCAACCCTGCAATACAATGATGTTGTTGCCTTCAAGAGAGCTTCACGGCACTTTAGGAACAGCTAGAACGCCATGAACAACTCTACATTCACGTCTTTTCTGCTGACCCGTCAAAGAGAGTGAAAGTTTATGAAGCCAGGCGCACCGGGGTTGGTGGGAAATGGTTTTCGGAACAGTCAAATCACGGGAAAGAGCCACCTCACGAGCGAGCAAACTGAGACATTGCTACTGGTGGTAGAAGCACTTATTTCAGGACCACTGACCTAAATGTGTACGGTGCAAAAGAGCCCTTTCTGGTATCACCATTGCAATTTTTGTTGGGCGTACAACAAAAATTTCGGAGCAGAGCACCACTCACTATGATGCATTAAGTGTTCAGTGTAATCAAAGAAACATCAACAAGAAGTAGAGATACCTGCAGAAGATGACAGGTCATCTTTGTCTGCAATGGAAGAACGAGTATCGGTTAGAACTGTGGACAGTTCACCTATACCCACCAAGGTCCAGCAGCTGTCACCGAGTATATGATGTAATCGTCAAAAAGCCTGGCACTTCTAAAGGTGCTTGGCTCCTTGGTTGAATAACAGACGGTTATACTGGGCAAGATCGCATAAACCGAGCTTGACGAGGGAAAGCTCTAGACGGAACGTTTCTTGAAGAGAATCCTTGCAGAAACTCTACAAGCTAGAATTGAGCGATGCTACTGGTAGGGGGGGGGGAGGGTGTGTTGACAAAAAAAGAATAAACGCGTGTAGGCAAGCGCTTCCAGAGAAGAAAAAAAGAAGAAAAAAGAAGAAGAAGTTGCAACAATGACTGTGATTCAGTGGGATTTTTTCACTGATCCATATTTTATTTCCAAAGAGCTCCTAAATATCACATTACATATATGCTCGGAAGAATACATCAAAGTATGCTTTTAAATTTCGGTTTCTTAGTCTACCATATTCTACTTATCCATGAAAGGCATTCAGTAGAGGATATCTCACCAAGTCATAGACATGGGCAGTCAGAGCATACTAAATATGCAAAGAGAACCTTCAAAATATATCGTGTGTTCATTAACAAATTTCGGGGTGCTCCGCATAGGAGCGTGCAAAATATTACCATAATGTAATTCTTGGCACCTAATATGAAGCGTGATTTATGTGCACTTATAAAAAATACACGCATATACAGGAAGTAAATTATGACAAGTGGGTGAAGCTTGGTCGAAAGGTACGTAATAACTGCCAATAAGTTATGACAATCATGCCTCACAGTTGAGTACGGGTATATTGTTTTGTGCATAAAATATTATAGCCTAGCTTTATCCCATATATTGCAAATTGACGAACAAGAAGTTTTATGAATACTGGATGACAAAGCTTAGCCCTAGGATCCACAGTCTACATTGAAATCGCCGACAAATGAAAAGGTTTGTTGTTGTATGCGCTGTATATTGCATCGTCACAATTATGATCGATGTTCGTGAATGATAAACAATGGTTTTTACTCGCATATATACAGTTTGCTATGAAAATGGTATTGATACGACTATCACAATGTGAGCGTCGACAACGAAGCTAGGTTCTAATGTCCATAATGCGTACGTTGTAGTCGCTGTCTAACATAATTGGTTCGTGCTTCGGGGTGTTCTATAGCCTTCTGTAACATTTATGATTGATATTAGCCTTCTTGTGTGTTACATTCTAGTGTGTTACATCTACGTACCTCCCGTCGCTTTACCAAGTTAGCCATCATGGTGGCTATATCGCCATCCATTTAATGGGACATTTATCCGCATATCCACATGCGATTGTCAGTCAGCGCTGCCAGTAGCCACGACAGCAATTGCAAAGACACTTATTTTCCGCCTACTAACGTCACGTAGAACGTGATATTATTACGGATGGCCACCTGACAAATAATCATTCGCATTTTAATTCCTTCTGTTGGGCTTTATGCTTTCATGTAGTGCGCCTGGTTATTGACCGTAATAAGTTTAAGGTCTACGTGACGCCAACAAGCCAAAAAAAGAGTGTTATACACTCGCCGCCTTGGCAACTGGTGGTGCAGACTGACGTTCCTACGCTTTGAATGCAGTTATCTACCTGGTAAAATGAACGAGAAGGTAGCTGCTATAGTAACTCAGTTAGTAGAAAGTTAGAGGTCGCAGGTGCGGTCCCCTGCCGAAGTAAAGTTATTTTTTTCGTCCACTTTTCTTTCTTCATATTTACGGTAAGTTTACTATTGCGAGTGTTCATTATTGCGTCTCACAAAGAAAAACGAGCTCTTTCTCCTCTCTTAATCATGCCAATGAAGTTTACTTCCGTGCCATATTTTAGTATTTGCTAGGCTCACATGCTTGCAAATAATTACCAGTGGTATCTGCCTATAAAATTCTTAGCGTGTGGACCACATTCATTCTATAACGTTTCAATCGACAAATACACGCAATACTGACTATCTCAAAATATTGACTAGGTACTTTTTTCTGTTTAATAAAAGACGGGGGTATCTGCTCTGGAAACAGATTCCTGGTCTTCGAGATTTGCGGCGAAGCCCACGACGATAATGTTCTGTGAGCACTAATTGCTTGTAAAGAGAGATTTTGTTCGAAGTCAGTGACGCGTTCAGTGATTGCCTTGTCGCGTTGCAATAATTATTGTCTTCTCGTGTTGCCTCTGTTTTGGTGACCGCGATGCGCAGTCCTATGCGATGCAGGAACCCAGTGACGGCCTAAATGGCATTCCGGAGGCACTTCCACACTCTGGCTAGGTATTGAGTGGGGTCTAGAAACGCAGGGCAATGTCGTTCGCGTAGATGAACGCGCGCACACTGAAGTCGTCATGTTTGGGAAGGCACTCGACGACCGATGCCTGAGCGATGCTGGTGCCAGGCTAAAACGAAATGGGCTCAGCAGGCTTCGTTGACGCATGACAGTGGTGACAGGTCAAGGTGTACTGTTCACGTTTCCTACACGAACAGTCAGTGAGCGGTTGGCGAAGAAGGCTTTAATGTAGAGCAGTAGTTTTTTCTGTACACCAAGTGCACGGACTGTATGACAATTGTAGCGTGGGTGTGACAGTCAAATGCTGACTGCGCGTCGGGCAGAAGTAACAGGGTTGTCCCCCGGTCGTGTAGCTTGCTCCAGGGCGCCAACGACCGCAGCACTTGCGCCAGCCGTGGCACAAACAGTACGAAAGCAGCACTTTTGTAATAGAAAGATTCCGCTTGCACTATCTATGCAATGAATGCAATGAAGTGATTTTGGCGCCATAATTTTTTTCTGTATTGATATCAGAGATATTGGCCAGTATGAGGCAAAGCTGTGCGAAGATTTGCCACACATCGAAACCGGCACGACCATTACTGTACGCCATATATATCTTTGAGGGAGCCGCTGCAGAGAACTTCGTTGAAGGCAGCGAACAAAATATGAATCAGGTTGTATTCAAGGGTCGGGGGCATGCCGGGTCTTACGCCGTCTGGCCTCCATGCGCTGCGGTGACGTGCATGGTTAAGTAAACCAGTTAGTTCATGTTCGGTAAATTCGGCTCACACACACAAGCGAGTTGCTATGAGACGACCATGTCATTCGGCGCAGAGGGTGGTAGAGCTGTACGGTGGCCTCCGAAAGTGCCGGCACTCACGTTCGGAGGTACATCTAGGGCTGGGTCAGAAGCGTCTGCTGATAGTTCTGAAACTTCCAACTCTATAATGCCACGAGCAGCCGCAATCACGAGCTCTGCCGGTAGCCGAGAAAGTTTTAGGTGAGTGTTTTAAACTGAACAATGAATATACAAGTGTTTAGTTTATGTTGTAATGACCGACTACTACTCTGTGGGGTTTAACGTCCCAAAACCACCATATGATGATGAGAGACGCTGTAGTGGAGGGCTCCGGAAATTTTGAGCACCTGGGGTTCTTTAACGAGCACCCAAATCTGAGCACACGGGCCTACAACAATTCCGCCTCCATCGGAAATGCAGCCGCCGCAGCCGGGATTTGAACCTGCGACCTGCGGGTCAACAGCCGAGTACCTTAGCCACTAGACCACCGCGACCGGGCTGTTTGTAATGACCGAATTAAATAGCTAAATGCAACAGCGTTGGTTATTATAAAGAACCTCCAGGTGTGCCAAAAGCTCCTTGCTATGGCAGACAGCAAGCGTATGCTGGCGAAGTAGGCAGCTTATATATATCCAGTGAAAAAGTTGCCAGAAGGAATACAAAACACTCGATCATTCCGCGAGAAGTGTATGAACACAATTTGTAGGGCTGTTTGCTATGGTATAACTGTGAAGACTAAGTATTACGATAAGATACAAACACAGTACACGTCGTTATCTGCTCCTCTAATGAGTGAGCGTCATCATAATTGCATCATCATTCTCGGCTGTAACATATTTGTGAAGTTTGGTCAAGCGGATAAAATGAGAGCACCGTGCTTTCTTCGGCCCAGGCGCACTAGTGCTGTAGATACTATTTTTTCCTTTGCGAGCAGCCTATAATCGCTTTTTTATGTAGCGTCCCACTGGCCTATCTGTATACTGTTATTGCTTTTTTAAGCGACTCATTAGTTCAAGAATGATATATTGCGTGCATCAGCAACGCTTCTGGTTCTCGAACCAAGCTTCATCAGCATCGAGTCAAACAGGGGAAGCATCGCAATTCGACTTCCACAACGTGCAGAATCTTTCATGCAGTCCGTTTAAAGCCATTCCCACCCCACATGACATATGCATGGTCCCTATTGGTTAGTACTGTGCTCTTTAACGAAAATGCATGCAAAGGTTTTGTGTAAAGCCCAGACACCTTTTTTTTACAGAATGGTCCTAAATATTGCAATGTGCCTGAATGAAGGCAGCAACAAACATCATAAAATAACCAGATATCAGAAAATCAGTGCAGACCGTAAACGAGTATCACCTAATTGTTGCTAGTTATTATCACCTTACATAAAAGTGTAAATCTTAGAGAAACAGAGTAAGTGCACTAGGTTTACTTAGTACTGATAAAATATTAATAGACCTAAAATATATAACCGTATTGATGATATATTTCTATGAAAGCCATGGACGTGAATATTTATTGATCTGAAAAAATGTTAACAAAAATTTTTAAAGCACAGTGAAGCTATAACTAGATAAATATCTCGCTAACAATAGTATTAATGTTACGTCATAGTGTTTTCTAATATACACTAGAGGAAACTGTGGCGCTAGTGTCTATTGGAGCTTGAACGCACAGCGCTTCAGCGAGCACGGAAATAATGGGTGGTACACATACTTGTCTAATCTTTGTACTTCTGGCTTTCTTCTGGCTCCGTGTGGGTTCGTGTGGCTTGTAGCAGTTTTTTTTTCACGAAACAATAATCAGAAATTGTTCAACGGTTGCACTTCACCGCCTAATTCTTTTAAGCTTGCCATTTCCTATAAGGTCACGAAGTTCAAGAGGTTTCATTCTTTCCTTCGAAACAAAACCAAAACACAGCAATAAAAGAAGCCGCAAGTACTATTCGCCATCCGCAATTTTGAAAACTAGGCAAATCTGTGTGCTACCCATCATTCCCATGGTCACTGAGCGATCGCATCGTCAGAGTCCCCTTCAGTTAATCTTAGGAAACTCTATGTTGTTACCTACCTTTTAGAGGACGAGTACTGCTGCACGGTTGACGTGTACATTAGACAGGGTAAGTTAAGCTCATGTTTATTTACATTGTGAGTGAGTTTTTTACCTTGTTCTTTTTCCTGCTACTAATTTAGGCTCTGCTTATGATGTTCGTAGATTTTCTAAACACCTAATATTCGGAAAGAACTTCAGTGATGATTTCAAGTGTGATCATTAATGTACAAAATAGCACCCGTAACTTTTTAAAAATTAGGAGTGCCCGAACCAAAGGTCATTTATTTGCTCACGTACGCCACAATATTACAAGAAATGGTTTCCTAACAGCCTTTTTAAATGCAAGTCAAGTCGAAGACGTCTGAGTTTTCCAGTTTTCTTGCTGAGAAAGAGAAAAATACTCAACGTGTTGACGTGAGTAGGTGCCGATCATTATGAGCGAGAACATGCAGGCGGAACCGTATAGTCGTGATCACGCAGCGTTTATTGACGGAATTGATCACTCCCGTTTTTAGGGATATAAAAACAACCTGCCAAGATAAATAGAGACGCGCCAAGCACCTTTGTTAAGCCCGCAGAAGCCATAAAGCTCTGATGACATAGCAGCAAAGACGGCAACCCATACCCCCAGCTTTATATCAATTGCACGTCATAAGAATGTTGTCATCTTGTTATTGGTGGGTGTGAATAATGGCTTTCTCATCACCCACTGAAACTGTGCAAGAGGAGTCAAAGTAGTGGTGTGGGCTTGTTGGTTCAAGTATCTTGTATTCATAGTCATAGCGCCAAAAAAATGAGGTGAACACAGAAAAAACACATACACAGGACTAGCGGCAGTGGTGTATTTCTTCCTTCTGTGTCTGCGTAGGGTACTTTTTTGCGCTACCATTATGAATACAAATGTGGAACAATCCAAGCCGAGCTTCTTGTATAGTTAAAACATGACTTCTATTTTCCAGGATAGTTTGAGCACGTCAATTTTCCTGTGGCACACAGTTCTGATGACCGGATTAAACGTATATTGTTCGCTAACAGCAAAGTGCAGCCAGCATTAGTTATTCATAACCTCTGTGATGACACTGGTCTTTTCAGAAATATGTGTTACAGTAGCTAAGTGGAAGGAGCATATATCTGGCGAGAAGGGACTGTCTGGCCAATTATTAAATTTCTTTATACTTTCAATGTTTTGTACTCAATAATAGACTTCCAGATATTACAGAAAATTATTTCTCATGCACAGACGTACTGGAAATTCGTTAACATACGTAGTATTTTGTCACGCTGAATTCCCTTTGAAAAACATGGCTTCGCTGCTTCTAAAATTTTACTGTATTGTTTGCAGTTTATTTCAGAAGTAATTTGCAAGCACGCACTCTGAAGCAATTCAAAACAAGAAGAAAATAAAATTATTTAATGTAACTGTATTCAAAGTGACCGCCAAATGTTTACCCTGAGCAGCCGTTCACTTATAGACGCACTCTACACATCAAAAACTGCCAACAGTGGTTACACACGACGTATAGCCAGCCCTTAGTAGCAGCATGCGCTGTCCTTGGGAGGCACGTCTTATTAACGCCTGTTTAGCAATGCGCACAAGCCTTGTTGTGGTCATCTACTATGGCCGCGCCGCAGGAACCTTGGTTAATTAGCAAGTGCATGTTTACTGCAAATAACACTGTTTCTAAAGATGCTACCCTTGCTTCGTAAACATTCCAATTATTGCTTACGCAATAACTGCATGACGGTTTTGGTGAAACTGTCACAATTTTAGGTATTGCGTCATTCTAGATTTTTTTGTTAAAGAATAAGAATACTATTATTTATCAACGTAATGAGCAAATATTTCTATAAAAACACAAGAGTGTGTCCCAATTTGTAGGAAAACTATATTAATAGTTTAATAGTTTTTCAGCAGGGCACCTGATAGTAAGCCTCTAGGGAGTGATTCAGTCAAACGCAAGGCTTTCTTTTTTATTTTGTATGTGTTAAGTATTAACAGGTGATTCGCAAGTTTTGTATTTAAAGAACGTGAGATACGGGACCTGGTATCAGTACTCGTTGTTTATAGCTCACGTCTACGTACACGTAAAAACTCTCCTGATAGTGAATGTCACTCTAACTTTACACACCTCGTGATATTCTTCGCCCCACTGTTCCTTTCTTCGCTGTGACTTGCGCTCGCATTTATGACGCAAGAGGGCAGATGAAGCAGCTGTGATATTTGATCTGTTCCATTTGTGGTTTCCCTTTTGTTAGATTATGTTGTAGTATCTCTCAGTTTTTTATATTGCTTCCTTTCAACCTCCTAAAACTCGTGTTCTTTTTTGCGCCTTGTTTATGATTTCTCTGGCTAACCGCTTTTAGCTCATTATTCGGAGCTTGGCGATGACAGTGACATTTGCATAATCACCGCACATTATGAAAGAAAATCTTATAGAACTTGGCACACATCTTCAATTCTTAGCGCAGATTCTGACCTTCGACAAGAAAGTTGACCTTGCCCTAAATTTCTGCTCAAGTTTGGAGTAACAATTCCCCGAGGTGAACTGCCTCACGAACGACGGAATGAAGATAAGTGAATCAGGCGGTTAGGTATTCTCTTGATTGTCTTCTTCGCATGTGAGCTCCTTCGTACTACAAGACGCTCACTGCATTTAGCGTGGCCCATCAATGTGACCCAGCCAGTTATCTTACAGAGCGAAACGTTAGAGAAAGTATGGTAATATATGGAGTTCCTATCCAGGTGGTTGACTTGAATGTTGATCGGGCTTTCATAAGTCAACAGGTGCTCCTGTAGCTGAAAGATGTAATAATAGCTGAAATAGAAAATGACCTGGAAATTTCGTTCAAAGTTTTGAAGCTTGAATATTGCGACCACGGTATTTTAATTCATCTTGTATTCGGAAATGCTTCTTTAAAAAGCCAGCTCAATCAAATGCCTTCCTGAAAATTCTGCTAGATCAAAACTAATAGGCCAACAAAGTTGCAACGCAGCGATAAAACAGACATTATTGACAAGCGCACTTTTGTAGAAGAATTGTGCCCTAATTCCTGTTGAGTCCATAACGATGCTGTTATTCTACAAAACGGTAAAAAGAGAGTATTTTGAGTGTGATGCAAAGTTATTAAGTGGTCACCAGCATTGCCTACCAGCCGAAGTCAGCAAACGCATTGTCTAAGCGTCAAGACATCCCTGACACTGGACAAGATCCCACTTGTTAGCTACCTACAATAGAGCAATCATACCTACTTGATTCTTCAGTGACCATTGCGATTTTGGTTATCAAACGAGCCATGACGTAAGACTGTTGTCACGATAAAGCGCTTTAAAAGCAGTGCATTCCTTCGAAAAAGAGGCATTTGTTCCTGTCTGGTCCCAGCGTCCATGTCTTTCCTCGGCCACGATAGAACAACTGGTGACGAGGGTGGGATGTTTCTACAAGAAAAAGGAAATTTGTTGAGACGATCTTGTACTGTATTCTTCACTCCAGCATGTTGATCGCTCAGAACCTGCTTCAAGAGAGCTTCCTTGGTAGTTCTTACCCGTCTTTCTGCTGCTCCATTAGAAGCGGCATGATAGGGAGGGGTCCTCGTATGCTTGATACCCCTGTGCCTCAAGAACTCTCTGAAGTCATCCGAAGTAAAGTGTGGACCGTTGTCGGTTACACTTTCTTCAGGGTAGCCGTATGCGGCTAATAACGTGTCCAGTTTTTCCAAGGTTCTCGTGGTTGTAGTCGATGGCATGACAAACACTTCAACCCACTTAGAGTACACGTCTACAAGAACGAGTAGATTTACACCGTTTTTGACAGCGTAGTTGGCGTGAATGCACTCCCAGACTTTTGTTGGATACCACCATGGTTGTAGAAGACCTGTTTACTTTGCTGGACGAGAGATTTAGCAGACTTGACAATTCCGGGCGGTTTGTTCTACGTCTTTGTCGAGTGAAGGCCACTACACGTAAGACCGTGCAAGCATCTTCATACGACTCATTCCTGGGTGTCCCTCGTGCATCATTGAGAGAACATGAGCTTGCAAAGTTTCTGGCACGATCACCCGATTGCTCCGAGTCAAGCACCCCTGCTCTGCAGACAGGTGATCTCTGTGTATGAAAAACGGTCGCAGCTCGTCAAGGTAATGCTGTGGCCATCCTGAAAGGACGTAGCCTAAAACACGTGTTAGAACAGTGTCTTGTTTTGTTTCTCAAGCAACGTGTTTCACTGTCAGCGGGGTTGGGTAGAAAACAGCTAAACACTCTGGTTCGTCATTCCCAAAACTTGTAGACAGTGGCAGCCGGGATAGCGCGTGAGTGACTTCCATTTTTTTGTCGTTACGGAACTGGAGATCGTACTGATACGCTGTCAACGTCAGTGCCCATCTCTGCATTTGTGCAGCTGCTAATGATGGCAAAGGCTTATCACGCCCAAGAAGCCCAAGAAGCGGCTGATGGTCAGTGTATAGGCTGAACTTGTGGCCATAGAAGTAGCGATGGAATCGTCGCAACCCAAATATGAGTGGGAAGGTTCTTTTTCCCTATGAGCATAGTTGCGTTCACTGCTGGTTAATATGCGCGAAGCGAATGCGATCGGTCGTTCGGTTCCGTCCGGCATTTCGTGGAACATCACAGCTTCCAAGCCGTAAGCGGAAGAATCGCAACTAAGTCTGATTGGTTTTGTGACGTCGTAGAAGGCTAATACTCCGCTATTCAGAATCATTTCTCTAGCTTCTTCGAATGCCTTCTTGCACTGTTGCGTCTATTCCCACTTGCGGTCTTTTTGAAGAAGCTCATAAAGTGGTGCTACCACAGCTGCCGAATTCCGCAAGAATTATCAAAATTTAGGCAAGATTAGAGTCCAAGGGTGACTACAGCTCACTCGCGTGGATCACATGCGACAGGAGAAAACTAGCGCATGGACCGAAGTCCCTAGTAATGCGGCATCCGCAACTGGTTTGCAGAATGATGGAGGAATACGCCCTGGAGGATAAAAAGTGCAAAGAAGCCTTTTGCAGGATTCTTCTTCTCGAGAGGGTTTTCCGAAAGGCATCGTGTCAAGCGAACCATGGCCAAGAAGACAAGATCCAACTCAGGCAACCTCATCAGAGTTAAGAAATTACAGTGACAACCAGACTCCCCAGGTCCTACCACCAGAACCACCTCTAGACGTGTCATCAGGTACATAAAGAGGGAATTCAGGGCTTAACAAGACTGGATCTAGCTTCCCAGTGGTTGAGCAGCCTATTCCTACAGGTAACGAGTCATCGTCAGCATTACCGCGACAAGGCACCCGCGTGCGAAAGCCTCCTGTGCGGTAGGCTGCAAAAGACTTCACGAAAAGAGCAAGTTGAAATGAATGACTGTTGTTTCACTGAGAAGGGAAGAGTGCGATATCGCTTATCAAACTAGCCATGACGTTAGACCGTCGTCACGATAAAGCGCTGTAAAAGCTGAGCAATCCTTCAATACAGAGGCATTTCTTCCTGTCTGGTCCCGGCGTCCGTGTCTTCTTTCGGCCACGATAAACAGCTATTTAGGTGCTCAAGAAGGTAAACAAGCAGCCAGAAGGTTGCGAGACAATATGCGCCATGAATGGTAATGCACCTACTTGTCTGGGAACACTGATTTGATGGCGTTTTGTGAACCCTCATAAAATGTAACTGCTGACCATCAAGACTGCCTCCTTTTAAACATTGTTCTCCCATCCCACTTTCACCTCAACCACCCCACTCACTCTAAACACGTAAAATTGTTCTCCGGCAAGACACGCGCACTCTTGGACACGCACTGCTCTCTTTCCCGCTTCACCTTACTAAGGCTGATGAAATGCTCCTCAAAAAGTTCGGGTAGCAGTAAATGCAATGGGTCGCACTTACCGCTGTGTGCTTAGCATATGTGCTGCTGTATCTCATTCATGCAAGCGGCTGTTAACCATCTTGCATGGACTGCTGCTAATCTGCGTTCGCCCATGCATCCGCCACTGTGTCCGTCCATGCGTGCAGCCAACCGTGCATTCCTCCATGCATCTGTTTGTGGGTCCGTTCGTCCATCTATTCAACACTCCAAGTACCACCATATCGCATCTTTTAAACATATATTCCCCATATAGAAGCACCGTCATCCAGCGGACATTTGAAGGACTAAACGAGAGGTGGCACACGAACACTTTCTTATGGCCTGCGCTTCGTGTCTACTTCCCTCCTTTAACCACCTCGAGTTCGTGGTATATACTAGTTCAATGTATTTATGGCACTGCGGCCGAACGCTCGCTAAACCTTTTTAAACCAAGGAGGTTACTCCCAGCGAGTATAACGTAGCAACCCTTTCTTGTCAGATAGTGCTCATAGTACATGCCAATGGCTGCTAATGGGGAACGAGAGACAGCAGAATTCGGCTTTTACTTTCGTACGGCTTGCGCTTCGTATGTACTTCCCAACCTTAACCACCTCAAGTTCACGGTATATGCTAGTTCACTCTATTCATGGAACTGCGGCTCAACGCTCGTTACACCTTTCTAAAACTGAAGAGGTTACGCCCAGCGAGTATAACGTAGCAAACCTTTCTTATCAGATAGTGCTCAATGTGCATGCCAATGGCTGTAATGGGGAATGAGAGACAGGAGAATTCGACTTTCAGTTAACGCGCACGCTGCAAATTTTTTTATTGTTCAACAACGCACAGGAGAAATGTCCCACCAGCACAACCTTGCAGGTCAAACTGTAAGACTGTTTATACACTATGATTACGACTACGACTACTACGAGGGACGAATGGGTGCTGCTTGAAAGAGCTTCACCCCTAAAACAACAGACGAAGACGAAGGTGCGCGCGGGGTCAGGCAAATGTGAGCGTGTGAGCTTTGGAACAGCGACAGGCAGAGGAAAAAATTGACGGCAGATCCACGAGGTGAAAGATGATGAGATTGGGCGAAGCTCCTGGAAGTAATACCGTGAAATTTTCAACCATTAATTCGCCTGACAATGTGCGCGGTTCCTCGTCGCTTCCCATTGTCGAACGTTTTCAAGATCTGCTTTGCGACGTTGACGTGCTGCCTCGGCCTCTCATTCTCGTACGGTAGGATCTTGCCGACGCTGACATGCCGCTGCAGCTTCTTGTTCAGGTACGGCGGGATCTTGCCGACGCTACCTTGTTGATGTCTTCTTGTTCCCGTACAGCAGGATCTTGCCGACGCTGACGTGCCGCTGCAGGTTCTTGTTCACCTACGGCCGGATCTTGCCGACGCTGCCTTGCTGATGGGGCTTCTTGTTCGCGTACAGCAGGATCTGTACGGGACGTCGCGCAGCTTCCAGGTGCGCTTCTGCCTCGCGTGCTCTCAATTCAGGGTCCTGTCTGCGAGCGTCTGTCGCCGCTGTCCGGCGCGCCCGCCTTTCGGCATCCTTAACTATACGAGCAGACACCGACGGCAACGAGCATCGGCAACTACAAACCTGTATCGATAAGGTTTTTATTATAAAACCAATGCTTTAGAGAACACCTCGCTTTTTTCGTTAAGCAGCTGGCGTCTTCTTTTTGTTTTGATCAAGAAACATCTGACGTCTTTTCCTTTTGCTTTTAGAAAACATCTAGCGTCTTTCAATAATTTATTTGATCAATCAATGGCATTTTGAACAAAAATTTTTATTGTTTATTCACGCACAGGAGAAATCTCCCCAGGCACTACCTTGGAGGCAAACAATGTCTGCTACTGGGGATGAGAGACGGCAGAAGTCGGCTTTTGACACTTCTACTTCTACTAACGTTTTCTACATGAACAAGCCGATGGCTGCTAATGAGGAATGATAGAATGAAGAATTCGGCTTTTAGTTAACGCGCACGCTGCGAAGTTTTTTATTGTTCAACAACGCACAGGAGAAATCTCCCACCGGCAGCACCTTGGAGGTCAAAGCGTAAGACTGGTCAGACACTACGACTACGACTACGAGGGACGAACGGCGGCCGCTATAAGGAGCTTCGCCCCTAAAACGCGGCCAGCTAGCAAGAGCGCTAGGCGTTGGGCCTCAAGGGGCTGAACGAACAAGCCGGTGTCACCAACCAAACCGGGATAAGCGTGTCTTGTTCTTGAGGCGAGTGGTGGTTCAAGGCCGGGCCTGACGTACTGTTCCTGTGGCGGATGAGCGTGCGGGCCAGGGCGACGACTGATCCTTCCAGACTCGGGTCAAGACAACTAGTCACCGAGATCGTGGCCACGGTGCCATGTCGGAGCCGGTCCAGCACAACCGCCAAATAAAGGTGCGACCTTGGTGTTGCGTCGGCCGCAGCACGGGGCCGCCTGGTTCAGCGCGAGAAGCTGGTGGTCTGTTCGTGAGCTACCGTTTCACTTGGGAATCTTCCCGTGGTGAGGTTGCGTAATCGACACTATCGTCTTGAGCGGGAGCGTGAGTCGCACCCGACGAAATTATACTTCCGAGTAGTGAGGACGCGTGGGTTGCTTGCGTGCGCGTAGACATAAGCGATGTAGGACTGAAATATGGAGCTGGTGTGTTGTACAGATAGCCAGTGTGTTGGGATTGTTTAGTGGGTGAATTCAATGTTTTTATTCTCCTTGTCTTGGTTTTCTGCGTCTGAGAGACCAGAACCACCACAACATATACGCAAAAAGCATTATGTCTTTAGGACAAGACTATGACGCAACAAATAAATAGGCAGTACAAAATGCTCCGGTGAACTTTAACATAACGTTTAAGGTCATCTTGTTTGCTTCGAATCATGAGTGTGGCATGTAGTAACGTTGTTACATTAAACGCATCTCATGATTATTATGTTCGCACCTGTCACAAAGCTTTGTCATACATTCACGTCCCGTAATAAAAAATCCTATATGTGAAGCTAGCGAAACGGCCGCGAGCGCGTATTGCGTGTGATATGTAGTCGTGTTAATAAACAACACACTTGTCATGATTACCCTATTTGAACGTGTGATTCACTTTTGTCGTTGATTCACGTCCCGTATTAAGAAATTTAGTATATGTGAGTAGTGTGAAACGGCCGCGAGCGCATCATGAGCGTGTATGTTGTCATGTTCTTACACGACATGCATGCCTTGACTAAAGTTCCGACCAGTCACAGACTTTCGCCTTTCAGTCACGTCCCGTAACACCAAATTCCGTATATGTAAAGCTAGCGAAATACTACGAGCGCATTATAAACATAGTATGTAGTCATGTTCTTACACGACACGCATGTTTTGATTCTTATGATTCAACGGGTCATTTATCTTCGTCGTTCGTTCACGTCCCGTAATACCAAATATGATATATGTGAAGCTAGTGAAGCGCTCGTGAGCGCATTAGAAGTGAGGCACGTAGTCATCTTATTACATGACATGCATCATAATTATGATGGGAGCAGAGGAGGCGCTCACGAGTGAGGACGCGCTCACATTAAGCTCCGGCATTTTGGGTGTCTTTGTGCAAAATATTCGGGTGCAACGACGAGCAAAAGTGCTTATCGTCTTCCTAAGGTGAAGAGGAACCCGACGACATCACAATTTCTGGCGTGGACGTCTCCACTTATGAAAATTCACCGAAAGTAGACCAGCTGCAAGTGGGCACGACGCTCACCCTAGCATCGACGCCGGCGGCGTTGCGGTGACGAGGTGAATGAGCGGCAGCTCGCAGCGACGCTGAGGGACGCCCTGAGCCCTGTGACGTTGAATTATGTACCAAAACTGACTTCAGAAACCACAAGTGCCAGTGGTGAGCCTTTTTGAATCATTTGCACTCGCCCGCGACCAGCCGTCAGGTAGCAAAAAATGGTGGACGCCACGTTTAGAAGATTACGCATTACGCTGTAGAAGGCGAGGAACTAGACCCAGCAGAGCTCGAAGACGGCATCTGGGTCACATCCAAAACAGCGCAGGGTGGCTTAGACCCGCTAGCTCTGCAGCGCAAAAACAGAACGGCTGCGCCCAAGCCCTTAAAGGCAATGTCTGAAAACGCCAGTACCCCGGCAAACATTGTGCAAGCAGCGCGCCCGCCACAGGTCCCACGCCGGAGGCCCATGCCGAGGCTGCCAAGCGAACATTACAAAATGGTAAGTTGACCCAGACACTCAATCAACCTGCCGAACATCGACCTCGCTACGCTGCTGGAAGCCATCCAACACACTGCCAAAGTCGACCCGGCCCGAGCAGAAGAAGAAGACCAAATAAGAATTCACTTTAATAAAATACCCTTACAGTCAGTACACCCGACAGAATCAGGGCAGAAGCCTACCGCTCACTGAAAGTGCTCAGAAGTCAAAGGTACAATATGAACTTGCCAGTGGCCACCTACGTACCAGCGCTGGACTACTATATCCATGGAGTAGTGTACAAGGCCTACACGGGCGAAACAGACCACGATCTTCAAGCACAACTCATGAAGAAAAACCCTGACATCCCCATAGTAAATGCCAGAAGACTGGGCTCGTCAAAACATCTGGTCATCACCTTCACTGGACACAAGCTTCCTGCCACGATCCGCTTCAGGTGTTTCACCTTAGAAGTACATCCCTTCAGGGAGAGACCTGAGGCCTTCTCAAACTGCAGGAAGCTTGAGTACCACACAGATGTGTGCCCGCTGCCCTGCCCTGGAATACCAAATGGCCGAAGATACGGTGGAGAACATCCCCCACTGCCCCTGGAAGAACAGCCAACATGTACACCACAGTGTGAAGTCTGCCTCGGCGAACATCTCACTGGCAGCAGGAGCTCCAAGCTATACTTCACACCAGTCAAACCTAATAACAGCAAGAAGACATCGATGTCCTTCGGCACAAATGAGGGATGAAGATCAAAATCACCAGGCCGTCGATCAAGATCGAGGTCGCAAAAAAGAAGCAAGAGCAGGAACAGACATTCCTGCACAGAAGAGCCGTAGTCTCAGTCAGGAGACATCCGCTTCTATGCCAGCAATACAGAGCAAGAACGCCTGGAGCAATGGTCCATCAAAGATCGTAGGTTGTAGTACCGACAATCCAGGGCAAACCAGCAAAGCGGCTACTACTCAGCCAGCATCCAACACCAAACAAGGGGGCAAGACCAGAAACCGATCAACATCCCGGACTTGAGGTGGCCATTCCAGATCCAGTTTGAGATCAAGGACGCAGCCACCGGCCAGACCTGAAGACAATCAGGTGAGGGAACTGACAGAGCTGCGAAACTCTTTACAGCAACAGTTGGTTTCGGCCAACGAACAGATCAGGCAACTGAAAAACAATTCCAATTCGACCTTTACCCCACCCGCGGCTGAGGAAAAAATGGCATGCGCTCACACTGAGGTAACTAACATGGAAACTGACAGAATTAGAGAAGAAAAGTGAGGAGCTTTCAGCACAGCGCCAGAAATTTCCACAGAAGAAAAATGAGAAAAAGAAAAGAATTCGACATTCAGAATAACCGATGTAGAAACTGCAATAAACGCGCGCTTTAGGAGCCAGAAGCCAAACAGGCTTAGTTTCAGGCATATACTGAGGCTCGCCTCACCAGAATCAAAGCTGCGATCAAAAACATGCTGGCAAATTTTAATCAGCTCAAATTAGTTAACAAAGGCGCACTGACACAGCACCAGCAACAACACCAAAGCCCCAATGCACCATTACCATTTCTAGTTAGAGGTGAGGGACCTAACAACAATACTTGCTTTGATCAACAACCACCAGTGGGAGGCCCAATCAGAACACACGGACCACGTGCAGAAACTCCTAAGCATTCATGATGGCCAGTGACCAAATTTTGATCTGGCAATGGAACTGTAGGGGATTCCGAGCTAAAAGACGTGATCTCGAATACAGGATTCATCATTCTACATTCAAACCTGATGTTATTGCGCTACAGGAAACTGGCGTAAACGCCAAGCTTGTGGGCTACACAACCTTCAACACGACAGTGGCGGAAGGCTTTAATCCCTACACGGCGCTCATTTTACATAGAAACCTCTCCGCGAACGCGATAGATCTCGCATTCGAGGATATAGCCTACAACTTTGTAGAAATCCTTCCCAAGAAGAAAACTTACCCTACCCTGTACATCCTAAATGCATATAATCCACCAAATAACAGAGGCATCGTCGCCTCTAAGCTTATTGTAAAGGCGCAGAAACTTGCCAGAAGCTCACCAGTAATCATAGCAGGTGACTTCAATGCTCACCACCCGGCATGGGGCTATAAGTCTTGTGACAAGAAGCCTATGTACAACCTCACTAGAGCTGGGCTTAACCCTCCTCACAGACCCGAGTAGGTAACAGCATCTGTCGAAACACATCACCTATCTAACATTATTCAAAAACATAGAATTCGCCAAATGGCAAAACACAGAAACTAATGCAGGAAGCGATCATTACATCATAGCCACCACATTCCCACTCAGTAAAATAAAGAAAGAAACATTCAAAGTGAAACATAATAATTCGGACACTTTCACAGACATTAGAAATGAGAGAGAACTCACAAACTTGGAAGAATATACATCCACTTTTATCCAAGACGCGAACGGGGCCACCACTGAAGCCGAGATCGAGGAGGATCACCCGGCACCTGACCCACGGCTAACACACCTGTGGGAGGCTAGGGAAAGTATTCAGAAGAGATGGATGTAACAAAAACACAACAGAACCTTACGAAAGAAGATAGCTCAAATCGACAAAAAAGTAGAGAATTTACACAAGCGTTCAGTCGAGAACACTGACACCAAATGTGTGACCAGCTCAATGGCCACTTAGCTGACAAAAAGTCTTGGTTTCTACTCAGACATCTGATAGATCCCGAACAAACGAAATATAACGCAAGTAAAAACCTGCAGGAACTCATCCATTCCTATCCTGGGGAGGAGAATGACCTAATACGGGATCTGCAAAGCAAATACTTCAACATCAACACGGACATGCCACTTCGGCAAATTGTGAAGAAGAAATCAATCCAGCTTTAGAGAGCAATATAGATGAAGCTGAAGTTGGAGCAGCCTTCAACCAAATTAAAACCACTGCCGAAGCGGGGGAAGACAGAATAAAAAACAAAATGCTCCGACATTTAGGTGACCACTCAATCAGCCAGATCACTAAACTATTCAACACTTACTGGGCTGATGGAAAAGTTCCGCCTAGCTGGAAACATGCTACCGTCATTTTTATTCCTAAACCAGGCAAGAAGTTAGAACTGGGAAGCCTTCGACCGATATCTATCACCCCCTGCTTAGGCAAGGTCATGGAGCATATCATATTAATCCGACTCAACAATCACATTGAAAAGGAGCATCTGCTACCTGACACACTCATCGACTTCAGAGAGTGTTTATCAACACAAGATATTATGGTTAAACTGCAACAAGACATCCTTAACCCAGGCCCAGTACGAGCCACTCGGACCATACTGGGCCTGGACGTCAGTATAGCTTTTGACAATGTCGGCAATCAGGCCATCTTAAATGGTTTATCCCAGTTGAACGTGGGCGAAAGAACGTTCGCCTACATTTCCGACTTTCTCAGAGAAAGAACGGCCAACAACCAACTGGGTGAAGTGCGTGGTCAAAAGTTTACGCTAGGCACAAGAGGAACCCCGCAAGGTGCCCTCCTCTCACCCCTGCCCTTCAATATCACCGTGATGAACTTACCAGAACAGCTAAATAGTATACCACATATCAAACATGCCATATACGCGGACGATGTTACAATCTGGAAAAACAGTGGCTCGGACGGTGCGATAAATGACGCGTTACAGAAGGCAGGCAACGTTGTGCTAGAGTATGTTAGACGCAACAGGTTAACATGCTCCCCCTCGAAATCCGGACTCCTAATTATAAGAAGTAAAGCCAAACAGACGCCAGGCACGGGCGCTAAACAACAAGGACCGATAAAAATTATGTTTGAAAGTGGGCCGGTTCCTCCATTTCTGACCATTAGAGTGCTGGGTATGCTTATTCAACATATCATGCAAAATACCATGGCCCTCACAAAATTGCAGAACACAGCCAAGCAAATTGGTGGACTGCTCAGGAGAGTGGCCAACAGACATAGAGGCATGAAGGAGATGGACTTGTGTAGGCTCATTCAGGCCTTTCTAATCAGCCGCATAGTCTACTCTTTTCCCTATTATAATCTCAGAGAATCAGACAAAGATAAAATTGAAGCTATAATTCGACAGGCGTACAAATGAGCCCTAGGTTTGCCTGTTTATACCAGCACCGAGAAGCTCCTCTAACTTTATATGCATAACACCTTACAGTAGCTGATCTAAGCACACAAAACAGTACAAATAACACGAATTTACGACACGAATACGGGAAAACTATCCAGCATAAACTGAAAATTCAGCTCATACACACCACGGGAGGCAGAGCACTACTACCTTCCGCGATCAGACATTATTTACAGATCCAACCAATACCCAAAAACACCCTGGCGGGCAGACACGACGCCAGGAGAAAAGTCAGAGCAGATAAGCTGAGTAAAAAGCACAAGCAAGACCAAACCGTGGTCTTCGTCGATGCCGCCAACCAGGGACACAACACATACACCCTGAGTGCCGTGGACGGAGAACTTAAAATCGTAAATGTGGCTTTCAATAGAGCTGCATCAATCAAAGAGGTCGAAGAAATGGTCATAGCGCTGGTTATTATGCATCCAACCACCCACACTGTCCTTAGCGACTCTAAGAGCGCTATTCTCAGCCTTGTAAGGGGAAGTTTGGGACTAAATACAGCCTAGGTCCTGCGAAACTCCAATCAGAATGATAGAACCGAAATCAATCTGGTCCGGGCCTCCGCTCACTCGGGAAACCCCGGTAACGAAGCAGCGCATAAAGTGGCCCGAGGGTTAGCAAACCGGGTCTCGCTTTCATTGGAACCAGGCTCCCCGATAGGAGAGGCAGTGACCTCCTATAACGAACTTACGGATATAAATAGAGATGGCAGGAGAATATATCCTATGCCGCACAGCAACCTCACGAGAGCGCAGGCCACTATCCTCCGCCGAACTCAAACGAACAACCTAACCACTCCTCATCCCTTAGCGACCTTCACAAGTGAAGAGGTTGACTCAACATGCAAAAATTGTGACAAAAATGTTATAGCAAACCGAAGTCACATCCTCTGTTAATGCGAGGGCCTTCCCCCACCCAGAGAGCTTCTGCCAGTTCCCTCTGAAACGACATGGGAGACCTTAATAAGGTCCCCCGACGAAAACCTGCCGAAAGCAGTCATTGCATGGACACAAGAGGTAACCGCAGACAAGCGGCCATCTCGAAACCCATGAAATCTCTTTTAGTAAAGTTGTATCCTTCTTCTCCTTTCATGATTATCATGTTTGCACGAGTTACATACCTTCGTAATCTATTGACGTCCCGTAATATAAATATTGTACATGTTAAGCTACATGAGCGTGGCATGCAGTCTTGTTGTTGCATGACACGCATCTCATGATAATCCTGTCTGCACCAGTCATATAACTTCATCATTCATTCACATCCAGTAATACCAAATTTGGTATATGCGAAGCTAGCGAAACAACCGAATGCGCACCGTGTGTATGGCTTGTAGTAATGACTCACATGACATGCATGCCTTGATTTCCACCTTAGATGCTGCCACTTGCGTTGGCCATGCAGTCATGCCATACCATACCAGTTATTGAAAATGCCATTCGAACGAAATCACCGCAAGATCAGAGAGACCATTAAATGTAAATCTTGACGATAGTAGCATACATATCATGATTTTTATGTTCTGACTAGTCACTTACGTTCCTCATACAGTCATGTTATGCCATACCAATTTTAGTATAGATGCCGTTATCAAAATGGCCAGGAGCGCTAAATGTCGTAGACGGCTAGATAGATAGATAGATAGATAGATAGATAGATAGATAGATAGATAGATAGATAGATAGATAGATGCGCTCAAGGTTGCCGATGTTTGCTAAGAAATGCTGCGCATTTAAAACGACTTGTGTAAGTGTAAGCATGTCACTCGCACGTTTTTAATGCCGGTATCAGACGGTACACTAATTAGCTGAAACAAATAAATCTGGGCAAATTGTAAACCAGCAGCTTCTTGCGTCATAGTGCCGCTCAAGAAAAAGAAATTCAAACTAAATACCTTCATTCGATTTTTTTTAAAGCACACGTGTGCCTCCTGGGTGAAATGCGCCTTGCACAGGCTCAGCTGCTTTGGGCATTCACGTACATTGGTGGTTCTAATTTAGGAACTTGAAGCAGGTAGCCTAATTAGGAAGGAGGAGGAGAAAAGCTTAAACGGAAGGACTGGGAGGTTAGCCTGTTCTCAAACCAGCTGGCTAACCTGTGCTGAAGAAAGGGGTGAGGGGAATAAAAAATGATAGAAAAATGTTGCAAAGAGAGAGAGAGAAAATACAAAATAGCGACAGAGGAAAGGCAATATCAAAGAGATTAAACGTCAAAGTCTGTCTCCAAGGCCAGTTGTCTGCAAAAAGCGTAGTAAATCTTTCAAAGCCTTCTGGGCTGAAGATGGGATTGGCCACTGACCCAGAACGCTTTGTTCCGACAAAGACCGATCATCTAGCCTAAGCAGAGCTGCATTAAGTTCTTGTCTTGGCCCGTTGAAATAGGTGTACTCACATAGAATGTGCGCGATAGTTTCCTCACAGCTGCAGTAAGTGCATATAGAAGAGCTGGCCATTCCAATAAGATAGGAGTATGCGTTCCTGAAGGCCACTCTAAGCTACAGGTGATTTAGAAGAGTCTCCTCAGCTTGAGATAATGCTGAGGGAAGACGAAGCTGGAGATCGGGATCCAAGTTATGCAGGCGCGCGTTTGTGAATTCTGTCGAGTTCCACTGTACCAGTGTGAGATCACGTGCAAGCGGACGAAGTCTCGTAGCTGCGTCGGTTCTTGAAAACGGTATGGCTGTGTATTGAATATAGTAACTCACCTACAAACAACCATGCATCACCTAGCTAAGCCCTAGAAAGAACCTAGACGCAACCAGATAAGTGTTGAGAATCATGCTCTCGGCTGTTTGAAGCCACAAAGCACTCATTGTCTGGAATAATAACGGCAAGCCATTTGTACACACCATACCCAGTTTGGCACTTCTAAAAACTTCGAAACTTTAGCGCATTTTTGTTATCAGTGGCGAGGTGGCTTGACGGACTCATGTTGGGCGTGCTCTAAAGATCGTCGCCTCCGCGGGACGTAGTCTGTACTATGCTCGCGCTTATCAGAATCGCAATTCGGGAGAGGAACACGGTCACATCGCACGCTGCCACGGCCACGTAATATACTTCCTGCGTCATTTGGCATACGACGCAAGAAAAATTTGGTCACTTGGTCGCGCTTGTCTTGTGTATACTTGTGGGCTTGTTTCGTGCATCTCTCTGTTTGAACAGCGCGCTTTAGGTGTCGAGCTCTGACACTTTTAGTCCGCACTCATCCTGAGTGTGCCAATTTTGTGCGTACTTACTGCTTGAGGTGTGCGCTGAAATTTTTGAGCTGCTTGTCGTCCCTAACGAAACTGCAATTTCTTGCTGTTGCTGCAGCAATGCACAATAAACGTTCATCTGCATCTGTAAAAACACGTTTCACTTGCGCAATAAACCGATTTCCATAGACGGGAATCAGTCACGTTTTTTTGCTAACATTTGCAAATCAACGTGCTTTGCTGAAACGTTTTATTCATCAACACCACTCTCTGTTCTCCCGCCATAGCGTCGTTTTCGCTCTCTTTCTTTCTTTCCACATTCATCCTCTTGACGCAACTACCTTTTTTCTACCAGACTGAAATCGTTACACTGGCCCTCCATGCCCACCGACAGACTTTACTCTCACAGTTGTGCGAGAAAATGTTAAAGAAAATGCCGAAGAACTCCCATTGGCTATGAAATTCTCCACTGGTGAAAATATCTTTTGGCATGCTAGCAACTGAACACGTCTACATGCAAGTACTTTCCGACACTTTTTTTTTCAGTCGTGTTACTAAAACATGCTGAAAGCATTCGAGGCTCTCGTTGCCTGAATAGCGCTATACAGCCCGAAACAGTACGCGTCAAAAATGACGCTATATACGAACTGATTGCCTTCTGGTGGCTTCCTATTGTTACTAATCGTGCATAAAAAGAAGTCATCATTTAAAAATCGCTCTATTCTAGTTCTGAAAATAAAAAGAATGCCACAGCGGCCTTTGCCTTAGCAATATATTTTCCAGCTTACGTTTTTTTGGTTGGGGCACCTTATCACAATCGCCAATAAAGCTAAAAAATAACTTTAAAGAAATTTACGTCTGATTAACGTGATTTTGGTGTAAGCTGAAGTGAAACAAACCGTTCATTGAGTTCGCCTATCTAAGAGTACAGTTACAGTAGTATAAAACGTTATCTATGTGTCTTTTGTCTTCTTCAAAGGCATATAAATATAAAGCACCAACTATCCGAAAAATTACTTCTATGTAAGACTAGATTACATTTCACAATAACGTTGTTTTGGGAAAATTGGCAATAAATAATCAGTAGGAGACAGCGAACAATTCTCCCCAACTTTCGCCCACAATTGAAGATAATTGGAATATTTGTTATCCAAAAAACCCGAAGCGTCCGGTAGTCTTGTTTTATGCAATGACAGAAAAACTGCGTCTGAAAAAGCTATGTCTCAAATGTGTGTGAGCTGCCGGAAAGAAAGGTACCGCACATACTTTTTAAGACGCCAAAACCATTACCACTTGTTCATATACAGGTGAACGTTTGTTATCATAATAACTGCAGAGGATAACGTTGTGACTCTTTCATGCTACGGGGACAAAGCTGTAAGACTTGATACAACATATATATTCGACAAAGCTACCGCGAGCCTACGTATGGCTTCTGCAATATGAAGCTAATGCATGCTGTTTCTTGGAGATTGCTTGCAGGATAACATCGACTAAGTTATGCTTGTTCAGGGGGTCGTAAGAGGTTCTTGAACAGCACTTCTCTCCTCTTTGTGTTATTTATTACTTAAGGATATACACGCTGGCGCGTGATTACATTGAAGCTGTCTTGCAGGTACAATCCCAGCATACGGTAGCACTGTGTGCGTTTGCCTGGCCCTACAGCTCAGAGATTATCTTCCTCGGTATTTCAACTATATCAGAGTACGCGCACATAGTTAAAATGGGACACAAGACCACAAAACCTTATGTGCTCTTTACTAGATTCTGCATAGGTCTGCTACAACTGTCTCGGTACTAAATATTTCACGCAGCCGAATTTTTCATCATTAGAATCCACTCCGGTTTATGGCGTCTTCAAGAAATAAGTGTTTCAAAGGGAAGTAGTATCTAACAGAGGATAGCAACATAATCTTATGTAACATTCTCTTCTGGCTCCCTTGTTTATGTGCTGCGTCGGGAACATTTCCATCGAGGCTTGCTATGTGAAAAGTGCAATGTAATCACGCGGTTTATTGCATTATGCGCAAGAAAAGAATCATAGGAGGATACAAAGCAATAAATGTAAACAGAACGTTATCGGGCTATAGTTAAACATTTGGGCTTTTAAACATTTAGGTTACCATTTGGACTTCTCTTCACTAAAACGGTATGCCCAAAGGTTACTTCTAAACAGTGTTATTTCAATCCCTGGAATAAAGTAATTGTATATGTTCACGAAATTCAGTGAAATTTTTAGACCACGACATATATGGAAGCTCGACACCCGCTTTATATATATATATATATATATATATATATATATATATATATATATATATATATATATATATATATATATATATATATATATATATAGTTAAAAAAAATCAAGCACGTAGGAAAAATTGTTTTGTAAAGGACTGACGTTTCGGCCACGGGACCGGCCTTCGTCGAAGGCCGGTCCCGCGGCCGAAACGTTAGTCCTTTACAAAACAATTTTTCCTACGTGCTTGATTTTTTTGAACTTTTACTTCCGGGTCCTATGTTAGCACTTCATTGTTTTCATAGATATATATATATATGATTGCATGATTGCATGATGACCATAGGTGATTGACCCTAACGTGCAAATCATGACATGCATGTTATATAAGTCATGACTACACGCAATGCTAATGTTTTGCTCGTGGTCGTTTTGCAGGCTTCACATATACCATATTTCACATTACGGGCCGTGATTGGACAACGAAATTATATGCCTGGGGCAAACACGATAATCATTATATGCGTGTCATGTAAGAAGATGACTACATCTCACGCTCATAATGCGCTCGCGGCTCTTTTGATAGCTTCACGTAAGTCAAATATGGTACTTTGGTATGCGAACGAACGACAAAAGTAAATAACGCATCCAAGCATAAAAATTGTGACATGCGTGTAATGTAAAACATGACTACATGCCACGCTCATAGCGTGCTCAAGCCGTTTCGCTAGCTTCACATATACCAAATTTTGTAATTCGTGACGTGAATACACGACGAAGGGAAATGAGACGTACAAACATGATCATCATGGAATGCGTGTGTGATGCAAAATATGGCTACAAGCTGCGCTCATAGAGTGCTCGCGGCCGTTTTGCTAGCTTCACATATACGAAACTTTTAATACGTGACGTGAACATACGACAAAGGTAAACGACACGTCCAAACATGATTATCATGGCATGAGTGTCATGCGAAACATGACTACAAGCAACGCTCAGCATGTTCGCGCCCGTATCTCCAGCTATACTAATACCAAACTTGGTATCACGTGATGCGAATAGACGACGAAGGTATATGACACTTCCAAACAAGATAATCATGACGCGCTTGTCAAAGAGAACATGAGTACACGGTACACTCATAGCGTGCTCGCGGCTGTTTCGCTAGCTTAATATATACGAAATTAGGTATCACGTGACGTGAATAAACGAAGAACATAAATGCCGGAGGTCTTATTGATGATGGTGACATAGAAGTGATGTACGGCAAAATATACCTCTGCCTCGCAACGTTGTGCTTATTTGAAAGTCACATATCAACACTCATCGTTAGTGCTTCACAGTTTATTCATTTCCACTGTATGTGGGATCTGCGAATATTTCTCTTTTTGCACATTTAGAAGGCCCTACTAGGGGGCTTCAACTTTGGCTGGTGGGATTTCCAACTATATGAGGCGTCGCCTGCCCGCCCAGGTGCCTGAGAGTCAAGAAATTGATTGATTTGTGGGGTTTAACGTCCCAAAACCACTATTTGATTATGAGAGACGCCGTAGTGGAGGGCTCCGGAAATTTTGACCACCTGGGGTTCTTTAACGTGCACCCAAATCTGAGCACACGGGCCTACAACATTTCCGCCTCCATCGGAAATGCAGCCGCCGCAGCCGGGAATCGAACCCGCGACCTGCGGGTCAGCAGCCGAGTGCCTTAGCCACTAGACCACCGCGGCGGGGCTGAGAGTCAAGAAATCTGCGCCTTTTCTTGTTCTTCTATAAATACTCAAAGCATTTAGACATACGTATAATGCCCATTGACGTATCTGAAATGACATAACACGTTTGTGTTAGCACATAAAAAGAGAGCTTGCACAAGCCTTATCAGGTTTTCTTCGGTCTGGCTTCGCCTTCTGTTACCTACCCACTTGATGAGGCTGATGACACTATCCATCCTTTTCGACGCAAAGGAAATGAATAACGATTGCTTAAACAATTTGTACCCGCTGTTTCGAGCGTCATTCCAGATATTCGAATAGATGTGACTTTGGGAATCGGATACCGGAACTTGGTGTAATTAATGTCAATTTCTGTGGGAGGTTTTGAATTATTTGACTTGGGTGCTTTTCTAGTTGGACTGCAGAGAAGCAGCTCTGATTTGTTGGGGGAACACTGGAGTCCCATGTCTTATAGAAAGCCCTCTGTAGTATTGACCGCTTCATGAAGAGTCGTTTCATCTTGTCCGTCACTGCTTCTCGTGCACCAAACAGTGATGCCATCCGCGTAGATCGTGTGACCAATGTCCTGCATCTTGGCTAGGTCTCGCGAAAGATCAACGATTGCATGTTGAAGAATAGAAGTGAGATAACTAATGCCTGTAGGGTGCCCCTTTCACCCATCTCCTGTTTTTCTTTCTAATTATTCAACCTTCATGACGGTGCATCGTCTACTGCAGAAATATCTGATAAAAACATGCAAGGACGAGCCTAGGACGAGGTGAGAGATGGCGTCAAATTGAACTTGTGACAGGTGTTATCAAAGCCTTCACCAGGTCCAAACTAGAAATAGCTGTAGTGTAACCAGTGCAGATGTTGAGTGTTTAAATTTTGGCAAGGTTCAAGATTTCCTGGGTTGAGAGGACTGATCTGAAACCTATCATGCTGTGAGGGAAGGTGTCGTTAATCTCAATATGCTCGGTGAGTTTGGTATAAATGGCGTGTTCAGCCACCTTCCCTACAGAAGACGAGCGGGAGATGGGTGCAGGTTGTCGAAGAATAGTGGCTTAGCAGATTTTGGGATACGTAGTTCCTTTCCCACCTTCTATTGTTCCAGCACTGTTTCCTCTTCCCAAATACAATTTATCTCCTCTGTCAGATAGTCAGTCAAATGGTCTCCATCGTCTCCAATTGCCTGGTTTGTAATGTGAACAGGGCCAAGTGCCAACTTGCCGTTTAGGTCGTGTAGCGCATGGTGGGTTTCGCTGACAATGAAAGGATCGTCTAACGGAGAGTGAAAGGTTCATCTAAGCACAACCACAATAAAACCGACAACACAAGCTCCACCAGATACATAAACATTTCTTTCCACAATTAACAGTTTATTTTTCAACCCTACTAATGATTATGAAGTATTTACCGCATTTAAAAATCTTTATAATACTAAAGATCTCAATGTGGATGACATGCAGATAAAGCCTGTAACGTATCTTTTATAATACATTACTGCAGCTTTAACACGAATCTTTATTTCGGCCTAACAATGTGGGAGTTTTCCAGAAAAAATGAAAATGAGGAGGGCAACTGTCATTTTTAAATGAGGCGACAGGATTGATACACAAACTGATCGCCCAATTTCAATACCTGCAGTATTTTGCGAGTGATTAGAAAATTTTATTTTTCCTCGTGTTTCAAATTTCTCTAACAGATACAATGTTCTATCTGATGGTTCGGTTTCCGTAAACGCTGGTCAAGAGAAACTGCTTGGCTCACACTCAAAGAAGATGTACTAAATCTATCAATATAAATCTTTCCACCTTAGCGCTCTTCATTGATTTTAGTACTAAAGTCCCTAAGATCTAAACTCTTTAAGAAATGAGACGAGCCTAGAGCACAGATTTATAACCACAAGTCAAGGTGCTAGGCTAGAAGGGGACGAAGCTATTGAACATATAAGAACAAGGGTGACAGAAAAATTTAACAAAGAAGTGCTTTATGCACCACAATAGACAAGGATGAATGAAGTGGCGCAATGGCTCCCTTTTCACAACAAGCGTGGGAAACGGCTGAGAAAAGGGTTACTAATAGTACATCAACAGGTCCAGATGGCATTGCAATTATGCTGATAAAGACATTAGGTTCGAAGTGTAAGCAGGCTTTGAAAGAGGCAGTGAACAAAATAATAACCGATGGAGAAGTTCGCGATGGATGGAAACTTAGCAGGATGAGCATGATCCATAAAGGAAAGGGGGACAAAGCTGAGACAAACAACTACCATCCTATAACAGTGACATGAGTGGTCTACAGGCTGGTGATGCAGATTATAAAGGAAAGACTGAAGGCATAGATAGAGGATGAGGGGGTGCTGATGGAACTGCAGAATGGGTTTCGGAAACACAGGAGGTTGGAAGACAATCTCTTCTCACTGACGCAGTGCATCGAAATAGCAGAAAAGGAACAGAGGCCCCTGTGGCTAGCATTTTTGGACATCAAGAGGGCATACGAAAGCATGGTTCAAGAGCAAGTGTGGGGAATACTGAACACACTTGGCGTGGAATATGTAGTCACTAATCTTTTAAAGAATATCTATTAAGGTAACAAGGCGATTATAAAGTGGGAAAAACAGGTATCCAAGCCTGCAGAGGTAAAACGGGGGCTTAAGCAGGGGTGTCACCTGTCACCCTTAATATTCATGATGTACCTACAAGGATTAGAGGCCGAATTAGAGGGAAGTTGACTGGGCTTCAACCTCTCTTTCGTCCAACAAGGAAACTCATTAAACAGGCACTACCAGCATTGATGTACGCAAACGATATAGTGCTAATGGCCGACAACAAGGAAGATTTGCAGAGATTGGTGGACATCTGCGGTAATTAGGGATTTCAGATTCAGTAAGAAAAAATCAGCAGTCATGATTTTTAAAACAATGAAGGTAGTGAGCTTAGAATACAGAGGGTCACGCTAGAGATGACAGATAAATACAAATATCTGGGAGTATGGATAAGCAATGGGGCCGAGTACCTAAGGGAACACGAAATATACATGTCGACTAATGTTAACAGGAATGCAGCGGTAATGAAAAACAGGGCACTGTGGAATAACAATAGGTATGATGTTGTGAGAGGAATATGCAAAGGGGTCTTGGTTCCTGGTCTGACGTTCGGCAATGCGGTCTTGTGCATGAGATCAGAAGTTCAAGCAAGATTAGAAATTAAGCAACTTGGAATAGGTAGGCTTGCCTTAGGAGCTCACGGGAATACACTAAATCAAGGAGCACAAAGTGATATGTGATGGACATCATTTGAGGGCAGGGAAGCTAGCAGCAAGATAAAACTTGAGAAGCGATTGAGAGAAATTGGGGAGGAGCGTTGTGCTAGGAAGGTATTCAGCTACTTGTACATGAAGAATGTCGATAATAAATGGAGGAAGCGAACCAGAAAATTGACTGGTAAATACTTGGAAAACAGCAGGGGGCCCAACCAAAAAGAATTATCGGTTACGAAGGTGAAGCAAGCTGAGACCGATACGTGTAGAATTGGCATGATTAAGAAGTCCGCACTAGAGATCTATCGAACTTTTAAGCAGGAAATTGCCAAGAAAATGATCTATGATAATTCTCGGGGTAGTTCTTTACTGTTTAAAGCCAGGAAGGGAGTATTGCGAACCAAGATATACCGGGCCAAATACGAAGGAGCAGACACCGTATGCAGTGCGTGTGGACAGGAAGAAGAAACTGCCGAACACTTGATAATGTTTTGTAAAAGACTTCACCCTATAGTTCAGGATAATGGAGCAGAGTTTTTCAAAGCACTGGGGTTTAGGGACAGGGAGGGCGAAATAGACATTAAGATGGTAGAACTAACTAAAAGGAGGTTATCTGATTGGTGGCTAAAGTCAAGGCACGAGTGAAAATTAAACCCCTCACTTCAAAGTAAGAATCCTCAACCTCACTATTTAAGGAAAAAATATAGTTTTTGGTTCATTAAGTATTACGGCTTGGTGGCGCTAGCCACCGCCCACTCTAAAGGGCACAGTCATATCAATTCCTTCATCCATCCATCCAGCGAGCTTCGTCATTTGCGCGTGTAGTGAAAATACTAACTCCTCTCTTAGCGGTCGGATAAGTTATCGTGAATTTTTCCCTTTATAGGTGCTCAACGTGGCTAAAATTTCTATTTTATAATGTATCAAACACTGTTAAAAAAGTAATTATAACGTCGTTTTTTTAATTGATTATCATAATTTTGTTTTACGGTTACTATTAATACAAAAGCGGTGATTGTTTTTGTTCAAGTATTTAAATTATCCTTACGCTCGAACAGCAGCAGCCCATTGGGCTCGGTCGCATTTCTGTCGGTTAATTTGTTCAAATTGTTCGCGGTTAGCCGCGGTACTTTTTGTCGATCGGCACTGTGAAGCTTCGTTTTAATTCAGCTTTGGTATATCATTGCGAGCTTGTGTCAGACTTTACGGGCCGCTACGACGAAGCCAACGTGTCTAGAGGCTGTGAATCATGTCAGCTACTGTGCTTCGCCGACGTCCGGCTGCGCAGCCTCCAGCGTGAAAATTTAACGCCGGCAAATCACTCGGAGGCTGCCTACGAAGACAGAATAATCTTGCACAATGTTGGCGTGTTCGCCGGTGGGTGAAAATTTGCTGCTTTGCATCTAAACATGACCCTTGTATTTTGCATGCGCTACAGCTTCTGTCATTTCATAAGACTTATCGACTTGTACAGCTAATGAGATGAACACTTTGTGAACGTTTGAGATTGTTCAGTTCGTTGTCACATTCGGTGAAAATATCTTTACTGTGAAGATTTGTAGCACAGATGACAGCATAAGTTCCATCTGTTCCTGCTCAAGATGGGTCTGCTCCAATATATGCTCATAAATTCAATGCATAGTAGAGCCAAGTGAACCTTCTGTACATATACGCATTTGTACATTTTTTGTAAATTTGTAACGAAGCATATTACATATGCATGAACCATATAGTCCATCCATTCGGGGAATTACCTAGCTTCGTCGTCTGAAGAACGTCACTGAACAAATTTAGTTAAATGCCATCCACAACACAAATTCACAAAAACAGCAAAGTCCACACTACCTTTCTTATATGCAGTGTTCCCATATGCATTATTCTTAGTCATGCATCACAAATCCGTTCACGCTTCAACCAGAGTAAACAGGACTGATTTTGTTTCTTAAAATTCAACCACAGCCTCCAAGTAACTGCTCATATTACTTTACGCTTGGATGCCTCATCACTCTGAACCTACCTCAAGTCAGTGGAGAATGTCATCACTGAAAGCAAGCGCATGGGCCGAAATTCTCGCATGGTATTGTGGAACACACTTTATTCATTGAACATAATTTGTTCAATCATTTGCGTCATACCCTGCTCATGAGTTTGTTTTATTTCTTCTCAGAAAACTGGACTAAAGAGAGACCATTGATTTCCAAGCTACCCACATCCAGTCGTAAGAAGCTCTACAGTTGGCACAGTGACAACCCCACATGCCACCAATATGCCAGGCGGACAAATGGGAGCCTTATACTGAAAAGCTGTGATAGCGTATGGTATGTTCAAGCTGTACGAAATTGGGTTCACAGATTGTTGTTTCTTGCTTTATGAATTACTCAGTTTACAGGAAATGTGCAGGCTTCAAAATTCTTTGACAGCACATGTCATGGGGTGCACATACTGTACTTCACTCTATGTGTCAAACTTTGCATAGAGTATTACATATGGCTAGGTAACAAATGGGCTTGTTGTAGTGCACATTTAGCAGCACGTCTTTTTCACACTGTGTATAGAATACTGTGAATGCAAAGACCGTTGCAAGGCAGTGGTAGGTACAGCTATAGTAGTTTTGAACCAGTTACTGATACCACGTGCATGTCGGGAGTGACACTATCAAAGTACTAAAAAAACAGTGCAAGAAATCATGTTTTGATTAAGCAAGACATGTCCTGCAGATGTAGCAATTGCGGAGCAGAACCATGACAGTGAATATCTAAAAGAATAAGGAAGAATAAGAATGGGTGGGCCACATTCGGCAAGCATTCTCAAATAATAAATGATAATCTGTCACTAACCTTCAAAAGAAAGGTATGTAACAGCTGCGTCTTGCCTGTACTTACCTACGGAGCAGAAACCTGGACGCTTACAGAGAGGGTTCATTTTAAATTGAGGACAACGCAGCGAGTGATAGACAAAAAAATGATAGGTGTAGCCTTAAGAAACAAGAAGAGAGCAGAGTGGGTTAGGGAACGAATCGGTGTAAAGGATATTGTAGTTTAAATCACGTAAAAGAAATGAACATGAGCTGGGCACGTAGTACGCAGGCATAATGCAGCTGGTCATGAAGGGTAACCGACTGGATTCACAGAGAAGGAAAACGCATAAAGGAAAGACAGAAGGTTAGGTGGGCCTATGATATTAAAAAGTTTGTACGTATAACGTGGCAGCAGAAAGCACAGGACCAAGTTCTTTGGCCGGTCAAGAAAGAGGCCATTGTCCTGCAGTGGGTGTAATAAAGCTGATGGTACGCCAAAAACAACAACCGACTCGCACGCAAGTAGTGAGCCTTAGTGTTTAAACTTATGTCAATATTTGTGCTTCGAAACATGTTTGTTTACGTGACAGTGTTAACACAATCGAAATGAGAAGTAATCAGTAAATTGCATTCGCTTGCATTTATTCCACTGTGACTTCATGATCAACATTCCTAGCTTGCCCTAAGGTTCCAGTTCAGCATCCGAAATCTCATCTGCTGAAAAATGGTCATGTTCAGTTGTTTTCCTCCTCTAATTATTTAGTTTGGTTTTTTTGTAAAATTTTGTGATCACTCTGAACAGTCTTGTGCAAGCAGCAACAAAAACAAGGGGCTCGCAGTTTCAATTAGCTGTTGTGGATACAAATATGTTCAAATTGTCGAAATATTTCCCCCAATAGCTGTGCACTTTTACTTACCCGAGTTCAAATAACAAACTTTTACTGTAATAATATTTGTTCTATATAAAATACCTGACGCGTAAAAAGGCATTTTTAAGGGTATGTTAATTTTTAACAGAACAATGACTGAGTGCACTCAGTAGGTATAAATATATTGGCCAGTGTTTGTACATGCTCATACTTAGAATGTCTACTAACAGCTATTTCCTTGATATTGCTGTGAAATATGTTGCCAAAAGGGCCAATTTTGTATGATACCCGCGTTAAAAGTGAGGCAGACAGTTAGGAAGTAGAGAAGAATAAAATTGTGAACTCAGCTTTTGCCATTGTTCATCGTTTGAGCAGTGTCTTTGATGACTATGCATCATTGGCACAAAAAAAAACTCATGTATTCACCTGCCGATCCAAAGCATGATAATTTTAAGAGGTTCATTGAGAAAGTAAGGGTCATTTGGTTCCAAGCAAGGAAATATTCATTAGGAAAATATTTGATTGGTGGGCTTAGTTTAGCAAAAACCTACTTCACTTTTCTACAAAATCACAGCTAACTTTAGTGCTTCTTGTACCATCGCTGTAGTTTCTTTAGTCAATCTGAATAAAAGATCGCCGCTTGTTAATTGAACCTGTTGCGAACGGTGATCTTGAATTTCTCACGGTCTTCAAATCGTACCACGAGACACTGTTTCGAGTGAAAGAAGGGGAAATAATCACACGGTGCTGGTGCAGGACAGCAGGGCGAGTCATCAGTGTTTCCTATCAAAATATTTGATCTTTCCATTGGTTCTTATTTGGAGCAGCCATGTAATTTATCATGTAGCAGGCCGATTTCAGAAGAAAACTGGCGACGTCATCAATGTTTATCGTACTTATTACTGTAGTGAGTGTTTCACAGTATATGTCGGCTGTACATGTGGCCCACATTTTATAAAATTAAACACGAAACTTCCCTTTTTGACTTGGAAATACTAGCCGCCATTTTTTAACTGGAGTAAGCTAACTGCTTAAATTTTTTTTCCGTTTTTGTGAAAAGCAGTGGTGGCACCACTGTGTTGTTTCTCCAATTGCGTACACTATGAAGTGTCGTCACCTGTGCAACAGTGTGCGAAAACAAATCATCCCTGTTTTATCAGTAGCAGTCCAAAAACGCTGATCCACTTGATGTACTTTAATGTATGAGTTGGTTCTAACCTAACTTTGTGATATGTGGGCTTATTGGCTACATAGTGCAAATTGTAGCGAGGCCAACAAGGGTAATTTTGCCTTGCAGATTAGTAACTGTTAGTCCTCAATCTATTGCAATATGCTTACAGCTTGAACAGTTTGGTTGGTTTGGACGCTTGGCGTGGTGCTCCACTCTTTTTCGTACGCATTTGTGCAGCTATTTCAGATTTCATTGATTCAGTGATTTGTGGGGTTTAACGTCCCAAAACCACTATTTGATTATGAGAGACGCCGTAGTGGAGGGCTCCGGAAATTTTGACCGCCTGAGGTTCTTTCATTATCATCATCAGCCTGACTACGTCCACTGCAGGACAAAGGCCTCTCCCATGTTCCGCCAGTTAACCCGGTCCTGTGCCTGCTGCTGCCAATTTATACCCGCAAAACTTCTTAATCTCATCTGCCCACCTAACCTTCTGTCTCCCCCTAACCCACTTGCCTTCTCTGGGAATCCAGTCAGTTACCCTTAACGACCAGCGGTTACCCTGTCTACGTGCTACATGCCCGGCCCATGTCCATTTCTATAGCAAAGGACATGCCCATTCTGTAGCACCGTATAGGCCTCATCTGACCTTCTAACCTCACTAAGCCCTATTATATCCCATTTAACACCCTCTAGCTCCTCGAATAGTACATCTAGACTTCCCTCACTAGATAAGGTTCTAGCGTTAAACGTTGCCAAGTTCAGGTTCCAATGGCGGCCTGTCCGGATTCAGAGATTCTTAGCACCCTCTGCTGCGTTGCAGATCTGACCGCCGCCGTGGTCAGTTGCTTCGCAGCTGCTGGGGACTGAGGGCCGTAACTGGGGGACTGAGGGTTCTTTAACGTGCACCCAAATCTGAGTACACGGAACTACAACATTTCCGCCTCCATCGGAAATGCAGCCGCCACAGCCGGGATTTCATCCCACGACCTGCAGGTCAGCAGCCGAGTACCTTAGCCACCGTGGCGGGGCAGCCATTTCGGAAGTCTCAACAGCCTGTTCTGACACTTGTCTCACTCCTAACAGTTGGTCCATGAACTGTGCACAACTCCTCGTAAAATAGAAAAGGTGGTGGTTTTTTTGCATGCAACAATGTAAATGCAGTGTGCACCCCACAACAGGCGGGAGCGAAAATGTTCGTCAACAGAAGTGTCTGCGTTCCCCGTCAAGCAGATGACTACTAAACCGGAACAACCACTTCAGTACTTTTGCTGAGAAGCAGCCGATTGTGCTGTGCACATAACTCTTCAGTCTCTTCAGTCTGACGTGAAAATACCTAAAGATTAGGAATTGGCCCTTATTTTGTGAGAAAACATAGTAGAAAATTTCACTATGCATATTTGACTGCAATGATCATTCACTGCCTACTTTTTTAAACATTGCTACCGTGGCTTCCAGCACTACTCACCTTTCTAGTGTTCCATATGTCGCTATTGTATATGTATATGTCATGTGCAGTGTACTGCGAGTCCTATCCACTGGTGCATAATCTATTTTTTTACGAATGAGTGCTTTTGGGCGCACCAACAGGCATCCTGTATTTCGTGCGTCAGCTGATGTACACTTGGCGAGCAAGGGCAAGGGTAGCTAATTCTCTTCACTTGTCATCGGTGACAACTTTCCGAAGAATGTTGACTTGCTGGAATGTTTGACGCAGGCTTTTATTATTCGCGAAGTGTTGGTCAATTAAAGTGCCTGTCACTGCAACCCTTTTACCTGTTTTGAAACGTAAGCAAAATTTCCTTTTCAACAAAATCTTGTAAATTATGTTTTCACAGGATGCCCTTGCTTACCACAACTGGAAGTTGATCTAGTTAGTCGTAAAGAGATCGGACGCGTAGTTAAACACATAGATTTTAAACAGAATATCGAGAACAATGTTATATCAAGAGCAATGCAGGGATACCTAGCACAACAGCTTGGGGTCATTTCTACTTATTCAACGCGATGTGCTTCTCGCCAATGCATTGTCAAATATCATATTCTGGCTCAAGCTAATCGTACTCGCACTGCACTTTTTGAGAGCATGTGTGGTGAGAAAGCCAATGGGCAGCACAGTACCAAGTACTGTGCAAGGGGTGTCCAGTGTAAATATCGTTGCACTGAACGAGCCAAGAAACAAGGTTGCACAATTTCAGCGGGTATTTTAATGAACAGATGGCTATCACTTTTTTGTCATGTATTGTTTAACTCTGTGAGAGACAGTGTTACTTGTTTACATGTGTACTGCTCCTTTCACGATTGTCAATAAACAATGTACGCTTACTTGCTTGGCGTGTTTTTGTAGGTTGAGGCCCCTCGGTAACCTGGCGGCATAGCAGAAATATTTATAGTAACTTAAGGGTGCCGTGTGCGCGAATAACACCCCGCAATATCAGCGAATAAACGCCCATAAACCAGCGCGCGCGCACCGCATCCCCCGTACCCGCTACCAAGGCAGCCTCCATATTGCTTTAGAGCAATGATGATGATCTGCCTACCAGCGCCGTCGCTATGTCGGATAAGTTAGTTTACAACGCCACCGCTATCCTTATTTCATTGCATTATGAAAGGTACAGTTTCCGTTCTGTAAATGGTATTGTATAGGTGTTCTGTGTGGTGCCCGTGCGCAAGGTGTCGATGTATAAACGTATGTAACTTTCTTCAATAAAGCCAACTGGTAGTGTCTTTCTCTCCTCTTCTCTTCTTGTTGTTTGTTGTGTTTTGTTGCTCTCTCAAGACGGTTTAGATGTCCACAGCTAACTCTTTTTCATCCGATCTCATGAAACTGCGAAACGCTGCTGTATGAGAATGTGGCCACTCCTGGAAACAGCACTGTTCGGGCAGTGATATGGAAGACCGTATAAGGACACACAAGGCATTTGCTGAGGCGTGCTCTAATATCACTCGTTCTGGTACTCGCGACCACTCCTTCATGTTCAAAGTTCTCAGTTGCAGATCGACTGAAGCAGCTTCTTACCTGAGCGCCTCTTCATACTACTGCGCCCGGCAAAAGAAACAGGGCTTCCTTTTCGGTTGAGAAGCAATCAATGCAGATATCGCACGCGGTGTAATATTGTAGCGATTCTTAGGCAGACAGGTTAAAAAAACAAGCGTCTTTATTAGGGTGAACTTGTTCCCTCGATTTTAAGGACTATGTTCGTCAAGTCCGAGTAGCCGAGTGGCACAGATCCAACTATCTTCCTCTCCATCGTAGCCGCGGCGCACGAACGCGTGGCGCATGCCAGCCGGGTCTTGCTGGTGCTGGTGCCACGATAATTGTGGTGGGCTACTTGAACGTGGCCAACCTGTCGCAGCATTATCCCCCTCTTCAGACGCCTCGTCCCGATGCTTAAGCCAGTGAAAAGATACATGCGCACTCTCACTCATTTTTCGACGATCTGTCATAATAGGGCTTCATGCGGACTACGTGTACCACTTCCGTGGGATTGCGCCGTCTTGAACTCACGTGTCCAGCGGATCTGACTTCAAAACTGACGTTGCTGATACGGTTGAGTACTTCATAAAGACCGAAGTATCGGCAAAGAAGCTTTTCAGAGAGTCCGCGGTGGCGCACTGGTATCCATATCTACACTTTGTCATTGAGATGATAAAGTGCGTCGCTGCGTTGCTTGTTGTACAGACTAGAATCAACGTGCTGTTGGTGGCGTATTCGGTATCTTGCCATTTGCCGTGCTTCTTCGGCTCTTTGCAAGAAGTCATCTAAGTCAGGTTGATAGCTGCTTTCGTCCTGTAGTGGTAACATGGCATCCAGTGGGGTGGTCACTCTTCGGCCGAATACTAGTTCGAAAGGGGCAACGTGGGTTGTTTCTTGAACGGCTGTATTATATGCGAATGTTACGTAGGGTAATATTTCATCCCACTGTTCATGTTCAACATCGACATACATTGATAGCATGTCGGTCAAAGTTCTTTTGAGGTGTTAAGTTTAGCCATTTAACTGAGAGTGATATGCCGTTGTTCTTCTGTGATCGGTATTTGTTCTGCGCATCAGGCATTGCATTCGGTCGGCAGTAAATCCGGTGCCCCGATCCATAATAGCGACGATGGGCGCACCATGTCTGAGCACTATGTTGTTCACAAAGAAATTGGCGACTTCGGCAGCCGTCGCGCTGTACAGAGAGTCAGTCTCAGCATAACGGGTCAGATAGTCTGTGGCTACGACTATCCATTTCTTGCCTGCACACAATGTCGAGAAAGGTTTTAGGAAGTCCATGCTGACTTGTTGGAATGGGGCATCCGGAGGGTCTATTGGCTGGAGAAGGCCGGCTTGTTTTACGGGTGGAGCTTTGCTCCATTGACACTGACGACAAGTTCTCATGTAGCACTGCACTAATGTGAGCAACTTAGGCCAATAGTACTTCAGGCGAATCCTGGCGAATGTTCGGCTCTCACCCATGTGTCCAGATGTTGGCTCGTCGTGGCATGCGTGCCGAATTTCCTCGCGCATGGCTGTGGGCACGACTAGTAAAAACATTTCACCATTAGGTTGGAAGTTTTTCCTGTAAAGGACACTTCCTCGAAGGCAAAACGTGGAGAGCCCTCTGGAGAATATGCGAGGGACTTGAACGTCGAGACCTTGCAGGTGTTGTATAAGCGTCAGCAAATCCGGGTAATCTCGTTGTTGTGAAGCGATTTTGAATGCGTCGACTACGCCTAGAAACGGGAAGCCATCCTCTTCAGGTACACTTGGATCGACGGGAGAGCGTGACAGGCAGTCCGCACCGCTGTGTTTCCTTTCAGATTTGTATACGACCGTAATATCATACTCCTGCAGCCTAAGGCTCCATCTTGCTAGTCGACCTGACTGGTCCTTGATATTTGCCAGCCAGCATAGAGCATGGTGGTCACTGACAGCTCTGAACGGTCTACCGTAAAGGTAAGGTCAAAACTTGTTTATTGACCAGAAGACTGCGAGGCACTCTTTTTCAGTTGCAGAGTAGTTTGCCTCAGCTTTTGATAGTTTGCGTCTGGTATAGGCTAACACTTTCTCTTGACCATTTTGCCACTGGACAAGAATGGGGCCGAGGCCGACATTGCTGGCATCGGTATGGACTTCAGTGTCGGCTGTCTCATCAAAATGGGCAAGTATTGGTGAACCCTGTAGCCGTTTTCTTAATTCATCAAAAGCTTTCTGTTGTTCGCTTTCCCATGTGAAGGGCACGTCGTCTTTTGTTAGTTTTGTAAGGAGTTCGGCAATCTTTGAGAAGTTGTCCACAAATCGCCTATAGTAGGCACATAAACCCAAATATCGACGCACTGACTTTTTGTCTCTGGGTGTAGGGAACCTCTGAACAGCGGTTGTCTTTTCGGGATCAGGACGAACACCCTCGGAACTAATGACATGTTCAAGGAATCGCAGCTGTTCGAAGCCGAAGTGGCATTTTTCGGGTTTGATTGTCAATTTGCTGACCGGATGGCTTCCAATACTGTGCGTAGTCGCTCTATATGTTTTCAAACATTGCAGAGAATACCACCAGGTCATCCAAATACACTAGGCATGACTGACATTTCAATCCCGCGAGGACAGTGTTAATCATTCGCTGGAACGTCGCTGGTGCAGAACAGAGGCCGAATGGAAGCGCTTTAAATATGTAGAGGCCACCTGGTGTTACGAATGCCGTTTTTCACGGTCCCGCTCGTCGACCTCTATTTGCCAATATCCACTTTTCAGATCTAAGGGGGCGAAAAACTTTGCTGATCGCAACCGATCTAGTGTATCGTTGATACGTGGCAAGGGGTAGACATCTCGTTTAGTTACACTGTTCAGTTTTCTGTAGTCGACACAGAATCTAATTGTGTTGCCTTTCTCCCTAACGAGCACTACGAGGGAAAACCATGGACTTTTCGAAGGCTGGATGACATCATCCGAAAGCATTTCCTCCACTTGCTTCTTGATAATTTCCCGTTCTTTCTTTGACACCCGATATGGATGCTGGCATATAGGTCTTATGTCGTCTCGCGTTATAATTCTGTGTTTCGTGATTGACGTGTGCTGGACCTTCGAGGCACTTGAAAAGAAATTAGAGAATTCTTTTACCAAGGCGTAAGTCCGTTTGACGATCACGGATGTGTCGATGTTGCAGGCCCCTGGTCGAGTGGTTGATGTTGTTATGCTACATAGTTCAGTCGCCATAGAGAAGTCGCGTAAATAGGCAATAGCCGTACCTTGAGCGATGTGTTGAAGTTCATTGGAAAAATTTATGAGTAGGACATCTGCACGGCCATTCGTTAAATGAACAAGACCCCTAGCTACGCAGACACCTTTGTTGAAAAACAGCCCTACATTTGTATCCGCTATCACTTCACGGTTGTACAATGCGTCATTTTCTACTAGAACCATTATACTGCAGCATGGCGGCACAGTTACGTCATCATGAACAACGCGTAGAGCAGTTAGGCGTCGCTCCTCAGATTCCTTCACAGGTATAGCTCGTTCAGCCGAAAACAACACGCTGGACCTACGCAGGTTAATTACGGCGCCATTAGCTCGCGAAAAATTCATTCCTCTATTGAGTTTCCTTGAACATTCTGGCAGCACAATCAAATTGGCCACGTCAATAAAGCCCCGTATTTCAAGTCTTGCAGTGCATCTGCCAAAGGGCTAAATAATGTGACCGCCTGCCGTGCGTATCTGTGATCCACTCCACTGTGGCACAACTTTGTTTAGCTTTTTAAACATCTTGTGACTTATCACTGAATAATCAGCACCGGTGTCGACTAAGGCATTCAGCTCCCATCCTTCCATTGTCAACTGCAAATCTGAAGTAATGTTTTCGTTGCTGCACTGATCTGCCAGAAATACACCGTCATCACCCTTGAACCATATTCGAAAATCTTCGTAACTGACGTTATCAGCGGCCTCACCTCCACAGGTCGTTTGCTTCAGTTTTCCGGGAGTGGGCTTGGAGAGCGATGACCAGGCTGCTTTGAAGGTGCACGTGGGCTGAATGACCGGTAGCGCATAGGCGATGGTGACCATGACCGATGTTGGCGTAGAGGTGGCGAGTTCTGGTGCGTGGAAGAGTACTTGTTAATCTCCGCTGGTCGTTCGCCGTTTCGGGGGCACGGTGCATACGATGGGAAGTTTCTTAATCCAGCCTGTTAGTAAGGACAGAATCTGTACAGATGACGCGCTTCCCCGCAATGAAAACACAGAGGCCTGCGCTCGTGATCACGCCAGACGTCAATTTTCCTGGGCCTATGCTCCACATAGTGATGTGTGCCACGTGATGCTGGGGGCAGATAGGTAGCTATTGGTTCCCGTGGAGGAGCTGCGCTTCGTGCTGCAGGTGGGAGAGGAGTCGTCGCCATAGCACCTGCTGCATTGCTGTGTACCGTGGGTTGTCAGACAACCCCAGAGTATGTTCGGATTGGTCTAACCGACTGCGTCTCACGCTCTGGCTCTCGTATCACGTGCCTCAGTTCATCACGAACAACGTCCGTAACAGATAGTGCAGTAGGAGTCTGGGACATTTGCAGTCTGTTCAGTTCTTATCTAATAACTGATATAATGAGCTCTCGCTGGGCTTCAACGTCGTTTCTCATGCCTCCGGAGAATACCTGTGCAGATGCGCAGTTACGATTCCGGTCGTACTGCCGAGCTTGCTGTTCTAGTGTTTTTTCGACGGCCGCCGCTTCCAAGCAAAACTCAGCAACTGTGCATGCATGCAGCAACTGTGCTGCTATTCTTACAATGCATGGAGAGTTGCGGACGAGAACGGCGAACACCTCTTGCTTCCTTCCGCACATTAGATGGCGCACCTTCTTATCCTCAGCCATGTTGTAATCCGCACGCTTGAACAGCCAGACCATGTCCTCAATGTACATAGCCGCACTCTCGTTTGTGAGCTGGTTCCTCGATTGAAGAGCAGCCTCCGCCTTTTCTTTCCGGTCTATGTTCGCAAACGTAGCCACCGCATGTCGTCGAAATACCTCCCAGGTAGACAACGAGGTTTCATTATTCGCAAACCATGTCTTTGCGAAGTCTTCTAGGGCAAAGTATACGTGACAGAGCTTCTCTCTTTCGTCCCATTCATTCAAGCTCGCCACTCTCTCGAACAGGTCCAACCAATTTCTCACGTCCTTGTACGAGTCGCCGTGGAATACTGGCGGCAGGTGCGGTTGGCTATTGAACCCTTGTGCCGGTGTTACCTGGCTAGTCATAGTGGTGGCATCCATTGTTTGAATTCCTCTTTGCGTGAAGTGAAGAGGACCGAACTCAGGTGAGTCACCTCGAAGATGGCGACTTGCCCTCTGGTGTACAGGAGTCACTTCCACGAGCTCGATATTCTGGTCGTCGAGGCTACGCTGTCTTGAGATTGTGGGGCTTCGATTGATAACCCTGCGCCTCCACCAGAAATGTAGCGATGCTGAGGCAGACAGGTTAAAAAAGCAAGTGTCTTTATTGGGGCGAACTTGTGCCCACGATTCTAAAGACTATGGTCGTCAATTCCAAGAAGCCAAGTGGCGCAGATCCGACTATCTTCCTCTCCCTCGTAGCCGGACTACACGAAGGCGTGGCGCATGCCAGTCGGGTCTTGCTGGTGCTGGTACCACGATGACTGTGGTGGGCTACTTGAACGTGGCCAACCTGTCGCAGCAATATTGTTACAGCGGAAACTAGTATAAGACCACAACTCGCAACTCGGTAGCAAACTACGACATCGTGATAAGACACCTGTCACAGAGGAGAGCTTTTCACATAGGTAATTTACATGCATGTCCCAAGTAAGTTGTGAAGAAAAGTGCACGCCAAGGATTTTGTGACTGTCAACTATTTCGATTTTTTGACCTTCAAAAGCAATAGTATTATTTAACGGAAGCAATTTGTTCTTGGAGCGAAAAATAATTACCTTAGTTTTCTTCGCGTTGATCCTAAGTTGATTTAGCTGAGACCAGGTAGATAACTTTCTTAGCAGTTCATTGCAATCCGTTGTCAAGTTGCGCACGTCGTTCCCAGACAATATGACAGTGCTGTCATCAGCGTATATAATAAATTTAGTATTAGTATTAAGGTTCACAATGTCATTAACGTAGATAATAAATAAAAGCGGCCCTAAAACGCTTCCTTGAGGCACGCCAAATTTGTTTATTAGACAAGACGACCTGTGACCGTTCATGTAAACACACTGGTATCTGTCACTTAAGTAAGACTTAAACAGTGATAGGCAGCTACCACGTACTCCGTAGCATTCTAGTTTGTCTAATAAAATGTTATGACTTAGGCAGTCGAATGCCTTACTAAAATCTATAAATAACGCCAGCGCATAGAATTTCCTTTCTATGTTCCTTATTCTCGTTTCCTTGGTTGACAGAAGGGCTGTTTTTGTTGACCTGTGTTTCCTAAATCCGTGTTGCGCGTTAGTTATAATACCAAACTTATCGAAGAAATTGACCATGCGACAGTGTGTAATTTTTTCTAGCCCCTTAGAAAACACAGGTAACACCGAAATTGGCCGGTAGTTATTGGGGTTATTAGGGCTACCTGCTTCCATATTGCCGAAACTCTGGCGTATTTCATTGCCTGAGCGAATACGCCCAATTTAAGCGTTAAATTGAATATGTGAGCAAGAGCAGGAGAAATAGAAGTTATACAATGCTTAATAGGGCCTAGTTGCAGGTTGTTTGTGTCTAACGCATTAGTATTTTTCAAGGATTGAAATGTAGCGCAGACTTCGTATTCATCAGTAGGCTGGAAGAAAATGCTTTCGACAATAAGACTTGAGTTTGTTATTCCCGACGTTGCAGCGCAGGTGGGGTAGGCAGCAGGAATGGCAGCGTTAATGAAATGTTGGTTAAAGTGATTAGCGAGGGCCTTGCCTTTCAACTCAGTACCGTCATGAAGTATACTGTTTGGAACACTTTGTTTGGTCCGACGACCAAGAACATTGTTTATTATTTTCCATGTTTTATCGGGCCACTGCTGTGAGGCGGACAGAAAAAGTTGCTCGTAATAAGCTCGTTTGGCACGCCGTAGCTCACAATTTAATTGGTTTCAAAAAGCTTTAAATTCCTTTAATTGTATTTGCAAACGAGACTTCAAAAATGAATGATACAAGGAATTTTTACGCGAAATCATTTTCAAGTGTTCTTTCGTTACCCATGGCTTTCTCACTTTTTTTGGTGGTTTTACTTGTTTCATAGGAAAATGCCTTTCGTATATTTTTATAAATTTTTCTATGAACTCATTGTATGCCTCATTGGCGGACGTTAATGCCAAGACAGAAAACCAGTCTTGGGCCATTATCTCAGTTTTAAAGGCAACCAGCCCACTATCTGTTATTCGCTGAGCAGTGAATGTTTCTACCTCACGGTTTCGTATTCCTCTTTGATTTTCATATAGCGCATAAACAGGGAGGTGGTCACTATTGTCCGAAGCAACAGTACCAGTGGTGTAAGTTTTTGTCTCTGCATTTATTATTAAATGGTCAAGGCAAGACAATGTGCCGCACGTAATGCGAGTTGGTGTAGTAATTAAGATTTTGAAACCACTCGAAGACAGCAATGTACCAAATTCCGTGGAAGTAGTGCTGTCATCAAGAGTAGTGATGTTAAAGTCGCCACCGCATGTCAAGTGAAAGTTGTTTTTGCAAGTGAAGTCCAGGAAACTTTCATAAAATGCTAGGAAACGCCTAATTTTTCCACCCGGTGGGCGATAAACAACAGCGAACATTTTTCACGGGTCAGTACGACATCTTTGTTAGTTAGACGAGCTCGTTTTGCTTTCCTTAGAATGCTGTCTCGCTTTGCACGAGACTTAAACTGGACGATAATATTACTTCTTCCGCTGTCTCGGCTCGGTACCCGATGACAGACCTCAATATCACCTGCAGTTATTTGCTCATTTATGGCACTGCCAATCTTAGAGACAATGTTGGTAACAGATTCATTGTCTTGTTTCAGTACACCTTGTATCTCGAGGTTTGCCTTCCTCGAGTACTGCTCAGCAAGAACAAGCCTTGTTTCAAGATCCCTGCCTTTGCTCTCAAGACATATACACTCAGCACGAAGAGCAGCATTTTCACTTTCAAGATTCCTGTTTTTTGTAATCACATCGTCCAGTTTCTTCTTGTGCTCCTCAACTGAAGTGAAGGTAAAGTTGAGGCTTTCCTTCATTTGACGCTGATCATTTTTTAGCTCACGGATTCATTCTGTAAATTCCTTTCAAGGAAATCACGAAAAGATTTTATCTCTTGTTTCATCTCTTCTTTTATCTCTAGCAGTTCTGCCTTCATTTCTTCCCTGAGTTTAGCAATGTCTTTAGCCATTTTTCAATGCTAAAGACATTGCTAAAACTACAATACAACAAATTCCGGATTCACTGTTTGGCAGCAGCGACGAAGCGTAGATATGTAACAAGGTAATAAAATACCCAATATATCTGGAACACTAACCTGCGATAAGAGTGCCAGAAGGTTTAGCTTGTGCACACAGCTCTCGCCGCTACTGCCAAGTGAAAGCTGCGACAACCACGTAGCTCCTTTTGTAGTGCGCAAAGCGTGACGTTGATCCTGGAGACAGGGCGCAGGCGCAGCCAACAATGACGCCTCCTGGTACCAGACCCTGGATTTCTTCCGAGAAGCGGTGGACCGTTTGGACGCTTTTGGTGCGGCTGCTTCAAATGCCCTGCGATAAGAGTGCCAGAAGGTTTAGCTTGTGCACACAGCTCTCGCCGCTACTGCTAAGTGAAAGCTGCGACAACCACGTAGCTCCTTTTGTAGTGCGCAAAGCGTGACGTTGATCCTGGAGACAGGGCGCAGGCGCAGCCGACAATGACGCCTCCTGGTACCAGAACCTGGATTTCTTCGGAGAAGCGGTGGGCCGTTTGGACGCTTTTGGTGCGGCTGCTTGAAATGCCCTGCGATAAGAGTGCCAGAAGGTTTAGCTTGTGCACACAGCTCTCGCCTCTACTGCCAAGTGAAAGCTGCGACAGCCACGTAGCTCCTTTTGTAGTGCGCAAAGCGTGACGTTGATCCTGGAGACAGGGCGCAGGCGCAGCCGACAATGACGCCTCCTGGTACCAGACCCTGGATTTCTTCGGAGAAGCGGTTGACCGTTTGGACGCTTTTGGTGCGGCTGCTTGAAATTCCCTGCGATAAGAGTGCCAGAAGGTTTAGCTTGTGCACACAGCTCTCGCCGCTACTGCCAAGTGAAAGCTGCGACAACCACGTAGCTCCTTTTGTAGTGCGCAAAGCGTGACGTTGATCCTGGAGACAGGGCGCAGGCGCAGCACACAATGACGCCTCCTGGTACCAGACCCTGGATTTCATCGGCGAAGCGGTGAACCGTTTGGACGCTTTTGGTGCAGCTGCTTGAAATGCCCTGCGATAAAAGTGCCAGAAGGTTTAGCTTGTGCACACAGCTCTCGCCGCTACTGCCAAGTCCAAATCCAACCTACAACCTTCGAATACCACGTTCGATGCTCTAACCACTGAGCTACCACAGCGGCCTTCCCTCCATCAACTTTTTGAGGGTTTATATGTGAATTTATAAGTAGCAGTGACAGTCAGCGTCATCTATAAGCCAAACGACGAGTGTGAAAACACTCTTATGCGCATGTTTGGCGTCACGTAGCACGTGAACTTATTATGAGCGGGCAGCTGATGAATTGTCCCTCTTATACAACCTAAACACACCAAGTCTGCCAGTACGAGACCCTCGTTCAGTGAAATAAGCGAAAGAAGTGTATACCTAAGGGCTCGTTGTTCCGTGTTTTAACACAATATTAATGAGATCTAACAGACAGTAATGCCAAGGAATATACAGGGGAAGTTATCAGAACCAATGGAATGTAAATAAGAAGAAAGAAAAGTGTATGAAAGTATAACCAGCCGTGAGCAGGAATCGAACCTTCGCCCTTCGAATAACGCGTTCGATGCTCTAACCACAGAGCTACCACAGCGGCCTTCCCTCCATCTACTTTTTGGGGGTTTATATGTTAATTTAAAGTAGGAATGACAGTCAGCGCCATCTATAAGCCAAGCGACGAGTGTGAAAACACTCTTATGCGCATGTTTTGCGTCACGTAGCACGTCAACGTATCATGAGCGGGCAGCTGAATAATGTCCCTCTTATACAACCTAAACACACCAAGTCTGCCAGTACGAGACCCTCGTTCAATGAAATAAGCGAAAGAAGTGTATACCTAAGGGCTCGTTTTTCCATGTTTTAACACAATATTAATGAGATCTAACAGACAGTAATGCCAAGCAATATACAGGAGAAGTTATCAGAATTAATGGAATGTAAATAAGAAGAAAGAAACGTATATGAAAAAATAACCAGCCGTGAGCAGGAATCGAACCTACGATATATATATATATATATATATATATATATATATATATATATATATATATATATATATATATATATATATATATATATATATATATATTTACCTACAGCTGACGGCGCGCCCGCCAGCTGTATTCTGACGCTTCGCTTTATCTTATCTTTTGTCACCGCCCGCGATTTCAAATATTATGCGGAAAATTGATTTTTTAAGTTCTGATGCGTAATGACATTGGCCTCAGTTCTATGTCTGCTGCAAGGATTCGTATACCAGTTTGCGCTCCACATAACCTCCTACATTCTTCCCCAACCGTTTGCAACACAGTGCCCCTGTCTGATAAGTGGGCGTCTTTGCCCGAATTTCGGTCGGTGAAGGTGTGTGCATACCATCTTCTTAGGGAGCCTCATCGTGCTTCAGCTATTCTAGAAAGCTGCGAGTGACCACTGCTGTTATAGCCAACAACACCAGGTGTTCCTGAGTCTCGAGCTAAGAGCAGGTGAGGGCGCACGCCCGCTGCGCAAGGTTGGGGTCATTTCATTTTTGTTCTTATACTTGCTGTTTGTCCGTTTTTCTTCCTCGAATGCTACGACTAGGCACAAAACCATGTTCGCATCGCCAAGAAAAGAGGACGTTGAAGATGAAAGTATTTTTTACACCCTTATTTGCTATTACTGCGATATCATACTCAAATCTGGCATGTAGGCTTGTTTACGTGTAAAATTGATGTACATACTGCCACGCCTATATCTATGCAAGCTGTGGCGCTGACATTAAACTAAAGATGAGAGATGCGCTCGAGAGGTGCTGCACCAGAGAGTGAAATCAACGATGATCTAAGCGGCTCTTTGCTCATAATTACTACCTGGTTTTTACATATCCATTGGTAGTGTTTGCAATTTTGTTACATTAACACTTCTTTCACCTTTAGCTAGAAGACATTAATTCAAATAATTACACATTTTTTCGGAAAACCACTGAGTATTAGACCAATGCCCCAGCGTGGGTGCGTGCCTCTGTCCAAAGTTTTACTCTACTCTACTCGTTCAGCATCTATCCGAGTACGAAACGCCGTACTCTTTAACGAATGAAGCTCCTGTTTGACAGCCCTCGACAATAGGCATATAAATACGGCTGTGTTTCAGTGTAGAAATTTTCTCAGATTGATGTCCACATTTTCAGGTAAACATGCAAGTAAATAAAAAGATTTGATAGGTTACGCAACACTGTGACTGCATCTCACCAGCAGTGTCCCTTCAATGTTGCCTCTTATAAATGTGAACACTGACGAGTCTGCCTCGGTAATGTATTCGTAGTTGCCTGGTCAGAACACCACCATCACTGTCCCGGATCGGTGAATGCATTTCGAGATTTTCGTGCTTCCAAGCCCCTGTCTGCCTTGTCTTTTAAACGTCTGCTTCTCAGTGCGCAGTTCTCGAGCCTTTGAAAGGTATATTTTGTAAGAAAGTTTGTGGCTCAAACAGCACAGGTTAGCTCAATGTGTACGATAGTTCAATTGATGAAGAAGTTGCCTTATTTTTGTGCCTGGTTGAAGTTCATTGTGATAATCACATAATGGAGTGCTTCAGGTAGACAATGTGGCGAAGAAATGACAGTTTTGCTAGACAACCACAACTCCTTTTCCTGACACCAACCAAACAGTTTTGTTTCAAATATTATGTGAACTGTATTTATTGTAATCTAACGCCAGTTTCCCTAACAAATGAACTGTTCCGGCAGATACTGGTTTCCACAGAGGACAGGCTTCAAACAACAACGTTCACGAAACAGTGCTGATACTAACCTATTAGGTCTGCCAGCACATCAAGGTGCTTGACTCAGCTGGCTATGAAAAAAAGAAGTGCCTTTGGAATACGTTATGCGCGTTTTAATTTTCACCCTTTGGCCTCGCTAAAGTGTTTCATGAAAGCAGAAGTGAATGGTAGAATGTTTGGGCTTATTCGCTCATTTAGGCACAAAAAACAGTGGAACGGAGCTACTCTATTGAAGATCCGGGGTCGGTGGTTGCTGGTATCGTCGGTAGATATGGTGACACTAATACTGAATATGGTGGAAATGATAGTGGATATGGTGGAAGCTGTAGTGGTCATATTTGCTGACTATGACGAGAGTGAAAAAAAACAGTGGCAGATGGTGGCGGTGGCGGCGAGCCAATGATGGTTTCCGCGAAAAATGCCGGCTCATTACGTGAGAGTGGAAAAAATGGAGGCAGATGATGTTGGTGGTCTCAAATCAATGGTGGTGATGGGGGAAAATGCCGGCTGATGGTGGCGATTCAAAACGTGTTTGGTGGATGGCTTGGTTAACAAGCTGGATGACGGTGATATACTGTAAGCTTGGTCAATGATGGTGGCATGATGAAAAGCAGATGACAGTATGTGGAATCACTTAGTTACTTCTAGTGTTTAGCCCTTGAATGCGCAGAGAAATATGTTTGCTGTCGAAAGAAACCAACTCCGCTCATTACGCTTTCTATAATGTGTTTTTTCTGTGGTTTCAAGAACGTTTTAAGTTTTGTGGCGCGTAGAATGTGGCCCTAAATGTTCACATATCGTGCACCTATACATCAGGTTGACATGCGCAAAGTGGGGCTTTGTTGTGATTGTGATGTTTAGAAAAATAGAGGTGTCGCTGTGAACAGTGATAGTAAATGTGTTAATTCGCCACGCAGTTGTTGAGAAACAAATGAGCCCCAGTTCGCAATTACCGCTTTCAACGGTGGACCAGAACACAGCTCTCGCTTGATGTCGCCAAGCAAAAAACGCAACTCTGGCAATTCTTGCAGACCCAAATACTTGAGCCGTACTATCAAAAAAAGTGCCTGCGACGCTAAAATGCATAAACTTCTGCCTTCGACATACGTCGAGACAAGTCCCAGCAAGTTTGGGTTTCACCCTCTGTTCTGCCACCATGATTTCCACCAAATGTTAGGCCGACCGTCCACGCCCGCACAAATGTTATCGGCACGTCTGGCTTTCATAATACACAATTTCGATCAATAAGAACCGCAATAAAGCACATCCGTGGCATCATTTAACATAAATGAAGCATTTTTGAGGTGTACTGTGTCCGCGGAAGAAGCGACAAACATCGATGCGACGCGGTGCCAGCACTTCCACAGCATACGCCTCCCGTCATCAACAGCCACCGATGGCACTCACCGGCATTTCTCTGTCTTTTTTGCGAGAACATAGACTTGTCCAGTCGTATGCCTACTAAACAAGTAGGATAGCATAATGTTTGCTGCGCCATGCATTCGTTTTGACCAAGCTGTTATATTTGTTGGAACTGATAGAGCTACAGCACTGTTCTGGCATGACTGCGCTTTACGTTGTGCGAAAAACATCGCATTACTCAATCACCTATGGGGGCGTATCTATCAAATGAGCGTAGAAGCTTTTTAAAGTTTCAGCAGATGTCGCGCTTTAAAACGAGCGAAAAACGTAAAATAAGTTTGACAGTAACCGCTGGTAAACTGTACCTGGTCCTCAGTCTACTTGGGTGGTTCTCCCTCGCGGTTGTGAATTGTATAGAGGGAATTCACAAGGCAATGAGTAGTGGGACCATCGCTGAGTGCGAAGTGCGAGCGTGTGCACGAGCCGTAGACGCTGGACTGCTCAAGTGTTTGTGTCCGTACCGGCTGTCTCCCTACTACCTGGCGTCGATATTAAACGCTCTTGCAAAGTTGTGGAAGTGTGCTGGGTATGCAAATCTGGAACTTCAAAGCGGGAAGCTGCCCACTGCGTCAGCAATGCCTGATCAGACGACCGAGCAAGGCGTCCCTCAGCAAAGCACTGTACAATCACAACTGGTTCTCATGCCTACCAACCTGCGCCAACGGGATCTCCCCTTATTCAGCGGCACCGTGGACCAAGATGTGGAAGAGTGGTGGCAGCTGTTTGGAAAGGTGAGCGCCACCTACAGGTGGGACGACCCCTAAAATTAGAGTATGTCCTATTTTATCTTAAAGATGTCGTCAGCCTGTGGTTCACAAACCACCGTACTAAATTTACCACTTGGGCCGCTTTCAAGACCACCCTTGCCGCTGTGTTCGATCGCCCCGCAGTGCGCAAACTGCGTGCTGAACAGCGCCTATGCGGAAGTGCACAAAGGCAGGGCGAAAACTGCACAAGCTATATTGAAGATGTTATAAATTTATGCCGGCGCTTTAACCCTGAGATGACCGAACAAGACAAGATCAGGCATACCTTGAAAGGAATAGACGGTGATGCCTTTCAAATGTTGCTGGCAAAGGGCCCAAGTACCGTATCAGAACTTGTGACCTTGTGCCAGAGCTTGGAAGAGATTCGCAAGCAACGTGCATGAGTTCGGAGGTCGATGACAGCAGACGACTGTCTCGCTGCCCTGGCCGTCGGTGGTGACAGCACCCTGCTGGAGCAGATAAAAGAATATGTACGCGAAGAGGTCGCACGACAGCTTTCGTGTCTCTTGTATCTGCCGACCACCGAAGCACCAACGAACCGCCCAACGCTGACAATCAGACAGGCTATTCAGGAACAGGTCTACGAGGCGTTGCCATTACCTACGTCTGCCTCTCCACCAACACCTGTTGCCGCGCCACTGACTAATGCGGCCGTCGCGGCAATGCCTCCTCCTCGTCTGCCATTGTATACGCCACAACCTGTGCGACCTTCCACCGCGCCGTTTCCAGCTACACAGCAGCACGCGAGAAATCCTTAGCGCACTGCTGACTATCGGCCTATATGTTACTTTTGCCGTATTTCAGGTCACGTTGCATGTCTATGTCGTCGGCGCTTCGTAGTTAACGCACCAAGATACCCTGACTACTCGTTCCGGCCTCCATACCACGCGCCTCACGTGCCACCTTAAGTTCACGAACGCAATGCGCAAGATACTTCCGGCACCAGAACCTCCGCTTCTCGACGTTCTACTTCCCGCTTGCCTTCCCTTTCAACAAGTCGTCGTTCTGTGTCGCCTATGCGTCGGCGACCCACCTCCATTGAGACGGAAAACTAACTGCCGCAGCTCCGCAGGCACGAGCTGCGTCATCGTCGAATCGTTTAAGTCCTCGCCTGTCTCCCGCCAATCTTGTCGATGTAATCGTCGAAGGTGTACGAACACTTGCACTCATCGATACCGGTACCGCGATATGTGTGATTAGTCAAATGCTGTGCCGCTCTCTTCGTAAAGTGACGATGCTTTCTCCCATGGTTTCTCTTAGCACTGTGAGCGCCCAACAAATTGAGCCCGTCGCGGCGTGTACAGCAAAAGTGGTTATTCGAGACGTGTTGTACATCATTGAATTTCACGTGCTGGCTTCATGTTCGCACGATGTCATCCTAGGATGGAATTTTTTATCACGTCATCACGCCTTTGTGGACTGCACTCGGGCCAAAGTGGAGCTGTTACCGTTTCCTGATGCGCCTTCTGTTGATGCGGCCGTATCTAGTGCGGCTAACCTTGTCGTCACGACGGACATAGACCTTTCTCCTTTCAGCACCAAGTTTGTCCCTGCTTGCTGCGCTTCACTTTTTGACGCTACCGTCCTATCCACGCCATCTGACATCTTCGGTATCCGCCACCACACATCGCTGCCATTCGCCGTTCTTGCGCTTTGTCAGGACACTACCGGAATATTTATTTCCAATCACAACTCGTGCCCCCTCAGTTTTCACCGCAACAAGAGGCTCGGCCAGATTCAGCTTACCGATCAAGTTACCATCGTGCCTGCCGGTTTCTTCGGCACCAAGCCGAATATAGAGCAAAACGCGTTGGTTCCTCACTTTGCTTCGAACAGCATGTCGTCCGATGCATTTCACCGTTCTATTGACAGCCATCTCGCCCCGGCGCAAGTCAGGCGTTTGTTTGACTTTCCCCAAGCAGTGCTAGGAAGAACGAACACCGTTGTGCCCACAATTCACACAGGGAAAAGTACTCCTTTGCACCAGTGCCCCTATCGTGTGTCCTCGGCGGAGCGTCGCGTAATTGCAGGACAAGTAGACGACATGCCACAACGTGGACTCATCAAGCTTTCTTGTCGTCCTTGGTCTTCACCAGATGTACTCGTCAAAAAAAAAGGATGGTTCGATCCGGTTCTGCGTAGGCTACAGGCGCCTAAACAACATTATAAGGAAAGAAGTTTACCCCCTTCCCCGCATAGACGACGCCCTCGATTGTCTCCAAGGTGCAGAATTCTTTTCCTCGCTTGACCTTCGCTCAGGTTAATAGCAGATCCTAATGGATGAGTCTGATCGTCCAAAAACGGCGTTCGTCACACCGGATGGTCTCTATGAATTTACCGTAATGCCGTTTGGACTCTGCAATGCGCGCACGACATTCCAGCGAATATTATACAGCATTTTACGCGGTCTCAGTTGGAACCTATGCATGTGCTGTCTTGATGACATTGTGGTCTTTTCACCCGATTACACGTCGCATATCACTCGTGTGCGTAAGTTTCTACAGTGCACACAAATGCCAAGCTTCAGCTTGACCTGAAGAAATGTCACATCAGGGCTAAAAAACTCACCATACTTGGTCATGTCGTTTCGAAAGCCGGCATCCTTCCCGACCCCGACAAGCTTCGTGCTGTTGCCAAATTTCCTTGCTGGCTCTCCTTGCTGGCGCTGCAGATCTTTCGAATTGGACAGTAGCCTCTGAGGAATCCTTCGCAACACTGCGCCAACTCGTTCCCTCACCACCCGTAGTGCGCCATCGCGACCCTACTGCTCCGACCAAAGTACACACGGATGCAAGTGGCGTCAGCCTTGGTGCAGTACTCGCACAATGCAAACCAATTTTATGGAGTATGTGGTCCCTTATGCCAGCTGCGCCCTCACTAAGGCACAAGCCGACTGTTCTGTTACGGAAAAAGAGAGCCTCGCGATTGTGTGGGCGTTAAACAAGTTTCGCCTCTATTTGTACAGCCAAACGTTTGATGTGGTAACTGACCATCACGAACTCTGTTGGTTGGCTTCACTGAAATGTCACTGAAATATATACATAAATGATATAGTCATTGTGAAATTTGTAACTTCATAATATATGCTGATGACTGCCCATTATTTTTACTGGAAAAAATTCTATTACTCTCGAGGCTTTAGCGGCCAGCTCATGGTATAAGCTTCGTGATTGGTCTATTAAGAACAATCTAATGTTAAATGAGTCAAAAACTAAATGTCTTCTTTTCCGAGCTCTCGGCATATCCCTGCATGTACCAAATTATGTTACCCTAGGCCCCTACAAAATTGTAATGACCAAATCAATTAAAACGTTTGAAGTAGTTTTTAATGAACATATGTCCTGGAATGAGCACACAGACCATATTAGTTTAAAGTTGAGACGCGTGGTTGACACTTTAAACTGTTGTCGACGTCTTTTGCCCGTTACTGTAAAGCGACTCTTATATCAGGCTCTTGTCTATGCCCACTTGAACTAATGCGCTTTAGTATGGGCAAACACTACGTCAACAAATTTAAATAGGCTAAAAATACTTCCGAAAAGAGCGATCAGGGCAATAGAAAACAAAGTTTAACTTTAACACACAGTACAACTTTTTGTTAAACATAAAATTGTTAAGGCAAATGACATCTACAAATTCAGGTCATTTCAATCCTACATTACAATCCTACAAACATAGAGAAACTCGACAATCCTACAACATTATAATCATACAATCTTGCAAACAGAGGGAAACTCGACGCATTTCTGACACTTGCAAATCTTGAACATACTCAAATCATTTACTTCCATCGATAAAAACCCCCGGAAAAAATTCCGTTATCTCGCACCAATTACAGCACCCAAAGGCTTAGCCACATGCTACCTACAATACTCAACTCATTAGAGCAGCAAGACATAAAAATTCAAAAATTAAAGAATATCGATGTTCAAACACAATTCTTGTAGATTTCTATTGTTCACATAGGTCACTCTGTGTTGCTTTGTATCCTTTTTTGTGTACATTTTTTTGATTTTTTTGTGTAACCTCATTGTGTACCTTTCTTATGTACGAAAGCGATTATACACAATCTGCGAATTGCTGTGCTCATGTGTTTATGAAATATTCCCTTTTGTTTGTATACCTTTGCCTGTCATTTACTTTGCCTTTCGCTTGTATTATTACTTGCTTTATAGTATTTGTTTTTTTATTGTATTCTGTTTTTACCCTGTCATGACTGACGTAGGGTGGACGGTGCTTAATCAAGCTGCAATAACTGCAGCTTTTTTGCTGTCTCCTCATTTTTCGCCACTGTATCTCTTTTGGTGAAAATTAAGTAAATAAATAAATAAAATAAAAATCCTTCTGGTCGCCTCGGACGTTGGGCACTACGCTTCCAGAAATTGGACATACGCGTCGTCTACCTATCAGGGCGAAATCACTCAGACGCAGATGTACTTTCATGATCACCCGTGAAATCTGATGATACGGAAATAACAGCCCTTGACCTTCCCCTCTCTGCCGCGAGAGTCACAGACATGCCAACCGAATAGCGGAAGGACCCTTGGATTGTCTCGCTCTTGAATAAGCTTTTTGACGCATCAACTTCTGATTACCCGCGTGCTCTTCACCGCCAAGCAATGCATTTCGCCTTACGAGATGGCCTGTTATACCGTCGCAACTACCAAGTGGCGGGTTGTTAATGGTGCTAGTCATAACGAGCCATATGCGGTCTGATATCTGCGAATATTTTCATACTGAACCGCAACGCGTACATGCTGGTGCGCTAAAGACGTATGAGCGGATTCGCCAACGTTACTACTGGCGAGGTGTGTACACGTTTGTATGCAAACACATTCGCTCATGTTCCCTATGTCGGCAGTGCCAGACATTTCCTCATTCACCCGGTCAACTGCAGCCATTACCATCCTCTGCACGCCTATTTGACCGTGTTGGGATTGACCTATACGGCCCGCTACCGTGCTCTGTTGGTGGTAATCGATGGGTGATTGTGGCTGCCGACCATCTGACAAGGTGAGCCGAAACGGCAGCGCTACCGAAACGGCAGCGCTACAACGTCACGAGCTGGTGCTCGTGACGTTGCAACCTTCATCTTTCATCGGTTTGTTCTTCGTCATGGTGCACCACGGGAACTCCTGAATGACAGAGGTCGCGTATTTTTGTCCGAAGTTCTGCAGCAGCTCCTACATTCATGCCGTACGGTACACCACAGATCAACAGCCTACCACCCTCAGACGAACGGCCTAACAGAATGTTTCAATAGAACCCTGGGAGACATGCTCGCTATGTATATTCATTCCAACCACTCCAAGTGGGACATCGTTGCTCCTTTCGTGACGTACGCCAACAATACGGTGATTCAATAAACAGCGAGCTTTTCTCCATTTTTTTTATATGGTCGTGACCCACGCAGCACACTTGACACAATTCTGCCATACAATTCTGATGCCTTCAAGTTCAGCCCAGTTTCTGAGATGACCGAACATGCCGAAGGGTGTCGTCAGCTTACACGGTCCTTCAAAGCCGATAATCAACCCCTTCAAAAAATCGCCACGGCCATGATCTTGTTCAGGACACTTTCCCAGTCGGTTCTCTCGTGTGGCTTCGACTGCCTTTTCACTCTCCTCGACCGACTCCCAAGTTTGCACCGAAGTATACTGGCCCTTACCGCGTCATACAGCAATATTATGCTGTCACCTATGTGATTGAACCGCTCAAACCATCCTTGGACGAGAGCTGCCTTGGCCGTGAGACGGTCCACGTTGGTCACCTCAAGCCCTGCTACGACCCTCCTGTTCTCTCGTCAGTTTGAGTCGCGACGATGACTCGCCTTCATCGCCGGGGTATTGTAGTGGGGAATTCGCAAGACAATTACTAAAGCGACCATCTCTGAGTGCGAAGCGCGAGCGTGTGCATGAGCTGTAGACGCTGGATCGCATCTGATAGCCTGCATCGCTCTCTGCTCAGATATACTCCTTTTTCGATTTTCGGCTTTCCTTTCTATATTTTTTTTTCAGTCCAAAATTACGTTTTGTTTGAAAAACCATTAGCCTTTTAGTTAGAATCCTGCCGCCCGGTTCTTGGCCGATCCCCCTTTGTGGGTGTGCGCCAGAGTATCAAGAATCATCATCATCATCATCATCATCATCATCAGACGCTGGGCTGCTCGAGTATTTTTGTCCGTACCGGCTGTCTGCCTACTACCTTACATCGCTATTAAACGCTCTTGCAGCGGTAAGAAAACATAGCGCTGTTTCCATTATCGCAGTGTAAATAGTTCTAAGCAGCAGTTGTTTGTGTTGAATGAATGTGCCAGTTGATGTTGCAAGTGCCGATCCCGTCTATCTGAAGTGAGCAGCAAACAAAAGTGAAGTTAATCGGTCAAATCGAAGGTTAAATCTCGACTTAACAACAATGTTCCCACAAATTTGTAGGGCTCATTGGTCAGCTTGTTCAGCTGAAGATCCTAATGTTGCACGATCGAATCCTCGTCGTCGCGTTTTTTACGGGTGCTTTCTGCATTGTTTGTAATTTTTTCATTTTTATTGGCAGCTCGTCACGGTGGTTCTGACGCCGTTTCGCGCTCCAGCATTAATGGCACTCTATCATCCACCGTTTGCCACCATCCAACATGTGCCACCATTATTTCCAGCACCATATTCCACCAAAATGGTGGATGGTGGAATCCACCATTCCTATTGTGAACGTTTTTTTTTTCTTTTCAATGGGAAGGTATATTGTGTTACTGTTGCACTTTCAGAAGTAAAAGCATCTCACGGTCAAAAGTCGGATATACCTTGATGACTGTGAAGATCTTGGGTGAGCTTGAGAGCTAGCCGGCACACAAACTGGTACGTTTACTCAGCAATAGTGACATGTTGAATTGAAATGAACATCGACCGACTTCACCACTCGCTTTTATAAATACATATTCTCAAAACAGGGGAGGCAGAGTATATGACATTCGATGCATTGCGCTCCAAGTTTTTTACAATTATATTGTTCGCGAAGTGCGTGATGCCTTGTACTTAACTAGATTTGTTGATCATTATACATCACATAGAGGATCAATGAAAGCTTATACTTGTATTTACCTTTCGTATAAAATGCGATTTTTTAGAGGTGAGCAACTGGACGCTGTCGAGTATGTTTAGTTCTAACCTAACTCAAAAGTATATTTCGCGTTAAAGTTAGTGCTTGGTAGATTTGTCGTGGAACTTGCGATATTAAACTAACAAAAAAGAACTACATTCTACTTTTGTGAATGCCCACTTGTCACTGTTGTAATTTTCTATAAATACACAAGTTACCTCTTTTTTTCGATTTTTTTACCCTCTTCGAAAGCTAGGGGTAGGTTATTACTACATAAAAGAAAAGTTCATGTGTTTTGAAAATGTTCGATATACGAGAAGGCAGGACTCTCCAAAAAGACTCAAATTTATTTTCCGGGAGTGTAGAGGTTGCTATTAGGGCTCGTGAACCGTACGAAATGCCCCTCTATAACAATATATGCTTATTGCGATCATGTGCGAAAATTCCTCGAAAGAGCTTCACCTGCACTATGAGGAGTGATGCCCGTGTAGGACTCGGGCTGCAACTAAAGGCCATACCTAATTAAGGCAGCAATGAATTTGTACTAATAAATTGAGTAATACTAATGGCCTGAGTAAAATTTAGGTTCCTTAAATGTTGGCAAACTCCGTACTCATTCTCATTCCCTCGATGTTCCGTCCTTATACAAACGGGCGAATCGTTGCTTGTTTGTCGTCTGGTAGGACTTGCACACTGTCAATCAAACACCCACCACAAGGAAGCCACCTTCATGCACGTGTGAAGGCTCAAACCCTCCCCTAATAACACAACCAAAAAGTAAATAAAACAACTATAAATAAAAGTTATAGAGGAAAAGACAAGCTCAGTGGGCGCACAACTATCTAAACTTGAAGCTACATGTACTGGGTTGGGCGGCCGTAAACAGGCAACCCTGGTAACACGCCAACTTATTGCCGACGGGACAGTATCCACCTGTCCTCGGCGCGTTGTAATGAAACCGCTGGCTCTCCGCACGTGGCTCTACTTACGAGCTCGTTTCCAAGATCAGTGTGGAAATATCCGAAGGGTGACATAGGTTGCGCTTTCGCGTGTCGCAAATCCCCTTGCTTCGGAGAGCTACCAAAAGCAAGCCAGACAGTGATGACAGGTTGCTGGTGATCTCACTGTTTTGCAACGCACACCGCCTTTGACTCGGCCGTGAGTTTTAGGGGTGCGAACAGCTAATGTAAGCCGAACCGATGCGAGGGGTCGTGCTGCCGCGCTAGGCTTCGGTAGAGGCTCATTCATGCGCAGGTCGAAAGGGCCATGAGGCAATCAGGGGGTCATCACAATGACATTTCGATCCCTACAAGCCCTTCGTTGCCCACGTGGGCGTTGGCTTCTTTGGCCTGGGTTATCAAAAAACCATAAGCGCTCAATAGTATCAAGCGCCCCAGCCCCTTCGCAAGAAGCCGTGTGGGCGCACGACGTCTACGGTCAGCGCCGAACTGGTCGGACACTGTCTGAATGCCGTCCAAGCAATGCTGCGTGCAAGCGTAAATGCAGCGCAACGTATGGCATTCTTTCCCAAGCTCACCACAAGTAAATAAAAGTAAACTAAAACTGACGCACAACCACTTTTTACCACGGTCCTAAGTGGGCTATAAAACGATGTTTCCTAATCAAACCTGCTTATAAATTCCTTTCCCTATGCAGAGAATCACCTTCCATGAAAGGTGACTCCACAGAAAAGATATATATTGCTGCAAAATGACTTCTGAGACGCATTTGTATGAAATGAGTAGTATACTTATGCGACCCGGTTTTTCTTCAATCCACAGATTCTACCTGGCGTGGTCACGGTTACAATCAAGCGATCAAGACAAACCCAAAACAGGGTTAACATTGCCCAAAACCAGGTTAAAATAAACCAACATTGTAATAAATATATATAATTTATAGTGATAACCATTACGCAATTCAATGTATTACCTTACAGTCACTAAAAAGAAGCTGCATACATGTGGTTGACTATTGCGCCGCGATTGAGGGCTCCACCGTCTAGCAGAGTGCACGATTGCTCTTTCAGCGGCACTTGCCGGCACCTAATCACTACATCTGAAGGAAAAAGTATTTCCACAGGAAACGAAGCAGGAAGCCAATAAATAGCATCAAAATGTTGTGCGCATGCTTTGCAGTCAGTTTGCGAGTCTCCCTAACAAGATTGTACTCGAGCCGGGAAAACCTACTCACAGGGCTAGGCAAACATAGCTTGAGATTGTATCGCTATACAGCACAATATACATGGACAAAAAGTATTGAGGATACGGATACCTGACACTAGCTGCCGCAGAAATTGTTTCCGATACGATACTTGCCCGTTTTATTTAAAGACATTTCAATACATTCGCAAAACTTCTGTTATCGACTCAAAAAATGTAAGGGTGAACGCGTGTGCACAAAAACAATGGCATTCTATTTCTCAAATATATTCTTTTTATATTAAAGAAAGATTTCTTGGCACCTCAAAACTTTTGTCACAAAGTGAATTAGTTCACTTCCGAACATAAGCAAAGTTAAGTATTAGGAATTGATATATCTTCTCAACAGTACAGCTGTTTTAACACTGCGCTGAGAGCGGTTCTTGCTGTGATTTCTGTAGTTTATAGGAGTCGTAGCGGAGCTAGCTGACCAGCTAGCTGATTGCCATGCAATCACACGAGCTTCAATAAGAAGCAATTGCAGGATAGAGCAAATACAGTTGTGCATGTTGTGCTTGTCAATAAAATACCATTTTGTGGTCGCGAATTACTGGTGTACAGGAGCAATAACGCCAAGGGCGGCAGTATTGTTTAACATTGTTTATATGGGTAAGCCTGCCATTACTTTTCTTTTTCTTATCTTCCGACGTAAATTATTTGTTATCTATTAGCTCAACAACCTGCAACTCAATAAGTCCAGTATTTCATCACCTCGCTGGGCGGAACAGCGCGCTGTTGCGTTTAACCCAAAAGCGGACGACCGTGTCTAGCTACATAGTTACACGTGTTTCTGCTACACTTGTTTCCGCTTGACGGGTGAAATGACACGAGCACGGCCGTATTCAAAAAGGAGGAATAGCTGACTCTTGTTGAATACCTCTTCATTCGCGAATTCCGCATTGGTGTTAATCCTCTCTGGTGCCTTACATACGTACGCTGACAGCAGCCATTCTAATATATGGTAGCTTCCCTGAAGAATAAAAAAAATATTTGCACTTCTTGACACTTCTTTACCTGAAATGTACTTCTTGACTAACTCATCTCTGTAAGAAAGCACCGGCTCTGATTTCTTGAAGAATACGTGCAACCTGAAGCAACCTTCCTTCCTCTTACTCACCCGCGCGATAATATCACAGGTGATGAACGATTAAACTTCAACGCAAACATTTAGGTGCAAGTGTGGTCAGAAGCGCTTCAGTGTCACTATAATCTTGCTTATGAATAGGCAAACATTATGTTCGCGAACGCACTGGCGGAGTTTCAGCAGCATTAGGCTTGTATAGACGCGGACGAAACGATCGATTGTGCCCATTTTTAAGGCGATAACGACCATCCGCAGCAGACACGCGGCGAACGCCCTCGTTAGGGTCAGGGAAACTACGGCTTGCTAACGAGATAAGCGCTTAAGCGGGCAGCTCGTAGCACGAATAGACGCTTTCGCTCTATCGCTTTCGTAGCACTAACATGCAATTATCTTCGTCTCATCGTTAATAGGTGTCCAAACTATGCTCGTATGTGAAGAAACCTGAATATTCCAAGTCTTATCTTTCTTTCGATAGCCTGGTCATGTCAGTTTCACTAAGCCTCTTTCGTGTTAAGGAGGCAAGGCAAGCAATCACCGACACAGGAATGATGTCAAGACAGCGCGTGTGAGAACAGTACAGACAACACAACTTAGGGCGTTTGTCGTGTCCTGACTTCCCTCTTCTGTACGTGTTTGCGTGCCTTGTCTCTTTATTATGAATACCTACGGAATACTCACCTCTCTGTTACTTGGTGTGGAGTTGGCCAATCCCAGAACAAAGCATTTTATACTTTCATCAGTGCTCCACGCAGTGGCTTGGTTCATTCTACGAAAGAGCCACGCCCCGGCTTTGTCATATGCTATTGCCTCTTGATAGCATTGTATAGGCTTTGTAAGAACAAGGACCACACGGCGTGATTGACAAAGAACAGCGAAAAAAAGCCAGGTCAGAGCAAATAGCGTAGCAAGGTCGCAGCGAAAGATGGAAGAGCATCATATCTACAATACGTTCCAAGTTCGCTTCAGGCGACTAATACCGGTACGCTTCAATGGTACCCACTACTCTAATAATATATTCCGGACTGATAAAGGTAAATAATTATTGCTGAGTCCTTTGTAATTATAAGGAAGCATTCGAAGACCCACTCGTAACGTATTTCATATTGTGTTACCCCTGGATCGACGATTCGCATTCTGTGGCACCTGGTTTTTATTTTACTGTTCTACCACGCTATGAGACCAGACGCGTCTCGCATGGGCTCCTGCTTTTCGTGCTTTTTAACCCGAAACAAGGCCAGTGACGAACCCAAGAGTTTCACAGCCTTAGCCGCCAAGACACGAGGAATCGGCGGACACCAGCTTCTTTTGGGTGAGTGCATCCTGTCTCAAGATATAAGACTTATTTCCCGACAAGCACGCGTCCAGTTTATTAAGCCTAACGCCAAAATCGTTCCTGAGCAAAGCTGCGCGGCGCGTGCACAACGCGCTCAGGCGTTCCTGACGGCACGGCACGAGCGCTCGCGCTCACCGTAGCAAAAAGCTTAGGATGAGCTGAGACGCAGCCGCAGCGAGCAAAATGCAAAGAAACCAGCAAGACAAAGAAAATGCAATGCAAACTGACCCAGTGGAGGCAAACAAAACAACAGAAACCTCGTGGACTTATGACGCTGGCAGTGGCAGAACAATTGCAACGGAAAGCGCTTGGATCACGAGAAATAAGAAAGACAAGAAGGCTGTCGCCAATCCAAGGACACCGGCCAACCAACCCACAGAGCAGCCACCTATCAATGAGCAGACGCTAAAGTCATCACCAACGCAGCAACAATGCAGGCCCAAGATGCCACCTCTGCCGCTCGATGACTTGAAGATCATCTACCGCCCGCAAGCAGGTCTTGACCTCGCCAAATGGAACACGGTCTGTGTCACGCATGCCATCGGCAGAGTGAGTGGACTATCACAGCAAGACTTTAACGACAAGGTACGCGTACAAGTCCAGAGAATGGAAAACCTAATCATCGCAAGCACCGCCGCCGAAGAAGACGCCAAGAAGCTGGTAAACATCCAGAAAATACAGCTTGGAGGAAATTTTTACACTGTGAACGGCAACATCAGGACACCGGACGATGTCTCCAGAGGCCTCATCAGTGGCTTGATACCCGGTACGAGCACCGCAGAACTCATGGCTGGAATTCGCGCACCGGCAAGATACACAGTTCTTCACGCCCGAATGCTAGGTCAATCGACCGCGGCAGTCGTCTTCTTTGAAGGACCGCACGCTCCCTACTACATAATTTTCCAGAGCGTAGACTTCCACTGCAGACCATATCGTAAGTCAGTGCAGTATCGCCGAGCTTGTGGCAATACGAGTCAGCGCCAGGACGTCTGTCCGAAACCTATCCCGGATTTCTGCTATAAATGTGGCAAGGCCGGACAAACACAGGTACATGAATGCGCACCCATCTCCAAGATCTGCGGGGAAGGACACGAAACAGCAAGTAAAGAATGCAAAAGGAGACTAAAGCCAAGTGCACCATCCTTCAAGAGTAAGGTCCCTAGATGAAACAAGGTAGCGTCACTCATTGTTCTCGAGCCGTCCTCCTCACTCTCTCGATTACTCCTCTTTTTCTCTGCCATCCGCGTCTGTAATTGGTGCATTACTTGCACGTGATCTTGCAAATGGCTGGTGGTGTTATTTATTATTATGCAAAAGGTTCAAAAGGAGTACGCATGCGCATATGGCTCCAGGCGGATTTTTGCCGTGACCAAAGACAAAATCGTAGCCACAACATAAACTGAAGAGGAGGAGCGTTTCGGTGTGCGCTAAGTCGACCAAGATTGTTTCGCCATGCTCGTTCAATGCAACATCTGTGTTTTTCAGCAATGCTGCGTTTCCGTAAACAACAGAAAATGATTCCGCTCTCTTCAACTTACCTCGTGCTTTCCGAGATGAAGTGCACCATGAAGTGCAACTATGAACCATTTCACGCGAATGCTTTCGTGCAACTCCGTCAACGTATGTCGACGCGGATCTGCGAAGCGAGTTCACTTGTCGGTTTTTATTGAAACGCCAGGCGCGCGTCTATTGCGTGTCTAGTGCATGCCAGTTGGTACAAATACATGTGGGTATGCACGTATACAGAACAGCTGTAGGTTGTAATCAACGCACCTTCAGAAACATTTCACTCTTGACCAGTTCCCGCTTGAGCCGAAACGCGCTGCTTCGAGAAACCTCACCAGTAGAACTCTCACTTTTCAGGAAGTTCCCAGCACCGCATCAGAATCACTTGGCATCACGATTGTCCAAATGGGCACAATTAAAAAAAACGTCATCGCAGTGCTGCTGGACGAGTGTTCGTACCAGTCTGGTCAGTCTGGTCGTAGTTTTTTTCTTGCGTGTGCACAAGCCGGTTGTAATCAATCGTCACAACGTCACGCCCTGTGGCCACTTACAGGATCCAGCAAGAAGCACGTTCACTGTGTCACAGTACGAACAAAACACAATCGGAGAAGTGGACTAGTTAGAACTGGACGAAATACCGCGGCCGTGGAACTGAAATGTACTACGCGAGACACCATGGCTAGAGGTGTGAAGTAGAGAACTGCCCAACGTTGCCGGTTGAGTAACGCACATCCCGCTTTCTCTTGTGTTGTGCCATTTTTGTTCATAAAGGTAACTGTTTATTCTACGTCTTATTTCATTCCATTGTGTTTCATTTACATCTATTCACCGTAGCAACAGAACCCAAACATTCGCTTTTGGATGAAAGTTTTAAACCTTCTAGGGGGCGCTTCAGGCCAATAAGCGAGGAGGAAAAGGGAGGGTGTCGCTACCTTGGAAACTTGTTTAATCTAGGGACCTTATTCAACGGAAGACAACAGCGCCTCAACAGGCTTCAAGAAATAGACAACAACTGGAATGTCAGCGGAGAAGAGTTCCCTGAGGTTAGCATATCGGCCGCTACTTGTAACAGTAACAATGAGGGCCGCGTCTCCACGCACAGCAGTTCCAAGTCAATATTGCGTTCAAGTTCGCGCTCCCATTCTCGCACGCGTTCCGTCTCTGCGCGCAGTAGATTCAAATCAATACTGCGTTCCAGTTCGCGCTCCCGCTCTCGCACGCGCTCGCGTTCCGTTAAACGTGCGAGCTACGCTGCCATGGCAAGTGGATGTAATGGCAGCAGCAGCTTAACCTCCTCGAAGTCGGACACCTCATCCATAGAGGTTCTCGAAGACAAACTGAAAAACCAGCAAAAAAAGCTCCAGAATCAGCACAGCCAACTGCAAAGCCAACAAAGCCTCATAAATAAACTGCTTCAGAGTCAAAAATGACAACAAGAGCTCATTGACAAACTACTTGAAAAGTGCACGCATCAGCAAGGACATTCGGACAATGCAGAACAACAATATCAAGAACAAGCAAACTCAAGCACAGAGCCGGCAACGCCGCTGATCAAGGTAGGTGTCCAAGCCCTAGTGAACGCAAGGTGCACGATATTCGAAGAATCTTTAATGAATAACATGCACGCCACGATGGAAAAGATTGTCCAGACTGCAATAGAAAAAACAGCCTCAATGTTTGAACACAAGATCATTACGCTTAATGCCAAAATTGATAGGATTGCTGCGCAGGTCAACAATTTCATCGCGCACGTGAAGGAAACTTTCGTAACCATGGCACAGTTCGACAGCTTGAACAACCCACGCCAAATGACTCGGAAGAAGGCACGAGCGAACAGTCACAATGCCTCTCGCTCAGTCTCGCCGAGTCGCGATGGCAGGCGTGACATCAAATCGATTGAAGATGGCAGTCCGTAACCATAACTACAAGAACCAGCATTCAACTTTACGCGTATGGCAATGGAACTGTCGGTCATACCGCCCTCGACACGCAAGCCTACAAGAATTCATCAAGCTTAACCAACCAGACATCACTGCACTTCAGGAAATCAACACGCAGAACGCACGACTGCAAGGGTACACGACCTGCGCACAAACCTAACGCACTGCCATGCTTGTCAAGAAAGCACTTTCAACGCAAAAACACGAAATCGAGGACACTCAGAACGTACCCTAATAGAGATTCTGCCGGAACGAAAGACGCAGCAAAGTTTTTCATGACCAATATATACAGCCCCCCACGAGACCAACTACCAGACTTTGATCACTTCATACGAGAAATCAGGAAGCGCACGAATGGCCACCAGATCATAATAATGGGAGAATTTAACGCCTCTCACACGGCGTGGGGCTATCATATTACCACGAGGAAGGGTTCTAGGGTGCACGATACTGCTCAACATCACAGACTAACCCTGTGGAACGACCCTCTTCAGAAGACGAGAATCGGGAACAGCGTCTCCAGGGATACAAATCCAGATCTTACATTTACGGCGAACGTCACTAGGGCAGAGTGGAGTGTGCTACTGGAAACTTTAGGTAGTGATCATCACACCATGCAACTCCCCGTAGCGCACACTCGTAAGCAGACCAAGACTGGAATAGTGCGGTTAACGGAATGGCAATCCTTTAGAAATGACCTCGACGTTGAAACCACCATAATTGACATTGAAGACTGGTTTAAGAATGTGCTCAAAATTGCCGAACGCTACACTAAGGACATACAGCTTGACGTCGATACACCCGCCGTCGACGCACATCTCCTCCACCTTTGAGAGGCTAGAAGAGTACTTCTAAAACGGTGGAAGCGGCAAAAACTAAACAGAAAGTTACGGAAACGCATTTCTCTCCTCACCGAGCAAGCTCAAGATTATGCGAACCAATTGGTCAGGCAGAACTGGCATGCTTTCTGTGACAAGCTGCAGGAGACTCTGAGCACCAAGAAGACCTGGCATCCGCTACGCACACTTCTAGCCACGCAACTCTCCAAAGCAGCACGGAAGCAACACCTTCAGAGGCTTATTCGAAACTACGCCGGTACAGATGAAGACTTCCTAGAAGAATTACAAAAGAAGCTCTGTGGCTATGCACCCACTGGTGCTTCAATTCACACCAAAGAATACGCTGGCGCACCAAACACTGAACTCGACTGGCCCTTCAGCCTGGCTGAGCTGCTCACAGCCCTAACGAAGTTGACAAGAAACACCAGCCCCGGAATAGACAGGATTGTCAACAAGCACTTACGCAACCTACCGCACCAGGCCACCACGGCTCTTCTCCAATATTACAACGACTGCTGGGATAAAGGAGAGCTACCTGCGGTATGGAAGCACTCGGAACTCACCATGATCCCTAAGCCTAACAAACCAGTCGGCATCGAGAACCTACGCCCAATTTCTCTCACCTCGTGCGTGGGAAACCTGTTCGAACACATGGTGCACGACCGCTTAACCCAGTACCTGGAAGATAGTGGACACCTACCGGACACCATGTTTGGCTTCAGGCAGCATCTTTCGACGCACGACGTGCTCTTACTACTCAAAGAAGACCTCTTTGATGACCTCACCCATCGAAGAAAGCACTCCATACTCGGAGTTGACGTCAAGGCAGCCTTCGATAACGTCAGCCACGACGCGATCCTGAACAACCTCGAAGGCGTTGGCTGCGGCATTAGAAACTACACGTATGTCAAAACCTTTCTGACAGACCTTATAGCAACTGTGGGCATATGCAACATCCGCAGCAAAAGCTTCCAACTACCGAAAAAAGGAACGCCGCAGGGTTCGGTCATCTCGCCGTTACTTTTCAATGGGGCTATGATCAATCTGCCAAAAATTCTCGACAAAATACCTAATTTACGGCACGCGATCTACGCTGATGACATCACGCTCTGCACCAGGGCTTTGTACACGGGGAGACAAGAGACCTGCCTACAAACTGCCGTAGATGCCATCGAACGGTATCTCAGAAACGGCGGTCTCTGCTGTGCCCCCGAGGAATCCGAGCACCTCGTCCTCAAAGCGAAAACAAGAGGCAGACCCCCTCTATACGACGAGCCCGACCCTAGTGTAACGCTGAAAGGGACCTTAATTCCAAAAGTCGAGACCTTGCGAGTGCTTGGAGTTCACATCTACAAGGCTGTATCGGGAGCTGTCACCATACCGAGACTCCAACGGACACTATCACAACTCACGCACCTCGTCAAGAGGATCGCGAATCAACGAAACGAACTCAAAGAGCGCGACACGCTACGTATAATGCAAGCTCTGTTCACCAGCCGCATAACGTACGGCACGCCGTACCTGAATTCGAAAACCGCTGCAATTGAAAAACCTAATATCATGATAACAAAGGCCACTAAAGTAGCCCTGGTACTTCCGCCAATGGCCTCTACTACACGTCTCCTAAATGTGGGCGTCCACAACACGTGGCAAGAGGCTGAAGTTGACGCCCACGGGGAGGTCGGTGCTCCGGTACCTCAACTACAGCGACGCGTTCATCGCCGATGCAGACCGGAAAAAGCGCATCCCGCTGTACATTAGAGAGTCGCTGTCCATCGCACCTATTCAACGCAACATGCATCTTACTTTCCACAAAATAGACGCAAGGCTAGAGCTAACGCTAATCGACAAAAGTTCAAGCAAGACCCGGACGCCCGCTACACTGACGCGGCCAAGTATCCGCATAGAAACGCGTAAGCTGTCAGCGTTGTCGATTCTCAAGGCCGAGAATTAGCGTCGGCCACGGTCAACGCACTCAATTCAGACGCCGCAGAAGAATCGGCAATCGCTCTAGCAACCACAACATATACAGACGCCGCGGTGATTTTCACCGACTCACAAGCCTACTGCAGGAATTTCGCTAAGGGCCGTATCTCAGCCAATGCCATCAATATTTTGAAACGGCGAAGCACTCCACTCCCATACACTTGAGTATTATGGGTGCCAGGACACGAGGGTCTGCAGGGAAATGAAGCGGCCAACGCCGCTGCCCGCGAGCATGTCAGCCGGGCTGCCCCCTGCCCACAGGTCATTCGACCCGTTGTTGAAGAGACGGAAGTTGTTCAAAACACCTACTCGTCGTTACTCCTGCTATACAGGCTGGAGCGATGAGTATACCCTCCACCACACCCAAAACTGACGAAAGAGGAAAGCGTAATACTGAGACGCCTGCAAAGCAGCACATACACACATAGGGCTATAATGCACAGTCTCTACCCAACGAGATATAGCTCTATGTGCCTGCTTTGCAACGTACAGGACACCCTGGCGCACTTGCTTCTTGCATGCCAGTGTATTGCCAGACGTGATGTGCAACAACACACGACTGATAATGAAGCAGGATGGACAAACGAAGACCTAACCGAAACGTGGGAGGCGAAGCTCGCCCTCGAGGACCTGGAAGAGCAACAACAACTCGTCGCCAGGGCCAAGAGGGCAGTAGAAGCCACAGGGTTCCTGCACTAAGGAGCCCTCCCACCTCAGGGTGACACCGGGCATTGCTCAGGGCACTGTTTCAAAATAAACGTTCACTTCTCTCTCTCTCTACCCCGCTATGTTGTGTAAATCGCTTCTTTCCGAGATAACGCTTGCATATATATGGTATTTTTGTGAAGAGGATTCCCATTAGCGGCATGGCTCAGTGGTAAAAGTTTGATGGAATAAAGTAGACGTATTTTCGATTCCCAGTTCATCCTGGATTTGTTTTTCTTATATTGTGTGGTAGTGCTTACAGACACCGGCAGCCGTGGTGGCGGAAAAATACGGCACCATTGTTGTAATCCGATATTAGCTTTCACTGTAACAAATGCTATGCTGACTAACTTTCAATAAACTACGTGTCGGCATGCTCAAAACTCTACGTTCAATGTTTCTGCCATCACTATGACTTCAAGTGGACTTCTCGTTCTCAAAAGAATCAAAGCGTGTTAGCTTGATTCTGAGAGATAAAAAATATACCAAGAACGCCAGGCTCTTCTTTATTGAGACCATGTTGGCCATTTTAACTCATTTGTTGAATCATCCATAGCTTTTCTCAGTCGTGGCCTAGTATTCGAACTTTCTGTCATTCCTCTGTGCACGACTCCAATAAAAGGGCAAAAATCACAAGAAGCAGTCCGCCTGTTCCCTGCTGTTCTACCCGGTCATTGGCCAATCCTCTGGCGTGGGTGTGTGCCACAGATACCAGGCTCTTCTTCTTGCTTCTTCTTGTTGTCTCTCTTCCCAGTCCACTCATTTTTCTAGTAAATCACAACTTAAAAATTACACAGTGGCCCCACCCAGATGTCCGATGCGCGGTTGCGAGTCGCCTACGAGAGTGAACAAAGTCCACAGCGCACGCACAATTCAATGTTCTCGAAATGAAGGGCTACCAGCTCACCGGCCTAAAACATACGCCTGGAATACGCGCCCGTTCGTTCACCTTTGCGTGCATCTGCCTTGAAGGAGAAAATGCCTCACACTTCTGAGGTTATACCCCATTATCGGTACTGGTGTTGAGTAGGTATGACTATATGATTTTGTGAAATGGCTAAACACTCTTAGGACATATGTAAACAAGGCCGATAAAAACTGTTTCAAGAGAACAGTGAATTGAAAACAGAGTAGCTTTGTTAAAGTATAACTGAACAACACAAACCTCTATAACAGGTCAGGGGTTCTATGTAGGATCGGCCGAGTTTCGCGAAACTCTGGATCTTCCCGAACTTTGGCGACACCCCCTTAAAAACAAGCCAACAGTGCAAAATACTTAAATCCATCTCTCAGTGCGCTGCGTTCAACTGGTTACGATCGAACCAGTCATCGCGTCAAGGACGCTAGACTAAGTTGGGAGGTGTTTTCAAACCAGATGCGCTTTTAAAGGACGATTGTCTTTCTTGGGCACCTTCACCGCAAAAATTTTAGTCTGTCTTTCTGTCTGTCTGTCTGTGTGTCTGTCTCTACAATTGTCTGTTCGTCCACTTTTATCGATATCGGGTACTTGAAACGGCCGACCCCATCCGCAGTAACCACCAGTTTTGCTCAAGGTTTAGCGGTCATACCTATGGGATTGTCAATCAAAAAGCAATTATTGCGCATATCTTAGGCACCATAACAGCACGTATATATTCTGTATGTGCGTATTTTACTAAAAAAGGCATACATAAGGAATTATAAAGACCGTAACGTTTACCACGCTGCACTGACCATGCATCGCTTGCCCTAAGAGACAAGTTTTCCAACGCTTTGCTAAGGCAGCGTGGTGGTGGCACCTACCCGACACCTTGCGTTCTACACCTCATCACCTCTGAGACGAGCGCGCACGCCCGTCTCAGAGCCACACGTTTCGTCTTCCAAGAAAACTGCCAGATAGCGCTCATGTCTCACGTGTGACGTGACTTGATGCGCTCGTGCACCTTCGCTGCACGCTCGAGGCTCTCTAACGCAGCGCCTCCTGAATACCATTCACGGATTTTCTTGCGCAGAACATTCAATACACGTTTTGTTCACTCTCTCCACACGCAAGAATATCGTCTTTTGATGACATTTGCGGTGTAACATGCAGATACTGGGCCGATTTTTTTTCATTTGTTTGTAGTTCCACTGATTGCAGAAGTGCACCCATGCAATAAAAGCGTCATAAACATTTCGTGATGATATCTTTTACAAACATGGGGCTTTTAAATTTATTTTGAAGCTTTTATTGTCTGCGCTAAGTCTGTTTTAGAATAATGAGCATGGTAGCCTCAGAGATCAGTACCGGCCGAGCGTCTTACAATATTGCGACTGCAGCTAAACCCAAGGCCACGTGTTAATAATCATGCACAGCCTGTACATTCTACCGTGCTTCTCGGCCGGTGCGCGTCGTTTTAGGGCCGAAGCTCTTTATAGCGGCACCCTGTCGTCTCTCGTAGTAGTGCGTAACATGTCTTACGATTTGACCTGGAAGGTGGTGCCGGTGGGAGATTTCTCTTGTGCATTGTTGAACATAAAAAATTCGCTGCGTGCGCGTTAACTAAAAGCCAAATTCTCCTGTCTCTCATTCCCCAATAGAAACCATTGGCATGTACATTGAGAAGTATCTGACAAGAAAGGGTTGCTATGCTATACACGCTGGGCGTAACCTCCTTGGTTTTAAAAAGGTTTAGCGAGCGTTCGGCCACAGTACCTTGAATACAGTGAACTAATATATATCATGAACTAGAGGTGGTTAAAGGTGGGAAGCAGACACGAAGCGCAAGCCGTAAGAAAGTATGCATGTGCCACCTCTCGTTTAGTCCTCGGAATGTCTGCGGGATGGCGGTGCTTCTATATGCGGAATATATGAATAAAAGATGCGAGATGGTGGTACATGGAGTGTTGACTGGGTGGACGAACGGACACACAGACAGGTGCATAGATGAACGCACGGATGGATGCATGGACAGATTGACGCCTGGACGGACGCAGGGGCGGGTGCATAGACGAACGCAGGAATGGACGCACGGATGGACGTGCGGACGCATGAACAGACGCACGCATGGAACAGCGGATGGACGCACGGATAGTCACACAGATGGAAGCATGGATGGACAGAAGCAACAACGAATGGACGGACGGATGCTTCGCCCCAGTCTCCATCAATCACCCCGAGGATATGCTGCCATTTTTCGTTGTCATCGCCTGCTAGCACCCGAGTACGTGTGGCCGGCTAATCAGCTATACTAGGGGCGATGCTCCTAAAGCCGTGGGTCTGTCCCTTCTATATCATGGGACCAGACCGCTAGTCAATGACTCACTCAGCAGGTGCGGATAGACAGTGGGAGAAACAGACAGACAGACAGACAGACCATTTTCAGTTTATACCGAGAAACTCTCCTTAACTTCGCACCAACTCATCATCATTCACTCCTTGTATATGCTGTGATTTCTCGGCTGGACGGTATGCTTAAAAGTCATGCTAGGACATGCTATGACCAAGATCATTACGCGAAGTCATGGTAGGTAAAGGTAGTTACACCACATTTCAAGTAGACCATGCTAATGAAGTTATGTAAAGCTAGAACAGGGCTAACTAAAGCATTTTGTAAGCAAAAAAACTGCCCCTTAGCGTTCACCACATCAAACGCTTGACAGTCACACTGGCATCATAAAAGTCATGAGTTGAACTAGGGTCTTCTCAAAATAAACGAGTTTGTATCCAGATTCACGCGTCTATAAGATTGATTGACAGACGCCCACGGCGAATATTGAGTATTCTCAACACGTTCGAGCATGTCGTGGAGCAGTACTCACGTCTAGCGGCACGATTAATCTATCAGCTTTATCGCGCAGACTATGCACGCAGACAGAAAAACATTGGCCCATAAACTGCATGTTACACTGCAAATGTCGTCGAAAGATGATAATCTTGCGTCTGGAGAGAGTGAACAAAATGTTTGTTTCATTTTCTGCGCAAGAAAATTGGTGAATGGTATTCTGGAGGGGCCGCGTTAGAGTGCCTCGATCGTGTAGCGGAAACGAACGAGCGCATCGAGGCAAGTTAGACACGAGCGCCATCTGGCAGTTGTCTTCGAAAACAAAGGCGTTCGCGCCTGCGGAGAAAGATGTGTGCCTGTCTGAGAAGTGATAAGGTGTAGAACGCAAAGGGACAGGCAGGTGCCACCACCGTGTCATGGTAGCAAAGCGTTGGAAACACTCACTTTCTGACCGTCGCGTTGCACTGCGAGCGCGATAAACGCTACAGTCCTTAGAGTGACTTGTGTGTGCCTCTTCTAGTATAAAGGAACACATACGTAACATCGACGTGCTGTTATGACGCCTCAGATATGCGCAGTAACTGATTTTTAATTGATAATCGCATAAATATGAACGCTGAAGCTTGAGTAATATTGGTGGGTGCTGCGTATGGGGTCAGCCGTTTGGTGCCGTTTGAGGTATCGTTAAGGGCGGAAAAACAGACAAATGTACAGCCTCTCGGCTTTTCAAACGGTTAGATCAAGGTGTCGAGTAAGCCGTCGGCTTGAGTCCTCACGCGAGACTCGGGGTCACGTCAGCCGACGTCACCCCCCCCCGGGGGCGTCAACCGCCGGAAAGTTGAACGTCCCTGCGACAGCACCGCCCCGCCTGGAGTGCCTGCACCTGCAGCCCTCGGGTCACGGGCCCTTCCCGCGGCCGGTGACCACCACCCTATGCCAGGACGAGAGCGGAGCCTGGTTTCCACCCACACACCCGGAAACCCCTGCTGTGCCGCCTACCACCAACTGCGGGTTCCAGGATGCAGTGACTGCTGAACCAGTCTACTAGTGCGCGGAGAAGCTGTGCTCCAAGCAGTCACTAGATACGCCCCCCCCCCCCCCCCGTCTCTTTTCGGAGGCGCAACCGGCTACGCCCCCAGCAGTGGCCGCACAAACGACTGGTGAGGGAAAACTGTTTTTTCTTTAACGCACCTGATGGCGATTTGTCAATAGATGACCTTATTGACGCTTTCGAGCGCACAGCAGGAGATGATAGCGTGCACGTGCTCCAGCACATGGGAGGCTCACGTTTTCTTGTATGTACTCGTTATGCCACTCAGGCAGCTAAGTTAATGGTCAGCGAAGGTGTTGTTGCTAACAACCAAATGTCACGGTGGAGGCTGTAGAGCCTCCGGTCACCTTTGCGAATGTTTTTCGGTACCCGGCCTATCTCCCAGATGACCCTTGACCGGTGCACTCGCACAGTATGGTAAAGTCAAGAGCGTGGCCTTTGTGACTGTGACTAATCGCCAGACGAAGTTAAATCGTGTCCGCGTCGTCCGCATTGGGATCAGTAAACTTGTGCACGACTTCTTAACCGTGGCGGGGCACCGGATCATGCTGGAGTACCGCGGCATGTGGCGAGTTTGCGTGCGTTGTAGCGAAGTGGGACGCATGGCTTGGGCCTGCTCGACTCCCTCCTGCACGCGGTGCGGCACCTTCGGCCACGACACTGAGGGCTGTGAGGCTGAGTGCAAGGGGTGCGAGGTACCTGTGATTGCTTCCGTAGACGATCTTGCATCGCGGCGGCACGTGGACTTTTGACGGAGCAGGGATCCGCGGACGGGCACGATTGCCCACGCGGCTCGGTCTTGTCAGACGGGCGGCACACAACCACGAACACACAGGTCCTGTGACCGAAGTCCCCCACACCCACTTCGGGGATTGAAATTCACAGGCGTGGCACTGAGCCCTCCGGCGCTAGCGATCCTTTGAAGCCGACCCGAACCATCTTTCGACTACCGTGGCGCGTTCGGAGAGCATGAAAGACTAACAGCGCCGTAGTGCTCGGCGACTTTACGACGGGCAGTGACTCAAAAACCAGCTCCCCCGATTCGTCGCGTGACGCCTGGGTGGTGGACACCTCAGCGAGCGAGAAGCAGGACTCTTCCGAGAGAGAGAGGCGAAAAGTGACAGAGTGGGGCAAGCGGCACTAAGCACCAAGGACCGCGACTTTCCTCCGCTACAACGCAGACCTAGTTGCGAGGCGAGCTTTGATGACACCCCCATCTAAAGCCGCCGCCACTATGTTCTTCTGTCCGAGATCCCTTCAGCAGCCCCAGGCCCCAGCCTCCACGCTGCTGCAGACGCCAGCTCATGCGAAGGAACTTCTCCCGAAATCATGTATGGTCCCGGCCCCGAAAAACGGCACTGATCCCGTTCGCGACGAAGGCCGACGGACGGCACAAAACCCGAGAATACCGGGCGAGTAGAGAGCGCCGAGAGGCCCGGACGCCACTCAAGATCACTCGAGAATAGTAGTGACAGCGACGCAGCCCGCCGCAAGAATCCCAAGAAGTCACGTAAGGGCTCGGTCGGCGATGCCCTCCCCACCGCTTCAGGCGACCAAGCAGCATGACCATGACAGGCGTCGACTCGCCTTTCTTCTCTCTCCCCTCCCTTCTGTTTCTTTTGCCCGCTACGGCCCGTAGGGGCTGTAAATAAGCAAGGACCTCACGGGCTCATTCTTTACGGGCACACTCGGCCGCGACCGCCGCCAACGCCACCCTCCTCTCCTCCGAGCCCGTTCATGGTTGCTGCCTGGGGCACGTGCGGTTCCGCGCCACTATTTCAACCGGAATTCCCTCTCGCCCATGCCTAGCGTGGTCAAACCCGACTCGAAATAAACGCGCTCTCTTTCCTGCTATCAACAGTGCCCACTCTGCTCACCCTCTCTACTCCTTTTATTCGCTGAAGCCACGGCAATGGCCATATTCATGTTCACATTTTGCAGCTGCCAGATGAGCCGCTTATCTTCTTTTTTTTCCTTCTCGCATTCCTTGGGTCTCCGGAGACATGCACCTTATAGCGCCTGCTACCCTTCTACCACGCGAAATCAACGACCCCCTCCCCAACACACAGCATTAGGCCATGTCACAGTTTAGGTTTGCCACCTGGAACGTCCACAGCTTCCCAGGTAGGGCCAAACAACGCGATATTTTAGCGTTTGCCCAAGCCGAGGGGATTGACATTTTGTTTATCCAAGAAACTAACTTTCGGTCCCCGCTAGAGGTGGCTAAATTTAAGCAGGATTTCCAGGTTGATGCCTTTTTCTCCTTGACTAACGCGAGGGCATGTGGCATTGGAGTGATCCTCGCGGGCCGCTTCCGTCAGAAGGCCTTTTGCACATTCGGCGCAAAGGGCAGATCACGAATGTGCGGCATTTGTGTCGACGGAAAACAATGTCGTTTTGTAAACGTATACGCTTCGGTCACGAGGAGGTGCGCTAATAAGTTCTACGAAGAGTTACACCTAACTCTTGCAGATCCTCTCCCGCATGTACTACTGGGAGATTTTAACTGTGTTATCGACTCCCAGAGAGACATCAGGGGACCGGGCCGAGGAAAGTCCTTTTACCACGCAAGGGAGTTGGTCGTGGTCTTGCAGCACTTGCGTCTAACAGACGTCTGACTACACGCGCATGGAGACTTTTTGTCCCGACGCGTGCCTCACAGCCAAGCGCGTCCCGAATAGACCGGACGTATGCGCCCGATTTTTTACTCTCTTCGGTAGAGGCATGCGAGGTCGTATCCCCACCGGCTCACTTAGCGAGACGTTCCGACCACGTTCCTCTCGTCACCACTCTGAAGTGATCCCCCGGAACCCGTAGCGACGACAAAGGCTGGCGGCTCGACTCTGTCCTGTTTCGAGACGAGATCAGCACTGAGCACATCATGGTGCGCCTTCAAGCTTCCGTGGCAAATGTCATTGATGTAACGCCGGATTCCTAGGACGCTATAAAAGCAGAGTGGAGGAGAATCCTCCAGAAGGAAGGGAGAGCCAAGAAGCCCCGCATCACAGAACAGCTCAACGAGATTCTGCGCAGGATCCTCATTATTAGAGGGGTGGAAACCCTCACGGCTTGCACGTAAGGTTACATCGAATCGTTGGAGGCCGAGTACACCCATCTGCTCCAGAAACGTGAGCTCAGATCGTCCAGAGAGCGGGACGAATCCTCTAACCGGCTCGCGGCAGACCCCAGCGAATCAACCGGGAATGGCCAGATCTGAATCACGCGGGTGTAGCGCGCAGATGGCTCATTTGGACGAGATTAGGAGATCTTTTCATAACTACTACGCTGCCCTCTTCGGGGAAGTAGACCATACTAGCGCAGCAGACGCGAAGCGACAAGCTCGAGAGATTTGCCAAAATCTCGCTCGCTTAACGTGGGAAGAGAGAAAAATGTTAGACAACGATGCGTCAGAGGAAGAACTGAAGTTAGCGATTACGAGCATGCCCCCGAACTCTGCCCCAGGTTCAGATGGCCTCACTGCCCAATTCTACTCCACCTTTTTGATGTCCTGAAGGGCGTACTGCTGTTGATGGCAAACATGGTGATCACGCAACGCCAGAAACCTCCATCTTTTGGTTAGGGGAGGATCGTGCTTCTTCTTAAGGAGGGCGCCCAGCAGGAGAAGCTCTCAGCCTGGCGGCCAGTAACGCTACTAAATGTAGACTAATAAATCGTGGCTTCACTTCTAAACACTCGACTTACAGGACGTGGTTTCACCGCACCAGTCCTACGCTGTCCCGGGCCGATTCATATTTGCCAATTTGACGGTCACTAGGGATACATTTGAGTACATGTAAACGAAGCCTCTGTCGGGTGCTTTCATATCGCTAGACCAAGCGAATGCATTCGACAGAGTCAAACACGGGTACATGTTTCAAGTTTTCCGCCAGTTTAGGTTCACGGAGCACTTCGTCGACATTATCGTCCTCCTTTACAGCCACTGACTAGCCGCGTAGTGGTGAGCGGCGACCCATCGCCCGCGTTCGGATATGCGAGAAGAATTCGGCAGGTGTGCCCATTCGGGCCCACCCTCTTCATTCTTACGCTGAAGCCCCTGCTAAAAAACATTCATCGCAACAAACGCATAAGAGGCTTCCCGTTGACAGGTGAGGCAGACAATAAAGTCTTGGCCTACGCTGACGATGTCTCGCTGTTTATAAGGGACCAAGCCAGTTTACTGACCTTTTGGCAGACGTTCAAGCCATACGCTAACACCTCGGGCGCTCAGCTAAACATGGAGAAGTGCAAAGCCGTGCCTTTTGGTGCCTTTCTCAGTAGAGCTTTGGGCGGACTGGGTGTGGTAGGGGTCGTCAAGGTGCTCGCCATATATTTTGGCAGCGGCGGCGTGACGGAAACAACCTGAGAGCGGGCGCTTGAGCGGGCACAAATGGCAATAGAGCGCCTGAAATCCCAAAACCTCACATTACGCGAAAAGGCCTTAGCGGCAACGACTACCATCTGTGCCTTCGCGTACTACGCCAGTCGCATAGCCGTGATGCCCACCAAGACGGCGGCGAAGCTCACGAGAATGATCCGCGCCTTCCTTTGGGAAGGTAAACCGGCGCCCATCCGCTGCACTCTCCTCCATCTTTCAGCGGATGAGGGCGGCTTCGGCCTGGCCCACGTGCTTTCAACCAGCAAAGTGCTCGCACTGAAAACGGCAAGGACACTGTTCGAAACAACTGGCTATTTGGGTAAAAACATCATGCGGTACTAGAGCAGCACGAACGCCGCTTTTCTAGACGCAGACCGACCCCTTGCTCTGCTCTCAGAAATGCTATGGCGTTTTTACAAGGTTGCCGCTAACACGAAGCGCATGCTGGAGAACGACGCCCCCAACTGCGATGTTGACGACACCGCGCCGGCCCGCTTCACAGAAGAGATAGCGCGACACCAGATCACGCCGGAGGAAAACAGGCGGTTGAAGAAATGGAAAAAAAAGAGCGCAGCGACGGGCGAGCAATTTCCGAACCCGCAAAAGAGTTCGTGTGGCGCAGGAATCGGGATGTCCTCCCAACCCGTCAGCGTATACATAGGCTAGGCATTGTCCCTTCTCCTGCTTGCCCCAACTGTCGTTCGGAAGAAACCTTGACACATGCCCTGTACGAGTGACCCGCAGCCAAGCCAGTGTGGCGAATAATCGCGAGGGAATTTTGTATCCGCCCCCCCCCTCCGGCCCTCCACAGGAATAAGGGCTCTTTCGCCAAGCTGGTGATTGTATGCACACTATTTGTACTTTAGAAGCGGCGCAGCCTGGCTGAAGTAAGGCACAAGCCGGTACGAGCGGCCTTCCCATCAGTGGCCAGGTTCCGAGGAACTAGAGTCCAGCGGTGAAGACAAGTTTCTTCGCCGCTGGCATACGAGGTTTTTCTTAATACAAAGAGGCAAGTTGCACCTCCCCGTCACCTCCTTTAAGTCAGTCCCTACTGCCGCCACCCTTCTTCTCGGGGATTCCCCACACGTATGTCTCCGATATAACGGCCCTGATTCCCCGCCCAGCGGGCAATTAGTGAGGAGAAAACCCCGTACTCATTTTCCTCCCAGCTTTTCGGCTTAACCAAAGGCACAAAGCCCCCCCCCCCTCTTTTTTTTCTCTAGCTTGCCTCCCATCCCTACACCCTCTGCTTCTGCTGTCGCACATGTTACCTAGATAATTTGTGTACGTGTGTACCTTCCCACCCTAGTGTTTATATAATGTTGAGGTGGCCAGCCTTCTCCTTTCCCGGTTCTACCCCGACAATGTGTACTTCATTTTGATATTTCTAATGGGTCGTGCCCATTAATACCACAGAGCGCACGCACACTTCCTGCGAAGGTATATATGTACATGTGCATTGGGTTTCTTTATTTAATTGTGACCGACTGTAATTGTAAGGAGTTAAACATATAGGGATGGAAATATGCCACGTCTTGGTTTATTGGTATGCTTTCTTGTATATAAATGTACATAGGTAGTTCGTTTTATTTATGGGTATGTTCCATTACTTGAATGTATATAGGCATACACAGAATGAATTCTAGAGTGCTGTATATACCAAGCGATATGCCACCTCCTGTATCTTGTGTTTCTTTCTTGTTTGTAGTTAATAAACTTCCCCTTGTACAGACAGACAGACCAAAATGTTTCTGTGAAAAGTCCCCAAGAAAGACTCTCGTCTTTAACTATAGTCTTCAAAAAGTGATATCACTACGTGGCTACGGTTTCTTGAATTAAATTTCACCACGCTCACGGCGTGTCCAATCACAGCCACGTTGCCGACAAGATACGAGCGTCCCTGGTGTCCATCTGTCCTTATAATTATCTGCAATACTTGATATAAGCGAAACGAGCAGCACCTGAGTGCTGCTTGTGCAGCCTAAGCTGCCTTCGAGAGTGGAAATTTCTATGCTGCAAGTGGAACGAAAGAACCTGCCCGAAAGAGGACAAACTTCCACGAACACGCTTGTGGGAGGTGCGCGTTGAGTTGGCAAAAAGATATCGCGGCAATCACGCTAACGTTGACGCAGTGCTAAACTGTTGCCTGAGTGGCGGCGCTGACGAGCTCACACGTGGTGTTTCTTTCATAACCGCTGCAGATGTCGCGCACGCGTTTTCCAACGCCGTGCGCGATCGTGTAGGCATTTTATCAACGCTGCAAGCACGCGCTCCGCACAGTCTTCATGCCAAGGCCACCGCAAGCGAGCACGAAGCAAACTCGGCTGCCCGAGAAGCTCGGACTATCCTGCATTGTAGCCTAGTAGTTGCAAATTGAAAAAGAAAACGGATAATTACGAGCAAACTTCAAAAGGTCATTAGGTCTACGGGACAGGGGGCAAAATAAAAAGTGATAGGGGCTCCGATGTCCACCATCTCCTGTCTGTCCGTAACACGTCTTCATCTGTCTGAAATTTCTGAGCCATTTTCCATGTAACCTTCAACTTATAAGCAACAGAGGGTGTTGGTGGTAACTGTGTTGCATGTAACCTTCAACCTATAAGCAACAGAGGGCGCTGTGGTTAATTGTAGATGTGATGGCGCTGCTATCAAAGCTATATATATATATATATATATATATATATATATATATATATATATATCTATATATATATATATATATATATATATAACCACGTTCCATACCACACATTCACTTCTCTCATATGGACGAAGACGAATGCAGGGCAGCGCGACGTGCTGAGTAACAGCGTCGCCGTCGACGGGAAGCTACCGCGGGGACAAAAGAGAAGGAAGCGGATGCAAAGCGGCGACGGCGACAACAAAGTTCTACACCACAGACTAGGGCTAAGGAAGCAAAGGCTAAGTGGGAAAAACGCCAAGCTGACCCGCAGTTGAGACAACTTGAAGCGAATGCAAGGTGGCAATACCGACAAGAAAATTCTACACCAGAGACGATAGCTAATGAAGCTGTGATTATAAAGTCCAAACGTAACCCGGAACTCGGAACCTCATATCAGCTATAAAGAAGAATCACCGCTATATCACAATCGGTCTCAGCACTATCTCTTCGAATAAAAAATATAAGTATCGCAGCCACAATCAGTATCAGTACTATCTCTACTTTAATCACAATAATCACCTCCGAAAGCTTTGCCCCATAACTATCTTCAAGCAGCTTGAAATACAGTAATTTTTTGGATAGTTTCTCGCTTCCACGTCTTCAACCAAATAATTGATATCTTGTGAAGTTGAATTACCTAGCATTAGAATTTGCAGTGTAAAACATCACAACCAAGGGATGTTTCCGGCTATGAATTCTGAAAGTTGAATGTATGATGGTGCTCTCCTTACGAAAAAAAACAAAAAAACAAAATCCTTATGTGTACGTTGCTAGAATTAGGAGTAAAACTTGTATGGCGGCTATTTTATTAGCATTATTATTGAATTTGAAGTGAACAAAACAATGTAAAGCCCTTCACATAGAAAGCGTTCTGCACTCATCAGCTTTAGAAATTGAATTTCATATGAACGATCTATGTCATTTCAATTGCATGGGGAGTGTTACTCGGTAATAAAAATGTTCGAACTTCGTCATCACGTGAAAAAATATTGGTCATCTGCTTCAAACACAGTAACTGTGACCTTTAGCACATTCATGTGTCGTGTGCTCAGATTTGGGTGCACGTTAAAGAACCCCAGGTGGTCGAAATTTCCGGAGCCCTCCACTACGGCGTCTCTCATAATCATATAGTGGTTTTGAAACGTTAAACCCCACATATCAATCAATCAACATTCATGTGTCACTCAGTTTACTTTCACCGCATGGCTCCTAAATATATTTAGGCACTTTAGGCAAAGTCACCCACCACGCGTCCATAAAGCATTATTTCTGCATCAGTGCAAGTAATTTCGTTATCCTGAACGAAGTGGTTGCAAGGCAAACACTAAATGATTTCTTGGTGTATATTAACATTTTGAGGACCAAGAATTTATACATTTCCACGAATAAGTTCTTGAACTTAGTAATTTATTTACCGAGTTCGGCAAGGTACACAGCCGGCAGGTGGCCACCGAATGATCAGCTGTTTTACATTCTGCAGAACCCAGCCTTGTGCCTGAAGCTATCATAGGATGGATGGTCACCGGAAAGCCTGCTACCAGGGACATTGCTCCAAGACACCAATAATCACAGTACTGAATTCCGCTGCGTGGATGAATTTTCACAAGTTTGGTGGTCAGCTGAAGTCTTGGTCCGGTGCCTTAAAGTTTATAGCCCAATGGACAGTGACAAGCGGGGCCTCGAGATACGCCCCCAGCGTTTTCAGCGGCATTGGGCAATGTTGCTACGCTGGCATGCAGCCACAAAATAATCTGCTCTTGCATGTCCTGCTGGTTAGTAAAAAACATTCGTATTCCAATACCCCGCTAGTTTTCGGTACTTGGTGGTATTGTCTTGCCAAAGAGCCTTTTCTGATGGACTAGTGGCGGAGTGCTGCGTGTATGGTGGTGTTGCTTCTGAATGGAGAGGTTGAATTCAACCTGGGCCCTATAGATTCTGCTATGCAAGAGCTACCTAAAGGTCAAGAAGAAATACTTGAGGTGATGGGAACTGTTATAAAAAAAGATCGATGACTACAGGCTTGCACGGATCATAGATTGGATTCAAATAAAAGTGAATCGAAGCGCTTTACCGGTAAAAGTGTCCAAACTGAAGGTTTTGAGAAAATATTGGTTTGAATTTCGGCAGGCATTGTTCACATGCAAGCGAAGCTCGATGATCTTGAAAACAGAGGCAGGCTTATTGACCTGGTAGTATATGTGTTAGGGGAAAGCATCGGGGAAACGACCTAATAACTCATAACTCAGTAAAAGTGTTCGACACAATATTTTTACTACTAGTGGTTGTCACCTTCTAGAGTTTTGAAAGAATTCACAACATTGCAACAAAGCAGCGAGAGAAGAACAAAGCGGTCATTCTAAGGTATTGCAACTTCCCAGAATAAGTTGAACTCCACAAAAATACACACAAGTTAAAAGGTTCTGGCTTATCAATCAGTGAAGACTATTTTAAGCAGGAGCTTGAGAGAAAAAAAAACATATATGGGAACGTGCAAAATAAAAATACGAAAATGGTCACACATCGAAACTTTGTTTTTAAAGCTTACCATTGACGATAAAACTTACACTTGAGATAGTGACGCACATGATGTCGCAAAACTAAGATGTTCGTTATACGCGAACAAAAATTTTGGCAGATTTCACATAAACTGGGAATCAATAATGTGCTGACCACAAATTAGGAAGGTTGATTTGTTACAATAGAATCACACCAACGTTACAAGGCGGATGAATGTAGTAATTTAAAAAGCAGTGGAAACATTATGTGCCACCAGGCGACTGGATAAGATGCAAGTATGTTGTTTTGTGTCGCGTAATGACGGCACCACTAACGTTTCCAATACTACACCTAGCAGTATTAGGCATGTAAATTGTGCCTTATATGACTTTCACGTCATGATTATCATATTTGCACACGGCATAACGGTTTGTCGTCTATTCAATTGACGTAATAGCAAATCTAGTATATGTGAATTCGAAATGGCCTACCGTGCACTATGATCGTAGAACTTGATCATGGTTTACATGATACGCACATCATCATTATCGTGTTTCGACGTGTCACTTGTTTTCATCGTTCATTCACGTCACGTGATACCGAATATGGTTTATGTGAGACTAGCGAAACGGCGACGAGCATGCAATAAGCGCAGCATGGAGCCATTTTTTACATTACACGTATGTCATGATCATCATATGTTAATACGAGTCATTTCGTTCGTCGTCTATTCGTGTCCCGTAATTACAAATTGGTATATATGAAGATAGCGAAATGGCCACAAGCGCATCATGAGCGTGGCATGAACACATGTTTTTACATGACACGCACATCATGATTAGTATGTATGGACGGGTCATTTACCTTGGTCGTCTATAACGTCGCGTTATATCATAATTGGTATATGTGGAGCTGGCGAAACGGCCGCAAACATGCGATGGGCGTAGCATGTAGTCGCGTCATGATTATCATATTTGTACATGTCATTCGTCCATTCAAGTCACGTAATACCAAACTTGGTATATGTTAAGCTAGCGAAACATCCGCGAGCACATCATGACTGTGGCAGCTATTCATGTCCTTACATGACACGCATATCTTGCTTATAGTGTTTGCACCAGTCATATGCCTTCGTCATCCATTCACGTCACATAATACGAAACCTGATATATGCGAAGCTATAGAAACGGCCGCGAGCACACTATAAGCGTAGCTTGTTGTCATGTTTTACATTATAGGCATGTCACAATTACCTTTTTGCACATGTTATATACCACCGTCATCTGTTCCGGTCACGTAATACCAAGTTTGGTATGTGTGAACCTATCAAAACGGCCATGAGCAAATCATTAGCGTGGCGTGTAGTCATGTTTTTTTCATGACACGCATTTTACGATTACCATGATGAACCAGTTTTATACCTTCGTCATATATTCCCGTCAAGTAATACGAAATTTGCTATATGTGAAACCACCCAAACCAAAACTAGTGCACCAAGAGCGTATGGCGTGTAGTCATTACTTACATGACATGCATATCATTACTTCCACGTTAGGGCCGGCCACTTATGTTCACCATGCAGTAATGACATGCCGTAGCTATTTTGGTAATGCGATGTGAATGACACCAACGCAAGTGTGGTAAGTACATGACATGTAAATCTGACATTCAAGACATACATGTCCATATTTCATAGTATGACTAGCCACTTATGCTCGTCATACAGCCATGTCATGTTTAAAAATTTCGGTATTGATCTCATCATCGAAACGGCCAGGAGAGCCGAAAATTCTAGGTGGATAGATAGATAGATAGATAGATAGATAGATGGATAGATAGATAGATATATAGATAGATAGATAGATACTCTAAAAGTCGCCAGAGTTTGCTAAAAAAATCTTCGCATCTAAAAAGTGAAACAAAAGCCCCAAGATTCCCAGAATACTGCCCTGTTGATCATAAATTGCCTCAGTGTTAAGAATCAAGGTTATGATCTGGATAACCTTATCATGCCAGTGAAGGCTGCAGGACTTATATATTCAGATTCTTGGTTTGACGAAGCAGTTTCGAACACTAAAACATTTTCTTGCAATTTTCAAACACATTGGTAAGACTGGTCAATGCATGAGGTTGGCATTTTCATTCTCGTGAAGGATTCCTTGATGTGTGAAGATATTTTCATCGATAAAAGGAAACTTAATCTGTTTGGTGCTGCATAGTGCAAAGTGATCGTTCTAGTTTTATTGCTAGTGTTTTCTGTTGGCTTCCTGTTTTTCAACCGAATGCTGTGTATCAGCTGATAAAAATTGCGTGCACTTCTTCTAAAGAGTGTGTGGTCCTTGCTATGAACTTTATATTTGCCAAATGCTAAATGGAACAATGGTATACCTGTGTCTTAAAATCTAATGCACCGAGATATTTTGAATTGAAAACGTTGACCGACGTGTTCGTCCTCGTGCATTTTGTTTCAAGCCCCATGCGAAGTGAAAACATTGTGGATTTGTTGCACTGTAATACCCCTTATGACATTCATGAGAGACGCGTTATACCGGGTAGTACTGGTCACAGTGCTGTGTTTGCAAAGCTAACCAGATCTCCTCTCACTGCGAAGCAATGCGAATCTAGGAGAATATTCGTTTACAACAAAGCAAACTATAAACAAATATCATTGGAACTAGAGCAATAATTTCTGTCATTTGGAGGCAGTGTAGACGAAGTAGCTATTGAGGAGCTAGGGGAAGTGTTTGAGGAAGACAATACTGGGCTCATTCAGTGCTACGTCCCGAGCGTCGCAAGCAGTATACTAAGCAAAGGACAAAAAAAATTTGCATTGATGGACATTCTATTTAACTAATCGAAAAGTACAAAAGGACCTCCTCAAGGTACTGCCAAAATAAATACCCTAAAATTTTAATAGATTCAGAGAATTGACAGCACCTTATGAATAGGAACTGACAGAAGCCAGAAAAAAAATTTTAACAGTTTGGCCGCTGACTTTCCTACTAAGAGAATGTTTTGAAAGTATTTGAAACAATGTGCTATTGAAATGTTTGGCCTGCCAAATCTACGTTGTGGTTTCAAGATAAAATGAAGGGTAGGGATAAAGCAACACTTTTCAAGGACTTTTTGAATTGATTTGCTGCCCTCATACACAAGTAATTGTCGCGAATAAAAAAGAACAAGGTTTGCCTATGGGTGACTTAGAGTATTTATTTTCTGGCGTAATTAAGTTGATATTGTGCATTGACGAAAATAAAGCCACTGGCCCAGAAAGCATATCACCAAGAGTCTTAAGACAGTGCTCTGAGGCAGCAGCTCACTACTTTAATCTGATACTCAAAAAGTCACCCAACGAAGGCAAGCTCCCTTATAACTGCAAGGTAGGTAACGTTGTGCCCGTTTTTGAAAATGGTTCTAAATCAGATTTATTGACCTATGGACCAATTTTTTACACGCTTATTTGTTGTAAATAACATGTATACGTTCTTGTTTTCTGATATTTGTTTTCTGCTTCTACTTTATTAAATTTTTGGGTCTAAACAAAATGGGCTTAGACAGGGTTTTTCATGAAAAATCTGAAAGTTTATTCCTATCAAGATATAGCATCATCTATAGATCATAGAGAACATACTGATTCTTTATTTTCGGGCTTTACAACGGCCTGCGATCCGGTATCACACTAGGTTCTGATACAAAAACTGCAGAAATTGAAAATTGATCAAACCATTTGCTGATGGATTACGGACCATTTAACTTCGAGAAAAAAGAAGGTTGTTCTAGGCGAATAATGTTCATGTTTAGTTAGATCAGGGTACCCCAAGGTTGCGTACCGGGCCCACTTGCTTGCGTTTAATCAAAATATCTTAGATACAATTAGGTGTCATATTCGAATATTTGCTGATGACTGTGTGTTTCGTCTGAACTGACTGACCAAACGAATTCCACCCAGCTTCAGTACGACGTAGGTCATGTGGAGGCATGCTAAAAGAATAATGACATGGTACTCAAAACTAATAATTGCGTTCACGTCACTTTCACTAAAAGGGTCAATAGGTTTACAAATCAGTATATCTTTATTTTGAAGGTATTAGAAAGAATACAAGTACGAGAACTTCAGTGACATGTTTTTTTTGAGGATGTGGCAAAGTCTGAACACATTGTCCGCGTTCTTAGCACAGCTGGAAAAGCCCTGGAATTTTTAAAAAGAAATCTCAAACATGTACCCAAGCAGGTTACACAAGCCGCATATCATGCGTACGTCTGACCAATACTAGATTACGCCTGTCCTGCGTGGGATTCGCTTCACAAAGTATATATTCATGCACGTGAGCACATTCAGTCGATCGCAGTGAGATTTGTTCTGGGGAAATAGAACTGAACTGGGAGCTCCCGATGTATGAAAAGAGATGTTAATTGACAATACTTGCAAGACTGAAAACTTATTCTAAGACTGAAACTATCCTATTCAATCTATAACAATAAAACAGACAGTAATACTTCAGAATATTTAAAACCAGCACAATATCAATCTTTTCGTCATGATCTCAAATTTGGTACGACCATACAACCTTAATACTCATCAGTTCAGGCTCTCTTTTTTCCCCACATGCTGACTGAAAGAAGTTGCTGACTGAAAGAAGTTACCAGGAGTCTAAGTTGGTCGCAAGGCTGCAAATTCATTCTGTTAAGCACTTCGCTGCCCGCAATAATGCCTAAGATGAACACTGCGGTAGTGTTCCAAATAAAAAAAAGTCATAGTTGTTTTCACACAAGCGCGGCTCCTAACGGTAATTTTACGGCTCTTTGCTCGAGTTGCCAAATTTGGACTCATTTTTCCAATTTGTCGGCATTTTGCCTCCTTGGTGCGGCAAAACTGCAGGGCAGGCGGAATAATACGTATGCCAGAAACCAGAAGGTAAGAGACCGAGAATATACTTTTATAGTATAAATGTTTGTGAGTGAAGGTGGGAAGGCCCTTTATTTTAGGAACCCTATAGCCTGGACCACAAGCCTGGCTCGAAGAATGAATTGACGCTGGTCGAGCAGATCCAGCTGCGCGATCGGAGCCTCCCAAGGTTTACTTAATAGGTTTCGAACCGCATCTGTTGCTGCTGCTTGTAGCCTGGGGACGCTTACATTGAACTGCCGTAGGGGGTGCAAAAGACTGTTTGCTATTAGGAAGTGGTAAAAATAGTAGAAAGAAGCAGAAGTGTGCTTTTAAGATGTTTATCATGAATTGGGTATTTTTTATGTCAGTGTGGAAATAACTCTAATTATTACAAGTGCTTCATAAAAGAAATGTGAATGTTTGTAACATATTCGTGATCAACCCAAGCATTTTGTTTAGAGTGAAGATTGGGTAACTAGTTATTGAATAAGAAGAAGTAAACAACGCATTTGAATGAGGATAAACTAAGGCCTGGGCACAATCAGTGCGAATTCACGTCATCAAATTGTGTCAGCAGTAACAATTCTTCGTATTGATCATAAATACTATTGGACACAGTAAATAAACGAGAGGAAAAAAACAAGATCACAAAACTAAACAGAACAGCTGTTTTAATTTATCACTCCAATTAGGTCCGCCTTGAACACCTCACAATAGCCAAAAATATTCATACGGGACCTTGGCAACGTTCACTACTTATGTGTGACTAATCAAGTCGAATGCCTTCAGTACAATAAGCAACGTTACATTGTTTTCAGTTTTCAAGATCCTCGGCACGCCAGGTTGACGAACGCCACTGATAAGAAAACTACTTTAACTCCCAGAATCTGTTCAGTTGTCATTTTAGATGAGAGTAAGCTGTTTGGGTAGCCTGTGTAAAACGGCCCGTCCGGTCTCGGAAGGTCCGATACGGCCGGGTTTGGTCGAATCAATTCGCAACTTGTTTAAGCGGGTGAAGGAGCTTCGATTTCTGGCGTGTTCTCCATCGCAGATAAACGAGCCAAAAAATAGTTGACTCGATGTACGCTCGAGCGTTGCGAGCAGAGCAGAGAGTGAGGCGTGATTGATTGATTTGTGGGGTTTAACGTCCCAAAACCACCATATGATTATGAGAGACGCCATAGTGAAGGGCTCTGGAAATTTCGACCATCTGGGGTTCTTTAACGCGCACCGAAGTCTGAGCACATGGGCCTACAGCATTTCCGCCTCCATCGAAAGTGCAGCCGCCGCTGCCGGGATTTGATCCCGTGATCTCTGGGTTAGCAGCCGAGTACCTTAGCCACTAGACCACCTTGGCGAAGCGTATACGCGATGCAGGACACCTGTCTACATTTCAGTGAATCTAAGATATCGTGAAATATGATGGTTTCCTCTGTATAGTCTTATCAGAAAATAAAAACATTTTTAAGAATAATTCCTCAGATTTTTCATTTATAATTTGCAGTGTCCACAGTCGCAGAAAGCGTCATGATGTCCTCATAAATTAGCTGCCAGCAATGCGTCACACGTTTTAAGTGAGATGCCTCTCTGTGACATGGTTAACAAATAACGATGGTAATCTGTATGGCATATCAAACTACACCTCTGAGTACTGCAAATGAAATATGACCCACGGTAGTGGTTCTGCAGTCTTTAATGATTTCAAATTTTATATAGGCTTTGTCACAATTTTTTTGTACTAACTGAAACAGTAAATTTGTCTGTCTTGAACTTGACAAAATGGTTTATTTACTGATCGGAAGAAACATTATCTATTCATCAATCTATCACTCTCCGTTTTCATCTATTGTTAAATTTTGCTCGCAACTTGAATCTTTCTTAGGCCATCTCGTCTCTGAAAGCAAAAACGTCATCATGTGCGACGACATTACCATTACCCTATTTAATCTTTACAGTCATTTATACTCAAACTATGTGCGCATCTTTCAAAATTTTGTCTTCTCATCGTTAATCACACCTCCGACTGGGAGTGATACATCAGGTCCGAGTACAATAGTTGATAACATTTCATCTAGTTTGACAACGAGGGCCTCTGCGGCTGTGATAGACTACCAGTTTAGCGACCATTATCTTGTTTTTCTCAGAGTCGGCTCTGCTCCCATGCTTCGTGCAACAAATCATATAGAAGCCATAAAAGTGGTCTTTAACACGGAAACATTTGTTTCCTTGAATAACCAACTAGACTGCTCTGATGTGACACACAATAAACCTGATGAGCAAGCCTACTACTCATTTTCTGCTGTAATAACAAACTGCGTAACAAAGAGCACATTACCTCCCTATTTTTCGGGGGTTTAAAGAGCGAAGAAACGTGTGGATCAATAACAAATTGCTGCGCTGAATTTCAAGAAAATTATAATGCATAAGAAACCTACGTGATTTGATTGATTCATATGTGGGATTCTACGTTCCAAAAACACTATATAATTATGAGAGACGCCGTTGTGGAGGGTTCCAGAAATTGAGACCACCTGGGGTTCTTTAACGTAAAGCCAAATCTGAGGACACGGGCCTCAGAATTTTCACTTCCATTGAAAATGCAGTCGCCGCTGCCGGGATCCGATCTCGTGACCTGCGGGTCAGCAGCCGAGTACCTTAGTCACTAGACCACCGCGGCGGGGGAGCTTAGGTGCCAAGCATCTAACTAAGCTCCACAAATTCACTACAAAAATCATTTGAATGCGCTTGGTGCAATTTTGAAGAGTGCTAAACGTGATTACTTTCAAATGCGCAACTGCTTAATGGAACGGATGTTAAAGGAACCTCGCAGCTGATGAAAGACTTCTTGAATGAAACCGATTTTCATGCGCAGCCAACAAAAGCATTTACTGCATCCAGCACATTCACTGAGCCAATTGAGACCGCCAATGCATCTACCAATCTTTTTGTCAATACTGAAAAAAATCAACACAGACCATCACTTCTCCACTTATCGCACTGTCCTCAATCTTTTTACTTATATTCCACTTCTAGCACTGCAGCTCACTCTGTCATATTGTCGTTAAAAACAACCGGAACGAGTTTAGCTTTCATTCACCCTTTACGAGTTAAGCTGCTAAACGACAGTGCTTCACCTGTTTTTGTAGACATCATAAGCAAAATGTTCAAGTAAAGCACATTATCAGTTAAAAAATGGCAAAATATTTCCCGTTTTCAAGAAAGGTAATTGTGAACTTATTATCAATTACTGTCCGATTCGCATTCTCATATTTGTAGTAGAGTAATCAAAAGAATTTTGTACAAACTTCTAGTTCATTTCCTACTCCTCGGCTAGCTTCTACACTAGCTAAGAAGGAAAGGTGTTAGAGGTTCTGAATTGGTGCCCCTCGATGACACGAGTGCACAGTGGCAGCTAGAAGGAAAAGCCGTAGTGAAAAGACGCTTTCTTGCAGCACTCAGGTGTCTTCCCGGGCTCAAGCCAGAACGTGTGCTCTCCCGTTTCACATTCAAACACACTAGTTTTAACGCTCGGTTCAACAAAGGGTCTGCACACAAGCCCATCACACACTGGGGCTCCCACCACCACCACCAATCGCATGAACACTTTCATGATGGACAAGGTTTTGGAAACAAGCACGTCACCATATAAAACACGTGAAGGGATGGGTTCTCAGCGTGTCACACTTTTTCCCATGTCAGTTCGTGCATCGGCTGACGTCTACCAGTAGTATCTGTTCTCAGTATCAAGCTCCGTCAGCTCACGCAATAAACGTCACTTCATAGAAGCCACCCTAAGCGCGGTGAGCACATCGCCAGGACCCGGAAGCGACCAGTTGTGCATGCGACAGCGGGGCGCTGTTGCGACGCGCACCTCCAACGACGTTACGAAGGGCGCTACGAATCTCACCGCTGCAACCACTGTTTACGAAAGACGGCGACGCCAACACGGTCCCGAAGGCGCCACTGCTTCGAACTCCGCCGGGAAGGTCACCAGCCGTTTGGTAGCGTAGGTTTCTCAGCTCGCGACTGCTTCTGCACAGAGCTGATAGACGAGCGGACGAGACGACGGTGAGTTAAACAAGGTGTATGTACAGCATATATATAGAGGCGTTAAAATTCGGCACTGGCGCCGACAGAGACGCGAAGAGCTTCTCTCTAACACATAGCTATACTCTCAAATGGGTCTGCTAACACATAGCTCAACTCTCTATCACATAGCTCTCTTCTCTACCACACAGCTCAACTCTCTATCACATAGCTATCTTCTCTACCACACAGCTCAACTGCGACACACATATCTGCTCTCACACAGGACTGCTCTCCAACAGGTCTGCTGCTCGCGACGCGCCGCAGGGCTTCGTTTATATGCACCGGGTGAATTCTTTGAATAACAAAATGTCCAACCAGAAGCGCCGCTGGTCGTGAGGCCAGACTCCTCCAATGGGGTCGCCGCTGGGCCGCGTCCTTCTTTCTCATCGAATCTGGAGAGGCTGGGCTGCAGGTGGCTACACCCAAGGACGAGTGACGTCGCAAGCATTGCGTCAGACCCGCCAGACAGGAAGACGCCGGTTGTTTACTCGACGGGCTCGCGGCTGAGGTGACTCACTGCACGTGCGTGCCAGAAAGGCGCCGCCGCGTGTTGACGCCGTTGAGTTGTTCGTGTCAAGCGGGCTCGCGGGCTGGCCTCGACACAGATTTCCTTTTTCCGAGGCACAGACGTTCGTTGCGGACTCGCAGGCATAACAGCACCCCCGCCGCCAGACAATGCGCCGGAAAGACGAGCTGCTACCACGTGGCTCGGATGTCAGGCGCGCTCGTTCGCCAGGTCCTTCCAGGTTCGCCTCCAGGGCCATAAGGAGAATACAGCTTCAGACTCTCTTCCGGGAACACATCCCATTCTTGAGGACGGATCCCAGCTTCACTGGCTTGTCGCCACAACTTGTCGACCAGCTTCGCTCGTCTCTTCTGACCATCCTTGGTTTCAGCACTTCTCGATGGTTCTGCAACTTGTCAAGAATGGTTCGACAACAGACAACACACGACACAAGCAAGTGTCCTCGCTCACCCGACAGAACACCAGACAAAGTATAGTACAACATATACCTAGGTACGTGTCTATCGGGATTTCGTTCCCTCTACATCAAGAGGCACATGTGGGACACAACACTCTTAAAATGAGAGCTCAATTGTTTTACACGTACAACAACGTAACGAATTAGAATACCACATAAAGTTGGCCCCTTGAGACCACTATGAACGAGGGCACTCAGCCCAGGTCGTGAAGAGGACAAAATTTTGCCCCGAATCGCCAGCGAGAAACCGAAAGGTAGAGAAGGTACTAGCTAGAACGCACTGCTAAATGCACCTGCATTAGCGTATAGCTTTCCTTTTTTTTTGTAGCGAACGTCAAAGTTGAGCTGTTGGAGCATCATGCTCCATCTCAGTAACCGGCCACTTTTAGGCGACGATACCTATGCGGTACCAACAGCTGCTCATACTTGCGACGTTGCACGGGGGAACAACGATATGGTTTGCTAGGGATTGGCTCCTCACAAGTTAGCTCTATATCGTGTTCGATCACCGTCGTGTCTCCGGGACGGTCCGAAAACACGTATCCAAACTCGGAAACAATCTTTCTCAGGTCCTTCTTCTGGACTTCACTTAACCTAGGCTCTAGGTTCAACTGCTCCAAGATTACCTCCAATTTCCTTTCGATTACCTCACTCGAACTCAAAATTTCTGCTCCCTCTTCCTCTGGAGCATTCTACTGCAGATTTACGGCTGCTTGACGTTGAACGTATGGTTTCCTCAAGTTACTGTGGTAAATTTTGTTCGGCCGCCTTCCTAATTTCACTTCATAATTCGTATCAGAAAGCTTCGATATTACTTTGGCGGGCCCTTCCCAATGAACCTCAAGCTTGTTCTTTTTAGACGGCCGCAGGTGCATTACATGACTTCCTACTTCAAAAGCACGCTTCTTCGCCAATTTGTCGTTATACTCCTCCGACAACACTTGTGCAGCTTTCATGTGGCTTTCCCCTAGCGCTTTAATCGAGAGGTCCGCACGCTGCTCTCGAATGGGCGTTTCTCGATCAACCCTCGACAGCTCACTCCAACTTTCCGCTACAGGCGAAAGCATTGCAACCCTCTCGCTCTGACTCAATGGCGCCATGTCGTCTCCGCTTGCTACGGAAACCGCGCCGGTCACTTCGGCGACGTGCCGCTCGCGTGACTGCTCACATGACTCACGCGGAAAATTTTCTCTCTGTGGTTCCGTCGACTCGCCGCCAAGGTCACTTGAAGGTTCACCGCATTAAACAAGATCAAGCTCCTGCGAAAGCTTCCGCAATTGCGATCGCGTGAGGGCCATGTACGCTAAGTTGGGGACGAACGATTCACTCTGCTCTTTGAGAAGCTGCTCTGAATTGTTAGAGAAAAGATAAGGAAAACTATCGGGAAGCGCGGCAGACACAGCCGCTTCGGTGCGAAGCTTACCGAACGGGACTTCAATGACAACCGTAGCTATTGGTAAGCAAGCACTCTGCTCCTCGGCGACTTGCCTGATCCACGCGCGTTCTCCTGTAAAGTCATCCGGAGACACCAATGAAAGATGGACAACGTCCATGGTTGCCGCTGAGTCACGAAGTACTCGACATTTTTTCCCATTCAGACTAATTTCTTGGAGATACGGCTCCAACAACCGCATGTTCTTTTCCGATTCTCGCATTGTTGCAAAAGCAAACTTTTTCTTACAGTTTATCGCGATGTGCCCTTCCTGTTTGCAGTTGTAGCAGATTAGCGGCTTCCGTTTGTTTTCCGATTCTAGGATAGTTGCAAACTTTTGCTGACAGTTTATCACGATGTGCCCTTCCTTTTTGCAGTTGTAGCTGATTCGCAGCTTCTCTTTGTTTTCCGATTCTCGGATAGTTGCAAACTGTTGCTTAAAGTTTATCGCGATATACCCTTCCTTTTTGCTTTCATCCTTTTCTAGGCGCACTGCCCTGCTATGCAACTTTCGGCGATTATAATACTCCTCAGCTAACTCTGCTGCCTTCTTTAGCTGTACTTCACCAAGTTTGTCCTGCAGCCAAAGTTTGACATCCTCCTCGATGCAGCGGTTGAATTGCTCCAATGCAACGCATTCCACCACTTTATCGCGGTCGTCATAAACACCTTCGCCCTTGAGCAATTCAATTAAATCGGCTTTAAGACGAAACGCGAAGTCAACGTGTGACTCATTTCCCTTTTTAGCATACCGGAACCTTTGCCTGAAAGCCTCGGGTGACAACTTATAACGTCTCAAGAGCACTTCCTTAACCTCGTCATAGCTCTGAAACGCTTCCCTCGACAAGCAAGTTATCGCGTCGGACACTTCGCCGGGAAGAAGAGCTAACAGGTTCCGCGCCCAAAGAGACCGCTCCAAAGCATTTCGCTCACAGACGTGTTCAAACTTGACGAGATACTTCGCCATGTCCTCGCCTACTACGAACGGTGGCAATTGGTCCTGAATTCTATAACCGCTGACCTGAATCGTCGGAGATGCTACGCTAGGCGCCTGCGAACACTGCAGTATTACCAATTCTATTCGTTTCAACTCGAGGTGCTCCCGTCTCTCGGCCTCCTCGCGATCGCGACGTTCGCACCTTTCAGCCTCCTCGTGGCGTGCTTTGATATCCACCCAGGCCTTATCTACTTCCTCAGCCGACACTTCCTCATCCTTCTCAATCTCAAGGATCGCTTGCTTTCGTTTCGCACCGCACAAAGTAATGCCGAGTTCCTCACAAATTTCGATGAGTTCCTTCACTTTAAGGTTCTCCATCGTTCACACTAGCCTCTTGCTGTTTGCCCCTTTTAACAATTTACTTGCCGTGCCCCCTATAAGTCAACTAGCAAGACGCGCAAGCCATTTTTCACACTCCCGTGTTTACCACCTCCGCATTAACTTTGGTTTCAAAGCACTTCGACTTTGCTTGAAACGATCAAAGCTCACTTCAATGCTTCACACAGCCCTTCTCTAAACTACTACAATCTGAGCTAGAGTAGTCTGGTGAACTGAGAGGAAAACATCAGGCACTTACCACATCAATGTCGCTGAGGCCGGCCGATCCCGCAGCTGCCAACCACTGTTGCGACGCGCACCTCATACGACGTTACGAAGGGCGCTACGAATCTCACCGCTGCAACCACTGTTTACAAAAGACGGCAACGCCAACACGGTCCTGAAGGCGCCACTGCTTCGAACTCCGCCGGGAAGGTCACCAGCCGTTTGGTAGCGTAGGTTTCTCAGCTCACGACTGCTTCTGCGCAGAGCTGATAGACGAGCGGACGAGACGATGGTGAGTTAAACAAGGTTTATGTACAGCATATATACAGAGGCGTTACAAATTCGGCACGGGGCCAACAGAGAAGCGAAGAGCTTCTCTCTAACACATAGCTCTACTCTCAAATGGGTCTGCTAACACATAGCTCAACTCTCTATCCCATAGCTCTCTTCTCTACCACACAGCTCAACTGCGACACACATGTCTGCTCTCACACAGGACTACTATCCAACAGGTCTGCTGCTCGCGATGCGCCGCAGGGCTTCTTTTATATGCACCGGGTTGATTCTTTGAATAACAAAATCTCCAACCAGAAGCGCCGCTGGTCGTGAGGCCAGACTCCTCCAATGGGGTCGCCGCTGGGCCGCGTCCTTCTTTTTCATCGAATCTGGAGAGGCTGCGCTGCTGGTGGCTACACCCAAGGACGAGTGACGTCGCAAGCATTGCGTCAGACCCGCCAGACAGGAAGACGCCGGTTGTTTACTCGACGGGCTCGCGGCTGTGGTGACTCACTGCACGTGGGTGCCAGAAAGGCGCCGCCGCGTGTTGACGCCGTTGAGTTGTTCGTGTCAGGTGGGCTCGCGGGCTGGCCTTGACACAGATTTCCTTTTTCCGAGGCACGGACGTTCGTTGGGGAGTCGCAGGCATAACAGCGCCCCGCCATCCCAGGAACACTCTGTATTGACGTTTAGTGGGGGAGGACAAGCTCGCCTGCGTTCCCGGAAAGCCATAATGTCACAGAAGGGAGAATGCATACGTTAAGGTCGGCCCAGTGGTCGTGTGCGTGCGGCATTCTCAAACGGCACATGTGCATGCCAAACAATGACTTAAAACCAGACGGCCGCGCTTGACCTGGTTCTTGCCAAACTACTCCTTGGTAGGCTTTTCCCTTTTTGTCCCAAACTGGGGGTGACTTTGACGGCTCTGTTCTTGCACTGTGTGACTACAGAGTCGCTTTTGTTCCTATGCGCGGGTCTTCCGCGTTCCCCTTTGCGGAGCCAATAGGCATCGTTAGTTGATGGGTCGTCACCTCGCTCCGCGCTCTGCAGCAGCCGCATTAATTGCGCCACATACCACACGTCACTCTGTATACTTCTTGCTAATTTGCCTGATATCATATTTCGAAAATTTAACTTACTTTCTCCTAATAAGTTTGGTTTCCGTCCAGTTTTCTTAACTGAACCAGCCCTCATTGGTTTTACGGACAAAATCAAACTAGGCATCGATCACGGTTCACTATTTGGTGCATTCTTGGTTGATCTTACTAAAGCTTCTGACACTATTATTCCTGTCATTCTGTTTCACAAGCTCACCCCTTACGGCATTGCGGATCCAGCCTTGCCATTAAGAATCACCTAAAAACAGGTCGCAAGCTGGAGAAATCAACGGTAGCGTTTTCTCTCCCAAGGTTACTAATATAGAAGTGCCTCAAGGACCTATTTTAGGCCTGCTGCTTTTTTTTACTATTGATCAACGATTTCCCCCAGCATTAAGCCATACTGATTGCCTGTTATATGCAGACTATACAATTATATATTCACCTCATAAAACCATCGCCGTACTTCCACAGAAGCTCTATGTTGGCTTAAAAAATTTCAGTAATTTGTGCAGTGCTAACTGCCTGCACACAAACCCCACTAAAACTACATTTGTTATACTTCATTCCTCATTACTAAACGTGCCACCCATGGTATTCACCATGCGGAACAATGTACCTGCCCGTTACTGACGGCGCCAGGTTTATGGGTGTCACATTAGACGAGCACCTAAATTATAACCTTCATGTGCATTCTCTAATGCATAAAGTTTGTCTTGGGATACACATAATCAATAAATAACGTAATTATTTCGAAAGCTCTATTAGTTTTTCCCTTCACCACTCATACATCAACTTCTACTGTGTATCATCTTGGGCTAGTACTTACTCTTGTCACCTAGACTCTCTTCAACATCTGCAAAACCAAGCTGCACGTATAATGACATCCAGCAATATCTTTACGCCCTATAAACTATTCAGAGACGCCGAGCAAGACACGAGCACGGCTCATAGCAACAACAGGAAGCCCCATTTATTCCGAACTGCCCCCTCTGCTATATACCCCCCATGAGGTGGCGCGTGCATGCTCCCAGCGCCATTCATTAAAAGAACAACTTAGCACTCAGCGTTAACTAAATAAACCACTTTACCAAAACCCAAATATTTCGCCACTCACGGAGCTACCTAAAAAAACTATCCCTATTTATTTTTCCGCTAAAGCGATGTGAAACCTGCATTTCGGCTTACTGAAATAATTTCTCGTGAACACTAACCCTACAAGGTCCTCTTCAAACGATGATTCCCCGCGTTGGGATAAATTACGGCAAAATAACGGCTCTTATCCCTGCTGTATCGGTTTTGTACTTCATACCATACGAAATAATATTAGGGTCATCTGTAGACGCATTTGAAAGCCCTCACATAAAATACTGTCTCGACAAATTATGTCAGAAGGCGCTAACATGAAGATACGCCATTTTTCATTTTTATTTCGCTTTTATTACAATTTGTATTTTTTTCTTTTTGGTATTCCGCATGCTTGATTTGCTATCATCATCATTAAATATTTTTTTATTATATAAATTTTCTTTTTTTACGTAGCCTCACTCTTTATACCGTTTACTATTATTTGCTGCTGTTCTGGTAAATCCTATTGTGTTCACTTCGTTTTGATAAATTCATGACGCCTGAGCCATGATGATTTCTAAGATAACTTTATACTTTGTTTTTAGCTTATATTACAGACGTAAACAATCTACTATGTCAGCTTATTGTTGATTGTTACTTTCTTTTTCTTTCAATTTTTTCCTTTGATTTTTTATATAGCGATCCTTTCTCTTTCCTGTGAACATTATGCATGTATTTTTCTCATGTTGCCCACGGCAGTTACATTACATATGTTTTAGTATTAGGAGGTTCCCCAGCAGATATTGAAAACATGAGACCTCCGAATTTAATACTTAACTACGTTGTGTTGTATCAAAAATTGTTGAATAACATTGATCCATTGAAATTAGTTAAATTGAAGCCATGTGCTCCCACGAATGTGTTAGGTACTTCTTTTATTTCGTAACAGCATTAAGGTGGATAATCTGTTTAGTATTTGGCTGTAAAAACTGCCGTCAGTGGGTAATATAGAAATTGTATGCCAATGTATGCCGATCCTCAGCTCTGTTCTGCCTAAAGGGCGCTTTGCAGAAACGTAGATATTGCACTATGCATATCTGTGTTTAAAATACGTGCTTGTTCGATACACAACATCAGCCTGTCGTACTGTATCCACTAATTAAACAAATTAAGAAACTTGATGCTACTTCATTAGGTGCCGTAGCACACAATCAGTAGCTTTGAGTTGGAATAGCAGCAGTATCATTTAATGCAGAATACTTACAGCAATATTCTGATCAGAAAGACTTCTTTCTTTCAAACCTACAATGAATTCTCGAGGCGAAATGTATTGCCGGCTTGCGACTTTTCGTAACATATCAAAAATTTGAGAAAAACATTCGCCATCAAGTTTACATAATTTTTGTCTACCCGAAGAAGCCTTCTAATTACAATGTATCGGAACTGCGTTCGCAACATGTGCGCATATTCATTAAAACGCTGTTTGGTGTGTAGCGACACCACTCACTCGAGCTGACGGGGGGAGGGGGTTTCGACTCCCCGCCAACACCTAGTTATGCGCGGCTGAGCCGTATCTGGGGAAAAGGGATCCTAGGTATTGAGCCAATGCCGGGTTATTGAACCTTGAAGGCCTCCCGGCAGAGACAACACAGCCCTTTGGCCCCAGCTTCACGTAGACAGCACCCCTTGTCTGACCCACCCAGGGGAAATTGGCAGTCGCCTTTTTTATCTCTCCCTTCCTACCCCTTCGTCTGTTCCTCTCGCTTTTTATCTGTCCTGTCTACTTCTCTCTTCTGTTTACTTCCAATTTTTCTGGCACTAAGTATTAACTCTGTGTGAATACCTGACCTAGGGTAAGCAATATTCGGTTATAGTAGTGGCGTACTACTGGCCTTGAGCAGACTTCACATGATCTACCACTTCCCCGTGTTGGGCTTCGTGGTGGGCGATAGGTGTCATTACCGAACGAACCAATCTTTTCTATAGTATCATGAAACCCTTTCTTCAATGATCACCCCCTGAGAAGGTGGCGCACCGATGCGAATTCACAGAATTTTTCTAAAGAAAACCTATTTTCTGAATAGTCATTTCATTTCATTTTATTTATTGATACTGTCAGCCCTTTGCGGGCTATTATAGGAGTGGAGTGGACTCATAAAAAACAGAATTGTGCATAAGAGAAACATAAGAAAAAGAACCTTCACTACTGGAGCACACCATTTCAGAGCACATACAACAAATGTATCATAATGGCTAAGCATATAGTTTAAACAGAGGAGTTAGTGAAAAATAAGAAAAAAGAGCATCACTGCCAAAATACACATCATATTTTGCGCATAATAAAACACACAATAAATGTCATAGCCTAGTTACAAAGCATGTTATTCACACATATTCACAATCTTAGCGCATAGTATCAGAGTGCACTATGTGTTTTATTGCTTCCAAAAAGTCAGGAAGCGATTTAATTTTCACCACCGAATCTGGTAACAAATTCCACTGCTGACTCGCCCTGGGGAAGAAGCTGTACCTGAAACAGTCATTCTGAACTTTGGGGGGCGGTATGTACCTACTGTGTCTGTGTCTTGACGTTTCTTGTGTTTTGATAGCAAAGTACCTGTCGTAGCTTACTTTAACGTGATTATGAACTATTATGAAAAGAAATTTCAGCCTTTCATATTCGGTGCGTTTTTTTTAGAGGTAAGAGCTCTGCAAATTTGCATTATTCGGTACGTGAGTGGAAACGACGGTATTTATTAAATATAAACCTAGAACTAAGTCGCTGTATTTTGTTGAGTTTCAAACAGTTAGTTTGGGTATAGGGATCCCACACTACTTTAGCATATTCGATTATGGGTCTTAGCAAACTTTTGTACGCTAAAATTTTAACTTCGGGAGAGGCACAGTGGAGGTTACGTCTCAGGCCCCATAACACCTTGTTAGCTTTGGAACAAAGTTCCTCATCATGAAGATTCCAATGCAAGTCGGGTGTAAATATGAGACCTAGGTACTTATATTGCTTAGCCTGAGCAAGTTTGTGACCGTTAATACTGTACGGATAACTTAGAATGTTCTTTTTTCTAGAAATAGACATAAAAACAGTTTTTGTTGGGTTAAGCTGCATTTGCCACTGATCGCACCAGTTTTTAATTTTCTCCAAGTTAAGATTAAGTTCGGCCTGGTCGCTCGGTGACTGTACATTTTTGTATAGTATGCAATCGTCAACGAACATTCTTACTTGGATAGTAATCCTTTTTGGCAGATCGTTTATAAACACCAGGAACAAGAGGGGTCACAAGACACTACCTTTGGGCACCCTGGATACTACAGGCGATAAACCAGATTGGTGGTGCCCTAGTTGGGCATATTGTTCTCGGCGTGCAAAATAGGAACTGTACTATTGATTTTAAGTAAGAGCTTATTGTGCGACACCTTATCGAAAGCCTTTGCCAAGTCTAAAAATATTATGTCAGTTTGACCACAGGTATTAACTGTGCTAGATAAGTTGTGTACAAGCTCAATAATCTGAGTAACGGTGCACAACCCTTTCCTAAAACCATGCTGACAGGAAACAATGAAACTATGTTTATCGAGATAGGTTAGCAAGTGCTTTGATACAATGTGCTCTAATATTTTTGAACATGTGCTTGTAAGCGATATAGGTCGGTAGTTGCTAGCGTGAGATGCGGAACCGCCTTTACGTACGGGCACGATTTTTGCACGTTTCCAAGCACTGGGAAAAAAGCCACTATTAACGGATAATTCAAAAATTAATGTTAAAAATTTCGATGACCATTCGGCATGTCTATAAAGAAATTAATTTGGAATATTCTCACGACCAGGCCTTTTTTGGTATTTATATGAAGCAAGAGGTTTAGAACGCCCTCTTCAGTGATGCTTATATCCTGGATAGGAATTATATCTAAGCAATCGCTGATGCTGGGTACAGTACCATCATCGATTGTAAAAACTGACGAGAAGAAGGAATGAAACGCCTCTGCCTAAACCTTCCTACTTTTATGATTAGACATACTACTCGGCCTGGTCGAAGAATACACGTACCTCCAAAATTTGTCTGGGGATTCTTTCAGAAATTGTTTTAACGTTCAGTTAAAAAGCTTATTTTTAGAAGTCTTCGCACTTTGCCGGAGGCTCTTACTTAAAACCTGGACGTTCTTCTTTTTTTTTCAATGCATACCACGTCATTCACTGCGAGAGCTCCGAAAAAAAAAGCCCGGAACATTTCCCCAATTCTTTTATCCAGATGCCTTACAGAAACCATCAAAAGTGGCTATAGAGCCACCGAGATGGGCAGAGGGGATTTTCTGGTAGAGATTAAAGGCAAGACACGTACAGTTTCAGAAACTAGAAGACTTAGTAGCATTTGGAGACAAGCCTGTAACCATCTCTTCTCATAGAACGATGAACACCGTCATGGGCGTTGTGTCAGACGAGGACCTAATAGATCTAACCGATGATGAACTTCTGGCTGGCTGGAAGGATTAAAATGTCGTAAATGTACAGCGTATTGTAATCAGGAGTAAAAACAAAAAAATACGAACTAAGAACACAGTTGTGACCTTCGGGTGCTTCACACTTCCAGACAAAATAGTGACGCGCTACTTGAAACTACCTGTGCGACCCTACAAAATCCGCGGCGGTGTTTTAAATGCCAAAGATTTGCCCATGCTTCCCAGATTTGTTGAGAACAAGAAACCTGTGTGAAATGTGGTACCACGGCACACTTCGCAGATGATCGCTGCAATGCCGAGGTACACTGCACTAACTGCGGCGGTTACGATCCAGCATATTCCAAGTCCTCCAGTACGTAAAAAATAGAAAATAAATAATAACTGACCAATTGAAACAAAGCATCACTTTCCCCGAAGCAAGGTAACTCGTTTCTTCATATTATGCAAGCAAAGCATCATTCGCCGAAGTGGTTCAACGGAAGGCAGCATCACAACTGCTTCAGGTGGCTGGCTCGGCTACGTCCAGCGAGCGTACTGGCACCGCCGCCTCTTGCCCCCACGGTAAAAGCAGCCAGCCACCGCTGCCCTGCCTTCTGTCGAAGAAACCACACCAGCCGTCGCTGCATGCCCGGGCAGCAGCCAGGGTGGCGAAGTAGCAGCCTAAGAGGTACACTCAACCTCTGCTCTGGTGAGGCCGAAGTCTTCGTCCGCCCTGACGAAGCCAACTTTGCGTGAACGACGCCCGATAGAGCCACTGTGCGTCGCATCGGCAGATGCGATGTGCACTTCCTGTCCAACGGTGCAAACAGCGCCAAAGGAGCGTCGAGAGCCCCTCGACCACTTCAAAAAGACAAAACGTTGATTACAGGGCCTCGTAAAGGCCCTGTTAAATAAGCCACTTTTTTTTTCAGACAACAATCACTCGCATTTTGTACACACAGCATTATTTTACTCTCGATATGAAAAAACAAATTATACAATGGAACGTCAGAGGACTTCTCAGAAAGCTCGATGATATCCAAGAACTCTTACACAAACATTCACCCAAAGTGCTGCGCGTACGAAAAACGCACTTAAAACCTAAAAGCACCAATTTTTTGCGTCATTATGTCATATTTAGAAAGGACAGAGATCAGGCGGTGGCGTCATCCAGTGGCGAAGCCATTATTGTTAATTGAGAAACAGCAAGTACACATCTGCCACAAAACCAACACTTGAGACAGTGGCTATTTGAGCAGTTCTTATGAACAAACTCGTCACCATCTGCTATCTCTACATACCTCCACATCAGAATCTTGACAAGCATGCATTCCAGTCTTTTATAGACGAACTACTAGAACTTTATCTGGTCCTAGAGGACCTTATTGCCCATAGTGGTCTACAGAGATATATTTGCTGTGTTGCGCGAGGTCGCCTTATTGAACAGTTTCTTTTTTTTTTGTTCTGGTGCCTGTCTATTGAATAAGAAAGATCCAACATACTTTAACTTCACCAACAATACCTACTCATCCATAGATCTCATTATCACGTCCCCATCGCTTCTACCTCTACTTCATTGGAATGTAATGAATAATCCTTTTTGAATAGACCAATTTTTTGTAGTTTCGAGCGCGTCAGTAAGAAATCGATGTCCTGCACACGGTCCCAGATGACTCACGGATAAAGCAGATTAGCAAAAGTTTCATAAGATTACTTGCTTAAGTTAGACCAACCCCTCAGGCTTAAGTGTGACTGAAGCTGTTGAGCACTTTACAGCTTTTCTGGCTGACGCGGCAACTCAATCCATTCCACAAATATCTGGACTGACTGACAAACTACGTGTCCCGTGGTAAAACAATGACTGCTGAAGTGAGCGCCGGAAGTAAAACAAAGCATGTAAGTTGTTTGACTTTCTCCCGCAGCGGAGAATCTTATAAATTTCAGACGGATAAAGTCCGAAGACAAGAAGACGTGCCGACAGGCGAGAAGGGAAACTTAGCAGAAGTTCTTGTTTGGTATTAACTCGTATACAGACGAAGCTAAAGTGTGAAGCAAGTTAAATAAAGTCAGCGGATTTGAAGCGTATTAACTCTCGTGAGTAAACACAGCAAGTGACACATAACAAGAACAAACTTCCTCGGTGCACAGTTTGGGCTTGTTTCTAGCTCACCACACTACTCCAAAACATTCCAGTTGTACAAAACAAGAATAGGGCAAAAAATAAAACAGAAAAGTGCGACATACGAGGTTTACAATGAACCTTTCCACTTAGCTGAATTAAACGCATTGCTTAAGTGCTGTAACAATTCTTCCCCAGGTTCTGATCGTGTGGTACATGAAATGTGGAGGAATCTGCCTTCATAAACACAAAAAACTCTTCATGCCCCATAATATTCCAAATGGTTTTCCAGTTAAATCCCTGCCTTTTGGAAAGAAGCAATTGTTATTACAATCATGAAACAGAGAAAGGAACCATCTTCCGCTTCCAGTTATAGGCCGAAAACTCTGCCAAGTTGCTTTTGCAAACTCTTGGAAAGGATGACAAACCGTTGGGTACTACACTTTTTTGGAACCTAGCAGGTTGCTTGACCCACATCAGTGTGGTTTTCGAGAAGGTCAATCCACAACTGACCATCTCGTGCTCATAGAGACAAACGTCTGCGACGCTTTCGTACGCCAGGAGATTTTCCTGTCGGTCTTCCTTGACATTGAAAAAGCATATGTTTCGACAAGCCGGTTCGGCATATTGAAGGAGCTCTCAGGAATGGGTGTGCGTGGGAAAATGTTAGATATAATACAAAGGTACTTGTCGAACAGAACATTCCGTGTTGGTGTTGGCAACGCCCTGTCATGTACATTTGTCCGACAGACCTCAGTGCCACAGGATGCTGTGCTAAGCTGCACACTTTGTATAGTAAAAAAGAACTCCTTGCGTTTGCGTATCCCATGCAATATTTTCTATTCAACCTACGTAGATGATGTACAAATTGGGTTTAGATCCTCCAACCTCGCAATGTGTGAACGGCAAGTTCAGCTTGCGCCTAATAATGTGTTGAAGTGGGCCGATGAAAATAGTTTCAGCCTCAATCAACAAAAAAGCACGTGCGTAATGTTTTTCTAGGAAAAGAGGCCTGTACCCTGATCCAAATATATATTTGCAGGGCCATCTGCTGCCTGTACAAAGAGAGCACAAGTTTTTAGGCATATATTTAGACACGAAACTAACTTTTATACAACACAAGAAATACCTGAGAAACAATTGGCTCAAAACTATGAAGGTTTTGAAAGTTATGTTGTGTACATCATGGGGAAGTGATCGCAAATGCCTTACAAACCTCTACAAAAGTCTCATACACACACGACTAGACTATGGCGCCATAGTTTTTGAGTCTGCAAGACTGAGGATACTCAAAATGCTGGATTCCATCCACCATCTTGGCATTCGTCTTTCCACAGGTGCATTTTGGGCAGGACAAAAGCCTTTCAGCTGAATCAAATGGGTGGTCCCTTCATATGCAGAGATGCTACGTTTCCTTCATATATTTTGTAACTCGAGTATTTTTACAGCAGAAGCCCACGCGATATTGGCTTCGGCTGAACATATTAAGAAAATGAGCATACACCACGCTGTTACATGCACGGACTCCTTAAGCGTTGTAAAAACTCTGAAAACTCTTAAAAGGAACAAAAATACTGTAATCGTATTACTTTGCTCACTGCTGTGCACAATTTACGCATCTAAAGAACTTGTCGTGATATGCTGAGTGACAGGTCATCGCGAAATTGAAGGGAATGTGTTGGCGGATAAGCTAGCAGCATCCGTCCACAGAAACGCTACTACAGCTAACAGATCCATAACAGTCCCGGCACTAGAACTGAAACCCTTCTTAAAACGAAAGGTTAGGTATTACTGCAACGATAATGGGACAGATTAATAGAAAATGAACTACTTGTCATCCAGCCAACTCTTGAAAAGTGGTTGCCAGTTTCGAGGTCTCGCCGCACACAAATAACACTTACCAGGTTAAGAATTGGACACACACACAGCAAACATGCAAATCTTTTGTCCGGTGGTGACCAACCGAGTTGTGAGTGATGCGGAAAACCACTTACCGTTTTCCACATCCTCACCAGTGCGATGATTTAGACGCTATATGGAAGAAGCATTTTTCATCAACTCGCCGATTTCAATTTTCTATGCACCCGTCAATGTTCATTGGTAAGGATCCGTTTTTTATATGAATCATTGTTCACATTTCTAAAGGATATGAAAAGTTTTAACGTCATATACCAAGGCAACCTGCAACACGACTTCTGAAAAGAGGATGTTGCTGCAGCAGTCATATGATAGAATGCACCTGCCTGCCAGTCTTTAGCCACAATAGCTTGAGCAGGTATCCATGCTACTATCCATCCCTTCATAGTATTATCACATCCGTTTGCCGCTGATATTCGCTGCACATATTCCGTGTCAGTCTTATGATTTTAATAATTTTTTTACCCCCATTCACTATGAGGAATTTTTAGGCCCATATACAGCTGGTTACCATGCCTATTGCCATCATCAACAGCATTTTGTACTGGCACTCTTTGGCCACCAAGGGCCCTTGCGCCAAGAAACACTATATAGCATCATCAAAACGCTGCCGGACTCAATGCTTAATCATTTGTATACAGGATATAGGGTGTTTCAAGAAAAGTGTCCAATATTCTTCCAAAATCATAGAAAGGAGGTCTTTGCGTGCTACTCGCGGCGTTGCCTTTCCTGTGGCAGAAGGTATATTGAGATGGGTACATAAAATATTTACAGCAGTAAATATAGAAATTAAAACTATTAACGGTTTAACCAGTGGTGATAGCCAGTCGAGTCAAAAGAGTGAATTCAAGCCTTCATTATGAACTATTCATAGCCACTTTGAAATTTAGGAAAAGCGGCCTCGGGTAAACACCGCGGAGCGATCCAGTGAGCTCATAATTTAGCTGGAGAAACTGAAACCGACGCACCACACAACACATCTACCATTCACTTCGCAACGCCCTCCAAAACGACGCTGTTTCCCTCGTCATTATCAAACGTCAATTAAGGCCTCTTATTGACGTTCGCTTTTTGTTCTTCCCCAATGCAAGAAAAACAGTGTCGTCATTGAGGATGTTGTCGAATTGAGTGATAGATGCACTGTATGGGGAGTCGGTTTCAGTTTCGCTCACTAAATTTGCCAGAGTGAATCGCTTCGTGGTGACTATGCCAGTGGCTGCATTTCCAGATTTTTAAAGTGGCTATGCACTGTTTTTAGGAAGGGCTTTAATTCGCCCATTTTATTTCACCGGCTATCGCTACTGGTTAAAAACTTTATTGTGAAATTTTTATTAACTACAATAATAAAGTTTCTGCACATCTGAAGGTGCCTTCTGCCACAGAAACGCAACAACGAAAGGAGAACGCAGATACCTCTTTTCTGTAATTTTAAAGAGTATTGCACAAATTTTTAAAACATCCTGTGAATGTTTACAATATATATGACGTCTGCTTTCATTTGTTAACTTTGAATAGGTGTGCTATACTCAGCCGTCTATTGTAACGGTAAGGTGAACAGAACTGCCTCCTTAAAAATATATCTTACAAATTAGTATTGGGTAGACCACTTTTCTGAATTCAAGCCTCGCGTTCACGCAAAACAAATGTCCTCACGCTTATGATTCCTCATCGAAAGAGCTTAAAACGTCGTCTTGTTAATGATTAGATTAACAAATGAAGACTGTAGGAACACATAGCTCTGTCGCTTTAACCCCTGTTTCTACAACAAATATTAAAAGCACGGGTGTAGGCTTATTTACGCACCGCTCTGTGTAACGAGCATTTTACTGTGTCGAAGCGATTCCTCTGCCAAAAAGGGTATTTACCACTTCGGGTTATCTGCTGCCAATAGTGTGGCCCAGTGCACAGCAGTCCCGTTGCATTGGTGCAATTGCGTTGCGCGACGGTGAGCGCTTCTCATTACAAGGTCGCTGAATCACAGCACATTGCGATCGCGGACATCGTTCCTAATGAAACGAAGCGAGGCCCCGAAAGAATGTGAGGGTGCGAGTACGTAATTGCACTGAACACACACCGAGTATCAGAACTGCGCGCAAATACGCGATGTTAACAGCACTCTCCAGGAATCTCTGCATCATTTACGCCTTCCACAGCACGTGTCGTTACTGACGCATTTGTCTATTTAGGGCATCCGACCAGATGACAGGAATATCCAAGTAGGAGCAGCTTTCATGTTATATAGAGAGCTGTGCGTAACCTCGCGTAAACGCCGAGAAAGATATCCGTGATCTGGTGGTGACCACTGCTTTCAGTGCGCCTGAGCTCTCAATGAAGTTCCTGTAGGAGAAGCCAACACACCGCAACAGACTATAGAGTTGGCTGCAATTTTGAGTGCTACCTGCTGTATTGCACTAATTGTGGAGCTGTGTTCTGGCGCATCAGCATGGCGCATGTGCACAGCTTTTATCACACTAACGAATACGATGATAGCATGTCTTGGGAATCAACCCTGTTTTACTTGTGGTCCTGGCCTGTGTCCGCTCCATTACTTCACTATCCTGTGCTCCCCCTGATTATCTAAGCCATGTGTTGCATCGTTATGATGGTTTATGTTCAATTGAGGAGCTTGCTTAGTATACGGATGTCTTAAAAGCCCTAAACATGTGACGTCACACTGTCATAATGTGCTAACCCATGTCAACTTCAGCTCTTCAGGACTAGAGCTCACTAAACTCTAGAGCCCACTAGACTCTAGAGACACTAGACTCTAGGACTCTAGAGTCCACAAATAAACATTTTCTAGATAGTTGGTAAATGCGTGCATTTATTTGTGCAGTCTATTACGGTGAAGCTTGTCTCAGGAGGGCGGCATTGGTGGTTGCGTGCCGGATGCTCTCTCTCGGCCACGTAGCGACTTGACCTGATGAACGACAAGACGTGGCTCTCCTGGTTCGTTTTGACGGTATCGTGGATGTGATGGCGAAGGTGGCATGCTCCGAGAAGGGGGCTAGAACAGCATATGAGGACGCATCTGTGTTTCCAAAGTTGCTTTGTGATATTTTTCTCACTTTCGAGGATTCAGTGACATATTCATCCTTGTAAAAAAACTAGGGGAAGAAGAACTGGTGCTTCGTTAGAAAAATCAATTATTCGTAAATGAATCACTTATTTTCATTACATTCATTTTCATTTTATTTACCCTCAGGGCCATATAAGGCATTGTAGAGGGGAGTGGAAATAAATTTTACAAGGAAAAGTAAAATACAGATTGAGAATATACAGCATAGAAAATACATATTATACAGCAGAATGTACAGCAGAGAAATATAGCATGAGAATAAACAATGCAGCAAACATAATCTTACAAGAAAACGTATATTTACAGATATTTACAACGATTACACGCGATGACAATGCCTGGCGCACTGGCGGGCTGGAACCAGTCTCTATCCACTTCGTAGTCTTTTCTTTTAGCCAGGGACCCTCTACCGCTTCATGCCCCAATTCCACTACTGCCTTGTGGCACTACCCCGCGGCGTTAAAGCGCCGACCCGGCGCTTGTCACGAAAGGGGAGTGTTGGGTGACACATAAGGCTTCAGTCTTACGACGTGCACAACAGTGGATGGTGTTGGCGTTGAGTGCGCTTCGTCGACGACTCGCTGTATCTCGTAGGTGAGGTTGGTGATCTTGCGAAGGACTTTGTATGGTCCGTCATAGCGAAATAAAAGTTTTTCGGAGAGGCCGATGTGACGACAAGGGGTCCACAAGAGTACGAGAGAACCTGGTGCATACGAAACTTCACGGTGGTGACGATCGTATCGATCTTTATGAGAGGCTTGAGAAAGCATGAGTCCTTCTCGGGCAATCTGTCGTGCTGCGTCGGCTCGCTCTATGGCATCGCGGACGTATGTGACAGGGGAGCTTGAACCAGTGGGAAGGAGTGTATCAAGAGGCAGAGAGGGTTCCCGTCCATAAAGAAGGTAGAACGGAAAATAACCTGCGGTGTCATGTCTGGAGGAGTTGTAAGCGAAGGTGACGTAGGGTAACGTTGCGTCCCAGTCACGGTGGTCTGGAGAAACATACATTGACAACATGTCCGTGATAGTGCGATTCAGGCGCTCTGTAAGTCCATTAGTTTGTGGATGGTATGCCGTTGTGAACTTGTGGTTCGTGGAACAGGAACGTACGATATCCTGGACGACGCGAGATAAAAGGTATCGGCCTTGGTCAGTAACGAGCTGTCGAGGAGCGCCGTGATGCAATATGATGTCATGTAGCAGAAAGTCGGCGACATCGGTAGCGCAGCTGGTTGGAAGAGCGCGGGTGATCGCATAACGTGTCGCGTAGTCGGTCGCCACGGCAACCCATTTGTTCCCGGATGCAGAAGTGGGAAATGGCCCGAGAAGGTCGAGCCCTACGCGGTAGAATGGTTCAGCAGGGATCTCAATAGGGTTAAGAAGGCCAGCTGGAAGCGATGTTGGTCGTTTTCGACGTTGACAAAGGTCGCAGCTGGCAACATACTTTTGCACAGAGCGATATAGGCGTGGCCAGAAAAAACGGCGCCGGACGCGATCATAAGTGCGAGTGACTCCCAGGTGACCAGCGGCAGGTTCATCGTGAAGCTGTCGGAGAACATCTACACGCAAATGGGAAGGCACGACGAGAAGGCGGTCAGGGCCGTTAGGGCGCATGTTGTGGCGGTAGAGAACTCCTTCATGAAGGAAATACAAGTTCAGAGAAGTGGGTGGAGTAGAGGAACTCAGGCTTTCTATGATGGGAACTAAATCCGGGTCGCGGCGTTGCTCAGAAGCGATATCAAGAAAGTCTGATATTGATAAGACGCAAGCCTCCGTAGCTCTCTCTGTGGCGTCTGGTGGATCCACTGGATACCGTGACAGGCAGTCGGCGTCTTGATGGAGGTGACCAGATTTATACACGACCGAGAAGGTGTAATCTTGGAGGCGTAGAGACCAACGACCGAGACGTCCCGTGGGATCCTTTAGCGAGGAAAGCCAGCAGAGTGCATGGTGATCAGTTACAACAGTAAAACTGCGGCCGAAGAGGTACGGGCGAAATTTAGCGACAGCCCAAACAAGAGCAAGACACTCTCTTTCGGTGATTGAATAGTTCCTCTCGGCAGGGGATAAAAGGCGGCTGGCGTAGGCGATGACACAGTCACGTCCATGCTGACGCTGAGCTAAAACAGCACCAATTCCGTGGCCACTCGCGTCCGTACGAACTTCTCTCGGGGCAGTCTGATCGAAGTGGGCTAATATTGGCGTAGTCGTGAGGGCTGCAATGAGCGCCGAAAATGCAGCACTCTGAGGCGAATTCCAAGTAAATGGGACGTCTTTTTTAAGAAGCTCGGTGAGAGGCCGCGCAATATCGGCGAAATTTCGGATAAAGCGGCGAAAATAGGAGCACAAACCAAGGAAGCTCCGGACATCCTTATGAGAAGAGGGCACGGGAAATTGAGTCAATGCGCGAATTTTGTCCGGATCGGGCTGTACCCCAGATGCGTTAACGAGGTGACCAAGTACAGTTATTTCGCGACGGCCGAAACGGCATTTGGAAGAGTTCAGCTGGAGACCAGCGTTCCGAAATACTTGGAGAATACTGGACAGTCGCTCTAGATGGCTTGCGAACGTCGGTGAAAAAACAATTATATCATCCAAGTAGCATAAGCAAGTGGACCATTTGAAGCCGCGCAGAAGGGAGTCCATCATGCGCTCAAAGGTGGCCGGCGCATTGCAAAGCCCAAACGGCATTACTTTAAATTGATATAACCCATCGGGGGTTACAAATGCTGTTTTTTCTCGGTCCCGTGGGTCAACAGCGATCTGCCAATAACCAGATCGAAGGTCAATGGACGAGAAAAACTTTGCGCCATGAAAGCAGTCAAGGGCGTCATCTATTCTTGGTAAAGGGTAAACGTCCTTCTTAGTGACCTTGTTGAGATGTCTATAGTCGACGCAAAACCGCCATGTGGTGTCCTTTTTCTTGACAAGCACTACCGGGGATGCCCAAGGACTAGATGAGTGTTCGACGACGCCTTTGGCGAGCATTTTCTCGACCTCTTTCTGGATGACAGAGCGTTCGGCGGCGGAGACGCGGTAAGGGCGGCGATGAATTGGGTTGGCATCGCCGGTGTTGATGTGATGGGTCACAACTGATGTCTGGCCTAAAGGGCGGTTGTCAAGATCGAATATGTCCGCATAGGATGTCAACAGACGGTGGAGGTCTTGTGCTTCGGAGGGCGAAAGATCTGGCGCTATCATTTTGGCAATGTCAATGCTTGTCAGGTTGGGCGCAGTGAGCAAGTTGACATGCGGAGTAGGTTGCTGAGCTGACAGTTCAGAAATATCACACTCTTGCAGCGACGACATGACGCCTAGTTTAATACCAGCAGGCAGCACATGCGTGGAGAAACCAAAGTTAAAAAGAGACAGATGGGTCTGGTTGTGGCATACTCTCACCACGGTGTGCGGGACAGCAATGGAGTGCTTGAGCACAACGTCGGTAATAGGTGAAACGACATATTCACCATCGCGCACAGGCGGATCACACACGATCTGCACGTAAGTCGCGGCTTGCGGCGGAAGATGCAGGAACTCGGCGGCACAAAGGCGACTTTGAGCGTCATGGGCAACAGCGGCGTCAAAAGGCAGTTCCAACTGAAGAAGACCTGTCGAGCAGTCGATAAGGGCGGAGTGCGCAGAGAGAAAGTCGAGGCCGAGAATCACGTCATGTGGGCACTGCTCAAGCACGGTGAACAATACGACGGTCTGGCGCCCAGCAATACATACGCGAGAGGTACACAAGCCGAGAACGGCAGATGTGCTCCCATCGGCAAGCATTACTGCACACTTAATAGGAGGCGTGATCACTTTTCGCAGTTTAGTACAGAGAGCAGCGCTCATGACTGAAATTTGTGCACCAGTGTCTATCAGGGCTGTAACGGTAACGTCATCCACCAAAAGTTCCAAAATATTGCGGCGTGTAGGAATCGTCAACAGAGGATTTGCAGAATGGGTCGTTAATGCAGCGTCACCTCCGGGAGCTGCATGGTCTAGTTTCCCGAGGTTGAGGGCCCAGGTCGTGCAGGGGACCTGGATCGAGAAATCATCGGCGAGAGAGATCGGCGGCCTTGGGGTGATGGCGACCGGCTGAACCATCGGCCCTGAACGTTAGTAGGAGCAGGCTGTGGATCGTACGGAGTAGAAAAGCGGCGAGAACTGCCTTCAAAGCGACGCCATGTCCCAGTGTTCCAAGATGAATTGGATGACCAACGATTGCGACAGTAGCGTGCAATGTGGCCGGCGCGAGAGCAGTGAAAGCAGATTGGTCTATCATCTGACGTCCTCCATTCAGCAGGGTTCCGGTAGCGGGAAGGGTAGCGTGAAGGGTACACCGGAATCTGGTTAACAGAAGCCGAGCTCTCGGTGGTGCGAACAGCGCAAACAGGTGTGATGCCGAGATTTGCTATTTCTTGGCGAACGACGGCTTGGATGAGGGAGACGGTGGATGCGTTGTCTTGAGGACCGTCAGAGGCGATGGCTGCCGGAGCCATTGCTTCGAGTTCGCGACGAACGATTCGGGTGACATTTTCGGACGATGTAGCTTGCGTGAACTTGGGGCTGTCTTCACAGGTCGAAGTGGCTGCAGTATTAGGCAGACGCGCAAACTGGCGGGTTATGCGACGGTTCTTGGCGTGCTCGAAGCGCTGACACTCCTTCACAACCGCGTCGACGGTGGCGCAATGTTTAACGATCAACAGATTGAACGCGTCATCGGCAATTCCCTTCAATATGTGAGCGATTTTGTCAGTTTCGCTCATGTTCTCGTCCACCTTTCGACAGAGGCCCAATACGTCCTGTATGTAAGAAACATACGATTCTGTCGATGTCTGCACGCGACATTCCAGGTCTTTCCTCGCGGCCTGCTGTCGCCCAAATGGCCTGCTGAATAACTCGAGAAGCTTCAGTTTGCAAACGTCCCAGCTGGTCAACTCCGACTCATGCGTCTCATACCAGGTGAGCGCCGTATCCCGCAAGTAAAATACAACGTTGGCCAGCATCAACGTAGGGTCCCACCTATAGTATTCGCTCACGCGCTCGTACAAAGCGACCCAATCTTCAACATTCACCTTGTCCTTGCCTGTGCCCGAGAAGGTTCCGGGGTCTCGTGGAGGCAGGAGAATCAGAGGAGGCAGCTGCTGCTGCTGCTGGTGCTGGTGCTGCTGGTGCTGGTGCTGCTGCTGCTGCAGCTGCGGCTGCTGTTGCTCTTGTGGGTGGGCCTGTTGAGCCATTGCAGAAAAATGAAGGTGGCGACCACTCCGAAGTTCCGTGTTGGTTTGCCGGAAAAGCCAGGTAGGCGTACCCCGGCACCTCCACCAATAATCTTACAAGAAAACGTATATTTACAGATATTTACAACGATTACACGCGATGACAATGCCTGGCGCACTGGCGGGCTGGAACCAGCCTCTATCCACTTCGTAGTCTTTTCTTTTAGCCAGGGACCCTCTACCGCTTCATGCCCCAATCCCACTACTGCCTTGTGGCAATATAATTGAAAAAGTAAAGAAAAGAAAAACTCCTGATTATACAATAGTAGCTGTGCAACGATGGTGAACATAATACAATTTTGAGTAACGTTTAGCTCATACAATACTGAGTAATGTTTGACGGAAAATATTGTTATTAGTAATAGTGACGATGTCTTCGGGAAGGTGGTTTCAATCTACTGATGTACGAGGCATAAATGATCGATAAATACACTGCGAGTTGCAAGATGCGATTCCAAATTTATGACGATGGTCCATACGATGGGATATGTTCCGAGGATTGAGGATTAATTGGTTATGTATGGTGGGATGATGGAATAATTTGTGAAATGTACTCAAACGAGATATTTTCCGACGATATGCAAGAGAAGGAAGGCCTAGGCTGGATTTCATGAAACTGATAGCGGCGATGCGTTTGTAGTTAGAAAGTATGAAACGGGCGGAGTTATTCTGTAAGCGCTCAAGTGAAGTAACCAGGTTATTGGGGTAACGATCCCCCACTGATGATGCATATTCAAGTTTGGAAAGCATTAATGTTTTGTACAACAGAAGTTTTAGGACAGAAGGTGCTTTTGAAAAGTTACGACGTATGTAGCCTAACATGCGATTGGCATTATTAATAATGTATGCGATGTGGGGTCCCCAAGATAAGTTATATGTGATAAGAATGCCCAAGTATTTATACGAGGAGACTGGATCAAGCGGAACGTTGCCTAAGTAGTATTTTGGTGGGGTGTTAGCAGATCGAGTTACACGCAATACCTTACATTTAGCGATGTTTAAGTCCTTTTGCCATGTGCTGCACCAAGCTGCTACTGTGTTAAAGTCAGATTGGAGGCTTAAACTGTCATTATTACTGGTTATTTCACGAAAAATGACGCAGTCGTCTGCAAAAAGATGAATGTTAAAAGAAAGTGAAGACCTGAGGTCATTATTATAAATTAGAAACAAAAGTGGACCAAGAACTGACCCTCGCGGTACAGCTGAGTGGACCGCAGCAGATGACAAGCTGTGATTTATAGCAGTAACGCAGTGAAAACGGTTGAACAAGAAACACTAAATCTACTTGAGTAAACTATTGTCAATATTTAGTAGGCTCAGTTTGAAGAGTAGTAGTTGGTGACAGACTTTATCGAAAGCCTTACTGAAGTTTAAAAAATGCAATCAGCACATGATGAACGGCCTAATATCTAATGCAGTTTGTAAGTGAAATAAATGAGCTGTGTTTCGCAGCAAAAATGTTTGCGAAAGCCATGTTGTGCTGGTGTAAAAAAAGAATTCAATTCAAGGAAGTGAATGAGGTTAGTGAAAATGACATGTTCTAATAATTTACAGGAAGTGCTTGTTAGCGAAATAGGGCGATGATTTTTCGGAGAGTGTTTATTACCAGACTTAAAAATTGGGACCACGCTCCCGATTTTCCATTGTGTAGGAATGGTTGATGTATCTATGGACTGTCGAAAGATTTTTGTTAGTATCACTGAACTGTAAGTAACGGTGCTTTTCAGAAAATTGGTACCAATATTGTCATGGCCCGGGGATTAGTGAATGGTCAAGTTTAGTGATACCGGAAGGATCAATGGGAATTTGTGGCATGGCAATATAATTGAAGTTTTGCACATGGGGCTGGATAACGTTCTCAACTCGAGAAAAGTTGTTTTTAAAAGTGTCATTAAGTAGGTCGGTGCACATGTCAGTAGGAACTGGATTGTCAAAATCATCTACTTGAGGTATGCTGTTATTTGGTAAAGGGTATTTAGGCGCCAAAGTTTACGTACAGTATTTGCAAGCATATCTGGGAGAGTTCGAGAAAGGAAATGTAATTTAAAGGATTTTAAGGCGGTAAGGTAAGCGTTGTGCGCTGCTTTGTAAATCGCCCAACGGTCTTCAGAAGGCGCTAGTTTTGCTGATCTGTAAAGTCGTTTTTTACGGTTAGATAGGCGTTTGATGTAGGTGTTGTACCATGGTGCCTGGTGATTAAAATAATGGTTCGGTTAGGTATGAATTTCTTAGTAAGTTCGTCTACTTTTGCAGCAAAATATCCCAGTTCGATTAGACGGAGTGTTCACTGAACTAGATAAAGAAGGAAGCAACAAACCTTCGACAGTTTGTCATTATTGGCATCGAAATTTGCATTACTGTAATCGACTATGAGTTTTTTCACTTTGGTTTGTTTCGGGGGTGGAGTTTTAAGGTGAAAAGCAAGCAGAGAATGATCACTGATACCAGGCATTTAAGTCAGTTCAGAGGCTAGATCAGGCGAGTTGGTCAAGAGTAGGTCATTGGTACTTGAAGTGGTACTGGTTATTCTTGTAGGTTGAATCACCTGTTGACACCGGCCAAAAACAGAACACATATCTACGAAATCCTTGGCTTGTGCTGAAAAAGGTGATAAGCTTGGTCGATCAGTGTTCCAATTTAAGTTGGGCAGGTTAAAATCGCCTAGCAGAAACAGAGACGTGAAAGGAAAGCACGAAGCGACCATGTTTATGGAATCGTGGAGTTCACTTATGAACGTTTCCGAAGATGAAGGCGACCGATAGCATACACCTTGGATAAATATTAAGTGACGAATTGTTAGCAGAACCCATACTATTTCAATGTCGTGATTAATCTGTATGCATGATGATGAAAGGCATTTTGATATAGCTAAGAGCACGCCTCCCCTCGGCGCACTGTGCGATCACAGCAATAAATAGTAAAGTTTTGCACATTATCAAACAATTCATTGTCCTGCTTATTTGAACAAAGCCACGTTTCAGTGTGTGCGATCACATGAGAACCACACGAATTTATCGCGGATGATAAGGAGTCAGACTGGTTAGCAATGCTTCTTGTGTTTGAATAAAGAAAGGATAGCTTAGCTGGAGAAGCAAGTAATAGACCATTTCCCCTCTTGTTTCCCTATTGTGAACTGTTTGTAGGTTGATGTCGAGCGCGGCCTGCATAAGAAACTTGTGATTGTGATTCTTCGACGATGGCAAGGTTAGTATTATACATATAACACTTGCCGTCACCTAGCATGTTTTTGTAGCGAAGTTTAAAGGATGCAGGATTAGGCTGATTGTTACGAAATTCAGTTAGCTTTTTGCGGGCGAGGCGGGTGGTTGCTGAGAAATCTTCCGATACACTGATGTTTCTTTTCTTTAATTGGCCTCGGAGCGAAAAAAGTTGCTCTTTGGATTTGAAGTCAGTAAGCTTGACAAATATTGGGCGACACTTGGTAGGAGAAAAGGAACCTAGCTTGTGTGCCCTCTCAATCGTGCTGCCGGTGAAGGTACTTAAAACTGACTATATTTCAGAGGTTAGTTTGGCTTCTGTCTCCTGCCATATTTCTTCGGAATCGGGAAAACCATAGAAGAGAAGATTGTTTCGCCGTGAGCGATCTTACAAGTCATCAAGTCGTGACCGGAGTGAAAAACTGCGTGCTTCGAGGTTATTGACCGAAGCATGCACTTCAAATAGCTCTTCATTAACTTTCTCGAGGACTTCATATTTTTTCTTGAGGTCGTCGAGGCGCTTTTGTATGGCGATAATCTTTGCCTTTATGTTCTTCTGGCCACATTTATTTGACTTCATATCAGCTGCTAATTTGTTCTGAACATTTGCACTTTGTAATGATCTTGTATGAATATCCTTTATCAATTTAAAAAGAACAGACAATTGCTCGGATGGGTTTTCAGCCAGAGATTCAATATCTAGTAGATTTTCTGAGTGCGTAGTTGGTCCCGGATTTGTTTCAATGTGACCAGAGCTAACAAAAGCAATGCCACTGAAAAACAGTCTAATACAATTTCACCTAATATTCGTGGACACGAGAACACTAGCCGAAAGGCGTCATCTGATTTCCTAGCAAATAGCGGTATTGGTTTACACACCTGCATGTTGAACAGTAGAATAGGAAAACTTGATGTGATACTGTTCCCGTGTCCACTGAAGAAAGGTCGGTGGAAGCATCAGCTTAAGTTCTTCTCTGGGCATGATGTCAGGGTCGATGCGGTTGGTAGTCCGTATTCCACAGCCAAAGGAAGCTTAGCCGGCAAGTGCACATGCCCGGAGTCGATCCCGGACGAAAGCACTGCCAGCACCATCGGAGTAGCAGGGGCGGTTATCGGGCTGGCAAAAGCAACCGCTGACCACGACAGCAGGAGTAATGGTAATTCCTGCATGTTGAACAGTAGATTAAGAAAACTTGATGTGATGCTGTTCCCGTGTCCACTCATTTGAAAAACTGAGAACACCTTTTCTACAGTCACACTCTTCACGCGACTAGTAGAGCGCTCATCGAACACGTCAGCGGTCAGTCTTATTGGTGACTCGGAAACTTCCTTGTGCTCACCCCGTTTAAGCGTCTCGCTCAGTGGAACGTGATCATGTGTCACTGACCGCTCTGCATACGGCTATCAAAGCTGCCGAAGCGGTTAGAGTTTGTCGCTCTAACGGAAGGTTTCTTTGATACCTCAATTCGAGGCGTGTCGAGCACAACAGGAACTGAAAGCTGCGCGTTTCTTTGTGAAGGCGAATCTGGCGTCCGCTCCTCTAACTGTTCTACCGGGGAGTAGTTTTGGTCTCTCTCTGTGACTCCATGTCTAATGCCGGCGCAGACAGTGTGATGAGCAGTGGAGTGCAGCACTTCTATCGAACATCTTTTCTAGGGCAGCAAGGAGAGCTCTTTGTCTTGGTGCTCGAGGATATCGGTGGGACAAGATGGCTGTGTCCCTCTTAAGCTCGACCTTCAACGGAGAGCAGGTCGGTGGATGCCCGAGCCGAAGCTTTGAAGTGGTGTTGTTCACAAATGTCATGCGTGGTAGAGACTCCGCTGGCAAGCAAAATGACTCCGGAATGAAAAAGTTGGATAAAGATGCATATCAACACTTTATTCTGATTAAGATTGCTGCCTTGGAAGCCGTATCTTGCCTTGGTGGCCAGGTGAAGGCTACCGATGGTAATTAGTTTTTTAGGTCTTCTGGCCAGGCATAAAGAACGCCGAGTGAGTTGATAGTCTCAGGGCACATGAAGACGTCGTCTTGGAATTCATGGAACTTTGGTACTGCCCAAATAGCCAACGATGGTGAAGCGACAGCCAAGAATCCGAAGTTCAATGACTTTATGTGCTTCAGATAACGTGAGAATGCTGTCAGGACACGAAAGACATACAGGCACTGAATAATAATTGAAGATGTCTTCGTGCTACGTTCGGAATTCCCTATACTGTGGTGAAAGGCATCTTCACGTGCGTACAAACTCTTATTACGTCAGTAAATATGTATATTGAAATAATTACCTTTTCAACCAGTGGCGGATAGATATCCGAGCAACAATAAGTGGGCATGAAGCAGAAACGCGTTGCTACGAAACAAGGTATCTAGATTGGACGGCTGATTACGGTGAGAGAAACATTGAGGGTGCTTTCAAAGTGAATGAAGGATGCGATGGTTGGTGTGCGTGTTTCGGTTTCGCATGCTAACCTTATGGGATTTCATCACCTCGCCGTGATTACCTGTGGCCCCTTTTCAAAAATTGCAAAGTGGCTATGAACTATTCGCAGGAAGGACTTCAATTCGCAAATTTGACTCGACCGCCTATTTCCCCTGGTTATGAAGTAAATAGCTTCGATTTCTATAGTTACTGCCGTAATTTATGTTAGCACGCGTGTACACATACCTTCTGCCAAAGTGAAGGAATCCCCACAAGTAGCAAATCTGTAGTTTTTCTACAATAGTGGACGCACTTATTCGAACACTCTGTGTATATATACAGGGTGCTTCAAAAAATGTGTCGACTGTATGTAAGAATTACAGGATGGAGCTATCTGAGTGGTACTGGCAGTAGGAAGTACCCAAAGATAGATATTACTTGTCAGTTTAATATTCCTCTCGCCGCAGCTTTTGTCATCCCAGACAAAGATATTGCTCGGCGATTCAAAGTGGAACATAGAACGACATCCACTGCCGCAGACTTTTTGCTCTCCGGCGGGCAATAAAATTTATTTACGGAGAGCTACCTTGAGCCTGGACAATTTTCTGTGATGCCAAACCCGCTTTGCAAACCATTAATTGCATCATGGTGCAAGGTCCGTATTACAGCTTCGCAATAGAAATCGCAAAGCTTATTTAGGTCATTTCCACAAATGGCCATTTCATCACTTTCCAGTAGATTCCTGCACATTGCGGCGTGATTGTAAATGAAGAGGCAGACGCTGAAGCTAACTATTGCTTAAGCAGTGGCCCCGAAGTACACTATGCATTTTCACGAGCTGACAGGAACACGCGGCTTCGCTGCGTGATGCGCTGCTACACACTTCAGCACTGGACAAAAACAGAACGGCGACACCGGCAACTTCACAAATGGGAGCCGGAAATGAGGTTCCGCGTGCCCCCTAAAATAAAGCGGCACATCGCAAGTACGATCCACCGCATTCGTCTTGGTGTGGCGTACACAAGACGTTACGCACATATCAACGGTCGCAGGGACACCGGTCCTGATTGTGAACACTTGGATGTGCCAGAAACACTTGAGCACATATTGTGTGACTGCCCAGCATACGCACGTGAACGACAAAAACTGATTTCTTCTACTGAACAGTACTGCATTAGGTCATTAACTGATGAGACCGTGTTGGGCCCTTGGCCAGACACCAACAATGCAACTCTGGTCATAAGAGTGGTTATAACCTTTTTGGAAGCAAATGAACTATACAAGCGGCTATAACATTTTTCTCAGCTAGAAATATTTCTGTATACTCACCATCGTCATCCATTAGTCTTTATCTTTCCTTTTTCCTCCATCAGTGTAGAGTAGCAGGTCAGAGCAAGCTATCGCTGAGGCCGACCTCTCGACCGTTCTGTAAATAAACCTCTCTATCGATCTCTCTCTCTCTCTCTCTCTCTCTCTCTTTCTCGCAACTAAAAATATTTAGGTGCGCTGCCAGCAAATATCACATGTGTTGTTTAATTTGAGAATTTTTTAAACCATTTCAGAAGCACACTAAATACTTAATATATACCAACTCTTTATTTTTTTCCTTCATTACAACTTGTAACTATACTTCAAGCCTTAATATAGCAAAAAAGGTAATTTATTATTAGCCAAGATAAATCAGAAGTAACGAACACTCGATTATACAGGAAAATTGCGTGCAAAAAAGAAACCATTCACAGCTATAGCAATAAAGTTTGTAGAACACGTTTTTGTTAAGAATGCACTTCGGCCGGTCATATATAAAGAACAATAGCCATTCTATCACTAGTACTTTAATAAATGATCAGTGACACCAAATTTTATACTTGAGATGCGGCGTTAAATCGACTGTTTGGTATGCAGGAGCTTTTTTAGCGAAGTGGAAATCGCGTCCGTTAGGTATAAGTTATTCTATTACGAGAGCGAAATGTCCAAAGCTCTTTGACGAGTTCCCGGCCATAGGGCATCGACAGTATTCTGACGTGTTCTTTAAGCCCCCAGCCCAAGTTTCGAAGGGGGAACATTATGGTGCCTACAATTATAGCTTAGTCATTCTGGTGTCTATATGCGGTACCGGCTGGTGGAAATGCCTGGCAGCCTAGCCACGGCTTCACGTGCTTTGTTTCGCTTGCTTCCTTCAGCGCATTCATCTGAATCCTGCATTTTTATTGTGCCTCTTTGTTTTATTTATTGTAAAGTCATGAGCGCGAATGTGATAATTTGAAGCTATGGTAATCGCAGACAAGTTACAGGCATGGAGCGTTCATATATTTTGCCAGCCTGCGTGGAGCCAGCGTGCGTCACCAGCTGCTTCGTCACTGGTCCGTGCGGCGTCGATTTCAGAATCGCTGCTCGGAAGAGGATCGAACATAAAATATTTCATCATGGCGGGTGTCGCCGCGATTCCATATTTCACTGAGTTAGCATCGTCGATTGGGGGCGCTGATGACGGTTGCGATGACGGTGGGTGTAGCCAAGACATGCGTATGCATGTGTGCGGCGAGCAGACGAAACGTCAACTGAAAATAGCTTCACCATTTCGTGTGCCAACGTGATCAGGCGGGGTGCGGCCATAGGAGGGGACCGCTTGGCAGCACTAGCAGCGCTGAAGTTTGCCGATATTTGCATCCGTTTGAATAATGTGCAATACAGGTCACGCTGATTGATATTGCACATAATAATTCGTCCCGCTATTGCTGTATTAGTATTTAATAGTCACTAGGGGATCGACAATTACGTGTTGACGCAAACACGACGTGAAAGGCAAGTCACGTACTGCGTCGTCATGAAATCGAATAATTGGGTAGAGCGCAGTGCCCTGCCTGTAGAGTTTGCCACAATGACACATTGGAAGCGCCCGCTGCCGGCCCCGCCGCGGTGGTCTAGTGGCTAAGGTACTCGGCTGCTGACCCGCAGGTCGCAGGTTCCAATTCCGGCGGCGGCGGCTGCATTTCCGATGGAGGCGAAAATGTTGTAGGCCCGTGTGCTCAGATTTGGGTGCACGTTAAATTAAAGAACCCCAGGTAGTCGAAATTTCCGAGGCCCTCCACTACGGCGTCTCTCATAATAGCATGGTGGTTTTGGGACGTTAAACCCCACAAATCAATCAAGCGCCCTCTGCCTTGAAACTATATTGAAGCCCGTCTGTCTGTACTCGTTAGTTAGCACCGTTGTGCAATACTTCACTTTCACACTTTTTTTTTACCGCCAACATCACTGTGACAGTGAAGTGTGAGATTAAAAGCGCGCTTGTGAAGGCTCGTACATGTGCAACGGCGCAGTTAAGGGTAGCGCACCAAGCACCTGTCATCGCATACCGAGAAGTCCTTAGTTCAAGTACCATGACATCGAAATTATTCAAAGTTTTATACTCTGTTTCAGAACTTCCCTTCAGCACTGTGGTGGGTACAGGGCCCCTCAGCAAACAGGAAGGGCGCTTAAACTCTTCCTATCCATTTATCCGCACCGTGTCGTCTTCTCACCGTATTATTGGCGTCTATTCACGAATTGGTGTATGCACACTCTTTGCAGTTAATATGGCTGCTTTATTGACTCAAAAAAGCAGTGTCATAAACCTAATAAACAAGCAACTACTATAGAAAATTCAGAGACAGACAGACACAGAACTTATTGGATGCTGAGATACACTACTCTTTTAGAAGACAAGTGGATGTATTGCTCTGCTGAAGATCGGTAGACGCGCATGCCGGCAGATAATTTCACTTAGTTGCTACCATCTGATCTTGGATGGTTGCTGGTATTGCCCGTTAGGGGCACGCAGAAAATAGACGCCTGTAGGCGTCCCCGTGTTTCATGGGCACAATCTGCGCTGTTATGTAGGCAGTGAGACGCATGCATTACGTTCTGTTTTTACCTACTCCGTCTAAATGTTGCTTTTTCCTCGGCTAGGCTATGTGTTCTGGCACTGAAGTCAGATCAGAAAACTCGACAGCACGTTGCCTGTCCGTCGACGCGTTCCTTCACGTCTCCCACTGCACATTTCCTTTTTCTCCGAGGACCAATACGCACGGAACTCTGTGCGAGGTTCACCCGAAATTAAAAAGAGCACAATCACAAGAATGGTGACGTATTCACATGAACACATATACCCCAACCTACAAATACTTTCTAAAATACACAGTTCTGAATACCAAGTTGAGTGCCCCTGGTGCGGAAGGGTACCCACACTTACACATATTACATACAGCTGTCCTTCGCGTCCTGTTGCGGCAAACTCGACGCTCATACAAGCAGGCACGTCACCAAACTGGTTGTGGGAGGCGCGACTTTCGGATCATGTCTTGGGAAACCAATTGGTAACCCTTGACTAGGCCCGGCGAGCCGCTATAGCCACTGGAACTCTGATCGAAGGGCCCCACCTACTTTAGTCACTATCAGTACTGATAAACGTTTATTTTCTTTCTGTTTGTACGAGGTTGCATGTTCGATATTAGGAGATGCAGCGCTCTCGGTGAGGCAACGCAGTCTGAACACTGCCTCGGCACGTTAGGCTTTGCAGGTGCGGCTGAGAAAGCAGCATGTACCGCTAATGCCGACTACACACACCTGATGCTTTATTCTCAGATTTATATGAGGCAAAACGATGACTGTTTAACGATTTCTGCACTTGTGTCAGCGCTGTAGGCATGTAGCAAGAGCAAGTCGGGATCTATGCGGCCCGTCACTTCTTTAGGGGTGCGGCTGTGTTGATTTATAAACCCAGTTATCGGCGGTAACACAAACAAATAATTAAATGCGTACAAAATAAATGCTAAGAACAATAAACTTATCATGTATCAATGTAACGTGCACGATGTAACGTACAATGTAAGGCCATTTATAGCCAACGTAATCAACTTTAAGCCACTTAGGTGTGGGACAATTCTCCACTGCGCAAGCGTGGGACTTTATGTATACACCCCGTAGCTTTGCTAATGCTGAGCCACTGTGGTCAGACAGAGTATAGTTTGTTTTCGTCATCCGCCAATTTTACTGATGTCACTTTCGTGAAGAAAAAACAACCTTCATCAAGTCTTCACGGGCAGTGGCATGAAAATGTTTATGTTAATAGTCCACTTTGCTTGACTGTCAACAAACGCGGATAGAATACGTTTAGAAGCTGTTTCGGTAACCTATGAGACGGCTACGATGGATCCTACTTTCGTTGACAAAGAACGTAGGTAGTACGTAAAAGGATGGGTGAGTTAGATTTGAAGCATCATGTACAAAATGTGCGCTAATAGCACGGAGCACAAACATACTGCATCCGTACTTTGTCCTTTTCTTCTTGCGCTCCGTCCCATTAGGGGCGAAGCTACTTACGCCGTGGGTCATTGTAGTAGTCTACTGCATTGCACTGCCTGTCAATAAAGACGGTGTCAGAGCATATCTACGAAGTGTATGATGATGAGTGCGGTGATGCATTCGTCAGTCCATCCGTGCGTCCGGCCGCTCATGAGTCGGTCCGTGGGTCTGTGCGTCTATCCAGCCGACCGTGCATCAGTTCGCGCATCCACCCAATTGTGCGTCCGTACGTGTGTTCGTACATCTGTGGGTGTTTCCGTCCATCCATGCGTCCGTCCATGCATCCGTGCGTCCATTCGTCCACCCGTCTATCTTTCCACCTCTGCATCCGTCCATCCGTGCGTGCGTTCGATTACGTGTCTGACTGTCTGTCTGTCTGTCTGTCTGTCTGTCTGTGTGTTCATCCATCCGCGCCTTACCGCACTCATCATTCACCTCGTAGAGATGCTGTAATTTTTTCGCGCTTCAGCGCCTGGTCTAATGACAAAGACACTCTGCTGCTGACCCGCAGGTGGCTGGATGAAATCCCGGCTGCCGCAGCTCAACTTTTGACGAAGGCGAAACTGCTGTAGTCTTGTGTACTCAGATTTGCACGCACGGTAAAAACCCTAGGTGATCAAAATTTCTCGAGCCCTCTACTACGGCGTCTCTCATAATCATCACGTTAAATTCCAAACATTAAGTTTAAATTTAACATATTCACTGCAAACCTCAAATATTATTGTAAGTTTATTGGCGCCGATTTTTGACAAGAGAAATATAACTTTTGTTTTCAGTTTGACTATGAGACCAAGAACTGTAAGCTTACGAACGATCATGTAGCCTGCAGTGCAATTGCTAATGGCACTTCAAAGGAACCTTGTGATCGCTGAGGGTTCAATGTAGCTTGTTCGCGGAGTTTATTTGTATTAGCTGCATTCCGTTTTTTTTGTTTTTCTTCCTAGAGTTCACCCATTTCAGGGTGCAAGATAAACCGCAATAAAATCTGAAATCAAGGCGAGGACCAGTGATCACGAATCCGCAGCTGCCTCGACTAACAGTGTTTTTGGTTCTCGGTAGATCAAAGTTCTTTCATTTGGTGGGTTCAACCTGTACGACTACACCACAAACCAATAGGAAGCACACGGCTCTAAAGTGTGGCTCAAAATAAAAAACCGTTTTCATCCACACTCCCCCCAATTTACGGATGGCACACTTTTGTCCACCGTAATGATCATTCCTCAAGTGCTGAAGTGGGCCGCGGAAGCAGGGAATCACTTCTTTTGCGATCTTTTTATAGAAGAAGTATCGCGTTAAATAATTAAAAGGCAAAAAAAACAAAAAAAATTGCGTTTTAGCACAGTCAAATAAACATTAGGTGCTTGTACCTTACGATGCCGCTCCCGGCAGAATAATGCATCACACGCGATTCATTCGCTAAGCCTTGTTGCACCATGCAGTAAAAAAATTGATCTCATTCGCTGGAAGAAGGGAACTGGGCCCTCGTGCCATTGCCTAAATTGATCTACCGCTTCTTTTGAAAACACTTTTCTTCAACTACTCCTGTTGAGCCGTGCAAACGTTTTTTTATATCTGGACAATGCTGCATATCGCTTTTAACTCTGGGTAGGCGCCTTCCCCTATAGTAGCCACGTTTTCGCGATGACTGTGATTTTTCTTTCCCCAAGAACTGCTTACCACTACACGTGTACTTAAAAACAAAGCATAAAATCTGATTAGAAGAGCCAAGCCAGAAATGGCGTTAAAATTGAAGTGTTTGACTTTGAAAAGTGGCGCTTATATCAATCACCAAAAGTTTCCGGCTTATCTGAGCCGGCTGGCGACAACGTCTTTTCTGCGTACGCAGTAATGTTCACGCGTCAGTCAATGTGATCAACGACTCGTTGACATGACATGCAAGACTTTCTCAGTATAACGACAAAAAACACACGAGGGCTTGCATTAAAGCGCATTCACACAATATACGGGCAAAATATTTGCTTTGATCCATGGGTGCAAGAAGTCATACAAAAAAGGGGGGGGGGGTGCTTCGTCACAGCTTTGCATTGAAATCCAAGAGCCATTCAAACTCGGGGCGTGTCTTGTGTAGTGCATGGCATATTTTGTTGTTGCAGTGCATTTATTTTTTGAATTTGATTATTTTTCACATCTGTATTACTTTTGTTCAAAAAGTGAACTATTCATTCACTGAGTCCACTACGCACTGATACCTGAGTTTGTTTCTTGAATATAGTAACATGAATCCTTTAGCAATTGAAGCGTCGCGAACATAGTGTTTTTTATGCTTATGGTCACAAAAGGCTCCGATTATAGTCGTTAAATGAATTATTTTCGTTATCGTCAGGCAGTCACACCCCGCTGTCTTATAGGAATGAAAAGTAAGCCCGTCTTCATTTCACTAAGTCTGCAACATGATGAACTTGTTTCCACATGTGTCGTGCACCAAACGTGCACGCACGTCTGTTTGACGTCTTTGACTGTCCTTTCTTTCAACACCCTTCCTCTTTGAACATGGCTGAATCAGCCAGCTTACATTGCGAGCCATGATAAAAAGTTCATTCCCCATCTATAGGGAATACTAAGATTACATTCCACTAGATAAGAAATACGCCGGACATCCTTCGTTCGCGAATATGTTAGCCCTCCTCGTTGGCAATAAAGATAGAAATAGAGATCAAATATGTGTAACAAGTGTAATAACAAGTTTTTGTAATAACTGTTGTCATTAAACGAGAAGCTTAGTAAACTGTGTGTGGCGCAATCCCTTAGTCAACTGTTCAGCCGAAAGTAGAGCTTGTGCCTGTTTCCGATTCCCAAAGCAATGGAAGTGTAAGCAAGACTAGATACATACTCGATTATTTCCTACTACGTATTTCATGAAGACATTGTGAAAACGAGCATTGACTACTGGTTGCCATCTCTTAAATTCTGCGTATACATGTTTGTATTTAGAACGTAATGAACTCTAAAGATAATGAAGCCAAAGAAGGTGCAGGGTTCGGTTAGTTGTACTGTCTTAAATATGTGTGGAAGTACTTATACTGTGGATCAGAATAAACTAATGTGCCCGGAATAACAAATTGATGCCGGTAAATATTGACCTTGCAACCATTAGGTACCACACCCATAGCACCCCCTATTGAGCTACGGTGATGGTCGTACTTTCGCGCAATTTAGTGGGTATTACTGTCTATGCAAATCTGTGGGTCTTAGTGCCTGTCGAAGTAAGGGCGGCGAGTGTGAGACAATCATTGTTTCGCGAGCAGGTGTAAAGTAGTGTGTGATCGTTTTACCGACCAGATAGCTGATGAATGGACGATCGCATTCAAACTCAAGGCATTTCTGCTAAATGTGGCCGTTAATGCTATTGCGTTATATTATGTCACATGCCGTCAAAACAAGATTATCCTTATATCTGATGAAAACAGTGATGAGGATCGAACGGGCTTATCAGTACCACATGCAACTAGTTCGGGCCCATAGAGAATGTCAACACGTTATACTTAAGGTACTCGTAAAAGGAAGATTACCGCATGATGTAATCGCTGCAATATCTCGTTTGATGAAATTTGAGTGGCTCAAAGAAGACGGTTGTGAACAGAAGGTAGAGATATGAATTTTCCTGAACAGCATGCACAAAACAAAATGACCTTTTTGTAAGTAAATTATTGTTATTAAGTGGGTGGCTTTACAAGAAAAGAAGACGTTCTGGTTCGAACCTTCGTTGGTCGGCGTCAAGAATGCGCAAATAGACGTCACGTCACCTGCAAAGAGTAGGGTATCAGAGAGGGTTCACACTGCAAGTCACGTGACCTTCTTGCGGTGGAAACAGCGGAGCAATCAGAGAGCGCCCGCGGGAGCAAGCAATAGATTCCGTACGGCGTGAAGTGTTGCACCAATGTCGAGCAGCAATTCATGGGTTTGAGACCAACAGGCTCAGGTGAAACTGCAAGAAAAACAAACTACATCACATCAAAGCAGGCTCTGTGCAGGTTAAAAAAAACAACACCACGAACCATAGCAAAAAAAACCTATAAAACCTGGAAACCCAGAGAAGCAACAGCCACGGTGACTGCAATAAAGAACAAATTACCGAAGATAAGAAAGCGTGGCTGTGCCCCCATATATCACGTTATGAAACTGAATTATGTTTTCATTTGTTAATTTGTTATTTTCTTCTACATTCTGCACCAACTATCTGAATGAGAGGTCGCATTCAAATTCACAGGTTGCTTCGACAGACTGTTGGATCTTTTTTACGCAATGCACGACCACGTGGTTGAGACCCAGACACAAACACCCTTGAGCCACGCAAGTGATTTGTGATGCTGCTAGAGGAATATTAACAAAAAAATCCAAGACAGCTTGTACCAGAACAGATCGCCAAAGCTCACGCACTCTATAGCACTCAGCGACGTACCACCGTTTGGCACAGCTGCCGCTGCCAGTTTTTGGATCATTACGCACGATTTGGATAATGTCTAGGGCTATTGCGTAATCACGCATGCTCTATATTTCACACAATACAGAATGCGCTCACTCTGCCGTAAGAACCATGGGGAAAATATGGCATGGGCTGGAACGACACACTTTGTACTTCTGGTTTGCATGCCCGACCGGTGTTGCGATACGTTTGCTTATTACACTCAGAGAAGTCTGCATCAAGTGGTCATAAATTACTAGCAGCAACATGCAGAGACGCATTCCAATAAATTATCCACTTCTACGGCTTATATTGTTTTTCCCGTGGTGGAAAGAGGTATCGACTGAATACAGCGTCTATGTAAGTAATAAGATAGCCATAGCATCAACTTCTGTTGCCGACTTAGCAGACGGCATTATCCAGGCTGCACTGATGACACACGAGTTGTGCGAAATCTATATATTGCGAACTCATTTCATGACAGCTTTAGTCTCTATAACCTCGCACACTATCACGCTGCATGATTTCTTATGCTCTGACGAGGGAGTAAAGTTTCGGAGAAGATACAATTTACCATTCTTCGAAGCTGCTCAGTTATGCTTGCCAAGGTCCCCATAAGTGGCTCGAGTGCTGAGGTATTAGGCTTGCCTGAGACTACGAAGCAGCTATATAGGGCTTTTCGACCCCGTTCAGTATAATGGTCTTTTGGGAAAGTGAAAGCCTTAGAGGACTCCTAAAGTGCTACAATCAATTGGCGACTATCATCAATGGCGTCAGCACGAGTGATACAATAAAGCATGACGTGATGACGTTCATCGTATGACGTCATATATACGTCGTATAGACATACCAGTAGTATCGCGTAACGCGGAGACATATTGACCCCATTACATGACGCTGAAGCATGGTCAAGGTGAAGGTACTGAAAAAAACACCTCAGGTGCCGAAAGTTTCTGGAGGGCTGCGTGGCAGGACGAATGCATCGACCTAGAAAAAAAAATTAGCTTTCACCTTCGACTCATTTTAGTTGAGGGTGCAGGGTTTTCAGTCAGTTCTTCAGCTATATTTAAAAGGAGATAGTGATACACTCCTTTGTCAAGTTTTGTTATCGCTCCATAAACGTGTGAGTGCAGCCCAGTGCTAACCACGCCGATGGATTAAAGAATTATCTCGATAATCTAAAAACCTTCCGATGCAATTACGTGCACAACGTCTACTTTAGCGATTGCTCTGGAACACAAGTGACCACTAGCGATAATGCTGCCACATTCGACGGCACATGCATAAATACCGATGTGCATCACTGGTTGTCAGTGAATCGACAGCCGGTTTTCTGTTCGCTGCGATCAGTGCCAGTGTATATTGATGTAATCTGAATTTCCACGTACCGGTCATAAGTTCGGCTAATGTCACGTAGTCGTGACGTTGACACATAAACGCCAACTTCACGCTCACGTGTTTAACGTTGTGATGGGTGATGTCGTTTTCGGTGTGGACGTTGTCGTGACGTTGACGTGTTTTATTGAAAAAACAGACCACGTAATACTTACGTAAAAATGTTTGCTTTTTCATTGTTAATATTCAGAAGTATGAACGCAGCTCTCAAATAAATGTGGATGGGCGTTGAGCAAGCGCTTCTATTACGGCGGCGTCGCTAAATCGTGGGACACACACGCAGCCAGACCTAAATTTCTGCAGTAAGACGGTAAGTTGGGCCAGTTGGTTAGGATACATCGTGAACTTACAGCGCAACACCAGAAAACATACAGGACAGGGAAGGAGCAAAAGAGAAAGAAAAGACGGCACTAAATTTCTGCCTTGAATTATCCTAGGAAAGACTATATTTTTGTTAAGTAGTGGTGGTGTTGACAGTGTTCTGTATATTCAAGATGAAAATGTTTATTTGGATAAACTTGTGGCTGGTGAACAGAGAAGCAGGCTACAGCAATACACGCCGGCCCTGTTAGCGGCGAACTGAGCGTCGGCCGCCAATCAACTGACAAGGTGTGCTGCGTGACGGCCCTAGTACATGTTGTGTCAACTGTTCCAGCTTTATTACTAGCCGCCACGTATATTTCTCACTTTAGCGCCTGTGACAGGCCTTTCGTCAAATTCTTGCTCGCATCGCCGAACCACTGAATAACCTTACGAGAACCGACATCGACTTCAATTGGTGAAGCTAAGCGACAGCGCTATTTAGCTCCTAGCCCTGTTGACGTCCGTCACGATTCACAAAACAGAAACCAAAACATAACACCTGCGGAACTAAAATTGGAAACAACTGTGTAAGACCAACATAATTCGTACATCAATGAAGTGTATGGCAAAACAAAACATGATAACCTGCGCCGTACATCCGTTCGTCCATCCGAGCTTCCGTCCTCCAAATAGTCCGTAATTGTAGCGTAGAGGTTATGGGTCTTAAGACCTAGTTTCACCGATTCGTCAACATTCACTTCGTAGAGATGAGTGGACTTCTACGGAGCAAATCACTTAAGGCCAACAACCCAACCTCGCCGCCGCCCCTCACCGGGCATTGTATCATCCACAGCCAGCTTCGCAACCCAATTTCATTGTGTCTGTCACATTCAGGGAGATCCCCTCTTTTATCAGTCCAGTCTCAGTCTCTGTCTTCCCTCTGTAAAGGCCCCACCAGCACGGAGAAGCGTTGGCTTCCCTGCCTCGTCAACAATATTGTACTGTGCCAGGTAGTACTGAAGTGCTTCAGCTGGGCCTTTTCGCGCACGGACCCGCACTGCATAGAGGAGTCTTACGACACCCACTGTCACATGGTAGAAGAATGCCGCTCAAGTCCAACCTACCCACCCTACCCCCTCTCCACTCGAGAGCGCTAGGAAGTTTTCCTGCTCGGTCGCTCCGACGTCCAAGACAAACAGCCATTGGTGGCTAGAGCGGGCGCTTCCATGGCAGCTACAGGGATGCAGAACTAGGGATCTCTTATAGTGTTTGTGAAGGGTGGGAAATTCTGGCTCATCCTATCAAAAGCTCTCACTGTTAATATGACGTTATTCTCCACTATCAGCAAACCTCCCTGGCACAATGCCAGCTGCAGCGTCTCCCCATCACGTGGGATGATGAATTATAGCTTTATGAGCGCACCTTCATCCCCCCCCCCCCACAGGTGGCAGAAAAAAATAGATTTATGAGCGCTTCAACGCAGATGGCGCTTGCGCGATGTGCAAACAGCAAGAAAATGAACACATGCGATATGAAGGGAGGTTAGTAGGTCTATCCCACTATCTTGGTCTCTGCCTCCTCACTTGAAACCCTCCGCTAAACAGATCTCTCCATGCTAATGTGCTAAACCCCGGTACACTGTCGCCCACCCAGTGGTTGGTCTGTTGCATGTGTTGGCTCGCGCAGCACACTCCGTCGCTCAATCGATCCCCCCACCGAGCACAGCAGACGCTCTCCCCACCGCCGTTACGAAGGCCAGCAGCGCAATCAAGGACCATACTCGTCTTCGTCCGATTTCTAAGGAACTTGACTCATGAGTTGTAGTTTAGAGGACAAAGGTATGGTGCGGATACCGCCCGCAACATTTACGTTGGGAAGCGAGTCGCCTCATAGGAGGTGAAGATTCTTGTGGAGTAGTTTGCCATAGTTGTCTGTTGTAGCCTCCTCTAGTACGCGATGAACCACTAGATGGCGCTCGCATAATTCTAGATGCTTGATTTGATCATTTGCAACAGTACCGAGAAGTGTGATGGGCAAATAACATGGGAGGTAGGAAGGCTGCAGTCGACGATAGATTATGCACTGATGTCACTTAGGATGTATGACAAGCTCAGGGAAACGCACATAAATGAAGGTGGCTCCAGAAGTCTGGGTAGCGATCAAGCTAAGTTTTGGAAGAGCAGTTAAAGTGGGAAGGAGACAAGATGAGCAACTACAAGAAAAAAATTTGTCCAGAAATGCAAATTTAAATAGCCACTAAACATATTGAGAAAGTAATCACGGAGGATAGTAAAACAGTGTGGACATACACGAATCTAATTAGACTGTTTGAGCTAGAGCTTGCTAAAATGCGTGACAAATCACCCCGGAAAAGAAGACACAAACCCGAAAATTTGTGGGATGAGGAAGTTAAGAGAGCCATTGCAAAACGTCAGAAAGCCTCTAGGAAACACAGACATGCTAAGCAGTGGGGTGAACCGACAGATGATGTTGAAAGAAAATGGGAAACCTGTCTAAGCTGTAGAAGAGATGCATCCCTTCTGATAAATGAAACAATTAGAAGAAAGGGAGCTCAGTGGCTGGCAGAAGTACATAAGAAAGGTAGAAAGGCAGCTGCGAAATTTTGGAACCATCTAAACTCCCTAAGATATGAGACGAGCCTAGAGCAGAGGTTTATAACTACAGCCCAAGGTTCTAGGCTAGAAGGGGACGAAGCTATTGAATATATAAAAACAAGGGTGACAGAAAAATTTCAACAAAGAAGTGTTTTATGCACCACTATACAGAAGGATGAATTAGGTGCCGCGATGGCTCCGTTTGCACAACGAGAGTGGCAAAGGGCTGAGAAAAAGGTTCCTAATGGTACATCAACAGGCCCAGATGGCATTCCAATTATGCTGATAAAGACACTAGGTCCGAAGTCTAAGCAGGCTTTGAGAGAGGCAGTGAACAAAATAATAACCGATGGAGAAGTTCGCGATGGATGGAAACTTAGCAGGATGAGCATGATCCATAAAGGAAAGGGGGACAAAGCTGAGACAAACAACTACCATCCTATAACAGTGACATTAGTGGTCTACAGGCTGGCGATGCAGATTATAAAGTAAAGACTGCAGGTATGGATACAGGATGCGGGGGTGCTGGGGGAACTGCAGAATGGGTTTCGGAAACACAGGAGGTTGGAAGGCAATCTGTTCTCACTGACGCAGTGCATCGAAATATCAGAAAAGGAACACAGGACCCCGTGGCTAGCATTTTCGGATATCAAGGGAGCGTACGATAGCGTGGTTCAAAAGAAATTGTGAGAAATACTGCACACACTAGGCGTGAAACATGTAGTCACTAATCTTTTAAAGGATATCTATAAAGGTAACAAGGTAGTTATAAAGTAGGAAAAACAGGTATCCAAGCCTGCAGAGGTCACATGGGGGCTTAGGCAGGGGTGTCCCCTGTCACACCTAATATTCATAATGTACCTACAAGAATTAGAGGCCAAATTAGAGGGAAGTGAACTGGACTTCAACCTTTATTTCGTCAAACAAGGAAAACACATTGAACAGGCACTACCAGCATTGATGTACGCAGATGATATAGTGCTAATGGCCAACAACAAGGAAGATTTGCAGAGATTGGTGGACATCTGCGGTAATGAGGGAGATAGGTTAGATTTCAGATTCAGTAAGGAAAAATCAGCAGTCATGGTTTTAATGACAATGAAGCTAGTGAGCTTAGAATACAGGAGGTCACGCTAGAGATAACAAATAAATACAAATATCTTGGCGTAGGGATAAGCAATGGGGCCGAGTACCTAAGGGAACACGAATCATACTTGATGACTAAAGCTAACAGGAACGCAGCGGTAATGAAAAACAAGGCACTCAAGAATTACAATAGGTATGATGTTGTCAGAGGAATATGGAAAGGGGTCATGGTTCCTGGTCTGACGTTCAGCAATGCGGTCTCGTGCATGAGATCAGAATTTCAAGCAAGATTAGAAATTAAGCAACGCGGAATGGGTAGGCTTGCCCTAGGAGCTCACGGGAATACACCAAATCAGGGAGTACAAGGTGATATAGGATGGACATCATTTGAGGGCATGGAAGCTAGCAGCAAGATAAAACTTGAGAAGCGATTGAGAAAAATGGGTGAGGAGCGTTGGGCTAGGAAGGTATTCAGCTACTTGTACTTGAAGAATGTCGATACAAAATGGAGGAAGCAAACCAGAAAATTGACTGGTAAATACTTAGAAAACAGCATGGGGCCAAACCAAGAAGAATTATCGGTTAAGAAGAAGGTGAAGGAAGCTGAGACCGATATGTGGAGAATTGGCATGATTAAAAAGTCCGCACTGGAGGTCTATTGAACTTTTAAGCAGGAAAGTGCTAAGAAAAGGATCTATGATAATACTCGGGGTAGTTCTCCACTGTTTGAGGCCAGCGCGGGAGTATTGCGAACCAAGACATATTGGGCCAAATACGAAGGGGTAGACGCAGTATGCAGTGCGTGTGGAGAAGAAAAAGAAACTGCCGAACACTTGATAATGTTCTGTAAAGGGCTTTGCCCTATAGTTCAGGATGATGGCGCAGAGTTTTTTAAAGCAGTTGGGTTTAGGGACAGGGAGGGCAAAATAGACTTTAAGCGGGTAGAATTAACTAGAAGGAGGTTATATGATTGCTGGCTGAAGTCAAGGCACGAGTGAAAATAAACGCTTCACTGCAAAGTACGAATCCTCAACCTCACTTCTTAAAAGGAAAAAAAATAAATCTAGTTTTGGTTCACTAAGTATTACGGCTTGGTGGCGCAAGCCACCACCCGATCTAAAGGGTACAGCCATATCCATCCATCCATGTTCCCATGAACAGACAGACAGACAGACGGACGGACGGACGGACGGACGGACGGACGAACGGACGGACTCATTGGATGAAGGTGCAGTGCTTCACTGAAACGTGAAACGCAACGAAACTGCTCATGAAAGCATACGTTCCACATTCCCATCGTGTTTATTAAAGACGAAGGACGTCTCGCAGCTGGTTTGGCCACTTACGTCAAGCAAATATAAATTGCAGATGATCTAAAAATACCGCTCACCAGTGAGAGCCATATTGGCGAACATGCCACGTTAAAATTTTTTCACTCCGGAATCGTCCTTATAACCATTTACCTCGCAGACAACCTGACTCGAGGAAACGTCATTGACACCAACTTACGAGACTATGCAGCAAAGCACAAGAACAAACTGTTATTGATTGTGGGTGACAATACTGTTCACATCACATGAAACAGTTGGCTCATACAACACCTGGCTTCGGGATATGTCTCAGGTGCATATCGTTCAACCACTTGTAACCCACAACCATCCGAGAGCCTGCATTGATCTAATAGCTACGAACTTCCAATTACGACCCATCGAAGAACCATTATATATATATATATATATATATATATATATATATATATATATATATATATATATATATATATATATATATATATATATATATATATATATATATATATATATTTATATATATATATGTATATATATATATATATATATATACGCGTACACACTCTTTTTGTCACGTCTTTGCGACGGTTTTACCAGTGAACCTCCCCACTTATCATTCACTCCGCGGATATGCGTGCATTTTCTAACATTGCGTATCAAAATACTCCTTATGCAAGCAGCTACTTTTAGGCTTTGTGTAGTAGTCACTCCCCCATAAAACCTAGACAGGAACATAATAGGTGCAATAGGTTTTTGTAATATGTGAGCACAAATGTCGACGAATTCTGTGGAAGTGATGCCGCCATTTCTCGATAAGAATTTTGTGCCCTTGATAGTAGCATTACTTTCGAAACAAGAAAACCGCATATCTAGTGACTAAATCATCTTGATCTCGCTTGCTATTTCATTTTCGCAGTCTTGTATTTGGCTTATTTCACCTCTCCCTTTGTCGCACATTGAAATAATTGGTAATTCTGTGGAACCACGGGAAGACGCTACCAATTTACTTTTTTTTTCTTCCATCAATAACGTGGATGCTGCTTCGACACATTGTCGACTTACTGCTTCAGTTTTGCCACCATCTTTGCATTAGACAGCTTTTAAATGTAGGGTATTCTACTTCTTTCTCAACGTTAGTCTATTGTTATGTAAGCATATAAAACGTGCGGAGTCATTTTGCAACATTGACCCCCTGACTCGCCGCGGTGATCTTGTAGCTGTGACACTCGGCTGCTGAACCGCAGGTCGCAGGAGCAAAATCTGGCTGCGGCGGCCGCATTTTCGATGAAGGCGAAAATGTTTGACGCGCGAGTGCTTAGATTTAGGTCTACGTTAAAACAAACCCAGGAGGTCAAAAGTTCCAGAGCCCGCCACTCCGTCGTCTCTTAAAATCGTATCGTGGTTTTCGGTGGTTAAATTCCAATAATTATTATAAAAATTTGTGCTCCCGGGCGACTGTGAGCTTGTTGTACATATTTCGTCCAACATATTTTCTATGAGCTGCCAGAATTGGCAACGAATTGCGAAAAACTGATTGTGTGTTATCGTGCATTTCCCCACAAGGTTAAAATCAAGATAAGTCAGAAAATTCGAATTGTTGTATGTGATTCAAATCATTATTGTTTTCTGGGAGCGCACCTATCACAACGTCTTTTTGCAAGCTGCTGGGCGCTGAAGGGGGCGAAACGACGCGCTGTATATGCCGCCGAAGATATGGCATCAGAGGGGCTGCATGCATGTAACACGCTCTCCACCGTTTGTGAAATCACCTGTATTTTCTATATATTCACATATTCATTCTATTATGGTATATCACAGTGTAGTATTTCGTGTCAGTTTCGCTTGAACAGCCATTTTCTCAATATTTGCACGCATTTTTGGTCAATAAGCAAGGATACTTTAGGACGTCTGTCTACATCGTCTAGGTGACATGCTGACCGGATTGGGTCGGCTGCTGCACAGCACTGAAACGGGTTTCTGATTCAGTCTTGTAGAGGGCGAGTTTAAATCATCTATCTTCAATGCAAGCGCGGTGTCTGTACCTCTTCTTCACCTGTTCCTGTGAGCAGCAACAAACACCTTCAGCGACTTGTTCTGATATTTTTATGCAATAACGACGATACGAAACCAATAGTATGTAGTTATGAGGAATGTAATCATTATCATGCACACTCAGCAACTGCCTTTGTATCCAACTTGTTCACGCAGTCAGTGAGGTATAGCACCGTTACTTATACAAAGTAGGTCAGGGTTCACGGGCCCCGCCGTGGTGGTCTAGTGGCTAAGGTACTCGGCTGCTGACCCGCAGGTCGCGGGTTCGAATCCCGGCTGTGGTAGCTGCATTTCCGATGGAGGCGGAAATGTAGGCCCGTTCGCTCAGATTTCGGTGCACGTTAAAGAACCCTAGGTGGTCGAAATTTCCGGAGCCCTCCACTACGGCGTCTCTCATAATCATATGGTGGCTTTGGGACGTTAAACCCCACATATCAATCAATCAGGGTTCACGGGAAATTTTTAAACTTAGGCGCCTATAGTTTTTTGTTACCCAATACATGAGCTTTTATCTTAGTCTGCATTTCCAAGTCATTTTTTCATGAAGAATGTCAGGGCTTCCAATCGGCTATTGTTGATGTTATCTGCGGCAAAAAGTTAAGAAAGCGTCCTGATTTTATCACATTTGCCTTCAACGTAACGCTGCGTTCGCGTCCCACACCTTCCACGGGCGATACTTTTGTAGTTGTATCTACGTCGTCAGTTTTGATCACAACCACACATCGTAGCCAATGTAGATGATGTGATGAAAAATATTGGCGGCTTTCTGCACATTGTGCCTAATCTTCTATGGTGTGTTAGGCAGGGTAAAAGACATAAAACAAGTTTGGCGAAATTCTTATCACTCTCATCGTCCACTTTAGTGTGGCTACTGTTTAAATGATACATCAGATTGTTGTAGCCTAAATGCTTCACTATATTTTTACGTGGTGAGATTAAGGCATCGCCTCGCCGTGTAGGCGTAGTGGCTAAGGTACTCGGCTGCTGAGCCGCAGCTTGCAGGGTTGAATCCAGGCTACGGCGTCTGCGTTTTAAATGAAGGCGAAAATGCTTTAACCTCCTGTACTCAGATTTAGTTTCATGTTAAAGAAATCCAGGTTGTCGAAATTTCCGGAGCCCTTCACTACGGCGCCTCTCACAACCATATGGTGGCGTTGGGGCGTTACACCCTGCCCATCAAATCAAATCATCGAGATTGAGGCGTATTCCGAGAAACGAAGGTAGGCTAGCATTTGAGAAGGCAATGCAGACGGGGTACGACTATGCTGTCGTGTTCCATTCCTCAAGGCGAAAGTCGTCTATTTTGTTTCTTTGTAAGCCTGCATTTTTATTCTATTTCACTCACGCGTTGAAAAGTATTCATTTGAACGCCTTTTGTAGTGAAGTCTCACTTAAATGAAAATAGGCAAACGCCAATATTCAGTCCGATCAACAGAAAGCTTACTGAACTTTCTAGTAACTGGAGTACAAAACAGCAATGAGCACAGAAATTTTCAAGTTTGAAGCGTGATATACTGTTCATTTTGAAAATAATTCTGTAATTATCATTTGAACAGGTGTCCTTGTAGCACAAGAAGATAACGTCTGTCCGGAGAGTCTGATTTATGTGCACTGCCTCTGGCACATCTTGCTTCTGTGACACGAACTGAAGCAAAGTTTTGAATATAGGTGGCAGCCCCAGCTAGAAACACACAATTCTAACCTGCTTCAGCTATTCTCACTTCTTCGCACTCCTTAGGTTCTGGACGAAGACTGTAAAAAACTCCCAAAGCTGATATTTCTGTGCTGTACTAAAGCACCCATGGCTAGTTTCTGTTTGCCGCACGGGCACTCTGCCTCGGTGACGCAGCATGCACAAGTGATGGAGCACCGTCGCCGATGGGTGAGCAATTTAAGGGCGGTTCCCATTTATTTTCCTATAATGAAGGAAATCTTTTTGAAGAGGCCTTATCTTTTCGTGCAGGTTATAAAAGTGGAAGATTGTGGATGAAATACCACAACTTTTTTCACTGCTTCTGTTACGTCTTGAGCATGAGTTAGTTCGATACATTATTGATGAGTGTGAATTTAAATTGTTTTTATCATAAACTGTAACAAAGCATTTCCTTTCAAAAGTTCCTGACATGAGCATTAGGCCTGAGTGCTTGGTTGACTTTGGTGCGCTGTTATTATTAGCTGAAGAAGCCACTTCGTAATCTAGCAATTTGAAGGCGTGCAACAAGATCGAACTTGTATATGTTTCGCTACTGCGCTCTAATGGTGAAGAAAGAAGTCCTGTAGAATATTTTTTCAAGTTGCTTTTTTTCCCTAATGAACTGGGATCGTGCTTGTGGAAAACATAGTTAGCACTGCCTTAATAGTGTAACACAAGCCGATACCGTATCATGAAATTCTTTATGCCTAAAATATTTTTGCGCATTTTTTCAGAAGTATTTTAAATTTATCTATTTATGTTTTCATGCGCTGCAACGTAAGACATGCACCAAAAAAATGAGCAACAACCGAGGACAGTGAGCAAACAAACAACTACTTTATTTTGACTATGGGCCAACTTACCTATGAAAAACTAGGCCTACAAAAAGTTGGGGGGGGGCGCAGGTGCGAAGTTGAGTGATAAAAATGAGAAAAATGAAGAATAGAAAACATATAAGGGCGACGAACAATGTCGCCGAAACGTTTGAAGAGTTATGTAGGTGTTGACAGGGTTTTTTGTGAAAAGACAATCGAGAGTGGGCTAACAAACACTGCAGATTGCATATAAAATGATGCGAAAATATTTAGCGCAATAGCGTTAAAGAGTTTGTGTCGCAGAAAACCCGCCGCTGGCATCGGCCCCATTGGTTGTAAGAAAAAAAGTGGCCCTGTATGTGCATGTTACACGACAGATGCCCTCAAAAGTCTTGTGTTTTTACAAAATTGCGCAAAACTATTTTAGTCATAAATAATTGTAACGCGTCCGGTTTGCTTTGCTGAATGCCAGGCTCTGCCACTCAAGCCACCAATTGGCTTTGGCAGGCCTAGTCACATGTACTATTTTATTTGAAGAAATAAAAGGTATTATTATTAATATTATTATTAATAAAACATGATATGGTATCAGCTTGTGTTACACCATTAAGGCAGTGCTAACTGTATTTCCCACAAGTACCTTCCCAGTTTATTAGGGGGAAGAAGCAAGTTGAGGAAATGTCCTCAAATGTCTTGTATCTGCAGAGAGAGAACAAAACGTTTCTTTGATGTTCTGCGCAAGAAAATCGGTGAATGGTATTCTGTAGACACTGCGTTAGAATGCCTCGACCATGCAGCGGAGGTGAACGAGCGTAACACAGAGCGCAACACAGATGGCGCTCATGTTCCACACGTGAAACATGAGTGCCATCTGGTAGTTATCCTGGAAATGAAGCGCACGGCGCGCGCGCCCGTCTCTGGGGTGATAAGGTGTTCAACACAAGGCGACGCGTAGGTGCCACCACCGTGTCCTCTTAGCAAAGCGTTGGAAACTGTTGCCTTTTCGTGCAAGCGTTTCAAGGTCAGCGCAGTGTGATAAACGCTACGGTGCTTAGAGTTACTTACGTATGCCTTTTATAGTAAGATACACATACATATTATTGACGTTTTGTTATGGTGCCTCCGATATGCGCAATAACTGATTTCAATTGACAATCGCTCAAGTATGAACGCTGAACTCTGAGCAATATTTGTGGGCGCTGCGGATGGGGTCAGCCGTTTAGAGCATCATTTGGTCACTTTAGTGCCGTTTAGGATAACGTTCGGGTGCACAGACAAATGTACATGCAGACAGACAGACCAAAGTTTTTGCGTCGAAGGTCCTCAAGAAGCCCCGCCACGGTGGTCTAGTGGCTAAGGTACTCGGCTGCTGACCCGCAGGTCGCGGGATCAAATCCCGGCTGTGGCGGCTGCATTTCCGATGGAGGCGGAAATGTTGTAGGCCCGTGTACTCAGATTTGGGTGCACGTTAAAGAACCCCAGGCGGTCTAAATTTCCGGACCCACTACGGCGTCTCTCATAATCATATTGTGGTTTTGGGACGTTAAACCCCACAAATCGTCATCATCATCAAGGTCCTCAAGAAAAACTATCGTATTTAAAATTGTTTGTCCATCTCTGACAGAAAAATCAAGTTACCTAGACAGCCGTGGTAGGCCGCTAGTTGTCCACGCGTGCGCCTTCGATCACACTGAGAAAGCCGCGCTTTCAAAGAAAAAAACGTGCCGTAGTTTCGTGCCTCTGCCAGCCCTTTCTACTTTGCATCCAGTGCTTTCGTCGGGACGAGAGATGAGATAATACAATTGCACCACGTGACAAACTTTTGTAACTCCACCATCACTGAGCGGATTCTTAAAATTTTTGCGGCAGTGAATTCGTGGGCGATAAGCTCTTCTAGTGAATTCATTCCATGGTTACTTAAAAACTGTTTTAAATTCCCTCTAACGCGTTTTGTTCGACAGGTTACCGCATTTTATTCGACGCATTTTGTTCGACAAAAACGAGCCCATTCAGTTACAATAGCGCGCGCTGGCCAATCTACTGTGTATGAACTTGTGTATGTAACAAAATATATGAATAAGTATGCATCAGCGGTTGCAGGGTGCATTAGGGGCCAGATTTCACTATCGCGTTCAACTCTTATAGGTGAAGCCTGAGGGCGCCCCATGGTTTTCTCCGTTTGATTGAGACAACGCACTAAATCTTGTCTTTTGAAACACACAATGCACTTACATTCTGCCGAGTGGAAAGCGAAATGGCCAGGTTACGTCAACAGCGATAAAGCCTAATTTGGCATTTTTGGACTCCAGATTCGACGTTGTATTGCCTATTGCAGCAGAGGAATTTGCCGTAAACAACACCTTCCGCGCTTTCTGTGAATTTGGTTTCGTGCCTGACACTGCAACTTGTTTTCTTCCTTTCGCTTTCTTATTAATTTCCCTTTTTGCGAAAGTCTTTTTAGCTTCTATTTCGTTGAAGAAAAAACGCGTACGTCAAACTCAGACATATTTTTCTCTAAATTTTATGAGACAGATTGCGCACATGAGAAAGCACAGCTAGTCTTTCTAAGCTCTCACCAGACCTCGATCGTTAATCTGTTTTACCAGCGGCGATGTTTGTAAGGACATTTTCAAGAACTGATCAATGAGGTTCATCTGGTTACACCGCTTTCTTTCCCTTGGTAGTCTTTCCTTTAAGGCTGGCCGCTACCATGTGAAGGCACGACTTCTTGATAGCGCGCTGCTGACATAGCAAAGCTACTCCTTCTTTTTATGAGCTCTGAGGACCCAAAATGACCCCTATAGTTCATTTTGTCCCGTACGATTACGTGCCCAGTGCGTATGATGCTTGTTGAAATTTTTTTCAGCCTTGATATGGACTAGAAGCATCCGTAGGGAATTCCAACATAACTAAAAGGGCTCCGTTTTGGCTCAAGAACAAGGGTAAAACGTACCCAAAGGAATGTTTCCTTATTTCATAGGGGTGCAGAGGCAGCAATCATCTATACACCTAAATCAAGCACAAATGCTCATTTTGAATAAATGGTTCCTGAGATCTTTTGAAGCTTCGAGCATCTACTTCTCTAACCATTCATTTATTTATTTTCACTCATACCTACAGAGCTATTTAGGCATTTACAGGGGGAGGGAGGTTACACGGAGAATTAGTACTTCATACATCTTATGAACAATGTTGTCAGTGCACCTAAATGACTTAAACATCATCTAACCTATACAAAGAGCGAAAATACAATTATGAAATTATAATGTACAGAAAAAATACAATATGTCATAACAACTAAATATTGCAAGAAAATCGACTGTGGCGGAAGCAAAATGATCTATTTGGCAATCTGATCTTGCACCATATATCCTCGCGAGTGCCACCACCGAGATCAAGGGCCGCACAAGAACGCGTAATGAACAAGTATAAAGCCGCACCGCCATGACAATTTCTATAGCTTTAAGGCTTGGCAAAACCTCGGTAACAGTTTGGAAAAACCTTGGTGCCTCTTACGTCAGCGTCTAGTCATGAATAAGTTGTAAGCACAATGCTTGGTTTCACCATGCATAACAGGTCATGGAAATCTCTCATTTCGTTTTTGATGCTATGACAATTGGCTACCGGAAAAGCTATATGTCTGCTTAGTGCGACACATGCGTCCTAAAGTTTGCGCAACCTGGCCGCGAATTTCATCGTACGCGCATATCTTCCCATTTAATAACTTTTTGTCATATTTCAGACATTCCAGCCCCATCAGAAGCATTCATTTTTCCGAATTCCCAGAGAAACTTTTTTGTCCTGCGCACTGCTTATGAGAAATCTTTTGATGTACTTATACTAGAGCCTTTCAGCTGACCGCCGTGGGCTAAAATGGTTTGTTTATCTTTACACGTTCAAAACATAGCAATGAACGGTGGAGGTTTGTCATTTCAATACCGTCCAAGCCTGTGTGCCCACTCAATATTTGCTGACGATAGTCCTAAGCCAGATAGAATTTCTGGTACTTTTTTTCTCAGAAGTGGTGGGCAGTTTGCGACCTTTCCCCTCAGCGACGCCATAAAACATGAAGTTGCATCACCTGCTGTGGTCTTCTAAGTCATAGACTTTGGCGGGTAAATCCTTCACGATATTGTGCGTATCCTTGGTTTTTTTTTAAGTGTGAATACACTTTATAAGCGACCCCAAACCATCCACCGCCATCAGCGGCGTCCGCACTCTTCCTCTATCTTTAAAGCAAAGAGGACTTGGCGGGCCGCAGCGCGACGCTCTACCGAATAAGCCACGGACGCGACGCTGATATCGGTGTCAGTAACGCGCCTTATACCCTCTCCCCTTCGCTCGCTCCTCCGCTCTCCTCGCTCGCTGCAGCTGCGCGCGCACCCCTTTCTCTCGCGCGCCCGCCTTCTCTCTCAGTCTCCCGTCGAGAGCGGGTCGTGAGGGGGAGTAAAGTTAAAATCCGTTGGCATTCGCCAGTGAGTGAACGTAAACTCCCCCGTGTGATCAAACTGCGATTTCCAGGAACCATTACACCATAAAGGCACCATAGTGTGATTAATAAATATAATAGTGTGAAATAATAAATACCCCTCATAGCATCACCCCGTGTATTCGCACTTAACCATGTTCACCTTCGGGGAAATGCTTGGGAGTTTTTAGATGCGGAGCATCTTATACTCGCGCCTTGTAGTGCGCCGTCCGCACCGCTTCTCGAACATTCGACAGCTGACGCGCGCGCATGCGCCGACGCGCCGTCGCCCACTCTTCCACCATCTGTGCATCCCTTCCTCCTCTACACACCGCGCGCGCTTCACTCCTCCACCATCTGTGCACCCTTCCTCCTCTACACACCGCGTTCGACATCTACAATTCTCCTGATTCTCCAGTGGACGCGCATGTGGCGTCGCGCTTCGAGAACATTCAACAGCTGACAGTGCATTCGCCGTCGTGCTGTATATATACTCAAGGTCGGCGCTCGCTCGCTCAGTTGCCGCTCGTCGGTTGGTTTGTACGGCGCGTCGACGTCCAAGGTCGCGGTGAAATGAATTCCAACGAATCCACAAACACAATGATCGACGTCCCTTCGACCAGCGCCGCCCTTTCGCATACGTGTGTACGTGTTCACTCATTTAACACCCCCTCCTACAACCACGTTAACCAATTTAGCCATCGACCCAAGTAAGTCGCAATTTAACACCCCATTTCACAACCACGTTAACCAATTTAGCCATCGACCCAAGTAAGTCGCACTTTAACACCCCGTTAACCAATTATATGGTCCGCATCCTCCTCAGTGTTCCCCCGAGGGAAGCTGCGGGCAATTTTTTTTCTCTACAATCTGTCACAGCTTCTTTCAGGTTCGTGAACTGTGATATTACGCTTTGTATGGGATCTATTCGTGACTTTAGCTCTTATATATACCTGTGTTACTTTGATTAAGCGATGTCTCAATGGCATGTGATTGGGACTTTATGTCTTTCTGACTATTGAAAATTTCATTTAGTGCGTCCGCCTTAGGCGGACCAGAGTTTAACTGAACATCAACACAAAGAAACACAAGCAAAAAATAAAACGCGTATCTGCGTAGTAAAATGAAGCGACATTTTTGTATAACAACACACAGCATGACATTTTAAATCCAAGCGTGAACTATGGGGTGTGACCGGCACCACGAATACTTAAAAAATGAAAACCTTGAATGAACAAACACCAACCTTCGTTAGCAGAAGAAAATGCGTGAGTGGCACGGTAATGTTGGTGCCGGCCTCTAGCCCCATTGCTGCCCCGATCCAATCCAGCATTTATACACGGTAGGCACGGTCTTCATCCGCCCAGGATTTCTTGATTAGTATTCGACACTGTTCAATATGAGCAGCCGGGAACACACTGAAATCGATGTAATCCTGGCCTCCATCCTTGGCTCTGCACATTGTAGTCAACGATGTAGGACGCTCAGTGCCTGTGCTGCCGATGTGACGATGCGCATTACTGACTTAGCTGTAGATAGCCTGCGTTGGCAAAAGAAAATACGTGAGTGGCACAGTCATGTTTATCTCGACCTCAAGCCGTATAATTGAATTGTGCGTGGGATTTCATCTGATTAAGCACGATCCGGCTATGCATTAGAGAGGGAGTTCCTCGAAGCGTTTTACACTGCGTGTACTAGAGAAATTTGCATTTGTTGTGCGTCGGTAGCACTAGAATAAAAAGAGATTACGCTCACGTCAATATATAGCCATAACACGGGCTTTTGGTGGTGTTGGTTTTTTTACGTGAAAAAATTCCTATTTCTTCAAACAATTTTCAATTGATAATTTCCGCTCCTCTTTCAGAATTTTTCTTTATATAGTCTTCTGTCTTTTGCACATCGTTTTTAAATAAGTAAAGCACAAGCAATAAATGACAATAGCTTTTGATTACGGAGAACAATCACGATTACAAGAAATTATGAGATCAGCAACTATCAGTGTATACAAACTCAGCAACGCTGAGTTTGTAAAAAGCAAGTAATCACGCCTATTTGAGTGTTCACACAAAAACGTGAAAGTTCAATAAAATGTCCAAGGTGATCTTGTCACTTAAATACTGAACTGTTTTCAGAGAGGTTTTCCTAAAGATATCGTAGTGAAACCCAAAAATACTGTTTTCAAACATACCGCGGTTAACAGTGAAGTACATTTGTTTTTTGTTTAGTACTTTTGAGCTATTTGTGATTCCTCCAGAATGAGAATGACTGCACGCGCTGCAGTGGCTTGTAGCTTTCGTTTTGGCCATGAACCCAAAATTTTGCAAATGATGGAGGTCGCTTATCCAAAGAATCGAGTTTTTTAAAAAGGTTCTTTCGAGGTACATTATGGTTTTTACAACGCAGAAGAATGTGCTCCATGTCTTCTTGAGCTTCTACACATGAGTAGATATTACTGCCAGCCTTCGTTATTCTATACAGGAAAGCCTTCGTGTAGGCTGTACCAAGTCGAAGTCTATGGATGACTGTTCCTATCGATTGGCTAACCTTTAACGAAATATTAAATTATATACCGAGATTAATGTTATACAACAGAGAATTTAGCGCACCATTTTCCAACCAGGTTTTCTTAGACAGTTGACATCTCAGCTTATTTATTAGACAACGTGCATCGCTCATCGATAGAGGTAACAGTGATATATCATTTTCTTTATGTGCTGCACATGCAATGTCATCAGCTATGTCGTTTCCTGTGATTCCACAGTGGTTTGGCACCCACTGGAACATTATGGTGTGGTTTAAATCTTTTGCTATAGAGCACGTCCTCTGTATTTTATATGCGAGCTCACTAGCTTTGTTGCCCAAGCTGATTCCTTTTAAAGAAACTAATGAGGACTGTGAGTCACCGATAACTTTCCATCGAAGTGGACCTGGCTGTAAACATATGAAGCGTAAAGCACAGAGTATTGCATAGAGTTCTGCCGTTGTGGATGTTGTAAAATGGCTGAGTTTAAAAGGTTTTTTCGCTTGGTGGGCAGGTACAAAGAATGCCGACGTAGAGCTTTGATTTAGACATGATCCGTCGGTGTACACGCGAATTTAGTCTTCATAATTAATATAAAGTTGTGTTAAAGTTGATTGCTTTATTACAAATATGGCCATATCATTTTTGCATTTTATTCCCGGAATCGAAGTTGTAATATCTGGGATAGAGAGTTGCCATGGTGGGTGGGATGCACATGGAGGCCAGTATTTGTGCGTAGGCAGTAAACTCTTGACTCTACTATACCTTAATGTATTCTTGCAGCTGATCTCTCCTGAACAGCTCGGTAAAGGGGACGTTTAGCGTGTTGAGCTGCCAACCGAAGATAATGCCGGCACGTTTCCGTAAATCTCATAGCATGGAAAGTTGGTTGACGAGACTCCGCAATTACTAAAGCACTGGCAGACGCTCGCGGTACACCAAGACATATACGAAGGCTTCTGGCCAACAATATTTGAATCTTCTCCTCTAAGTTACGCGACATCCTGTGTAAAACCGGGGCGAGTAAGCTATTCTTTCACGAATTACTGCTGAATGTACACGTAATAAAGAATAACATGAACTAATCATCTCACTTCGATCAGTCGACGTAATATATTGATCAGGGAGTTGAATTGGTCCTCTAATGATTTTGTCTGTGGTGCCCAAGACAGACGTCTGTCTAAAATAACCCCTAAAACTTTGTGCTGTCACACAAGTTGTAAGTGCTGAGAGTCTATCTGAGGTTTGAATATCTTAAGGCATTTCCTTGAGAATGGATGTAGAGATGTTTTCTCATTAGAAACAGTCATGCCTCTGCTTTTAAGAAAGTCATTGATTATTGTCAGCCCATCTTGAAGTTTTTGCTGAACTGCTTGAATGCTCGTATCTGATGCCAAAATGCACAGATCGTCTGCATATATGGAATATTTCAAACTACTAGGTAAGATATGGGATATTTCAGCCATAACGCAATAAAATAAAAATGGGCTTAGTACGTTACCCTGTGTGACTCCTTGACTAACTTCATGCTCTTTACTTTTACCGTCAGCCGTGTCTATAAAGATTTTCTTGTCTCTGAAGATTTCTGCAATCTATCTTAGTGTTCTGCCTACTAATCCCAACTGAATTAAACCGTGTAGTACAAGAGCGTGGCTGGTTGTGTCAAATGCTTGCTTTATATCTATAAATACTGCAACGACGATTCTTCCACAGCTTATCTCATGATCTACAAAAGTTACAATGTCTAGAATGGCATCCATGGTGCAGCGGCATTTATGAAAGCCTGCCATATTTTCTGGAAGCACGTTCGTACATTCCACCCACCACTGAAGTCTAGCGTCTATCATATTTTTCATAAGTTTACGAAGACCACTAGTCAGGCTGACAGGAAGAAAAGAATCTATGGATAAAGGCGTTTTTCTGGGTTTGAGAAGTGGGACCACTCTTGCAACTTTCCAGGAGGGTGGAAGGCACTCTGTTGTCCATGCATCATTAAATATCTTCAACAAAGTATATGTGGCCACACGACCCAGGTTTTTTAATGTTGCATATGTTATATCATCAGGACCAGCTCCTGTCCTCTGTGGGCACGCTGCAAGAGCATTATTTATTTCTTGCAGTGAAAACGGATGATCTAGGTCATCATGATGTCTATGAGAGAAAAAGTAGTCAATGTGTTAATATCCCTGACAGACTTAATGTATTCAGGCGTGTGCCCGGCTGCACTTGGTCGTGTAATATGCTGACAAAATTCGTCCACAATTATCGTTTCCGGTACGTTCTTCACCAAAGCTAAGGCTCTAAACAGTTGTCGATGTCTCACTGTCTCATTTAAAGAGCCTAGGATATTCCATTATTTTGACTCAGGTGTAAGTGGCTTAAGCGAAGAGCAGAATTCCCGCCAGCGCTTTGTGCCTAGTCTTTCCAGTTTTCGTCTCATGCGGTCATGCGTTTTTTGACAGTCACGGTAATCTTCAAGTAGACCCGTGCGTCTGTACTTTCTTTCAGCTCAGCGGCGAATGGCCCTAAGTCTTTCGTATTCAGCGTCTACTCCAGCGTAACCTTCAGGAATTTTAACGAACTTGGAACACAGATTTAATTCGTTTTCTATGAGTGATACTAAGTAGTCGTTGTCAGTAACAGTATCAGCTTGATGTGACATATGATAACGAAATGCTTGCCAGTGCTCATGTTGCCCATGTTGGGTTCAGGTGCGTCATGCTGTTGCGTGCGACCCTAGATGATGTCTTGTTGATATTGAAGAGAAGCCGCCTTGTTCTGCGGGCATCCAGAGAACGATGCAGCGTGGGGCCCCTTGCTGTTGGCACACTTAGGTTGTGTTATCGATTTGCTGTCCTTGTGATGGTGGTCTTCGGTGCATATTTTGCAGCGCCCTGTTGCTCGGCAATTTTTTCCCAAAAGTCCGAACCTCTGACAATTATAGCAGTGTCTTGCTGGGCCCAGATATTCCTCTACTGGATCGCTTGTAAATCCAAGGAATACTTTCGCTGGAAAAGGTCTGTCATATCTGAATTGTAAACTCACACTTCTTAGTGGGTGCGACGCTACAGTGCCATCTTCTTGTCGTATGTAACGAGTCTGGCGTCTAGCCTATATCACTCGTGTCTCTCTTAAATATTCTGTAAGTTGTTCTTCTGTGTATACTAGAAGCACATGTCTGATTTTGCCAACATTTCGCATGTAAGACTCCAGAATGAATGGTTTCACCAGCAAGCCAGCCACCTGCGCACAAGACAAAAAAACTTCTGGCTGAAGCAAGAGAGCTCAAGGTGACTGAGAAACTTCCATCTTTCTTCACTCGGAAAGAACACACTTTCTCTTTAGCAAGTGCAACAATTTCCGAGGCTACAACGTTTAGGTTTACTTTCCAGAAGATTCTCGTTTCCTCTATTGGTCAAAATACCACAACAATTCCCTCAAATCTACTCTTCTCATGTCACTTGAGTGAAAGAAGCTGCTTCCTCATCAGATTCAATATCTTCATCAATAAAGGAGTAGGTCAATGTCTCCTCCTGCATGTTGTCCGTATGCTCTTCCACTCTGACCTATTTCGCAGAGCTTACTTACTTCAGTCGACATGTTCTCAGCTTTCCTCATCGCCCCCAAAACGACTGTTGGTGCCCTGATATAAGAAACCCTGGTACAACCAGGTTGACTCACATGCTCGTTGGTTCCGAAGCCGCGCTGTGGTAAAAGTGGCCCTTGCCACGCTTGCACATCCTGGCTGGTTCCGTCCGCCACGGTGACGGTGAAACGTCGGCGTTCAGCACCGTCACACTACTTCCTGCTGTCAGGAGTCTTAGGTGATGTTGTCCTCAACACTGTAAATAGCTTTTCACGGCTGGAAAAACCTTATTTGCAGGAGCACAGAAAGCAAAGAACGACAGTAAGCTTTTTTTTCATATTTACGCAGTTCCCGTGGCGCAATCTTGTCTGAACTGACAATATTCGAATTGCGCAAGGTTGTTCGAAAATAATTAGACAGGTTTTTCCAGAATGATACCGCACAAGCAGTTTTTACCCAGTTTGATTGCTCCATAGCTTTTTTATCGCTATATTTTTCATAAGCTATAGGCAACGTCTAAAGCGTTTGATTTTTTTTTACTGCGACAAGCCTTATATAGATACTCTAACCTGAATTTACCTCCATCGTCAGTGGCGCCATGATAAACAATATCTGTATACGTATCAATATAACAAAATGCAAAGAGAAAAAATAATAATCCGGAAGAATTCACAGTATTGCCGCAAAGGCGAAGCAATGAGCTTGATAGTAACAAATTGCAAGGTCATGCGCAGAATGGCAAGTAGATCGAAATGAGCCTCGCGTTCCTGCCGCACAAATGTCGCACGAAACGTACTCACAGGTACAGATGAACTGAAATGAGCGTCTCAGTTGTTACTTCGCTGAGTCTGAAAAGCGCGCTTTTTTTGCAAACGAAGACTGCAACAATTGCAGGGACCTTTGTGCGTCCGGTAGGCAATAGAATCGTTCCACTGAATGCCTAAAGTGCCAACCACTGACACGCGTATGCTCGCGTCTACGCGTCAAAAGCGTCAAATGCGCCTCTCGGCGTCGGCGTCGGAGGGGCATACGTGAGGAGGCGCAAGGGATCAAGCCGGGCTAGATATTTTTCCACGCGTACGCTACGTCACCGCGCGTACAGCGGCGCCAAACAACCAGGGGCCGCGTGCCAACCAACCAGAGGCCGCGATGCCTCCGAATGTTATGCCTAACGGCCGCCGCTTCGTAGGCACGGCCGACTGCTGGAAGCAAGGACGGAAACTACTCCAAACGTTCCTGAATGACCGCTTCGTAATCTAGAACGACAACGAAACGACGAACGACTGCGAGTGCGACCAGCGTGACGTGGTTTCGTGCCGAGTTCGAGCGATGCCGACAAATCCAGCGAATGCCGGCCGGCTATGCTTGCGCCGGTCCCGAGTGCAATCGTTGGCCGAGCGAGAAAATCGCACAGACGACTGGAGCATGTCGGAGTTCTTGTGCTTTGATCTGTGATTTTCTGTGCTAAATACGAGTGTAAACAGACTTCAGAGGTTCGGAGCTTTGAGCGTGAGCCCTCGCCTACCGCGGAGGCAATTCAGAGCGGTGTCACCTGCATCCAGCGTAGGCCTCTACCATCTAGTTCGTATGAACAGCAGATGCGAGGAACCTCGGCTGAAAAAACTCTACGGTAGTTTCCGTCGCAATATAGACACCATATACGACGCCCGAAACATCGCGTAGTTCATACGGAGGAGTTTTTATCTGCACTGTGTTTGTTTTCAACATCGGTATTCATCATCGCTGAAAGCGAACCTCGCACTAGCCAACACATTTCGGTGATGTGAAAACGCACGTACTTATAGAAGTGTATTCGCGGATTCTACGACGCTGAAACATTTGTTGGCTTCGGTGCAAATCGTTTTCGTGTGTTCCCAAGCTAATAACAAGCTAGCGCTGGTTGGTAGCAGTGTGAGGTGACTTCGTGTCGGGTACCACCAACGCCGAAACATTCACTTGTCAGCAATCTCATTTCCATTCACGTACAAGAGAGAAACTCGAGCGTGCGTTGCTGTGGTGATCGAAAAAGAAAGTTGCATGATTAAGTGTTGCTGGTATTGCCTGCTATTTCACTTCTCGCTTCTTCTGCATCTCTGACAGACTCAGTAGCACATACGTTGTTTGGAGGCATTCTAACATGCACATTCTTAATTTATAGTTCATTCTGATACTCATAGCTATAGGCATACAATGGCGCTTCTCCGTCGTTTTACAGTTTACTATAATATAACGCGCGTTTTGTTTACAGCTGGACAGATAACTGAAAACCTTGTGAGAACCACCTGATTTGAAATCAGCTGCACGATGACACGATAGTTGGAAGAGAAGATCACCACATGTATGCACAGAATGAATACTGCACTTCTTCTATACTGCACTTTGTATAGAAGAAATGCAAAAAGTATCTCATGTGACTTATGAGACCTTTCAAAACTGTGCATGTATTTATCTGTTCCTCCAAACTGTAATGAGCTGAAGATATTATTTGATGGTTTTGAACATTGAATATTCGTATGCGTTTCCAAGGAGTGCTTCAATTCTGTTCCGTTTTTTATTGTATGCATTAACTTGGATTATGTATATGCATTCACTTAAGCATATCCAGTTTAGCTCTGTTGGAAAACTTGCCAAAACTTCTGTACGGTGCTCTAGTGCAATCCTATGATCGGTATCTGTGCCATCAAAAATTTTCGGCATGTTTCTTTGCAATATAGGGTATTCTGACAATTGATGACATCTGAAAGCCATCGTGCTTGGCTGTAATCTCAAAACCAATGTCTGTCTCATCAAGAAGTGTAAGATGCATTTTGTAGAAGTTAAAGGATATTTTAACTACCAGCAAATTGCTGAAGCCTTCAACACAGCACTGATCCGCAATCACCATCCAGCTTAGAAGTTATTTGTAGTGCTCACTAACACGTTCAAATAAAGTTATCAAACACTGGATTGATCTACTTGGTTTGATTCCTAATACCAGTGTGTCTGACTTTTTGGAGGCACTTGCATTATAATAATATTCTATTTCTCTGATTTCTTAACTGAGTGCACTCAAGGGTAGTGATATTTGTTTACCTTGGCACACTTATTGTGATATTACTGTTTAAATTTTTCTGTTTGTATATATGTATGCCACTTTTGCAGTAGCCTGACATTGGGCTGCCGCATTTGAAAATAAATAAATATACCATCCGAAAGTGTTCCACGCTGTGCTCGGTTCCAATATGATCACTATTATCTGTTGCATTATGATGTGTATGGTGTGTTTTCTTGCATTGGCGGACATTTTGGCTGCCTTCCGTGAAAGGTTCAGTTCCATTATTATGACCGATATCCGGTACTTCATGAAGAGTTAGGCGCGGTTTATCATTTTAGAGAATACTTTAACTACAGACAACGTCCAGAAGTCTTCCATACAGGAATAAGTGGCAGTCCTATGGCCAATATTTGTCTTATCATGAAAGTTTCAAGTACAGTTAGTTGGATTACAGCATATTTTGACTACTATAAATGCCCAGAGGCATTTTACGTAGTGCTTGGTTCCATTCTTATTACCAGTATCTGTTGTATTATTAAGAGCCAGATGCGCTTTCTTGCATTAGAGAATATTTCCAATACGCTTATAATTCAAAAGCTTTCTGCACAGGGCACAATTACAGCCTCATGACCTAAATCCGTCACATCATGAAAAGTAAGGTGAGGTTTGTTGCATTGGAGAACATTTCGGCTGCAGACAACGTTCAAAAGCCTTCAATAAAGGGTTCAGTTCCAATATTATGACCGATATCTGTGACATTATGAACAGTTGGGTGCAGTTTGTCATTTTAGAGAATAATTTGACTAAAGACAACGTCCAGAAGTCTTCCATACAGGCTTCAGTTTCAATATTGTGACCGATATCTGTGACTTCATGAACACTTGGGTGTCATTTGTCGTTTTAGAGAATACTTTGACTAAAGGCAACGTCCAGAAGTCTTCCATACAGGGTTCAGTTCCAATATTATTACCCATATCTGTGACTTTATAAACAGTTGGGTGTTGTTTGTTGTTTTATAGAATACTTTGAGTAAAGACAACTTCCAGAAGTCTTGCATTAAGGTTACAGTTCTAGTATGATCGATATCTGTGATTTCATGAACAGTTGAGTGTCGTCTATAATTTTAGAGAATACTTTGACTGAAGACAACGCCCAGAAGTCTTCTATTAAGGATTCAGTGCTAATATTACGATTAAGGATTCACTTCTAATATTATGACTGATATCTGTGACTTCATGAACAGTTGGGTGTCATCTGTTGTTTCAGAGAATACTTTGAGTAAAGACGACGTCCAGAAGTTTTGAATTAAGGTTTCAGTTCTAATATTATGACTGATATATGTGACTTCATGAACAGTTGGGTGTCGTTTGTCGTTTTAGAGAATACTTTGACTAAAGACAACATCTAGAAGTCTTGCATTAAGCTTTCAGATCTAATGTTATGACCAATATCTGTGACTTCATCAACAGTTGGGTGTCGTCTGTCGTTGTAGAGAATACTTCGAGTAAAGACAACGTCCAGGGTTATTCCATACCTGGTTCAGTTCCAATATTATGACCGATATCTGTGACTTCATGAACAGTTGGGTGTCGTTTGTCATTTTAGAGAATACTTTGACTAAAGACAACGTCCAGAAGTCTTCCATGCTAGGTTCATTTGCAATATTATGACCAATATCTGTCACATCATGAAGTGTCAGGCACAGTTAGTTGCATTAGAGCACATTTCGACTATGGGAAATGCCCCAAGGCATTCTATACAGTATTTGCTTCCTATCTTATGACCAATATCTGTTGTATCAATAAGAACCAGGTTTGCTTTTCCGCATTAGAGGATATATCGAACACACACATCAACCGAAAGCCTGCTACTCTGGCCTCAATTGTAGTCTTATGACTGACTTAAATCTGTCAGATCATGAAGTTTCAGGCGTGATTATTAAGTTGACTGATATAAAATGTGTTGTGTAAATATACTGAAGATACCAGCATATGCAAGATATTGTTTGTAACTTTGGTAGTGCAGGTATAGAAACCCGGTGGCTTGTAAACCTGATTAGGAGGGCAGCCACGCCTCATTCACCGTAGAGAAGAGGGGGGGAGAGCTCAATGTCAACTCCATATATTAAAATAATAGGGAGTGGGTGTTAAGTCAGCCCTGGGGAGGGGCACTGGGACAAACTTTTGCCCCCCCCCCTCCTTAAGGAGAACCCTGCACACGCCTATGATAGACGTACAGTATGCTAGACGCGAGTGTTCATTCGCGGAAGTGGCGCACGCACCGATGTTGATTTCTGGTGCATACCGCTGTAGTTACTTTGGGCGCTGGAATGTCAATTACTTCTAAAATAGTCTAAACTATGGTGGGTTAAGCACTATCCATTTTTTAACGTGTTCTAATATGCTCTAAAACATATAAACCCGCTCCAGTCAAGAACGTGCCGTTTTGTGCTGAACTTGGACAGTTTTAAGCCAAAAAGTCAAGCAACATTGTGCATCGGCCTTGTACGCGTGGGTAAAGTGAGCTTTAGCGTGGGTGTCAACGCGGTTGACGCGTGCCAGTGGTTGCGCGCCCTTTTCCTCCACAGGCGCGACTCGACGCTTTTGACGTGTAGGCGCGTGCATACGCGTGCCCGTGGTTGGCACTTAAGGCCAGCCAAGACATACGAAGCTTCCCACCGCGAGTGCCTGCTCCTTTCCTCTTCGCAGCGCAAAGTACGCGTGGAAGATGAGAGTACGCACCAGCGCGTCGCGACGATGTGGCGACGCTCGCTGATTGCGTCATCTTGCTGGTAGTTCTAAAATACAATAGTTTCCCCCTAGATGCCCGTCACGAGCGTAAATGGTAGGTATAAATATCTTGCCGTTTGAACGTTAAGAGCTGCTGCTACGTGGCTCAGTGGTTAACGCCTCGCACTCACGATTAAGAGGTCCAAATATGTACCCTTCAAGTGGACAAAAGAGTGCAAGTCATCGTTTTCTCAGCTGAAGCTTCCACTAACTTCTAGATCTATTTTTCGTAGTTTCGACGTATCAGCCCTAACTGAGGTGCACAGTGATGCCTGTTGAATTGATACTGCTGCAGTATTACTTCAGCGTCGCGAAGCCGCCGAACATGTTATTGCCTACGCGAGCCGAGTAAAGCTTTGAGTCAGGCTGAGCGCAATTACACTGTTACAGACCAAGAATTACTGGCAGCTGTCTTCGCCGTGCACAAGTTTCGCCCATACATCTATGGCCACTGATTCTTCATCGTCACAGACCACCACTCACTTTGTTGAATCACTGATCTACGAGATCCAACCAGTCGCCTTGCACTATGAACGCTCCGTTTGCAAGGTTGTGACGTTGATGTGTGCTTCAAGAATCACCACGATCACGCGGACGTCGACTGCCTATCGCGACTTCCCCTTCCCACGACAGAATGCGAAGCTGACAATTCAGACAACTGTCTGCTCGCTCTTCACTCACGGTTTCCAGATTTGGAAACGTTGCGTACAGAACAACTCCAAGACCGTAATCTGGTTCTTTTTTCTCATCTGCCGTCAATAAGCCGTATCAGTACCCATTTGCAATGCAGGATGAGATTCTTTGCAAGTTAAAATTTGCTGTAAAGGGGACCCCCCCATATTTTGTGGCCCCTAAATATTTGCTACGCAACTGGTTTCGAGCAATGCACGACGATCTAACATCTGGGCCTATGGGGTTTGCTAACACCTATCACCGCACACCGGAACGTTTCTACTGGCCTCGTGTGCGTCAGGCTGCAGCTGAATGCGTGACCAGTAGTGAGAATTCTCAACAGTGCAAGAGTCCAATTAGTGTGCCGCAAGCATTTGTCCATCCCATGCCACCTCCTTGTTTTCCCTTTGAGGTCTTTGGTATTGAATTGGTGGGCCCTTTTCTACTACCAATCACTGGGTACCACTGAATTATAGTCTGTGTTGACCACCTCACTGGGTATAATAAAACCGCAGTAATCTCTGCCGCAACAGCCGATCACAAGTCTGACTTTCTACTACACTACAACATCCTCCGGCATGGGTCCCCTCATGCCATCAGCAGCGACTGTGACCGGCAGTTTGTAGCAGGAAGAGTTGCTTCGCCGGTCTGGTTCGCAGTTTCGTCACGCAACTTCGTACAATCCAAAGACCAACGATTTGACTGAGCGTGTCAACAGAAGGCTTCTTAACATGTACGTTGATGCGAAGCATAAAAACTGGGACGCTGTTTTACCGTTTATGACCTACACATGCAACGCAATGCGTAATAGGCTGTTTTTCACATATCCAGGTTGGTTACTTTTCCTCATTTTTAAATATTGGTGCTTTACTATATACTGCCGTTGCCAGCTTGTTTCAGTGCTTTGTTCAGTGCGGTTAAATGTGATTTTTCTTCTTAGTGTGCCCTGACACCTTCTTGAACTGTTTTTATTTGTGTATTGTTTCCCTCGAGCAAAAATGTGTGCAAAGACTTGTTCGTTTTGTCATATGGGGCTTGGTGATGATGTCGCCGAGCATTGCGTTAACTGCAGCGGTGACTTCCACATCAGGAAACGTAGCGGCGTATTTGCCAAATCTTTTAGGATGATGAAAGATGCGACAGAGCAATCACCTAAGTGTCCTACATGTAAACTTTCCCAAGTAAACGCTGACACCGTGGGCAAATCGGTGAACCTACAAGCCGAGCTTGGTGAAATCATCAAAAATCTGTCAACAATTGAAGCAGTGGGGGCAAAGCTAGATAAGCTGATATGCTTGCAAAGAAACTCTGCAGAGCATTGAAACATAGGTGCAGCATTTGTCTGGTACCTTCGATAGTCCTAAAGGCGAAGTAAATCGGCAAGAACTGGTATCGGTGAATTACGCCGCCGTATAGAAGTTATTCTCATTTCCACCAAATTCTCATTTCCAGTTCAGAATACCCTCATTATATATATGTTGGAGCAGTAACGGTGACAGGAAATCAAAGGACAATCCTGTTCCCGTTGCTGACGTCGGAAGTCACCCTTCCTCCTCATCTGTGTTGCTTCCTGCGGAAGTTATTACCGAGTGTTTTTTTTTCACTTTCTTTTGACTGAGGCAGCTGAGCAATTTACCGCGGCAATGGCAAGATAGGCTCGCTATATTTCACTCTCTTGTCAATTTTGGATAGGGGCGAAAATTGTAAAAACGCCTCACATTTGCCCTCTACCACATGAGTCTCAGGAATGCATGAGTTCCCCTTTCATTGAATTTCGAGATAGATATTTTTCTCTCCGACCCTATTCCTGCGAAACTAGTCTAAATTTTCCCGGTGTTCTTGTCTGTGTCTTTTTTATTTCACTCACATTCAGTCCATTCACACGTTTCCCCCCTTTTATCCTATTTTAACGACCATCTCCTCCCCTGCACAGTGACGTTGAGGTGTCCTCCTCAGCGTGAAACAGCTGCTATGTCAGTCTGCTCTTTCTTACTTTTTCAGAATCCACTCCACCTGGCCAATACGACTTCGAGATGACTGGGCTTCGAATAACGTGCTTGGCATTGGTAACAATGTTCACGTAAGTACGCCTATAGCCGTTCTGTACTGTATGTGTCGTTTTGATGGCCGTCTTTGTGTAGTTTCGAATAAATTATGAATGCTTTAGAGCACTCTACTATTTGAGAGCCACAAGCAGTCTCTATTGTTGAATAAGGCCTATTCGCTGTTTATCACGAAACGTGCTGGACAACTTCCGTTTTGGGGTAGCGGTGCAGTCTGGTTTCTTTGGCAAGAAATTAAAGCCTTAATGAGTAGCCCACACAATTTCAATACTTTTCACACCGTGTCTCGCCGAAGACTTTAAATAAATATTGTTCCAAGCTAAGCACAACATTACACGAGCTATTGTTTACCTTTCGGCGTTTGTCTTTTACATGAAATCGGTAAAACAGTATTCGATCACTACTGCACATAAAAAAACGCGTTTTCTGCTTCAGTGTTTGAGAGAAATCGTTCAAGCGGCCATAAGTTTCCCGAGTGTAAAATACATGGTGCTGCTATTGAAATAATTATACCAACCGGAAAGGTGAGCTGGTTGTGATGTAATTGTTCACATATAAATATTTAGTTATAATTTGTTATTTGTTTGTTTGTTTGTTTGTTGAAAAAGTCCTCATAGGCCGAGTAAGAGGCAATAGGTAAGGTAGGACATCATAAAAAGTGTAAATCACGCATATTGAATTCATAATGTCATACGGGATGAAATAATGAAAACTCGTACACAGCTTCACAATTCGTTAAAATAGGGGCTAACAATGAAAAAAAGCAGCAAAAGAGTGTATCAATGCATGTAAGATTAACACAGATTAGAGAGAACGAGAACCAATACATTTTGTAAAGCCCGCAGGCAACTAAAAAAACAATCTTAGAGTACAATGAATGAGCATAAAGAAATAACAAACTGATAAATGAGAACTGACAAACCATGCATAACAAAAGAAAAAAACATAAAAAAGTAGTTTATTTGGAAACGTTTATGCAGAGTATTGTGAAATGATGAGTAGACGAATTTTATGAGCATTTCGCTCAGAGGGAATAGAATCCGGAAGCGCATTCCACAACCGAATGGTGCGAGGAATATTCGACAAATTGAATGCGTGAGTTCTTCCGTTCATGTTATTGAAACTGAGATAATTACGTAATCTGCGAGGTGTGTAAGATTACACTTTAATACGCAAGGAAGACTGCTTACCAGCAAAGTGCTTGCGAAACAATGATAGGAGCGTGAAATTTCGGCTAGGTTTGAGTGTAGGAAGTGAATTATCTTGTTTTAAACGGGTGATGTTAGATTATTAAGTATAAATATGAAGCATGAACCTAGCAGCCCTATTTTGTGCTGATTTTTATAAGCTGGTTAAGTTGTAATGATGGGTAACCACAATGAAGACGTGTATTCAAGCTTTGGGCTAATGAATGTCTGAAAAGATCGGTTGCGGATGTTGGAAGGACAATGTGGCAGGGTTCTACGTAAGTGCCCCACTGACTTTGAATAACTTATGCATGTGACGGGAAGGTTCTAGGAAAGGCTTGACGTGAGATCAATATTTAGGTACTGTACGTATTGGCAGGAGAATTGGGGTTCTGATTTATTATGATAAAGAAAATTAGGAACTGAGTGTTTTCGTGTGAAAAGATTAACTTGCAATTACATTATTAAGGGATAATAACTGTGTCTCACATCATTCGAAAATAAGCTGAAGATTATTTGTATACTGTACTGGTAATCGGGGATGATTGTGGGGTGGTATAAAATGTAATTATCTGTAAGCAGTTGTACACGGGAAGCTAGGTTATTAGGGATGTAATTGTATATACATTAGGAATAGCAGTGGCCCAAGAACGCTACCTTGTGGTACGCCGGAGGTAACATGGCATACCGGGGACGGCAGAATGCTGACTATTTTCAACTCCTGGCCCTTTGAATGAAAATAACAAAGACATATTAGTGACTGTGAATTGAATTTAGGAAAAGTTAACGTTTATTTCAGGTGGCAGTGGCCTAAACTGTGAAATACTCTCGAAAGATCAATTTATTGTCAATCTGGTAGTTACTGCCCATGTCAAAATGCAAGCCTGTTGTAAATTTTAAGAGATGTGTCTCACATAAAAACCTCTTCTGAACCCATGTTGATTGGTAAAAAAAAATATTTATTCTAGATGATTGTATATGTGCGATGAAATGACGTGCTCGTGCACTCTACAACAAATGCAGGTTAGTGAAATAGGTCTATAGCTAACTAGTGAGTGTTTTCGCCCGTGTTTGAATGTGTGGAAGACTTTCTCAGTCTACCAATCAGAAGGGAGATCCTTTGAATTTAGTAACAGCCTGGAGATAGGATATAGTATTTTAGTTGAAGAAGTGATGGGATTCTTTAGAACTTTGGAGTTCATTCTACCAATGCCACAAAATTAGATAACTTAAGACTACTCAATAGTGTAGGTATACCATCAATGAAGATATCGATGGGCGCTATATGATGATGGAGGAATTTTTTTCACAAAAAAAGATGCAAATTATATATGCAAACTTGAACGACACATAAAAATTGGCCGATCCCACGAACATTGAGAATTAATGATATGCGAAGCAGGAATGCTTAAAGTTGATATGTCACTTGAAAATCAGCACAATGTTACGAGGTGGAGCTAAATAATGCCATACATGACTTACGTGTCCTGATTATCATGTTTGAATGCGTCGTGTACCTTCATAATCTATTCACGTCACGTGATACCAAATTTACTATATGTGGAGCTAGTGAAACCGCGGCCGCGAGAACCCTACGAGCGTGGTATGTTGTCATTTTCTTAAATGACACGCTTGTCAGCATTATCATGTTTGCACCAGTCATATACTTTCGTCATCCTTCGCCGTCACGTGAAACCAAATTTGGTATATGTGGAGCTAGCAAAATGGTCGCCAGCGCATCATGAAGGGACCAATATGCTCCAATGTCGAGTCGAGTGAACCTGCGCGCACGCTGGGCATAGCGACGCTACGTTGGCAAAACGCGAGCACCCTATAGTTTGATTTTGGACGCGCCGGTGCGACCAGCGTCCGTCGGTGCGGCCCGACGGCAACCGGCGCGAAACACGGCTTGCTGCATTTCACGTCGATGCGTTACCCAGACAACACTGCGTCTCTCTGCTTTCGTGGCGTAGAGACGCCCGACGTACTGAAACGCACATGCGCGAAAGCAACGCAGCGCGGCACGCACACGTGAGTTTATGGCAAACTTACGCCTGAGTGGCAACGTCGGTGTGACGCCTTGAAATGAACGCCAGGGAGCACACTCACCACGTCACGTCGAAATGTATTGGTGCCTTGACTGTGGTATGTGGTCATGTTCTCACATGACAAGAATCTCATGGTTATCATGTTTGCACCAGTCAAATACCTTCGTCATCCATTGAAGTCACGTAATAAAAAATTTGGCATATGTGAAGCTAGTGAAACGCCCGCGAGCGCATCATGAGTGTGGCATGTAGTAATGTTGGTACATGATACGCATTCCATAATTAACGTGTTTCGATGTTTCATTTCTCTATGCCGTCCGTTTGCATCACGTAGTATCAAGTATGGTACTTGTGATGCTAGCAAAACGGCCCCGAGCACATCCTGAGCGTAGCATGTAGTAGTATAGTTACATGACACGCATCTCTGTTTTTCATGTTTGTACCACTATCATACCTCCGTCATCCATTCACGTCTCGTAATGCCAAATTTGGTATAAGTGAAGCTAGCGAAACGGCCGCGAGTGCATCATGAGCGTGGCATGTAGTCTTATTGTTACATGACACCAGAGTCCTTCAAAGCATTGAAGGACTCTGATGACACACATGTCATGATTTTCATGTTAGTGTCGGTCCCTTGTGTTCGGTGTACAATCATGTCATACCATACCAGTTTTGCAACATGCCATGTGAAAGAATCTATTGCAAGAGCTGCAGAACGATGAAATGTAAATCATGACGTTTATGACGTATATGTCATGATTTTCATGTTATGACTTGTCAAATATGATATCCATACATTCATGTTACGCCATACCAAGTTTGGTATCGATACAATTATGGAAACGGCCAGGAGAGCTACATGTCGCAGGTGTCTAGATAGATAGATAGATAGATAGATAGATAGATAGATAGATAGATAGATAGATAGATAGATAGATAGATAGATAGATAGATAGATAGATAGATAGATAGATAGATAGATAGACAGACAGACAGACAGACAGACAGACAGACAGACAGACAGACAGAAAGACAGACGGACAGGCGGACAGACGGACAGACGGACAGACGGACAGACAGACAGACAGATAGATGGATGAATAGATGGAAAGATGGATGGATGGATGGATGGATGGATGGATGGATGGATGGATGGATGGATGGATGGATGGATGGATGGATGGATGGATAGATGGATGGATGGATGGATTGATAGATGGATAGACGGATAGACGGATAGATGGATAGACGGATAGACGGATAGATAGATAGATAGATAGATGGATAGATAGATAAAATAAAAGTTGCCGAAGTTCGCTAAGATATGCTTCGCATTTAATGAAGAATACTCACGTAAGTCGCTGTTGTGAAATTCAATGTTACCAGTGTCGTGGTTCGGAGATATCACTTGCCATATTTTATTTAGGATTCGAGTTAAGAGTAGGTGGAAGGTTGTGAAAAAAAGTACTTCTGTTTGCAGTGCTCCAAGCCAAGTTATCATTTTAGACATTCAAGTATCTCGCCCAAGCCGCTAGGGTATCTAATTTTTCTGTACTCCTGTAAACGCTTTTCTTGTTGTTTCTAAATAGCCTAAGGGTATTTGTGAAACAGAAATTTAGTTTATAATAGTTACGTTAAATAACGGGACTTTACTTTGTTAACGAGCACAATTTATCCCGAAGTGCTGTTCAATTCTCCGCGACCGTTTGACTGTGCTGAAAAGGAAGAAATTCACTTTGAAAAAAAAATCTAGTTCAGTATTTATTGTAGTTTAATAACCCTTGCGATAATTATGAATAGTTTTGTTCACCATGGCAGTCAAAAGAAGCAAAATATCAATGCTTTATTGGAGCAGATAGTGTTGTATAAACCATCCATGTATGTTTTTGCTCTACTCTTTATAGGTTGCTTGTAAATGCTACGTACAGTACAATAAATCCGCAAGTGGGTTTGTTGATAACCCGCGTGGAAGCGAAGTCCAGTTATAAATAATGAATCATGATGCGATTTTTCAATGTGAGGTTCACTTTGCGCAGTCGATGTGTGGAAAATCAAAATTCCCAAAACATAAACCATGTCTGTGGGGATGGTCTTAAGTGCATTAGAAATACTGTCGCAAAGATGAAGATAAGGTCTTCGTTTGAATTATGGGGATGGTAGCAAGAGACGATTAGCACTCTCATAGAGCGAGCTTGACAATAGACCCGAATAATCTAGAACTTTCAGTCTGAGGAAGTAATATGGCAAGTGAATACCTTTTGAATAGAAACTAAGACGCCGCCACCTCGTCTGTTAAGGTGCTCGCATCGATACCCATTGCAAGCGCTTGCGAAGAAGAAACAGTTCGCTATTAGAAATATCAGGAAGGAACCAAGTTCTGGAAAGAAGAAAAGTATCCGAATCGGCATTTTCAAAAAAGGAAGAAAACCTCTCCTGCTTTGAAGCAGGGCTTCGGAGGATAATAAACGATAATGATACTGAAATTGTGGGGCAATACAGTGGTGATCCATAATGGCCCCCAGTGTGTGTGTGCCTGTCTAGCTATTTATGGCACTGTACCACAGCTTGCGTTACAATATCGTTGACGTAAGTAGGTGAGCCTATCCACAGCCTGTCAAAAGATAACTTGTATCGTTTGTTTTGAGACTTAGCAAATACAGTCAAGTTACCTCTATAGCTTGCCGAGGTGCAAAGGAGAACTCTTCGCGAATGGGGAATGAGGAGCTTTGAAGATTATGCGCAGCTGCAATAACCTCTTGTTTCTCGTTGAAGAATGTGAATTTAGTTATGAGAGGCCGGACCTTAGCAACATTATATTTGCCTAGCCGTCACACGTTCGGAGTGCCCACCAGTTGTTTAATCCCCAGCTTGTTTTCGCAAGGTGTTTCCACTTTAAGCTTTCATGCTGTCCAGTCCTTAGCAGAGTCGTCATTATTACCTAAGAAAACTAAGTTAGGTCATCGTAGACAGTTTTCTGCTTCTTCAGACCTAGAATTATTTGTTACAAGCTGATTACGACGCCGTGCTTTCTGATGCTTCTGATCTTCTGAGCAACACCGTGCTTTTTGATGTATTGTAATGTCACGTATAAGACGGACAAGCTATGCAATACCACATAGCGGTACGGTATCGTGGGACCCCTGTCAAACAATGGCGCCAAAATAAACATCTAAAACGTCATTGAATGATATGATATGAAACTTTCCTACCTCAAGAACGCATATTCACGTAAGTTTTCAGAAGAAACTTGCACATCTAAGCGTGCCTTAAATAGCTGCACAAATTGTTATTGTGAAGGCAAACTTGCTGCACACATCGTTGCGGACAAATCAACGTTAATGAGCAGGGAGGGTTTCAGTAATTACAATTCGTAATTTGTAATTACATAATAATATTGGTCATTACCTAATATAATGAGATTGAGCGAAATCAGTTAATGTGCCAGCGAAAATTGGATTATCCCGTGTTCAATGTTTTTATGCTTGTCTATATTTAAATGATTGATTGATATGTGAGTTTTAACGCTCCAAAACCACCATACGATTATTAGAGACGCCGTAGTGGAGAGCTCCGGAAATTTTGACCACCTGGGGTTCATTGACGTGCACCCAAATCTGAGAACACGAGCCTACAACATTTCCGCCTCCATTGGAATAGCAGCCGCTGCAGCCGGGATTCGATCCCGCGACCTGCGGGTGTTTATATATGAGGTGAGCAATCGGTGGGAGATCCTGATATTCAGCTGTATAAACCACGGAAGTGCGAACAAAAAGGTACTTTTAAATTCGAATCAATTTCTTGAATACTGTAAACACTTTCAACGTATATCCTCGCATCTATCTATCTATCTATCTATCTATCTATCTATCTATCTATCTATCTATCTATCTATCTATCTATCTATCTATCTATCTATCTATCTATCTATCTTTCTATCTATCTATCTATCTATCTATCTATCTATCTCTCTCTCTCTCTTTATCTATCTATCTATCTATCTATCTATCTATCTATCTATCTATCCGTTTACGTCTGGGTGCTCTCGTGAGCAGCGCATTAACCTGTTGATTGATTGATTTGTGGGCTTTAACGTCCCAAAACCACCATATGATTATCAAAGACGCTATAGTGGTGTGCTCCGGAAATATCAACCACCTGGGGTTCTTTAACGTGCACCCAAATCTGAGCACACGGGCCTACAGCATTTTCGTCTCCATTGAAATTGCAGCTGCCGCAGCCGGTATTCGGTTCCGTGACCAGTGGGTTAGCAGCCGAGAACCTTATAGCAACTAGACCAACGCGCGGGGTCTCCATTAACCTGGCGTAAGCCAAAATGAGTATGGGCGGGTAAGATGATTTGACAAATATGACGTGCTCGTCAAGACACGAATAATGTCGCAGTGCCGTAGCGCACGTCATAAAACACTTCGCGCAGGCAATGGCAGATACCCGCGGACGGATATGTGCCACTGGTGATTGACTATTTTTGCTCAGCAACGACCAGAACACACAAGAGCAATTCTAACGCGCTAGCGTTAAAAAGACCTGACTTTGGCAGCGCTTGCCCGACGAATGCAAAAAGTAAATTTCAGGGTTCCTGCAGGATTCAACCACGGTATTCTGCGTGGAAATCAAGCATTCTACAACAAAGCAACGCAAGGTCTGAGCCCTAGTTTTTAAATCGACCCTAATGTTCGTGAAATGTCAATTGTGGTTGCAGTGCAGAATATCCAATTTTGTTAGCATTACATATGTACTCCTGTGGCACAGCCATCATGGTAAATTATTGTCAAATGTAGTTAGGCGTAGTGTGCAGAAGTAATTTAAGTAGCAGTGAGCAGGGTTCCGCTGAAATTGAGGACGACGCATGCAGCGATCAATGCAAAAAAAATTTAGGTGTAACCTTAGAAGAAAAGAAGAGAGCAGATTGGATTAGGGAACAAACGGGGTTTAAAGATATCATAGTTGAAATAAAAAAAATAGACTTGGGCCGGGCATGTAGCGCATGTAGCGACAGGATAACCGCTGGTCATTAAGCATAACTAACTGGATTTTCAGAGAAGGCAAGCGGGTCAGGGGGAGACAGTAGGTTAGGTAGGCAGATGAGATTAAGAAAATTGCGGGTATAAATTGGCAGCAGCAAGCACACATCCGAGTTAACTGTCGGTACATAGGAGAGGCATTTGCCCTGCAGTGGGCGTAGCCAGGCTGATGATGATGATGATGAGCAAGGCTACCATCCTCGCGCACACCAGCACTCAATATGAACTTATCACTTATGGAATTACTAATTGTGATGTCTTGCTTAGCGTCATTGCACAAGCGCAAACAACTGGTTATGTAATTATATGCCATTGTGTGAAATGTCTATGCATGCAATAAATGTACATACACTTCGCGTCGTTTCATAAAGTGTCGTTCAATAAAAGCATACAACATGATCACAATCCCTGCGCATGCGTCGCACAATGTTATTCTGAAGTTGCGTAGTATCCACCGAATCTTTTTTAAAACAAATTTAGCTGTTTGAACACTGCTACGCGCCTGAAAAATACTTCTAAGGTGGTTTGAATTTTGTTATTTTCAAATGCTGTTGGCATCGGTCATGAAAAAGGTACTGACGTTTTCATGGTTTTGTTCATTGTTGTTTTTTGGTATACAACCACTCTTTTTTTATTGGTCGGTATTCAGCCATCTTCGGCGAAAAGAATCTCTCTGAAGAGTTGCACCCCACATTCATTTCCACTGCCAACAGGGTAGCAAGCTACTAGAGAAGGCGAAGGTGCAATGTTGAAGTGTGTCTATCGCCCTGTCGAATAGTTTCCTGAGCCAAACGGCATGAACGTGTGGTAACGACCAGACGATTCAGCAAACAGATCGAACAAGATCTAGCCAAGGAGACTGAAAAAATTTAATTTCAGAACGGTACGGCTGTTTTGACCAATTTCCAGAGTTTTAAAGCCTGTAATAAAGATAAACATGTACATTTTACAAAAAATTTGGCGTTTCATTGAATTGTATGAGCTAATAGACATTGGTTGTATCAATTTCTTCAATCGTTAATGTGTTAACGCAGTCCTGTCGTGTTATAGTGTTGCATTTTCTCCTATCTTGATACACTTGAATATAAAGTGTCTGAAAATATTAAACATATTTATTAATATTATTTGGGGTTTCCCTCCATAAAGCTATGATTTGATTACGAGAGACGCCGTAGTGGAGGGGCTACGAAAGCTTAGCTCAGATGGTGTTTCTGACCGTGCGCCTAAATCTAAGCATACGGGCCTCAAACGTTTTCGCTTTTATTAAAAATACAGCCGCCCAGACTTGATTCGATTCCGCCACTTGCGGGTTCGCGGTCGAGTGCCATAACCACTGGACCACCACAGTAGGGCAAAAGAACATATTTAAAAGGACTTCATATACAAACTACGGAATTGACTGTAGCCCACCCAACTCGCACCACACTTCCAAACAATCTCGCTAAAACTGTGGCTCCACTGTTTACCATTTTTGCACTCCTAGCGGTTTAAGCACGAGGCACAGTGTGTTTATACGTGGAGTCCGCGAAGCGTCCTTCCATCCTTTTGATGAAGTACCTTTTGGGGCGAAGCTCCTTAAAACTGCATCCATTCGGCCCTCGTCGTAGTACGTAACATGTCTTACGCTTTGACCTGAGGTGGTGCCGGTTGGTGATTTCTCCTGTGCGTTGTTGAACAATAAACAATTCCCAGCGTGTGCGTTAACTAAAAGCCAAGTTTTCCTGTCTCTCATTCCCCTTTAGGAGCCATTGGCATGTACATTGAGCACTATCCGACAAGAAAGCGTTGCTACGTTATACTCAATGGGCGTAAGCTCCTTGGTTTTAGAAAGGTTTAGTGAGCATTGGGCCGCAGTGCCACGAATACAGTGAACTAGTATATACCATGAACACGGGGTGGTTAAAGGTGGGAAGTAGACACGAAGCGCAAGCCGTAAGAAACTGTGCATGTGCCACCTCTAGTTTAGTCCTTAGAATGTCCGCTGGATGGCGGCGCTTCTATATGCGGAATATATGATGAAAAGATGCGAGATGGTTGTACTTGGAGTGCTGACTAGATGGACAAACGGACACACAAACAGAGGCATGGATTGATGCATGGATGGCTGCACGGACGAATGGGCGCAAGGACGGAAGCAAGGGGGAGGCATGCAGGAACGGACGCACAGATGGACGTGTGGATACACGAACAGACGCACGCGTGGATGGGCGGATGGACGCACGGATGATCACACAGACGAACGCATGGACGGATGGAAGCAAGAATGAATGTACGGACGGATGCTTCACCACACTCTACATCATTAACCCCATGGATATGCTGCCATTTTGTTTTACCTCCTCAGAGTGCACTAAAGCTGGGAGCGTCCTTCACAATCTTTCGTCTGCACATGACGTGTCTTTCAACAGGTGACTGTCAGAGAGCCAACCGTTTGCATAGCCTGGGAGAAAACTCGGCAAGGAGTTGTCGTGTATCGAATACGACCGAGCTAACCTTGACGATGTTCCACTTAAGTGGAACTTTGTGCTGTTTGAATGTCACATGTATTTATTAGGCTAACGATTGATCTATAATCTGTGGCTGGATATCTGAATTCACTGTCTCAAACATGCGCTCATTTATGTCTACAAGGTGACAAGTGTTTCATGAATCATGAGCAGGCATTTCTTATACAGCTCTTGGTCTACCCTAACTAAACTATGACATGATTCTACAAGAGACAGCCATGTTCACAGCCGAGGTTTACGCAATGTTCTGAAATGTTAACCACAATCACGGACCCTTCCGCCTAGCCTAATCACTGCAGTCACCATCATCAAGTAATTATCAGCACTCAGGTAATAGGCAAAGCGTCGTTAAAGTCATTAGCTGATTATGAAGGCGTTCAAGTGAAAACAGCGGGAGGTCTGTCAATAAATCAAATGTTACCACAAGATAAAAGCTTTCGACCTACTAACCATAAGTGTGAGAGTTGTGCAAGGTAGTAGGACCTTTTATATATACGTGCCACCATTACAATGTCAGTCGAAGGAGATTCTGTGAAGGGTATTATAATAGTTTTTTTTTTCACTTTTCTGAATCAGTTGTGTTAAATTGTGACCGGATGGGGCTCTTTTGAAAAGCGAAGCACTAATGCACGACAACAACACAAAATATGTATCAATTGATATGCTAAAAAAGGGCTGAAAAGACCAAAAAAAATGATGGAGCCAACGGTATATCACCGGGTGACGCATTCCGAGCTGGTTAACGTAGCAGTTTTGAATGATTGATTCGCGTTTCTGCGACAGACATTTCCCAATAATCAGAATTAGGTTTGCTTGTATATTTTTGAATTCTCGTACTACAAACCAACCAGCTTGCGTGTTTGTTTTCCACTTGACTGAGCAAAGCCCATCTCCACTGAGAAAAAATTGTCTTAGTTCACCCTGCCTTTTAAGACGCTATAAAAGTGTTGTGCCTTCTTAAAACTTGTTTCTTTTTTTGTTGTTTGAGGAGAAAGGGGGATCCATCATTGAGTTCCCTCTATTGTAAGCATTAAAAAAACTGAAAAGCAAAACGGAGGGAATGGCACCACGTGAGGCCTGAAGATGCAACTTCGAAGAAGTGCATGCTTTTGAAAATATTTTCCAGAAAAATGTGAGCAAGCTTTGCAATTCTTCCTTACTTCCTCGTAGCCACTTTCTCGACTGATTTATGCGTCCTATCGACATCAGTTCTCGCGACATCCCTAACGCAGAGTAAGTATTGAGATTTCTACTTTTTTAATATTTACTGATTGCAAAATTTTCTAACACCTGCTATCCGTATGTGTGCCGATGGTTCCGGATTGCCACTGTCTATTCCCCCCGCCCCCCGTCCTTTTTTTGCTTAAAATGTCCATTTCACCAAACAATTTGTGAAGCTTGTGCCAAGCTGCACGAGGCCCCTGATACTGAAAATAGGCGGTTCTGATTACTGATCTCTTGCTTATAGGTTACTTCTTGGCATAAGCTAGCCGGTGTACTTTCCAGATGTCTGCTAGGTTGTTGCTAAGCTTTAGAAAGGTGATGCTAGCTTGTTTCCACGCTGAGTTTTTGTGCGTAGATGTTTAAGTTAAACCACAGACGTTCACAGACAAAACATGGCTGTGCACACTCCAAAGACAGCAACTAGCATTGAAACCAAGTGTTTGCACTTCTTTTAAATCTACGAGCTCGTCTTTGTGGGTCTTTCATCACTTCGGAATGTTCTCGTAGCTGCCGTTGCCTTTCGCGTTACTACATGTTATCTTGGCGTATGCACTCGAGATCGCCGGCCTGCTCACGGCGCCTCGCAGCTATTTGTGGCTGTGATTATGGCTTTCTTCAGTTTTAGCGGCCTTATGGTAATCATTAGAAGCTATTAAATTTCTGTGGTGTATACCCGTTGATGCTAACTTTCTGGTAGGCAGGTGAGGGACACAGACGCGTCAAGAGAATCATAGCTTACTGGGATTGGATCAGAATGAGCGACATGCTAAGCTTCTTCGCTACTAAAATTTGTAGAAGTCAATAGACATAAGCTTTTGGAGCACATGAGAGACATAGATACATGCTTACTGGTGATTTCAAAACTAGAAAACCATTCATATCGACACCATTTATATGGACCATTTATATTTTCGCCATATACATCACCTTCATTTTTGGTGTACCTGGAAATTGATAATATTACTCTGCGTGTCGTATCTTATATGTGCAAGTCAAAGTGCCCGAAAGCTGCTGGTGAACCGGCGGCCGTCTTCTCTGTCAGAAAGACGCGTGCAAGAGATCCGGGAGGGGGCTGCGTGGGTACTGCAGAAGATTCACTATTTACCGCCGGGATGACATCATTCACGGAAACGCGGATCATACGATTACACTGAATTAGCCGATGGCTGATACCCTAATGTGAGAGGTGTTCTTTCCCACACTTGCTTTGAAGCGAAAGACTGCACTGGTGTCACTTCATTTGCCGCAGCGCCTGCATTGCTTTGCGCCGGTGTTTTGTTTTTGTTTGCTAAGTCTCCTGCTAGATGATTGACGACAAGCCTACCTTCATCTATAATTCCAATTCGTTGCTTATCAATTCCAATTCCAATTCATTGCTTATCGCCTGTCGCTTAACAATGGTTTATTGTTCTCAAACTGTAAGCGCGAGTATGTACTATTTTGAGAAAATTGAAGGATGTATAAAAAACAATAGCCGCGAAATATTCTCCTTCAGTCTAAGCTGGTATTGTCCTAAGATGAAGGTGTCCCGAATTTCTCTGGGCCACAGTGGTCGCTTTCTATGAATTTCACTAAAATACATTAAATAATTTTGTTGCAGACTTTTCTCCAGATGCGTCTCCAAGGCCCCGCATATGTGCACTGCAGTAAGGGTTGTCTTCTCAGCCTTTTCGCTAATTTCAAAGTGCAGTCAAAGTGTAACCCCGATGAGGGGTTGATGCTGATCAATGCCTGAGAGCAAAATGGACATAACATGTTTTAAATCTGCAAAGTAAAAAAAACTGATGAAGTGGAAACTATGAGTCAATGTTTTTGTTAGTATGAAGAGCCACTGGTATAAGAGTAAAGCATAGTTTTGCCCAAACCCGTATAATATTGCGTGTCAAACGTGTGCCGCCATAAAAAAAAACATGGAAGCTTAGGCGAGTTTTAACATACGACACAAATAATAGCACGCAATATTTAACGCATTCGAAGTAACACAAGGACGATATATGAGTACACGACACGTGCGCTGTTTTGCACTCCTTTCTCATGCTTGTGTTACTTCGTGCAAAATATAAAATCATGTTGTAGCAACAAGGCCGAATGTCTTCTCTTGTACAAATGAAATGACTCAAAACAAAAGAAAGCATACAACGGGCGCTCTTTCTCCTCTTTTCTTACTTGTCCGTGCTTCGGCGCTCAGAAGTTATTTCAAGTTGCAGCCAGTTGTCAATGGAAATAACGTAAAGTGTGAACACTTTTTTGGAATACATCGCAGAATTGACTGCATTCGAGGGTACTCAATCAGTCGAACTCCCCTAATCTTGGCATAAATTATTATGTTGCCCATCATTCGCTTATTCTGTTCACCACCTGATCGTCTTGTGGTCTTAGAAATAATATGTTATTCCGTGTTTCAATAGGCCTTCACTAAATAAAGTAAAAAAACCGATTTCTCAGTGTCCTAACCCTCTCTGAAATTTTGTTTGTTAATAACCAGCCGTTTCATAGCGCACAAACTAGGCGGACTTAATCTATTTCTAAATCAGGAAGCGCCAGCAATAAACTGTTGTTCGTTTGTTTTTACATTGACATTTAGGGGTAAAAGCAGATGACAACAGATGTGATCGGCAGTAGTGCAGACTCATGCACACTTACAACTCATACTTATTTTAGAAAGCCGTTTCACCAACAGGAAAAAAAACGCAAAAAAAACTATTTGCGTTAGAATTGAGCTCCACTCTGTCTTCTATACCGTGATGAAAATTTTCCGGTGCTGCTCGTTGCGGTGCTGCTCAGCGCGGAATTCTCTAGAATTCTGTAATTGAAAGATGCCTTTTCAATACATGCAGAACGTCTTGGTGTACATGTCACTTTGTTTTGTAGTCAGACATGTACGACGTAAGTGCGTTGCGCGGATCAGGTTTGCGTTTTCACAGTAGCTCGGTAGTTATGGGCCAGCTGTTCTGAAAAGAGAGTCATGTGTTATGGCCTTATGTTCAGGTTAAGAAGAGATGGTGTAGTGCGCGATCTAGCACAGCAGCACTAAAAAAAAGGATAGAAAGAGCACTTACGATGTTGCGCACGTACTAGTGATGTGAACGTCAGCGCACCGAGGAAGAAAGTCATCTTCCACAAGAAATATAGTCACGAGAATGGCTGTAATGGGGGGGGGGGGGGCTGAGAATTTATTAGAAGGCAGAGAGGTCGGCCTGAGCTAGTTCGCTCTAGCCTGCTACTCTACAGAGGGGATAAGGGAAATGGGAAGGAAAGAGGGATGAAGGGTGATGATGGGGACAAGAAGAGGTGGTGCGTATGTACAGTAGCCACTTAGCATAGTACTCTACAGTCTAGTTTCTAGTCCAGTGCTCTTTATAAAGTCTAAAACAGCCTTTGTAGCAGTTTTTGACACTGTTGGGTCGTTCATTGCTGACAATATGTGGCTTTCACTTAATGGCCTTCGTCCGATGCTTGCCAATGGTAATAACAAAGTAAGACCATCGTCGTCGTCACTGTTTCTAGCAATTCTTTATCAAGGTCCATCGGCAAGATTTTCTAGGTAAATTATTGGTGATTCAATTTCATTGTCACTCCTATCGGGAATAAATATAATGGCAGCCGAGCATGCTTTAATTTGGAAATACCCACTAAGTTGGCAAAAACTTTAAAATCTTTCTAATTGAACCATATCCTTCGCTCACATTCAGTGGAGTGTCAAAAGAGTATTCATGTTTTTCTTTACAAATCGTGATACTTCAGTGCATTATACTTGTAAAGCGAACTCCCACAAGTCCTAATAATTTTGAAGGCTCCCGGTATGTTAAATTGCCATGGACTACGAGCAAAACCTTCTCACAACTATGTAATTTGACTGTTGGTAGTATAGGTTTCAATTTTTCACGTAAGTGTTGCCTTCGCGAATGTCGTTTATCACGAGCCTGAGACATTTATTTGCTTTCTTCTGTCATGCTGCTACTGTTCCTCCTACGGCAGACTGTTTCTTTAATTCATTTCTAATGGAAACTGGCCGGGTGGACATAGGATAAGAAACGGCAATTTTCTTTTTGCTTTGGCGAACCTAAAGTGTGAGGAAGTCGAATGCATGTTTCACGTACTTCGCAAAGCCTCGCTCAACTGTTTATCAAACTACGCTGTTATTGCCGATGGTCGTAGAATACTAATTTGTAAATTTTCACTGCTTCTGTCTTTTGAATCACCTCCAAATTCACTCCAGTTCATTTGCATCGTGTTTCCTGCTTTCGTTGTGGTTTGTTTTTCTAGATTTAGCATTTGCGTAAGGGTTTCCTCAATAAAGTGTGGCATAGTCTGCGTCAGGGTTTAAGCTAGTTATTTAACCATTATTAGGAGGATATAAAGCAGGTCATATCGAAACAAAATAAAGAGAAGACAGAAAAAAGAACTAGTGTAAGGGAGCAACATAATAGACTTGCAGTGTACGACAAAGGCGGAAAGCATGTAAGCAAAACGCACCTTAATGCTGTGTGCTATTGACGTTGCGCGTCATTGTTCAACTGAAACCTCATCAACTTTCCCTGAAAGACCCTGTGCTGCCTCGCCAAAATACTCTGTTCCATAGCTACTCCAGAAAGATCGTAGACCTACGCAACAATGCAAACAGGAGACCTTTGGGAGTGCCTTTTGTAGCATATGGTGCTGTTTGTCTCGTACGTACACCATGTTCATTCTGCCACAATTGCTTTTTTTATGCATTACTTCAGGTTTTCGAACACGGGATAGATGCGTAGCTGCTCTTGGTGGTCGGAAGATTGAATGAATTTGGAATAACTGTGTGTAGACGGAAGTACACTCAAAGAGTAGCAACACCGCACTATAAAGCACGTAGAACTGTATGAACAAAGAATGGTCGCGTTATGAAAGTGACATCGTGGAAGCAAAAAGCGCCCACGTCATTTCTGTGTATGCTTAGAGAAGCACTGAAGCAGTGCTCTCTGCACCGCCTACACAAGATATTTCGGGAGAGTTGTTTGGCAACAAAGACGTACTCGTATACAATGTGGATGACAGTTCGATAGCTGGTGTGATTTTTCGTCATTGCATTATACGTTGCTCAATATATTGAGAATCAATCGTGTGTGAATAACACCACTGAGATTCATTGAGATGGTCTACGTTATGTTCACAATTGGATATTGAATTTGCATCACATTTGCATATATGTAAATAAATGATTGTTAACCTGGCACTTTCTGCTTATTTTCCTTAAACTGTTGTTTTTTCAAAGCCAGAAGATCAAAGGCTCAACAGGGGCTTTTTCAAATCTTTGTTTTTGTTTATTTTTGTTCATTCAGTCTACACAAAACATGTAAATTTCAAGAACGCTTCGAGGGTTGTTTCAAAGGACTATGGTGTAAAAAGAGTTGTAATAATGTTAGTGACTGTTCACTGTACTGTCACTGCACGAAATTAGTAAGGCATTGCGTAGAATACAAAATAGTGAGACATGGGGCAGTTATTCCCTTGAAACTGCTTATGGTGGTTGTGATAGCGCAGCATTTCCCGCAACATTCATATCTAGCTCACAACGTTACGGAATCAATGTGACGTTATGCATCGGTATATATCGGATGATCAAAGTTAGGAACTATGATTCAATTTGAATTTGGTGCTCGAAGTAACGTGATAACTACTAGTACAATAAAGTTAAATGGCCAGGGAGACAGAAAATTAGATGATAACTACCACTGTCAGCAGCCCAATTAGCTAAAAGTTAATAAATATCATTTTACTGGCTGCGGTAAGTTCGCCTGTTTATAATGTAAAAAAAAAATGTGGGCAGTGGCGGATGTACACAGTTTCAGTTAGAAAATTTTTTCTGGCACGCCTGTGCTCCGAGATACGCTGCTCGAAAGTTTAATAGTTTTTTTGCATGATTACATATGCAATATGTTGAAGGTCCGCGAAAAGCTGCTTCCTAAAGTGACGCATCAGTTGCGTGTGCTGTGAAGTTTGTGAAGAGGGTGGAAGCATAGGCATACATGATAACATTTAGCCTTGCCCTCTGCCAGCGTTATCAAAATGCGAAAGCTGGTCCGCCTAGAGCTTACGCATGATTCTGATGAACGTGATAAGAGGCGATTATATTTAGTGCGGGTTTTTTGCGACTTATGGTCACACAGAGATCTCTTGTGATGCGTTATCTTGACAGTTCTGTATTAGGGAGCCTCTGCATTGAAGGTCTACCAAAGAAATCCAAGGGAAGTCTTTTCGAACTATTATGGCTGCTCCTGGTGTGAGATATTGTACCTAAAAAAAGTAGATGGGACGCCTGCAATGGCTGGAATAAATGGCAACGCTTCGTTAGCCATCTAGCTCTGCACGTCTCGCCACACACACCATCTCCTTCTAAGAAGGCTCACTTTCATAAAACCTATTTTGACGCTTTTGCACAACAGGCTCTGTTCACCTTCCAAGGCACACCACGAAGGCCATCGTCGATGGAGACTTTGCAATCTACGCTGCGCGTGCGTAACCTCAATGCCAATGCTCAGCATCCGACAGATTCCCGGACCTAAATGAGGTGGACTTCGAAAGGCGAGTTAACTTCGGTAAACTTATCAAAACTTATCAGCATCAAAACTGATCAAGGAAATGAATTCTTGCACGGAATAATTTGGACTGATGAAGCACGGTTTCGCTGAAATGAAAGTGTTAATCTTCACCACGCCCATTATTGGGCACTTTAAAATCCACTCTGACTGAGGCTGCACAAGCATCAAGTTTGCTGTAGCGTGAATGTGTCGTGTGGCATACTTGGGTACAGGATCATCGGACGTCCCTTTTTTGAGGACAACTTGTACGAAAAGGTGTAGACACAAGAAACATTAAGGTGTTTTCATTGAGGACCTTGTCCGCAGTCATTTCCTTAATGACTTGCGCCAAGAATGGTTTCAGCACGATGGAGCAACACCACAACTTTCTATCAGGGAGAAGTGCATGGTTAGGCAGACGTTTACCACAACAATAGTTTGGGCACGCAGAAGCGATCTTTTGGCCACCAAAATCTTCTGACCTTTCTCACTCGACTTTTTCTTTTGGGGCTACGTTAACGATCAAGTTTACCTAACAGAGCCCAGAGATGTTAATAACATTAGGACAGAATAACAGCTGCTTGTGCGAGTATTCCGAATCATCGAGTCGACATGAGTGGTTCATGCTTTGCGATGCTGCGGAAGGCAGGCATTTTGAATACTTTTTGGAGCATTGACGTCTTGTGAGAAGAATTGTTTTGGTGAGACTTGTGCATGACTGAAATAAACAGAAAATATGCGTTAGCAAAGGTAAAACTGTTTCAGTCCTTATTGGTTTAGTTGTTTCTCTTGATTTCAATGAAGTTACAGTTCTCTGACATCAGCAATTACGCTATTCGCGTAGCCAAGTCAACGACTACGCACACTTTTGTAGTCATCATGACGCACGTGCACTGGTATCCAGATTCTTCGCTCACATCATTATCTCGGCATGCTATCCGCTACTACCGTTAGAGGCTCTTCAGTTGCGTGTTACGACGCTGGTTGTACGTGTTCTTCTATTTTTTTTATCTCGATGGCCTGGAGGGAAAGGCTTAGTGTTATCATTTATGCCTACGCTTCCACCCTTTTAACACACTCAACAGCACACGCAACAGATGCGTCACTTTAGGGAGGAGCTTTGCGCTGACCCTCACTCTCTTACATGCGTAATCAAGCGAAAGACAACTGAACTTTGGAGCTGAATATCTCTGAGAAAAAGAGTGCTAGAAAAACTCTTCTAACTTAAACTATGTAGACACACCACTGCCAACATTTTTAAATTTAAATATGCTAACTTACCTCAGCCAGTAAAAAGTTAATTATTATATTTTAGTTAAATGAGCTGCTCACAACGATAACTATATTCTAATATTCTGTCCCCCTGTCAGACTGAATTACAAGCGGTTCTCACGTGCCTTCGAGCGCCTAAAGAGAAAAAAAATCATGAAGCTTACCTTTGAACGGCCGGTATATGTACGTAGGCGCTGAATAAACGCGTTCTATTCCCGTCAACCTGAATGATAACGTTGGTACAACTGGCGATGAGATTCCCACGTGCCAGCGTAGGCGGCAGTCAGCGGGCTCCCTACGCGGCTCCACGATGCCGCACCGCCCACTGCCTAGGGAATGCTCTGCAGAGGCATTCACTGGAGCTATGGAGCCAAGGCGACGAGACGTCGAGCTAGCAACAAAGACGTCGAGCAAACATACACTTTTTCATATGTCGCCACTTGGAAAGCTAGTGGAGTTCGACCCAATGACTTAAAACTTCGGCTCGCACATAGATCGTTTTGAGCATTTTGTAATATTTAATGAGATAGCTGAGGCCAAGTGCCTTCCTGACTTTCTGAAAGTAATAGGTGCCGAGGCTTATGAAGTACTAAAAAGTCTTGTTGTGCCAGATGTTCTGGAAGACGTGAAACGTCTCTTGAAGGAGAACTGCATCCCCAGAAGTTCCGTCACAGCAGAACAGAACAAGTTCAAGCAGTGCGTACAACAGAAGGGGGGGGGGGAGGAGAGTTGAAGGTTTCATCGCGGAACTGAACTGAAACAGTTAGTGAGACAGCGCAACTACCGTGTTATTTTGCAGGACGCACTCCGCGATGGACTGGTTGCTAGGATACGAAACGAGGAAACACAGCACATGCTGTTTGCTGAACGGTCTTAAAAAAATGAAGTGGTGTTCTGTTCATTTAGGGAGCAACGGTGATAACCCCATTGTTCGTCTTTAAATGGAGAAACGTTGCCCTTTTGCCACAACGAAATGTGTTTCTCCCCATGAGAAAGAAGATGGCTGACCCCGGGTTCATGAAGCGAGTAGGCTTAGTGGATGCATCGATTCTCGATTGGTAACGAGTACACGGCGTGTCAATTACAAAAAAAAACGATCCCGCTAAGATGGATATCGAACTAAATGATTATAAAAACAAGCAGACGAACCTGTGGTGATACAAACACCGCAAAACAGAACGATGGAGCTAGTAGGTTTCTTTCGGCCTGTGAGATGACGTTTACTTTGAAAGACACGGCTACTACGGAGTTCTCACCCAGTGAGTGCCTGCTAGACGCGCTGTATTTATTTCTCGCTGATTCTCAGTGTAGAAACGTTATCCACGCGTTTACGGGGCCGCAGGCCATGAGATGTTTTTCCAAACCGTATACTGGATTGCAACGAAACCATTCCGGCTCAGCAGTGCAGTTTCAATAAATAGATGTTCAATGTTATGTAAGTAGCTGGAGGTGTGAGAATGTCAAAGCCTTCATGTAGGTGGTAGCTGGCGCCATCTGGAGAAACTGAACGATACTGAAAAAAAAAAGTTGCCTGCGGCGACGCATGTTGAAAGATCCGCACGCTCTCTAGCGGATATTTAACGGGTCAGTTCATTCAGTCAGTCAGTCATTCATTATACACTTTGATTTGGGCGTACGTAATGAGCCCACGTACGCAGCACTGCCACGGGAGAGAAGTGCTCATGTGTAGTACGTAACGCAGCGATTCCAGAGATGCGCGCGTACGCCCGAAAAAAAAAACAAAAAAACGCGGCGTGCGTAAACGTGACGAGGCATAGCGTAAGTGGCGTGACGCTCTCGCGATATCTCGATTGAAATAAGAACCAAATGGCAAAACGGCACCAACGTAGTCGAACGCAGAGAGCAAGGAAGCCGGCCCAAACCGAGTATATTTTACTTTGAGGGACGATGTTGCGGTGCTACCACACAAGGGCGGTAAAAATCACCCAAAAGCTGTTTTATTTTTAAGAGCATACGTCTAGTTGAACCAAACATATCTCGTTATGGTCAATACGGCGAAATGAAAGTGTCGTTGAGCGCTTCGCATGCAGCTTACGCAACGTATCGTGCCAAGTACATAGTCTCGTTACATAGGCCCAACTAAAAGTGTCTATTCAGTCAGTCCACTCACTGATACCGCACGCCTAATATATGCTGATGCAGTGCATATATAGCTACACATACACCTAATGACACAAAGAACACGTGCATACATATAGAATGAACTCAATGAACTAGAGTACACTCAACAGTTCACCACCGTGACATGCACTTGAATGTGTCTGCTCACACCCAACTACGAGAACGCACAAGTTTATATATGAAGGAATTTTGACCGACGATGATAGCACAAGTTGAAGGTAAGCTTTGGTCAACTTTTTCTACGTTTCGTGGCCGTACCACAACATTAGGGACACATAAATATATTGTATGCAATTCTTAGACAATCGGAAGTTCAACAACGATTACACAATGATGAACGATTAATCACTAGAGCTTATCAGGTTTCCGCGAGAATGATGACCCCAAACCATGCATAGAATGTTAACCGCATTCTGAAGGTTGCGCCCTCTCTCGACTACTGCCGCAGATTATTATTTTTTTAAGCCTCCGAGAAGACAAACACTTGCTGCGGGCTTGCCATTTCAGAGGTCACGTCTTTTTTTTCTTTTTGTTCTTCTACTTGTTACTCGGAGAAAGCGCAGCATGCAGGCCATGCTTGGTCTCCTTTGTCACCTTCGTCGCATCGGCTTCGTTTAGTTGTTCCGTGTTAACGTTTGCTTATATTCTATTTACGTGCTCACCACGTGTGACCGCTAGCTGTGGATACAGCTAGCCCTTCGATGACATTGTTTTTTATGCGGTAATGACCGTTTCAATGTTGTTACGAAAGACGGCGAGGCCAACACGGTACCGAAGGCGCCACTGCTTCGAATTCCGCCGCGAAGGTCACCATCCGTTTGGTAGCGTAGGTTTCTCAGCTCGCGACTGCTTCGGCGCAGAGCTGATAGACAAACGGGCGAGACGACGGTGAGTTAACAAAGTTTATGTACAGCAAAGAAATAGAGGCGATACAAATTCGGCACTTGGGCCGACAGTCTAGAGATTCGAAGAGCCGAGCTCTCTTCTCTGACATATAAGTCAACTGCTCGTGACGTGCCGCAGGGCTGTTTTTATATGTACCAGCTGGATTCTTGTAGTAATCAAATGTCGAACCAGAAGCGCCGCTGGTCATGAGGTCAAAATCTTCCAATGGGGTCGCCACTCGGCCGCGTCATTCTCATCAAATCTGGAGCAGCTGCACGTGGCTGCACCCAAGGACGATTGACACGACAACTCATTGTGTAAGACTCGCTAGACTGGAAGGCGCCTATTGCTACAACGGGCCCGTGGCCTGAGGTGGCTCGATGTGCGTGCGCGACAGATCGGCGCTGCCGCGTGATGACGCCGTTGAGTTGTTCGCGTCAGGTGGGCTCGCGTGCTCGCCTTGACACAGATTGCCCTTTTCAGAGGCATGGACGTTCGGTGTGGACTCGCAGGCAAAACAATGTTGTATACGTACGTTACAAAGCGGGTCTTGCGAGAGAATTAAGAGATAGTTTCGCACCCAACGGTGTTCTTTCGAGAGCAATGGCAGTGTCTGTTGGCGCGTCTCTCATAATCATATGGTGGTTTTGGGACGTTAAACCCCACAAGTCAGTGTCTGTTGGCATCGCGGCAGCTCGATTACTTGAGAGGAGGAACTAGTGCTACAGTGCGCGAATTTACTATGACAGTTTAGCATGCTGTGCCTACATAATTCTTTGCTTCAGATGCGTCTCGCGATTCACCTCGCGTGTTAACTGGCGCTCATTGTGCGCGCCTCAATTGTGTTGTTAGCGTGTGGCTGTGGTGGTTACTGAAACTATGAATTTGGAATACTATTTTCCCAAAAGTGAGTAAAAGTGTTAGTACTTACCTGCTGTGCACTGCTGTTACCAGAAGAGCATCTTGTGTTGAGTTTCGAACGACAAAGGAGAATCATGTGGACGAGAGAGGCATACTGCTCACGTGCATAAATCCGTCCTAAGTCTCAGTGCTCGCATGGGCAACTCAAAACACATGCGATTGAGAATTTGGTTTAATTGACAAAAGCCACTGGTTTACTTTTCAGAAAAGTTTAGTTATGATGATGTTTAAAACGTTTCTGAAGATTGTAACCCAGTCTGGCAAATAAACGCTTGGTGAAACTTTGCATCACGTTCCCTTTTGTGGTTTCACTTGCTGTGGTAGCATAGCCTCAATGGGTGTCATGTGTCTATGCTGGAGGGCACAGGTTCGACTCCCAACCACGGCGGCTGTATTTCGATGGAGTAATGGGGTGGGGATGCAAAGAACAACCATGTGCTAATGTTTGGATTCGCGGTAAAAAAACTTCAGTGGGTCAATCTTCATCCGCAGAGCCCCCCCCCCCCCACACACGCCACGGTGTGCCTAATAATCAAATAGTGATAGCGGCACGTATAATTATCTCCAGCAATTTATATGATCGTGCTTTCACGCATAGACAATGCAATGATATCCCCTTTCCTGGAATGTTGAAACATATACTGTGATGCTTTTTTATGCACCTGGTTGAATTGATGAGTGCTATTGGTGCCATGCAAAACTAAAAACCCGTATGCTTACCAAGTACGTCGACACCAAAAAACTCCCATATTTGTGTACAGTCTAAGGTAATCGATAAAGCAAGTCTGTTTAGGGAAGCAGAGTTCCTTGTATTCATGACAAATTGAAAGCCATGTAACAACACAAGACGTACACGAAAGTGTGGGGAGCATCCTGCGAGTGCCTGGTGATAACAAAAAGAAGGCTTTTACTCTGTACCAATAAAGCAAAAGTATAGACGTCCCTCCTGCACTGCTTGCATCAATCGTAGGTGCAAGGGGTTTATTAGCGACGCCAGGTAATAGGCAGGCAGCCGGTACGGAAACAAATGCTCGGGCAGTCCAGCGTCTACAGCTCGTGCTCCCGCTCGCGCTTCGCACTCAGCGATGGTCCCAATAGTCATTGCCTTGCGAATTCCCCACTACAATGCCCCGGCGACGAAGACGAGCCATCCTGGCGACTCAAGGTGACGAGAGAACAGGAGGGTCGTAACAGGGCTTGAGGCGACTGACGTGGACCGTCTCACGACCAAGGCGGCGCTTGTCCGTGGACGGCTTGAGTGGTTCAATCACATAGGTGACAGAAGAAGGGTGCTGTATGACGCGGTAAGGGCCCGTATACTTTGGTGCAAACTTGGGAGTCAGTTCAGGAGAGTGGAAAGGCAGTCGGAGCCACACGAGAGAACCGACGGGGAAGGTATTTTGAACAAGATCATGGTCGTGGCGATCTTTTTGGAGGGCTTGGTTATCGGCTGTGAAGGACCGTGCAAGTTGACGACACTCTTCGGCATGTTCGGCCATTTCAGAAACTGGGCTGAACTCGGAGGCATCAGGATTGTATAGCAGAATTGTGTCGAGTGTGTTGCATGGGTCACGACCATATAAAAAAATGGAGAAAAGCCTGTTGTTGATTGAATCGCCGTATTGTAGGCGTACGTCACGAAAGGAAGAACGACGTCCCAGTTGGAGTGGTCGGAATCAATATACATAGCGAGCATGTCTCCGAGGGTTCTGTTGAAACGTTTCGTTAGGCCGTTGATCTGAGGGTGGTAGGCTGTTGATGTGCGGTGTACCGTACGGCATGAATGTAGGAGCTGCTGCAGAACGTCGGACAAAAATACGCGTCCTCTGTCACTCAGGAGCTCCCGTGGTGCACCATGACGAAGAACGAACCGGTGCAAGATGAAGGTTGCAACGTCACGAGCACCAGCCGAAGGTAGCGCTGCCGTTTCGGCGTACCTTGTCAGATGGTCGGCAGCCACAATCACCCATCGATTGCTACCAACAGAGCACGGTAGCGGGCCGTATAGGTCAATCCCAACACGGTCAAATGGGCGTGCAGGACATGGCAAAGGCTGCAGTTGACCGGGTGAATGAGGGAATGTCTTGCGCTTCTGACACTGGGAACATGAGCGAATGTGTTTGCGTACAAACGTGTACATACCCCGCCAGTAGTAACGTTGGCGGATCCGTTCATACGTCTTTAGCGCACCGGCGTGTGCGTGTTGCGGTTCAGCATGAAAATATTTGCAGATATCAGACCGCATATGGCTGGGTATGACTAGCAGCCATTTACGACCCGCCACTTGATAGTTGCGACGGTATAACAGGCCATCCCGTATGGCGAAATGCGTTGCTTGGCGGCGAAGAGCACGCGGGTAACCGGGAGTTGATGCGTCAGAAAGCATATTCAATAGCGAGGCGATCCAAGGCTCCTTCCGCTGTTCGGATGGCATGTCTGTGACGCTGACGGCAGAGAGGGGAAGGTCCAGGGCTGATATATCCGTATCATCAGATTTCAAGGGTGATCGTGAAAGCGCATCTGCGTCAGAGGGCTTTCGCCCCGATCGGTAGACGACGCGTATGTCGAATTCCTGGAGGCGTAGTGCCCAACGTCCGAGGCGGCCGGAAGGATCTTTCAGTGAAGCCAACCAACAGAGTGCGTGATGGTCAGTTACCACATCAAAAGTTTGGCCGTATAAATAGGGGCGAAACTTGTTTAACGCCCACACAATCGCGAGGCACTCTTTTTCCGTAACAGAATAGTTGGCTTCTGCCTTAGTGAGGGCGCGGCTAGCATAGGCGACCACATACTCCGTAAAACCTGGCTTGCGTTGCGTGAGTACTGCACCAAGGCCGACGCCACTTGCATCCGTGTGTACTTCATTTGGCGCAGTAAGGTCGTAATGGCGCAGTATGGAAGGTGACGTAAGGAGTTGGCGCAGTGTTGCGAAGGATTCGTCACAGGCTGCTGTCCAATTCGAAAAATATACAGGGCCAGCAAGGAGTTTGGTGAGTGGAGCGATGATGGAGGCAAAGTTCCGGACAAGGCGACGAAAATAGGAGCACAGGCCCACAAAGCTCCGTAGTTCTTTAACAGTAGTCGGCTTAGGAAATTCAGCAACAGCACGAAGCTTGTCAGGGTCGGGAATAATGCCGGCTTTCGAGACGACATGACCAAGTATGGTGAGTTGTTTAGCCCCGAAGTGACACTTCTTCAGGTTAAGCTGAAGCCTGGCGTTTGTAAGGCACTGTAGAATCTTACGCAGACGAGTGAGATGCGAAGTAAAATCGGGTGAAAAGACCACAACGTCATCAAGATAGCACAAGCAAATGTTCCATTTGAGACCACGTAAAATGCTGTCCATCATTCGCTCGAATGTGGCAGGCGCATTGCAGAGTCCAAATGGCATCACGGTAAATTCATAGAGGCCATCCGGTGTGACAAACGCCGTTTTTGGATGATCAGATTCAGCCATTGGGACCTGCCAATAACCCGAGCGAAGGTCTAGCGAGGAAAAGAATTCTGCACCTTGGAGACAATCGAGAGCGTCGTCTGTGCGGGGAAGAGGGTAAACATCTTTCCTCGTAATGTTGTTTAGGCGCCTGTAGTCTACGCAGAACCGGATTGAACCATCCTTTTTTTGACGAGTACAACTGGGGAAGACCAAGGACTACAAGAAGGCTTGATGACTCCGCGCTGTAGCATGTCGTCTACTTGTTCTGCAATTACCCGACGCTCCGCTGGTGACACACGATAAGGGTGCTGGCGCAAAGGAGTACTCTTTCCTGTGTCAACTGTGTGCACTACGGTGTTCGTTCTTCCTAGCACCGCTTGGGGAAAGTCAAACGAACGCTTGAATTCGTGCAGCAGGGTAACGAGCTGCTCTCGTTGAGCCGGGGAGAGATGGCTGTCAATAAAACGATGAAATGCATCGGTAGACACGCTGTTCAAAGCAAAGTAAGGAACCAACGCGTTCAGCTTCATATTCAGCTTGGTGTCGAAGAAATCGGCAGGCACGATAGTACCTTCATCAATGAGCTGAACGTGGCCGAGCGTCTCGTTGCGGCGCAAACTGAGGGGGCACTTGTTGGGATTGGAAATAAATATCTCGGTAGTGTCTCGACAAAGTTCAAGAACGGCGAATGGCAGCGATGTGTGGTGGCGGCTACCGAAGATGTCAGATGGCGTGAATAGGACGGTAGTGTCCGAAAGTGAAGCACAGCAGGCAGGGACAAACTGGGCGCTGAAAGGAGGAAGGTCTATGTCCGTCGCGACGACAAGGTTAGCCACACTAGATACGGCCGCATCAACAGAAGGCGCATCACGAAACGGTAACAGCTCCACTTCGGCCCGAGCGCAGTCCACGACGGCGTGATGACGTGATAAAAAATCCCATCCTAGGATGGCATTGTGGAAACATGAAGCCAACACGTGAAATTCAATGGTGTACATCACGTCTCGAATCACAACTTTTGCTGTACATGACGCGACGGGCTCAATTTGTTGGGCGCTCGCAGTACTAAGAGAAACCACGGGAGAAAGCATCGTCACTTTACGAAGAGAGCGGCAGAGTCTCTGACTAATCACAGATATCGCGGAACCGGTATCGATGAGTGCGAGTGTTCGTACACCTTCGACAATTACATCGATAAGATTGGCGGGAGACAGGCGAGGACTTAAACGATTAGACAATGACGCAGCTCGTGCCTCCGGAGCTGCGGCAGTTAGTTTTCCGTCTCAATGGAGGTGGGTCGTCGACGCATAGGCGACACGGAACGACGACTTGGTGAAGGTGAAGGCGAGCGGGAAGTAGAACGTCTAGAAGCGAATGTTCGGGCGCTGGAAGCAGTTTGCGCATCGCGTTCGTGAACTTCAGGTGGTACGTGAGGCGCGTGGTATGGAGGTCGAAACGAATAGTCAGGATATCTTGGTGCGTTAACTGTGAAGCGCCGACGACATAGACGTGCAACGTGACCTGGAATTCCGCAAAAGTAACATATAGGCCGGTTGTCAGCAGTGCGCTAAGGATATCCGGCGTGTTGCTGTGTAACTGCAAACGGCGCGGTGGACGGTCGCACAGGTGCTGGGTACGCAAACCTGGAACTTCGAAGCCGAAAGCTGCCCACTACATCAGCAATGCCTGATCAGACGACCGAGGAAGGCACTACCCAGCACCTCCACCACTTTGCAAGGGGGTTTATTAGCGACGCCAGGTAATAGGCAGACAGCCGGTACGGAAACAAATGCTCGGGCAGTCCAGCGTCTACAGCTCGTGCTCCCGCTCGCACTTCGCACTCAGCGATGGTCCAACTAGTCATTGCCTTGCGAATTCCCCACTACAGTAGGTAACAGTAATCACGCACGACTAGCCGTGGCTGGCTAAGCTCGGCGTGCGTTTGCGCGCGTGGAAGACCCAGTGGTTGAGGAGAAACTTGAACACTGAAGGAGAAACGTTGCTACTTTGGTCCTTGCAGCGAGAAGGCGCGACGGGTAAGGCGCCCGAAAGAGAGAAAGTGGCTGCCATGAAGGAGAAACACAGGCCGTTTCTCCAATCTCGCGCATTTTTTTTTACAGTGAAGGAGAGGTAACATTCGACGGCGCTTGCGAAATTGCCCTCGACAGCGAGAGATCGGCTCGATACACTGAGCTGATGAGGTCTAGAGAACAAGAAGGACCAGTACACGTCGTAAAAGGTCAACCTCCGTCAAGACCAGAGACCCGCGATGCCTAAAGGCTGGTGGACACCAGCGACTAGCAGCGGTCGCGTGATCATTTGCGACTGGCGAACAAGAAGCGACTGATGTTCACACTGGCAGAGGCTGCATGCGAGCGACCGGTGGTCGCAAACTCGGAGAGTCACATTCGGATATTGTTATCAGTGAGAACTCCAAAGACCGGCACCGATCAGCTGATTGCCGCTAGATGAGTGAGGGGAGCGAACCGGGCGCGCCGCATTTATTTGTTTTCGTCCATTCTCCACAGCATTCCCAGCAGCGTCGAGAAATTCGATTGAAGCGAAGGACGAGAAAATGTCATGGCGCTGATTCGCTATGCTATAATGTCAGCGCTGGCAGCACAGAAGCCTCTAAAGAAAAAAAACCGTTGGTAGGTGTGACCATCCCTTCGCTCACGAGAGTTGGCCGGCCATGCAAGCCGCCTACCTCCGAACCTGCGCTGAGACGACGAGGAGTATTTCCGAGAGTGGTAGGTATTCAGAAACGGTCCTTGAATTTAATTTGACTTACCGCAGCCTACAATGCAGCACAAACGCGTCTGGGACGCAGTGTCTTTAGTCGGTACCAAAGCATGAAGCACACACGCGTTCCACACACGCCGCATTTAAGGCGGTGACAAGTAAGTTCAAGACAGAAAATGATTCATAATGCGGGGGAAAGATAGTCCACAATTCATTTTCTCTTTATTTTGGCGGTGTTAAGCTTCTTGTGAATGCCTCCACGGAAATTCGACACTTTGCTCGAGCTGATGCACCCCGCCATCTCCAAGCCAAGTAGTCTATGGTGGCCATGGTGCCACAGACCTAGAGGAACGCACTCGTTTGTATCTGGCAGCAGGAGGCACGCAATGAAGAAACAAAAAAAAACTGGGCATCGCTGATTGGTTTCAGCAGCTTTACGACTGCAGTCGCGCGACTGAAAAGTCGGTCGGGAAGCGACTAGCCAAAGCAGTCGCTTTGCGACCATCTGCGACCATTTGCGACCGTTTGCGACTGTTTGCGACTGTTTGCGACGAGTCGCCAATGCTGTCAGGACCACTGCTAGTCGGCGGTGTGCACCAAACATTAGAAAAGATGAGACCGCAAGAGCGAAAAGTGTGAGTGGTGCGGCAGAGGACCCTGGTCTGAAGTATGTAGGTAGCCCCGCCACGGTGGTCTAGTGGCTAAGGTACTCGGCTGCTGACCCACAGGTCGCGGGTTTGAATCCCGGCTGCGGCGGCTGCATTTCCGATGGAGGCGGAAATGTTGTAGGCCCGTGTGCTCAGATTTGGGTGCACATTAAAGAACCCCAGGTGGTCGAAATTTCCGGAGCCCTCCACTACGGCGTCTCTCATATTCATATGCTGGTTTTGGGACGTTAAACCCCATACATCGATCAATCAAGTGTGTTAGTACAAAAACTTCTAGTCGGAGAATAAAAAAAATATGCGCCCATATTCCAGAAGGAGGCCGAAGAGCACGCACCTGCTCAAATTTTCTGACCAGGAATCGGCGCACAAAATGTAACGTTTGGTTAATGCAACGCAGTCATGGTACGAAGTGATCATACAAGTGGAAGGGCGCAATAAAAAGGGGCCTGTCGGGACACATCCTGCTAGAGCAGGGGTGCGTGACCTGGGGAGGAAGAGTTGAAATTTCGCAACAGCTGAGGAAACACGTACTAAACATGCTGAATGAGGAGCATCCAAGGAAAAGCCCCATGAAATGATAGCTAAATGTATCTTCTGCTGATCTTTAAACAATTTGACTATTGAACAACACGTGCTCAGACGCGAGATTTGCCATGCAGTAGAGCCAGCTGCACGGCCTGTACCACTTCTACCACGCCACTACCATGCGAAGTGGTGGTTATGCGTGCACATAGATTTTGTTCAAAAGGGGACGAACGTGTTTCTTACACTCGTCGACTGATGCTGAAAATGAACTCAAGTGTGGCCCACATGATCAACGCCAGCCCTAAAAGCCTGAGAGAATCTTTGGGTTGCTGTTCTCACTTGTGGCTTGCCACAAGTCCTGGTCGGTGACAAGGGGCCCCAGCTCACCTCAGCTGAGTTTGCTGTTTTCGGAGGACCAGTAGCATGAAACACGTTCGTATTCCCCCCTATCACGCTGCACCATTGGTGCTGCAGATTGAATGGTCCACACTATAAAAAAGGCCTAACTGGAACACATGTTTGAGAATTAGGCCCCTGGCAAGCAGTAAACGATGCAAGAAAGTATTCATAGATTCCTCACGTCCACAGGAACATGCCAGGCGGGCACTTGGCCACTGGGACGCTATGCAGGATCACCTGAGCTTGGTGAAGCTCGGACGACACCCAATTTTCAGTAAGCCAACAGTACGAAAAATTCAAAACCACCCCTCGGCGCGCTGCATTTGATTGGTTACAATGGAACCCGACCTCGCATCAAGGATGGTCGACAATGTTGGGCGTTATTTTCAAACCACATGCATTTTTGTTGGCCATTCCACTAAGTGCAGAAGTCCGATCATGCAATAGAGGTGTTAGAAATTTTTCGTACTGATATTTTTCAGAGACACGGGATGTATGAATTTATTTTGAAGCATTGAAAGCCTTCGCTGAGTCTGATTTAGAATAATCAGCACGGTGGCCTCTCAAGTTAGTCCCGGGCGATTGTATGATATCACGACCACAGGTAACCCGAAGCCACGTGCTAATCATCATGGTCGGTATGCACATTCTAGCAAGCTGCTCAGCCTGCGCGCCTCTTCATTGTCTTCCTCGTCTGCTAGCACCCGAGCACGTGCGTCAAGCTAATTAGCTACTTCGCTGGGAAGTATTCTTGTACTTGGCCAGTTAGGCCAGGTCTTGCTATGGCCAAGCTAATTATGCCAAGTCGCTGTAAGGCCGAGGTAATTATGCCAAATCTTACGAATAATATGCTGATGAAGTCATGTAACACTTGAACCGGGCTAACTAAAGCATGCTAGTTGATGAGCTAACTAAACCATGCCGGTTTGCTCTTATTAGTTTGTTTATGTTGAGGATTGTTCTAATCAAGATTACATTTATTTACAGCTCCATACTTATTATTCCCCTGCTATTTGCACCCGACATAATTAGCTTTTAATTCAAACTTCACAAATGAAGACAAAACAGTTAAGAGTAATGAATATAAAGGCCTAGTAAACTTGTACATCCAAAATTAAAACAAAGCTGATGTGGTCTACACTTCGAAGCCGATCAAGGAGATGAGTAGACAGTCGACTTAACTCAAAGAATCTACTGGTTATCACACACTCACCCATGGCTTCAGCCTTGCACAAGAAGTGCAAGCTGACCAAACTTTTTAGCCCCGCCGCGGTGGTCTAGTGGCTAAGGTACTCGGCTGCTTACCCGCAGGTCGCGGGTTCGGATCCCGGCTGCGGCAGCTGCATTTCCGATGGAGGCGGAAATGTTGTAGGCCCGTGTGCTCAGGTTTGGGTGCACGTTAAAGAACCCCAGGTGGTCGAAATTACCGGAGCCCTTCACTACGGCGTCTCTCATATTCATATGGTGATTTTGGGACGTTAAACCCCACATATCAATCATCAAATCAAACTTTTTATATGCAAAGAAGCTGCCCCTTAGCGATCACCGCATTAAACGCTTGACAGTCGCACCAACACCATGATAGTGACAAGTTGAACTGGGTCTTCTTCGGAATCAAGCAGTTTGTATCCGAGTTCACGTGTCAATCAGTTAGACAGACACCCACCGCGAACATCAACTACGCCCACCACGTTTGGTCTTGCCGAGGAGCACTGATCGCGCCGGGCGGAACTAATAGTCTACCAGCTTTATCATGCAGAGGACACACGCACGCATGAGGAAGTAAAAGTTATATTGATACGTGTATGGAACTATCGCCCCGACACAGCTGAATTGGCACCCAAATGAAGAAGACGAAAACTTGGTTGTTGTGGGTTGGACTCTCGAGCTTTTCCCGTTGGCCTGCATGACTGTGCGCTCTTTAAGCAGTTAGCAAGGCCAGTTCTCGGTGAATAAATCTTCCCCGTAACATCTTTTGGTGGAAGGTGCGGGGTCTTCATACAACCCAGCTATGAAACTCCACAGTGGACGCCAGCTTTGTCCAGCCGCGATGCCTGAAACCGGCACTCAGGCCTCGCCATCCGCGCCGGCTTCATCACCTGTGATCCCCCCTCCCCCACCTTCTCGACCCTGGCACTTTTTTCGGGACGGACCGCATGGACGTCGAAGAATGACTCGCATTATTCGAGCGCGTCAGCAAGCTCTACAGGTGGGACGAAACGCTTATGCTGGCAAGAGAGAGAGATAAATAGAGAGGAAAGGCAGGGAGGTTAACGAAGCTTGGCTCGGTTGGCTACCCTACACTTGGGGTTGGGGAAAGGAAAATAATAGAACGGAAAGAGATAGAAAGGAAGAGGAGTAAGAAAGAAAAGCATGAACAGTCAGCTCGAGACTACACAGCACGGTCTCGCACAGTTCTTTCACAAGCGGTCGTTAAGTCTGGTGGTCCTTAAAAAGTACAAGAAGGCTTTCGTGGCTTTCGTCCCAGGATTTTCCCAGGATTTTCTCTTCTCCGTCCCAGGATTTTCTCTTCTGCAAGTGGCCGTGAATCCAGCTCGCAGAGCTTGGCTTCCATAATACGTCGTTCAGTCTGGTATGCTGAGCAATGACATAGAATGTGCTCAAGCATTTCCTCGCAGGCGCACATGTTGCATGCCGAAGTGCTCGCCATTCCAAGGAGACGAGAGTACGAAATAGTAAATGCCACGCCCAACTTAATGCGACACAGTAAAAATTCAGCGCATCGTGGGAGCCCGGATGGCAAACAAAGTTGCAAGTTTGGGTCGATCGAATACAGGTGCGTGTTAGAGAAACCCTGCGTATTCCATTGTAGGAGATATATACAGCGCGCAAGTGATTGTAGTAGCCTTGCAGCGTCCATTCTCAAGAGTGGTATGGGCATGCGCTGGTCTTGGTCATGAGCCGATGGAGCAGCTTCATCCGCGCGGTCGTTTCCGACGATTCCGCCATGTCTCGGCAACCACTAAAATACAATATCGTGACCTTCCTTGAGCGCTTCGTGGTAGTCGTGCCTTATCTGATATACTGATTGTTCGTGTAACCCGTGCTGCATAAGAAACCGTAGTGACTGTAAGGTTGACCTGGAGTCACAAAAGATGGCCCATTGGTTAGGTTGCTGCGAAGAATGTACTTTACTTCACCTTGAAGTGCTGCGAGCTCTGCTGCTGTCGACGTCGTGGTATGAGAAAACTTGTACTGAAGCAACACATTTTCAGATGGAACAACCACTGCTCCTGTAGAGCTGTTGGAATTAGTGGAGCCATCGGTGTAAACATGTATGCGGTCGAAGTACCCTTCGTCCAACAGACGCAAAGTCAAATGCTTCAGGGCTAGCGTTGACATGCGTGCCTTCTTAACGATTCCAGGAACTGATACGCGCACGTCTGGTTTACGAAGGCTCCATAGCGCAGCAGATATTCTATTCTACCTACGGGGTACAGCACGCACCTGGTATCAGACGCATCAAGAAGAATTACCCAGCTGGGACACATGCAAGCAAAAGCATCGCGATTTGTTCGGTTGGTCAGTTGCTCGTCAGATGGCAGCCAGGCAGGAACTCGCGTCACGTGTTCAATCATCGACGGAGTCATACGTCACGTACATTCAAACGTACTGGCGCTGTGCCGGAAGACTGACAAAAACATGTTCGAGGCGGACAAGATCAGCAACGTGTTGAAAGGCATTGCTGATGATGCTTTCAACATACCAATGTGCAAGAACTGCACCACTGTCGACTGCATCATATCTGAATGCCAATGATTTGAACAAGCTAAAAGTAGGCGAATAGCCCACCACATCACGAGACTACCAAACACTGCTGCGACTTCGTCTTGCGAGGATTCCGCAGCGCCCCGTTCACTTGCGCCTTCTGCCAATTTCGCAAGAATTGTTCGCCAGGAGCTGGAAGCCATGGCACCCGCTTCCTATCAGCCCCCTGCGCAAGACAACTGGGCAACAGTCTCGCTTATTCAAGCCATCGTACGTCAGGAGTTTGCTAACCTGGGCGTCCAGGTTCCCCAGCCCGCCAGACTTATGCCGCAGCCTATTAACACTCCTGTCCACAACGCTGACCACCACTCTGCTCCACTTGTCGCTGCGGCAGCTTCGACTCTTCGGTTTCCACCACGCTACCGAAATCCATCTGAGTGGCGCACGCACGATGATCGACCCGTCTGCTTTTCTTGCTCTCGAGTTGGCCACATCTCCCGCCATTGCCGCAACAGGTGATATTTCCGGCCAAGCTTTCTTAATGTCGACCACCGTCAGGACCGTGGACACTATTCGGAACCTGGTTTTGCGGATGACCATATTCAGGACCCTTCAGCTCGCCGTTCCTCTCAACGCTCCGAACCATCCTACGCTGACGTCGCCCAAAGAAACTGGTCTAGCTGCTCACCGTCACCTCAGGGTCAGCCGTCACGCTCCCCTCAACGCCGCTGCTCTCCGTGCCCGGCTTATTCTGGCTATTCCCCGGGAAACTGACGAGTGCAGCTCCTGGAGGTGGCGCTGCGTTGACGACTTGGAACGAAAACCCTCAACCGGCTACAAATTCAAGACGCAATTTACTTCGGGTGTTTGTTGATGGCTACGCCATTACTGCTATAATTGACACTGGTTCTCAAGTATCTGTTATGAGTTCTACGATTTGATCTCGCCTGAAGAAGGTTCTCACAGCGGCTACGTTCTCTATTGTTCGAGTTGCCAACGGAAGTCGAACATCGGTGCTTGGTATGTGCACACCCCGCGTTAGTGTTGCTGGCCACCACACTTCCGTTCTCTTCGCAGCCCTCGATGCTTGCCCACACGACGTCATTCTTGGAATTGACTTTTTAACCGCCCACTCCGCCCTCGTCGATTGTTCTACCGGTATCTTACGGCGCGCATTGCCTTTGTGCTCTGATTTCACTCCTCCAAGTCGCACTCGGCTACGCTCCGTGGAATCTCTACGGCTACCGCCACAGGCTGCTATGTACATTCTTCTGTCACCCTTCCCGTCCGTTCCTGACGGAGACTATCTGGTGGCTCCCCTCATTGATTTGACCCTTACGCACCACATCACACTACCACATACTATGGTGGTTGTTGCCAACAACACGGTGCTACTCCCAGCTTTGAACTTCTCTGCGTCGACCCAATTTCTTCCCCAAAGCATCACTATAGCCGATCTTTCCACCTTTGATGAATGTTCGATTTGTTCTTTTACCCTTGACACTAAGACCATGGCGAAACCTGTCATCACGTCGCAATATAAGGCGTTCCTCGACGAAATAATATTCAGCGACCTCTTAACTTCCCAAGTTGCAGCACTTCGGGGTGTTCTGTTTTCTTACCTGGATATCTTTGACGTCGACGACCATCCCCTGGGCCGCAGAAGTGCCGTAACCAACCGCATCGACAACGGCGACGCCAGTTCACTCCACAAACGCCCTTAGCGCGTATCACGTGCTGAGCGCCAAGTTATACAGACTGGGGTCGAGAAATTGCTGAATAAAGACGTCATTGAGCCTTCATCGAGTCCTTAGGTTCCCTGTGGTCTTAGTTAAAAAGAAGGACAACACCTGCCGCTTTCGCGTCGACTATCACCACCTGAATCGGATCACTAAGAAGGACGTTTATCCTTTACCCCAAATCGATGATGCGCTCGACTGCCTCCACGGCGCAACTATTTCTCGTCCCTTGACCTTCGATCCGGATACGACGAAATTTCGGTCGACGACCGCGACCGCGAGAAGACAGCATTAATCCCACCCGACGGCCTTTACCAATTCAAGGTCAGGCCTTTTGGGTTGTGCAATGCCCCGGCTACTTTTGAGTGTATGATGGACTTTCTTCTTCGCGGTTTCAAATGGTCGACCTGCCTTTGCTATCTGGATGATGTAATCGTTTTCTCGCCCTCCCTCGAAAGCCACCTGTCTCGTCTTTCGGCAATTCTTGACGTTTTTCGTTGCGCTGGTCTCCAACTGAATTCGTCAAAATGCTCGTTTGGACGCCGGCAGATTAAAATACTCGGCCACCGTGTTGATGCCACGGGTGTTCAACCCGACCCTGACAAATTCTGTGCAGTCCGAGAATTCTCGGCTCGGCGTTCCACACAACAAGTTCGTAGTTTTATGGGGCTCTGCTCATACTTCCACCGCTTTGTCTTCAACTTCGCGGATATTGCTAGGTTCCTCGCGGATCTCCTCAGAAAGAATGCGGCCTTTTCTTGGGGAAGGAACCAAGAACATTCCTTCGCGTCGCTGATTACCGCCATCACATCACCACCTGTGTTGGCCCAGTTTGATCCAGCGGTTCGAACAGAGCTTCGCACCGTTGCAAGCGGCCATGGCATTGGTGCTATACTCACTCAGATACAGAATGGCACCAACTGTGTGATAGCCTACGCTAGCCGCATTTTGTCGCAAGCAGAACAAAGTTATTCCATCACTGAGCGGGAATGCTTAGCTCTCATTAGGGCTATTGCGAAATCCCATCCGTACTTATACGGACGTTCATTCGCAGTCATCACGGACCATCATGCGCTTTGCTGGCTGTGGACGCTTAAGGACCCTACAGGAAGACTCGGCCAATGGGCACTTCGATTACAGGAGTACACGCTCTCGGTTGTTTACAAATCTGGAAAGCTGCACAGCGATGCTGACTGCTCGTCCCGCCACCCCGTTGATCCACCTTGCTCCACTGATTTGGAATCCGATGCCTGCGTTTTAGCCATCGCTGACTTTCTGAACGTGGCCGACGAACAGCGCTGAGATCCATCGCTGCTCACCATCATTGGCCGCCTTCAATCGCGTTATTCTGACCCTTCTCTTAACAGATACCTGCTTCATGACAACGTTTTGTAACGCCGCAACTTACACCCCGATGGCGCGGAACTTTTACTCGTCAAACCGCATCACCTGCGAGAGGATGTTCTGCGACAATTCCACGACGCTCCAACTTCTGGACATCTAGGAGTCTCCAGAACTTACGACCGCATTCGACGACGAGTATTCTGGAAGGGTCTCTACTGCTCTGTTCGCCGTTACGTCGCATTTTGAGACCTCTGCCAGCGCCGAAAGAAGCCTACGACTCCCCCTGCTGGTCTTCTTCAACCAATTGAAGTTCCAGCGGAGCCAATTTATCGAGTGGGGTTGGACTTGCCAGGTCCCTTTCCTACTTCTACAACTGGAAATAAATGGATTGCCGTGGCCACAGACTATGCCACTTGGTATGCAATCACTCCAGCACTACCAACCAGCTGCGCAACCAACGTTGCCGACTTCCTGCTGTACGACACTATTCTCCAGCATGGCGCTCCGTCTCACCTGTTCACAGACCGTGGTCGCTACTTTCTATCTCGTGTGGTTGATGATCTACTCCGATCTTGTGCTACCCGTCACAACTTCACAACATCTTACCACCCTCAGACTAAAGGCCTTACCGAGTGCCTACACCGCACATTGACAGACATGCTTTCCATGTACGTATCTATCGACCACACTGATTGAGACATAGCTCTTTCGTTCGTAACCTTCGCCTATAACTCGTCGCGTCATGAAACAGCGGGCTACTCCCCTTTTTATCCACTCTTCGGACGTCATACCTGACTGCCCTTCGACACACTGCTTTAATCAGACCATCCATCCTCCACTTCATACACTCAGGATGCTATCACCCGTGCCCTCACGGCAAGCGCGGTAGCACGCGCTCGGTTATCGTCGTCGCAGACAGCACAAAGGTCTCTTTATGACCGTCGACATAGAGATGCTGTTTTTTTCTGTGGGATCTCTTGTTCTCCTGTGGCTCCCATCTCGACGTGTTGGCCTCTGCGAGAAACTACTGTCGCGGTACACTGGGCCCTACTGAGTCATTCGTCAGGTCACACCTGCGACCTTCGAGATTGCCGCTACCACAAACTCATCAGCTGCTGCACCCAGAACGGATGTAGTCCACGTTTCTCGTCTCAAGCCCTGCAACGCCGACTCGCTCATTTAACAGGCACCGAGATGGTGCCTTACGGGCCGGGGTGATGATACGTGTACGAACTGTTGCCCCGACACAGCTGAATTGGCACTCAACTGAAGAAGATGACAACGTGGTTGTTGTGGGTTGGACTCTCGAGATTCTCCCGTTGGCCTGCATGACTGTGCGCTTTTTAAGCCGTTAGCAAGGCCAGCTCTCGGTGAATAAATCTTCCCCGTAACAATATCATCACGTGGCTATGATGTTACGCGTTCATTTTTACAGCGCTCATGGCGTATCAATCCCCAGACGCATTGTCATCATGATGCAGGCACTTCTGATGACCACCTGTCGTTACATTTATCCGCGGGACTCGCTCGCTGGGTTCCGTTCCGACCGGTTGTGCCCTCGCGATTTCGACGTCAGCGCAGCTCTGGCTGACTGGGCTCGCCCTACGTGATCTCCTGACGCCGACCTCCGACGACAGCATAGCTCTAACCTACTGGTCTTGCTCAGCACCATCTCCTGACGCCGTAAAGAGCTCTCGCAAGTGGTGCCCCGTCCTCGGACTACTGTGACCGTGTTTCCATCTTTCCAATCTCTCCTATCCCCTCAATATGTCCTCGCTTACTGGCTTAGCGCATCTCTCTTTCTCTCTCTCTACACCTTTATTCCTATCCTTTCAATCCCTCCTCACCCCCATTCCTTGTGAGCTACTGTTGAGGTGTCGCACCTTGATGCAGACAGTTACGGGGCTCACTTTTCTCTTCTTTTCCCTCTTATAAACATAAACACTACCCCCCCCCCCTACATTTATCCGCAATATTTAGTGAAAGCGAAGATATCAGCACGTAAGTGCGGCGTGTGCACCCTTGCTGCCTTTGAGAGTGAAAGTTTTCATGTGGCTGGCAGGTGGAACGAAAGAACCTGTCCGAAAGATGACAAACGCCCACGAACACGCTTGTGTGAGGAGCAAGTTTGCAAAAAGATTGCGTGACAATCATGCTCACGTTGCTGCACTGTTAAACTGTTGACTGATGGTGGCTCTGACCTGTTCGCATGCGGTGTTTTTTTTAATAGCCGTCGCCAGGGTCTCGCATGCGTTACCAACGCCACGCGTGTTGTTTGGGCCATTTTTATCAAGGCTGCTATCACAGACTCTGCGCTGTCTTTGCGCTGTGACCGCCGCACAGCAAGCTCAGAGCAAACTGAATTGATTGATTGATCTGTGCGGTGTAACGTCGGAAAACCACCATATTATTATGAGACGCCGTAGGGGAATGCTCTGGAAGTTCAGACCCCTGGGGTTTTCTAACGTGCACCCAAATCTGGGCACAAGGGCCTTCGGAACGAACTCATCAGCGTGAGAAACTTGGCTCATCCTGCATGGCACCCTTATTAGAATTCAAAAAGCCAGCCACAGGTAAAATTGTTACTGCTCAAACAGGATTTCGCGAAACGCATGCAGGAGAAACAAGACAAGTTACAAGATCAGCGCGATGTCTTAAAGGGGCGGGAGCGTGTATTGGTTGCGGTGGACAGCGTTTAGGCGAAAACTGTGCGTACTGAAAGTGTGTACTGAGAAGAAGGTCTGGCAGCCCAGAATATAATGCGGTGACATACATGATGAAAGTGCGCGATATATTCCGCTTCACACACGCTGACAGTCAGCGTCCTGGACATGCGGACCGTGGTGAGACGCCACCGCTCTTCGATGTGCCTGCAAAGCAAACTCTAATATGTCGAACCCCACTGCAAAAACAGCCTAGCGACCAGGACGTTCACTGGTCACCTCAAATGCAGACTAAACCAAATACCAACAATGCACCGGAGCACATCAAATCGCTGCCATCAGCACACGCCCCCAAGCCAGTTCGGAATAACTTCTCCTAGTTTTGCGCGCCGGCTGCGGCTTTCGATTCACCGGAACCACCTCTGTTGAGGCGAAGTTTTCGTGTGCGCAAACAGCCTGAATGACGCCTACCTGTGCAATTGAAATGATAGCTTGTTTCCCTATTGTTATGTGCTCACTGTTATTTTTTTAGGTTATGGACTGTTACATAACGTTTTTCTGTTGCATAGGGGCCCCGCAGCGGTGGTCTAGGGGCTAAGGTACTCCTCTGCTGACCCGCAGGTCGCGGGTTCAAATCCCGGCTGCGGCGGCTGCATTTCCGATGGAGGCGGAAATGTTCTAGGCCCGTGTGCTCCGATTTGGGTGCACGTTAAAGAACCCCAGGTGGTCGAAATTCCCGGAGCCCTCCACTACGGCGTCTCTCATAATCATATAGTGGTTTTGGGACGTTAAACCCCACATATCAATCAATCTGTTGCATAGGGCGTGAAGAACTGATAGCATAGCATGCAACGCAGTGTCCATATCTGGCTCACATATCACAGACTTCATGTGGTGTCTTATATATATATATATATATATATATATATATATATATATATATATATATATATATATATATATATATGCAGGTAGATCTTTTGTGAGCGCTCAAAACGAGGTTTATTTGTGTTTAGAAAAATTTGTTAATAATTTAGAGTACGAGGCACTCTACCATGGAAGAGCATAACGAGGTTTGTTTACAAAAAAATTTATTGCCACAAACGTCAATAACACTCAAAGAACATTTCCGTCTCAGACATACTCTAACGATGATGACAAAACAGACGTCATTTACATGAACATGGATATGAGATGACGTTTATTCGACGTTTCGGCCTAGAGTCAGGATGACGGACCTGTCCTCGCTTTTACTCTTTTGTTAAGACATGTATTAGCCTCCACAGGAGGACATTGAAAACCCAAGTTTGGGATAAATTTTTTGCGAAGAAGTAATTTTGGTAATCTGTGCAATTTTCCATATCTTCTCTAGATCATGTGCCACTGAGGACACTTAATTACAACAGAAAACAGTAAAGTATGACTAGAAAGTGTCTTTTTGCGTTTGTTTTGCGCAGAGGCACGTTCATGTGGTTCAGTAGTACTGTAAGTGTATTCGCTTTGTGGATGCATGGGTGTGTAGCGTAGTGGGATTCTTTCGCTGGCACTCCCACGCGTCGGACGCAGGAATCATGGGCTCCCGCGGAGCAGCAAAGGCGGTTCTTGGTGGCCGCGGAAACAGGATTACAGACGAATGTGATAAGAATTTTAAGCATCTTGCCGCATCTGCCAACAGGACGTGTTGTTTTGAACACAGTGTTTTTGTGTGGAGATATTCGAGTGAGGACTTTCAAGATCAAAGATTTCCGGAATGCCCTGGACAAGGAACGACTGCTTCTCGACGTAATTGCATTGGGCGCCTACCAGATTAACCAAATGTGGGCCGTCACTCTTAACAGCCAGGAGGTGACGAAGAGGTTGACTGAACTGAAAGAACTCCAGGTTAAGGACGCCGCTGCCTCATTATCGACCCTCAAGAGCAGCACATGAGGCTGCAGCTTCACTGGCTGTTACATGGCGTTTCAGACGAAGATGTCCGCATGGCGTTGGCAGCGTTCGGGAAAGTTACAGAAGTGACCCGGCAACGCTGGCATGTAGAAAGAGTAAATGAGGAGAATTCGACGACCCACACTGTTTTCATTAAGCTGAAAAGTGGTATGAAAATTGAGGACCTGCCTCATCAGATACGTGTCGCCGGTGAATTAGCCCTAGCGGTAGCCACAGGTCGAACTTTGCAATGACTGCGTTGCAGCGGAAGAGGACATGTGCGTTTCAAGTGTAAGGTGCCACGGTTCTCACGCTGCCGGCGTTTCGGGCATGGGGACGCGGAATGCGTCCATTCGTACGCCGCAGTGACCGCGTCAACAGAGGCCGAGGACGCGTCGGAACACAATATGGACGTGACAGAAGCAGAGGACGCGGCTGAAGGTTGCGGAGATCAAGTCGCAGACATTTGAACTGCAGATCTGCAACATCAGTAGACTAATCTACACTGGCACCTGTGGACGCTCGACCAGGTTCTGCAGCTGTATTGACCGAGACAGTTGACAATGCAGTGACAGAAGCAGGCTGTGAAGTAACCAGAGTGTCTGCCCCTGCGTCGGAACAAGGCCAAGTAGTCGATGGTGCCTCTTGTAGCGTTTGTTTCGATATGAAGATGGACAGAAACACGTACAATGCCAGCTGCGTCTCTTGGTCTGGCGGGGCCGTTCCAGCAATTAAAGACCATTTGAAGAACCCGTGAAGACGGGAGACAAGAACAGTGCAAGTAGCGTGGAAGAACCACCGGCAAAGACGCCGACTGGCAGACGCACCAGCATAAGAGCAAAAGATGGTGGCACCACGGACAAAAAATCTGTGAACAAATCGATTTCATTGTGTAGTGAAACCGGGCGGTCGGCCAGTCCTGGAGGCGTCTAGCGTAGTACTGGACGTGCAAGGTAAGCGCCATGCTCTGGGCCTAAGTCCTCCACATGGTTGAAATGGCGCCTCAAGTATCATTTAGCTTCACCACGATGAATGTTAAAGGCTTGCCTTCAAAGAAGAAGCAAAGCGAAGTCTATCGGTTGTTGTTGAAAAAAGTCTGGATGTACTTGCAGTGCAGGAGACGAAAGTTGAAGGCGAGAAGGAGACTGGGAGCATGGTGCTTAAGTTTACATAACGGTATTTTCCCACTGTGAGACATGCCATAGGCACATCTGGGGGATGTCTTCTTTTTGTTAGAAAACTGCCAGGATTAGTCATAGAAAATATCTTTTCTTGCTCCTCAGGCCGAGTAGTATGGTGTGATATTGTTTATTGTGACACTGAATGGCGCATTATATGTGTTTATGCTCCAACTATGGACCTGGAAAGATCGAGGGTTTTTTTTTTTCAGTTTACGACAACATATGTGTACTGGTAGGAAACTCTTATTGATGGGTGATTTCAACTGTGTCTTGAATGAAAGTGATAGATCAAGCAGTCGCAATGTTGAGACAGAAGCAGTGATGTTTTGGAATAGGTGATTCTTGAACACGAATTAGTAGATGTAGCGGAGTGTCTGTTTTGCTCCCGAAATGTGAAGTATACCCACTTTTAGGGCACAAGTAATGCCCGATTGGATCCACTTTACCTTACCGCAGATGCGATAACCCAGTGTAGCAGTTATAACGTTGTGACTGCTTTCTTTTCTGATCACTGTCTTGTAAATTGCAATGTCGGGTTAAAAAATAAACGATCGCCTTTTCTTGGGAAGAGTGGAAAATAACTCTAACCTCTAAAGGGATGAGTTCTTTAGCGCATCAGTTATAAAAGAAATCATCAATATTAACATAGAGTGTATGGACAAAATAGGAGAAGAATGGGAGCGATTCAAGCAGAGAATCAAAATAAAAGCAATAGAGAGATCTGGCGTTTTATCTTTTGAATCTAAAAAGAATGAGAAAGAGCTTAGATGAACACTTGAGAGGCTAACAGCTCTTCAATGTGAAAAACCTGGACTATATGGTGACGTTTTGCGGAGTATCAAACAGAGGATAAAGGTATATGAGGAGGAACGCTATCGCGGAACGCTAGTGTGAGCCAGAGCAACAGCAATGACTGTGGATGATCGCCTGACGAAGCGAGCGCTTGGTTTAGAGAAGATTCATGCCAGACCAAATCATATAGATGTCATTGAAGTCAATGGTATTGAAGTTTCAGACAATGAGAGCATAGGGCAAGCGCTTCGCAAACACTATGAAGGACTCTTCGCTGCCACGCCCATTGATTCAGAGGCATTTAGGCAAGAGTTCCTTAGCAGCATGCCGAAGTTGTCAGATGACACCAAATCAGCTTTAGAGCTAAATATAACACCAACTGAAGTAGAAAGGGTTTTACATAAAATGAATCCTGCTAAATTTCTGGGGCCGGATGGGCTTTGTGCTTCCTTGGAAAATGAATTGTCGCAAGTACTCGCAGATGTCTTCAATGAAGCTTATAAACTAAATGGCCTCTCTAGGTACTTTAGAGAAGCACATACAGTTTTAATACCTAAGACAGAACACTCGGAGAGAGAGAGAGAGAGAAAACTTTATTTGCGCATAACACGGAGCATTCCAAATGGTCGGGCCCCTATTCCAGGGCTCCACTGGCCCTAGCCATCATCTCTACCCGTTGGACCAGCCAGCGCTGATCAACAATGGCCGAGCTGGACAGCAGCGCCTCCCATTGTTCCTGTGTGTTGTTCATGTTGTGGTGTTCTTCATTGTGATGCGTACACTCCCACGTGATGTGAAACAGAGTTGGTGCGGCCCCACACCACGGACATATATCTTTGTATGCTGTGGGGTTGAATACATGCAGCCTGTGTAAGTTCGTGTATGTGTTTGTTTGGATTCTGCGTAATGCCACCGATTCCATTGCTGTAAGTTTTTTATGCGGTGCTGGATACACTTTTCTATTGTCCCAGTAATACTGAAGAATTGCACCAAAGTTAGGGTCTAGGGGCGTTGGATCCTCTAATGCAGTGTGCAAGGAAGCTCGGTAATCTGTGAAGCCTCGAGCCGCCTCATCCGCAAACTGGTTCCCGGTGACGCCCTCGTGCCCTGGCGCCCAGATAATGGTTTGGGTGTATTCAATTGGGAAGTCCTTGTGAGCTTTGGTTAGAATTTGGAAGGCCTTCATACATATTCTACCTTTTCCGTAATTTCTACATGCAGCCTTCGAGTATGTGATTATTGTCATTGGGGCTTTTCGCTCCCTGCCCTCCTTGATTGCCAGCGCGATCGCTATCTCCTCCGCTTCTGTGATAGAGGCTTGGGCTATGGAGGCACAACTTGTGACGTTTCCTTTTCGATCTGTGACCACGGCCACCATGTTCTTTGCATTTGCCTGATATGGTGCTGCGTCAGCAAATCTCACCGTATTCAGATATTTTGTCTGTTTATCTATGTAAACGGCTCTTGCTTTACGTCTTCCAGCATGTAAAACCGGGTCCATGTTCTTCGGTAGGGGGCATATTTTGTACCAGGCTCTGACTTAGCACGACAATTCCTTAGCTCTTTCATGTGCCTGTACTTGTTCGCCGAGGCCGATCCTCTGAAGAAGTTTTCTGCCGGTTGTCGTCTGTAGCAGGCGGTTAATCTGGGTGGTTACTTGTGCCTCAGCCAACTCATCAAATGTATTGTGAAGTCTGAGCGCTAATAGCTTCGCAGTTGAAGTGCTTTGTGGTATTCGCAGAGCCGCTTTATACGCCATCCTTATTATTTTGTCCGTTTTTTCTTTCTCCTCTCTATTCATGTTGTGGTAGGGTAGCGAGTATGTTAGTCTGCTGATGACTAAGCTCTTTACCAAACGAAGCACGTCTTGTTCTTTCAGTCCAGCACGACTGTTCGTTATTCGAACTATCATACGAACAATTTGTAGAGCTGTTCGTTTAGGCATATTCAGTGTGTGGAGACATCGCTGATTGGACGGTAACCACATCCCTGAGATCCGAACAGTTGTTTTCTCTGGTATAATATTGCCGTATAGCTTGACCTCAAGGCGGAGGCTCGAGTCTGTCCTTTGTTTTTTACTCTTGGAGAACCGAATGAGTTCCGATTTGTCTGCTGAGCACTGAAGCCCTCTTTCTTTAGTATAGTCTTCGATGGTTTTAGCTGCCAGTTGAAGCCGCTCTTCTTTTTCCGCCAAGCTACCCTTGGTTGTCCATACAGTGATGTCATCCGCATAGAAGGAGTGTCGGATGTCGAGAATACCTTCCAGTTTTTTGGCTAGACCAATCATGGCTATGTTGAAAAGCGTAGGCGAGATCACAGCACCTTGTGGTGTGCCTCTGCTCGATGGGTGGAAGACATTGGATTCGTGTTCTCCTAATCTGATAACAGCGGTTCTTTTAGTAAGGAAGTTCTGTACATATTTGTACGTCCTTTGACCGCAGTTTGTCGCTGCTAGCCCATCTAATATGGCCTTATGGCTTACGTTGTCAAAAGCGCCTTTTATGTCGATGGCCATGACAATGTTTTCTCCTGCTTTTGGAACATTTGTTAGTACTTCCTCCTTCAAAAGCAGAAGGATGTCCTGTGTCGAAAGGTTCGAGCGGAAACCAAACATGGTGCTTGGCAATAAGTTATTTTGTTCAAGGTGCCGTTGAAGTCTGGCATTTATTATACTCTCAAACACTTTGCCTAAATACGAGGTAAGAGAGATTGGCCTGAGGTTTTCTATTGCCAATTTCTTTCCTGGTTTGGGTATTATAATTATTACAGCAAGCTTCCATTGCTGTGGTATAGTGCCATTCACCCAGTGTTTGTTAATGAAGTTTAGAAGCGCTGTTATGGCTTCGTCATTCATGTTGCGAATCATGGCATTGGTGATTTGGTCCGCCCCAGGCGCTGTGTTGCGTTTCATGCTGACGATTGCCGCTCTGACCTCGGTATGCGTGAAAGGTGCATCCAGTTCTGAGTTTGGGAGCCCAGTGTATTTGGCCTGGTAAGGGGCTGTGATGGCTCGGGCGCCGAAACACTTAATATAGATGTCTTGAAGCAGGTCATCTCTTGTGCCTGGATATGTGTGAAATAATCTTTCTAGAGATTTTTGTCCTTCGCGTTTAGTTTTCAGAGGGTCAATCATGGCTCTTAGGATATTCCAAGTCTTTGCTGTTCCTAGAGTTCCATTTAGTGAATCGCAAAATTGTTCCCAGTTGGCTATCACGAGTTGATTTGCGTACTGTTCGGCTTACTGCGTTATTTCTTCAATTTTCGCTTTGAGTTTCTTATTTCGCTTTTGCCTTTTCCATCTTTTAGTGAGGTTTCTTCTTGCTTCCCACAGGTGGAGAAGGTGAGCGTCTACTTCAGGGGTATCATCTGTTCTGGCGACAGTTTTGGTGTACATTTGCTTTTCATTTTGAATTACTTTGCACCAGAACACTCGGAAAAGTTAAAATTAGTTTCTTCGTATAGACCTAAATAACTAATTGTGATTACAAAATTTTGATGAAAGTACTAGCATGGCGACTTCAATAATCAAAGATTTGGTAGGGCCTCACCAAACATGCGGAATTATGGGACGGTCTATTGTGACCAATATACACAAGATGCGCTGCGTGCTCGAGTGTAGCGATGCCAATCAAGTAGGGGAAGCCTTTCTGTGTTTCCCACAACCTTCTGCTTGCCATTCTTGACCATATCAACGTTGGTTCTGTAATCAGAGATGGGGTATCTATGGCATACCGGAAATGCACGACCCGACTGGTAATCAATAAGACGCTAGGACATAGATAAAGTGTTCTGTCCGTCAGGGCTGCCCGCTGACGCCCATGCTTTTCAGTTTATATATAGAATCGTTGTGCCTAGCAACAACTCAAAACAGTTACATTTGTGGCTTTAGATTATTAGAATCCGAAGTTAAAATCTTGGCGTATGCCGGCGATGTGGCTGTTTGTTGTATTGATCAAGATAGTGTTACCACTACCATCAGTGTGTCTAAAAGGTTCGGCGATGCAACTGGCAGTCTGGTAAAATGGGGAAAGTGTATGGGTTTCTGGAATGGAGAGTGGTCGTCAAGACCACACTGTTTTGGCAATGTTAAATGGGTGACCACACCTGTCAAGTACCTTGGTGTACCACTAGAATTTTATAAAGATAATGAGAACTACTGGCAAGAACAAGCGAAAGAAATCCGGACGAAAGCCAATAGATGCAACGGTAATCATCTGTCAGTGTTATCGAGGGCTACTGTCTGTAATCTTTTCTTTGCCTCAAAACTTTTGTATGTGATAGAAGTATTGCATTGTTCAAGAGCAAATATAAAGAAGCTCCATCGCATCTTCGCAGTGTTTGTGTGTGCTTCGAACTGGGAGAGATGCAGTCGAACTAATCTGTTTCAAAAAGTGAAACACGGAGGGCTGGGTTTAACACATCTTTTCATACGCCAAGTTGTATATAGGTTCTTTTTTTCCCAACACAAGAAACCCTTTCTTACGTACGGTGTGCCAAATGAGACTGATGCGGGCTTTACCTGGATATGTGGTTAGCACGAATGACATGACTGGTGCTGTCCGCGGGTATCTTAAGGAGGTTATTCTGAGAGTACGGTTTTTATCTGTTAGATATTCCATGGAATATTTGTTTTCAGTGACTCGCAAGAAGTTGTACAAAGATGTGTGTGATGTTGTTTTACCTGAACTCTGTACGATACCATGTACACTAGAGATCAAGAGAAAGATGTGCTTAAACGAGTGAAGAGAATGCAAGTGGCTCCTGCAGCGAAGTCCTTCTTTTTCAAGCTGCACACAGGTACATTATGTGTTTCTGTATGGTTCAACGCCGACATGGGCTACAGCTGAAAAAGCGTCCCTGGTGAATTCCTTCATCAATAGGCGAGGCAACAGTGGTGTGGACACCATGTTAATCCGCTGTCTGTTCCTCACACAGGTATGCTACCGTGACAAAGTTCGGTGCATTCGTTCTAATGACCCTTGTATGCTGCTGGTCCCTTGCCCACAGTATTGCTAAAAAGATTTTGTTCACATTGCGTTGTAGACTGTTCTTTCAGACGCCCGCAGACTTTCACTAAGTGATGTTGTGGAATCGAACCCTGTTCTAACACCCGTTCTCAGCCCGATGCCACTTCATAACCGCAGTTGACAGATCTTAATACCCAACCCACGATGGTGGAAATGTTCACTGAGCTCCCGAATTGTCAAAACAAACTGGCTCTAGATATTGCTGAAATGAAAACTTTTCAGTCTTCTCTCAACGCGATGTTTGAAGCTTTAGAAGCTCATGTATGCAAGCTAGTATCGTCATCTGTGTCGGGTGCTGCACTGATTCCAAATGATCACTTACATACTCGAATTCAGCAACTAAAGAGCGCAATATACATTTTTGTCTAGCTAAAATAACGTATTAGAAAACAGATCACGTAGGAAGAACATTATATTTCATGGTCTTGACAAAGGCGGCCCAAGCGAGAATTATGAGGAACTTTCCTTCAATGTTTCCAAGTGTTTGCACGATATCCTTATAGTTGCATGTCCACGCAAAGAAAGGGGCCATACACTTGGGAGTAATGCTAGAGGCCATTCCCGTCCTGTCATTATAAAGCTCTTGGGTTTCCAAGATAAGGTGAGTGTGATGAAAAAATGTCATAAACATAAAAACGCAGGACGTCGGGTTTGAGAAAACTTCACTCCCTAGGTTTGCAATATTCGCAAGAAGGTATGGGAGGCATCCGCATATCCTAAGAATAACGGCTCTTCTGTCAAACTCCGCTTTGATCATGTATTTATTGATAAGGTGCGATATGACTGGGACAGTTCATCCGGTACTCTTAGCAGATCTTCCTCTGATGGAACTAAAATTGTTGAATCAACCTCTGGATCAACATCTTCTTGACCAAGTGGCACTCATAATAAACTTTCCATAATAAATACAAATGCCAAAAGTGTTGTCAGCAATTATTTGAAGCTTACTTCTCCAGTCTCCTGTTATGCCCAACACATTATCGGCGTCACTGAGACTGGGCTGCACGATAGATTACATGATTCTGAAATAGCTCTTCCTGGTTAAAAGGTGGTTTAGAAAAACAGAAAGGTGGGAAGAGGGGGTGGTGTTGCCCTGTTTCTAAGTCTGACCTCGACTTTTCTGTGCTTTATACACCACCAAATACTGAGTCTTTGTGGTGCAAGGTTTATTGAAAAAACATGTCCTTGACTATCGGGGTGGTTTACCGCCCGCCTGGTTCTGATATCAAACATTTACACCACATCAACCAATTTATCCGAAGCTACATTACTTCAACATGTAACATTATATGCATTGGGGATTTTAATGCCCCGGCTATAAACTGGTCATCTATGACAGTCACTGGACACGAAGTATTCATTGGAAAAGAGCTACTCAACACTTCGTTGTCATGCGGTTTGCACCAAATCGTAAGACAATCAACTTGTAATGATGCAGTCCTTGATCTGGTTTTCTTCACTACATGCTTAGCTATGTCTGGTTTCTAATGTGATATTATTGTTGGCATATTTGACCATAACGCTGTATTGTACTCCGTTCCTGGTGTCGTCCCAAAATGCTGTTACACTTACTGCCGTTTCGTGATTTGAACCGCGCTGATGATCAAGTAATTGTCGACGGCCTTTGCGACTCTTTTCAATAATTTGAGCTGAAAAGCACTAGCAGATATGTCGATACATGCCTAATTTTTTCGAAAGGCTTGTCAGTAAATGTAACAATCATTTTATTCTTCTGAAAACAAAGATAACTTACACTTACCTACCCTGGATGATCAAGGATATCTTACATTTGTCACGTCGCGTGGCGAGACTACGTCGATCAACGCGCTCTGGTGACTCGACAAAGCTTCAGTAGTTCCTTAGCGCTTATAAAGAGCTATCTGCTAAAATAAAGGCTGCTGAAGAACATTATTACAAAACTACCTTGCCGATCCTTATGAAAGCAAATCCCCGTGAATTCTGAAAGGCTACCATCTGAATTCCTACCATCTGGTTCTTCATCGCACACCATGACAATTCACAATGTTGCAGTTTCTGACCCAGATATAATCGCTTCAGCTTTACTCAGTCTTTACGACTGACAACTCAGAGCTTCCTGCTATTCATTCTGAATTTCATCTTGGAGTTGACGATGTTACGGTGTCATTTCAGGGCGTACTAAATGTCATTTTAAACTTAAACACCAAAAAATCATGCGGTCCCGATCGCATCCCGACATCTTTTCTAGTTAGATACGCTCTTTGGTGTAGCATATATCTTACAGTTGTTCTCAAGAAATCTCTTTCGTCAGCGACCTTTCTATTCTCGTGGAAACGTTCTTCCATTCTTCTCTTATTTAAATCAGCTACTGTTCAATTATTAAGCAATTACTCACCCATCTTTTTAACAGCACATTCTAGCAAACTGCCTGAACATATTAATTTCAGACTCATCATAGAATTCCTTGAAACGAACAATATTTAGAGCACTTTCCAGCATGGTTTTAGACATGGTTTCAGCACCATTACTCAACTGGCAAAATTCGTTCATGACATCAGCAGCTCTTAAGACATAGGTTACCAGGTCGAATCTATATTCATCGATTTTGCCAAGGCCTTTGACCCTGTATCTCATCCTAAACGGTTGCGCGAATTGTTTGTCATAGTGGAGAATGCATCATTGGTTGGCTGGATTGGTGCTTCTATTCTAACACGCCTTCGATGCTGGCTTCGTCAGGAGTTCAGCTGGGTTCAGAGGTAGGAACCCTTTTATTTCTACTTTACATCAACGACCTGTCTTTGCACACTTCTATGAAAATAAGCTTTTTCGCAGATGACTGCGTCTCATATCATGCTGTTAAATCGTCATTCATCATGCCATCCTCAACAATTCATTTCCTGATTTTTGTAGCTGGTCCAAATCTTCGAATCTTCCAAGACAGTCATTAGGTATTTACCAGACGTTCATGCCTATTGACTTTTCACTGTGGTTTTAACAAGGTTAGTCTGTGTAGGGTGTCCGAATATAGGTATCTTGTTATTCTTATGACACATAATTTATCATGCTCCAAAAATATTTCACTTGCAACTAAGCCCTTAAGGTTATTTACATCGTACGCTGCGTCTTGCTCCTAAAGAAATGAAACTGCTTACATACAAAACTATTATCGCCCAATTTTTTAATATATGATATTGTGGTTTGGAACCTCCCTAAAAAACGTGACAACAACAAACTTGAATCCATAGAAAAAAAGAGCTGTGCACTTTTATGCAAGAGATACGACACGCATTTTTATCTAACAAATTTCCTTTCACAGCTACACTTGCAAAGTGTCCTCATGTTGAATGCCTAACATTTTTGCACAACCTAATCAATCCTTCTCGTTTAACTAGTCTAGAATCATATCCCAAATTTTGCAGACCTTTCTCTACCCTTAACTTTGCAAATTTTTCGCTACCGACACTGACATGTTCAAAGACAGCTTTCTTTTTTCAACTATAAAAGCCTGGAGTATGCTGCGCGGAAGTGTTCATTCGCTGTCACTTCAAGAATTTTTGGAAGCCTGCTGATGATTGTTGATTTGTTTCTGTTGTTATTATTTTTTCCCACTCCTGAAAGAGCCTCATTGAGGCTGCAGTATGTAAAAATAAATAAAAATAAATAAAAAATAAAAGCGTAGTAGGAGACAAAGCGCCAGTCAAATTCCTTGTTTATATGGTGGAATCCGTCTGTCGTACCTTTCCTAACTTCGCTACAGCAAGTATTGGCCCTATGACGAATCACTATCAATCAGGGAAAGCCGCGCGAGCACAATTATTGGTATATATAGGGCACAGGGTTATATTTTTCAGAATTCATTCAGAAACCTGTTAGTACAGACTTTGAGGATATGAGGTATAAGTACAGGTATGGTGTTAGGGTGACAAATAGCGCAACCACATTGCCAGAGGAAGAAAAAACAAGATTGTGAGCTCTCGGATTGTTCATTTATTTCATACATAGAAAGTGCACCTGCTGTTACACGCAATGGTTGCTTGTCGAGATGAGCATACGGCACCCCATTTCAAAGCGGGCGTTAGAACGCTAGCAGGAGCGAGACTCGAAAAAAACGTAACTTCCTTGTGTTCGCTAAGAAAAAGAAAACATAAACTTGCCGGTGAAAGTTGCTTACGCCCTATTATTAGGTAGGGGCAGCAAACATACCATGTCGAGCATTTCGCGGTAAATACATCAGTGGAAACCGGCCGAGCACACGTGCCGCATCAGCCTTTCATTGAACCTAGCTAACGGCTGAACGTGCATTACTCAATTCCTGCGTCTTCAAGCGATCATCTCTGTTTGAACTTTACAGCTTCTTTAAGGTTTGCATCCAGTGAAGAGATCAACTGATACTGCACAAATTGTTATTCTACCCATCCCCGAAGAAATCCAAGAACCATAAACATGCAAAACTTAGTAGCGATGCATAGACCATGATATTGGGCGGCACGGAGATCCATGGTAAGTCATGTAAATGCCCCGGCACAGTGGTCTAGTGACTAAGGCACACGGCTGCTGACGCACAGGTCACAGGATTGAATCCTGACTGCGGTGGCTGCATTTTCGTTGGAGGCGAAACTGCTGTAGGCCCGTGTGCTCAGATTTGAGTGCACGTTAAAGAACCCCAGGGGGTCAAAATTTGCGGAGCCCTCCACTACGGCGTCTCTTATAATCATAAAGTGAATTTGGGACGTTAAAGCCCACATATCAATCAAGTGATGTAAACACTCTGGTTTTCACATAGAAACATTTGAGCTAAGGAGATAAGAAGCTTCGTTGATGCTGCGGCGGTCTTTTCTTCATAAAGCCTCGCTTAAGGGCAGCAAAGAACCATGCAAACGATACTGGTTTTCTCATGGCCCAAAGAGGTGAAATTCTTCTCCCGTTTTCATAAATACCAATTATTTCAGCTTGCTCGCTTTGTTTGCCGCGGCATTGCTTTGAAAAGTGAACGCAGCGAACCGGATTTCCGCAAACTTTGGAATGCCCTGAGGGGGATATTCAGATATGATCGTCTCGGACGTACGAGCCCACCATCTTTGACTATAGGAATTTCTCGTTTTTAGCCTGTCAGTCTGCAGGACATTGAAATGATAAAAAGCCGCAAGGCTGGCACGGAACACGCAGCACAGTCACTGAAACGCCTGGAAGATTGGCCTTTGTTGAACTTTTTTTTTTACACCCTTAGAAAAATACTACCAGCAAGCGCTCTTCTTGAGTACGCACTACGCCAAGAGTCATCATATATATGTTTGGTAGTGAAGTGTTCATTATGCCCTTATTCGTAATTTTTTTCGGAAAAGCGGCTTACATACTCCACACTTATAAGGCATCATGTACCCTTATTTGATGTTGTGGTTGACGACGTTGAAACATTATCCCTGGGGTAAGTTTACAATGGTGTTTAAAGCAACGGGATACCTTTTGTAATTTTTATGGCGGTCAAGAACAAACGGAATTTAGTGGTACCCGGACAGGTGACCTGAACATGCGCTCTTTCACGACAGAATTGTTCAGTACCTTCATCTACTCAAGCAACAGAACTTTTTTTTTGTCTGGCTGGCCAGGCTTCAATATCTGGTCAAAGAATTACGTCAAGAAGTACGTCATGAAAACGGCCTTAAGCGCTCATGATGCGCTTAATGCTGTTTCACAAGCTTCATATGCATCAAACTCGGTATTACACGACATGAACGGATGACATAGGTAAATTACACATCCAAACATGATAATCACGATAAGCGTGTCATGTAACAACATGACTACAGGCCACACTGATGATGCGCTCCTGGCCGTTTCGTTAGCTTCACATATGCTACATTTGGTATTGCGGGACATCAATGGATGACGAAGGAATGTCACTGGTGCAAACAAGATAATCGTGAGATGCATGTCATGTGAGAACATGACTACATGCCACAGTCAAGGTGCCAACACATTTCGACGGGACGCTGTGCGCGTGCTCGCCGGCGTTGCCACACCAGGCGCCGGTCCGTTCATACATTTGCTTACGCGCGCCGCGCTGCGTTGCTTTGACGCATGCACGTTTGAGCATGTCCGGCGTCCCTTCGTCACGAAAAGAGGAAGACCCATTGTTGTCTGGGCAGCGCATCGGCGCGAAATACAGCAAGTCGCATTTCGAGCCGGTTGCCGTCGGGCCGCGTCGACGGACGTTGCTCAAGCGTGGCGTCAGACTATAGAGTGCTCGCGCTTTGCTAAATTAGCGTCGCTGGGCCCAGCGTACGCGCTCGTCAACGCTAAATTTAAGTGTATTGTACCCTTCATGATGCGCTCGCGGCCATTTTTCTAGCTCCACATATACCAAATTTGCTGTTACGTGACGTGAAAAGATGGCGAAATATATGACTGATGCAAACATGATAATACTGACACGTGTGTCATGTAACAACATGGCAACATACCACGCTAATAGACTGCTCGCCGGCGTTTCGCTAGCTCCACATATACTAAGTTTGCTATCACGTGACGTGAATAGATGACGAAGATAAAAGGCACATCCAAACATGATAATCATGACACGGAAGTCATGTACGGCATCATTTATTTCCACCTCGTAACGTTGTGCTTATTTTAAAGTGACATATCAACCTTTCTCATTCATGCTTCGCATGTCATCGATTCCCCCTGTATGTGGAATCTGCCAATTTTTTATTCATTTATTTCTTTTTGTATATCGTATGATAGTAGTTAGCCACATCAGTGGGCAACTACGGTACCAGAATCTGCCAGTGATGTGATCTTATGACAGCTTTGGCTGTAAAAGTGGCGGAATGTTTTAGATGTTCTAGCACGCATCGCTTTACGCCTTGAAAGGAACGGCACGAATTCAGATGATGCATCTTGCAAAGCCTTGATTTCTTTCCTTCGCGATATGTAACTGCCTCTAGTCTTATTAGACACCTGTGATATTGTCCTCCGGTTTGAATAGAAAACCGTACACATTCGAACTTGCATTGAAATCTGCATCATACAAGCAATGAAAGATGGTCGAAATTTGTTTCGCTTGCTGGAACTCATTCCGCCAAAATTTGTGAATGACAGGTAATGTCAGCGTTCCATGTCTCACAAAACACACAAAAAAGAAGAATCACCTTCTAGATATAGTACTGGAGTGCTGACTCAAAGCTCGCGAGATAGAATCCCGGTGATGGCAGCCGCGTTTTTGATGGGGGGAAAAATGCTTGAGGCCCTTGTACTTAGCTTTAGGTGCATGTTAAAGAACCGCAGGTGGTCTAAACTTCTTGAGCCACCCAGTACTGCGTCTCTCATAATTATATCGTTGTTTTCGAACGTTTGAACTTATCAATCAATCAATCAATCAATCAGTCAATCAAGCATTTTATTTCCACTTGAACAAGTATTGGGCATTGATTGTAAAAGCTTCTACAAACTTGACAAGGTTTCACAGCCAGGTATAGGAAAGCAAGCAGTGATAGCATACAGAAACTGGGGTACGCAAATAAAAGCACAAAAAAGCATACATTATTCTTATGCATAGTCACCCAAAGAACTCTACACGTACCTGCATTTCAGGAAAAGGAGGAGACTATTACATAAAAAACAAAGCTAAAAACTGACAGTTCAATTATCTCACAAAAAAGCACGCAGCGCAGGCCTGAAAGACGAAGTGCAAAAACCATTTTGCAATAAAAAGTTTAATAGAAAAGGCACAGTTGTTCGTACCATCTCTGCCCGTAGTTTGTGCGTGGTGTTCTTGTTTTGAACTTTTTTATGAACGGTAAGAAATACAAAGAAGAATATCCAGCTAACTCTGCTACATCGAGTAATTAATTTGAGAGAAAAGAAATCAGTGGGAAATTTTATTCTGTTTAGCAGATGGTAGCCTGTAACAAAAGCTGGAATAGCTATATCTTTTGTAGCGCGCATAAACTATAACAAGTGCATAATGCATGGTTCTCAAATCTCTTCTATTCTCGGGTTTTGTTAAAGTTAACTGCAGCGCACAAACGTGAAATGAGTAATTAGGCGCAAGAAGCTGCTCTCAAGGTCATTGTAAGCATTCTTTTTCACCTAATATGAATGTGTCATCACAATCAGATTTAAAATAAAAGCATCTGATCTGTGAGGCAGTCGGTAATAAAGTTCAGTGTTTTCAGATTCGAATCAAGTCCTTAGTCACAATGCTCATAACATCTCTTATAAAATATTTTACCTTGATAGGTAACTCAAACGGCATCAGTTGCATTTTTCAGACTCGGGGTGAAAGCTCTATCTAGGTCGCTCAGTTCATTGAGAAAGTGGTGCGATATGCGTTTCGTATGGGAGAGCGGAGCAGTGTAAGTGGCACGCCACAAATGTGCTCCTGGTATGAAGGCATGGCGTACCTCAGCCGCTCGCCCGGTACAAGACTATACCAGACACAGCTTGGCGCGGGCCAATTTTGCCGAACAGTGCCCGAAAACGCTGACAAGCTCCAGAGAGTGCACTGAGTTAAGACTTCTGGAATCCAACAGGTAGTGATCCAACCAGATGGAGGCTCCTCCGTCATTATTTTCTGTTAGCGTAGAAAACAAGGCAAAGAAGAGCTGCATAAACTGTTCCGCGAATCTTTGCCAATTTGCACGTGGACATTGAACATGCAAGCCACTGTGGTCGCAAAGCACATAGGTGTGGCGGAGCACCTCCAGGGCATTTGATACCGTCTACGCCTTGGTGGCCGTATTGAGATAAGGGCGGAACCCTACTAATAGACGTGTGCTTACAATTATGTGCTCATTAAAATATCAAATGGTAAAATTTATACCACAGTTTCCTACTACAGAGTGCCTGATATTCATCCCTTGTCTGGCACGTAAAACGTCAACAATCATTCAATATAGATTAACCTGAATCCCATGCAAGCACAAGCAAGCGAGAAAACTAAATGTTACAATAAAAGGATTAAAGGATGAGTGAAAATTTGAAACATTTGGCACTAATCTATAGAGAGGCATATACTCCAATTACTCGCAACGGTGGCCTAGCAGCCATGGTCCTAGATTACTGAACCGAAGGTCAAGAAATTGAAAACCGGCCGCGACGAAAAAAATTCGATTGAGGCAAACTCTTAGAGGGCAGCATACTGGGAATTAGGTGCATGATGAGAAATTCCAGGTAGTAGAAATTTCCTAAATATTCGACCATTGCCTCCCTCACAAGCAAATCATGGTTTTGGGGCAATACTTTTCAGGTATTGTGAATAAACAAAAATGGCACTTCCACACCAAAGACCAAACAGAACGAAGTTTTGCCACGCCCGCTGGCTCTAGAAAGCTACAACTTTTGTAAAAGGTGAAAAGGAGGCCTCTGAGCATGGAGTATCAATTACGAACGTATTTTTTAAGTATTGTGACAGGAGAACGGGCCGCCACGTACCTACAAGGCAGTTTCGCCTGTACGCTACTGTTGGCAAATAGCGTTCACTGCTTGCTTGTTGCGTCATTCACTTGGCAGCGGCACCATGGAGGCGGTGATATGATAAAAAAATTACGTACGCTGTGTATACGTACTCTAGTCGTGTTTCTACCCTTAAAACGCTGGTAAGTTGTGCTGTTTTGACCTGGTTTCCACTTACGGTCATCTTTATTAATAAAGAAATCTAGAAGGCATATGAAATTCACTTGTTTAAACTGACCAGAGGCGCATTGTTGGCCCTCAGTACGGCCCGCTGAACCTTACTGTTTAACTTGCCATACATATTTGATCCTAAGAAATAATCTTTAGGTCAAAAGTAGAGATCATCAAACAGTAGTGTACCAGTACGACCCTGCTGGATTGGTGTGCAAAGGCATATCGTATTCTCACTGAACGGATTCTTGTTCAGTTGGTCTTCGTTAAGTCTAAAAAAGCCGCTAAAGTAATAGTGAATGCTTTTGCTCTCTCATTGATTCGTAGTTGAGAAGGAAAGAAGTCAAATAAGTGCTCTTTTTTTCTTTGTTAGACAAAGGATTACCAATAACGAACGAATTATGTATTTAATGAAAATATACCTGGGGTTGTGTATCTGTAGTATATATAATATAAATGTTAAGAAAGTGGACAAAAAAATTGCTTTTCCATGGTAGGGGTCTAACACGCAACATTTGTAAGTTGCAAGTCCCCCCTCTCAATCTAACAGCTGCATTTCGTCCGAAAAATGCTGTGTAGTTGCAGATGAACAACAAGCAATGCTCAATTCGAAGTCAAAATTACTCAATGTGAATACTTCAAGGTGCTCTGTACTTCTGGAAACAAAATTGTGTATGAGCGCGCTATTTCCGAGTCCACATCATACATTTTGTCTTTTCGGTCTACCGAGAACGACAAAACAAAGAATTGACCCGTATCGCTACTGTACACTGGTGAAAGGTGACAGGAGAGCGAAGAAAGGATGAATGACACTGGTCAGCTGGACCGATGAGAACATGGTCTTGTTACGCTGGGGTAACTTTGAAGACGTCCATCCAGTCCAGTGGTTTCTAAAAATGTCATGGCGGCTCCTACAACCACATCTGTGCTACTGGTGTCAGGCCAAGGACGTCACACACTTCATCAGTTAATGGCCGACTAATATATCGTTCAATGGAAAAGAAAAGTTGGTGACGTGAAAAATATATGTTCGATCGTTTCAGGCAAATGACAGTGACCACAATCAGGGCCTGTGTCAATGCAGCTGACGTAGTAGGAGTAACGTTCAGTGTAAGCCACACCAAGAAGACTTCGGTGGAGGACCATACTCCAATCAGGAGAGAAAGTTTCTAAACACACCTTTTGGTTAAATTCGAGCTTACATAATGCGCTATGACTTTAACACCTGTATGATATTTATGGCGTGTACTAAACCGTTTTTCTGGTCTTTCACTTCCACAAAGAGGAATGTGTCGTGATATTGTTTTGCGGAACGCCTGCATAAGTCAAGCCACAAAAAGAACTGAAGCAGCCTCCGAACCACCTGCATTGGTTTATCACAGGTGTTATTGACGAGCAAATGCGCAGAGTAAGCAACATTGATAAATATTTTATTTATGGGTGCTCTATCTGCGGTATTTATATAAAAACACGTGCTGCTGTAGGACCAACAAGTCGCTACACTCTCTCTAAAGCGATTATGAAGAAAAAATACAAATAAAATTGGAATAATCAAATATTCAACGTATCATAAAATGCATAATTTGAAAATGCACCACCGATCTGCACATTCACGTGCGTCTGGCAGATGGAGTCAGCACATGCATTCGGCCCAAAACCATTTCGACATTTTTGTTGCGGATTAGTAACCACAATACTTTTTTTTAGGTTCAAGGTAATTGTTCGGGGTTCTGGAGAAGTGAAAACTTCGCTTCAAACATTGTTCCCAAGAAGAGCTTCGTTGGTATCGCACACCTGCAGTCCCTAAAAACTTGCTGTGACATTTATTTCAGCCTGCTGCAAAAACTTATTGCTGCACGAGTCCTATAACTAAGAAAAAAACCAAGCCATGCAAAACAATAACTAGTACAATATTTCGTATTGAAGGTGGTGAAAAACACTTTTTCCGTTAGCAGAGAGAAAGCGGCATTATTTTACCGCTGTGGCAACAATTTGTAAACTATTGCTTCATATTTGATCATAATGAACTGTTTAGCAATTCGGCTTATCTCATCCGAAAAGTCAAATGTAAAATGAAAGACAAAAGTGGATATATATCTTTTGTCTCTTTTTCTATGCCAAACCTAACAACTGCCACTTAAATTGTTACAAGCAGTTGTACCTATATCAGCAGCAACATAAAAAACTGTAATTTTTTTCTGACACATCATAAAAAGTTTGCACGGAAGAAACATTCAAGGAATGAAAGCCTACCCGAGGAACGGCACATGCACACATTATCGAAGTGGAGCCTATGTTTCCAACCAAGAGAGATCAGGTTGAATAATGATGTTTGTAACTCCGTAACAAAGGCTTCATTGGCACAGATTATGGAACAATGATTTTGTCACTTTTTGTCTAAAATACAACGTACAACCTACAGCTATCGCAAATTGAGTAGATGCACAATTAAAACTTTACATTCTCATTCAGTTTGCACTGTCTAGTTGCCGACATTAGCGGGATTGTCAAAGTAGGAAAAGTCTCCCAAGCAACCGCATTCTACTTGAGCGTGAAGTTAGATCAGTCAGTAAAATCAGGTGACAGTGGGAAAAAATAAAAAAAACGAGAACTTGAAGCTCTGCGAACCTAACGAGTTTAACCTAGGCTAACGCAAACAAGCATCAATGTGGATGCCTTATTTTTTATAGCACGGCAGGCAAGTTTCAAAAGAGATGCTGGAAAAGTCTACAAACCTAATGCCTAATCGAATTAAGCTCCTGCAAGTTAACCTCATTTAACTGTTCTTCTGAACCGGGTAACGGCACTGTTTCGCGGCAAAATTGAACGGTAATCGGCCTTGCCATGTATCACTACATTTTTATCAAAATTGGTGCGAACCACTGTTTATATATTGTACCGTCCTCCACAGAAACGTGGTTGGCGACACGAGCGACATTGTAGAGGCAACGACCCCAAAATGGCTCAAATGAGAAACCGCGGATTTTAAAGAGTGTCTCTTCATCTAGTTACGTCACATCGCATCGATAGGAGCTGTTGGGTGTCCATGCGTTGTGGTTCATTGCTTGGTCGCCAGCACTCGTGTGCTTATCTCTACAGGTGGTACATACAAAGATGGCAATCATGACAGTTTGCGACAAAGCCGTGGAAAACATCATGGTAACTGCAAACTCTTCAGCGGACAAGCTTGCTAAAAAAACGGACTGATGGCTTTTTTCTTCGTAGGAAATTAGAATTTTCTCGTACAACACACAATGCCTTGCCATTGCGGAGAAACTGCTGCTTCTTTTTTTCGAATGGGGAGCATTTATAGTCTCACCTACTCGCTCGGCCGGCGTCGGCGGTTTTGTCTACTCCCCACTACATATGCTCGCATTTCGCGTCTCGTGCCGCATGCTTGCATCTCGTGCCAACTGTTGCCTCTGCCCACGCCCCCCTTCTAAACTCGCAAGACCGGCGCAAGCAGCGTCAGCTAATAAATACTGACTACATTCGCTGCACACTCATTCACACTAGATCCCGAGTTTGGAATTAATTTAAGAGCAACTTGGCTTCCGCTTGACGAGACTCGAGTACACGCGATGGAGGCACCGGTATTTTCAGCCAGTAGTGAACACACACCAACATGAGCGTCAAAGAACTTGTTGAAGGTAATGCTTATCTGTCAGTCAATAAATAGGAATAATAAAGGTGTAATAATGATTAAGCCCTCCCAAAGCATTACGAATTACGCAATGTTCATATGATACCCCCCCCCCCCCACTCTGCAATTTACTCCAGTGGCCCCACGAGAATATGCGGGTGACCTTTTTTGCTTTATTGTGCAGCTTGCTGCCTGTTATTATTCGGTCTGAGCCTTGAACTTGAACTAGGAGCATGTTCGGATGCCCTATTAAGAAAGTCTCTCATGCACACTTCTGCTTTTAAAATCCGCGAACTCTGAAGTTGTTGAACAAGCTATGGTTACGTCTTGCCTGAAGAACACCTAAAACAAATCTTTGCAACATGGTAATTATGAAGCCTTCGGACGTCAAACTGAATAGCTAAACACATGCTCGGCGTCCCAAGCTCTCCTTATTTTGGCTACAGAGAGCTGCTGAAGAATATGCGATAGCGGCTACAATGTTGCGAAGCCAGTGACTACGTGGACAGGAAGTACTCGCTCCACCTTAGGAGCGCAGGCTCTCGTGCAGCTTGAAAAAAGGTGGACCGATGATACGACGGCAAAATGGTATTCTTACCACCAAAAAGGCTGCCTAATCTATGCAGTAAGACTAACCAAGAGGCAAAGACAATGCAGGTCCGTGAAACAAAGCACAGACGGCTATTTGTTATTTGAGCAGAAGTGTTGCTTTAGAAATTTTTCATGTGTTTTTACGGAAAGAAAAGTAAACTTTGGCAAAACTGGGAGTTGCGTTAATGATTGGCTGAAGGAGCACTCAAACGTTGTAAGGAATGCGCGTGATGGAAAGAAGTTTGATGTTTTCTGAGCTAGTCCTTGTCTAACCTGCCAGGGTTGTTCTCCGGACCTAAACAACGATTCCGTCATTAAGAGAAGCAAAACGTGGATCACGTGTGAAATTATCGAAGCCAAACGTCCTGCATATTTGGGGCAGATTTGTGTCAGTGCGGCTTCCGTACAACTCACTGACAATGAGATGGCGTGTCTATGCTTAGGCAGTGGATGAATTCTGCGTTAGACAGTTGACATATACGAGCAATTTTCCAATAAAGGGTTATGAAGGGTGAACGCTTGTAGCCATTATTTGTGTTCCTTCCATCCGTTATGTACTTTTCTGCTGTAGTGCTCCATAAGTATGTAACTTACCATATGGTAGTAAAACAATGCGTAGGTCTTGCTAAAAATGAGCGGACCTTGCGTCCACTCATTTTTACGTAAGGGCCAGTGAAGGCCAGTAAAGGCCAGTAAAATACAGGCCCACACTTAAATGTGGGCCTTTACTTCAGTAGAGGCTTTGAAAAAAAAAACAATTACAGTTGTGAAACGTTGGCATAAATAGAACGAATTTTTCGTCGCAAGCTTCCACCTGCGTCTTTTCCTAGTCTGTTGGTTTTGACCTCAATTTGTTTGTTTTAACTGATCAGGAAGGGATTCAAGGAGACAATCACCTTTGAGGGTCATTCTCACAAAATGTATTTTACGAAGAGCACTGACGCTCATTTTTGCGTCCTCTTGAAGTGCCTCGTTTTACGAATACGTGAAAGACTACATTGTCAATTTTAGTTTGAAGGTAATGAAGTCCTTTAAATGTCTGGCACTGTGCGCTGGTGTAGCAAATAACCTTTGATGTTTTGTAGCTATTTTGTATACTACAGCTAGCTAATTCCGATAATCTCACATATTCGAATATCCTAAATTTATGCATAAGTTGATTATCATAAATTGAAGCGATCGTGTTTGATCTCGTAAAGCACAGCTTTGTCAAAATACGAGTCGAGGGCTGGCTTGTCAGGAACGCGTGCACTGCTGTAAACATGCAGTGGTAAAACGAGGCATTTCGAGGTCAGCGTTAAGGCGTAGTTTTGTTGGTGGAGGAACTGAACGCCGGAGATTAGTTAAGGATTTCCGGTTTGGTCTTGCAGTAGAGGGCGCAGTGAATGCGATCTTCCGAAAAATGTCACTTTGTGTGGAGTGAGTGTTATTATCTTCACCTCTTGCGAGGTGTATTTTAAAGTGAAAGCCTCGCATCCTCACGTCCTTCCGGCCATGCCCTGGGACGGTGCCAGTTGTGGCCTTTCCTCCTCCCACTATTGAAGCAATCATGTGCCCCTTTCAAAATAAAGCAAACACATCTCGTAGTCAGTCAAATGATCACAAGATTTCCCTAAGGCACTTTGCAATTTACTAATGGTCCTTCAATTTTTTTTCTCGCTTGCGGTAAAAATATCTTCATGTGACCAGGAATCCATGGTTGTACAGTAGACTCTCGGTAAATGGAGACCTGTTAAATGAAACTGCTGCTTAAAAGAAACAACTGCCTCTGATGTGATTACTTCCGTGCTTTTATTCTCCAACCTTGTTAATTTCTTCATAAACGGAAGTTTTTTTAAACGAAATGTAATTTTCTAGCCCCTTCTGGTTCTGTTTAACAGGAGTTTACTGTACATATATCACAACAATGGAAGGGTCAAGAGGTCGCAAAGTGCTACTCTGGAGAGGCACTGAGATAGGCAAGATGTGTTTTACAAAATCATCACTTCGCTTTGGCATCTGTAATAGCAAAGACATTCTTCCCACACAATTATTCTCAGTCTCAGACTTGCAGAGATTGTTCTCCCTAATTGACACCAAAGTGAGCTCTTTTATTCGAGTATTCATGTACGGCCGACATCATTTTTTTGTTCCTGCTGTGCTTGTGAAATATTCAAACATATACAAATAGTAACGCAGGCAAAGAATCCTCAGGATATTTTCAGCAGAAACTCAAAAATATCTTCTGCTCTTCACTACAGCAAGATTAGAGCTGCAGTGCTGAAACTTGATTGGCAAAGTGAATTCGCAGCCTAGTCGTGCTAGTACGTCCGTGATTTCCGTAACTGAAAAGTGTTTAGCGGGCAATGGATCTTTCTTGCACAGTATTGCAAGACAGCGCGAAGCTCTTGCTTTTCTTTTTATACACAACATCGATCACTGCTCTCATTTGGTCAAGTTAATTAAACGGAGGCGATATTGCAGTAAGAAAGCCGCTGTACCTTTCAGGTACTAAGAAATCTTCTTTTAGTTAACCTGTTTATTGATGTAGTCTCTTCATATTTGCGAACTTCTTGCGCTTCTTTTCTTTCTTAATCTTCACTTTCATTAGGCTGTGTACACTAGAACACATGAATACCTTGCTACCTCTACTCTCCAGCTGAACTGAATGTATTTCTATTCTAGCGAGCACTTTGGGAACGGGGCACAGCGTACACGTGTGCTTCCTTTGGTGGAGAATTGACTAAAGCAATTTCGTGTAAGTTCCGCATCTACAAAAGCATATAAAAACTCCCTGAACTGCTGTTGCCTATACATTTATGCACATATGCAGCCCGACACGATTGACCCGTATTGCTTGCAATGTGGCTCACTAGTCACACTTAGTCACATTGTCGGGGCTTGCAGGAATGTTTCCACCCTCCTCTGATCTCCTGGCCAATCCCTCACCAGAGGGATGGGAGGAAGGTTTGACCTCCACCAGCCTAGCAGTCTAGCTTCAGGCAGTAAAAAGAGCAGAGGAGGTGGCCAGCAGGTTCAACCTGGGGAATCACCTACCTCCTTAAATGTGATGAGAATAAAGTTGTGTTTTCTCTTTCTCTCGTCCGCAGACACAGTGATTTTTCAAAGTGTGGCTACAGCATCGTCCCTTTCAGCGACCCACAACCATTTATAACCCCCTTATTGGCTGCCGCTGGCTTTAAAGAGCCCGTAAACCAACCAGTAGTCGAAATTCAATTGTGGTGGGAAAATTGTGCTCAAGCATAAAACAAAGACGGAGCCGTGACAATTTTTAAAAACGGTGAAGTTAGCGGAGTTAGACGCATTTGATTATCGAAACTGTGACGACCATTCTTTTCGCTCTTTCCTGCGCTTCCCTCCGCCGGTATTCTCTCCCACTCTGCTTTGCCCTCTCGCTGAGCACGCCTTCCAAGGTATACGTAAACTGGTAGCGTAACTTTCATAGAAGCCCATGAATCCAGTAGTCAGCGGCTTATTGCCACCGTCACAATCTCCGTCACGAGGTGACCACTAAAAGCAAAAAAAAAGAAAATACGACATCACAACCGGAAGCGGTAGCGATGTCGCGCATTTGCCTTACTTGACGCAAAATCAATTTTTAAATTGCTGACCTACTAGTTGTCTTTATTATTACGCAATTTTATTGCACTCTTATTGTATCTCACTAATTGTGCTCGAGAGAGAAAAGAAACAAAATTAATAAAGATTGAGGAAGCAAAGCTATTTTATTTGGCAAATGACGTACTTGGAATATTTACAAGAAACCTCGCGGAGGCAACTGTGAAACAACTGTTTACGGACACAATAGCATAATAGTTCGAAGTTGCCCAATCGTTGAACAACACTCCAGAGAGACAGCAGATTTGAAAATATAGGTTTGACAGCCGTAGAGTATAGCGTCTTGTTGTTTAGCCTGTCGCGTTCAAAGTCACCAACGGCGAGAGCACATCGGCCATGCGCAAGAGAAAGCAGCCTCCAGTCACAGGAGTGGCTATCTACACATTCTGTGAGCGAGTTGAGCTATGAAATTCAAATAAAAATTAGATACAATTCTGAAGGTACGCACAAAACCACCACAGAAAAGTGAGCATTGCCTCGTTTACCTGGTTATGCGCTGAACCAGAAAAACACGCCACACTGAACTCAAGTTCTGATATAATATTGCCTTGATACGCCCCAAAACCATTGGCCCATGTTACCACACTGCTTGCATGTGCCTTCTGCTTCTGAAACCATAAGAAAAGCCTTCTGCTTCTGAAACCATAAGAAAAAAGTTGGGCGCCTAACCACATACCAAAGACGTAAGCTTTATTAAAATAATCTACTTTTTTTTGTAACAATTTAAATCAAAACTATATAAAATTGGCAGATCCCACCTACAGTGGGAATTGATGATACGCGAAGCACGAATAAGGAAGGCTTATATGTCACTTTAAAGTCAGCAGGACGTTACGAGGTGGAGGTAAGTGATGTCGCACATGACTTCCGTGTCATGATTATCGTGTTTGGATGTGTCGTTTACCTTTGTTATCTATTCACATCACGTGAAGCCAAATTTAGTATATGTAGAGCTAGCGAAACGGCCGCCAGCGCGCAATGAGCGTGGCATGTTTTATTGTTCTTACATGACTTTCGTGTCACTATTATGATGTTTGAATCAGTTATAAACTTCCGTCATTCATTTACGTCACGTCAAAGCAAAGTTGGTATATGTGGAGCTAGCAAAACGGCCGCGAGTATTTGGTGAAGGGCCCAATGTACTCCAACGTAGCGTTGACGCACGCGCACACTGGGCACAGTGACGCTACGTTGGTGAAACGCGACCACTCTATAGTCTCACGCCAGGCGCGACCGGCACGACCAGCGTCCGCCGGCACAGTCCGGCAGCAACCGGCGTGAAATGTGACATGTGAATTTCGCACTGATGCTTTACCCAGACAACACTGCGTCTCCCCATTTTAGTGATGGAAGGACGCCGGACGCGCTGAAATGCGCATGCGTCAAAGCAACGCAGCTCGTCGCTCGCCTGTGAGCATACGGCCAGACCAGCACCTGGCGTGGCCACGCCCTGATGAATTAACGATATGAACGCCGGCAAGCGCGCGCACCGCGTCATGTGGAAATGTATTGGCGCCTTGACTGTGACATGTGGTCATGTTGTCACATGACACGCATCTCACGATTATCATGTTTGCACTAGGCACTTAAATTCGTCATTCAATGACTTCACGTAATACCGACTTTGGTACATGTGAAGCTAGCGAAACGGCAGTTAGCGCATCATGAGCGTGACATGTGGTCCTGTTGTTACATTACACGCATCTCATGATTATCATGTTCGCACCAGTTACATACCTTCGTCATCCATTCACGTACCGTAATAAGAAATTTGGTATATGTGACACTAGCGAAACGGCCGCCAGCGCACCATGAGCGTGGCATGTAGTCATGTTGTTACATGACACGCATGTCCTGATTTTCATAGTAGGGTCTGTCACTTGCATACGCCATGCAACCATGTCACACCATACCAGTTTTTCAACAAGCCATGTGAACAAAACCACCGCAAGAGCTGCAGGACCATAAATTGTAAATCATGACATTCATGACATACATGTCACGCCATTCATGTTACGACTAGTCAGATATGTTCTTCATGCAGTCATGTCATGTCATACCATGTTTGGTATTGATATCATTATTGAAATGGATATCATTATTGAAAAGAGCTAAAAGTCGTAGATGGCTAGATGGATAGATAAATAGATAGATAGATAGATAGATAGATAGATAGATAGATAGATAGATAGATAGATAGATAGATAGATAGATAGATAGATAGATAGATAGATAGATAGATAGATAGATAGACCCAAGTTCACCGCAATTCTCTAAGAAATGCTTCGCATTCATTAAACGTTTAAGTAATTTTTTGTCTTCGCTATTTTTTCCGCCCCTCACCTAGTCGCGCTTCAAACGTCATGCAGTTGTTGATGTCTGTCGCAACAAGTTTCAAACCACATTTGGTTCCGACTTTCATGACCTATTCAGATTGACCTTGACCATTCTCTGCCCCTCCCAATGTCGCATGACATACGTCATCGCAGACGGCTGCTTAAAGCACCGTCAACTTCCGGAGCGACTCCATCAGTTGCGTTGTAGTTTGCCAACAAGCTGCCTGCTTGTTGGCAAACCGTGGCTGCCGTAATCATACCGATATGGATCCTGCGTGGCGCGCGCGCATTAAAAGGATCGCGAACCCGATGGACCCGTACGAGAACACGCTGTGCCCTGCATGTGTTGCACGCATGCGGGCAACACGAGGAACAACAAGAAGCAGCGCGGCCAGCTGTTTGCAGACTGATTGGAAGTCGTAGGTTTTTGCTGGACCTGTCATAGCATTGTTGGCATATTTGCCTCGGTGGATCAGAGATGTGGCACGGCGATTTATTCGAAGGCCCGAAAGGCCGGAAAGAAGGAGTGATTGTTTATTAGAATTTGTGGCACGCTGGTGGCTCCTAACGCTGCCACGTGTACAATCGTTTAACGCGATGGCATTCTGCACACGCTGCGCGTCGTGTTCACTTGAAAGGCTTGAAAAAATATCGGGGGTGGTTTACGGTCCCTTTAAGTACACGACGCCTTTGGAGAGTTCGCTTACCTGAAGCGTGACTGTTCTCAATTAAACTTTATTTGTGGGTAAAACGGGCCCATGGCCGTTCGTCTAGTTTGGGCATTTCATCAAACCTAAGGCCGCCTCGTACGCTTAGCGTTGATTCCGCAGAAGTGCAACTTTTTTGCGCGTGACCGTAAATGATGTTAAAGTGTCGTGGCTCTCACCTTCGGCGCGTCCCTTCGTTTCAGCGTTTGATACTCGTGTAGGCTATTCACGAGAGCAATCGCACTAAGCACACACTGAGGGGTGTCTGACTGTAATGGGTCGAGAAGTGCGAACACGAATGGTTCGGTTACTTTTGAGTCGAGCGCATCGGGTGCTCTTGGCTGCCGCCCTTTGTGTGGCGTCTACTGGCAAGCGTACACACGGTGAATCTTGTGGAATACTCTGCCGGCTCGTAAACCTGTGATTGTTGCACTGCTCTGCCTTTTGGGTTAAGAAACTTAAGAAACTCGTGTTTGTTGAGGATCTGCCTCGATTGTCATCTCGACGCTGTGTCGGAGAGCCGATGAACCTGGCCCTTGCGTCTTAGTACGCAACGGCAGTGGAGTGCGTCGTCTCTGTTTCCGGTCGCTTCGATGGGTAGGTGTTTAGCGAACCCATCTCAACATAAATGATGCCATGCTTGGTTTCAGCATGACTTCAGAGCAGACCTCCTCTAGTCGCTCGTTCCTTCTCGATACCATGGCGACGTACTTGGTCTCATTCGATGCGGAGGCCGCGGTCAGCATGAGGTAAGCTCGCCTTAGCGGCCTTCTGTTTTCGGCCATCGGAGAGCATTTCTGCATAGCGTGCCTACTATGGGGAGTACCACCCGGATTCACATTGTAGTCCTAGTATCGCCAGTTTAGAGTTTTCTTGCTTCTTTCAGCTGTACAACACAAACGCGTAGCACGTGTCTTCGGGACCCTTTAGTGCGTCGTCTCCACTTGCTGACGTTTCTGTTAGCTGCGCAGCTGAATGACCAAACACCGTATCAATACGTCACTACGTAGGCAACATTCTGGTGGTGTTTACGCGCTTGCTGACCCTTCTTTGTCACGAGCGTACAGGGGTGACCTTGTGTCCTCATCCACGAGCTGACTCGCATTGGCGACGCCACATTTTTTGAAGACCATATTGCTCACGCGTACCTTTAGGGGACCCTTTCAGCGATTATGAGCCTCGGGTGAGCCCGTAACTTCAGCTTGTATCGTCTTCAGGAGACACTAACTACCAAAGGTACAGCAGTTCGATCCGTTTTGCCGGCTCTCAAGGAGTGGAGCGTACTAAGAGTCTGGCATTGCTGTCTGGTACTGCTGCGGGCACGCTGGATTCGCATCTGATGGTGACCGGCAGTGTTCATCACCTGTACATTATCCACCTGTTCACCTGTTCATTCAACATAAAGAAGCTTCTCAGGAACCCATATTATCAAGAAGCTACTAGGCTATTTCCATGACTCGTGGTTGGCCAAAGTCGCGAGTGGCTGTAAGACTTTCTCAAAGCTGTGCTGCTCTGCTACCTACCCAGGCATAAAGCATGAAGCTCTTTATTCCACGTGTGACAATGTGCGAGGTATCGTACGGGCAAACCTTTTGGCAAATGGAGCCTCTCTCCAATTCGTTTTCCGCCCACAGCAGTGACCAAGAAATGGGCAAGGCAGTCACACAACCGCAGGACGACTGTAAAGTTGAGGGCAAGTCATGCCACTCGTCAACCTGTGCAAACAAACTTGAGCAACATTCCTCCCTCTATTACATTACATGACTTTTGTAGGCCATGTTATTAAAAGAAAAAAAAACACTACGGTGGCAGATACACGTCCGGAAGTGGTAGAAGGCCCACAGACACGAAATTTGCCTTTGATGTGTCGTACAAGCTTTTATTACACAAGCGCCCACTGTGTTCGATAGCACCGTCAAGTAGGCACCCTTTTCGGCCAGCCGGCTATGCCGAGGAAATTCCTATCTGCTTCTTCGTGGTCCAGTTCTCTCGCAGTTCCCGTATAGTCCAGTTATCTCACACAGCCGTCGAGCGCAACCCACCTACCGGCATCGGCAACCGCTTTTGGCACCTGGTCCGCTCACTCGAGCTTTGGCTCAGGACCAAGCATGGTCGCTCTAACTTCCGTTCCTGGCTGCCTGCCGTTCCGGCTTGTCATTGCTGCCAGCTCTCGCACCACCAACTTTCGGTGGTTTGCTGCTGCACGCACTTTCAAGCCTAGTCTCACACGTTTGCAGCAGCAAATAATCCAGTGCGGTGCATTTCAAGCTTTTCCTTGGCTGTGGACCGCCTTTCTGGCAGTGGATTCTCCCTGGTGTGGTGAGACTTTTGGTGGAACTGGATTGTGACTTTTGTCAACTATGCACTCATGTCAATAGAGGCGACTATTTTGCCCCCTTGTGCGGTGCGATTCTCTTCTTTCGTCCTGGCTTTCGTAGAGACCACACTTTCCTGTTGGACATTGCCTCACAGACCAGCCCCTTTGCGGCATAGTCGACCTTGCTATTTGACTTCAGACAGCCTATTCCATAGGCTGGCCTCGCTGATTAGCAGGGGGAATGTAGGAATCCAGCGCGCACTCCCCTTTGGCGCCTCGTTCACCCCGCTTGCGCGAGCGCTGACTGCGTATGGTCGAGTGCCGCGAACATGGCCTCCGTGGTTTCGCCATTAGGGCTTTTTGTATGGCGCAACCCACGCCTCAGTTTTACTTGCGCGGAGACGCATGTCCGAACTTGCCCGGTGAATGCCCCCACCTCGCGTGACTCCACTACATGTAACGTTGACTTGCCGATCCACATAGGCCAACCTCGACACCTCCTTTTTCGGTAGCTTGCTTTACCCAAGGGCTCGGCCACTACTCGGCATATTTCACATGCCTGTACGAGGAGTAGATGTGCTGCTTTAGCAGGCAGCTTTTCGTAAACGCGCTTTGCTGCCGCCCTTTGTGTGATAGCCGATGCGCCTGTACGCAATTGAGCATACACTCCGTATAGGTCCAGTAGAGTTTCCTGTCGGCCCGCAAGCCAGTCATTTTCGCACTGAGCTGTATCTTGGGTAAGTAAACCCGTGTTTGCTGACGACCTGCGTCCAGTACCATCTCTACGCCGTGTCGCAGAGTCGACCGTGTCGGAGTCTCTGTGTGCAACGGCAATGAAAAGCGTCGCGTCCCTTCCCAGTCACTTTGTAGGTAAGGCTTTTCACGAACCTAGATATCTTCATAAAACACACGTGGCCTATATACAGGTTTCAGAATACTTGTATTATTGCACTAATATTGCTTGGTACAAGCACACATTGTTTTGGAGCGTTATAACATGTGATTATCATAATGACTTTATGATTTAAAGCCGGTCACCCAACACAAAAAATTAACATGTTACTGCGTTCATTTCCCAAAGACCACGCAGTGGGTGCCCAGAGTGTTCAAAAACATTTCCATGTAATGAGTAGCATGAAGCATGCTGCCCATTACACAGAATGCAGTGATATGCGAAAGCTTCACTGACAAAAGCCACTTTGAATTTGACTAATTACATTGCAGTAATTCACACTCGTGCCGCCGTGCCTATGACTGGCTACACGGAATTTCCACACCTGAAGTCTGTGGCGGGATTCCGTAATCTATTACCTGGTGGTGAGGCGCTCGATTGCAGTTCACACTGAGTGGACGCTGGCCTTGAACCGAATGCAACCGGCAAGAATCTAAGGAAGAGTCCCACTGTCAACTCGTTACCTGAGGTCACCAGCTTGGTTAGAAACTGAGCTGAATTGGCTAGGTGATTTGGTAAACACCTGTAATGCACCATTTCGGAGTCCTCATCATGTAGTGGCTTTCTATGTGACAGGTTTTGAGGTACGTACCCCTAAGTCCAGGGTAACTTCCGAGCTCCAGTAATCAAACCAGTTGAGAGGCCGTGATACGAGTTGTGGATATCGCTGCTGCTTCGGGACTGATCCAAATTCATTCGCGATTCAGAGGTGTTAGAATGGTATGGGTTGGTGCCTGCCCATGTTGTCCAAGTCAATTAGAGCTTCGACCATACGAATCGTAGAGCCCCGTCCAACTCTACGTGGTGCGTCAAGGGCAAGGCGTTGGTGTCCTCAGATGCTGATATGGGGTGGTCGGGGTTTAGGCTACGTGACCTGGAGTCAGAGGGTCCACGGTCGCAGTTAGGAGGGGAGGGGGGATCGGCAGCATATCTACGGAGTGAATAATGGAGAGTGTGGCGAAGCATTCGTCCGTCCATTCGTTCTTGCTTCTGTCTGTCCATACGTTCGTCTGTGTGACCGTCCACGCGTCCATCCGCCCATCCGTGCGTTTGTCTGTTTGTGCGTCCATCCCTGCGTTCGTTCATGCGTCCATCTATGCGTCCGTCTGTGTCCGCTTGTCCATCTATTCAACATTCTAAGTACCACCATCTTGCATATTTTCATCATATATTCCCCATATAGAAGCACCATCATCCAGCTGACATTCTAAGGACTCTATGAGAGGTGGCACACGCACACTTTCTTACGGCTTGCACTTCGGGTGTACTTCTCACCTTTAACCACCTCGAGTTCATGGTATATACTAGTTCACTGAATTCATGGCACTGCGGTCCAACGCTCACTAAACCTTTCTAAAACCAAGGAGGTTACGCCGAGCGAGTATAACGTAGCAACCTTTTTCTGTCAGATAGTGCTAAGTGCACACGCCAATGGCTGCTAATGAGAAAGGAGAGAAGAGAATTCGGCATTTACTCTTTTGAGGCTTGCGCTTCGTATCTACTTCCCACCTTTACCACCTCGAGTTCATGGTATACACTAGTTCATTTTATTCGTAGCACTGCGGCTTGACGCTTGATGAACCTTTCTAAAACTAAGGAGGTTACACCAACCGAGTATAACGTAGCAACCCTTTCTTCTCAGATAGTGCTCTATATACATGCCAATGGCTGCTAATGGGGATCACAGCGTCGCTTTAACTAAAAGCCGAATGCTCCTGTCGCTCATTCCCCATTCGCAGCCATTGGAATGTACATTGAGCATTATTTTTATTGGTCAACAACGCACAAATTAAATTTCTCACTGGTGCCACCTTGGAGGTCAAAATGGTATACTTGTTATGCACTACAACGGCTACGAGGGACGAACAGGTGCCGCTATATGGAGCTTCGCCCTTAAAAGTGGAAACACATGATTGTTCACATAACCACTGCTGGCCAGCAAATCTCACGGGTTGCCAACAACTTTCAGCATGCGGTGCCGGGGTTGTGTTTTACAGACCCACAGAGTCTGGCTCTAGCGTTCGTGGAGAGTGGACGTGCTGTTCGGAGCTATTGTGTTTGCCGGAGACGTGCCGCAGCGTCTCGTGCAATGCTCTCTGTTTTTTCGCCTGCATCATGTGCATGTTTCAACTGCAACACCTTTCGCCTAACTGGTGGTACCTCTCAACTCAGCAAGTGGGCGTGACCTCACCGAAGCCAAGCTTGTCGCAGTAAGTTGATCTTCCGTCCGTCCATGCGTGGGACTCCGATGTTCTGAGGCGGCCCCTTCGCGACTGCTGCTATGGTGGCGCAGTTTCTGCGTCCCAGACAAGGATATTTAGAAATGAAAGGGCACTACTTAGACGCGGACAGATGCGGTCTTATCGTATGTGCCATGACAGTGTTTCATCTGTCAGTATATATTTCATAGTTTTCCGAATAAATTTTCAGTTGGTAGCAAGCTGTTGTCCCTGCCTTTCTTTTCACGTCGAAATAGAGCGCTCTCGTTTCAAAATAATCATAAATAACCAACTCGCCCAATCAACTACGGGCCCGAAGCCGGCATCAATGCAAAGGGCTCTCAGCCAACTCGCGGCTTTGTGTCGATGGAGCATTCAACCACCGTAAAACTGTCTTCCAAAGAGCAAGGGTCGTCATCGGCGACAGAGAACACCACCGGGTGTTGCGTGGTACTAACGACACCCGAGGCGCACACCGTGGGGCTGACTTCTGATCCAGCTTTCACCAGTTCTCATTCAAGACAAGAAAATGACAATTTGACTGGGGGAAGAATAGAACACGATGCTTCCTCGAACTGTCCTGCTGACAAAAGCGACGATGACGATTCGCGTGGCTGTTAGAAGACTGTCATCAAGAAGCGACGCGCCCGCAAAATGAACACCCACAAGGAAACCAAATTAAGCGAGAGCATCCCGGGCGTCTGTCAGCGCATTATACGCAAGCAGAGTGGGAACCAGCATCTGCCTCGAGTTCCTATACACAATAAAAAGATCATTCTACGCCCTCATGGAGGGCTTTGTCTGGATAGTTGGACGCGCTCTGAACTCACAAGCGCTCTCTGAAGTGCTGAAGGTTTGACTGCCAAACACCGTGAGGACATCATAGCCCGACTGCGACCACTGCAATACCTAGCGATCTTTAGCACGCCCCAGTCCCATGTGTCCGACGCGTTATACAGGGTGCGGGAGCTGAAACATGGTGAGCGTGTTTATCTCATCACAACATACTTTGTGGCTCCGGACAACTCTTGCAAGGGTATTGTTCCTGGCATCGTGCCGTCATGTCGTCTTCTGCGCTAGTAAATGAGCTTGTAACTCCTGCAACCCAAATAATTCAAGCACGCATCATGCGTCAGACCAGCATTGCATTGGCCACTTTTGAAGGCTTGAAGGTCCCCCGCTACGTAAGCTCCTACGGAACCGAACTGCGTTGTTACCCTCATTGCCCCCGACAAGTGGTTTGCAAAATTCGCCTTAAGCTGTGCCATCGGGATGACCATTGCCCTACACCAAACGTCATCATAAGCTCAACGTGCGGCACCGACAACCCTTCCTAGTCGAATCGGTGCACTCCTCGCAGCGAATCTTTTGACGGACCTCACCCTACGACGGATCCAAACTGCCCTCGGTGGGAGAGGCAGGCACTCAACAAGGCATGGGTGCAGAAAGACCTCAAAAATGAACTGCATGAACTCTAACCCTCCACAGACCATATCGTGATGAGCCAGATAGCGGAGACCCGTCATTCGCGCACCCCGACGAAGGCAGAAGAGTCGCGCTCCAAGCGCCGATTCAAATCGCGTCGCAAGTCAAAGACCCGCTGTAAGCCCTGGACCCACTTCAAGTCCCGGATCCGCTACCTATACCGGACCCACCCCCAATCCCGGACTCACCTCAAGTCCCACTACTGCTCCTGCGAAGAATCACGGCGTTCATCAGAGATGTGTGTTCCTTCCCTATCTACAAGACAACCCTACAGTAAGGCTTTGCAGAGCAAACCTGTTGGCGAGGAGGTACACGCTTTCTTCGAGCAGCAGTGGGCCCCCAAACGAAACACAACCACGATGGCTCCTCGGGAGATAGACCAGGTAAAGAGCCTCCCACAGCTTGCTCCGTCCCGCCAATCACTCCCAACCGCGTGCCCTTAGATAACTAAACCCTCGACCCCTGATCCTCTAGCGGAAATAGCACGCCTACGCCGAGACATGAAGGCACGTTGCGAACGCCCGCAAAAGCAAATGGATGCACTGGTAGCAGAAATGGGCACCGGTAAGGAGGCTGCACTCGATAGCATAAAACTCCGCATGGAAATACTTCAATATGAGATGTTGGAGTGCGTCCAATTATGCATAGAATGCATGCTCAAACGACCACCGCCGTGGCAACTACCGAGACTAAACTTGATCAAATCTCTCGGCCGTCAACATCTAATGCGAGTGCACAGTGCTCACAACCTTACACACGCCCTTCCGCTTCATCCAGTGGTGAAGATGGCGTCGCATGTCACGCAACGACTAGTGGTGTGGCAATGGAACTGCATGTATTCTGACAAAAGTGGTATTCCCTGCCGCAGTACGTAGCCACAACAAGTGACGCTCCTGATGTTGTCCTCTTACAAGAACCAAATCGCCCGCCTTTTTTATTAGGCGTCAACACGCTCTTCGATGACTCTCCTATTGTGGGAGCCCTAGTTTTGAGACATGTCACATGTCACGTGCATACCACTAGTGTTGATTACCCTCACCAAATAATCGAAATAATTACGCAAAGCTGAAGCATTGAAATCTTGTTTTTACTAAATGTGTACAGTTCTCCCCGTTCGAGTACGCACTGCTTTCACCGCCTTCTCACGAAATTTGGGAGTTTTGGACGGGTTCGTGTGGTGTGCGGAGATTTTAATGCAGCACATACAGTTTGGGGTTATATCCAATCGCAGGCCAGAGGAACACGCTTGTGGAATGATAATTGTAACATGATATACACTTTATTAACTGACCCAGAGCGCCACTCGTATTGGCAACGGTATATCACGTGACACCTGCCCTGACCTCACCTCTGTACGCAATACGGGACCAGTGGTAGTGCATTGTCCTCTAGAAGAGCACTTTGGCAGCGACCACTATGTTGTGGCGGCCATTCTACCACCCATTGGTGCCCGGAGGACCGAGAGGTGTTCACGCATTACAGACTGGGTCGAAATCAGGGAACGTCGCCGAGACCCGTCTGAGGGGCAAGGTTACGAGTGACGGCTTGACTCGCTTGCTCAAGATATTGAGGCCACCACGCGCACATTATGTACTACCTCTGAAACATCAAACATTGACCCACATTTCCTTCATCTTTGGGACGCACGGAGAGTACTGACATGGTGATGGAAACGTCAACGTCTGAATCGTAAAATGAGGAAAAGAATAGGTCAAATTATGCGGGAATTTCAAGAATATGCAGCGACCTTTATCAGAAAAAACTGGCGAGGATTCTGCAACCGGCTTTCAGGAACATTAGGCACCGCAAAAACATGGTCAATTCTTTGATCCCTCACAGACCCCACAAATACAAAAACAAAAACATTTCAATAGTTACACGTCCTAAAACACGAATATCGGACGACCCCTCGAGACTTCTCAGTTACCTCGAAAAATATTTCATTCGGAAAGACCCAACACTGCATTACCGTCAGTAGGTGAGAGAAATAAGTTGTTGGATGCAGATATCATGGTTGAGGAAGTACAGGTAGTGTTACAAGATGTACACCGTAACACGGCACCGGAAGACGACCACATTCAGTTCACCACACTCTACAAGCTAAGTTATGCGGATATCACCCAACTCACCGGTATATTCAATGAATAGTGGCGCCAAGGTACGCTTCCCCAAGATTGGCGACAAACTGATATTTTGTTGATTCCCAGGCCGGGCAATTCAGTTCAGGTTCAAAGGCTCTTTCTCATATTCCTAACCTCCTGCATTGGCAAGCTGATGAGACATGTGCTCTTGCAACGTCTGCAGCCCTTCTTAGCACAGCAATCTTTCTTCGCGCATTCTAAACTCCGATGCCAAGCTCATCTATCGGCCAGATATGTACCGTTACAGCTGCGGGAGGAAGTCCTACGGCTTCCTTCTCGGGCCCTAACGAGAGCACTCATTGCTTTAGACTTGAAGGAACATTCGATCATGTTGAACATGACCTCATCCTTCGCAATCTAGCTAAGTCACATTGTGGAACTTGAATGTATAACTACGTCCGCTCATTTCTACGTGACAGTATGGCCGCTGTGAAAGTGGGACCACATCGGTCTGGTACAATCCACCTTGCAGGACGTGGGACACCACAGGGCTGCGTTCTTTCCCATACTATATTTATAATCGCTCCGCCTGGGCTTCCCCGCTTGCTCGACCAGATACCCGATGTCGCCCATGCTATTTGTGCGAATGACATCACTATCTGGTCATCACGGGGCTCTGATAGAGCCACCCAGGACCGACTGCAGAAAGCAGCGGATACTGTCGTTGAGTACGCTAAAGGAGGAGGCTTGCAATGTGCTCCATAAAATCAGAGCTTATCGTCATTCGCTCCCGAAGCAGTAGCCCTCCTTCCCCAATTATTGTGCACGTGGATGGCATACCTACACCACATTTCTGTCGTGCACACATCAATGGACTTCATGTTCAAGCGGATGGCAAAGCTAACCACACCATTGGCCTTTTATCTCGATAAGCTGACCAAGTGCTCTCCATGATCCAGCGAGTTTCAAATTAGCGCTCAGGGCTTAAAGAAAAAGACCTGCTGCGCTTGGTGGAGGCCTGCGTGATCAGTCGGCTGACATATCACTTGCCCTTTTAGCAGTTGATCCAATCGCAACAATTGCACATAGATGCCATGACACGCAAAGCGACAAAGCTGGCCCACGGCGTTCCAAACTACACTTCTACACGTCTTCTTAAGTTGGCGACTCACAACACACTAAGCGAGCTGCTCGAGGCAGATTTAGTCAGTCAGCGCCAACGCCTCCTGCTCACCCCTACTCACCGCAATCTCCTCTCACGCCTCCGATATCCCGACCCACCACTTGAGATTGAAACTCGACCCACGTCCTTATCCCCTGCAATACGGAAAATACTAACTGCTCATCCCTTAGCACGTAACATGCACCCGCAGCATGACAAGGACCGGTGCGAGTCCCGCGTACGTTTCCTCAGCCCTATGCTCGAAGACATCCCAGCATCGCATACTCTTTACAAGAACAAAGCCCGAACTCGCGAAGGTTACACCTCGGTAGCGTTAGAGGGCACCGATTCTCTGCAGGACTCGACTGCAATGCGTGGGATACATGCCACTCAGGGCGAAATTCTTGGAATCGCCCTAGCAATACGATGCGCTATCCATGTTCACAGTGAGGTCTACATATTGATGGACTCGCAGCGGGCATGTCGGGATTTTCTATCAGAACAAGGCATCCCAAGGGTGGCCCACCAAATTCTCAATCAAATTACGCTGGGTCAAACAGTACTTTTCGCGTCCACTTACTCTGGACTCCTGGTCATGCCTCTCCGTCGGGCAATGAACGCGCACACGCTGCTGCCCGGGAAATTTCGCTCCGGGCGACCCGGCAAGGCGACGCGACCATTTTGGAGGGGGGGGGGGGGATCCTCTTCTCACTTACAACGACATTATTCCTCACTACAGGAACGTCCGCCACACTCATAGTGCCCCACTCCCATATTTCTCGCGAGAGAAGGCAGTAGCGTTACGCCAGCTACAGACTAAAACATTTTCCATTCTAGTATCACTTCATAGATTCTACCCGCTGTGCTATGCAGACCGTCGCCCCAGCTGTGGAAACTCGCCCACGACCTTCCGTGTCTCGATCGAGTGCACTGCGAACATCTTTCCTCTTTTACCTGCTTTCCTTCACCCTTTACGTAACGAGGAGCTGTGGGATGATGCTCTCCGCGATGGACCTGTTGAGGTCCTCCGAGCTCTGATACAGCGGGCCCGACTCGTCGCTGGAGTCGACCTAGGGACCTCGGACTAGGGGTTCCTCCTACACCCTCCTCTTCCATGCTTTTGTGAATAAAGACGTTTCTCTCTCTCCATAGGACAATTGACCTGAGTCCGCAAAGCAGTGCGTTGGCTTGTATGCTATGTTTGTTCAAGGGGCAACGCTGGGCCCGAGTCTTGCAAAATACTTCTTTGAGAGTGTCCGCTCTTACTCCACCGCTATTCGGGGCGGGCAGAGGCATGTTCAAGCTAGAGTAAAGCGTGTCTCACGGTTTGACGTTTCACGTTCTCAGACCGCCGTGTGTGGGCTGTTTCCTTCACGCACATCTGCCGTTCATTGCCGTCCGAAAAGAATGGCTCCAATATTCATTTTTGTGCCGCTTTACGTTTGCCGGAGAGTGCAGTAGACAATCAGCGACGGAGTAGCTATATCAGTGGGCTGCATTGTGTGCTTTCGGCTCTCTGCGTCGTCATCTGCGCGGGCTGTGGGCAGCTTGGAGCTGATTCCTTCTTCCTTCGTGGTTTTCACGCTATAAGTGTGCATGTAGTAAGCATTTTACAAGGCTTCGTTCGAGCAGTCTACAGAGGGTGTAATTTTTTTCGATATTAAAAAAATCGCAGCGTGAAACCTAATAACGTGTCCCAAATCTGGTGCTCCAGCAAGTGCCCCTAGCTATATATGGTTAACAGCAACTAACAAACGAGTAATACATGCTCTCTGAGAGTCGGGAAGGCGGGCTTAGCCTACAACTTTCATTATTGTAGTATAGCTCTCAAAAACAGTGCCGAATCGATTGGACTGCTGTGTTGTCGAACCTTAAGGGCATGAGTCAACGAAATGGAACCATCAGTTCGGACCCCATGAGCTACAGAGCGCACGGTGACTGCTTGATAGATTTGAGGCGGTCGACAACTGCATTCGGAAGAGCAGCCATTTTTATCGGAGGCTAAAATGCCTCGCCAGTGAAGCTTTTCGCATTATTTCAACAGCTCTAGCGTGAACCTCGCCGGCCGCCACCGGCGCGATTCACGGGCTGCCCTTATGGTATAGGCAAGGCTGCCTATACCATAAGGGCAGCCTTGCCGCTATCGTGAACCGGCCATAGAGGCGAGAGTAGTGACCACATAGGCTCAGAAGAGTCCGAAAAATAGATAAGTCAATTTCACTTATGCAACCTGAACCTGCCATGTCTGATCAAGAGAGCTTGTCTTTTGTCTATGCTCACCAGTATGCCATGCCCTTATTTGCGCCTATCGCATCATGAAACTGCTGCGCACTGCGGAGTCGAGAATGGGTGAACCCCACATCGTCATGACGCAAACTAATGGGAATATGACAATGAACGTATTTCCCTCTTCTTTCACTGTTATAGTGGGACAAAACTGATTTACCGAACAATGCCATGCCTTGTCTATATAGGTGAAAACTTAGCCAGAACCACGGAAGTGGCTACTTGGTTAGAACGTTCACTACCGATGCGGGAGGTACTGGGTTCTATTCCCAGTGCTGATGGGGAACACACAGATTTTTCCCGATGGGTACAGGAGTACACTGACCTGGCACTCGTTTGTTTCTGGATATTCCTCTCGTACTCATCTTCCGGCCCATAGGATTTCGCGAAGGCCCCTGGGCGTACTATATTACACCACAGCCTTGGTGAAATAGTTGAGCATGCGCCGCTGCTGTGGGAGGGGAAGATTTGCTGCTGCCAGGCACATACTGGCTAAATAAGTGCAAGTGCACTTCTGGCGTAGTGTTCAGCAGAACGAGGTTAATAGTCGCTTGGAAGGGCACCCACCCGGTGGATAGTTGGTGGCATGGGAGCACCAGACCTAAAATAAAGTCGTCCTGTTTTTCATTTTTTGATGTTAATCGAGTAACATCATATCAGAAAACGTATGGAATAAATGGCTGAAGTAGGTATAACAGACAAAGTACTACTATTGCGTTTGAATCTTAAAGGCAAAACTTAAGGATCCCCCAACTTTTAGTAAGACCTCTAACACGATCCTATACGTCATCACTCGCTGTTTACTTACAGCATCGCAGTTAACCCATATTTTTTTATCTTCCGAAAAGCAGGAGGCCAGCATGTGCGTGCAGCACTCAAAGGGAGAGCTTGATTTTAGATATGTGGGGTTTAACGTCCCAAAACCACCATATGATTATGAGAGACGCTGTAGTGGAGGGCTCCGGAAATTTAGACCACCTGGGGTTCTTTAACATGCACCCAAATGTGAGCACATGGGCCTACAACATTTCCGCCTCCATCAGAAATGCAGCCGCCACAGCCGGGATTTGATCCCGTGACCTGCGGGTCAGCAGCCGAATACCTAAGCTACTAGACCACCGCGGCGAGGACAGCGAGAGCTTGAAGAACTCTCTTTTTAGGCGTTTTTAAAGCACACTTTGTTCACTGCTACCACCACACTTGTATGATGTCCGCTGGCTCGCGAAATTTTTTCTCGTGGCACGGTGCTTGCGCATGGCTGAGGCTGAGTCATATTTTTTCTTTATATACTTTATTAAATGAGCTGCACAGTCATATGTGGGTTAAAAGAAGCGTTTTCATGAGGCACTGCATGCGATCATTGTGTGTAAACCTAACCGTGAAGCAAACTTATTGAGAATTGGCGTCCTGTCTTTAGCCTTTTTGAAGATAGGTATTGACATGTTGCTTAAATACTGGTGCCAAATCTTTTTTTTTCTGAAAGGACGTATAGATATGAGATGCTGAAAGTGTTATTTTCTTAAATAAGACTATATCATCGAACAATTATGCAATGTGCAAGTTGACGAGTTCTCTTAACATGCGTTATCTTGTACCGCCCAAACGCAATGCCGCACCAGATATAAAGTACGAAGAGCAGAAATTCAACATGGGAACACAAAATAAAAACACTGTCAAGCGCTGATTAGCACTTTTAAAACATCAAAGTCACCCATATCACACAAGAAGTTTCATTATGCATCAGCATGGCATCTCTCTGTCTATCAACAAAAGAATGATTTTTTTTAAATAGCATGTGTGATCATACTGTCGTGCTTTATTTATATTTCTTTAGTTTTTTTGGTCAAGGTCACCCATTCGCACGCATAAATTCAATAACCGGAAACGAATACGAGCTGGTAAAAGCATAGGGAAACGAATTTGTTGTGAAACCAAAACCTATAGAAGCAGTATAGTATTGCTTACATAACTTCATAATATTTACACATTATAAAAAATTAAGCTAACAGCTTTATTATTAAGCATCACGGTAAAGCAGCGGAAAAAGAATACACGTCTTTTTTTAGTGCTGCTTTAGGTGCCTGTCTCGTGTACTCTTTCATAATGTGTATTTGTCTTTTTGCGCTGCTTTGCGATAGAGGTAAAGCAAGGAGCCAAGTTTGGTGCTCTACTGCATTTCTAAGCATTCATCGACAGCAGGCCTTTCTTAGTGAATGCGTCTGCAGTGGTGGTTAATAGGCACTCAATGGATGCTAGACGTTACGCATATTTCTGAGCATCTGGCAAACCGATAGCGTTCCATCGCTTCGACAGGAGGATAGTTATGATATTGTGACGGCTACGAGACAAAAGTTTTTTTTGTGGAAAACTGAAGGAATAATTCTAATAAAGTGTAACGAAAGACCCGGCTCTTTATGTTACTGATAGATACTAGCGTAAGTACGTTACCCACTACAGCAATTAATGGTAACTTTTATTTATTTATTTCACAATACCCCTAAAGGCCGCAAAAAGGAGTAATACGTACTAGAACAGACACATGAGTCCAACAATGTACGTTAACTAACTTGGTAACAAATACGTTACCAAGTTATGAAAAAAGCGACGTGTTACAGGGAAGGGCGTTACTTGCAACTCGTTACAGCCAATGCTGGAGAACAAACAGACGTTAAGAACATCGCAGACGCCATCAAGTAAAATTGCGCATGGGCAAAAAAAGCAGTGCGCAGGCAAGATTATCGCTGGTCACTGAAGAGACTGGACTCCACTACTACTACTACTACTACTACTACTACTACTACTACTACTACTACTACTACTACTACTACCACTATACTACGGCTTCCGCTACTACTGCTATTATTACTTCTACTGGCATATCATTATTAATATAATAATAAGATTGGTAATAGTAAAAATATTTGGCGGTTAACGTTGGAATACCAATATATGTTGGTTGACACCAAATTGAAGGGCTCCAATAAGGTGAATTATCTGGTCTTTTTTAACATGCACTGACCACGCACAGTACACAGGTTGCGGTTGTGATCCCTGCTGCCGCGGTCCCAATTCACCTCCATTGAAATGGGACCGCGGCAGCAGGGATCACAACCGCAACTTTAGGGTCTGCAGCTCGCCCTGCCGAGGTGGTCTATTGGCTAAGGTACTCGGCTGCTGACCCGCAGTTCGCGGGATCGAATCTCGGCGGCGGCGGCTGCATTTCAAATAGAGGAAGAAATGTTGTAGCTTTGTGTGCTCAGATTTGGGTGCACGTTAAAGAACCTCAGGTGCTCAAAATTTCCGCAGTCCTCCACTGCGTCGTCTATCATATTCATATGGTGGTTTCGGGACGTTAAACTGCACTTATCAATCAGAGTCTGCAGCTCAGCACCCCAACCACTACACTTCAGCGGTGGATAGACTAGACTCCACAACAAGGCAAGCGTGCGAGGGGGACAGAGAAGGTTAGGCGGGCTAGGTGAGAATATGAAGTTTGCGGGCATAACGTGGCTACGTCAGGCACAGGACTGGATCAATTGCGAAACAGGGGAGAGCGCTTGGCCCTGAAGAGGTCTCCGTCAGGTGAATGATGATGACTAATATTCGCGAGTACCAGCGTTAAAGGCCAACTCCAGCGAGTTCTGGACCATGTCAAAGTAACAGTGTTTCTATGCTCTTGAGACACTCTTGTCATGAGCCCATTAGCTGAAATGGTCAAAAAATTTGAAAATAATTTTTAGTAAGCAAAAAGTGAAATACCTGAACCGAAACCGAACCGGGCACCCTGTCTGCTTATGACGTACTATTTGATAAGAACCAGAGTCCCACCGGCGCCAAGTATGAAAACTGTAAAAGCAAGACTAGCGAAGCGCCGGCCAAAGAGCACAGAGGAAAAAAGAAAGCTTTCCTGTTCTATACACGTGCCAAACACTCCTGCCGTAACTTTGTGGCCACACAATAAACGCTGTAGCAGCCAAAGTAGCGATGCCACGGGCTGCGTCCCTTTAGTTGACAGGCCAAACATGACGCCACACAGACGCTGTGGCCAATCATTCTGGCAAGTGAGGTGAGCTTTTCGAGGCAGTCTTTAAAATTCAATTGGAAGCAATCGGTGCTTCTTTCAAAGGTGTAATTTGACATAAATGACGGAAATGTGCAAACGAACGCGCACTGCGAATTTAATTGAGATTCATTGACCTCAAAAATTTGCCGGGGTCGGCTTAACGCGGAAAGATGCGCTCTTTGATGTGTCACAGACCAATCGTTCAGTCCACGATCACATTATTGGACGTCACTGACCGGCGATAGCGCTAATATTAGATCAGCATTTTGGGGGCGAAGCTCCTTATAGCTGCACCCGTTCGTCTTTCGTAGTCATAGTCGTAGTCGTAGTGTGTAACCAGTCTTACGCTTTGACCTCCAAGGTGGTGCCGGTCGGAAATTTCTCCCGTGCGTTGTTGAAAAATAAAAAATTCGCAGCGTGCGCGTTAACTGAAAGCCGAATTCTTCTGTCTCTCATTCCACATTAGCAGGCATTGGCATATTCCAGTAGGAAACGTTCGTAGAAGTAGAAGTGTTAAAAGCCGACTCCTGCTGTCTCTCATTTCAGTAACAGCCATTGTTTACCTCCAAGGCAGTGCCTGGTGAGATTTTTCCTGTGCGTGGTTAAAAAATAAAAAAATTGTTCAAAAAGCCGTTGATTGATGAAATAAACCAATGAAACACGCAAGATGTTTTCTAAAAGCAAAACGAAAAGATGCCAGATGTTTCTAAAGCAAAACAAAAAAAGGCGCCAGCTGCTTAATAAAAGACGCCAGGTGTTTTAAAGCAATGGTTTTGTAATCAAAACCATATCGATACAGATTTGTAGTTTCCGGTGCTCGTTGCCGTCGGTGTGTGCTCGTATGGATAAGGATGCCGAAAGGTGGGCGCGCAGGGCAGCGGCGGCGCGCGCTCGCAGACAGGACCCTGAAGTGAGAGCACGCGAGGCAGAATTGCGCCGCGAAGCTGCACTACGTCGCCGCCAAGATCCTGCTGTACGGGAACAAGAAGCCACATCAGCAGGACTGCGTCGGCAAGATCCCGCCATGCGTGAACAAGAAGATGCAGCGGCACGTCAGCGTCGGCAAGATCCTGCCGCACGAGAACGAGAGACCACATCAGCAAGGCAGCGTCAGCGAGATCCCGCCGTACGTGAAAAAGAAGCTGCAGTGGCACGTCAGCGTCGGCAAGATCCTGCTGTGCGGGAACAAGAAGCCACATCAACAAGGCAGCGTAGGCAAGATCCCGCCGTACGTGAACAAGAAGCTGTAGCGGCACGTCAGCTTCAGCAAGCCTTCCGTACGGGAACGAGAGGCCGAGACAGCACGTCAACGTCGCGAAGCAGATCATGAAAATGTTCAACAATGGGAAGCGGCGAGGAAGCGCGCATATCGCCAGGCGAATCAACAGAAGATAATTTCATGGTATTAATTCCAGAAGCTTCGCCCAATATCATCATCATTCACCTCGTGGATCTGCTGTTGCTGTAAATTTTTTTTTTACTAGTCACAAGACCACCTATCACAGATTTCTTGTGCTTGCTGGCCGAGATGCATTCTTTGCCTTCACAATCAGGTGATGATTCGTAAAAGACCAATATTTCGTATTCGTTCAGAAGTGCTTGATTCTAACGCATGGCAATAAGCTCAATAAGTGAACGTGACGTCCACTCGCCCATGGGCATAATTATCCGTGATTGTTCGACTTATTCACTTGTTCTTATAAGCTGGCACCTACCTATAGGTCCACAAAAATTCAAACAAAGGAGATAAGACGTGAGAGGTGTATAAAACTAGAAGAGATGTTAATTTGTCTAACAGTATCACTTTTGGTATCGCAAGACACTGCTCATCATATGTTAGTGTCATAATTGATGAATATAGACGCGCTATAGTGCAACTAGGCTGGCTTCTTCTGCCTCGAGCTTTCTTACACATTGCTGCTTGTCTATAAATTGTTTTATTGTGCAGAATTATTCTACGCGCTAAACAGAGTCATGTATGGCGTCTACAAAAATGGCAGATCCCACGTACAGTGGGAATCAATGATATGCGAAGCACGAATTAGGGAGGTTGTTATGTCACTTGAAAATAACCACAACGCTACGAGGTGGAGGTAAATTACACCGTACAAGACTTCCGTGTCATCACTATTCTATTTGGGTGTGCCGTTTACCTTCGTCATCTATTCACGCCACGTGAAGTCAAATTTAGTATTAGTGAAGCTAGCGAAATGGCCGCGAGCACGCTATGAACGTGGTAGGTTGTCTTGTTTTTGCATAACACGCGTGTCGTGATTATCATGTTTGCACCAGTGATATACCTTCGTCATCCGTTGACATCACGTAACACAAAATTTGGTATATGTGAAGCTGGCGTAAAAGCCGCGAGTGCATCATAAATGGCCCAATATGTTCCAACGTGACGTTGACGCGCGCGCCCGCAGGGCACACGGATGCTATACGTTAGCGAAACGCGAGAACTTTATAGTCTCACACCAGGCGCGACAGACGCGACCAGCGTCCATCGGCGCAGCCCGATGGGAACCAGAGCGAAATGCGCCATGCTGTATTTCGCACCGATGTGTTACCCAGACAGCACTGCGCCAGCCTCTTTTCGTGACGGAGGGACGCCGGACGTGCTTGAACGCGCATGCGTCAAAGCCACGCGGTGCGGCATGTGCCTGCCAGTATACGGCAGAACCGGCGCTTTGCATGGCCACACTGGCGCGCACGTGCGCCGTGTCACGTCGAAGTGTTTTGGCGCCTTGACTGTGGCTTGTAGTCATGTTGGCACACGACACACATCTCAAGATTATCATGTGTGCACCAGTCACATACCTTCGTTATCCATTGAAGTCACGTAACACCAACTTTGCCATGTGTGAAGCTAGAAAAACGGCCGCGAGCGCATCAAAAGTGCGGCATGTAGTCATCTTGTTACATGACACGCATGTCGTGATTATTATGTTTGGATGAATCATTCAGCTGTGTCATCCGTTCACGTCAGGTAACATTGAATTTAGTACACGTGAAGCTATCGAAACGGCGGTGAGTGCTTGATGAGCGTAGCATGTAGTCATGTTGTTACATGACACGCATCTCATTTTTATCATGTTTGCACCAATTTCATACCTTCGTCATCCATTCATGTCCCTAATACCAAATTTGGTATAAGTGAAGCTAGCGAAACGGCCACTAGCGTACCATAAGCGTGGTATGTAGTCATGTTGTTACATGATACGCATCTCATGATTACCATGTTTGCACCAGTCACATACCTTTGTCATCCATTCAGGTACCGTAATGCCAAATTTTGTATATCTGACGCTAGCGAAATGGCCGTGCACACATCATGAGCGTGGCATGCAGTAATATTGTTACCTGACACGCATGGCATAATTTTCATGTTAGGGTCTGTTTGTGTTCGCCATGCAGTCGTGTCATATCATACCAGTTTTGCGACATGTCATGTGAGCGAGACCACCGCAAGAGCAGCAAGACCATTAAATGTAAATTATGACATTCATGACATACATGTTATGATTTTCATGTTATGACTAGTCGAATATGCTAGTAATGCAGTCATGTTTTGCCATACCAAGCTTGGTATCGATACCATTATCCAAATGGTCAGGAGAGCAAAAACTCGTAGGTGGCTAGATAGATAGATAGATAGATAGATAGATAGATAGATAGATAGATAGATAGATAGATAGATAGATAGATAGATAGATAGATAGATAGATAGATAGATAGATAGATACGCTCAAAGTCACCGAAGTTCGCTAAGAAAAGCTTCGCATTTGAAAACTATTTCCATGGAGTGCTGCTCTACATGCGTTTTAGGGGCAAGGCTTCTTGGGTCCTGCATTGTCCAGCGTCTGTGAAGCTTCGTAAAAATGAAACCGAAACTGAACACCTGCTGAACGAAAAACAGTGACATCTGTGTAACAAACCGTATTAATGTGTACATCAATCAGGTTATAACATTACAATGCATGATCACCTGCACCGTTCATCTGTCAATCCTTCTGTGCATCAGTCTGTCCGTCCGTGCGTCCACCTGTCAGCCCATTCATACTTGCATGCGTCCACTCATCTATCTTGATATCCGTCCATTATATTAATCGGCTACTTCAACGAAGGCAATAATGAACTTAGACCTAAGCCAGACGCCGCGCACAGCCTCTTATTCCGTTACAGCGACACTAAAACTGCTAAGCGCACAATTACAAAAACAAGGCGAAGACACACAAAACATTGCCCAGTTGTCATCATTCATGTGGAAGATCAGCAGATTTTTATTGCGATAGCGTTAGAGAGCTCGTGTCGCAGATTTTCCACCGTCGGCGTCGGCACCGTTGGTTGAGAGCGAAAAATTTTCCGTGAGCGAAACATCGAGAAGGAAGAAAATAAACTAAAAAAGATTTATGGTCCCTTTGAAGAATGAACCTTGGCCGTTCGCGTGGCGAGCAGGTGTCCTACCACGAAACTAGAATGTTACTTGCAGTTGCTACGGGAAAAAAACGCGAGATAAATGTCATGTAGCCAAAGGAGTCTCCTTAACGCCTTTCGTTCGACAGGTATCAGGACGAAAACAAGCACAATCGGCGATTTGTAGGCGCATTTGGGCGACCATCAAACTACGTCGAAAAAGGCCGGGATAGTTCAGCCATCGCCCCTAAAAACACACCGGAACTTTCATACAGCTCTCAAAATGGATAACTCTGTCCACCTAGCAGAAAACACATGCCTTTCCAGAAGCGTTGATCAAGCAAACATAAAACGTTACATAATGTGCTGCCATCTGTGACGCATTGTGACACTCATTATTGCTTTCGAGATGGCGAGCCCGTGGCACATCTTGGAGGCCATGCGACTCTTGCTTTAGAACAAAAATCTGTATGTACGACTCGCGCGCGTGTGTTGGTACAATATACTGTGTGTGTGCGTGCGTGCGTGCGTGCGTGCGTGCGTGTGTGTGTGTGTGCGTGCGTGCGTGTGTGTGTGTGTGTGTGTGTGTAAACAAAACCTGTTAGTAAGTATGCACTTAGCGGTTGAAGGGCGCACTAGGGGCCGGATTTTGCTGTCGCGTTCAACACTTGATGCGCGTTCACACTTGGCCTCGAAGAGAGCGAAATCAGCAAAACTTTCCAAAAACTGGCTCGTTTCGCCGCCCAAGTGGCCGCAAAATCACGCCGCGTGGCCAGCGCGCAAGAGTCACTTCGAGAGTGAATTTTCCGCCATGAAAAAACGGATTTGGTTTCTGCTTCACAGCCTTGGCTGCGCTAGATCAAGCCACGTGACCTAACCAGCCGGCTGCACATTCACATAACGGCACAGGCTCGGCGGTGGCTTGCATCGGCTGAAATTGCAAACTACCCGTGCAGCACGAGGAAGCTACAAGCCTCAACGAGAACGCATTCATCAAAAGTCTGATTTGTCGAGAACGCCGAGAACAACCGCCGAAAACTCTTGAAGTAGATGGTGCAGCAGCAGCGGGTCGGCATGCCCTAATATGTCTCGCCTTTGTGTACAGCCGGTTAACACCGCGCCGCCGCTGCCGGTGCGTTCGTTCATGTCGTTTCTGTTGGTGTATCTCCCGAAACAACGTTTGAAGAAGGTGCGAGCTGTTTGTTTTCACTACTTTGTGTCAATAGCTACAATACGAACTACAGTTACCAGAGGCAGACAAAATTGACATAATTGTGAAGGTAGCGACAGCAGCAGCGGCGAGATGGGGCAGAACGAATGTGAACAACATCGATGCGTGCGATCATGGTTTTCTGGCTGCTCTAACTTTTTCAGTTTCTCTTCACTTTCCAAGTGTGGACACGGCCAGAAAAATGAAGTTTAAGCGTCCCTCGATTTTCACTTTTTACAAATTCAGAAATATTGCAGAGAAGGCTTACCCACAATCAATAATAAAAAAGGTTATTTTTTCACAGTACCTAATGCTGCTTTCTTTTTAAGTAAAAAAATTGGCAGCATATCCACGGAGTGAATGATGGAGAGTAGGGCGAAGCATTCGTCCGTCCATTCGCCCTTGCTTCCGTCCGTCCATGCGTCCGTCTGTGTGACCGTCCATGCGTCAATCCACCTGTCCGTGCGTGCGTCTGTTCGTGCATCCGTCACTGCGTTCGTCCATGCATCCGCCCCTGCGTCCGTTCATGCATCCATCCATTCATCTGTCTGTGTGTCCGTTCGTCCTTCTATGCTGCACTCCCCCCGCAGGGGCACCTGTGCGAGTAGGTGTTTGGTGTGTAGCGATAACACGGACCCGAGCTAACGGGGGAGTTTTGACTGCCTCCCACGCATAGCCGTGCGTGGCTTTGCCGTGCCTGGGGAAAGGGGGATCCTGGGGGTTGAGCATATGCTGAGTGATTGGACCTTTAAGGCCCCCCGGCAGAGGCAACACATCCCTTTGGCCTTGGCTTCACGTAGACGGCACCTCCGGATTGACCCGCCCGGGGGGAATCGGCAGTCGCCTTTTCCTGTCTCCACCTCACATCTTCGTCTTCTCTCTTACTTTAAATCTTTCCTGTCCTCTACTCACTTCCATTGACTTCCGTGTTTCCTGGCGGCAAGGGTTACCCTGTGTGGCTATCCTACCTTGGATACACCATATTCGGTTATAGTGGTGGCGATAGCCTGTGTCTGCAGGGCCTGTACTTACAGACCCTGCAGCGTCCCCTTATAGGACTCCATGATGGGTGGATGGCGCCGCTGCCGAAATTAAACATTTACATATGGCTAGTTCCTTCTTCCCACTTCCTGATCGTCCTCAGAAAAGAGGGCGCACCGATGAAGTCTTCCAGTTTTTTTGTCACCAAAAAGTATTTTTTCCCCGATTCCACGTTATCCACGCTGACACACCCGGCAAATCAGTGCGAACACTTTCACCTTTTCCAGTTTCAAAGTTCTTGACGGAAATTTTGGGCCCAGAATATAAAGCATTGAGAATGGCAAGTGGTGACCTCCTATTGGAGCTCCGTGACCAGAAACAATATGAGAGACTGCCTAATCTAGAGAAATTCGGAGATACCAAACTATAAGTAAACCCACACCGAACCACCATAAACACCACCCGTGGCGTTGTTTTAGGTGATGGCCTGTTAGGGCTGACGGAGGCTGAACTCCTGGAGGGTTTCACCGAACAGAATGTCATCGACGTGAAACGAATTAGGATGAGGCGTGATGGCAAAGAAGTCCAGACTAAGCACCTGATACTTACCTTCAATTCAAGTGTACTGCCCGACTCCGTTGAGGCTGGGTACATCAAGCTTCGAGTGAGACCACATATACCAAACCCTCTGCGATGTTTCAAATGTCAGTGGTTCGGCCACAGTTCACAGAACTGCCGAGGCCGCCTAACTTGCGCCAAATGCAGTGCTGAAGAACACACATCTGATGCCTGTGAAAACTCTCTTCAATGTGCGAACAGTAATAGGGAGCATGCCACGTACTCATGGTCATGCCCATGCTGGAAAAAAGAAAAAAGAAATGGTCACAATAAAGTGAAACAAAACATTTAATTTAGGGAGGCATGAAGGCAGGTGTCCTACCTACCAGAAACTAGCGTTGCCGAAGTGGCGCGTCAGGGGACAGCGCCACGACGGCCCCCGGTGGCTGTCTGGCACACGCGCAGAGAGCCAGCGGTGACGCCATCCGCCCCCTCGGTAGTTGCAGCCAGAGCTGCTCCGCCATCCAAGAAAGACCCACCAACCTCCTGGCTGGGTGCCGCGAAGGTCTCGTCTTTTGAGGCGAGGCCCTCAAAACAAATGCAGCGCTCGCAAGAGTGCGTGTCCAGCGCCTCGCAAGAAGCGATGGACACAACACCAAGCGTGAGGGCGCAGCCAGCGCCTAAGGATCCGCACGACTCCGTCGACCAATCCAAAAAAGAAATATCTCGTGTCACGGCTCCTAGAAAGGTTTCGTGAGCTAACTTTCCATTCTTGAGCACACAGCACAAAACACATTTAATATGGACCCACAGATATTACAGTGGAATGTGACAGGACTTCACCATGACCTCGATGATATTAGAGAACTTCCTAATAAACATACTCCAAAGGTGCTGTGCGTTCAGGAAACACATCTGAAGTCCACACAAACAAACTTTCAAAACAATATGCCATCTTCCGCAAAGACCGTGACGACGCTGCCGCTTCGTCGGGCGATTTCACTATAATAGTTGATAAAAGTGTTGCCTGTAAGCAAATAAACCTCTGAACTTCTCTTGAGGCAGTTGCTGTCCGAGCAGTGCTGTTCGGGAACCTATTAACACTTACCTCAATTTACATTATTCCTTGCTGTCAACTTTCTAAGACACAATTTCAAAGCTTCATTGATGAACTTCCTCCGCCATATATAGTCGTTGGTGATCTGAATGAACATAATCCCCTATGGGGCGACTCCCGTTTGGATGCGTGAGGACGCCTAATAGAACACTTTTTGTTTTCGTCAGATGCATGTTTACTGAACAAAAAAAGTAAACATATTATATCACTACACACAACACATACTCTTCTATAGACCTGAGTATTGTCTCCAGTACATTAATTTCATATCTGGAGTGATTCGTTCTCAAGAACCCCTTTGGGAGTGACCACTTCCCGATTATGTTGAAGTTAGCAAAAGAAGATACATGCTTGCCTGACTTTCCTCGTTGGAACACCAAGTCAGCCAACTGGGAACTGTTCCGAGAAATTACATTTTTAGACGGAGATGACATTGCTGATTTTAATATAGACGATGCTGTAGCATACCTAACAGGTTTTATTATTGAGGCTGCAGTGAAATGTATTAGGCAAACTAACGGAATGACTAATAAGCGTCGCAATCCATGGTGGAACGACGATTGTCGAAAAGCGCGCAATAGACAAAATAAAGCTTGGAGACTACTCCGAAATTACCCAACGGCTGAAAACCTCATCAATTTCCAACAGGTTAAGTCCCAAGCCAGAAAAACGCGTCGTCTTGCAAAGAAAGAAAGATGAATAGGTACATCTTTAGTATAAATACACCGACGAAACAAAGGTTTGGAATACGGTAAACAAGTTAATGGGTCGGGAGTCACACCCCCTACTCTTGGTAAGTAGCCGAGGGGAGAGCCTGGAGGAGCAGGCAGACTGCCTAGGTGAACACTTTGAATAAGTCTCAAGTGCATCACACTATACAGAAACGTTCTTAAGATTCAAGGAACGCGAAGAGCGGCAACCCTTTAAATGTAAATATTCGTACAGGGAGACTTACAACTGCCCATTTTCATTTGCTGAGCTTAAGACATCTCTTGCGTACTGCAACAACTCGGCGCCAGGTGGCGATCGTATACTGTATGAAATGATCAAGTAGTTTCACCCCGAAGCACTAAAAACACTCCTAACCCTCTTCAACACCATGTGGGAAGCTGGGTATATTAAATTGTCATGAAAGGAAGCGATAGTCATCTCGGTGCTTAAACTAGCAAAGACCCGTCCTTGGCCACCATCTACAGGCCAATAGCGCTAACAAGCTGTCTATGCAAACTATATAGGAAAATGATAAACCGGCGACTAATCCACTTTTTAGAAAGTAACAGTATACTAGACCCCCTTCAGTGTGGTTTCAGAGAGGGGAGGTCGACAATAGACCACCTTGTTCGCATAGAGACGTACGTAAGAGATGCATTTATTCATAGGCAGTTTGTACTTTCGGTATTCCTAGACCTAAAAAAGGCGTACGATACTACATGGCGATTAGGGATTCTACGCGATCTTGCCGCCATGGGCATCCATGGGAACATGCTAAACACAATTAAAAGTTATCTTTCTAACCGAACCTTTCGCGTAAAAATGGGGAATGCTCTCTCTAGATCATTTACCCAAGAGACTGGTGTTCCTCAAGGGGGCGTCTTAGTTGCACACTCTTTCTTATAAAAATGAACTCCCTGCAGTCAGCCATTCCAAGCGCGATGTTTTATTCCGTGTATGAAGATGATGAGCAGATGAGTTTTAAATCATGCAATATGTCTATCTGCGAACGACAAGTGCAGCTTGGAATGAATAAATTGTCTAAATGGGCGAACGAGAATGGTTTTAAAATAAACACCAAGAAAAGTACTTGAGTACTTTTCTCCAACAAACGGAGGACAATGCCACTACCAAATGTTGCGATTAAGGGAGACCAACTCTCTGTGAGCAGCGAGCATAAATTCCTGGGGACGACTTTAGATTCTAAGCTGATGTTTATTCCCCATATTTATTATGTTAAAATGAAATGTTTGAAAGCGATGAACGTCCTAAAACTCCTATCGCGTACAACATGGGGTAGTGATCGAAAGTGCCTCTTGAAGTTGTACAAAAGCCTTGTCGGGGGGCGCCTTGATTATGCCTCTATAATTTATCATTCCGCAACGCCAAGTGCACTAGAAATCCTAGACCCCGTTCCCCATCTGGGTATCCGACTTGCAACCGGTGCTTTCAGGACAAGTTCAATCCAGAGCCTCTATGTAGAGTCGAATCAGTGGTCACTTCACCTGCAGCGATCCTATAGCAGTTTCACATATTTTATAAAGGTACGCGCAAGCATCAAGCACCCTTCGAATTCGACTATAAACGATATCACCGCTGCCACCCTCTTCCTTAATCGACCCACAGTGAGAAATCCGTTCCCTTTGCGTGTTACAAACTTAAGTGAAGAAATGGGTGTTCCACTGCTAGAACTTTGTCCCACGCCCACAGTGAAACTTTTACCGCCTAGGCAGTCGCAGCTTATACATTGTGACACCTCATTTGTCGAGATCATTAAACATGCACCAGAAGCACATATTAACATGCATTTCTGACAACTTCAGTCCAACTACTCATGCGTAGAGTTTTATACCGACACTGCTAAGTCGCATACAGGGGTGGCTTATGCAGCCGTCGGACCATCTTTCTCCAAATCTGGAGTACTACACCCGGAAACAAGTATATTTACGGCTGAGGGTTATGCACTATTGTCGGCTGTGAAGCATATACGGAAATCAAACATACAAAAATCAATTATATTTACATACTCATTAAGCATCGTAAATGCATTAGGATCACTTTTTAGATTCAGAAATTCAGTAATAATTGAGTTGTATTCACGTCGGTGTACTGCGTACATGTCCAACCAGCATGTTATTATTTGCTGGGTACCTGGCCATAGAAGTATCGAGGGCAATGTGTTAGCTGACCAAATGGCAACGTCAATTATATTGCGCGCTATTAACCCTACCGCTACTGCCCTGTAACAGACCTAAAACCCTTCCTACGTAAGAAACTGCGAAGCCACTGGCAACGCTTGTGGGACACAGAAATAAATAATAAGCTTCACTTGATTAAGCCGCAGTTAGGTTACTGGCCCTCCGCTACGAGAACACGGTGAACTGATGTCCTATTCTGTCGCCTCAGAATAGGACACACTTATGATACCTATAGCTTTCTGCTGACAGGCGATGAACCTCCTACTTGTGGTAGATGTGCCGAGAGGATAACCATCCTCCACGTCCTCCTGGAGTGTGCGGAAGCTGAAAGAGAAAGAAGGAAATATTTTCCTTTAGCATACCGCTATCATCTTCCTTTACATCCGATTATGTTTCTCGACGAAGAGCCCGTTTTTTGATGCAAAATCAGTTGTAAGCTTTTTAAAGGACGTAGTATTGAATGTTTTTAGCCCAACATTGAACGTTTTTAGCCCGACAAGTTCATAGCGCATCCTCTGTGCAGAGGATGCCGCTGTGATAACAGCTTTCAATGAGCCCGGGCCTCCATGCTCTTGTTTTAAGGACTCTGTCGAGGCACTGGTGCTCCATGCCAAGTTTTTATTTCACATACGTCTCACTTTTATACCAATTTATGTCTCCATAGCACACATCATTTGTCATTGCCACAATTTTACTATATGTATATTTTTACGCACCTACAGCGACTGTTTTTAAGCCCCTTTACAGCCACGTCACATCTGTTTTATCCACCCTGCACATCGCACAGTTCATTATCATCGCTCTGGCACTCTTTGGCTATATCTGGCCCTTGCGCCAATAACCTCCACTAATCATCGATGCAACACTCCAAGTACCACCATCTCGCATCTTTTCATCATATATTTCTCATGTAGAAGCACCCCCATCCAGCGGACATTCCAAGGACTAAACGAGATAATGCACACGCACACTTTCTAACGGCTTGCGCTTCGGGTCTACTTCCCACCTTTAACCACCTCGAGTTCATGGTACCTACTAGTTCATTGTATTCATGGCACTGTGGCCCAACATTCGCTAAACTTTTCTAAAACCAAAGAGGTTACGCCCAGCGAGTATAACGTAGCAACCGTCTCCTGTCAGATAGTGCTCAATGTACATGCCAATGGCTGCTAATGAAAATGAGAAACAGGAGAATTAAGCTTTTACTTTCTTACGGCTTGCACTTCGTATCTACTTCCCACCTTTAACCACCTCGAGTTCATTCATGGTATATACCAGTTCATTTATGCATGGCACTGTGGCTCAACGCTCGCTAAACCTTTCTAAAACTAAGGAGGTTACACCCTGCGAGTATAAAATATAGCAACACTTTCTTGTCAGATAGTGCTCAATGTACATACCAATGGCTGCTAATAGGTATCGCAGCGTGCACGTTAACTAAAAGCCGAATGTTCCTGTCTCTTATATCCTATTAGCAGCCATTGGCATGTACATTGAGCACTATTTTTTATTGTTCAACAACGCACAGAAGAAACCTCTCACCGCTACCACCTTGGAGGTCAAAATTTCATACTTGTTACATACTACAACGGCGTCGAGGGACGAACAAGTGCCACTATAAAAAGCTTCGGCCCTAAACCAAACGAACAAAAGTTAGCTTTATTGATGCCATCGCACTTCACAGGTTCCTTTACATAAACAACAGTTTTCTCTGTGGATCGGGTTGTTGTCCCAGTACAGTGACAGCTGCTACAACGGAAGAACGCGAAAAGAAGAAAATATTCATCCGAACTAACAAACCATCTACTGTAGTTGCCTAAACAAAAAGGAAAATGCTCGAGGCAAATCAGCGTGATGAGCCCTTCGCCGCGGTAAATTTCTTGTTCCAGCAGTGTTGATGAAAGGCATTTCTTCTTAGAGCTCTACATTCCAGTCTCCGGCGATATCGACCTTGCTTCGTCGCAGAAGAACTGAGCTGAGAAGTAGCAAGATAAGAAAAGCACAACTTTTGAAATTCAACACAAAGTCGCAAAAAAAAAAGAACACGGTTCGGTGCCTTTTTCTGCATAAAATAGATACGTGCAGAAAGACAGCAAACGAAGTCGAGTGGCGCCTTCATGTTTCGAGAGTTATGTATCAGTGAATACTGCACCAGGGATCTTTTCAAGCTGTTTCGTAAGTTATTTTATGATTTCGTGAACAAATGGAGCCAGTTATTGCGTTGCCAAGATCGTGAGGTCAGCAAGAGAACAACCTTCGCCACCGAACTTACATGCTAGTTTGTTAGCGATCTAGATAGCGATCTAGTATTTAGCTGCGGTTGAATCTGGTGCATATTATGCTGCCTTAGCAGTCTTAAGCATGTCGTTTTTCACGAGGAGTACCCTACACAAAATATCCAGCTTTCGGTTTTCTCATCTCCGATATAAGCAGAAGCAAAAAGAGGCGACGATTTGGTGACACTAACAAGCTAGACATCGCGAGTGCTGCCATTTCAGTTTCGGTTCGAGAAAGATGCGAGAAGCGTAGCGTAACTGTTGCCTAGCATTTCAGGTCGTTGCGGCAATGCGAGCATACACATACAGAAGAATAAAGTCAACATAAAGTGCTCTTGATAGATCTGTAGTAAGCCAAAATTTTTTATTCGACAAGTACCCGCCAAGGAAAATTTCATTGGATGTTGGAACAGCGCGTGTAGTAACCCTACTGAAAATTTCCGTATGTGCGGCTCCGCACATACGCCATTATTGGACTACGGTAAGACGTTTGATACGGAGAGTTCCGCCAATAAGGAATGCCCAGGATGCCGAAAGGTTCACGCATAAGGAAAGCCGCGTGATGCGGAAACATCCGCAGATAAGGAAAGCCCCATGATGTGGAAAGCTCCGCAGTTAAGAAAAGCTGTATTAATTATGCAGAAATGAAATGACTGTTCGAATCTAGTGCAAAGCAAAAGATTGTGTAAATTGAATGGACGTCCACATCTTGAGTACGTGCAATACTGTGTACAAATCACAATATTTCTTAAAAATGCATGATGAGGGATTGAATCATCGGCCTCTTTCCAATTGTCGCGATGCGGAAGCAAAATTAGCTTTTAAATAAAATACGTTACAAAGCTACTAAATTAACATGCTAGTGATCATAAATGGTAGTTACATTGCAACACATTATTGCAGTGTTCTATGCGAGACTTAAAAAACTTATGAAGTAATTATTTGAAATAGAGAAGCATTATTATACACATCAGCCCTGCTACAATCAATATATTTTTTATTTGTCTGTATGCTCCAGCTATGAATAGCGACATTGCAGTGTTGATGGTACGCAAATGAGGTGACTGCACTGTAATTTCATGAGCTCCACCAAAGCTACAGGATGATGGCACAAAACACAATGTAACAGCAATTTTGGAACGAAATTTTAAACATAAATAATAATCATAGCACTGTGAAAGCGTGGCGCTGTGTTTATCTCATGAACGCCTTGTGGAGATCTATGAAATGCTGCTTGAGGCTCCGGCACCACTGTGGATTTGGGAGGTCACTGCCATAGAACTTATGTGTCCTTCATAGGCACCTTAAAATGTATATAATTGGCACAAATATTGTCAGACACACAAGTTAGCCACCTTAGTTCACATGCACAAGAAATATAACACACAAAATGAAACTGAAAATGTAAGGCAGACAATCCTTCATGTTATGCATATGTGAATAATAGAAGAAAGAAATGTATAAATTAGTTCTGCCACATGAAAGAAAACAGCATGCTTATCACAGTGAAAATAACTAGGCTGTTGCCACGATTTTCAATGGTAGAGATAATCTAGTGATAAGTCCTTATAAAATTATGATTTAAATGCTTCCTGCACACTAAAACTTTAGGAACTGCCGGTGAAAGCTCTCAATGTACAATTAGTAGTGCGAACATGTACATTTGCCGCCTTTAAAATATACAGTTTGTGCACAAAATTGGCATCTTGAACAATTTCGAGACGTAAAACTATGCAACTTATGAAGGTTAAAATCACCATGAAAGCAAGCAGGATCAGGCAGGTGCCGTTAAACATCTGTGCAAGCCAGACTACTATAACCGAACTGCACAGAAATAGGGGAGCAAGAGTAACAAAAATTCGCCTGCTGAACCGCAGGTCACCGTATGAAATCCCGACTGCAGCTGCTGCATTTTCGATGGAGGCGGAAATGCTGTTGGCACGGGTGCTCAGATTTGGGAGCACGTTAAAGAATCCCAAGTGGTGAAAATTTCCAGAGCCCTCCACTACGGGGTCTCTCATAATCATATTGTGGTTTTGGAACGTGAAACCTCACATATCAATCAAGAATAACAGAAATAAACTTCCAACAGAAAAGTTGGGTGCATGTGCTATCTGTAAGTGCTTACACCTCACTACATAGAGCATGTTCATTTCATTTAAAATACCGATACTGAAAATAACTTCTCTATTAGGAATGTAAAAGGTGAGGTAGAACTTAACGACTCTATAAAAAGTGACCCTATTATCACATCACGTTTTCTTATAACAACATTGACTAAGACTCTGAAATATCATTATGCAAGAAAAAATCTTTAAAAGAACAATGAAGTTTGAAGTCATAATTTTTAATATAGCTACCATAACAATAACCAAAAAATCGAGCTCAACAAGGCTAATGTTAGTTTTTAAGGCCTACGTTCAATAGATAATGAACTATACCACAAAAGCACAGCGTTCAGGCAAAGCACCACACAAAAAAGAAAGCAGACCTTTTTGTTATTACCCACAATGCCTTTAAGATGGTATTTTTACCTCTACTTGCCGCTTTTTATCCAAGTAACTGGTGTGAAACAATTTAGCTGAAAACACACTGTGCCTCAAAAACCTGTTGGCTGAATCTGAATATTTGAAAATGGTGAAGCTTGCACTAAATGAGGCTCCACAAGCCTTAGAACAGCGAGACTGCATGACTCTTAGGACTACTTTGGTTACTAGTGTTTTGTTTCTGTGCCTAAGCATGAAGACAAGGGCTCAATTGAATTGCTGCTAACAAAAAAAAATGCTTTCAAAATTGCCAGAGCGTCAAAGGATGCTCAGACATTTGTTCTTTTTCCCGCTGGGCCATTCTACACAAAACATCCATACCATACTGCCTGGGGACCATCACAGATATATAGTTTAAAAAATGGTGGTAATTTACTCTTTTGAAAACAGTCATTTGCTGCAATATTTTGAAGAGAAAAAAGTAGCGGTCACATGGGTACCTTCAGAATTTTGCAGAATGTCATGGGGGTGTTGTTTGTGAGAAAAATTTTAAAGTACTGCATTTTCTCGCCATATAGAGTTTGATCTACATATTAAGTAAAGGTGTTTCTTTAAAGTATTTGAAGCCGAGTAACTATTGTGAAATTTTTCCACTACATAGGCTTTGAAGAACTCAGCCAAACTGTTTATCATTTGCATTTCCTCCATGGCAATACTGCACTTTGTATGAATATTTGAGCCATAAATGCTCACTCCACAGAAGGTATAATTGACGAAAAAAATAATGTTAGGTCTAGATTACAAATATTACTATATAATTGTTTTTTCCACATTAAGATGCAATTTGCACTAAGTGCCAATTGAAAACTACTTTTATGTGTAAGTTGAAAGCAAATAAACAGTTCTTGTTATATGGCAAGTGTTATCAATACAATTTTTGTTTCAATGAAGAAAATAATTTTTGAAGTCTCCTATAAAGGGCCATGGGGAACTTTGGAACGGCAGCTGTCATACATCAAATGAGCAAACAGCCATCATTAGGAAACTTCAAAAATTATTTTCTTCTTTAAAGCAAAAAGTGTAATCACATAACTTGCCATATCAAGATAACTGCTTTCTTGCTTCTCATGTGGCAAAACAAATTGCACTAATGTTACTGAGCTTTATGCACTACACACAATCACCTTTACTTAATACCTAGAACCAAGTTTGGTGTAGAAAAAGCAGTATTTTTGAAATACTTTTTTTAAAACAACACCCAGACAAAATACTGGGAAGTCTAAAAGGCACCAAGGTGGCCTAATATTTTGTTCTCTGCGATATATTTTAGCCTTTTGCTGTTTTCCATACAGTAAAGGAGCACAATTTTTTTTTCTCAAAACACAATTAGGATGGTTGGCAAAATGGCTGGGATGTTTGATGTGGAATTGCCTCCCTGCCAGTATTTATTCTTCAAAAGCTCAAGCTATCACCTCTCTGTTACTGCCTTACATACAATGCCTGCATAGGAAAGGAAAAGAAAGGCAGGTCTGACAAACTTCACAAGGCAAGATATTTTCATGTTGGATAAATTCATTACCATAAACAGCACCAAAACAACATTCATTTTGAGTAGTCCAAGACACAAGCTATATACCAGCATACTAAGAGCCAAGCACAAACTTTTCATTTGAACATGTGTGGTGATAGACAGGAAGCACTTATTGCAAGACTGATCAGTCTCTAATTAACTGAGTGAAGTACAATGCACTGTTCAATCCAACACCACATAGGCATCTTTGCTATAGGAAAGCCATGTGTCATTGATTCATGCACTAGATGGGACAATGCAAATGTAACAAAAAAGGTGAAAAAAGAAAACAAGAGAAAAAAAAAGAAGAAAAGGGGGGATGCAAAGTAGGAGCAGTGTAGCACTACTTTTACTTTGCATCCCCCTTTTTTTCTTCTTTTTTCTTCTTTTCTATCATTTATTTTTTTTTTGCTTCCCTTTGGCGGAGAGAACACTTTGTATCAGCGCAACCTAACTTGAAAAGAAGCAAGGGCTGCACTCTTCTGCGTTATAGGTTTTTTTTTTCTCAGACAAACATTTCCAACAGGCACACACGCCTACAGCAAAAGATGATGTCATTACTGACCTTATTTAAACTAACACGCCAAGGATGACAAGGTGACTTCTAAAAATTAGGTCCTCCTATCGCAACATCGGCCAGCCTGTCTGAGGCACTTCCACTGTTCACCCTGATTACTAGATGTTTCCATCTGTCGACTCACATCTTCATTTTGGATAACACTAAGACGAGCTTACATTGATGAATACCCACGAAAGTTTAGTGATGTATCATGTATGAGATTAAGCAACTCTGTTAAAAAATTATTGATAGCTTGCTTCCAGGCTTTTTATACTGTAGCCTAAAACTTCGTAATATCTTCTATGCACATGAACCAGATTGACAACGTAATGCACAACATGCTTAGGAATACTGCGAGGAACATGATAACGACAAAACGACCGGCCACCCAAATTTTTCGCTGTACATGTTTATAAAATGTTCATGTACACCCAAATGAGGTGCTCATGATACAAGCCGAAAAAACCTACAAGTAGGGCCTTGGAGCCTTCTGGAAGTAGACGTGTTGCATTTTTTTTGTGGAGGACTTTACACCCATAAGTAAGGAACAAAACTCCTATATAATGAAGAATGTTGGCAGCTATCAGTTATAGAAAAACCTAATGCAGCTAATCTTCCCCGACACATCTGTACATTTAGAGAGGTTACGTAGCTTCTGTGATTGTGGCAGTAACTCCAACAGGACCAGTGCGAAAATTGGCACTACTTGGCTAGACAAATGTCCAAACATGCCTGCCCGACTCCCTCTAGCCATCCCGGCTGAATCTGACACATGATTTCTTAACTGCTGGCTGGACAAAAACAAAACCACTGAAGCACTCACAATACACAGCATGAAGTTCCTCTAGAGTGGTCAACTTCGTCTTCTGCGATGAAAGAGCAGCACAGTGTACTGATAAGGCACTCCTTGCAATTGCTTTCAATACCACACAGTGACCATGATGTTCCTGTCGAAGAGAGCTTCGGGAGCTTGGAGGGTGCTTGCTCTTTTCTGGGGGCTGCTGGTGCTCCTCGTTTTCTGCTCAAGGTCAACCTGCATAAAATTGTAGACGAGGCTTTAAGAGTTTTATATAATGATATACAAGTTTTCGCTGAACGCACATTTCCTCGTGGCACACTGAGGAATTTCTTATAAAACCTAAGGCCTCGCATATGCAAACATTTACAATCGATCCGAAGATGCACTCGACTCTAAAGGAGCAAGTTTTTTATGTAGTGTATATAAAGAAAGGTCATTCAGCACAACCACAACTACAGTTGCACACAAAAACGACATTTTACACGATCCTGTTTATTTACATGGTCCATTTTATTTTATTTACACGGTTCATTTAACACGGTCCTGTTTTACACGATCTGGTCTGCATGAACTCTTGAACCAGGCACCATATAGATTGAAAGACACACACAGAGTTTGAGACAAACCTAGTTTCCCGTGGAGCATCCTCTAGCACTATAACAACACATCTCAATCTAGTTAGTTGGTCAGAATGAGGTGAAAACAGCTCGTACTTGAAAAGCACGGGCAGAAGGAATGACGCCTGGACCCCGTGCTCCCTGTACATTCTCGTTGAGGGTGCATTTTTTACCTTATCCGTATGCAATTTCGCATTTATAACTTTGTTCGCTGAATATTCTTTGTGGTATTAAAGTGTATGATACCGTCTTGGGTAGCCCGTGTAATTTATAAAAATAGAATTCAAGATAGCTTGATTCAAAAATACCAAAGTGCATCGAGCATCATGTCCTGTAGCCTTTCTTTAGGCAAGTGGCAGAATGATTCATTCTTCAAAACATATCTTACTTGTAACCACTACAAGAGCTAACTCATACACTGGTAGATTCTGTTTGCCTCTTCAGAATATAAGGTACCTTTTTTACACCAGAAAATCTGCAAGAAGAATAGAAGTGTTGTAATTGTGAAGAAAGAAAAGTAGAAGGAAAAAATATAACCTGCCCTGGACAGGGACCGAGCCTGCGAACTTCGAATAACATGTCCGATGCTCGATCAACTGAGCTACCATGGCGGCTATGCTCCTTCCATTTTGTACGGTATATATGTGCATTTATTTAAGGAAAAGTCAGTCAGCACTGCCTGTTACCATTATGACGAGTGTGGGACACCTTTTTTTGCCTACTGGCAAAAAAAGTGTCCAATATCCAATTACTTTCAATATCCTATAAAAATTACTTCCAATATCCATATACTTCTTTGGCAGCATTATGTATCTGTTAGTTCACAGAAAATCTGCTAGTCACAGGAGGTGGCAATGGTTCGCCCTCCCACCTAAATGCATGTACTTGAACACACGCATAAATGATCTAAAAAAAAACAAGTCGCACACCGCTAAGATTACTGAGATTCACTGTTTCAGATTCATGAGTGAAGGAAAGAACTACAAATTTAAAGGTTCGTTTTCTTTGTTGAACACATTTATAACTAGAACTAGCAGACAATGACGCCAAACAAACTATAGGTGATGTTACCAAAAATAACTAACAAAATTGTGAAAAGAAAAGTGAACGAAAACGTAACTTGGCGGCAAGTTACTAATGGGTTGACATTTTTTGACAATGGAATTGAGATTACTTTTTATAGGATCCCTATATTTTCATAGGTAATGTTGTCGGATAATTCTCATTATTAGAGTGGTGAGTAGGCTGACAATGAAAGAATATGGCATTGGTACTTCTTTTGAACACCTAATAGTTTGAGGACCTTAAAAGAGCGGAAGCTGCTTTGAGTAGACCCGAATTTTTAGTTGGAGCGAAAAAAAACGTACACACATTTTAACCAGGCTTTTTAACACATTTTGAGACATAAAACTGTATGCTGCCAGTAATATTAAGTACCATTACTTTTGTCACACTATGCACTGTAGCAGGCGTAGTTAGAGTGGTGATAGTTAAGCGTTAATCAATCACACCACCAACTGCGTTCACATCTATGCTCGCGTATTTCAAAAATAAACCTGCTGTATAGTAAAAAAAAAATTTAGAGCATTTATGATTTTATCCAAATCAAGTTATACCGACTGGGTAAGTAAACCATTTGCATAAAATCAAAAGGCATGAATTGATTCATGTTTTATAACTATGTGAACAAATTCAGCAATGCAGGGCAAAGTGACAACAGATCTATTAAAAACCCCTCTCATTATAACATGCATGAAGAGCACCACACCAGAATATTTTATAGTGCATGTAATATCGATACTACTAGACTGTCTATTGACCTTTTAGAAGAAAGGTATCTCCTTCAAGTTCAAGGGGTAACCACTTGGCCTTTTTCTGAGCTTTTCTGTGAATATTTCCTGAATTTCAGATATCATTAGGATTGATTTACAGTGAACAGATTTTGCTTACGCATTGAAACCTAGTTCTGTATGTAACTGCAATCAAGGGTGCCAAACCACCTCCAATTATTTTTCTAACATTTCAAGCAAATGTGAGCAACGACTTCAGAATAGTGTCCTGATCAACAACGACAACTGCAGCAGCACAACCAGCTAGTGGGGCCCAAAAAGTAGCTACAAACGATACCTTTTCCTCCTTGAGCCTTTTGGAAGTGTTCAGCACCTCAGTGCTCACCTTACAACATTTTTTTAAATACGTGTTTGTGTGCCCACTGTTCTTGCTCCTTGCACAGTGAGGACGAGCACATGGCAAGAAGAGACAAGAAAGAAGCATAGCGAAAAATAGCTAAATAAGCGAGGACTTCTTTTGTATCATCCAATGTGTGTAACATTACTATTGCGACAACATATAGAAAAATTATCACGGCTATGCATTCATTGCAGAGTCATACACAGCTGCAACACCACGACTAAATTTCAACCCTGTTTTGGTTTAGGATCCCTTTATAGTGTCAAGCTAAAGATATCTGCATTTGTTCGACACATATTAATATGCAGTGAAATGTAATATAAAAATCTCATTTAGAATGCACGTCATATGGCTTCATTGTATATGTGGCGACAAGTAACTCTGGTTGCAAAGCAATATGGCCCAGCCTAAACAGACGTCACCGACCACTCCAATCTTACCTTGCCTCTGCTACTTGCCCATTATCATCACAGCAAAAAATGAACGATTGAATCTGCTATATAGATGCGCAAGCTTATGCTAAGGACCAAGTATGAAGGGTGTTTTGTCATTATTGAAATCAGTTATTTCTTCAAGAACACTTGCTATCAAACACAAACAGATTGCTGTCGAAGCATCAAGACTCAAATATAAAGCAAAAAGAAGTGTCTCTTTAAAAATCACAGGCCACAAGGTGCAAGATGAATATTTGATGTACTTGGGATGTAAGGCACGCACAAGAGGTTCTGCCATATTATACTTTTCCCTGTGTTGAAACCTGCTTGCTTGACTCACCCAACACATCAGTAAAGATGCCGTGAAAACACTAAGCAGCTGATCTAGCATGGTTAAACACGTGTCCAGGGATTCCACCATTTATATTGGCTAAGCAGCCCTACAGCCTCCACAGGCCTGCAACCATTTGTAAGACAAATATAGTTCTACCCAAAGTTCTTGGTTTACATACACACATGCAAGACACATAACCACTCCATAGGAAGTTTGCATGATAATGCGCTGGGTAGCAAAACGGATGCCAACATCAAGTAAGTATGCCGGCCTGCCACTTCTTTCTTTCCGTTCTTAAAAATTAATCAATTCATGGTTCCCCAATGTTCCCCCAATGTGAAGTGTACTGGCAGTCCAGTGAAGAATTGCAATGCATTTCAAACACAATCCAATTCATGGCAAGTAAACTTGCAATAGCGTTTTGTCAGCTGTTCAAGAAAACAGCTTGAAGTTTAGCTATAACCCATGTTTTTTATAAACACCATTCAATTTGTTATAAAAGTTATGAGCATTATATGAAGGAACACGGATTCATGTTTAATCAATGAATACTTATAATGTATTGATATCAATGCAACTAACTGAATATAAAACGATAATTTTTGCTTGAGCATTTCGAGTTATGAACACTATCGCACTTCCAGCTGCATCTTGCCCAAAACAGCGGCAAGCTAGGCTAGTTTCTGTAGGTGAGCAGTAATGAACAGCGCAATGTAACAATGAGAAACACCAGTAACAACAGTATGGGGCAAGCATAGACTGCCAACTGTATAATTTATTGCACAAAAGTTCGCCTGAATATCAGTCAGACAACTCGTGTAAATGAAGGTCCAGTTGGAAATGAGCAAGTTACGAAATCAAAAATGCCTGCTTTCTCTAACAGGACTCTCATTCACATGAAGTATGCAGCGATAGGCTCCTACCGAGGTACGTCACAGCATGATGTAACGGGCACACGTAAAAGGTGCGGCTGGAAAAACACTCCCGCTGGTGGCTCAGCCAGGTACAGTCGTTCGGTGTTGGGGAAAGTTTTAATTTTTCAAAGCTTACACTTCACGTTACAATTTCGACACTAGCTGTAGTATGTGTCAGCAAACATCAAGCTGTGTGGTAAAATATTTGCCACGCTGTCTGTTTATCTTGAAGAAGTGAACACACGTGGTGACCTGTGTGAGGAACAGCGGCACAGTCTTCAAAAATGTGCACTGTTGATTGCGGCATGTAGAGTGCATTGAAAGGTAATGAGAATATCGGTTCAACTGAGAATATTGTGTGTAATGTGTGCAGTGTGAATAACAATGTGTCTTGTTTGCAAAGACGTTAGCACTCCTGGCAGGGACCTGTCGTTGAAAAAATTTGATTGGACATTTTAGTCAAGATAAATACGCACTTGACGCGACCATCTGCGAGTGGGTACAGCTCAGTGTTTGCGCTGTGTGCAGAAAAAAATTGCATGGACACCGGGCTGGAAGATACCATTTGCTGAAGCTGCATGTATGAATTTCCCCGACGAGTACGCAAGCCCAATAAAGGTATAACTCGTTTTATCGAAGGCCTCATATGTCTTTATGTAATAAGCAGAGATTCTTGTTTCACATATACTCAGTACCTTTACCGCTCGATATTCATGAAGTGACAATGCACACTACAAGTTTGTGCGTTAGGTCCTAAGGGAGCAATGTAAATATGCAAATAAGTTGTAGGTGTCAGATGCAGCGATGTAACTGCACAAAAGATTATGTATATATATGGCTACAGGTTTAGAATTGCATACATATCAGTGGTCTATCAGGAACGTCACCAACAACTTCCTTGCCAACCAGCCCATGCACAGAGGGAATGGCTGGCACGGTGCTCGAGGTGACGTCACACTATTTGCAAATATAGAGAGGTTTTTTACTTAGGCAACATTTTGCACAATACATTTTTTGGATGCAAGACTACACTCGTCCAACATTAATCATACTGATGTCTTTTGTTCTTACTTTGTGCTGTGAATTACTAGTCATTTAGTCATCATGATCTTCAAAAGCTAATTTCAGTGTTCTCTGTCATATTGCTGACAAATGTGTCGTTGCATAAATTGGGCAAAAAAGCAACACAGAAAGACTGTCACAATAATTACACCAACATCGGTATTCTCCTGCAAACAAAAGTCGGCACTGGTCCTGTCATTACCCGTCTTCCTTCTCTCTTTGCCTTGTTTGTGCTGAAACAGCCAAACACCTAATGAGTTAGATGAGAAATATTACCGCATCAAAACTATAAGTGCTTGCACCAGCAACTACACAACAGCGTGATAACCGCACCCCTGCCACACAGCAGCGAAACATATTTTGAACATGCTGGCAATGTATTATTTTATAAAAAGCAACTCTGGCAGATTACAAAATCTCACATTGTAGATGCAAGTTTTCTTCAAAGTCAGGCGTACAATGTAGGTGCTGGCCGGTACATTATTAGTTACAAGCAAAGGCGTCTTGCAGGTACACATACAGATTGCACGAACGCCTCTCTCTCTACACTAGGCACACACATTATATCTTTTAACAAGCACACGCCCCTGTTTAGGGGCATAATAACGCTCTACCGTGAACGTATGCTAATCAACCCACTTAGGCGGTTGGCTAGGTGAATCGAGCCAAGTTACGAGTTGTATCGCCCGCGAACGTAAACAAAATGCTGCTTTCCATCAAATGGCACTGCAGGCTTCGTTTAATCAACAACGTAGCAAGCGCCGTGTGCGTCTTCCTCACTACACTGCACATATAAAAAAATCGATCACCATACACATGCATGTTGCCGCAGTTGTCGCGAATTAGCTCCAGTAGGGCCGCGCCGATGCGCCATGGCTCTGCTGGCGTTAGTGTTGTCAAAGCGAATCGGCAACCACACTCGCAAAGGCGCGTAAGGCTGCCGTTTCACGATGCCTCGTTCGAGTGCGGCAACACACACTTGCACGTGGTATACTTAGTCTACATGAAAAAGTGTCCCCCTTACTTTTAGTTTCTTTCACACTGTCCTGAGGGAAGCGACCACAGGTGTCAGCCGTCACCTCGGAGTCCTTCGAGCGCCCGCACAAACCGCCGATTCCTTGGACGACTCGCACTTGATCCGCACTCGAACAACCGCGAGAATAGGCGCAATCTTAGCACATCACACGAATGAGGAAAGGCGCTTCCTTGCGTAAAGTTAACATTTCGTGCTCTCGTGTGTAGCAGCGCGAACACATGAGAGACTCACCGAAAGGGCATGCCCACGAAAACAAAGAAGACAAACAACATGTGGCTTTAGCTGTCCCTACTGAAACGTTCCGCATATACGAATCCGTACATACGCAATTATTGGACTACGGAAAGCCGCATCATGCGGAAAGCTACGAACATGCGCCGCCTACGGAAAGCGCCATATCATGCGAAAAGATGCGGACATCCGCAGCTTACGGAAAGCGCCACATCATGCAGAAAGTTGCGGACATCCGCAGCTTACGGAAAGTGCCATATTATGCTAAATTACCCGATAAGCAGCTTACGGAAATTAGCATAATGCAGAAACTATGCAGCTATCTGCTTCATCTTGCAAAGATCAAATGGACATCCTAGATCTCGAGTAAAAGCAATGGGCCATTCACGTTGTTTGCAAAAGCAAGTACTGTGTAGAAATATATATGAATATTTCATTCTTAATCTGTTGCATGAAGGTGAAATATGTTTGCTATCTGAAACAGCCTAGATGAGTAAACAAAGGCTTGAAAGAAACAAATGTGTTAAGAAGCCACCTAATGAGGGATTGAATTATCGGCATCTTTCTAATTGTCGTGATGCGGAAGCAAAATTACCTTTCAAATAAAATACATTACAAAACTACTAAATTAACATGCTAGCGATCACAAATGGTGGTTACATTGCAACACATTAATGCAGTGTTCTATGCAAGACCTAAAGAACTTATAAAGTTATTATTATCAATAGAGAAGCATTATTATACACACCAGCCCTGCTACAATCAATATATTTTTTTATTTGTCTGTATGCTCCAGCTGTGAATAGTGACATTGCAGTGTTGATGGTACACAAATGAGGTGACTACACCGTAATTTCACGTGCTCCACCTAAGCCACAAGATGGTGGCACAAAACACAATGTAACAGCAATTTTAGAACGAAATGTTTAAACATAAATAATAATCATAGCACTGTGAAAGTGTGGCGCTGTGTTTGTATCATGAACGCCTTGTGGAGATCGGCGAAATGCTGCTTGAGGCTCCGGCACCACTGTAAATTTGGAAGGTCACTGCCATAGAACTTATGTGTCCTTCATAGGCACCTGGAAATGAAAATAATTGGCACAAATAATGTCAGAGACACATGTTAGCACATTAGTTCACATGCACAAGAAATATAACACACAGAATGAAACTGAAAATGTAAGGCACATAATCCTTCAAGTTATGCATATGTGAATAATAGAAGGAATGAGTGTATAAATTAGTTCTGCCACATCAAAGAAAACAGCATGCTTACCACAGTGAAAATAACTAGGTTGTCAGGCTTTTCAATGGTAGAGATAATCGATTATTATGTCCTTATGAAATTATGATTTAAATGCTTCCTGCACAGTAAAACTTTAGAAACTGCAAATGAAAGCTCTCAATGTACATTTAATAGTGTGTGCATGTATATCTGCTGCCTTTATACTATACAGTTTGTGCACAAAATTGGCATCTTGAACAATTTTGAGAGTTAAACCTATGTAACTTATGAAGGTTAAAATCACCATGAAAGCAAGCAGGACAAGGCAGGTGCCATTAAAAATCTGTGCAAGCCAGATAACTATAACCGAACTGCACACATATAGGGGAGCAAGAGTACCGGAAATTCGGCTGCTGACCCGCAGGTCGCGGTATCAAATCCCAGCTCCATTTCCGATGGAGGCAGAAATGCTGTAGGCACGTGTGCTGATTTGGGTGTACGTTAAAGAACCCCAAGTGGTCGAAGTTTCCAGTGCCCTCCACTACGGCGTCTCTCATAATCATATCGTGGTTTTCGGACGTGAAACCCCACATATAAATCAAGAATAACAGAAATAAACTGCCAACAGAAAAGTTGTGTGCATGTGCTATCTGTAAGTGCTTACACCTTACTACATACAGCATGCTCATTCCATTTTAAATACCAATATTGAAAATAACTGCTCTATTAGAAATATAAAAGGTAAGGTAGAACTGAACGACCCTACAAAAAGTGACCCTATTATGACATCACGTTTTCTTGTAACAAAATTGACTAAGACTCTGAAATATCATTATGCAAGAAAACATCTTCAAAAGAACAATCAAGTTTGAAGTCATATATTTTTAATATGGCTACTATGACTATAACCAGGAAATCTACCTCAACATGGCTAATGTTAGTTTTTAAGGCCTCTGTTCACTAGACGATGAACTATACCACAAAAAGCACAGCGTTCAGGCAAAGCACCACACAAAAAAAGAAAGCAGTCCTTTTTGTTATTATCTACAATGCCTTTAAAATGGTATTTTTACCTCTACTTCCCGCTTTTTATCAAAGTAACTGGTGTGAAACAAGTTAGCTGAAAATGCACTGTGCCTCCAAAACCTGTTGGTTGAATCTGAATTTTTAAAACTTGGTGAAGCTTGCACTAAATTAGGCTCCACAAGCCTTCGAACAGCGAGACTGCATGACTCTTAGGACTACTTTGGTTACTTCTGTTTTTTTTCTGGGCCTAAGCATAAATACAAGGGCTTAACTGAATTGCTGCTAACAAACAAATGCTTTCGAAATTGCCCGAGCGTCAAAGGATGCTCAGACATTTGTTGTTTTTCGCACTGGGCTATTCTACACCAAACATACAAACCATACTGCCTGGCGACCATCACAGATGTATAGTTTAAAAAATGATGGTAATTTACTCTCCTGAAAATAGCTATTTGCAGAAATGTTTTGAAGAGAAAAAAGTAGTGGTCACGTCGGTACCATCAGAATTTCGCAGAATGTCGTGCGGGTGTTATTTGTGAGAAAAATTTCGAAGTACCGCTTTTTCTTGCCATATCAAATTTGATCTACATATTAAGTAAAGGTGCTTCTTAAAGTATTTGAAGTCGAGTAACATTAGTGCAATTTTTCCGCTACATAGGCTTTGAAGAATTCAGCCAAACTGTTTATCGTTTGCATTTCTTGTATGGCAATACTGCACTTTGTATGAATATTTGAGCCACAAATACTCACTGCACAGAAGTTATATTTCACGAAAAAAAATAATGTTAGGTCCAGATTACAAATATCACTATATAATCGTTTTTGTCCACATTGAGATGCAACTTGAGCTGTGTGTTTGTCTAATTGAAAATTACTTTTATGTGTAAGTTGAAAGCAAATAAACAGTTCTTGTTACATGGCAAGTGTTATCATTACAATTTTTGTTTAAATAAGGAAAATGATTTTTGAAGTCTCCTATTGAGGGCCATGGAGAACTTCGGAACGGAAGCTGTCGTATATCAAATGCAGAAAACAGCCTTCATAAGAAAACTTCAAAAATTCATTTCTACTTTAAGACAAAGTGTAACCATATAACTTGCCATATAAAAAGAACTGCTTCCTTGCTTTTGATGTGGCAAAAAAATTGCATTAATATTACTGAGCTTCATGCACTACACACAATCACCTTTACTTAATACCTAGACCGAATTTGGTGTAAAAAAGCAGTATTTTTGAAACACTTTTTACTTTTTACAAACAACACCCAGACGACATCCTGGGAAGTCCAGAAGGCACCAACGTGGCCTAATATTTTGTTCTCTGCGATATATTTTAGCATTTTGCTGTTTTTATTACAGTAACCGAGCACAATATTTTTTTTTCAAAACACATTTAGTACGGTTGGCAAAATGGCTGGGATGTTTGATGTGTAATTGCTTCACTGCCAGCATTTATTCTTCCGAAGCTCAAGCTATCACCTCTCTGTTACTGCCTCCCTCACATACAATGCCTGCATAGGAAAGAAAAAGAAGGGAGGTCCGACAAAGTTCGCAAGGCAAGATATTTTCATGTTGGATAAATTCATTACCATAAACAGCACCAAAACAACATTCATTTTGAGTAGTCCAAGACACAAGCTATATACCAGCATACTAAGAGCCAAGCACAAACTTTTCATTTGAACATGTGTGGTGATAGACAGGAAGCACTTATTGCAAGACTGATCAGTCTGTAATTAACTGAATGAAGTACAATGCACTGTTCAATCCAACACCACATAGGCATCTTTGCTATAGCAAAGCCATGTGTCATTGATTCATGCACTACATGGGACAATGCAAATGTAACAAAAAAGGTGAAAAAAGAAAACAAGAGAAAAAAAAGAAGAAAAGGGGGGATGCAAAGTAGGAGCAGTGTAGCACTACTTTTACTTTGCATCCCCCTTTTTTCTTCTTTTTTCTTCTTTTCTATCATTTATCTTTTTTTTGCTTCCCTTTGGAGGAGAGAACACTTTGTATCAGCGCAACCTAACTTGAAAAGAAGCAAGGGCTGCACTCTTCTGCGTTATAGGTTTTTTTTTTTCTCAGACAAACATTTCCAACAGGCACACACGCCTACAGCAAAAGATGATGTCATTACTGACCTTATTTAAACTAACACGCCAAGGATGACAAGGTGACTTCTAAAAATTAGGTCCTCCTATCGCAACATCGGCCAGCCTGTCTGAGGCACTTCCACTGTTCACCCTGATTACTAGATGTTTCCATCTGTCGACTCACATCTTCATTTTGGATAACACTAAGACGAGCTTACATTGATGAATACCCACGAAAGTTTAGTGATGTATCATGTATGAGATTAAGCAACTCTGTTAAAAAATTATTAATAGCTTGCTTCCAGGCTTTTTATACTGTAGCCTAAAACTTCGTAATATCTTCTATGCACATGAACCAGATTGACAACGTAATGCACAACATGCTTAAGAATACTGCGAGGAACATGATAACGACAAAACGACCGGCCACCCAAATTTTTCGCTGTACATGTTTATAAAATGTTCATGTACACCCAAACGAGGTGCTTATGATACAAGCCGAAAAAACCTACAAGTAGGGCCTTGGAGCCTTCTGGAAGTAGACGTGTTGCATTTTTTTTGTGGAGGACTTTACACCCATAAGTAAGGAACAAAACTCCTATATAATGAAGAATGTTGGCAGCTATCAGTTATAGAAAAACCTAATGCAGCTAATCTTCCCCGACACATCTGTACATTTAGAGAGGTTACGTAGCTTCTGTGATTGTGGCAGTAACTCCAACACGACCAGTGCGAAAATTGCACTACTTGGCTAGACAAATGTCCAAACATGCCTGCCCGACTCCCTCTAGCCATCCCGGCTGAATCTGACACATGATTTCTTAACTGCTGGCTGGACAAAAACAAAACCACTGAAGCACTCACAATACACAGCATGAAGTTCCTCTAGAGTGGTCAACTTCGTCTTCTGCGATGAAAGAGCAGCACAGTGTACAGATAAGGCACTCCTTGCAATTGCTTTCAATGCCACACAGTGACCATGATGTTCCTGTCGAAGAGAGCTTCGGGTGCTTGGAGGGTGCTTGCTCTTTTCTGGGGGCTGCTGGTGCTCCTCGTTTTCTGCTCAAAGTCAACCTGCACAAAGTTGTAGACGAGGCTTTAAGAGTTGTATATAATGATACGCAAATTTTCGCTGAACACACATTTCCTCGTGGCACACTGAGCAATTTCTTATAAAACTTAAGGCCTCGCATTTGCAAACATTTACAATTGATCCGAAGATGCACTCGACTCTAAAGGAGCAAGTTTGTTATGTAGTGTATATAAAGAAAGGTCATTCAGCACAACCACAACTACAGTTGCACACGAAAACGACATTTTACACGATCCTGTTTATTTACATGGTCCATTTTATTTTATTTACACGGTCCATTTCACACGGTCCTGTTTTACACGATCTGGTCTGCATGAACTCTTGAACCGGGCACCATATAGGTTGAAAGACACACACAGACTTTGAGACAAACCTAGTTTTCCGTGGAGCATCCTCTTGCACTATAACAACATATCTCAATCTAGTTAGTTGGTCAGAACGAGGTGAAAACAGCTCGCACTTGAAAAGCACGTGCAGAAGGAATGACGCCTGCACCCTGTGCTTTCTGTACATTCTCGTTGAGGGTGCAGTTTTCAACTTATCCTTATGCAATTTCGCATTTATAACATTGTTCACTGTATAATCTTTGTGGCGTTAAAATGTGTGATACCGTCATGTGTATCCCATGTAATTTATCAAAATAGAATACAAGATAGCTTGATTCAAAAATAACAAAGTGCATCCAGCGCCATGTCCTGTAGCCATTCTTTAGGCAAGTGGCAGAATGATTTATTCTTCAAAACATATCTTACTTGTAACCACTACAAGAGCTAACTCGTACACTGGCACATTCTGTTTGCCTCTTCAGATTATAAGGTACCTTTTTTACACCAGAAAATCTTCAAGAAGAATAAAAGTGTTGTAATTGTGAAGAAAGAAAAGTAGAAGGAAAAAAGATAACCTGCCCTGTACAGGGACCGAGCCTGCGAACTTCGAATAACATGTCCGATGCTCTATCAACTGAGCTACCATGGCGGCTATCCCTCTTCCATTTTGTACGGTATATATGTGCATTTATACATGGAAGAGTCAGTCAGCGCTGCTTGTTACCATTATGGCAAGTGTGGCACACCTTTTTTTTTGCCTACTGGCAATAACATTACGATTGCAATTACGTTACGATTACTTCCAATATCCCTATACTTCTTTGGCAGCATTATGCATCTGTCAGTTCTCAGAAAATCTGCTAGTCACAGGAGGTGGCAATGGTTCACCCTCCCACCTAAATGCATGTACTTGAACACATGCACAACTGATAAAAAAAACAAGTCACACACCACTAAGATTACTGAGATTCACTGTTTCAGATTCATGAGTAAAGGAAAGAACTATAAATTTAAGGGTTTGTTGTCTTTGTTGAACACATTATAATGAGAACTAGTAGAAAATGATGCCAAACAAATTCTAGGGGATGTTATCAAAAGTAACTTTAACAAAATTATGAAAAGAAAAGTGAACAAAAATGTAACTTGGCAACGTTTCTTGACAATTGAATTGACATTACTTTTTATAACATCCCTATATTTTACTGGGTAGTGTTGTCGGGTAATTCTCATTATTAGAGTTGTGAGTAGGCTGACAAAAAAAGCATATGGCATTGATACTTCTTTTGAACACCTAATAGTTTGAGGACCTTAAAAGAGCGGAAGCTATTTTGAGTAGACCAGAATATTTAGTTAAAGCGAAAAAAAACGTACACACATTTTTACCAGGCTTTTCAACACATTTTGAGACATAAACGTATGCTGCCAGTCATGTTAAGTACCATTACTTTTGTCACACTATGCACTGTAGCAGGTGTAGTTAGAGTGGTGATAGTGAAGGATTAATCAAGCACGCCACCAACTGTGTTCACATCAATGGTCGCGTATTTTAAAAATAAACCTGCTGATATTAAAAAAAAGTTTAGAGCATTTATGTTTTTATCCAAATCAAGTTAAACCGACTGGGTAAGCAAACCATTTGCATAAAATCAAAAGGCATAAAGTGATTCATGTATTATAACTATGTGAACAAATTTCAGCAACGCAGGGCAAAGTTACAACAGTTCTATTAAAAACCCCTCTCATTATAACATGCATGAAAAGCACCACACCAGAATATTTTATAGTGCATGTTATATCGAGACTACTAGACTGTCTATTGACCTTTTAGAAGAAGGGTATCTCCTTCACGTTCAAGGGGCAACCACTTAGCCTTTTCCTGAGCTTTTCTGTGAATATTTCCTGAATTTCGGATATCATTAGGATTGATTTAGAGTGAACAGATTTTGCTTACGCATTGAAACCTAGTTCTGTATGTAACTGCAATTATGGGTGCCAAACCACCTCCAATTAATTTTTAACATTTAACTCATTTTTTAACTGCAGCAGCACAACTAGCTGTGGGTGCCCAAAAAGTAGCTAGAAACAATACCTTTACCTTTTTGAGCCTTTCGGAAGTGTTCAGCTTCTCAGTGCTCACCTTACAACATTTTTTTTAAATACGTGTTTGTGTGCCCACTACTCTTGCTCCTTGTACAGTGAGGAGGAGCACATGGCAAGAAGAGACAAGAAAGAAGCATTGCGAAAAAAAGCGAAATAAGCGAGGACCTCTTTTGTATCGTACAATGTGTGTAACATTACTATTGCGACAACATATAGACAAATTATCACGGCTATGCATCCATTGTAGAGTCATACACAGCTGCAACACCACGACTAAATTTCAACCTTGTGTTGGTTTAGTATCCCTTTATAGTGGCAAGCTAATGATATCTGCATTTGTTTGGCACACATTGAGATGCAGCGAAATGTGATATGGTAATCTCATTTAGAATGCACGTCATGTGGCTTCATTGTATATGTGGCCACAAGTAACTCTGGTTGCAAAGCAATATGGCAGAGCCTAAACAGACGTCACTGACCACTCGAATCTGAACTTGCCTTTGCTACTTGCCCATTATCATCCCAGCAAAAATGAATAATTGAATCTGCTACAGGTATGTGCTAGCTTATGCTAAGGACCAAGTATGAAGGGTGTGTTGTCATTATTGAGATCAGTTATTTGTTCAAGAACACTTGCTGTCAAACACAAATACATTGCTGTCGAAGCATCAAGACTCAAATATAAAGCAAAAAGAAGTGTCTCTTTAAAAATTACAGGCCACTAGGTGCAAGATAAATATTTGATATACTTGGGATGTAAGGCACGCACAAGAGGTGCTGCCATATTATACTTTTTCTTGTGTTGAAACCTGCTTGCTTTACTCACCCAACACATCTGTAAAGATGCCGTGAAAACACCAAGGAGCTGATGCAGCAAGGTTGAACACATGTCCAGGGATTCCACCATTCCTAAGCAGCCCTACAGCCTCCACAGTCCTGCAACCATTTGTAAGAAAAATATAGTTCTACCCAAAGTTCTTGGTATACAGACACACATGCAAGACGCATAACCACTCTATAGGAAGTTTGCATGATAATGCGCTGGGTAGCAAAACGGATGCCAATATCAAGTATCCCGGCCTGCCGCTTCTTTCTTTCCGTTCTTAATTAATCAATCCATGGTTAATAAATGTTACCCCAATGTGAGGTGTACTGGCAGTCCGGTGAAGAATTGCAATGTATTTCAAACACAGTCCAATTCATGGCAAGTAAGCATCCAATAGCGTTTTGTCAGCTGTTCAAGAAAAGAGCATGAAGTTTAGCTAAAACCCAAGTTTTTTATAAACACCATTCAAATTGATATAAAAGTTGTGAGCATTATGTGAAGGAACACGGATTAATCTTTAATCAATGATTTCTTATAATGTACTGATATGAATGCAACTAACTGAATATGAAACGATAATTTTTGCTTGAGAATTTGGAGTTATGAACACTATCGCACTTGCCAGCTGCATCTTGTCCAAAACAGCAGCAAGATAGGCTAGTTTCTGTAGGTGAGCAGTAATGAGCAGTGCAAAGTAACAACAAGAAACACCAGTAACAACAGTATGGAGCAAGCACAGACTGCCAACTGTATAACTTATTGCACAAAAGTTCGCCTGAATATCAGTCAGACAACTCGTGCAAATGAAGGTCCAGTTGGGAATGAACAAGTTACGAAATCAACAATGCCTGCTTTCACTAACAGGACCCTCATTCACATAAAGTATGCAGCGATAGGCCCCTACCGAGGTACGTCACAGCATGATGTCACTGGCACATGTAAAACGTGTGGCTGGAAAAACACTCCCGCTGGTGGCTCAGCCCGGTACAGTCGTGCGGTGTTTGGGGCAAGCTTTAATTTTTCAAAGCTTACACTTCACGTTACAATGTCGACATTAGCTGTAGTATGTGTCAGCAAACATCTAGCTGTGTGGTAAAATATTTGCCACGCTGTCTGTTTATCTCGAAGAAGTGAACACACGTGGTGGCCTGTGCGAGGAACAGTGGCATAGTCTTCAAAAATGTGCACTGTTGATTGCGGCATGTAGTGTGCATTGAAAGGTATTGAGAATATTGGTTCAACTGAGAATATTGTGTGTGGTGTGTGCAGTGTCAATAACAATGTGTCTTGTTTGCGAAGACGTTAGCACTCATGGCAGGGACCGGTCGATGAAAAAACTTGATTCGACATTTTAGTCAAGGTAAATATGCACTTGACGCGACCATCTGCGAGTGGGTACATCTCAGTGTTTGCGCTATGTGCAGAAAAAAATTGCATGGTCACCGGGCTGGAAGATACCATTTGCTGAAGCTGCATGTATGAATCGCCCCGACGAGTACGCAAGCCCAATAAAGGTATAACGCGTTTTATCGAAGGCCTCATATGTCTTCATGTAATAAGCAGAGATTCTTGTTTCACATATACTCAGTACCTTTACCGCTCGATATTCATGAAGTGACAATGCACACTACAAGTTTGTGCGTTAGGTCCTAAGGGAGCAATGTAAATATGCAAATAAGTTGTAGGTGTCAGATGCAGCGATGTAACTGTGCAAAAGATTATGTATATATTAGGCTACAGGTTTAGAATCGCATACATCTCAGTGGTCTATCAGGAATGTCACAAACAACTTCCTTGCCAACCAGCCCTTGCACAGAGGGAGGGAATGGCTGGCACGGCGCTCGAAGTGACGTCACACTATTTGCAAACATAGAGAGGTTTCTTACTTAGGCAACATTTTGCACAATATATTTTTTTAGATGCAAGACTGTACTCGTCCACAATAATCATACTGATGTCTTTTGTTGTTACTTTGTGCTGTGAATTACTAGGCATTTAGTCACCATGATCTTTAAAAGCTAATTTCAGTGTTCTCTCTCATATTGCTGACAACTGTGTTGTTGCATAAATTGGGCAAGAAAGCAACACAGAAAGGCTGTCACAATAAATACACCAACATGGGTATTCTCCTGCAAACAAAAGTCGGCACTCCTCCTTGCATTACCCGTCTTCCTTCTCTCTTTGCCTTGTTTGTGCTGAAACAGCCAAACACCTGATGAGTTAGATGAGAAATATTAACGCATCAAAACTATAAGTGCTTGCATCAGCAACTACACAACAGCATGATAACCGCACCCCTGCCACACAGCAGCGAAACATATTTTGAACATGCTGGCAGTGTATTATTTTATAAAAAGCAACTCTGGCAGATTACAAAATCTCACATTGTGCATGCAAGTTTTCTTCAAAGTCAGGCGTACAATGTAGGTGCTGGCCGGTACATTATTAGTTACAAGCAAAAGCGTCTTGCAGGTACATATGCAGATTCACGAACACCTCTCTCTCTACACTAGGCACACACATTATATCTTTTAAAAAGCACACGCCCCTGTTTAGGGGCATAATAACGCTCTACCGTGAACGTATGCTAATCAACCCACTTAGGCGGTTGGCTAGGTGAATCGAGGCAAGTTACGAGTTGTATCGCCCGCGAACGTAAACAAAATGCTGCTTTCCATCAAATGGCACTGCAGGCTTCGTTTAATCAACAACGTAGGAAGCGCCGTGTGCGTCTTCCTCACTACACTGCACATATGAAAAAATCGATCACCATACACATGCATGTTGCCGCAGTTGTCTCGAATTAGCTCCAGTAAGGCCGCGCCGATGCGCCATGGCTCTGCTAGCGTTAGCCTTGTCAAAGCGAATTGGCAACCGAACTCGCAAAGGCGCGTAAGGTTGCCGTTTCACGACGCCTCGTTCGAGTGCAGCAACACACACTTGCACTGAGTGGCATACTTGGTCTACATAAAAAAGTGTCCCCCTTACCTTTAGTTTCTTTCACACTGTCCTGAGGGAAGCAACCACAGGCGTCACCCGTCACCTCGGAGTCCTTCGAGCGCCCGCCCAACCCGCCGATTGCTTGGACGACTCGCACTTAATCCGCACTCGAACAACCGAGGGAATAGGGCGCAATCTTAGCACATCACACGAACGAGGAACGGCGCTTCCTTGCGTAAATTTAACATTTCGTGCTCTCGTGTGTAGCAGCGCGAACACAGGAGAGAGCTACCCACGGAGACAAAGACAAACAACATGTGGCTTTAGCAGTGAATGGATTTGGCTTGGATATCTGTGTGAGGGAAAAAAATATGTCGCTGCTATAAACTAAAAAAAATGTATGTTATCTGGCAAAATAACTTTAAAAGTGATAAACGGTTATTCAAAAAACAAGTTACAACTTATGAATATTTTCGCAGGTTTTTGTTTTGTTTTTGTTCTAGCAGACGACAGCCTCCTACTGCTTATTCGACAGACGTAGTGCGGTTTCACGTTCGGTGCGTGTCGCCGACGCAAAGCTCTACAGTAGTGATATCAGAGTTATCAATTCTCAATGAATAATAGGATGGCTACACAGCAGTAACATTTTGATATAGTGCAGTACGCAATCTTTCAAGGTATGACATTTCTTTGCTCTGAAGCAAATCGAAGCAAGCGGGCCGGCGCAATCAGCTGATGTCGCTACTACGCGAGGCATGGTCGTGCGCAATAACGTCGCGCCCCGCGCTCGATTTGTCATCAAGCGATAGAGCTACTAAGTGGAATACAGCTAGATGCAGGGATTAATGGCGTATCACTCTATCTCTATCACTCTAATTCCCTGTGGTGGCCGACTCAATCGCAAGAGAGCCCCGGGAAACAACCTTCAACTGCTCAAGCTTGTGTGTGGATGTAAAAATACTTGTTTTCATCCGCGGCGGGGTAGCAGTCTATAGTTGAAAGACATGCGAAAAGCATGTGACTTATATACAATCACAAAACGTATGCACACAACAATAGATACGATCGCATATCGTACATAAATATGCCAACACATTGTGAAGGGACTCGAGAACTGAGAAAACTCAAACCAAAAAGTTTATTTGAGAAAAAACTGAGCATTTCACAGCCGGACCAGTTTCCTCAAGGGTAGGCCCTAGGTATGCGCGAGACTTGCTATATGACTCATCTCAAGCTGTGGCAGTTGAGGGAAGGCAATATCACCGAGGAGCAGTTCCAAAATATATTTTGGTTGATGTTTTTTGATTCCTCCAAAATAAGGGCTGCACAATTGTGATCGAGCCAAACCAAGAATTGCGGGCACGAAGTCATGAGACAGAAAATGAATAATGTTGATTGTTTGAAAAATTGCCCTTAATAAAAGGAAGAGTTATGGAATGCTACGTAGCTTAACCCGCAGTAGGAATTTTATATATACATATAGATAGTTTAAAATGGACAATGTTGCACACACAGACATTGGTTAAATTTCTTTGCAGCACAGTTGAAGCATCTATGTAGAACTGAAGCATCAAGAGAAGCTCATGCGTCCTCACTTTATTGCGCTTTACATAGCTTGTATGCGTCCATGCAGCCATGATATGATATATTTTAAAGCATTTGTTTAACCTATAATCTTTTTATTCATTAAAGCTGGCCCATAAGTTGTGTCTTATGTAGCACTACAATGGAAGCGTAATCTGCATGGTGGTCTGAAACAATGCTTTTGAAGATCTCAAAACGACCCAGCTCTATACACGACCATCCGTGCATCAATAATAAGCACCATTATGTGTCCGTACATATCAGTTGTGCTCTCATACTTAATTATTTTTCTGACCACTCCCTCTGCCCCTACCTCGTTTTTGTCGTGAAGCTGTGGCAAGTTGTGTATAGCTGTATCTATAGTGTAGGAGCACATATACTATCAATAAAAATTATTTTTAGGCTACATGCAATTAGTTTTCATAGATTTTCATATCTTTTGTCGGTGCTCAGAAGAGCGAAGCTCATGGTCGATATTTTAAAATGACATTTCTCTTTGCCAATGTTAATGAGAACAGTTTCATTAATATTGACAAGTTCATTCACATTGAATTTAGATCTCATTATTATTGTTTCTACGAAAAAACGAGCCCTTGAAGTTATGCTTTGCTTGCTTGATTTGTTTTCGTGTGACAGCATGCAAGTAAAATGACAGTTATTGTCATTCCTTGTGAATGACACATTTTCCGTGTGACAGACTTTAGCACCTGGTCATCTGCAGAAGTTCTATTCATTCTGGAAAAGGGCGAACAGCGGTGACTAACAACACAGACTAGCCTGCGTTTTTCTTTTGTACTATATATGTCACTGTGCATTCATTTATAACTTTATAGAGCTCGTATTTCCTGCTGAAAATGTGACAACAACTGTACAGTTTCCACATTTTTGCAACAATCCACATTCCTTTCATACACTATTGCACATTTTCGTAAGCACCTTACAAAATTTGTATATTTCCGTAAGACCTTACATTCTGTATTTTCCTTATGAAAGCTTCTGTACACTCAATACACTTTCCTTATCCTCCCAAATCTTCCATAATAAACTCTCCGTATGCTCCATAAGTTTCCTTATCTTTCCATATTTTCCATAAAACTCACTCCATCCACGCCATAAAACTTCCTTATCCTACCATATACTCCATATAAAGCTTTCCTTATATGCCATACATTTTCCTTATCTTTCTGTATACTCCATAAAAAGCTTTCCGTATACGCCATACAATTTCCTTATCCTTCCATATATTCCATAAGAAGCTTTCCGTAAATGCCATACAACTTCCGTATATTTCCATAAAACTCCATTAGTTTTCCGTATGTAGCATAAGGAAATGTTACGGAGTCCATATATTTTCCGTAAGATTTCATACGGAACTTTTCAGTAGGGGTGAATGGATTTGACTTGGATATCTGTGTGAGGAAAATAAAAAAAACATCTGTCGCTGCTATAAACTGTAAAAAAAATGTTCTGGCAAAATAACGTTAATAGTGATCAACAGTTATTCAAAAAACAAGTTACAACTCATAAAAATTTTCGCAGGTCTTTGTTTTGTTTTTGTTCTAGCAGACGACAGCCACCTACTGCTTCTACGACAGACGTAGTGCGCTTTTACGTTCGGGGCGTGTCGCCGACGCAAAGGTCTATAGTATCATGTCAGAGTTATCAATTCTCAATGAATAATAGGATGACTACAAAGCAGTAACCTTTTTGACATAGTGCAGTATGCAATCTTTCAAGGCATGTCATTTCTTTGCTCTGAAGCAAATCGAAGCAAACTGGCCGGCGCAATCAGCTGATGTCGCCGCTACGCGAGGCATAGTCGTGCGCAATAGCGTCGCGCCCCGCGCTCGATTTGTCATCAAGCGATAGAGCTACTAAGTGGAATACCGCTAGATGCAGGGATTAATGGCGTATCACTCTAATTTCCTGTGGTGGCCGACTCAATCACAAGAGAGCCCCGGGAAACAACGTTCAACTGCTCAAGCTTGTGTGTGGGTGTAAAAATACTTGTTTTTATTCGCGACGGGGCGGCAATGTATAGTTGAAAGACATGCGAAAAGCATGTGACGTATATACAACCACAAAACATTCGCACACAACAATAGATACGAACGCATATCGTACATAAATATGCCAACACATAGCGTGTAAGCAGCAAATTTATATATATAACGTAAACGCACACGTGCTGTTTGGCGCGAATAGCTTAGCAAGCTAACGCACGTAGTTCACGTGCGCGAGCACAACTGAGTAGCGCGAGTTCGAATCCCACCAAGTCTAACAAGAAGTAGAAACATGAACGAAAGTTGTGTAGAATGTTTCAATCAATGTATCAATGCTTGAATAGCCATTTTCTACTTCATGCTTTAAGATCGGGAGCAACCTACACGTGGTCTACTTTTGCTTCTTCCCACAAAAGTATACTCGCAATTCCATGCTCAACTGGTGCTCAACTGGTGCTCAACTTTTACGTTGCGAAGCGGTGTGTCTTTGGCTTTCGGGAGTGTTGCACAAACTGGAGCATCGAAGTGAAGCCAGAGAGTACTCGCGCTTTTTTTTCTCTCTCAGCACTGTGCTCTTAATAGATGCATTCCGCAGAGGCTCGTTTCCTAAGAGTGGACATGCGAATAGCGCCTAGTCTACGTTTAGCTGACATCTGCGTGCATTCCCTACTGAAACGTTCCATATGAAACCTTACGGAAAATGTAAGGACTCCGTAACATTTCCTTATGCTATGTACGGAAAACATATGGAGTTTTATGGAAATATACGGAAGTTGTATGGCATATACGGAACGATTCTTATGGAGTATATAGAAGGAAAAGGAAATTGTATGGCGTCTACGGAACGCTTTTTTGGAGTGTACGGAAAGATAAGGAAAATGTATGGCGTATATGGAAAGCTTTTTATGGAGTATATGGAAGGATATGGAAGTTTTATGGCATGGATGGAGTGAGTTTTATGGAAAATATGAAAATATAGGAAATTTATGGAGCATATGGAGAGTTCGTTATGGAAGATAAGGAAGGAAAAGGAAAGTGTATGGAGTGTACAGAAGCTTTCATCAGGAAAATGCGGAACGTAAGGTCTTACGGAAATATACAGATTTTGTAAGGTGCTTACGAAAATGTGCAATAGTGTATGAAAGGCTTGTGGATTGTTGCAAAAATGGGGAAAATCTACATTTGTTGTCACATTTTCAGCAAGAAATCCGAGCTCTGTATAGTTATAAATGAATGCACAGTGACATATATAGTACAAAAGAATATCGCAGGCTATCCGTGTTGTCAGTCACCACTGTTCGCCCTTTTAAAGCATGAATACAATTGCTGAGATGACCAAGTGCTAAAGTCTGTCACAAAGAAAATGTGTCATTCCCAAGGAATGACAATAACTTTCATTTTACTTGCATGCTAGCTCTGTCACACCAAAAGAAATCAAGAAAAAAAAGCATATCTTCAAGGGCTCGTTTTGTGGCTAGAAAATTATTAATGAGAACTAAATTCAATGCAAATGAACTTGTCAATATAAATAAAACTGTTCTCATTAACATTGGCAAAGAGAAACGTCATTTTAAATTATTGACCATGAGCTTAGCCCTCCTGAGCACCGACAAAAGAAATGAAAATCTTTGAAAACTAATTGCATGTAGCCTAAAAAAAATTTTTATTGATAGAATGTGCTCCTACACTATAAATACAGCTATACACAACTTGACACTGCTTCAGGACAGAAACGAGGTAGGGGTAGAGGGAGTGGTCAGAAAAATAATTAAGTATGAGGGCACAACTGATATGTATATGGACGCATAATGGTGCTTATCATTGATGCACGGATGGTCGTGTATAGAGCTGAGTCGTTTTGAGATTTTCAAAAGCATTGTTTCAGACCACCATGCAGATTACGCTTCAATTGTAGTGCTACATAAGACACAACTTATGGGCCAGCTTTAATGAATAGGAAGATTATAGGTTAAACAAATCCTTTAAAATATATCGTATCATGGCTGCATGGACGCATGCAAGCTATGTAAAGCGCAATAAAGTGAGGACGCATGAGCTTCTCTTGATCCTTCAGTTCTACATAGATGTTTCAATTGTGCTGCAAAGAAATTTAACTAATGTCTTTGTGTGCAACATTGTCCATTTTAAACTATCTATATGTATATATAAAATTTCTGCTGCGAGTTAAGCTACGTAGCACTCCATAACTCTTCCTTTTATTAAGGGCAATTTTTCAAACAATCAACATTATTCATTTTCTGTCTCATGACTTCATGCCCGCAATTCTTGGTTTGGCTCGATCACAATTGTGCAGCCCTTATTTTGGAGGAATCAAAACACATCAACCAAAATATATTTTGGAACTGCTTCTAGTTGATATTGCCTTCCCTCAACTGCCACAGCTTGAGATGAGTCATTTAGCAAGTCTCGCGCATACCTAGCGCCTACCCTTGAAGAAGCTGGTCCAGCTGTGAAATGCTCAGTTTTTTCTCAAATAAATTTTTTGGTTTGAGTTTTCTCACTTCTCATGTCCCTTCACAATGAAGCAGACCCAATGTTCCCCTTAGTCCTTATTTTGTTATAATATGAAATCAATAAAAAATTGTAATAATGAAAATAAAAGTACTAAACATTGAAAAAAAAACTAAAAAAATTGAGACTTGGTGGGATTCGAACTCGCGCTACTCAGTTGTGCTCGCGCACGTGAACTACGTGCGTTAGCTTGCTAAGCTATTCGCGCCAAACAGCACGTGTGCGTTTACGATATATATATAAATTTGCTGCTTACACGCTATGTGTTGGCATAATTATGTACGATATGCATTCGTATCTATTGTTGTGTGCAAATGTTTTGTGGTTGTATATACGTCACATGCTTTTCGCATGTCTTTCAACTATACATTGCCGCCCCGTCGCGAATAAAAACAAGTATTTTTACACCCACACACAAGCTTGAGCAGTTGAACGTTGTTTCCCGGGGCTCTCTTGTGATTGAGTCGGCAACCACAGGAAATTAGAGTGATACGCCATTAATCCCTGCATCTAGCGGTATTCCACTTAGTAGCTCTATCGCTTGATGACAAATCGAGCGCGGGGCGCGACGCTATTGCGCACGACCATGCCTCGCGTAGCGGCGACATCAGCTGATTGCGCCGGCCAGTTTGCTTCGATTTGCTTCAGAGCAAAGAAATGACATGCCTTGAAAGATTGCGTACTGCACTATGTCAAAATGTTACTGCTTTGTAGTCATCCTATTATTCATTGAGAATTGATAACTCTGACATGATACTATAGACCTTTGCGTCGGCGACACGCCCCGAACGTAAAAGCGCACTACGTCTGTCGTAGAAGCAGTAGGTGGCTGTCGTCTGCTAGAACAAAAACAAAACAAAGACCTGCGAAAAGTTTTATGAGTTGTAACTTGTTTTTTGAATAACTGTTGATCACTATTAACGTTATTTTGCCAGAACATTTTTTTTACAGTTTATAGCAGCGACAGATGTTTTTTTTTATTTTCCTCACACAGATATCCAAGTCAAATCCATTCACCCCTACTGAAAAGTTCCGTATGAAATCTTACGGAAAATATATGGACTCCGTAACATTTCCTTATGCTACATACGGAAAACTAATGGAGTTTTATGGAAATATACGGAAGTTGTATGGCATTTACGGAAAGCTGCTTATGGAATATATGGAAGGATAAGGAAATTGTATGGCGTATACGGAAGGCTTTTTATGGAGTATACAGAAAGATAAGGAAAATGTATGGCATATAAGGAAAGCTTTATATGGAGTATATGGTAGGATAAGGAAGTTTTATGGCGTGGATGGAGTGAGTTTTATGGAAAATATGGAAAGATAAGGAAACTTATGGAGCATACGGAGAGTTTATTATGGAAGATTTGGGAGGATAAGGAAAGTGTATTGAGTGTACAGAAGCTTTCATAAGGAAAATACAGAATGTAAGGTCTTACGGAAATATACAAATTTTGTAAGGTGCTTACGAAAATGTGCAATAGTGTATGAAAGGAATGTGGATTGTTGCAAAAATGTGGAAACTGTACAGTTGTTGTCACATTTTCAGCAGGAAATACGAGCTCTATAAAGTTATAAATGAATGCACAGTGACATATATAGTACAAAAGAAAAACGCAGGCTAGTCTGTGTTGTTAGTCACCGCTGTTCGCCCTTTTCCAGAATGAATAGAACTTCTGCAGATGACCAGGTGCTAAAGTCTGTCACACGGAAAATGTGTCATTCACAAGGAATGACAATAACTGTCATTTTACTTGCATGCTGTCACACGAAAACAAATCAAGCAAGCAAAGCATAACTTCAAGGGCTCGTTTTTTCGTAGAAACAATAATAATGAGAACTAAATTCAATGTGAATGAACTTGTCAATATTAATGAAACTGTTCTCATTAACATTGGCAAAGAGAAATGTCATTTTAAAATATCGACCATGAGCTTCGCTCTTCTGAGCACCGACAAAAGAAATGAAAATCTATGAAAACTAATTGCATGTAGCCTAAAAATAATTTTTATTGATAGTATATGTGCTCCTACACTATAGATACAGCTATACACAACTTGCCACAGCTTCACGACAAAAACGAGGTAGGGGCAGAGGGAGTGGTCAGAAAAATAATTAAGTATGAGAGCACAACTGATATGTACGGACACATAATGGTGCTTATTATTGATGCACGGATGGTCGTGTATAGAGCTGGGTCGTTTTGAGATCTTCAAAAGCATTGTTTCAGACCACCATGCAGATTACGCTTCCATTGTAGTGCTACATAAGACACAACTTATGGGCCAGCTTTAATGAATAAAAAGATTATAGGTTAAACAAATGCTTTAAAATATATCATATCATGGCTGCATGGACGCATACAAGCTATGTAAAGCGCAATAAAGTGAGGACGCATGAGCTTCTCTTGATGCTTCAGTTCTACATAGATGCTTCAACTGTGCTGCAAAGAAATTTAACCAATGTCTGTGTGTGCAACATTGTCCATTTTAAACTATCTATATGTATATATAAAATTCCTACTGCGGGTTAAGCTACGTAGCATTCCATAACTCTTCCTTTTATTAAGGGCAATTTTTCAAACAATCAACATTATTCATTTTCTGTCTCATGACTTCGTGCCCGCAATTCTTGGTTTGGCTCGATCACAATTGTGCAGCCCTTATTTTGGAGGAATCAAAAAACATCAACCAAAATATATTTTGGAACTGCTCCTCGGTGATATTGCCTTCCCTCAACTGCCACAGCTTGAGATGAGTCATATAGCAAGTCTCGCGCATACCTAGGGCCTACCCTTGAGGAAACTGGTCCGGCTGTGAAATGCTCAGTTTTTTCTCAAATAAACTTTTTGGTTTGAGTTTTCTCAGTTCTCGAGTCCCTTCACAATAAAGCAGACCCAATGTTCCCCTTAGTCCTTAATTTTTTTATATTATGAAATAAATGAAAAATATTAATACTGAAAATAAAAATACTAATAACTGTTGCGCAAAAAACACAGTCCCACATACGTACTTGAACGCAATATTGCTTTTATTTTGCTTTACAACCTAAGGCATTAGAAAAAATAGTATTACAATAAAAACGTTGAAAAACAAAAATAATTTTGGCGGGACTCGAACCTGCGCCACTCAGTTGTGCTCGTGCTCTTGAACCGAGTGCGTTAACTAGCTAAGCTATTCGCGCAGAACAGGGAAGTAGCGTTTAAGGTATGCATATAAATTTGCTTTTCACACGCTATGTGTTGGCATATTTATGTACGATATGCGATCGTATCTATTGTTGTGTGCATACGTTTTGTGATTGTATATACGTCACATGCTTTTCGCATGTCTTTCAACTAGAGACTGCTGCCCCGCCGCGGATGAAAACAAGTATTTTTACATCCACACACAAGCTTGAGCAGTTGAAGGTTGTTTCCCGGGGCTCTCTTGCGATTGAGTCGGCCACCACAGGGAATTAGAGTGATAGAGATAGAGTGATACGCCATTAATCCCTGCATCTAGCTGTATTCCACTTAGTAGCTCTATCGCTTGATGACAAATCGAGCGCGGGGCGCGACGTTATTGCGCACGACCATGCCTCGCGTAGTAGCGACATCAGCTGATTGCGCCGGCCCGCTTGCTTCGATTTGCTTCAGAGCAAAGAAATGTCATACCTTGAAAGATTGCGTACTGCACTATATCAAAATGTTACTGCTGTGTAGCCATCCTATTATTCATTGAGAATTGATAACTCTGATATCACTACTGTAGAGCTTTGCGTCGGCGACACGCACCGAACGTGAAAACGCACTACGTCTGTCGTAGAAGCAGTAGGAGGCTGTCGTCTGCTAGAACAAAAACAAAACAAAAACCTGCGAAAATATTCATAAGTTGTAACTTGTTTTTTGAATAACCGTTTATCACTTTTAAAGTTATTTTGCCAGATAACATACATTTTTTTTAGTTTATAGCAGCGACATATTTTTTTCCCTCACACAGATATCCAAGCCAAATCCATTCACAGCTAAAGCCACATGTTGTTTGTCTTTGTCTCCGTGGGTAGCTCTCTCCTGTGTTCGCGCTGCTACACACGAGAGCACGAAATGTTAAATTTACGCAAGGAAGCGCCGTTCCTCGTTCGTGTGATGTGCTAAGATTGCGCCCTATTCCCTCGGTTGTTCGAGTGCGGATTAAGTGCGAGTCGTCCAAGCAATCGGCGGGTTGGGCGGGCGCTCGAAGGACTCCGAGGTGACGGCTGACGCCTGTGGTTGCTTCCCTCAGGACAGTGTGAAAGAAACTAAAGGTAAGGGGGACACTTTTTTATGTAGACCAAGTATGCCACTCAGTGCAAGTGTGTGTTGCTGCACTCGAACGAGGCGTCGTGAAACGGCAACCTTACGCGCCTTTGCGAGTTCGATTGCCGATTCGCTTTGACAAGGCTAACGCTAGCAGAGCCATGGCGCATCGGCGCGGCCTTACTGGAGCTAATTCGAAACAACTGCGGCAACATGCATGTGTATGGTGATCGATTTTTTCATATGTGCAGTGTAGTGAGGAAGACGCACACGGCGCTTGCTACGTTGTTGATTAAACGAAGCCTGCAGTGCCATTTGATGGAAAACAGCATTTTGTTTACGTTCGCGGGCGATACAACTCGTAACTTGCCTCGATTCACCTAGCCAACCGCCTAAGTGGGTTGATTAGCATACGTTCACGGTAGAGCGTTATTATGCCCCTAAACAGGGGCGTGTGCTTTTTAAAAGATATAATGTGTGTGCCTAGTGTAGAGAGAGAGGTGTTCGTGAATCTGCATATGTACCTGCAAGACGCTTTTGCTTGTAACTAATAATGTACCGGCCAGCACCTACATTGTACGCCTGACTTTGAAGAAAACTTGCATGCACAATGTGAGATTTTGTAATCTGCCAGAGTTGCTTTTTATAAAATAATACACTGCCAGCATGTTCAAAATATGTTTCGCTGCTGTGTGGCAGGGGTGCGGTTATCATGCTGTTGTGTAGTTGCTGATGCAAGCACTTATAGTTTTGATGCGTTAATATTTCTCATCTAACTCATCAGGTGTTTGGCTGTTTCAGCACAAACAAGGCAAAGAGAGAAGGAAGACGGGGAATGCAAGGAGGAGTGCCGACTTTTGTTTGCAGGAGAATACCCATGTTGGTGTATTTATTGTGACAGCCTTTCTGTGTTGCTTTCTTGCCCAATTTATGCAACAACACAGTTGTCAGCAATATGAGAGAGAACACTGAAATTAGCTTTTAAAGATCATGGTGACTAAATGCCTAGTAATTCACAGCACAAAGTAACAACAAAAGACATCAGTATGATTATTGTGGACGAGTACAGTCTTGCATCTAAAAAAATATATTGTGCAAAATGTTGCCTAAGTAAGAAACCTCTCTATGTTTGCAAATAGTGTGACGTCACTTCGAGCGCCGTGCCAGCCATTCCCTCCCTCTGTGCAAGGGCTGGTTGGCAAGGAAGTTGTTTGTGACATTCCTGATAGACCACTGAGATGTATGCGATTCTAAACCAGTAGCCTAATATATACATAATCTTTTGCACAGTTACATCGCTGCATCTGACACCTACAACTTATTTGCATATTTACATTGCTCTCTTAGGACCTAACACACAAACTTGTTTGCATTGTCACTTCATGAATATCGAGCGGTAAAGGTACTGAGTATATGTGAAACAAGAATCTCTGCTTATTACATGAAGACATATGAGGCCTTCGATAAAACGCGTTATACCTTTATTGGGCTTGCGTACTCGTCGGGGCGATTCATACATGCAGCTTCAGCAAATGGTATCTTCCAGCCCGGTGACCATGCAATTTTTTCTGCACATAGCGCAAACACTGAGATGTACCCACTCGCAGATGGTCGCGTCAAGTGCATATTTACCTTGACTAAAATGTCGAATCAAGTTTTTTCATCGACCGGTCCCTGCCATGAGTGCTAACGTCTTCGCAAACAAGACACATTGTTATTGACACTGCACACACCACACACAATATTCTCAGTTGAACCAATATTCTCAATACCTTTCAATGCACACTACATGCCGCAATCAACAGTGCACATTTTTGAAGACTATGCCACTGTTCCTCGCACAGGCCACCACGTGTGTTCACTTCTTCGAGATAAACAGACAGCGTGGCAAATATTTTACCACACAGCTAGATGTTTGCTGACACATACTACAGCTAATGTCGACATTGTAACGTGAAGTGTAAGCTTTGAAAAATTAAAGCTTGCCCCAAACACCGCACGACTGTACCGGGCTGAGCCACCAGCGGGAGTGTTTTTCCAGCCACACGTTTTACATGTGCCAGTGACATCATGCTGTGACGTACCTCGGTAGGGGCCTATCGCTGCATACTTTATGTGAATGAGGGTCCTGTTAGTGAAAGCAGGCATTGTTGATTTCGTAACTTGTTCATTCCCAACTGGACCTTCATTTGCACGAGTTGTCTGACTGATATTCAGGCGAACTTTTGTGCAATAAGTTATACAGTTGGCAGTCTGTGCTTGCTCCATACTGTTGTTACTGGTGTTTCTTGTTGTTACTTTGCACTGCTCATTACTGCTCACCTACAGAAACTAGCCTATCTTGCTGCTGTTTTGGACAAGATGCAGCTGGCAAGTGCGATAGTGTTCATAACTCCAAATTCTCAAGCAAAAATTATCGTTTCATATTCAGTTAGTTGCATTCATATCAGTACATTATAAGAAATCATTGATTAAAGATTAATCCGTGTTCCTTCACATAATGCTCACAACTTTTATATCAATTTGAATGGTGTTTATAAAAAACTTGGGTTTTAGCTAAACTTCATGCTCTTTTCTTGAACAGCTGACAAAACGCTATTGGATGCTTACTTGTCATGAATTGGACTGTGTTTGAAATACATTGCAATTCTTCACCGGACTGCCAGTACACCTCACATTGGGGTAACATTTATTAACCATGGATTGATTAATTAAGAACGGAAAGAAAGAAGCGGCAGGCCGGGATACTTGATATTGGCATCCGTTTTGCTACCCAGCGCATTATCATGCAAACTTCCTATAGAGTGGTTATGCGTCTTGCATGTGTGTCTGTATACCAAGAACTTTGGGTAGAACTATATTTTTCTTACAAATGGTTGCAGGACTGTGGAGGCTGTAGGGCTGCTTAGGAATGGTGGAATCCCTGGACATGTGTTCAACCTTGCTGCATCAGCTCCTTGGTGTTTTCACGGCATCTTTACAGATGTGTTGGGTGAGTAAAGCAAGCAGGTTTCAACACAAGAAAAAGTATAATATGGCAGCACCTCTTGTGCGTGCCTTACATCCCAAGTATATCAAATATTTATCTTGCACCTAGTGGCCTGTAATTTTTAAAGAGACACTTCTTTTTGCTTTATATTTGAGTCTTGATGCTTCGACAGCAATGTATTTGTGTTTGACAGCAAGTGTTCTTGAACAAATAACTGATCTCAATAATGACAACACACCCTTCATACTTGGTCCTTAGCATAAGCTAGCACATACCTGTAGCAGATTCAATTATTCATTTTTGCTGGGATGATAATGGGCAAGCGTATTCTGGGACAAAAAAGAAGCTTGTGCATGAAATGGGATTGCTCTGTGATCGCGTCATCTCGTAGATCGCCTCTCGTGCTTTCGCATTCAATGCAAGTGGGGATGACGCTGAACTTCAAGGATAACGGACACTGGAATGAGTTTCGCGACCACAGATATTCGCGTTCAAAGCACCATGCGTAAAAATGAACAAGCCATTTCGATTATTGCTGTCACAAGACTGTCAGTTTTGCCTAGGCTTATAGCCAAGAAGGAGGAGCTTGATTTTTTTGCTGAAGGCTCAACAAAATTACCTATTTTTATATTTATTTTCTGCGAAACAACATCCTCCATCGGATATTTGCGGGGGGGGGGGGGGAGGGACAGGCAGTAGGACATCTCGGCTATAAGTAGGGCCAACTATTGCATTCCTGTTTTACTTCCTTTGTAAACTGTAAATGAAGTTGACTGCGCCAATCTAAGATCGCCTTTTCTACATTTGTAGACAGAATAAACGTCTTTGTAAATAAAACTTTGGTGTAACACTTCGTTCTTGAGGGAAACCAAGCCTGTTAAATTCAGAGAAAAAGAGGTAAAACTAGAGTCGCATTGCTATGGTAAAAAGTTGGTTCTTTCAAATGATCGAAAAAAGCGGAAACAATTTTCTAGTTATAAGGGCTCACTGATGTTTGTTCAAATGATTGTTATTATATTCTTGTTAGTATAAATACGAAACACAAGACCCAGATAAAATATGGAGGAAACAGGCTGACAACAGCTACACAATATTGTAGAAGAACAACACACAACACTGCCAAGCAAACCATCTGGCTTATTTGTGGTCATGTTGCGTAAATGTGAAGAAACAAAAGTGGACGACAGAATAGCTTGCCGCAGGCAGGCACCAGACCTACGAACTTCCAATAACGCATTGGATATTCTAGCAGCTGAACCACCATGGCCACTATCCGACCACCTCCTCTGTGGGGTATATCTGTGCATTTTAAACATGAGAGCGCCAGTTTCCTGTCTGTTGGCGTCAAGTAGCACATGATCTTATTACGGGCTCGCAGCAGACCGATAATACTTCACATAATACTTGAAACGACCATGCTTAAAACTCTCTTATTGCTGGGCAGAAGTTTAAACATTGAACGAGCATCGGTTATTCGAAGAGGACAACTGGATTAGATATATTGAGAATTTTTAATAGACTTATGCAGTTCTGTGTTATCAGAAATGAGTCACATCAGTTTTTCTTTTTGTTCTTACATGAGCGGTGTCAGTGCTTCAATGTAGTTTTAAACAGGCAATTGGCAAGCTTGATGTGTGGAAAGGAATCACGTTAATATAGGTAAGGAAGCGTGTAATTTGTGTTTTTTTAAGCTTAAGTTTCAAGTTTATTTATTATTACTGCATGTACAAAAACAGGTTACAAAGTACATACAGAATCAGGAGGTCCCAAAGTACGAGTCTGTCAGGGCGACCTCATATATCTAGTGGCGTACATAGAATCTAACGGTAATGAAAAGAGCGAACAAATTGAAACTACAATCAAAACAGAACGATCCATAATAAGCAAGATATATATATATATATATATATATATATATATATTTATATATATATATATATATATATATATATATATATATATATACAATAGTAGTATTATAGTATTATACAAAGCTTAAAAATACAAATACAGAGGTATGAAGTGATCAGGTAAATAAATTTATTACGGTTGAACAAAACGTTCCTTTAACATTACGTTTTATTGTTTTTTTAAGATTGCAGTGAGCGAGATGATCTAGTATGAAGAAGTATGCAATTCCAAAGAACAATACCATAGAAGCGAGCAGTATTTATGGCATTGTTCAATCTTAATTTGGGCAAAAGAAATTTTTTTGCTGTGAAAAGATGGTAATATAATATTGACAGTAAAATTGTGAGCAATAGTATTTATTGCTATTTTATGACAAATTAGACGGTACGTGAGAGGGATAATCTATGATCAAACAACTCCTGAAGCGGTAGAATGAGCAGCTGTTGATAGAAGGGTATAAAATGAGAACGAAAGAGGCTATAAATCAGTAGATTTATCGCATTGTTTGGAAGTCACTGAAGCGGATAAAGATGAATCGCGTAAGTGTTATACTATGATGATATGCAAAATGATAAATCGCTGTTAATATAGGCATGATGAAGCGAGACAAAAATGTATAGTTGAAGGAATGAACATGTTTTAATGATAATGCGGATAGCAGAACAAACCTTTCTGGTGATTGAGTTGGCATGAATAATATAATTAAGGTGTTCATGCAGAGTAATACCCAGAAATTTAACGCTATCAGATACCGGTTTAATATGATTATTCAATGAGACAAGTATGGAACAAATAATCAGCATTTGGACGCTATGAAAAAGCACGAACTTTGTTTTAACAGGTTTAATTTTAAGTTGGTTATTTATGCAGCTTGAGTGAACGTTGTATAAGATCTGTAGTAAGTATGTTCTGAAGTGCGGTGACTGATTTATTTTGTGAATAAATGGTCGAATCATCAGCAGACAGAAAATTGTTAGAAGATATAAGCGTATTGAGTAAGCCAATAACAAATAATTATAACAACAAAGAGCCTAAAGTAGAGCTTTGAAGAACGCTGCAGTTAATCAATTTACTTGACAAAAATCGGCCATTAATATACACCACTTGCAGCCTGTCGATCAAGTACCTGCGAAATAAGTTTAATGGTGGGCCAGGAATGCCAAAAAACGGCAGGTTATCGAGAAGAATGGAATGTAATAGTGTAAGAAACGCTTTTGTTAGGTCAACAAATATGGCTCTTACGACAAAACAAATATATATTGTTTAATGCTGTCCTGAAATTGAATAAAGCCAGTTTCGTCGAATAACCATTCCTGAAATCAAACTAGCGTGGGGAGAGAAGATGAAGTTTGTTCAGATAGTTCACGAAGCAAGTGTACAGAAACTTTTCAATGACTTTACAAAAAAATGGTAAAATACAAATTGGGCCGTAGTTGTCCGTTATTACGAGCACCTTTTTGTTATCACCAGCACCTGGCAGTTCTTTTGAGAACATCATAGGAACAGCCAGGTGTCACACAATGCGAATTGCATAACGAGTGGGTTGTCCAATGCATTAACCCAATAGAGAACCCGTTCTTGATCAGGAATTAACTGTGGCACATACCAACTTGAATATTTTTCCATCGTCGCCAGCCACTGCTTAAAAATGGCACAAAATTTTGAAGACGTGTGTAGCGCATACCAAGCTTCTTCGAAGCATGACGAAAGATAGCATAGTGAATGCTGGCCTACTACACAAAATTTACGATTTATGGCGTAGTGGGTACCCAGTAGTGTGCTTGTAGCAGTTACCCAAACAGTGTTTAGAGAAGGCTCTGAAAGGCTGCTTTTACAGCTTTAACTGTGACTGTGCTGGGCATTTCGTGAGTGTTAACTAATGATTTGGTAGATTCATTGTAACACTCAATAACGACTAGTGTTAGGTCTAACAAAGCATTCTTTAAGACTGTATTCCTCTTGTCGCTGTTGTGGCCTAACATTTTGCAAATGACTGGTTTCAACAGAACTAAAAGCCCCTATGTTCCGTCAAATCAGTATGCATTAGTGGAAATTGCGGCGGATACGTTTTTCAAGCACTTTCCTGGTGTCGCAAAAGCTCATAAATTTTGAACCATCTGTGAATTGGAGTTGCTATACACGTGATCTCTTTCACAGGAGCACTAGGGACCCATTAGCACGCCATTGCAGTGACCTGCTCTTTCCAGCGGGCATTACTCGTCTTACTGTAGTGAATAGTGTGTGACAACGATAGATCACGTGTGCGAAAACTTTAGTAAACGTCTGCTTTAGAAGAGCACAATTATATATTGCATTTGCACTAATAAAGGCCTCTCTCCGGCTGAGACGTAGGAACAATGAAAGACTGTTATTTGCGGGTTCTCACCTCGGTATACATAAATATATATATATATATATATATATATATATATATATATATATATATATAAGGAATGTATACGGGAAGTTAATAAAACGAATGTAATGTAAATAAATTCATGAAAAGAAATAAGAGGGGGTGAAAAAGTAACTTGCCGTGAACAGGATTTATACCTACGACCTCCGAATAACGCGTTCAATTTTCTACCACTTAGCTATCACGGCGGCTATTCCTCCGGCCACTTTATTCCATTTATATACAAATTGAAGAAATGTAATAGTGCCAGTTAGCGCCACCTGTAGTCGTGGCGGAGAGCGTGGTACACTCTTTTTATGAGCCTGTATGGCGTCACGTAGCACGTGAACTTAGTACGAACTGGCAGCTGACCTCGTATACAACCTAATGGCACCAAGTCTGCCAGCACAGGGCTCTCGTTAATAAATCAGGGAAAGAATTGTATACCTATAAGGGCGCGCTTTGTCATGTTTTGACACATTATAATGAGATCTAACAGACATTAATGCCAAGGAATTTATAGGGGAAGATATTAGAACCAATGTGAAGTAAATAAGAAGAAAGAAAAGTGGTTGAAAAAATAACTTGCTCTGTGACGGAATTGAACCAACGACCTGCGAATAACGCGTTAGATGCTCTTTCACTGAGCTATCATGGCGGCTATTCCCCCAGATACTTTGCTGTGTTTATATGTGAATTTAAACGTTGGGTGTCAGTCAGCGCCACCTGTAGCCTTGGTGGCGAGTGTGGTACACTCTTTTTATGAGCCTATAGGGCGTCATGTAGCAAATAAATTTATTAAAAGCTGGCAGCTGGTAATAAGTTCACGCATTTATATATATGAGAGCATGTATATATACGAGATGAATAACCAACAATAAAAAATAAGAAACAAACAACAGTGACTACACACAAAAAATCAACGAAGAAATGCTGACAACAAAATTTAGCACGCATCCCTACAAAGAAAACCGTTCAATGCATTTTCAAAATCCACTCATGTAATTTGTTGCGAAATTGCATTGGGTAAACTATTCCACATATCTACTGTGTCTGGGAAAAAGGAGTGGCGGAAAGCATTCGTGCATGTGAAATAAGGTTGAATCGCTCTACTACTATTAAGACGATCACATCGCCTTCCAAGGGGCTGAATATATAAATCCTTATTTATCTTTGTTTGCCCACTTATAATCTTGAAAAGAAATTTGAGGCGATGTTTTCGCCTGCGATATTCCAAAGACTCAAGCTCACAGGACTTTAACAAAGCTGTGACTGAGTGTGTGCGTCGGTATCTACCGCAAATGAAACGGACTGCTGATTTTTGTATTCTTTCAATTTTCGGTCACAACACCTTCTGGGGAGGCGACCATACAATAGTAGCTTACTCCAACACCGTACCTATGATTGTTTTGTAAGCAGTTAGTTTTACATCTGGTGTGGAGTGTTCAAGTTTTTTTAGAAAATACAGTTTTTTGTTTGCCTTAGAACAGATGTTATTGATATGCGAGTGCCATTTCAATGTGTACATGATACTAACTCCTAGGTATTTGAAAGAATCGGCAGTATTTGAAGGGTGACTTCCGATGTGATACATGATTGAGAATTCTCGCCCACTAGAGTGAATATGCGTAAATGTCGTCTTACTATAGTTTATTTCCATGTCCCGTTTTATACACCATTGATTTAATGCCTGTAAGCACCTGTTCAGAATAATTTGGTCACCTTCGCAAGCAACTGGGGAATAAATGAAGCTGTCATCTGCGAAAGGTTTCATTTTAATGGGAGCCTCAACTATTGAACATAGATCATTAACAAATATCAGAAAAATAATTCGGTCCTAAAACAGATCCTTGGGGAACGCCCGAGTACACGGCCAGTGGTATTGTAGTGTAATTTTCAATTTCTACAGCCTGTTGACGTGCGGATATATAGGCCTCTATCCATTTTAATACTTCTTCGCTTATTCCTGATCTTTCAAGCTTGAAAAGTAATTTACGATGAGAAACCTTTTCAAAGGCTTTCCTAAAATTGACCCAAATTACATCAGTCTGCAGAAGGACATCGCTGTTTTTATTGAAATCATAGAGGGTTTCAGCTACTTGTGTCACAGTAGAAAGACCATGCCGAAACCCATGTTGGCTTCGCAAAGTAACTGGTTAGAATCAAGAAAACTAAGAATATATTTTGCTAATATATGTTCCAGAACTTTACAGCAAGCCGACGTCAAGGATACAGGCCGGTAATTGTTTACTAACGAGCGGTTACCGTTTAAAAATTGGAATTACAACTGCATTGCACCAGTCTTGCGGAAGTGATCGCGTCTCAACTGATTTCCCAAATATTATTTCTAAATAAAACGAGACCCATTCTGCGTATCTCTTGAGAAACTCTGCTGGTAGGTTATCCGGACCACTTCCTTTCTTCGCATTCTGTTCAAGCAGTAACTGAAAAACACCTTCGCGGTTGATAATAACAGGTTCCATTGCGGTTGTTGCACTGTTACTGATGGATGCCCCCATCTTATCGCCCTGGTCGATTGTGAAAACGGACTGAAAGAAGCAAATAAAAGTATCTGCTAAGTCTTCAACTTTTGTCAGGATACAACCCTCATGTTCGATCAGCTCAATGTTTTCCTTTATGTGACTGATGTAACGCCAGAATTTGGATGGTAAACTTTTAAGGAAGTGCCAAAAAACTTAATTTTGGAATTCTCAAGAGCTTCTTTCAACTTGATTTTGTAGCTGCAACTTCCGTCGCTCTTTTTTACTTTTTCTTAATCTCTTAATTCACCGTTTCATTTGTATAATGCTGCGTGTTATCCATAGATTTCGTTTACGTGTTTCTTAATAAGAGTAGGGACTCAGCAATCAACGCAAGTTACGACGTTGGCCTTAAATCTCTGCGACGATTGCTCCACAGATTCAACATGTGGTGCTCGCTCGAAATCATTAAAGTGGAGCTCGAGAAAAACTGTGATGGAAGTGTCCTCCGGCTTTTTAATGTCCTTTACTTTTGCCGAAAGAAACGGTTTCTCTAAACTGCATGCACAAGTTTTAATAACTAAAGACAACATATTGTGGTAGGACATGCCATCTAAAATATTTAAAACATAGTCTGTTATGTTTTGAGACAAAAACACGAGGTCTAACAATGACTTCGACGAACCTGTAACCCTCGTTGGTTCATGCACAATTTGTTCCAGGCCATGACAGAATTTAATTTCCAAAAGTTTTTTGCAGCTCATTGTTTCAGACTCACCCGGCAAAACATTTTGCCAATCAATGTGAGGCAAGTTGAAGTCTCCGGCCATTATCAACCTCGTGCTCCCGTTAACATGGTCACACAAAAAATCACTTAACAAATCCAGAAACTGAGGCTCACACACAGGTGGTCTGTGTACTGGGCCAATATTGTATACTCTGTTATCGAATGTAATCTGACACCATACAGTTTCGCGAACATCACAATGTATCATGCAAGTTGGGATGTAACTTTTAACAATGATAGCAGCACCGCCGCTTCGTGAATCTCCGTCTCACCTGAAAAGCTTGTACTCTGGAGGAACAATGCAATCACTGCGTATTTCATCGCGTAGCCATGTATCTGTTAGTAATACAACATGGGGACTATGTGCCAATAAAAGATATTCTAATCCGGTAACTTTATTTACGATGCTATGAGCATTGTGGACAAGAAATCGTACCTATGATTGGGATTGATTTTTTGAACTACCAGCAGAGCTCTCCGAGTCAAAGGATTCATGTCGGTCAAGCGCACTCGTTACTGGCGTCGCCAGAACTCTGCTATTGTTCTTGTCACTCCAGTATTTAAAAGATGGCATTCATTTTTTTTATCATCCCAGAAAAACACGTGCCCGTTTATCTTCAGTTTATCATGCACCATTGAGATCCTCGCTCCCTTGGCTCGGTCTGGCGCTTAACTTTTCCATAGTTTGTTTCTTAGTTCGACTGTTTCGTTTGAGTAATCGTTACTGTTACTGAAAGAAGTACCCTTTAGTTTCTTGCAATTACGCATTTATTTCTCTTTCTCACGGTAATCAATAAAAGTAATAATTACTGGTCTTGCCTTGCCTTGTCTTTGTTTACCTAATTGATGAACTCTATCTACCGATTTAACGTCTACCCCTAGCTTGCTTCTGAAAATATTATCAACAACGGCATCGTGCAAATTTGCTTCGTCCTCATTTCTGGCCTCGGGAACTCCGAAAACGAGTAGATTATTTTTTGGCTTCTCTTTTCATAATGCACTAGTCATTCTGCTTGTTGCTGGACTATATTTTCTAACCTTTTGATTTTCTTTTGCATATCCTGCATAGCATTAAGATAGCTGTGACTTTTCATTAGGTTCAGAAACTTCTTTTATAATCGCGTTTATCTTCTCATCAGACTCTTTCTGGTTATCTAAAATTAGTTGCAACAATTCAGCAGCCTTGGGACCTGGATATTCTTCTACATCCCCCGAAGTTAACAAAAGTAGTAATGACAACCAACACTCCACCGCAATAGACCAACATCACTGAGGGCACAGCACGACAATCAAGATTCTATTGTCACTTTTGCAACAAGCAGCACAAGGCTGTACACGAACCTGCAAAGGTAGCAGCAGCGGTTCAGCCATCCTGCCCACTTGGCATGTGCCGTGCCCTCTGATGTAGCCGTTGTTGTGTCCGTTCTTAAGTACGCCTGCGATCGCTGACGTCACCGTTGTCGACCAAAGATAGTCCGATACGATGTCCGATGCTTGTTTCCGTAGTCATGCAGCAGGAGTGAAAACTGCCCGCGCACGTTGCTTGACGAAATCACGGCGATGATCCAAGTCGGTGCCTGCAAAGATAGCAGCAGCGGTTCAGCCATCCTGCCCGCTTGGCATATGCAAGGATTGTACGGGGGAAGTTATCAGAACCAATGTAAAGTAAATTGGGAGAAAGAAAAGTGTGTAAACAATAACTTGCGATGAGTAGAAATCAAACTTATGACCTCCGAATAATGCGTTCGAGCTCCGCCGAAAATGCGATCAGAGAAGAAATACGTCCCCAGCTGTGGAATCATGTGAAAGCAATAACGAAGCCCATCACTCGCGTAGCTTGGTGTGAGTGCTCACCAAAAATGTAATCGTAGGGCTTGCGAACGCCGTTTGAACACAAAAGCCGCTTTTGATAACAGACATGGAAATTGGTGGTCGATGCAGAGAGCACAACAAGCGTGTCGCTAGCGTGCGCTGAGCATAGGGCGGGGAAGTTGCAGACGACGCGGGAAAGTACCGCCCTTGCGAATCTGTGCGCATTCTCCGCGTTTCAAAACCTCATATCAGTCCAAAGTCATGCCCTTTGGCCTTTGTAAAGCTCGAGCCACGTTGGAAGGAATGATGGACTCTGCTCAGAGGATTCGAATGTTCCACCTGTTTGTGCTACTTGGACGACGTCATCATCGTTTCACCAACATAGGAAACTCATATAGAGCGCCTCTCAGCCATATTAAGCATCTTCCATCGCGCTGACCTGCAGATCAACTCGTCCAAATGTCACTTTGGACGCCATCAAATTACATTACTCGGCCATTAAGTAGACACCAATGTTGTACAATCAGACTCGGCAAAAATCAGCGCCGTCAAAAACTTTCCTGTTCCACGACCTGCGGAGGATGTACGCTGCTTTATCAGACTATGTTCTTACTGCCAACGCTTTGTGAAAAATTTTGCGCACATTGCGAGGCCGCTTACGCAGCTCCTCAAGAAAGACGCCCCGTTTTCGTGGGGCTACGAAGAGGCTTCTGCGTTCTGGACTCTCATCGCTCTTCTCACTACTCCTCCGATTCTGGCACACTTCAACCCTGCTGCTCCTACGGAAATCTGTACAGATGGCATGCTAGAGTTGTGGCCCAAAAACAACATGGCCGTAATTGCATTATTGCGTACTCCAGCCGCCTCTAATCCACCCTTGAAGTGATTCTGGCGGTAGACCTCAATAAGGCATTCGATAGAATTCCACATCAACCCATCCTAAGGCAACTGCAGGCACTACAAGTAGGCCCTAGAACTTATAACTATGTCCGCGCCTTTCTCTCTGGGCGCTCTGCTTCGTTGCACATCGATAGCCTGAGCACAGTCTCCTATACGCTTGGCGAGATCGAAATTCCTCAAGGTGCGGTCTTCTTTTCTTTCCTCTTTAGTATTGCTCTCATTCTCTTAGCCCATAATTATAATTCTGATCCCACACATAAAATACACCTTGTACGCGGATGACATATTGGCATGGACTATATATGGTTCTGATGCACAAATAAAAGAAACACTTCACTTAGCAGCCGACACCATCTCAGCTCACGCGTCATCTATTGGGCTCGAATGCTCCTTCTGTAAATCTACGCTCCTTCTTATGAGACCAAAATCAGCCACTAACTCGCCCAACAAAATCACATTACGAGAAACTGCTATCCGCGTCTCGCCCACACTGCAAATCTTTGGCTTTTACTTGCAGGACTCCGGACGGAATGATCACAATCTCAAAACACTCAAGTCTTCTACGCAATCGGTATTCTAGCTTTTACGCCACGTATCTTTTATGCACAAGGGTTTAGACAAAGCGGACAACATGAAAGTTGTGAGTTCTTTCACCCTTAGGCGCATTCTATATGCCAACCCGCATCAAATCTGAACCGCACAGAAACTGAACGCGTGAATGCCATGATTCGCCTTGCAACTAAGGCAGCTCTGAACCTTCCTCGTAGCACAAGCACAGCCAAACTTTTTGAACGGGGCATGCACAATACCCTTTCTGAGCTAGTTAAGGGTCATCTTCAGGCACTTTATTTAGGACTTCCCGCTAGCGCCACTGGCCGCCATATTCTCGCCTCCCTTCACATAAGCATACCTGCTAATAAACCAACCTGCATGTCATTACAAGACGCATTTATGCCTTCATAATAGTCAAACCCTTGCCTCGAAACGTCCACTCGCCGCATCACATCGCTCACAGCGTGGCTCGCGCAAGAGTCCTTCACAAGATTTACGGATCAGCCGAGGATGCCATTTGGGTAGGCGCCACTTGTACAGCACAAGAAGCTGTGGCGATTGTCTGCAATCCTACGCTACTTCATCCCCTGATTCACCGCCTTCTCTCAGGCTCTACAGCTGAGGACGCAGAGGAGACCACCATCACCTTAGCTCTTGCACGATCCGAGGCACAATACGTCTTCACTGATTCAAAAACTGTTGTGTACAACTATGCCAGGAGCAGGATACACCCTTCTGCCTGGCAGTTGTTGAACACCCCCACACAATATTTACCGCAAATGGTAGAGCTTCAGTGGGTACCGGATCATTCAGAGAACCCAGGAAATGAAGCTGCCGATAAATTGGCCCGAGGATTGATTTGCCAGGCTCAGGATAGCCTCGATTCGGGCTTCTCGAAGGAGCGGCCGCACACTTTCACAGAGCTCACACAAATACACTGTTTGAACCATCGGATATACCCTTTCCTAATCCCTCTTTTACGCTTTCCAACAAATCCTATGGAGACGTCTCCAGACTCGCATTCTTTTCCCTTCCACTATTCTTCCACTACTATGGCACTTCCCTGAAATGTTCTCTCTACGGCGAGCATTATGCCACCCTTTTTCATATCTTATTCGGCTGCCCTACTGATCCTCCCCCGCAAGGACAGCCTGCAATCTCAAGCTGACAGGACTGGAAGGTCCTGCTCTCGTCTCGGGACCTAGCTTTGCAGCTTGCTGCGGTGACTAGGAACGCCGATGTCATCGCGGTGAGAGGCATGAACATGCAGGCGTGGTGCGGGACCGCATGTTGGTCCAGGGATCCCGGGTGGTCCAAACACATTTGCTATATAAAGTTTTTCTGTCTGTCTGTATGTCTTCTATCCACACATGAACGTAACTATTCGATCACAGAGTGAGAGTGCTTGGCTCTCGTATGGGCAGCGGTGAAATTTAGACCTTATCTATACGGACGCCCATTTTCGGTAGTTACCAACCACCACGTGCTCTGATGGCTCAACTATCTGAAAGATCCATCAGGGCGCCTTGGTCGCTGTGCTTTGCGCCTGCAAGAGTTTTCCTATTCGGTAGTCTACACATCTGGCCACCCACACCATGATGCCGATTGCCTCTCCCGGTACCCTGTCGACGATTTTGAGGACACTGTCGAGCCCACGAGGCACTTTATCTTGGTAGTGTCCGACTTCCTTCACATTGGGGAAGAACAGAAGCGCGATTCAGTGCTGCTTGACACGTTTAGCCGTACGGAATCCTCCCCAATTTATGCTTCCATGCGCTACTTTGTCATTAAAAAGGGTGTGCTGTACCACCGCGACTTCTGACCTGACGGGATATATACCATCAACAGAATGATTATGCCCACTCCAGGACAAAGCCTTTTCTCACGGTGTGCCAGTCAACTCAGCCTTGTGCTTGCTGCGACCACTTTATACCTATTGATTTCAGAATATCAGCTGCCCAATTAACTTTCTGCCTCACGTTCACTCGCTTGCCTTCTCTTAGAATCCATACTGTGATCCTTCATGACTAGTGGTTAGCTTGCCTTTAGACTCGGTGTCCTGTTCATGTCCATTTCTTCTTCTGGATTTCTACTATGATGTCCTTAATGCTTGTTTGTTCTCTGGTACACTCGGCTCTCTTTTTTTTTCTTTTAAGGATACAACTATCATTTTTTTCCGTCGCTCATTGCGTCTTCCTCAATCAGGACTGAACCCTTTTTGTGAGCCTCCAGACTTCTGCTCCGTAGGTAAGTACCGGCAAGATGCAGCAGTTATATAGCTTCCTCGTGAAGCCTGGGGGTAAATTATCATTCATGAATTGAAAATGCATTCCGAGTGCAGTCCTTCTAATCCCTATTTTTCCACGCACTTCACTCTCAATGTTCGGCTTCGCGGTTAATACCTACCCTAAATAGAGATGTTTTTTACAACTTCCAACGGCTGTACACTCATCGCATGGCGCCATTTTCTGGTGACCCTGCAGCAAATAATTTTATTTTTATAGATATTCATTCTTAGGCTTACTATACTGCCTTGGTCTCCAGCCCTGTAATCAGGAGCTGTAAATCACCCCTGAGTTGCTCATCAAAGTAATGTCATTCGCAAATCACCGGTTAATAAGACACTCTCCATTACCTCTTTTACCTAACTGTAATCTAGGACCCTGAAAACTTCCTGTAAACATGACGGGAATAGCAATCGTAAGATGATGTCTCTCTGTCTTACACCCTTCTTTAATTGTATTCTGCTGGTTCCTTTATGGAGGATTATTGTGGCTGTGGATCCGCTGTACATTTCTTCCATTACGTTTATATAAGGTTCTTCAATGCCCTGATTCTGCAGTGCCTGCAATACTGATTGTGTCTTGACTGAGCCAAATAACTTTTTGTAATCTATGAAGGCTATGAAAGGAGTAGGTTGTATGCCACGCATTTCTCTTTTTATGATCGATAGTTTAATACGGGATTGTGGAGTAGCCTGTACGAAATAATGGTTGGTCTTTTGGTTAGTCGAATTCTAATGTCGCCCTGATTTTATTAGCAAAACATTTTGTAAATAGCTTGTAGAGAACTGATTGACCAGCCCGTAATTTTTTGAAGTCCTTGGGGTTTCCTTTATTATGAATTAGGATGATGGCGTTTTTCCAAGATTCTGACATTCTTCTAGTCAAGAGACACTTTGTATACTAGGTGGCGAGTTTTTCTAACACAATCTCTCCGCCCTCTTTCAGGAGGTCCATTGTTACGTTATCCTCACCAGCAGCTCTGCTCGCGAGCAGAGGTTGCTCGCGAAGCGAATCGTGCTGCTGCCATCGGAATCTTGAAACTGAGCGAACAAGAGCGGATGAAATTAATGTGATTTAATTTAGCAAGTGCTTGCACATATGCTGAATTGTTTTTCTCTAGCAAAGTGCCAGCGCTTTTATCTACAATAACGGATTTCAGGCCACAATTTGTGCATCATCAACACCACACGCGCGAAGCATCTCTCCAAATAGAATTTTAGTTCCAAATAGATTTTTAACCTGCACGATTCGGGCGGAAAAACTCATCTAGTTTTGTAATATTATGTTTAACTGCCAGATGATCATTTCAGAAATACATTTTCTGAACTTATACATGGTCAAACTCAGCAAATAACGACACCAAGACCCCAGAGCCCAATAAAGTTATCCAGACGCTCAGGCAAAGGTCCTCAGTTTTGCGTTGTGGTAATACCGTAACGTGGTGATACACCATAACGTATATGTCACACAAAGCAAGCTATAGAAATAAATATTTAAATTAGCCAAAACTGAACGGTGATCTTTGTTCGAGGAAGGCAACCTTCTCTGGAGGACGACCATGTCACTTGGAGGTGGCGTGCAGCAGCGGCACGAGAAAGTGAAGGAAGAAGAGAGGGGCTTTGCAGAAAAGTTGAAAACTTTGACAGATTAGCTATTATGTAAACCAGGAACACAAGTATAGGGATGACCTTTATTCTCATTACAAATGCCACAATGTCGAAGTTTACAAATGTACGTCAAAAAAGTAGCAGCATATCCACGAAGTGAATCATAATAAGAGAAAAGAAGCTTCCATCCACCCATCTTTCCGCGGATCCACCAATCCGTGCGTCCATCCGTGCATCTGTCCATTCGTCCATGCGTTCACCCGCCTGTCCGTGCGTGCGTTTGTCCATCCGTTCACACGTCAATGCATGCCGTCCTTGCTACCGTGCGTCCATCAGTTTCTCTGCTTGTCTGTCTGTCTGTCTGTTTCTCTGTAGTCAAAAGTTATTTATGTTTACTGATCACTCATTTCGGAAGAGAAGTTTAAATTAATAGGTAACTTCTGCTCTCACAACAAATAAGAAGAGCAAGACACGTCAAGACAGCCCCATTAGGCTGCGCATCAAAAAAAATCATCGCTGAAGTATAATCACAGCCGAACATGTTGGCAGAAAGAACAACACTGTAAATTACAACAAGAGTTTTCTTTTCTGATTGACTTGGGGTGGATTTCGCTTCTGCTACACATTCTTCTTTCTCAAGATTTCACTTGATTCTGCTTTGCTCATTTTTCTTTTATAATTGGCATTGTCTGCTATAAGTTCATGATGTGCACTGAGAATTCGTTTTTTTACCTTCCTATAAAGAATGTCTGTCTGTCTCTGTTTTTTTATGTTCGTTTCTCTGTTTGTCAGTCTGGCGAAGAGTGCGAGGCTCCGCTGCCCTCTTCACTTGCAAGTTAATTTCTTCCATGCCACACCAATGATCCGAGACATACGGCGACGATCAGAAGACGGAGAGAGGCACTTGTTTCCCATGCACTCAGGCACAGCCCGTGCAGCAGCCAGTCAGGCGGTAGCGGTAAAGCGCCGCTAAGAATATCTTTAAACAACTGCAGTATGTATGTACTTCCATGATATCGCACCGTTTATAGTACTGTTCTGGACGTACTGGCGGTCACACCTGACACCAGACAATGTTAGACTAAGAGGAGCTTCGCTCCTAAAATAATAGGCAGATACAACGTGCCTTCTGAATTAGTATTACGCGAAGCCTGTCTTGGAAGGTGACTAAGTTTTACCTTTTCAATGGATGGAGTTGTGTTGTAGCGCTAAAGACATCTGCAAATGCACGGACAGGCACTCATTAAACAGCCGCATACGTTTACACAACGGAATTTTCACAGCTGCGTAACGATGCCAACAGCGACAAGGATATTCGCAACACCAGGTGCGCTAAGCTGATACGAAGCACTGATGCTTTCGTGAATGGTAACCTTGAACACTGCTACATGAGTAAACTACAATGCATGACACATAATTACAATTGGCGTAAACCCGACGTGACCACTGTATCATATGGGTACATTTGTGATACTTATAAAACTGGATAGGCATAATTGGAGCACCGATTGACACCCGATCAACATTGTGGGCTGTTTGAAATGCAGTTGCGAGACCTGGCGGGGCCCAGTGATAGAACACTTGATTGCCGCGCAGAATGCAAGAGTTTTATTCCCACTAGGACCGTGACATTCTTTATACGCTTTCATCGGATCGTTGATACCGACGTCAGCTTTTACGTGTTAAAATTACCTGGGCGTGTTCTCGACGCTCCTTAGTAGATATAAACTGTCACTTCTCTGTAGCACATATCTACATACCAGTGGCACATAGGTTTGATGACATACGCGGTGACATTGTCATGTTATTCATACCATGATTAGCAAGTTATATTCGACAAACCGTCCTACTTTCACATACTAATTTTAATTTGACCCGAGTTAAGGGGGTGATCATGAGAGCACCCATATTCAGGCGGCTAGATAGATAGATAGATAGATAGATAGATAGATAGATAGATAGATAGATAGATAGATAGATAGATAGATACATAGATAGATAGACAGACAGACAGATAGATAGATAGATAGATAGATAGATAGATAGATAGATAGATAGATAGATAGATAGGCAGATAGATAGATAGATAGATGGATAGATAGATAGATAGGCAGATAGATAGATAGATAGATAGATAAATAGGTAGATAGATAGATAGATAGATAGATAGATAGATAGATAGATAGATAGATAGATAGATAGATAGATAGATAGATGCTCAAAGTGCCTGCAGTGCGCGAAGAACTTCGCATTTAAAACATAATTTTATGTGGAAACTGCCATGTTGGCCTTCCTCTAACAGGTGACAAAGGCCGGGGCAAGAGCAGACATGGGTCGCGTTTGGCTGCTCAGCTGGCCTTCCTGGTCTTGTTTTCCTGGTCGTGCTCAGCGGGCCTTCCTGGTCTTGTCTTCCTGGTCGTGTCTTAGAAACACGTTTATTTTGTGCAGTACGTTGCGCGTCAATGACCTCAATTATGGTATTGTGAAGGCCTCATTGTAGCACTTTTAGCGCGCTTGTGCTAGTTGGTAGCCCTATGACAAATTTAAATTTTTTTTCGTATGAGGCAGTGTAAATTGATCTTTTCCGCGACTTGCTACTTCAAGTACGGCGCTACGTATACCATTATGCTTATCACGAATGCATGTACGAACCTTATCATATTTTCTTCCCTCACACGACTGTGATTATTGGATATACTTTTCATTAGCCTCATTATTTGAGTTACAGTTGTGTCCAGTCGTCTGGGGGTTTCCCCATTGATGGCGTTGGCTTAGAGGAGCAGGCCTAGTACCCTGATCCTGTAAGCGATGGGTACGGTTTTTCCATCAGCCTTTCTTAAATGTACTTCCTCTCTATGATATTCGTGTGTTTTGCGATCTATACAAGTGAGCTTGTACATCAAAAGCTCAACTTTTTCCGCTGAGCAGACTAGCCCTGTTCCCTCTAGATATCGTTCGACCGTCTTGACTGCACTTTGAAGTGTTTTCTCTGTTTTCCATTTCGTTTGTACGCTACAGTTCAAAGTTCAGTGTTTACAGTCGACGCATTTGCTGATCAGTCCTTCGATTTTTTTTAGCTTGGTCGCTAGCCAAATTAGGACCAGATTAAAAAACTTAGGCGATATTATTGAGCCCTGTTGCGTACCTGGACAGCCTACTTTGAGTTTCAGCGACACTAGGTCACCTATCATAATCTTTGGGTTTCTTCCCACCAGCAAATCACGCACGCAATGGTACGTTCGTTTCCTTAGTCCTATATCTTTCAGGCTCTCTAGTACCGTTGCATGTGCTACGCTATCAAAGAGCTTGTATTGTTTCAACGCCAGAACGGTCATTTTCGATGTTCCCGAATCCTCTATAATCTGATGTTTTAATTGTAACATTGCGTGTTGAACTGAGAGGTTCCTCCTGAATCCTATCATTGTGAGTGGGAGGGCGTCTTGGTCCTTAGCATAAGAAGGTATTATTTTAGGAATTGCGTGCCCCATCAGTTTCCCGACGCAATATAAGAGGGAAATGGGTCTGAAAATTGAAATCGGTAGTGACTTTTCTGACTTAGGTATATACACAACTTTTGCCGTCTTCTAATGCTGAAGAATGTGCCCTACCTCCCATGGTTTGTAAGTAAATTCAATTATTTTGTTATGAACTCGTCGACCGAAATATGTAGCGTTTTGTTAATTGTGCCGTCTCAATGAGATGCTGATTTAGTATCGAGTTTATTTGAGGCTACTCTGCCTTCGGCTTTACTAATTTTGTTGTGAGGCATAAGGAGGCCCTGAGCATCGTTTTTTGGGTGTGAAAAGTTCAGCGAATTTGTCGTGGGCAGCCAGATAGTCATAGAAACTGATCACAGCCCTTTTATACTATTTCTAAAAAAGGTTTCGGTGATGTTCCGCCAAGACTGTAGAGTCTTTTCTCGAGCATGGTAAAGTATGACTATCAGATGCAGCACGTTCCTGGGAAGAAGCTAATATTAGCAGACATGCTTTCACGCAATCAGCTGCAAAGATTGCCGGGTGATTCTTCTGAGGAACGTTAAAGTTTACGTTATAAGCTTCTTGTCTGATTGAGTAAGCCCAAAAACAATGGCAGAGCTAGCTGAGGCTATCACGGCAGACCCTGAACTGAGAATTATGATAAAATGGCTGGAAGTTTCGCAGCCCATCTAAGGCTAACTCAGAAGATGCGAAAATGAGCTATCAGTTGTCAGGGGCGTACTGCTTAAGGGATCAAAAGTTGTGATTCCCACTTCAATGCGCAAACAAATTTTAGAGCGCCTCCACCGTGGTCATTGGCATTGCCAAGTGTAAAGCCCGAGCACGGCAGCTCATGCACTGGCCTAGAATAAACGATGACATAACTGATATGATATAGCAGTGCCGTTTCTGTCAGTTGCATGCGTACAGACTAGCCAATGAATTATTGCTTTTGCGGGATACACTTGACCATTCACGGGACCGAGAGGGAGCAAACTTGTTGGATATGCCAGAAGACATTACATCGTTGTGCATGACTCCTACTCAAATTTTCCGGACTTTCAGGAGCTCCAAGGAACTACTGCAAGAGCATTAACTAAAAAGTTCTTGTGGATCTTCGCTTGATACGGCATAGCCAAAGAGCTTTGCACGAACGAAGGGCCGCAATTCACCGCGATGGAGCTCAAAAATGTTTCTGAGATATTCGACGTTGAAAATGTTATTTCCAGCCCCTATTTTCCTAGATCGAATGGCCTCGCAGAGAAAGGAGTCCGGGTCATCAAAAGGTTGTTGAAAAAAGCAGGTGCCACAAGCGATTACTGGCTGGGGCCAATAAAAACATAACATCACCATTTGAAGACGGCAGGTCACCAGCAGAGCTGTTGATGCAACGAAACCTTCGTACACCACTCCCCGAGTTTCAACATTCTACAGTATCGCTGCTCGTCAAGCATAGACAAAACATGCAAAAAGGCACGCGGCTACCGCTACTTGAACAAGGAGACACTGTCAGAGTTACGAATCACAAATTTTGGCGCTTAAAAACTAAGGTTCTTATATTAGTGTGTCTACGTTCTTTTTTTGGTTCGCACAGGAGAAGGAAGACTGCTGCGAAGAAACCGCCGAGACCTCAGGCGAACAGCCGAACCTTTTAACGAGCAGAAGATGTCCCTGGTGCGTTTTTCATCTGACACCATGCGACAACTAAGTACTCATCAGAAAGCAGTGCCACCTTGTCAAGGGCGCCATTGAGAAGCAACGAAACACCTCGGCTCGTGCCGGCGAAAAATAGAGAGACATCTGTGCTTGTGACAGGGCAAGGATGTAATACTGTAGTGTAATTGCGCCCTATCAACACAACGGCTCATCGTGAAGAAGGAAATGACTCCAGCAACGCTTTGGGCACAGCCTCAGTTTGCGAAAGAGCAGGCTGTCCGCGCCCCTTCAAACCCCATGGTTCGCAGGTCAAGAAGAGAGTAACGACAGCTTTGCCGTCTGAAATACGATGAACAATTTTGACAAACCAATTAAGCTGGTTAAGCTTATGTTTTATTTATTTGTAAATAACAGTGCTTCTGTTTGTAAAAAAAAGAGCATGGTACATATGTAGCAAAGCAAACGGCCAACATTGTACATGCCACGACTGTATAAGCATGCCACTCATAATAAACGCCACTGGCTGCCGAGACGCCGACGCACGTGTGCAATCAATCTGATACACTGTGTAATCAAGGTCATAACAAAAATTGCTTGATATATGTATATGTTCTTAATTTTTTTAGAAAATTCTGCTCTGTACCTTCGTATGTTTGAATTAATCAATAAATATTGTGCCTTCTGCCAACTTGGTCCCGTCCGGGTTTCACAAATGTCTGAGGATGTTCTACGTTTTCACTATTCCTATCGGGTTGTACATGTCACTGCACTTTTCCTACCACTCTTGTCTACATAGCAGCTAGGTGTACTGCTTTCTATCCCTGTTCAATCCAGCTGTCGTAACCCTTATTTAGCTTCCCATATCTACAGAAGCGTATTGTCTACACTCTCTATAGCTGCCCTTCTGGTGGCAACACTTGCTTGCCGCCGGGACATCTTGTTTAAGCTTTTTGATTCATTTCTCAATACTCTGTGTCGTATTGGTGGGCTCTTCTCTTATACTCCTGCATTCGCCCAATCAAAATTTTAGGATCTCTGCATTTTGCCTTGCGTAACCCTGTCCTCACCGTAATCTCAATATACTATGATCAATTTTTAAGTGGTGTTTCTTATTTGTCCATTGCGTGTTCTGTATGATTTTGGTGAATGTCACATCTGGTGTCACATCCACGCAAATGCTAGTACCTGTTCTCGTAGGAATCGATGGATCGGTCACGAGTGTCAGGCCTTACTGTGGTGCGTCTAGCCGCAGGTTCCAGTCTTTCTGGGTTTATATCCTGTATGTCCATGGAACGTTCAGATTGATTGATTTGATTGATTTGCGAGGTTTAACGTCCCAAAACCACCATATGATTATGAGAGACGCCGTAGTGGAAGGCTGCGGTACTTTCGACCACCTGGGGTTCTTTAACGTGCACCCAAATCTGAGTACACGGGCCTACACCATTTCCACCTCCATCGGAAATGCAGCCGCCACAGCCGGGATTTGATCCCGCGACCTGCGGGTCAGCAGCCGAGTACCTTAGCCACTAGACCACCGTGGAGGGGGTGGAACGTTCAGAGCGCTGACATAAACTCAACTCACTAGTGTTGGTGTCCTGTTGTGTTGGTGTCCTGTAGTGCTGGTGAACCAGTGTGTGCAATGTATGATGTCTGCAGTTAAGACTGCTGTAAATATTTATTACAAAGAGGCTGTTTTCCGTTTTCCGGATGGGTATGAGTTAGTGGAGAATGTGAATCCTAATTTCTGTGCCATGTTGCACTACTGCGTGATTTCGCTTAACCCGCATTGCTAGAATTTTGCTCCCCATGGGAACTGCCGAATGACTTTTATCTCGACAATTTTGCTAGCCCGTGCATTTCCTGCACCAGTATATCATCCAGAATGTTTGTTTCTTTAGAATGTTGTTTCAAAAATTACTGTTTTCGATTGTATCCTCGACAATTTCATTGCGAAATCATAATCTATTCCGTCTGTTCATGCGGCGTTACAGGCTATTCGATCCCTCCATGGACACCGAGGTTCTAGCGTACGGCTTGTGTCCTAATCGGTCCCCAAGCACTTGTCATCGTTACCCATATTTTTAGCTTCGTGTCGAAATAAGCTAACATTTGATCCACACTGTGCAAAGTCTTGCCTAGCGCCTCATATTTTACCTTGTCTCTGTGTTCACCTCAAACTTCACTTGTTGTTAGAGCTCAATTTAAAGTTAAGTTTAAATCTGTTTCATTTAGCCTACCATGGTCTTTACGAACTTCTCCTGGCCTTTTTGTGGCATCGTCACTGGTTTGGGTTTCTTCGTCTCTGTTTTAATCGGAGCGTTCTCAAATATACTTTTAGTAGGGATGAGCGCTGCTACCTCTTCTACCATTGCTGCGTGATTTTCCTTCGTTATAACTCGCGGGCTTTCCTCATCGAACGTAACCCTTTCGCCTATCAGAAGTTGATATAGAAAAAGGAGAAAAAAACGCTATACGAGTTCATTGTAGTGTCAACGTTGGCAATATAGCAAAGAGATGTTGAATTGCAGCGGATTTGAAATCGTGGGAATGACACAAATATTTATATTTTTTGAGCTTTGAAGGTAATATAGACAATTCAGTACAGAAAAAGGTGGTATAGGGTAAATACTGCGTGGGGCACATTCTGTTGTTTATTAAACAGCGGTACTTATCAACAAAATACAGCAAAATTGAAGGCCTGATTATTGCTGTACAATGAGCCATAGATACCAGTTTGCCCTTTGGCTAAAGAAGATGTAGTGAACGCTTTACAATCTCGCGAAGAGACCAATTATGGTTTAGTGAGCACATCGCAATTGCACTTCAGTAACCATTTTAGCAGTTGTAACTCCCACCTATGCTTATTGCCCCGCCGTGGTGGTCTAGTGGCTAAGGTACTCGGCCGCTGACCAGCAGGTGGCGGGATCCAATCCCGGCTGCGGCGGCTGCTTTCCAAAGGAGGCGGAAATGTCGTATGCCCGTCTGATCAGATTTGGGCGCACGTTAAACAACCCACGGTGGTCTAAATTTCCGGAGCCCTCCACTAAGGCGTCTCTCATAATCATATGCTGGTTTTTGAACGTTAAACCCCACATATCAATCAATCAATCAATCAATCAATCACATATGCTCATTTCCCTGCGGCTGTGCTGGAACGCTCATATAGAAGTAATGTTAGTCCAGTGGTTGTGAAGACGATGCGAATAAAATCCGATGCTGCTGTCACGTTCAATTAAATAGGTGACGCTCAAGTGTCCCCCAAGCTTTTTTCTCTTCTGTATACCCTGAGTTCAGTATCAGCTTCAGTTGCCTCTCTAATTAGCTTCTATCCTTTCCCGAGTTTGGTCGTGAGTACTCGGCCATCGACGCAGAAAATCCTCTCCACGGGTGCACTAGAAAGAAACCCCCTGTTGTACTGTACAAACACTCTGGACACCTGTTCGGGATTGGGCTAGGCTCCGGTGCACAACCTTGGTCCGCCAGAAAGCAAGACGCTTCATAGCTGTAGGCCTCTGAAAAGTTTTGTGAGTCTATTATAGAGTGGCCCATCCAGAAGATATCGATTGCCCTCGAAAAGCAGCGCCCTAGCGAAGGCACCAAGTGCTCACTACCACCAGAAGGCGGGAGTAGCGAGGACTCCTCGCCGAGTAGAGGACGTCACGACGAGGTGATCTGTGGCCGCATCGCGATAACCCTCCCCTAGTGGGGCTAGAATCGTCATCCGCTGGATCAACAAAGTCTTTCTCCTTCACTCCCTATTCAAGGGTATACTTGAAATTGGCGGATTAATTATTTATTGCAAGAAACGAATAATTTCATGAAGTGGTTGTTAGTTATAAAGGAAGTAAATGAAGTGTTGCGAGCACTCAGTGATTTAAAACCAATTACTAGTTATTTATTACTTACTTCTTATGCATCGCGTGCAAGCCGACCTTAAACTGATGAAAGTATAACTGTCGTTTGAGTTTCAACCACTGCCGTCCTCGTCATTAGTTAGGTGATCACCATGTTCGCAATCACCATGCTGCCCAGTGTGGTGCCGCAACAAAGGCTGCACATAACATCTTGTCAATGTCATTTGTATAGGCGTGCCTTTTGAACAATACAGCGCCTGAAGTGTCCACCCACTCTCTGCCTAATGCCCTTCGTAGACGCAACCAATATTTCAAAATCTCACAAGAATATGCTCCCCGTCATTAGCTGACGGTAATGACTTGGAAAAGGAGCGTGCATCAAGAGTCGATAACGGGGCCTTTTATTCAATGAAACGCTTTTCGAACTACTTTGAAAGAAAGTAATTGCAGTCATTCGACGGACCCTTGATCCGCGATCATTTGTCTAAATTCCATTCTGTCTTTTAAAGTTGCAGTTACAAAAAATAAAGCTAGTACTTTCTATACGATGTGTTCGTACAAAAATACCAGCTCACGAGATATAATAAAAACTGTAATATTGATCTTAAAAACTGTTTCGCCGACACACGACTATAATATGGAATGTTAATTACAGCATATGATAATTATCAAAATCACATGCTATCATTCCAGCTTGGCGCCCAGCTAGTAAATTAGACAGTAGTAACAACGCGATCATAAACCACCATATTTCTCATTGCGAAGTAGAAAACACGTCAAAAACAAAGTAATTGCGAATAAACTAAGCGTAAAACTGATGCGTCATTGATAATGACAAAGAGCAGTCACTATATCTGAGAAGCATCTCCCGAGCAGCAGCTTTGGTGAGGCGAAAATGCATTGTGATCAACCTGTTTCAGCCTCTTTCGTAAAACCAATCTTTTTAAGACTGCTTCGGATATATACCTACCTCTGCCGCTGCTTCTTCATGCCTAGATAAATTTTATTTGTAAAAAACTGAATTGCGTCAGAGATGTTCTATTGACGAAGTAGGAAGCAAGTCCTACAGAAAGAAGAGGGGAAAAAAACTGAACCAGCTGCGTTCCGCGGGACCAGAACAAAGATATTTTTCTTCCTTCTATTCTTCGGGTGGGGGGAGGCAAAGAAGGGAAGGGTGTTTCAGCTCCGCTAACTGGAAACCTAGAAAGAGCTGAAACATCCGGTGTGTTGAGAGAGATCATTCTGATGAGGCTTCAGAAGTTTCAATCCTCATACCAGCTAGGCCTTCAAGGAAAGGTGTTTTCACTGCACTAACGTCATCAGAAAACTCCGTAAGAATGAAGCTTACCCTCGGGTGCTTCTACTTCTACTTCTTCATCTTCTGCTTCCCTACAAGCCGGCTTTCAATCTCCTACCGAATGTCAGGAAGGATGTATCAGCTCTACTAACGTCATTGGCTATTTCTTGGCCTCCTTCATTATTTGTGGACCGATGATCAAGCCGGTGTGCAATCGCGAATGCATTTTTGCAACTGCGTGATCGATAAATCTTTTTCTATCGCATATAGTAAGTGTCACGGCGCATTACATCTCGTCACCACTCCCAAACCCCGGCACCGCAATAAACGCCAAGTGAGAACACTGCGTGAAAGTCGCGTTAGTAGGAAGCCTTGCATTTACCTTGATAGCAGAGGTGGTACAGCACCGGGTGCGTATCTTCACGGGCAAGGAGTGGGAGACACGATTTCCGCATAGCCGGAATTCTTTACAATTTTGTCCTTTTCGTGTGGGGGCGTACGCTTCATCAATCTCACACCTGTAATGAAAATCCGTCACTGAAAGCTTGTTGCATCCGGGCATAAAACACTTTCCTGGTAATATGTGCGACGGGAAGTATCATCCATGGTGGCTCTCTGACCCATAACCTGTGAAGACATGTATTCGTATACGTAATCATGCATGCTTTACGACTCTATTATGAGGTTAAGGTTAAGGATGTTGTAGGTAGCCGGCGGATATAGCCTTGCATAGATGGCAGGCAAATGCCCCACCCAGTTTCCTCTTTGCTACTTGTAGCTAATGTCCTGTGTTTGTTTTTTAACTATGCACGAGCAGGGCTTTAAAATTAAAATCGTGCACAGCGCAACGTCATCCTGCATACGATGGCAGCATTTGTGCTATTGCACGTGCAGTATTGTGCCGGTACCCTTTCTCGCTGCACTATACACCAAACATAATTCTCGATTATCACCAGTCACACGTGAGGTCTGTAGCAATCAAAAAGTTCAAGAGAAGTCGCGACACCTGTTTCCTGAAGATTGAGCAACCACGCGGAAACACAATATCAGTCACGCTGTCACATGGCGAGCCTAACTGTTGCAGTTCCTCAAATAAACACTGCCGTTCCTTCTTAAGCTCACGATATTTAAGCAAATAGTGTTCTATATCACCATTTCTCTTGCACTTCGGGCAGAAGGCTGTCGCGGAGAGCCTGATCTTGTGGAGGCATGCTGGTGTTCGCGCTTATCCTGTTCGGATGCGATGAAGCAAGCAGGCTTCTTCCCTTCACAGCCCTTGTGTCACACTAGGCTGGTGAGACGTCAGCCATAACGAGTGAAAATGCTTATTGACAGCTTGTCGTAACATACGCTGATTGTCTTTGGAAGCCTTCTTCGTTGGTGTAAGCTCCCGAGCATTCCATCACATGTGTGTATAGCGGGTGCTGAGGCGGCTGACAGACTATATCACGAGTATTGTGCTAAGCTTGTCATTTTTTATTTGTAAGCAAGAACTATTTCTAGCTGCTATTTTTTGGTGATTCAATCTGGTGCATTCATTTTAGTACAGGTTCAGCGCAGTGGGGTTAGCCACAGCTCTTCATTAGATCAACGAGACGAAGCATAAAATTTTTTCGTGTACATTGTAGTAATGGTAAACTTTGCTAAAAAGTGGGTGAAAATGGTGCAAAATATAGCCTATATACATTTACAACACTATCGTGCCACGGAGTACATACATATCCCAATATTACACTATGGGAAGCCAAGTGCATTTTCCTTGATTTAACAATATCATCGGGTTTAACAACGTCAACAGGTTTACAAAGTAAAAAAAATCACAACATATTCAAGGAGTGAATGATGAAAAGTAGGTTGAAACGTCCATCCATCCGTCGGTATGTCTGTCTGTTCATTCGTCGGTTCGTGTGTTCGTTTGTCTGTCGGGCGTCAGTGTCGGCGTCGTTTGTTGTGAACAAAAAATCAGGATCTTGGGCGTCATCACGAAATCAAGAAAGATTCAAATAAACAAACAAATCTCAGCACATCCGTGGTGTGCATGATGATGAGTGAAGCGGAGCATTCATTCGTCCGTCCCTCTGTTTGTCTGTGCGCGCGGGCGTGTGTCTCTCTCTCTTGTGCATCTGTATGTGTGTGTGTATGTTTGTTGGTCTGTCCGTCTGTATGTTTGTTGTGTGTGTTTGTTGGTCTGTCCGTCTGTGGTGTGTCTGTCTGTCAGTCTCTCTTGTGCGTCTGTCTGTCTGTCTGTCTCTCTTTTTGTCCATACGTCTGTCTGTACGTTACGCCTGACGCATTACAAGGTTAGACTAAGAGAATATTCGCCCCTAAAAGCAACGCTTGCGTTGTGACAACACTTATTATTAGCAGGAGCGGCTTGTGCATGGACTGCATTCTACACATATGATATATGTGAACACACACACACAGTTACACACACCATATATATATATATGTATATATATGTATATATATACAATTATATATATATATATATATATATATATATATATATATATATATATATATATATATATATATATATATATATATATATATATATTGTGAGGAAGATGTGGTTTATTCCGCCAGGTTCGAGCTAAATCACACTGATGATGATATGTAAAGAGAATGAAGAGTTAATCTCCTCGCCGCGCTCACAGTAATTCCCGCCCGCGTGGTTAAAGCGGCCGACTGGTTGCCTGAGAGTATTATGAAATGCGTCGCGTATAAGGCTTTAAACGATTTAAATGCTCTATCTCTGTTCCTCGGCAACGATGATGAGGAATAGCGCTAAGAGGAGAAACGAGTTAATTGGCAGGAGATGTCTGTTCGACCACCGTGTACGGCCCAATGAAGCGACTGATGAATTTGGCGCAAAGCAGGGGACGTGCAGTGCAGTTCATTGAAAAACTTTGTCACCAGGAGAAAAAAAGTCACAACTCAGTGAGACGAGTCGTAGCGAGACTTTCGAGTGTCTTGAGAGAGGCCGGTTTTAACGCGGGCCAGGTTACGGCAGTGTATGAGACAAGATAAAAATTCTTCAGAGAAAAGAGCTGTCGAGAGTGCAGGGGCCGATAGAAAAGAGACGTCCAGAGCGAACATCAGCGAGCGACCATGCACGAGAAAAAATTGAGAGAAGCCGGTAGTGCGTCGAGCAGCCGTATTATAGGAGAAAGTCACGAAGGGTAGGATTGCGTGCTAGTTCGTGTGGTTGGGGTGTATCTACATCGCGATCATGTTCGATAGAGTCCGATGAAAGCATTCAGTCAATCTGTTGATCTGTGAGTGGTAGCGAGAAGTGGTTTTGTCAACAGTGTTGGGGGCACGAAAAACTTGCTCGACAATAACAGAGAGAATGACTTTGTCATGATCGCTCAGCAGAACACTTGGGGATCTATGGCGCAAAAAGATGTGACGAAGAAAAAATTGGGGACCTCATTGGTAGTCCTAGATGGTATAGAAACTGTTTCTGCCTGGCAGGTAGGGTGGTCGACGGCCGTGAAAATCCGTCGATTCTCACTGGATGATATAGGAAGAGGGTCATACAAGTAGATTCCAACGGCTTCGAAAGGCAAGGCGAGACAAGGAATAGGTTGCGTTAAGCCAGTCGGAGCATACGCCGTTGGCAATGGTCTCAGGAGGCGACCTACTTAGCGCCGGCTCAAGAGAAGCCAGGCCAAAAACAAGACTTCGTATTTTGTCGCAAGTCTTGTGATAGCCTACACTCTAAGGAAAAAGCGTGGTAAAAGGGTGTGTGGTTCATCCTTTTGGAAGTTATGGGGCTGCAACAACCATAAATCTCTTTAAGAACTAACGGCACCAGGTCTAACAGTTAGTCCCCACAGACTAGCTCAAATAACTGACATTTAGTCGTCACATTTGAACCTTATGGAGCAACTCTTAATCCCCACATTTACACCTTACCGGGCAACGGTTGGTCCTCACAGTTGTACCTTGCCGGACGAACGGTTGATCCACTCAAACACTCCAATCAGATGAACTTTTTGTCCCCAGTTCAAACATTGTTTTTTTGTATATTTTCTTTCAAACCTAATACTTCTTTCGCCTGTTTTTTGCGCAGTGAGCAACAAATTGCGCAGAAAAGAACACGCGAAAAAGTAGTTAGCCACCTATGTGTAACTGCTTTCGCAGTCACGGCAACAACGAAAGACAAAAGTGAGACATGGAAATCTTTTATTTTTCTACATACACACGAAGTTTCTCCATTCTTTTAAGTGAATTCATGGAAAAGTCTACAAGTCCAGTCTCGTGGTCAAATGTTGTTCTCTTCTTGGGAGCTCCTCCGACGGAAGCGATAGATGACAGGCATTGGAGACGCCAGCGCACGCAGCCTTCTGCCTGTTTTGTTCCCACAGCTGTACGTACAATAATATAGTAAAAATAGTTAGACACATGTGACAGAAGATGAAGATGCACGCATATAGCAGGTATGTGCACGCTAATATAAAAAAGCGTTAAAATATGACATGAAAATAACTTTACCTTCAAATTTCGCACAATCCTTCTGAGGCTGCTCTGACAAAAGAGATGGATGACAGGCATCGCAGATGCCAGCGCACACCGTCTTGAGCTCGGTGTGCGCCCACGGCTGCACAATAAGTACGTAAATTAGTGAGTAACACGTGAAAGAGGATGAATACAAATGCATATGAGAAATACGTGCAAGGTGAAATAAAAACATACGTGAGATATGACGAGCTAATAAGTTCACCTGGATGTCACACATCGTCAAAGACTCATTTCAATTCCCGTAGCGCACCAGCTTAGGAGCGGCGGCCACTGCCACAACTCCGCAAACCACCGTGCCGCTAACTAGTCGGCGAGTCGTAAACGAGCGACGTCGTTCAACTCGAGCAAGTGAACGCGAGACCGAACACGGCGCTGCACTCGGAGTGTCTGCCGGCAGCGAACTCCGAACAGGAGAGGGAGCGTTCGCTTGGCCACCACCACGAACCGCGCCGAGCTGGTTTGGAGCTAGCGCCGAAGAAATCGACGGTAATTTGGCCCTTTTCCACAAACTCGAGTGAGTGCAGCACGCAAACGCGAGTGCGCCGCCGCGGCCAACGGACGGCACCAAGCTGCTTGCGACCGACTGACGGGAAAGCCAACTGTAACGGCGAGCAATTTTCAGCGAGTTCCGATGCTAGCGAAACCCCCGCCAGCCCATGCTGGTGCAATTACAGCACGTGACATACTACAACCAAGTTCTTTACGAGAACCCGCAACGTATTTTGGATGACTCCCAACAGAGCGACGAGGTCTCATCCCAATATCGTAAGCCCGCAGCTCATCGTGGCGGCGAAGCCAGGCGAGCACTTGATGAGCGATCATATGGGAGGCCGACAGCAATGGCGGCCAATTTTCAGGTGGTCGCAAAGCAAAAGCGAACTGCAGACGCCGAAGCTTTCCTTCGCGATGCGTTTCGTGCGTGCGATGTACAACACGATTTAGCCCGTTGCCGGCAAGCACGATTCGTATCGCAAACGCGACCAGTAGAGTATAATAAATAAGGATAACCTACTTGCCTTAGAATCCAGCGCTGTTTTCTGCCCTGAGTCAGACTATACCCGATAGGCATGTTGTCTTCTCGGCTGCCTAATGGCCTTGCGAACTGTTGCTGTCGTGTGTTGGTCGTGACTATCTTGAAGCCAGAAATCTACAGCGTGGCGTGGTGACGTGTCGAGACTTGCTCCAGACTTCATGGGTTCAGCAAAACGCAAAAGCAGCAGCCCATGCTCAACCAAGCTTACACACACAGCACCACGTCGTAATTCTTAGACCGTCGAATCCAGGCGGCCGTGGTCGAGCACTCCGAGCGCGACGCAAAGCGAACCGTCGCCAGAAAAATACCGGGAAAGACTGAGCCAGCAGAGGATGAGAACGAAGGCTCATCACCTTGGCAACGCTTTTCACACTGCCTGTGATCCCTGGGCGCTTTATTCTTTTGGAGCGTGTTTGGAGAAGTATTTTCGCACGGCACGCTTCCCTGTGTGGTTGCTCCTCAATGGTCTATCCGTTCATCCTGCGCGCCTGTAGGGCTCCGTTACTCCTTTTTCGGGTAATATTTTCTTAGGGTGTAAATGACTGCAGGTTGTATCATCGTGAAAGGCTTCCAGAATTTCACGTTACAGAGAACGTAGGATGATGGGTACCCACTTGATTGATTGATAAGTGGGGTTTAACGTCCCAAAACCACCATAAGATTATGAGAGACGCCGTAGTGGAGGGCTTCAAAAACTTCGACCACCTGGGGTTTTTAACGTGCACCCAAATCTGAGCACACGGCCCTTCAACATTTCGGCCTTCATCGGAAATGCAGCCGCCGCAGCCAGGATCCGAACCCGCGGCCAGCGGGTCAGCAGCCGAGAACCTTAGCCACTAGACCACCGCGGCGGGGCGATGGGTACCCACTTGTTGTGATCGATGTGGTAAATGTAACGGTAAAAAGCGCCACCTACAAGCTTAAAAATTTAGGTTCTTGACGGAATCAGGCATTTGGAGGAGTAGTAAAGCCGGTCAAGTGGTCAACAATGGTGCAACAGTATGGGTCGACAATTAGTTGTCAGATAAGGCCTGATTGGGCGCCTGGTGATGAACGTAGTGCTGCAATTGGAGAGGTGGCCTCGTTTTGGAGTAGAAATAGTGAGTGGCCTTCGCTGGGCAAAGGACAGTGGGATAGAGCATCAGCATCTTGATGGTTCTTCCCACAACTGTAAACGACATCGAAATCATACTCCTGCAAGCGAAGCACCGATCGACCGAGGTGACATGATAAGTTTTTCAGCGATGAAAGCCAGCATAGGGCGTTATGGTCAGTAACGATGGTAAAGTGATGGCCGTGAAGTTATGGTCAAAATATTTTCACTGCCGGAACAACAGCAAGGTACTCCTGCTTGGTGATATATTCTGGGAATACGTGAACGAAGGGAGCAGACTCCAGGTCGAAGAAGACACTGTTTATTCGGGCCGAACTTCTGGCCACCTAAAAGAAAAGTAAGACACTGGCACCGATAGCCGCAAACAGAGCGTCGACCGTCGATCAACTAACAAGTGGCGTAGCGTGTCGGCATTTATGGCACATCCTAGCGCTATCGCTAGCGGCCTTCCAGAATAATCTGAAAGGTTCACGTAGTGGGCGTAATTTTAACAAAACAACCTACTACAGTCCCGAAGATTCTTTGAAACCGTAAGCGCGGTTTGCGCTAAATATAGTGTAATAGGGCGATAACATTATTTGAGGCAAGGAACGTGGCATTGCCCCCTCTGACTGATTGATATGCGGGGTTTAACGTCCCAAAATTACGTTATGATTATGAGAGATGCCGTAATGAAGACCTCTGGAGATTTTGATCACCTGGGGTTTTATAAAGTACATCCAAATTTGAGCACATGGGCCTACAACATTTCCACCTCCATCGGAAATGCAGCCGCCACAACCAAGATTAAATCCCACGACATTGGGTTCAGCAGCCGAGTACCTTAGCCGATAGACCACCGTGGCGGGGCCTGGCTCCCTCTAAAAAAGGCATCGTCCCGATGAAAAGAAAAATCATGCAAGAAAGAACAAGCAACGAAGAAGAAGAAGAAGAAGAAGAAGAAGAAGAAGAAGAAGAAGAAGAAGAAGAAGAAGAAGAAGAAGAAGAAGAAGAAGAAGAAGAAGAAGAAGAAGAAGAAGAAGAAGAAGAAGAAGAAGAAGAAGAAGAAGAAGCAGTGGCAGCAGCAGCGGCAGCGGCGGCGGCAGCGGCGGCGGCAGCGGCAGCAGCGGCAGCAGCAGCAGCAGCGGCCGCAGCGGCAGCAGAGACAACAACAACAACAACAACAACAACAACAACAAAATACACAGTTTTAGTTCTTTAATCTGCATAAAAAAGCTTGAGGCGCAAGACATGAACGACTTCAGGTCGCCATCGGCGTCGCTGCCAGGATGCTATCGGGGCAACTTCGTAATCGAACATTGTAACGGTATTTGGCCCACCTCTACTGATTTTTCAATGGGCAGGCAGGCGAGCGAGTTGTCAAGCTTCTTCGGTGCACTGAAGGTAGACAGTCACGTCGATGTTTTCTTCGTCGCTGACGTTGGGCAACAAGGCATCGAGCATCATGGCTGGGCTCCTTGCGTGCAGCAGCTTGTACGGCGTCAATCTCGTCGTTTCTTAGCCGGCCATGTTGTACGCGAAGTTCACGTACGGACACGCATCCTACGTCTTGTGCTTCACGTCGACGTACATGGCCAGCATATCAGTGATTGTCTTATTGAGATGCTCGGTTAGCTTGGGGATGGTACGCGGTAGTCCGGTGGTGAGTTGTCTGGCTGAACCTCAGGATTGCCTGGGTTAGGTCCACCGTGCCTCTGTCTGTGACGAGGACCTCTGGAGCTCCGTGACGCAAAACGATGTTCTGGACGAAGAACTTTGCTACCCCTGTGGCATTGCCCCTGGGCAGAGCCCCTGTTTCGGCGTAGCAGGTGATGTAGTCAGTCGCTACGATGATCTATTTGTTTCTGTAATTCGACGTCGGGAATGCCCCAGTAAGTCCATGCCTATCTGCTGAAACGGCCGGCGAGGTGGCTCGATAGCCGGAGAAGTCCGGCTTGCCTAGTCGGTGGTGTCTTTCATCGTTGACAGTCTCGACATGTCCGGACGTAACGAGTGGCGTCAGCGGCAAGTCGGCAAGTCATGCCCAGTAATACTTCTCGTGTACTCTCATGAGTGCACGGGAGACACCGAGGTGTCCAGCCGTCGGGTCGTCGAGTAGAGAATCCAAGACTTCTCGACGTAATGCTGAAGATACCATGAGGAGGTAGTTAGCCTGATGTGGTGAAAAGTTTTTTTAACGTGGATGCCATCTCGCAAGAAAAACAACGCCATTCCTCGCTTGAATACCTTTGTAAGAACGGGAGCTTTGCCCTCTAGATATTCCCACAAGGCCCTTATTTTCAGGATTGGCACGCTGTCGTTTTGCAAAATCATCGACGCTAAAGGTTCTCAGGAATCAATCGCCGTCCTCGTTGTCCTGTGGTGGTGGTTCATTGGGGGCGCCAGACAGGCAGGCGGCATCAGAGTGATTCGCCCCGACTTGTAAACGACGGGGATGTCAAATTCCTGAAGTCACAGACTCCACCGTGCGAGGCAACCTGAAGGGTATTTTAAGTCAGCTAGCCAACGCGGGCATGGTGGTCGCTCAAAAATTTGACAGGCCTGCTGTAAAGGTAAGGGCGAAATTTGTAGTTAGCTATCGAGATGGCAAGATACTCTTTCTCTGTTGTGGAATAGTTGACTTTATCTTTTAGGAAAGGAGCGTGCCTATATTGCAGTTCTTTTTTGCAGCAATAAGAACATGACTTGCGTAAGGAATCACGTGTTCGCGTGAGTTGTTGTCGCGCTCCATGACTACTAGCGTTGCTGTGAAGGATTGTAACTGTGCTTGAATTGAAGTGGCACAGTACCGGATCCGACGTGAGGGCTCGCTTCAATGCCATGAAAGAACTTTCGCAGTCTTCGGACCAAACGGAGGTTACATTACTTTCAAGGAGTTGATGGAGCAGAGACGCAAGGTTTGCGAAGCCACGTATGAAGCACCAGAAGTAAGAAGCTAACTCAAGAAAGCTGCCCAGATTCTTTTGACGTAGTGGACGAGGAGAATCAAAGATGGCGGAAAGCTTCTCGGGGTCTGAAAGAATTCTTTTTTGCTGACTAGGTGGCCGAGAACCTTGATTGTCATGCTAGCGTTGTAAAGTTTTTGGTATTAAGCTGTAGACCAGCTTTTGCAAGGCATGTGAGGACTTCGTCAAGACGTTGGAGATGCTGCCAGTGCGTGGATGAAAACACCGCTATATTCTCGAGATAGCACATACACTTTTTTCATTTCAAACCACGCAATACGCCGTCTATCATGCGTTCTAAGGTGATGGGCGCATTACAGAATCTTAAAGACATCACTATAAACTCGTACAACCCATCTGGCGTCCAAAAGGCGGTTTTCTCTTTATCAGACTCCGACATTGATATCTGTCAGCAGCCTGTCCTAAGAACAAGGTAAGAAAAATACTCGGCGTCCTGTAATGCATCCAGTGCGCTGTCGATCCGAGGGAGAGAATAAACATCCTTAAGCGTTATCTTGTTTAGCGCACGGTAACCGACGAAGAAACGAACTGTCCCATCTTTTTTTTGAACGAGACCAACTGAGGAGGACCAGGGGCTCGAGGAAGGAAGTATGTTGCGTCGTAGCATGTCGAAGACGTTTTCCTCGATGATCTTGCGTTCTGACTGAGACAGGCAATATTGATGCCGATATACAATACAACAGCCGTCAGTCTGGATGCTGGCAGTAGCCGTCGTAGTCATGCTGAAGACGGGCGACTTCACGTCCAATACAGAACGGTGTCTTTCCAACAGGGTGAGCAAATCTTCAGTTTGAGCGCGTGTATGTCTGTGCTTATGGTTGCTGACACAGGTGTAGAAAAGGCATCGAAGAGGAGTGATGGTGACTTTGGTACAACGTTGTGGTTGTTGTTCGGAAGAGTAACAATCGCAATAGGCTCACTGTCGACCAAGCAAGATACTTAAGCCACAGGGGAGCAGTACAGAATCGGTAATTTGATACAAGGTGGTTAGGTAGGTAGTTCTATCGAAGAAGTGAATAAGCCCTGGTGTGGTCACAATGCACCTACGTAGGGTATGGCCCTAAGGGAGAAATAGGACGTCACCGTCTGCAATATCGGTGCAATTAACACTTATAATTTCTTCGATGTATGACCGAAGTCCATAATCTGAAGTGGTGACAAAGCGGATGCGTTCATTGTGTTCAAGCAGCGAAGATGCAGTGGCATTTACATGCAGGATGCGCTGATGACAAGATATGAAATCGGACGCAGAAGACAAAAAATCCAATGTCAGAATGAGAGACTGGTGCACTCACGAAATACCGCAAAAACGATGTGATGACGAACACCTTTTATGCAGACACAAACGGTACACAGTGCGGGCGGACGAATGAGAGCGTTGGTCGTCAAACGTATAAATGGGCCGCCATGAGGCGTGATGAGATTTATAAAAAGGTACCAAAATCAGCATGAACAATCTAAATGGCAGCGCCAGTGTCTACGAGAGCCTCAACGCGGACACCCTCTAAAAACAATAGTATCAAGTTCCATGGCCGCTGTGGAGGAATTGTTAATTTTCTGGCGTAAGTGCTTTTTTCTCCTGAATCTGCATCGGGAATTTGTCCGCGACGGCGTTCGTGGAAAGGGAGGTGCTCCGCCGAGGCGACAGTGAACGGCAGCCAGGTGAAGGCGACTTTCTTCTTTGTCTCCTCAGCGCGAACAGTAGGGGCAGCAAAAATTTGACGAAGTTGTTGCGTGAGAGTGCCCCAGTCAGGAAGATCCGGTTGGTGGTGCCAGAACCAAGTTTCGGACAAGTAAAATGAAACACTGCGCAACTTCTGTGAATTGTCTCACCTGTTCGAATCACTGACGAGGTCGAAGTTCTTGGTCCAGTCTTCTAAATCACCGCCTCGGAGACCAGAAAACACAGGTGAATCACGCAGGCGAATATTGTGGGGCGGAGCGGGTGGCGGTGGCTGCAGCAGGACGGCGACGTTGGGTGGGCCAGGGTTTTCTTGGGATGCCATGGCGGGGCATTCTATACGACGACCTGAGTATAGCTCTAGAGAATGGGGGAGAGCACTTGTGAAAACGAAAAGCAGCGTTCACCACTTGTGGAGAACCAGTTTATTCATCTATGCTCGAGCTTTCTTTCTTTCTTTCTTTGTTTCTTTCTTTCTTTCTTTCTTTCTTGCTTTCTTTTTTCTTTCCTTTTTTCTTTCTTTCTTTCTTTATTAGTTTATTAGGAACAATTACGAAATTGTCCAAGGAGGTACGGCAAAAAGGCAAACATTGCCTGAGTCACTGGTGAGGTTCTTTTGAGATTATGAGGATGTACAGGTGATGAATATATGTAACGAGATTGAAGAGTCATTCAATATATACATATATTGTAGTGAAGAAGAGGAGCTTCAGTGGCATTTCTCGGCGCCACAGGGGCATCGCCATCAGTATAAGCTCGTGCTTGCTGCGCTTGGCCGGACGCTGCTGACTCCTTCGCTTTCTGCGTTCTTCTCTGCAAAGAAACCACGTTACAAGTGGTGGAGTCTGCTGGTTATTGATCACCCTGGAGACTCGGAATCACATTTTACCATCTATTATGCCTACCGACGCAAGCGCCGCTCCAACTCCTCTACTGGCACCGCCTACTGTTTTCTGCGCCGGTTCTCTGCGTCTGCGAGATCCCTCTGTCTTCTCAGGCACAGAAGACAAGGACGTTGACGACTGGATTTCAATGTACGAGCGAGTGAGTACTCGCAACAAATGGGATGACGCCGCCAAGTTGGCCTACGTCTCATTCTACCTGTCGGACGTGGCCAAGCTGTGGTTTATTAACCACGAAGCGGAACTCCCTACATGGTCGGTCTTCAAAACGAGCCTCACACAAGTTTTCGAATGGCCTGAGGTACGCAAACGCCGTGCCGAACAACGCTTACATACTCGGTCCCAGCAGCTTGGTGAGAATTTCACAAGCTATATTGAGGACGTTCTGGACCTTTGCAAGCGAGTGAACGAATCAATGTCCGAAGAGCTCAAGATCAAGCATATCATGAAAGGCATTGAGGACGACGCTTTCCAAATGTTGCTTTCCAAGAGTCCTCGCACTGTCCTAGAACTGACCGAGTTATGCCAGAGTTTTGACGAGTTGCGCAGGCAACGTCTTTCCACCCGACGTCCCTCGGTGCTCGACGACTCTTTTTCCAGCCTTTCCACCCTTGGCATAAAAGAAGACCATGCCCCTCTTCTCTCCTAGATCCAAGAGTTCATCCGCGCTGAGGTTGCTCGTCAGCTCTTTTTGATGTCCTGCGTTCCCGATCAACCACGCAGCTTGACGTCTACACTCCGCGACTTCATTCAAGACCAGGTCGCACAAGTTCTTCCTCCCGCCCGTGAACCGCCCGCAGTCGCCACACCTCTCACGTACGCCGAGGCCGTTGCTCGACCTCGACAACTTGCGTTCCAGCCAGCGCCTATTTATTCGCCACCGCCCTTTTCGCCACCAACCTATTCACTGCCGCCTATGCCGATACCACCTCGGCCGCAGTTTTCTGCCCCCCAGCCGCAAGTTGGAGTCTACTCCGACCAATGGCGGACCTATGACAACCGTCCCATATGTTTTGCTTGTGGCGGTGTTGGCCACGTGGCACGTTATTGTCGTCGTCGCCAGGCTGCTCAGAACATTCGACGAATGCCCTTTTTCGACCCTCAGTTTTCTTCTACGCCTTCAAGCCCTTCTTCCTCTTCCTTTCCTTCTGATCGTCCAAACGGCCCAACCCACCGCTCCCCATCTCCACGTCGACGTTCGCTTTCCCCTATGCGTCGCCGTTCCGGACCCACCGACCAGGAAAACTGACGACCGCTGTTCCCGAGGCACGAACTGCGTCCCCGTCGCCATGCACTAGTCCTCGCCCCTGTCCAGCTAACGTCGTTGAAGTGTCAGTCGATGGTGTCGTCGTCATGGCGCTTGTCGACACCGGAGCCGCTCTATCCGTCCTTTCTATCAACCTGTGCCGCAAACTCCGCAAAGTTCTGACGCCATTATCTGGCCTCTCTCTTAGAACGGCTAACGCACAAAGTGTAACACCTCTCGCAGCCTGTACCACACGAGTCGTCATCGAAGGGATTGTGTATATCGTTGAATTCGTAGTGCTGCCCTCGTGTTCCCATGACATGATACTCGGCTGGGACTTCCTTGCGAATAATAATGCCGTCATTGACTGCTGTCGCGCTGAACTTGAGCTATCTGCACTTCCTGATGTTGACGCTGTCGAAGCCTCCCTGCCATGTTATAAACTGTTTGTTTCCGACGACACCATCGTACAACCGCGCTCTTCTCTGCTGGTGACTGTGTCGTGTGACGCTATTTCCGATGGTGATGTTTTATTTACGCCCTCGGCCCTCTTCATTCAACGCAAGTGTTCTCCACTGCCCGTTGCTCTCCTAACTCTCCCCCACGGCGTCACGAAGACGCTCGTGTACAATACACTAGAAGGGCTTTTACCTTTATTCTATGGTGAATGTCTCGGTCACGTGCATCTAATCGGCGTTCGTCACATTTTTGACGCTCCATCTAGTTTACTTTCTACGGACCTCGGTGCACTAATTTCTGACTCTGTTGTTGACCAGTCACTTCTTGACGCTTTCCACCACTCCATCGATGTCGCAACATCTTCTTCAGAACGAAGCCAGTTAGTGAACCTGCTGCAAAAGTTTCGTACTTCTTTTGACAGCCACGCTTCTGGCCTCAGTCGCACATCGAACATATCTCACAATATTGACACAGGAAGCCATACGCCTCTACGGCAGCGCCCCTAACGAGTCTCAGCGTCGGAGCGCCGTGTTATTGACGACCAGGTTGATGACATGCTCCAGCGGGGTATTGTACAGCCTTCTAACAGTCCCTGAGCGTCACCGGTCGTTCTTGTTAAGAAGAAGGACGGCTCCATTCGGTTCTGTGTGGACTATCGACGTATAAACAAGATCACCCGTAAGGACTTTTACCCGTTACCGCGAATAGACGACGCCCTCGACTGTTTGCAGGGAGCAGAATACTTCTCTTCGCTGGATTTACGGTCTGGATTCTGGCAAGTTCCTAGGAAAGCATCTGACCTACCGAAAACAGCATTTGTCACACCTGATGGATTATACGAATTTACCGTTATGCCTTTCGGCCTTTGTAACGCTCCGGCCACTTTTGAAAGAATGATGGACACTATTTTACGAGGCCTCAAGTGGAATACATGTTTATGCTGCCTCGATCACGTAGTTGTCTTTTCCACCAATTTCGACACCCATTCAAATCGTCTCGAGCACGTCCCCGCACGCCTCACCGACGCCGGCCTTCAAATCAACCTCAAGAAATGTCGTTTTGGTGCCCGGCAGCTCACCAGTCTTGGCCACGTCGTATCGCGGGACGGCATACTTCCCGACCCCGCCAAGCTTCGAGCAGTCGCCGATATTCCGAAGCCAAAGAACTTGAAGGAACATAGAAGTTTTGTCGGCTTGTCTTCATACTTCCGACGCTTTATTCAAAATTGCGGTTCCATATGTGTGCCCCTTACAGACTTTCTTAGCGGCGACAAGTACCTTTCCACCTGGTCACCAGCATGCGACGATGCATTCATTAAATTACGCCACCTGCACACTTCACTACCCATCCTCCGCCAATACGATCCTGCCGCTACCACGGAGGTTCATATTGATGCCAGCGGTGTTGGACTTGGCGCTGTGCTCGCGCAACGAAACGTAGGGTTTGATGAATATGTCGTCGCCTACGCAAGCCGAACTTTGACGAAAGCTGAGGCTAACTACTCCGTGACCGAGAAAGAGTGTTTAGCTATTATTTGGGCCCTTGGAAAATTTCGCCCCGACCTGTATGGTCATGCACTCGACGTCGTCACTGACCACCACGCCCTTTGTTGGCTATCCACACTTAAAGACCCTTCCAGACGACTTGCTCGCTGGGCGCTCAAACTTCAGGAATACGACATCCGCGTTATTTACGGATCTGGGCGTGAGCACACGGACGCCGACGCCCTTTCTCGCTCACCTATATCGGATGAAGGTGTTTGCCTCTCTTCCCTCGAGCCTGCATTTGCGTCATCCGCCTTGCGCAACATGACGGTGGAACAACGAAAAGATCCCTGGATCAGTGGCCTCATAAGCATTCTTTCTCATCCTCTCACTCCTTCGCCGTCTCGCGCTCTCCGCCGCCAGGCTAGCAACGTTTGCCTAAGGAATGATCTTCTTTGTAGACGCAACTACCTTTCTGACGGTCCCCAGTGTCTCCTTGTGATACCCCGCCATCTTCGAGCTGCTATCTGCGAAGCTTTTCACGCGGACCCACAGTGCGCCCACGTAGGCCTCTTCAAGATATACGCTAGGCTTCGACACAGATTTTATTGGCGTGGCATGTATAACTACGTGCGAAAATTCATTCGCTCGTGTGCTCAGTACCAACGACAAAAGTTACCTCCCGGGCAAGTATACCCGTCACAACCTCTTCCTTGTCCTAGTCGACCTTTTGATCGTGTCGGCATTGACATTTACGAATCACTACCATCAACTCTAGCTGGTAATCACTGGATTATTGTTGCGATAGATCATCTGACACGCTATGCCGAAATAGCCGCGCTGCCGACTGCCACAGCCCGTGACGTTGGAACGTTTCTGTTGCAACGTTTCATTCTGCGTGATGGTGCCCCTCGTGAGCTCTTAAGTGACAGAAACCGTGCCTTCCTTTCTGACGCCTTGAAGGCATTACTCAACGAATGCCGAATTGTGCACCGCACAAGTACAGCGTACCACCCTCAAACGAATGGCATGACGGAGCGCTTCAACCGTACTCTTGGCAATATGCTGTCGATGTACGTTGCCTCTGATCATTCAAATTGGGACCAAGTTCTCCCGTTCGTCACCTACGTGTATAATACTGCCGTACAAGCTACTACTGGGTTTTCGCCATACTTCCTTTTGTACGGACGAGAACCTTCAAATACAGTAGACACTATTCTTCCATATAAACCTTATGAGTCCGAAAGTACAACTCTGTCCGAAGCTGCCCGACATGCTGAAGAATGCCGCCAGCTTGCCCGCTCTTTTTCTACCGAGGACCAGTGGCAGCAGCAATCCCGCCAGACTAGGGACTGTTCGGCTCTAAACTTTCCACCTGGTTCAGTGGTATGGCTTCGGGCACCTGCTACCGCACCTGGCCGTTCCGCAAAACTTCTTCCCAAATACATCGGGCCATACCACATTGTACAGCAAACGTCACTCGTCAACTATATCGTGGAGCCCATCATCCCATCCACAGACCTACGCTACCGCGGCCGCGACACTGTCTACATCTCTCGTCTTAAGCCATATTATGACCCATTAGTCGTTTCTTCTCCCTAATCCACCAGGATGGCGTCTTTTCGTGCGGAGGGCGATTGTAGTGAAGAATAGAAGCTTCAGCGGCATTTCTCGGCGCCTTAGGGGCATCGCCATCAGTATAAGCTCGTGCTTGCTGTGCTTGGCCGGACGCTGCTGACTGCTTCGCTTTCTGCGTTCTTCTCTGCAAATAAACCCCGTTACAATATATATATATATATATATATATATATATATATATATATATATATATGCTGCTACGCGCGTTTATACTTATGTTTCATTCCGTTTTTGGCCACAATGTCAGTCTAAAATGCCTAGCGCACACTGCGCCTTGTTATAAAGGGTGCTTACCAGCCCAAACGACAGGGCAGGAGGGGACAGGAGAAGAGACGAGACAGAGCGCTGACAGAGCACGAGACAGAGCGCGAGTCTGTGCTCTGTCTCGTCTCTTCTCCTGTCCCCTCCTGCCCTGTCGTTTGGGCTGGTAAGCACTCTTTATAATGTTATACCAACACGCCCAATCCCTCTGCTCTTGCGCCTTGTTGTTCTCGTATGTTTACGACTATAGTATATCGTTTCGTGAAGAATACACCCATTTTGTGAACATTACAGATTATCCTGTAACCTACAGTACTACTAGCAATAACGCTAGAATGCTAGATGCCACGTGTAAATGTACCAGTGTCTTGCTGTCAGTATCAACGACCGACGCTCTGCTCGTGGCTATCAGTGCCGGTGTCTTGCTTTAAACTGATTTTCTTTTTACGTTGCCACAACTACGGTCCAAATAAACAGCTTGATAATCAACCCGCAGTTTGTTTCCTTCGTCAACGTGACGAACACACGACATCTGGTGGATGTGCTTCGTGTGTATGTACCAAACAGCCCCCTCCTGTCCAGAGTCAAGCACCAATCGTGAAGTAAACATCGCCGCCAACCTTGACTTGCGAGGAAGCCTCCAGCAACAAGGACTACCTTAAAGTTTCACCCTTATCTTTACGACAGGCCCTTTAAAGTTTTAGGCGACCACCACACCTTGTGTTAGCTGACAAACTAGAAATACCCTTCGGGCTATCTCGCAAGATGACGCCTAATACTGCCCTATTTCGTCATTTCGGTTGTTTACAAGATCGGAATAATGCACTCCGACTACGACAGCTTGCCTCGCGCTCCCGTCGACGCAGCACCGAGGGATGACTAAGATAATGACTGATTCTTGAGAATCAATATCGCCGACGACTTTATAGGCTTTATAGGATACCTCGAGGGCAGTGTTGCTGTTGTGCGGAAGCTATTCAAGGGAGCACTAACGTCGCTTATCTTGCAAAGCGGCCTTCTCCGAAACAACTTCTCGGTATCTCGAGCCAAGTACCTTCTCGTCGCGTCTTCTGCATTCCAACAAGAAGTACTCCAGATCCTGCACAATGACTGCGCGACCAGACACCTCAGTGTTTCCCGCACGCTCACGGAGTACAGGAATATTATTACTGGCTTGAAATTGCTTAAGACGTTGCTCGTTACGTGAAGACTTGCCGAGATTGCCAATGACAGAAGACGCCACCGACTAGGCTAGACAGACTTCTACAACCCACTGAGTCACCAAGCCCACCATTCCAGCAAATTGGCATGGACTTACTAGATCCAATTTTTGCCTCGACTTCAGGAAACAAATGGATCACTGTCGCTACCGACTACTTCACACGCTAAGGCGAGATTAGGGCCCAGCCTATAGACAGTGGATCTAAGGTAGCCAAGTTCATTGTTGAAAACAGGGCGCCGGAGGCTCTCATCAACGACAGAGGTACGACCTTACGGCGGACCAAACTCAGGCAATCCTGAACTACAGCTAGAAAAATCATCGCCGGACCACCGTATACCATCCACAGACCAGCAACCTCATTGAGCGGCTAAGCGAGACCATCGCCGACATGCTTTCCATGTACGTCAAGGTGAACACAAAACGTGGGATGCCATCCTTTCGCACGTGACCTTCGCATACAACACGGCAGTGCAAGAGATGACGCAAATGTCCCCATACAAGTTGGTCTACGGAAGGGACCCGACAATCACGATCGACGCCATGCTGCGAAACGTTCCTAACGAATGAAACCTCGACGTTAAAGTCTGCCTTAAGCGCGCTGAAAGAGCTCGTTAACTCGCCCGCCTGTGCATCAAGAATCAGCAGGCGGCCGACAGCAACTGTTACAATATTCAACGACGTTTCGTGGAATACCAGTCCGATGAACGTGTTTGGGTATGGACTCCAATACGCCTACGTGGACTCGGTGAAAAGCTCCTGTGACGGTACTTCAGACCATACAGGGTAGTTACACGTCTTGATCCACTCGATTATGAAGTTGTCCCTGACGACAACACGAAAGGGCGTGACCTGAAATATAGTCCTTGTCGTGCACCTCAATCCAAGTAGTTAACAAACTTAAGATCTGTGCTATTCGTTGTTGTTTCTCTATTATCATAATTTGTTAAATTGACCTATTATCGTGATGTTTTTGCTTTATCGTAATATTTTTATCGTTCATGAATTCCACTCTCCCCTTCCCGTTGTTCCTTTTTAAGCATCGGGGAGATGCAATCACAGAAGGGGGTAACGCCACGCGTGTTTCGTATTTACACTTATGCACGTTTTATTTGGTTTTCAGCCACAAAGCGTGCATCAAATGCTCAGCGCAGACTGCGCCTTGTTGTGTTCGATGGTTCAAAATTATAGTAGATAGTTTCGTTAATTCGTTAAGATAACGGTCAGTTTGCGGACATAACATGCTATTGATAAACTACGTGGCCACTAGCAATAACGCTAGGATATTCGATGCCATGTGTATAAACAGTGAGATGCTTCAACTCTTGTCAGTTGATCCATAGCCGACACTCTGCTCTCCGCTATCAGTGCTAGTGTGCTCCTAAAATCAGATTTTTGTTTACGTGGCCACAGTTCTGCCCAGATAATTTTAATTTTTGACTTGCAGCCTGCTCCTTTCGTCCACGTCACAATTGCGTGACAATCTATCTTTTCTCTCTCTGTTTATCTATATATATATATTTATATTTATATATATATATATATATATATATATATATATAACCATCACGCTCTATGCTGGCTTTCAGCCCTCAAAGATCCAACGGGGCGCCTTGCTCGTTGGGCTCTGCGCCTCCAGGAATTCACATACACAGTGGTTTACAAGTCTGGCCGTTTACACCAAGACGCCGACTGCCTCTCTCGGTACCCCGTTGACGCTCCAGATCTAGTAACCGACGACGCGTCCATCTGTATTTCCTCGCTCTCTGCTTTCGGCAACATGGGATGTGAGCAACGGCGTGACGCGTCCCTACGCGAGCTAATCGACCGCCTGAACACAGGCTGTACAGACAGTTCGCTTCGCATGTTCGTTGTCATAGACGGCATTTTATACCGCCGCAACATGCACCATGTGGGAAACGAACTACTACTCGTAATACCCACTCATTTGCACTCGACCGTACTTCAGCAACTACATGATGTACCAACGGCTGGCCACCTTGGTGTTGCCAGAACGTACGACCGTGTCCGCCGACGCTTTTTCTGGCCCGGCCTCTACCGTTCTGTACAACGTTATGTTAGGTCTTGTGAGTCGTGCCAACGCCGCAAAAGGCCAGCGGTACACCCCGCCGGGCTCCTTCAACCGATCGACGTACCTGCCGAGCCTTTCTATCGTGTCGGCCTCGACCTGCTGGGCCCTTTCCCTCTTTCTACCGACGGTAACAGGTGGGTCGCCGTCGCCATAGATTACTCGACCCGTTTCGCAATTACGAGACCTCTTCCAAGCAGCTGCGCTACAGATGTCGCCGACTTTTTGATTCAAGACGTCATCTTACATCATGGTGCTCCTCGTCAACTGGTCACCGATCGCGGTCGCTACTTTTTATCTAAGGTAATTGACGATCTACTTCGTTCTTGTGCAACCAAGCACAAGCTTACGACGGCCTACCATCCTCAAACAAACGGCCTCACAGAACGTCTGAATCGCACACTCACTGACATGCTCGCCATGTACGTGTCGACGGATCATCGTGACTGGGACATTGCGCTACCCTTTGTCACTTTCGCTTACAATAGCTCACGCCACGACACTGCTGGATATTCTCCCTTTTACCTTTTGTATGGAAGAGACCCGACATTGCCGTTCGACACGCTTGTACCCAACCCTACCGACCTGTCCACAGCATACGCTCGCCGCGCTATTAGCACCGCGGAGAAAGCCCGTCAGATTGCCCACCAGCGCCTTTCGGACTCGCAGCTCCGTCAGAAACGTAGCTATGACAGCCACCATCGGGACGTCCACTTTAGTCCAGGTGACCTCGTTCTTCTGTGGACTCCGTCACGACATGTTGGTCTGGCTGAAAAGCTTCTACCCAAGTATTCTGGACCTTATCGTGTGCTACGGCAGGTAACTGATGTTACCTATGAAATAGCACCTCTAAACCCTTCGATACCTTCCACATCTTCCGACATCGTCCACGTCGCTCGCCTCAAGCCGTACATCTCGTCCAACACCTGCTAACAAGCGCCGGGTCGGCGCTTTTCGCCGCCGGAGGTCGATGTTGCGGGTTCGCGGCTATGCAGCTATGCGGGCGGTGCGAAGAAGAAGACGACGACGTTTTTGGGCTGTTCGAAATACACAACGGCTGCCATCTTGACTGCTGGAGTACTTTTCTACTCTAAAGTAGTAAATACATTCGCAACAATATATATATATATATATATATATATGGCAGCGATGGCGTAGTGCTTAGAGCATCAGAAGCCTCGCATGCCAGAGGTCAGTGGTTCGAATGCCGGTGCCGCGCAGTCCGGAATAAAAAAGTTCTCGTGGTGATAAAACTGCATTAGGAGGCCTGGGGTGCGGCCTCACCGGTGACCACCGCCGGTGATGCACTTCCTCACCAGAGAATGATTGGCCACCCTTGTGCAGCATCTCGCCACTACCTTCCATTTGCATACGTCAAATAACTCACGGCCCTCAGTCCCCAGCGGCTGCGATGCAACTGACTAAGGCAGCGGTCAGATCTGCAAAGCGGCAGAGGGTGCTAAGAATCTCTGGATATGGACAGGCTGATAATGGAGCCTGAAACTAGCAACGTTTAACGCTAGAACCTTGTCTAGTGAGGCCAATCTAGCTGTACTACTCGAGAAGCTAAAGGGCATTAATTAGGATTATAGGGCTCAGTAAGGTTAGGAGGACATATACGGCCTATACAGTGCTACAGAATGGCCACGTTCTTTGCTATTGGGACTTGGCTGACCGAAGAGAACTTGGAGTGGGGTTTCTTATCCACGGAAACGTAGCTGAACACATAGAGGAATATTATAGCAATAATTAAAGGGTGGTAGGTATCGTAATTGAACTCAATAAAAGATACAAGGTGAACGTGGCACAGGCTTATGCCCTTACGTCCAGCAATGACGATGCGTCAGTTGAAAGCTTCTTTGAAGACGTGAAATTGGCAATTAGTAAGGTAAGTACACAGTATAATATACTGATGGGAGACTTCAATGCAAAAGTAAGGAATAAACAGGCTGTAGACCAGGCAGTAGAAGATAATGACATAGGTACTAGAAATGCCAGAAAAAAGTTACTAGTAGAATTCCCAGAACGCAATTATTGACGGATTTCGAAAACCTTCTACCGAAAGTGGGGGACCCGCAAGTGGACATGAAGGAGCCCTAATGGCTAAATAGACTTTATACTAAGTTCACAGCCAGGCATCGTTTAGGAAGTGGAAAAGCTTGGCAAGGTACCATTGAGTGACCATAGTGTGATACGGTCCCGATTTCGCCTCTACTTGAAGAAGGGACGACAGAAACTGATACGCAAGAAGCCAATCAATGAGCTAACACTGAGAGGGAAAGTACAAGAATTCAGAGTCTCTCTTCAGAACAGGTATTCGGCTCTTATCGAGGAAAACAGCCTTAGCGTTGACGCAATGATTGATAATCTGACGAGTATCAATACGGAGTGTGCAGTAGAAGTTGGAGGTACTGTAGTTAGACAGTACACGAGCAGGCTGTCCCAGAAAACGGAGAATCTCATTAGGAAGCATCACTGCATGAAAGCCTCAAGTTCAACAGGCAAAATAGAGTTGGTAGAGCTTTCGAAGTTGAATAATAAGCATGAGGTATCCGATGTAATAATGAATAGCCTTGAGAGAATTGAACACGCTCTGAAGAACGGAGGAGAGGTCAAAGCAGTGAAGATTAACTAGGGATAGAGAAAAGCCAGATAAGGAACGAGGAAAGCAAAGTAACTATCAATACTGATAGGATAGTAATATTAGAGGAGGAGTTTTACAGAAATCTGTACAGTAGCCAGCACAACCACAACCTTAATATAACAACTAGCAGTAACCCAGATGACACCCCCCCCCGTAATGATGGAAGGAGAGATGAACAACAACAGAGAAGGCAGGGAAGTTAACCAGGCACATGCCTGGTTTGCTACCCTACGCTGGTGGAATGCGAAGGGGGGCATAAAGATAAGAGAGAGAGGAAAAAGAAGAACAAGAGAAAAAAAAGAATTGTCTGTCAATGGGCTGTCGCGTATGCAGCGTTGGCACTACAAAAAAGTTGAAGGTGGTCACGTAGGCCTGTAGTTCTCAAAAAGCACAGGACAGGTTTGACTGCTTTTTGAGCCGACGAAAGGCGAGGACGGTGTTCAATTAGCATCTGCATAGAGAGTGGCTGATCGTCCAATTGTCGCAATACCTCAAAAGCTTCTGTCTTTCAGAGGCAAATCGAGGGCAATGGCATATCCGATGGTCGATGTCTTCTTTGGTGCAGCACACGTCACATTCCGCTTTGTCGGTCGATTCGACGAGGGTTGTATATGCTTTTTTAAGGCAACCCCCAACCAAAGGCGACAAAGAAGCGAAGCTTCACGTCGACGAAGTGCGGATGGTGGTCGAAGTTCCAGTCGAGGGTTTATTTGGTAGAGTCTCCTATATCTTATGCTTGTGGTTTTCCACTTCAGCAGACAGACTACGTGCCAGGTGACGAAGTTGTTTTGCAGCGTCAGTCCTTGACAAAGGGATTGGAATGGTGTGCTTTTCTTGGTGCGATGTGCTAGCCGCATTGTCTGCGGATTCATTGCCACTGATCCCACAATGGCCAGGTGGCCACTGAAACTTGACCTCGTAATGACAGAAAAATAAAAAAAAAGCCTTGGAAAGCATGCAGAGGCAAAGCTGCTGGTGAGGATTAGGTAACATCAGATCTGCTGAAAGATGGAGGATAGATTCTGTTAGATAAACAAGCGATCCACTTTACTGGATCTACGAGGTGTCTCCTGACGGAAAAAGTACCATAGTTTCGGAAGATTGCTAACTTCATCCTAATACATAAGAGAAGTTATGACAAGGACTTAAAGAAATAGAGGCCAATCAGCTTGCTCTTCGTAGTTTGCATGCTATTTACAAAGGTAATTGCTACCAGATTTAAGACAACTTTAAGATTCAATGAACCAAAAACAAGCAGGACGTCGAACAAGCTAATCAACGATCGACCGCATTCATACTATAAATTAGGTAATAGAAAAATGCTGAGAATATAGCCAACCACTGTACATAGCCTTCATAGATTATGAGAAGGTGCTTGATGCAGTAGAAATATCAGCAGTCATGCAGACACTGCCGAATCAGGACGTCGACAGAGCACATATAAATATCCTAGGAGAAATATACAGAAAAGGAACTGCTAGGATAGTGCTTAATAAAGAAAGCAACAGAATACCAATCAAAAAGTTTGTAAGGCAGGGTGATACAATCTCATTATGGTATTTACCACGTGCTTACAAAAGCTTTTCAGATGCCTAGAATAGTAACAGTTAGCCACAAGATTTAACGAAGAGTACCTTAGTAACCTGCACTTCGCCAATGATAGTGCATTGCTGAGTAATTCAGGGAATGAATTGCAACTAATGATTACAGAGTTAAACAAGGAGACTAGAAAAGTAGGTCTTAAATTCATTCTACAGAGAACGAAAGTAATTTACAACGATCTCGGAAGAGAACAGTGCTTCGAGATAGGTAATAGCGCACTTGAGATTGTAAATGTCTATGCCTACTTAGACAGGTAATAACCGTGGAGCCGAACCACGATACCTAAGTAACTAGAAGAATAAGAATTGGGTAGATCTCATTTGGCAAGCACTCTCATATTACAACAGAAAGAACGCCGATATCCCTCAAAAGGAAGGTATATAACAGCTGCATCTTGCCGGTACTTGGCTACGGAGCAGAAACCTGCAAACTTACAAAGAGGGTACAGCTTAAATTGAGGACGACGCAGGAGCATTAGAAAAAAACGGTAGGTGTAACCTTGAAAGCCAAGATGATAGCAGAGTGGGTAAGGGAACAAACCGGTGTCAAGGATATCATAGTTAAAATTAAGAAGAAGAAATGAACAATGGCCGTGTATGTAGCACGCAGACATGATAATCGCTGGCAATTAAGGATAAATAACTTGATTCCTAGAGAAGGCAAGCGGGTTAGAGGGAGATTGAAGGTTAGGTGGGCTGATAAGATTAAGACGTTTGCGGGTATAAATTGGCAGCAGCAAGCACAGGACTGAGTTGACTGACGGAACATAGAAGAGGCCTTTGTCCTGCAGCGGACGTAGTCAGGCTGATGATATATATATATATATATATATATATATATATATATATATATATATATATATATATATATATATTTATATATATGAATGGGGCAGAGCTCATTAAGCAAGCACTCATAATCTAACAGGTAGATCGCCACTATCCCTCAAAAGGAAGGTAAATAACAGCTTCAACTTGCCGGTGCTTTGCTACGGAGCAGAAACCTGGAGACTCACATATATATGTATGCTGGTGACGCCTCAGGCAGTGGGGACTGTCGGGGATGACCTGATAGGGGACGTAACTTAGCTGGCGCGATACTCGGAATGGCCGTAATATCACCTTAGCATATATATATATATATATATATATATATATATATATATATATATATATTAACGTACAAAATGGGTGGCAGGGTGTGACACCCGCGCAAAAACACGTGGACTGTACGAAAAGCTACTAAGGCGATATTTCAGGCCATACCGAGTATCGCGCCAGTTAAGTGACGTAACCTACGACACCGTCCCCGACAGTCCCCACTGCTCGAGGAATCACCAGCACCAGCCGGAACTTGTTCATGTAGTGCGTATGAAGCCGTATGTGAGCGAGTGACTGCACGTTAGAAAAAACACGGTGGGTCTAAATCAGCATCGGGGCGATGCTCCTATAAGGAGAGGCAAGTAACACGGGTGTATGTATAAAAAGAACGACAATAGGAATGTTTTATAGATTCCAGCTAGTGGCACAGAGGGTTTTTCGGGACGACGACGAAGCAGCCGTCTTGCTGTACAGCTGATCCTGAACACGCTCTTTTCGCTGCCGTAAGCTGCATTCATCCATTGTTCGCGGTGCACTACGACACTGGTGGAAGTGCTGGGCCGCGATGCTGCCCGATGTTTCGCACACCTAGTGGGAGCCGTTCATCCGTCCCGGACGTGCCTATTGCAACCCCTGTTCATCGATTCAGTCGTAGGCTAAGAGGTCTTCCTCCAGAGTTCATCCCCTCGCAGAAGCCTTCTACGAGACATGAAGAAATGGGTAACACTAGCCCACCGGCGGTACTTCTCGGCACTGGTCCCCCTGCTCCATCTCCGGTAACGTTTTTATAATCGCTAGAGCCTGAAAACTTTGGTGGCGGCGCGCACGAAGACGTAGAAGACTGGTTAGATCACTATGGCCACGTTGCAAAGATCAACTAGTGGTCAGCTCAGGAAAAGATCTCCCGAGCCCACTTCTATATTGATGACAACGCTCGTACTTGGTACGAGAACATAGACGGCAGCCTGTCCACATGGATCGACTTTCACCAGCAGATGGTAGAAACTTTTGCCAATGTCGGCAGACATGACTGCGCCCACCAACTAGTAGAGCTAAGCATCCGAAAACCCAATGAAACGGTCGCCATGTTCGCCGAAGACATGCCACGTTTATTTCGGAGGGCTGACCCGCAGATGAGAAAAGATAGGAAGTTGCACTACCTCATGCGTGGCGTGAAAGAGCAGCAGCTGTTCGCCGGACTTCTGCGCAACCCGCCAAGCACTGTAGAGAACTTCATCAAAAAAGCGTCGGCTCTCCAGCGGGCACTTCACCGACTATGTCGACAATATGACCACTTTGGAGCAGCCCCCACATTCGTGCCGCCTTTGTGACGTTTGACAAGCATAGCTCCTTGCGTGACATCATCAGATAGATTGTTCGTGAAGAACTAAAGAGGCTGCGGACTCCGTTAGTGGGTACACCTATGGCATTTGTCGCTCAAGTCGTCCGTGACGAAATGCGCTAAGTATTCTCGTCAGCTGATCCTGCCCCCGAGCAACGTCCCATGGCGTACACCGCCGCTCTTCGAAGCTCCTTACCCGTTCCGCCTTCATACTACCCGCCACCTGCAACAGTTCCTTGGTCACCACCAGAGGAAGAGACATCGTGGCGCCCACCCATCCAGCCACCATACGACCAGTCGTCTTCTGACCTGCCATGGCCTTCGTCAAGTAAGGTGTCATCACGACATCTACAGCTTCGCTGAACAGACACCTGGCGCACTGTCGACAGGCGTCCACTCTGTTTCAACAGCGGAGGTGTGGGCCACATACCCCGCTATTGCAGGCACCACGCCGATTCGTTTCGCACCCTCAGGCCACGGTTTCAAAGTCGACATGCTAATGACTACGTATCCCGCCGTGGCGATGTCGGTTCTCAAAGACCTCTGGTGCCTCGACCCTCCTTCGACGGCTGTCGTAACAATGATGACGAGATCAAAACTGATTACCACCATGGCTTCTCACATCCACCACGCTCTTCTTCTCCTGCCCCAGTCAATTTTGTTGCAGCGCCGCACTTTTGCCGACACCAGAGGAGCGAGCCGCATTACTCCCACCTCATGACGCTATAAAGTCGACAAGACGTAATACCAACAGCACTGAGACCCAATGCCTCACCGTTCTTGTGGACGAACAACAAGTCAGAGCTTTAGTCGACACTGGCGCCGACTTCTCTAATATTATTGTTGACCTTGCCGAACGCCTCATAAAGTAAAGACAGCGTTGACAGGACCTCACCTAAGGACGGTAGGTGGTCAATCACTGATGCCTGTCGGGATGGGCACAGCAAGGCTCGACATCAGTGGCTCTACTTTTGTTGCGACGTTCATCGTTGTCGCTTTATGCTGTAAAGACCTGATTATCACAATGAAATGTTTGAGAGAACATGACGCCGTAATCAATGTTCCTGACAGTGTCATTGCATTTTGCTGTAAGAGCCCTGCTTTAGTCTATTGCTCACAGCCGAGACAAACTCCTTTACGTCTTGATGGATGACGATGTTGTCGTCCCGCCACGATCGTGCACACCTGTTTCTGTGAGCGCGGATGAGTCGTTTGATGGCGATGATGTTGCCGACGAAATAAGCTCACTGATCTTTGGCCACAGAATTTCAGTAGCTCAAGGTCTTGTCACTGTCACTGCGGGATGCACAAACTTGCTGCTCACTAACTTCAGTGCTGAGCGCCGACACCCCCCGAATGGTACAGCCGTCTCTTACTTTGTCAATACTGTCGAAATCCAAGGCAGTTTGTTGGAACTAGACGAAGCGCTTTAAGAAGAATCAGTACCTAATCTTCACGTTGGTACTACGTTGTCAAAGGACAAGCGATCGAGACTTCTTGAGCAGCAAGCTAAATTCTAGGACTGCTTTTCATTGACATCACGGGTCAGTCGAATGTGGCTAACAAAGCATCAAATAATTACCGATGACGCAGCGAGGCGTATACACTACAATTCTTATCGCGTGGCTCCAAAAGAACGAGAAGTGATACAGCAACAAGTCGTTAAAATGCTTGAAGATGATGTGATTCAACTATCACAGAGCCCGTGGGTATCACCTGTAGTACTGGTTAAGACAAAGGAAAAGACCCCGTGTTTTTGCGTGCCCTGCAAGAAGCTGAATCAAGTGACTAAGAAAGATGTGTATTCGCTTCCACGTATTGATGGCTTCCTCGATATGCTTCGGAACGCTCGCTACTTTTCTTCATTGGACCTTAGAAGCGGATATTGGCAGATCCAGGTAGACCCAAAAGATCGAGAAAAAACCGTTTTTGTGACGCCGGATGGTTTATATGAATTTAAAGTTCCGCCTTTCAGTCTTTGCTCAGAGCCCGCTACTTTTCAAAGGCTCATGGAAACTTTACTTTCAGGGTTAAAATAGAAGACCTGTTTAGTTCATCTAGACGACGTCATAGTGGTTTCCACAACTTTTGGCTAGTATCTCAAAAGGCTAGCAGTTGTTTTACGAGCACTACGCTCCACACGCCTCACATCGAAACCAGAGAATTGTGATTTTTCTTTTGGAGAACTGCTGTTTCATGGTCATGCCATCACCTGCACCGGCGTTCGGCCTGATCCCGAAAAAATTGCGGCCATGGCACAGTTCCCAGTACCGTCCTATAAGAAAGCTGTCTTGTGCTTTCTGGGTCTATGCGCATTACTATCACCGGTTTCTCGCCGGCTTTGTACGTATTGCATTGCCGTTAACTTGGCTCACTATAGACGACGCCACCTTTGAGTGAAACGACGAACAGCAAGCAGCGTTTATTGACCTCCGCCATCGCCTTCAAACACTTCCAGTGCTTGCCTACTTCGACGAGCAAGCGCCAACAACACTTCACACTGACGCAAGCAATGTAGGCCTCGGAGCTGTGCTTGTGCAGTGGCAAGAAGACACAGAAGGAATGTTCACCTACGCAATCAGGACGCTAACATGCGCTGAGGCCAACTATTCAACAACTGAGAAAGAATGCTCACCGTGGTCTGGGCAGTTTTGAAATTTTGGCCGTATTTGTCTGGCCGCCTCTTCAAAGTAATGAGTGACCATCATTCGCTCTGTTGGTTAAGTAATTTAGAAGATACAACCGGCCTATTAGCTAGGTAAAATCTGAAGCTACAAGAGTTCGTTATGACGCTTATACACAACTCTGGGAAGTGACAAACAGACACCGACTGCCTGTCTCGATCAGCAGTACAGTCAGCCTCTCTGACGACAACGATATGGCATTCCTCGGTGTTCTCGACGCGTCCACGATTGCCCAACAGCAATGAGGAGACTCTGAATTGCCTGATTTGATTAATTGCGTGGATGGACGTTGTTCGAGGGCACGCAGAGTCTTTACAAAGGCATTATTGTCGTTTTGCTTACGCAATGGCATTATCTACAAAAGAAACCTTTCATCTATCGGAGCACTTTATTGGGTCGTTATTCCTGCACACTTACTGAATGCTGAAGTGGGGTATAGCCGCCGTGATAGCTCAGTTGTAGAGCACCGAACGCGTTATTCGAAGGTCGTAGGCTCGATTCTTGGTCATGGCAAGTTATTTTTCACCCACTTTTCTTTCATCCTAATTACATCACATTGGTTCTAATAACTTCCCCTATACAATCCTTGGCATTATTGTCTGTTAGATGTCATTATTTTTGTGCCAAAACAGGGAAAAACGAGTTTTTATGTGTACACATCTTTCCCTTATTCATTAACGAAGTTCTCGTACTGGCAGCCTTGGTGCCATTACGTTGTATAGGAGGAACTAATGGTAAGCTGCCAGCTCGTAATAAGTTCAGGTTTAATGTGACGTTATGCAGGTTCACTAAAAAAGTGTGCCACACTCGCCGCCATTGCTGCAGGTGGCGCTGACTGACACTTTCACGTAGTAATCACAAATTTTTGTAGTAGAGCTTAGACTTTCTTTTTTTCGTAGTGCAGGGCTCGAGTTTAGTAATTATCGAGTATAGAGACACTTGGTGTCAGAAAGACATGGTTAAGAAACTGTAGAGTGTTCAGGATGTGAAGTGGCTTTGAAAGTAGACCCAAGCATAGAAGCGAATGGAGAAGAGGCTGACGCGAAGTGCAGTCAATGTGAGGTCGAGAAAAATATAAAGAAAATGACGGTTGCCCAGAGTGAACTGCTGATGAGAATCGCCGAGCTCGAGACTGCGTCGTTGACAGAGCAAGAAAAAACCAGGGCAATAGGAGATAGACTGAAGTCCGCCGAGGAAGCTCTAGCGAAGCTGAAGAAAAAAACAGCCTACGGAGAGAACAGTAGGGAACCGGCAACCAGAACGGTGGAGAAGGAAGAGCAAGCAAGTTTGGAAAAAACAAGTTTAACCAGTTGAATTGTCGCAAGGCCCAGCTTCAGCGAGGTAGTGGTGGGGCTCGGAGGGGACAAAGTAGCTGGCGTCACAGGTGCGAGTAGCCCCCAGGTGCAGGACGCTCCAGCTGAAAAGTCACAGCATGTGATAATCGCCGGGGACTTGAATTTAGATCGATGCACAGAAGCCATCAAAGAGAGGGTAAGAGGTGACAAGAAGGTAACAGTAAGAGCGTTCCCAGGACGCAAGCTTGAAGCAGTCATGAGGCAAGTGAGCGCAAAACTCAAAACTACAGCTGACAGACGAAACCTGGTGATAATTTCAGGCGGTTTAAACGATGTCCTAATAGAAGATGCAGCAGGACTAGCAACCACACTGGCGAAAGGCGTCGATGACATGCGCGCCACTTCTTCTCAGGTACAGGTAATGATATGCACAATACTGGAGGTACCGGTGCGTAATGCAACCTGCAAAGAGCGGTTGTTAACGCAAACCTAGAGATATGGCAGATGAGTCGAAAGAAAGGCTTTGAGGTGGTGGAAATAAACAGAGCGGTGCATAGGTGGGGTGGTTTTCAACGAGACAGAAGTTACTTCGATAGGTGGCTAGGTCATGAGGTGGGTTGGCGACTTGCAGGACGCGCAGTAGCTTTTTTTTGGGAAAGCGGGCCCTTCGGAGTGCAGGATAGCTAGCAACGAGGAAAACAACCAGGGAGACTCTTCGACAGGTGGTATGGACAGATACGATTCCAAAGTGGCAGCAATATCTAAGATAGGCAGTGTCCGGGGCATAATTAGACGTAGCCACGAGCGCCAAGCCAATTCAGACATACGGTATATTAACCTGCAGGGTGGTAAGAACAGGCTGAAGTGGGAAGAGATTGAAGAACAGCTAAGGGAACAGAGGCCGATGGTGTACGGTTTTGTAGAAACACAACTCAGGGACATGGAACAACCTCCGAACAATCTGGACTGCGCGTGGGAATATTGTAATAGAAGAGAAGGCAGCAGAAAGGGGTTGGTATTGGGGCATTCATTCATAAAAGTACAGACTGGCAAAGGGTCAAGCAGGAGCGCAATGAACATTTATGGCTAAATGGGAAAGTGGCAGGTCAAATGACACTTCTTGATTTTGTGTACTTGTTGACGGGAGCAAAGGCCAGAGAGGAAAACCAGGCAATGGCCGAGTGTATATCAAACGACATTCAGGAGTTACGAAGAGAGTGCGAGATAATTATACTAGGGGACATGAATGCGCACATAGAAGATATAGATGGGTATACCAACCCGACAGGCAAAATGATCATGGATATGTGTTAAAGGCTTGATTTGATCATTTGCAACAGTACCGAGAAGTGTGAAGGGCAAATAACATGGGAGGTAGGAAGGCTGCAGTCGAAGATAGATTATGCACTGATGTCACATAGGATGTATGATAAGCTCAGGGGAATGCACATAGATGAAGGTAGCTCCTGAAGTCTGGGTAGTGATCACGAACGTATCAAGCTAAGTTTTGGAAGAGCAGTGAAAGTGGGAAGGAGACAAGATGACCAACTACAGGGAAATGTTTATCCAGAAAGGCAAATTGAAATAGCAACTAAACAAATTGAGAAAGTAATCACGGAGGATAATAAGACAGTGTGAACATACACGAATCTAATTAGACTCTTTAAGCTAGAGCTTGCTAAGTCGCGTGACAAGTCACCCCAGAAAAGAAGACACAAACCCAAAAGTTGGTGGGATGAGGAAGGTAAGAGAGCCATAGCAAAACGTCAGGAAGCCATCTAGGAAAAACAGACATGCTAAGCAGCGGGGTGACCCGACAGATGATGTTGAAAGAAAATGGGAAACCTTTCTAAGCTGTAGAAGGGATGCATCTCTTCTGATCAATGGAAAGATTAGAAGAAAGAGAGCTCAGTGGCTGGCAGAAGTACATAAAGAAGATAGAAAGGCAGCTGCCAAACTTTAGAACCAACTAAACTTTCTATGAAATGAGGCGAGCCTAGAGCAGGGTTTTATAACTACAGCCCAAGGTGCTAGGCTAAAAGAGGAAGTAGCTATTGAATATATAAGAACAAGGGTGACAGAAAAATTTCAACAAAGAAGTACGTTCTGCACCACAGTAGACAAGGACGAGTCAAGTGGTTCAATGGCTCCATTTTCACAACAAGAGTGGGAAAGGGCTGAGAAAAGAGTCCTAGTAGTCCATCAACAGGCCCAGATGGCATTCCAATTATGCTGATAAAGACATTAGGTCCGAAGACTAAGCAGGCTTTGAGAGAGGCAGTAAGCAAAATAATAATCGATGGTGAAGCTCGCCATGGAAGGAAACTTAGCAGGATTAGCATGATCTATAAAGAAAAGGGAGATAAAGCTGACATAAACAACTACCGTCCTATAACAGTGATATCAGTGGTCTACAAGCTGGTGATGTAGATTATAAAAGAAAGACTGCAGGCATGGATAGAGTATAAGGGGGTGCTGGGGGAACTGCAGAATGGGCTTTGGAAACACAGGAGGTTGGAAGACAATCTGTTATCACTGACGCAGTGCATCGAAATAGCAGAAAAGGAACACAGGCCCCTGTGGCTAACATTTTTGAATATCAAGGGAGCATACGATAGCGTGGTTCAAGAGAAATTGTGGGGAATACTGGACGCACTAGGCATGGAACATGTAGTCACCAATCTTTTAAAGGCTATCAATAATAGTAACAAGGTAGTTATAAAGTGGGAAAAACAGGCATCCAAGCCTGCAGAGGGAAAACGGGGGCTTAAGCAGGGATGTCCCCTGTCACCCTTATTATTCATGATGTACCTACAAGGATTAGAGGCCAAATTAGAGGGAAGTGGACGGGGCTTCAACCTCTCTTCAGTCATACAAGGAAAGCTTATTGATCAGGCACTACCAGCATTAATATACGCAGATGATATAGTGCTAATGGCCAACAACAAGGAAGATTTGCAGAGATTGACGGACATCTGTGGTAATGAGGGAGATAGGTTAGATTTTAGATTCAGTAAGCAAAAGTCAGCAGTCATGATTTTCAATGACAACGAAAGTAGTGAGCTTAGAATACAGGAGGTCACGCCAGAGATTACAGATAAATACACATACCTGGGCTTATGCATAAGCGATGGGGCTGAGTACTTAAGGGAACACGAAATGTACGTGTCGACTAAAGGTAACAGGAATGCAGCGGTAATGAAAAACAGGGCACTGCGGAATTACAATGGGTATAATGTTGTGAGAAGAATATGGAAAGGGGTCATGGTTCCTGGTACGACGTTCGGCAATGCGGTCTTGTGCATGAGATCAGAAGTTCAAGCAAGACTAGAAATTAAGCAACGTATAATAGGTAGGCTTGCATTAGGAGCTCACGGGAATACACCAAATCAGGGAGTACAAGGTGATGTGGGATGGACATCATTTGAGGGCAGGGAAGGTTGCAGCAAGATAAATTTGAGAAGCGATTGAGAGAAACTGGGGAGGAGCGTTGGGCTAGGAATGTTTTCAGCTACTTGCACATGAAGAATGTCGATACAAACTGCAGGAAGCGAACCAGGTTTTTGACTGGTAATTACTTAGAAAACAGCAGGTGGCCAATCCAAAAAGAGCTATCAGGTAAGAAGAAAGTGAAGGAAGCGCAGACTGACATGTGGAGAATGGACATGATTAAGAAGTCCGCACTAGAAATCTATCAAACTTTTAAGCAAGGAATTGCCAAGGAAAGGATCTATGATAATACTCGGGGTAGTTCTCTACTGTTTGAGGCCAGGACGGGAGTACTGCGAACCAAGACATATCGGTCCAAATACGAAGGGGTAGTCACAGTATGCAGTGCGTGTCGAGAGGAAGAAGAAACTGCCGAACACTTTATATTGTTCTGTTAAGGGCTTTACCCAATAGTTCAGTATGATGGCGCAGAGTTTTTCAAAGCACTGAAGTTTAGGGACTGGGAGGGCAAAATAGACTTTAAGCAGGTAGACTTAACTAGAAGCAGGATATCTGATTGGTGGCTAAAATCAAGACACGAGTGAAAATTAAACTCTTCACTGCAAAGTACGAGTTCTCAAATTCACTTTTTAAAGAAAAAAATAAATCTAGTTTTAGTTCGTTAACTATTACGGCTCGGTGGCGCTAGCCACCGCCTGATCTAAAGGGGGGTACAGCCATATCCATCCATCCATCCATCCATCCATCCACGTTTAAATTCACGTATAAAGCCAATAAATTGGCTGGGGGAATAGTCGCCGTCAAAACTCCGAGGTAGAGCTTCTAACGCGTTATTCGAAGGTCGTAGGTTTGATTCCTGCTAACGGCAAGTTATTTTTTCACCCACTTTATTTCGTTTTATCGACAGGCGCAACGGTGGCACTTAGCGAAGATGAAGAAGACGCCTGTACGTTAGGCGCTTGCGCGAGAGGCAACTCAGACATCTTGTTTGGTTGCCGATTCTCAGTGGACGCTATCCTGTAAGCCTAGAGCTCGCCACATCACATTTGGTGGAAGTGCTGGCCAACCGCCTTGCAACGGAACTTCGCAACGGCCGACGTTTAAAGGGTCATTCCACATGATGACGGAGAGTATGGCGTCTGCATCTGCTCCTAGATTTGCTGCGGCCGGAGATGATGCGGTAATATCTTTTTCAGCGACCACAACCTTCGTGCTCGAACCCCCACGAGATCCTGGCACGTTCTGCGGTTCCGGCGATCCAGATGAAGTTGACGTTGAAGATTGGCTGGCAGAGTATGAACATGTGATACTTGATACCGATGGGGCGCGACTCTTACGCTGGCAAAGCTGTTATTCTATCTTAGAAAACCACCAAATCGTTGTAGGAGAACCATGAAACAGAACTTGGGAGTGGGGCAGTGTGCAGGGAGAAAATGTTGAACCTCTTCGAAAAGCCGATTGGAAGGAAAATGGCCGTGAACAAAATGCTCGCGTCTCGGGCGCAGACCTCGACAGAGTCTTACATCTCCTATATAGAAGATGCGTTATCGTTGTGTCGCAAAGCCAATGCCGAGATGCCGGAGGCTGACAAGGTCGGACATATTCTTAAAGGGATTGCGGATGACGCATTAAACCTCCTCATCTGCAAAAATTTTTCTACAGTGGACGCCATTATAAAAGAATGTCGGCGCTTTGAGCAAGCGAAGAGCCGGCGGAATAACAGCGTGTTTACCCGCCTTCCGAATACGGCTGCAACATCATCTTGCGAAGACCGTGCAAGAGCACAGCCACCACCTCCAGATTCATCGCCTCAGGTGACCCGAATCGTATGGCGCGAACTTGAAGCCATTGCCTCTGCTCCGGCCAGCATAGGTATTCCCTCGGTGTGCGCTTTGCCCAGCCCGCAGCGAGCTTCATGGCGTCCACCCTCGTCCTATCACGAGAAGCAGTTTACGGCCCGATCTCGCTACCCTGCTGAATGGAGAACCGTCGACAATCGACCAATTTGTTTTCGTTGGCAGCGTAATGGCCATGTCGTCCGTTACTGCAATTGCCGCTGGTCCTCGCCACCTCGGACTTCATCTCAACCTGACTACCGACAGGACAGCACCCGCTTCGCATCTGCCGCGCAGCTTTCTCCACTCAACAACTACAGAAGGTTCAACAGCCGATCTCCGTCACCGCATGGTCGTCAGTCGCGTTCGCCTCCAGGACGTCACCAGTCATCTCGCTCACTGCAGACTCGAAGGCCGTCGTCCCCATTCAACCCCGCTCCTGTCTACCCGGAAAACTAAACGGTGCAGCGCCCGGAGGTGACGCTGCATTTTCGACTCCCTCCACAAATCCTCTCTTGACGCTTCCGACGAGACAAACTTTCTTAGATGTTGACGGTGTGGCTATTTCTGCCCTTATAGATACTGGAGCGCACAATTCTGTAATGAGCGCGAACCTTCGCCGACGCCTACATAAACTGCTCACGCCTGCCGCTTCCCACAAACTTCGGTGTCCATTGCCGGTCATCCTACATTAGTTCAGTTTGCCGTCATTGAAATGTGTCCTCATGACTTAATACTTGGTTTGGACTTCCTGTCACGTCATTCTGCGCTCATTGATTGTGCCACTGGTGCTTTTCAGCTTAAACTGCCGCAGTTTGCCGATTTTCCAGCTGACTATTGTCCCCGTTTATGCTCTCGTCACCACGTTCGCTTACCTCCGCAAGCTGCTACATATGTCACTTTGTCGTGCTCACGTCATGTGCCCGATGGTGACTACCTGGTCACTCCTATAGTCGACGTACTGATGGCCCGAGACGTCGCCATTGTTCACACTGTTGTCGCCATCGCTAATAATACAGTGGTTATACCACTACTCAACATGAGTCTTTTGACTCAAGTTATTCCGCAAGACATGTCTTTGGCCACCCTATCTCCACTAGACAGCTGCAACGTTACTGGTTTTGACACCAATACTACATCCCCCTGTCTTGGCCGAAATTACACTCCGCCTGCAGATGACATTAACAAGATGATTGATTCCGACCTCACTGCAGAGAAAGCTGCCAGCCTCCATAGTCTGCTAACATCATATAGAGACGTTTTCGACTTTGACCACCGCCCTCTCAGCCAAACAACTGCAGTGACTCACCGGATCAACACTGGTGATGCAAGTCCTATACGGCGGCGTCCATATCGCGTATCTCACAAGGAACGCCAAGTAATTCAGAATGAAGTGGACAAAATGATTACTAAAGACGTAATAGAACCCTGATCCAGCCCCTGGGCCTCCCTAGTCGTGCTCCTTGAGAAGAAGGATGGCAGCTGGCACTTTTGCGTGGACTATCACAATTTAAACAAAGTGACCGACAAAGATGTCTACCCTTTGCCTCGGATTGATGACGCCCTGGATTGCCTCCATGGTGCCCGATACTTTTCGTCTATCGACCTTCGGTCCGGCTATTGGCAAGTTTCCGTCGACCACATAGATCGTGAAAAAACCGCTTTCGTTACGCCCGACGGCCTCTACCAGTTCAAAGTCATGCCGTTTGGACTGTGTAATGCGCCGGCAACTTTCGAGCGCATGATGGACTCCCTTCTCCGAGGATATAAGTGGTCCATCTGCCTATGTTACTTGGACGATGTCATCGTCTTTTCACCTACCTTTGACAGCCATACAACACGTCTGTCAGCCGTTCTGGATGTTCTTTGAAGAGCTGCTCTCCAGCTCAATTCTGCGAAATGCCATTTCGGGCATCACCAAATCACCATACTCGGCCATTTTGTCAGTGCCGATGGTGTTCAACCAGATCCCGAAAAGGTGCGAGCAGTACAAGAATTTACTGAACCACGCTCAACCAAGGACGTCCGAAGTTTTGTAGGGCTATGTTCCTATTTTCGTCGATTTGTCCGCAACTTCGCCGACATCGCTCGACCGCTTACTGATCTCTTAAAGAAGGACGTTCCCTTCGCATAGGGTATAAAGCAAGCGGACGCCTTTTCGGCTCTTATCCATCTGCTGACTACGCCACCAATACTGGCCCATTTCGACCCTTCATCACCTACAGAGCTTCGGACCGATGCCAGTGGCCATGGAATTGGAGCGGTCCTTGGCCAACGACAGCACGGGAAGGACCGCGTGATTGCTTACGCCAGTCGTCTTCTTTCACCTGCCGAACGAAAGTTCTCCATCACTGAGCGTGAATGCCTAGCTTTAGTGTGGGCCGTGACGAAATTCAGGCCTTACCTGTATGGCCGAACGTTTCCCGTTGTTACGGACCCTCACGCTCTTTGCTGGCTGTCATCGCTAAAGGACCCATCTGGACGTCTTGGTCGCTGGGCGCTCCGTCTTCAAGAATACTCATTTGTGGTCCACTAAAAGTTGGGACGCCTGCACACAGACGCAGACTGTTTGTCACGTTATCCGTTTGAAACGCCTGACTTGACAGACCTTGATTCAGACCCCTGTGTTCTCTCCATCCACGCTTTGGGTGATATCTCCACCGAACAACGACGTGACCCGTCGTTACTCTCCATCATCGAGTGTTTGACCTCTGCTCCAACAGACCCTTCCGTTCGCCTGTTCGAACTGCACGACAACATTCTGTACCATCGCAGCTTCAACGCTGATGGCCCGCAATTACTACTCGTGCTTCCCCATCACCTGCGTACCAGCATTAGAACTACATGACGTACCTACAGTCGGTCACCTAGGCGTCTCTCGTACCTACGATCGTGTGCGACGTCGCTTTTTCTGGCCCGGACTGTATCCTTCTGTGGTTCGCTAGATCACTGCTCGCGACCGCTGCCAACACCGCAAGCGCCCCTCTGTGCTACCGTCTGGCCTCCTACAGCCTATTGACATACCGACGGAACCACTCTTCCGTGTTGACCTTGACCTGTTGGGCCCGTTTCCTACGTTCACCTCCGGAAATAAATGGGTTGCAGTCGCCACAGACTACGCCACACGCTTTGCCATCACTAAAGCACTGCCGACAAGCTGTTCCGCTGACGTCGCTGACTTTCTTTTGTATGAAGTCATTCTTCATCAGGGCGCTCCGCGGCAGCTGCTTACTGATCGAGGAAGGTACTTTCTTTCACGTGTTGTGGATGACATTCTCTGCGCCAGCTGCACTGAGCACAAGCTTACCACCGCTTATCATCCACAGACAAATGGATTGACCAAGCGTCTGAACCGAACGCTGACGCAGATGCTGTCAAAGTACGTTTCGCGAGATCATTGTGACTGGGACAAAGCACTCCCCTTTGTCACGTTCGCGTACAATTCTTCACAGCACGAGACAGATAGTTATTCGCCCTTTTAATTGCTATTTCGCCGACTTCCAGCATTACCATTTGACACGCTCCCTTCTTCACCTGCCCCCTTGTCTACTGAGTACACCAGCGATAACGTTTCTCGAGCCCATGCAGCCCGTCAGCTTACCCGTGATCGGCTGAACTTGTCGCAATCACACCAAAAAGACCGCTATGACAGTCGCCACCAAAGCGTGCCCTTCTCGCTGGTGTCTCGGGTACTTCTCTGGACAACAAACTGCCAAGCCGGTTCGTCAGATAAGCTACTATCACACTACCATGGCCCCTACAAAGTGTTACGACAACTTAGTGATGTCAGCTACGAGATCGCACCCCTAAACAATACATCTTCGACCCCCTCACTCCAGACAGACGTTGTATACGTTTCCAGACTCAAACCGTATCACCCTCTTCGTTCGTCTCCGCCGTACTAAGCGCCGTGACGGCGCTTCTGCCGCAGGGGAGTGATGTTACGGTGCATCATAGACAGGAGCAAGCGTGACACTCAGCGAAGATGAAGAAGACGCCTGTGCGTTAGGCGCTTGCGCGAGAGGCAACTCACACATCTTGTTCGGCTGCCGATTCTCTGTGGACGCTATTCTGTAAGCCTAGACCTCGCCCCGTCAGAATATTTTGTAAAAACACGGAAAAACGAGCCCTTAGATAATACTTTTTTCCTTTATTCAATAACAAGGGTCTCGTACTGGCAGACTTGGTGCCGTTAGATTGTACACGAGGGACTATCAGTCAGCTGCCAGCTCGTATTCAGTTCACGTGCTACGTGACGCCATACAAGCTAATAAGATGAGTGTGCCCCACTCGCCACAATGACTTCAGGTGGCGCTGACTGACACTCCCACGTGTTCCCACTCCCACGCTGACACTGACACTCCCACGGGTCCGGTTCGGACTGTCACGGTGGATGGACGTGTTTTTTTGAGCGCTCTCGATCGACTGCGCAGATAGGTTGTTTTGCATGTTTTGAGCTTGTCTTTAAATTCTAAGGCAGCAGTTAAAATCCCTGTAGCACCTATTTTATTGTACGGCTTTTTCGGGGGTCAGTCACCAGGTATTTATTAGTTTGTGCGTGTGTGTGTTTGATTTTTTTGTTTTTTGTTGTTTTTGCCACCCCGTGGGGGATGTGCACGTACATTGAACACGCAAACTTTTGTAGGAGAGCTGAAACTTTCTCTTTTTCATAGGGCAGGGCTCGAGTTTTGTAATTATTGATTGAGGCGAGTCACAGAGACAATTCGTGTCGGAAAGACATGGTTAAAAAGACTGTAAAATGTTCAAGATGTGGGGTGGACTTGAAAGTGGACCCAAGTGTAGAAGCGGAAGGAGAAGAGGCTGACGCGAAGTGTAGGCGATGTGAGGTCGAGGAAAAATGAAGAAAATTATGGGCGCCCAGATCGACCTGCTGATGAGTATCATCGAGCTCGAGACTGCGTTGGCGAGAGAGCAAGAGAAAACGAGGGCTATAGGAGAAAGGTTGAAGTCCGCCGAGGAAGCACTAGCCAAGGGGAAAAGAGGAGCGGCCTACGAAGAGAACAGTAGGGAACCGGCAACCAGAACGGCGAAGAACAAAAAGCAAGCAAGTTCGGAAAAAACAGGTTCAGCCAGTTCAATTGTCGCAAGGCCCCGCTTCAGCGATGTAGTGGTGGGGCTGGGAGGGGACAAAGCAGCTGGCGTCACAGGTGCAAGTAACCTCCAGGTACAGGACGCTCCAGCTGAAAAGTCACAGCATGTGATAATAGCCGGGGACTCGAATTTAAATCGATGCACAGAATCCATCAATGAGAGGGTAAGAGGTGAAAAGATGGTTGCAACAGGGGCGTTCCCAGGACGCAAGCTGGAAGCAGTCATGAGACAAGCGAGCGCAAAACTCAAAACTACAGCTGATAAACGAAACCTCGAGATAATTTCAGGTGGTTTACACGATGTCTTAAATGAAGATACAGCAGGACTTGCAACCACACTGGCGAAAGGCTTCGATGACATGCGCGCCACTTCTTCTCAGGTAGAGGTAATGATATGCACAATACTGGAGGTACCGGTGCGTGATGCAACCTGCAAAGAGCGGTTGTTTACGCAAACCTAGAGATATGGCAGATGAGTCGAGAGAATGGCTTTGAGGTGGTGGAAATAAACAGAGCGGTGCATAGGTGGGGTGGTTTTCAACGAGACAGAAGTTACTTCGATAGGCGGCTAGGTCATGAGGTGGGTTGGCGACTTGCAGGACGCGCAGTAGCTTTTTTGGAGGGAAAGCGGGCCCTTCGGAGTGCAGGATAGCTAGCAACGAGGAAATCAACCAAGGAGACTCTTTGACAGGTGGTATGGACAGATACGATTCCAAATTGGCACCGGTATCTAATATAAGTAGAGTCCGGGACAGAAATAGACGTAGCCACGAGCGCCAAGCCAATTCAGACATAGGGTATATTAGCATGCAGGGTGGTAGGAACAGGCTGAAGTGGGAATAGGTAGAAGAGCTAAGGGAGGAGAGGCCGATGGTATACGGTTTTGTAGTTACACATCTCAGGGACATAAAAGAGTCTCCTAACAATGCAGACTGCGCGAGGGTATATTGTAACAGAACAGAAGGCAGCAGAAAGGGGTTGGTATTGGATCATTCATTCATAAAAGTACAGACTGGCAAATAGTCAAGCACGAAAGCAAGGAACATTTATGGATGAAAGGGAAAGTTGCAGGACAAATGACACTCCTTGGTTTCATGTACTTGTGGACGGGAGCAAATGTTAGAGAGGAAAACCAGGCAATGGTAGAGTGTATATCAAATGACATTCAGGAGTTAGGAGGAAAGTGCGAGATAATTTTACTAGAAGATATGAATCCGCACATATAAGATATAGATGGGTATACCGACCCGACAGGCAAAATGATCATGGATATGTGCGAAAGGCTTGATTTGATCATTTGCAACAGTTCCGAGAAGTGTGAGGAACAAATAACATGAGAGGTAGGAAGGCTGCAGTCGACGATAGATTACGCACTGATGTCACATAGGATGTATGATAGGCTCAGGCGAATGCACATAGATGAAGGTGGCCCGAGAAGTCTGGGTAGTGATCCCAAACGCATCAAGCTATGTTTTAGAAAGCAGTGAAAGTGGGAAGGAGACAAGACGAGCAACCACAGGAAAATTTTAATTCAGAAAGGCAAATTGAAGTAGCCACTAAACAAATTGAGAAAGTAATCACTGAGGATAATAAAACAGTGTCGACATACACAAATTTATTAGACTGCTTGAGCTAGAGCTTGCTAAGGCACGTGACAAGTTACCCCGAAAAAGAAGACAAAAACCCAAAAGTTCATGTGATTAGGAGGTTGAGGGAGGAATGGCAAAACGTCAGGAAGCCTTCAGGGAACACCGACATGCTAAGCATCTGGGTGAACCGACAGAGGATGTAGAAAGAAAATGGGAAATCTTTCTAAGCTGCAGGAGGGGTGCATCCCTTCTGATGAATAAAAAATTAGAAGAAAGGGAGCTCAGTGGCTGGTAGAAGTACATAAAAAAGATAAAAAGGCAGCTGCAAAATATCGGAACTATCTAAACTCTCTAAAAAATGAGACGAGTCTAGAGCAGAGGTTTATGACTACAGCTCAAGATGCTAGGCTAGAAGGGGACGAAGCTATTGAGTATATAAAAACAAGGGTGACGGAAAAATTTCAACAAAGGAGTGTTTTATGCACCACAATATACAATGATGAATCAAGCGACGCAATGGCTCCATTTTCACAACGAGAGTGGGAAAGGGCTGAGAAAACGGTTCTTAGTAGTACATCGACAGGCCCAGATGGCATTCGAATTATGCTGATAAAGACATTAGGTACGAAGTCTAAGCAGGCTTCGATAGAGGCAGTGAACAAAATAATAATCGATGGAGAAGTTTCCGATGGATGGAAACTTAGCAGGATGAGCAGGATCTATAAAGGAAAGGGGGACATAAACAACTACCGAGACATAAACAACTACCGTCCTATAACAGTGACATCAGTGGTCGACAGTCTGGCGATGCAGAATATAAACGAAAGACGGCAGGCAAGGATAGAAGATGACCGGGTGCTGGGGGAACTGCTGAATGGGTTTCGGAAACACAGGAGGTTGGAAGGCAATCTCTTGTCACTGACGCAGTGCATCGAAATAGCAGAAAAGGAACACAGGCTCTTGTGGCTAGCATTTTTGGTTATTAAGGGAGCGTACGATAGCGTGGTTCAAGAAGAATTGTGGGGAATACTGGACACACTAGGCGTGGAAGATGTAGTCACTAATCTTTTAAAGGATACCTCTAAAGGTATCAAGGTAATTATAAAGCGGGAAAAACAGGTATCCAAGCCTGCAGAGGTAAAACGGGGGCTTACGCAGTTGTGTCCCCTGTCACCGTTATTTTTCATAATGTACCTACAAGGATTAGAGACCAAACTAGAGGGAAGTGAACTGGGCTTCATTCTCTCCTTCATGAAACATAGAAAACTCATTGAACAGGCACTACCAGCATTGATGGACGCAGATGACATAGGGCTAATGGACGACAACAAGGAAGATTTGCAGAGACTGGTGGACATCTGCGGTGATGAGAGAGATGGGTTAGATTTCAGATTCAGTAAGGAAACATCAGCAGTCATAACTTTTAATGACAATGAAGGTAGTGAGCTTACAACACAGAAGGTCACGCTTGAATTAACAGACAAATACAAATATCTGGGCATATGGATAAGCAATGGGGACGAGTACCTAAGGCAACACGACATATACGTGACAACTAAAGGTAACAGGAAGGCAGCGGTAATGAAAAACAGAACACTCAGGAATTACAATAGGTATGATGTTGTGAGAGGAATATGGAAAGGGGTCATGGCTCCTGGTCTGACGTTCGGCAATGCGGTCTTGTGCACGAGAGCAAAAGTTCAAGCAAGATTAGAAATTAAGCAACGTGGTATAAGTAGGCTTGCCTTAGGTGCTCAAGGGAATACACCAAATCAGGGAGTACAAGGTGACATGGGATGGACATCATTTTAGGGTAGGGAAGCTAGCAGCAAGATAAAGTTCAAGAAGCGATTGAGAGAAATGGGGGAGAAGTGTTAGGTTAGGAAGGTAATCAGGTACTTGTACATGAAGAATGTCGATACAAAATGGAGGAAGCGAACCAGCAAATTGACTGCTAAATACTTTGAAAAGAGCAGGGGGTCTAACCCATAAGAATTATTGGTTAAGAAGGAGGTGAAGGAAGCTGAGACCGATATGTGGAGAATTGGCATAATTAAGGAGTCCGCACTAGAGATCTATCAAACTTTTAAGCAGGAAATTGCCAAGGAAAGGTTCTATGATAATACTCAGGGTAGTTCTCTACTGTTTGAGGCCAGAACGGGAGTATTGCGAACCAAGATATATCGGGCCAAGTACGAAGGGGTAGATACGGTATGCAGTGCGTGCTGAGAGGAAGAAACGGCCGAACACTTGATAATGTTTTGTAAAGGGCTTCACCCTATAGTTCAGGATGATGGCGCAGAGTTTTTGAAAGCACTGGGGTTTAGGCTCAGAAAGGGCAAAATAGACTTTGTGGGTAGAATTAACTAGAAGGACTTTATCTGATTGATGGCTAAAGTCAAGGCACAAGTGAAATTTAAACCCTTCACTGTGAAGAACGAATCCTCAACCTCACTATTTAAAAGAAAAAAAATGAATCTACTTTTTGGTTCATTAAGCAGTACGGCTTGGTGGCGCTAGCCACCATCCGATCTAAAGGGTACAACCATATCCATCCATCCATCCATCCCTCCATCTATCGATTCATCCATCCATCCATCCATCCCTCCCTCCATCCATCCATCCAATCATCCATCCATCCATCCATCCATCCATCCATCCATCCATCCATCCATCCATCCATCCATCCATCCATCCATCCATCCATCCATCCATCCATCCATCCATCCATCCATCCATCCATCCATCCATCCATCCATCCATCCACGTTTAAATTCACATATAAACCCAATGAACTGGATAGGGCGAATAGCCTCAGCCACTTTATTGGGTTTATATATTGGATTTAAAAAGGGTTTACAGCTCAGCTGTAGAGCGTCGAACGCGTTATTCGAAGATCGAAGGTTCGCTTCAGCTCAGGGCAATTGATTTTTTCATCCACTTTTCTTTCGTTTTATTTACAATAATTTGGTTTTGATAACTTTCCCCATATATTCCTTGTCATTATTGTCTGTTAGATCTTCTTAATATTGTGTCAAAACACGGGAAAACGATCCTTTAGGTATACGCTTCTTTCCCTTCTGCATTAACGAGGGTCTCGTACTGCAGCCTTGGTGCCGTTTGGTTGTATACGAGGGACTATTGGTCAGCTGCCAGCTCGTAATAGGTGCACGTGTTACGTGACGCCGTAGAGGCTCATAAAAAAGTGTGCCTCACTCGCCGCCATGGTTACAGGTGTCGCTGACTGACACTCCTACGTTTATATTCACATATAAACCCAATAAAGTGGCTGGGGAGATAGCCGCCATGATAGCTCAGTGGTTACAGATTCGAACGCGTTATTCGAAGGTTGTAGGTTTGACTCCTGCTTGCGCCAAGTTATTTTTTCACCCACTTTTCTTTCTTCCTATTTACATTACATTGGTTCTAATAAGTTTCTCTATACATCATTCCTTGGCATTATTGTCTGTTAGATCTGTATATCTATACATACACACACACACACACACACACACACACACACACACATATATATATATATATATATATATATATATTTATACGTTGCTACGAGGCATACACTTTAATACAATTGAAGTAAAAAGGCATGGGAACAAACCAGCTCATTAGCGAGACAAGCACCGTCCGATTCACCGCGCTACCCACTCCAGGTGCCGGCTTCACTAATCTTCTTCTTTTGCCCCCGTACACTCGCCCACCTCCATTGCATTTTCCTCAGGGGCAGACGAAGCACGCCGAGCGAGTTAAAGATGCCTATGATGGTATTTGTTGAAGCAGGCTACGTGAAAGAGTTTCGTAACGTGGAAACGCCGGTTACAGCTATCACTCGCACGAAAACTAAATTTACGTTACTGGGACCAGCAAATATTACAAATAAGCCGGTATATCTTGCGAGAAGCTTCCGGTAGAATCATTTTTTATAAACAGGAGTTCACAACCAAACGTATTCTCTAGAAGAGAAAATACAAGCATATCCACGGAGTGAATGTTGATGAATGAGGCGAAGCGTCCATCCGTTCGTTCTTGCTCCATCCATCCGTGCGACCATCCATACCTCCATCCATGCGTTCATTCCTTTGTCCATGCGTCCATGCATGAGTCCATCCATTCGTCTCTCTGTTCGTTCGTGCGTCAATCCGTCCGTACGTCTGCTGCGCGTCCGTCCATCTGTCCATCTGTCTTATAGTCTGCCTGTCCATCTGCCCGTGCGTGAGTCCATCTAGTGAACACTCTGCGTACCGCCATGTCGCATCTCGCATCCCCGGTGGCACATACTCGCTCCGCACGTCCATCCATTTGTCCGTTCGTCTCCTAGTCTGGAAGTCCGTCCATGCGTCTGTCCGTGTGTTCATCAAGTGAACGCTCCAAGTACCGTCATCTCCCATTTCACATCCCATGTGGCACATACCCGCTGTAGAGCGGGTATGTGCCACTAGTGGGTGGCTACGTACACCAACAGAGGAAAGACAGAGCCACATCCTCAGGATCTTCGCCCTAAAATCTACGGGAATATGCTTGGCATTGTGTCGACTCTTGCTTTCCTCTTGCGCGGACATTGTCCGAAAGCTTGCTATTAGACGTACTTATTCTGCCACACACAACGTATGAGCTATAGGAAAACCTTCCTGATGCGAGAAAGATAATAAAGTGTCAAGAAAGCTCCGAGGGTTATGTGCGTTGAGCAGAATAAAAGGCGAATTTCCAGTAACAATCATGCTTGGCGGTGTAATATACGTAAGTGATGAACAGTAGAATGTCTTCCCAGTTCCTGTGATCAACATCAACGTACAACGATAAAGCATTCGTGAGAGTGCGATTTGTTCTTTTGGTCCGTCCGTTTCTTTGTGGGTGGTAAGGAGTTGAATGGCGATAACAGAAGCCACAAAGGCGCAACAGTTCTTCAAGCACATGGGCGATAACTTGTTTTCCATAATCTCTGATGACTGCCTGTGGAGCGCCATGACGCAAATGTCCCGTTGTACCAGAAAAGAGGAAACCGTAGAAAAATATACTGTACAGAGAGCGGCCTTTCGAGCCTTTTGGCGGCCGAGCAAGAAAGGGTTAGACCAAGGGCTAGATGGCGTCCATGCTCGGTTCTACTCCCTCGTCAAGACATAAAATAGCCACCTCAGGAGGACAATGAACACGAAACTTTGGCATCAGTTATTTGCAAAGAAGAAATTTTTATTTATTTGTGAAATTTTCTATATGGGCTCCACAAGTGTCCCGCTGAAGACGTTCAATGCTTTTCCACAGAAGTCAGTAAAATCTGACTAAACGTGTTGTTTTTCCACATTCGGTTTGCAAAAAGGGTGCTCATTCATTTTATTTAAATGTGCTGTACATGTATTCCCTTCGAGTAAGCAGAGGTTTGTAGCCTATAACAAAGAAAAGAATGGGTGTGTCACCTAATGGTTAAAACACTCGCATTCGAAGTATCAGTGTACGAGTTCAAATAGCAGCATCGAAATTGAAACTTTTTGTTATTTTATTTACGCCTAAGACATTATCGGGTCTGGCTAGCCACTCGTGGCGCAGAAAGCCGCGCAGTAGATCGGCCGCGGGGCCCTATGAGAGTGTCCGCTTTTTATGCAAGTACATTTCTCTTTAAGGAGACGGTGACTGCTGTGACCGATGTAAATGCGTCTGTTTCCGTATAATGACTTAAATATTCAACGCACACAATAGCATATGGGGGGGGGGGCTGGATGGGCATTTTAGGAAGAGGTCCGAGCAAGCCGATGTCGATGTTTTTAAAAGGAGATGTCGATTGAGAAACTGGCTGCAAGTAACCTGCTGGAGCAGTTATGGTTTCTTTGTGACGCTGGCATATAGCGCAGCTGGTGATGCACTCTTTCGTGGTCTTCCACATTTTCGGCGAATAGAACCTGTCATGTACTCGGTGTAGCATACTTGTGAAAACGAGATGACCGCATGTTCTGTCGTCATGCATAGAACGAAGAACGACCGGACACAAGCTTTCGGCACCATTAGAAGCAACAGTAGACCGTCGTGGGAACAGTTCCGTTTGTTATTCGAGTTGTTCAAAATTGTAAAATATTTGTCGCCGGAGTTTCGAGAAGCTTTCAGCAAGAGTTTCAAAACAGGGTTGCGTCGTTGATCACGTTTGAAGCTGCTGGTATCTGGGAAGTTAGACGAGGCAAAAACTAAGTAGTCATCAATGTCATCGTGGTCAGCATTAGTGTGTACTGAAAAAAGGCGGGATAAGCAGTCGGCATTCGTGAGATATCATCCGCTTTTACAGGTCACAGAAAAGTGGTACTCTTGGAAGCGCAACGCCCAACGAGCCAGCCGGCCAGAAGGGTCAGAAAGCCTCACAAGCCAGCATAGTCAATGATAGTCTGTCCCTAATGTAGACTCGCGGCCATGAAAATACGGGCGGAACTTCTTAATGATGAAAACAACTGCTAAGAAAACGAGCTAAGCGACTGTGTACTTATTCTCTGCTCTGGTCAGTGCCTGTGGCATATGCAACGAGGTGCTACTGGCTGTTGCAGATTTGGGCCGGTGCAGGGCCAACACCAAGTCCAACATCAGTATGTAGCTCAGTAGAAGCGTCAGGTTCAAAATACTTCAGGAGGCGCCCTTGAGGCAAGCGAAAATTTCACTTGTCGAAATACACCCTGACATTAAAAGTACGTCGTGTCTTTGTGCAGGAGGGAGGAGAGTGGGGGAGGCAAGTTGCGCAAACATTCTAGTAAATCGACGGAAATATGAGCAAAGACCCACAAAACTTCGCGGTTTATTTGCTGTCTGTGGTTGCTAAACGTTACCAAACTGTGGTTTTCTGTGGTTCTGGTCAAACGCCTTCTCTATTCATGAGAAACCGTAATACGAGGGCTTGAAGTGCTGCAAAATGACACCTTTAGAGTTCAAAATAAAGCCAGCATTGCGTAGGCATTCCAGAACACGTGAAGAATGTGGGTGGCGCTCTTGAGAAGTCTTTCCGTAAATAATCATGCCATCTGAACAGCACTTGCGAATACCCTATTTTAGTCCACGGAATACTGTATCCAGAAATCTTTCGCCGCTGGAGAATCTCACAAAACGAAGGGCACAACGTTAAACACAAAAAGACCATCCCGTGTTATGAAGGCCGCCTTCTGTTTGTGTGAAGGATGTATAGTTATTTTTCAATACCCAGAACGCATGTCAACACAAGAAAAGTAGGAGGCAAAATGCAGACAGCCCACGCAGTCACCTATACGTGGCAAAGAGTACACATCTTTTTTCGTGACCACATATAGGCGGCGATAGTTTATGCAGTCTGGAATCTCCACGAATTGTCCATTTCCTGCTGAAAATAACCAGAGCTCCCCACGGACTACACAATTATTGTATTACGGCCTTCTTTATCATGCCTTCAACTTGCCCGGCGATGGCTTTCCTTTCTAGAGGCGATACGCGATATGACTTCTGGCGTATAGGTGGTGCTTGGCTTGTATAGATGCGATGTCGCGCACGTAAAGGTGGTGGGTAGTGGGAGACGTCTCGTTTTGCGCAAAGTGAAAGACTGAAACGAAGCCTGCGAGCACCTCCTGTAGCAGAGACCGCTCAGTTGAAAGGAAGCGAATTGCTCATCATGCGCTCAACGTTGACAGAATAGTGAGGGTAGAAGTCGGCGTGGGATTTCTTTACAGCCACCCGCAGTTCAAGTGACTGGATGGCAAGTATAGTTTGCTCGTGAAAGCTTGCCAATTTAAGTCCTGCAGGCAAACAGATGGGCTGCACGGAAACGTTCACAGTTCACGAATGGACACAACCGCCCATGGTGAGCGCGAGGCAACGAGGCGCAATAAAGCTTTTCTTAAGTGTATTACTAAAGTTCGGCTCGGCTTAACCATAGGAAGAGCCCGTATGAGAGCGTCAAGAGTTCAAGCGCGCAAACATTGCAGTCTGCGGAGCCGAACAGACGTCTTGACACACAGAAAGCACGTCCGAGCTGGCACCAGTGGTATCTTTCGTAAATTGAAAGGTCAAGACGGTAGGAAGACAAAGCGTGCCAGTACCACAGTCCAGAGTAGCAGCGTATCTACGCCTGAAGTCTATTGCTAGAAGGATTTTGTGAGTCGCACTCTGAAGCACCCTTAAGCCGGCTCTACAAATTTCATTTCCTACAGAAATAAAACAAAAAAAACAACTACCGGGCTGACGTTTGTCCACCTAGGCCGCAGAACGTAGCACTCTGATTTCAAGCAAGCATTACTTTCGTCTCAAGGCTATTATTAGAAAAGAGGCTAACTATAGAAACCACAGCACCGGTATCAACTAAGGCAACAGTACTCACAATGTCTACAAAAACGCTTCATTTGTTCTTATACTTTAAAATGTAAGGGAGCCTTGAGGAAGACGACTGTGTGACCTTACCCCCATCGGTCATGCCAGTTAGTTTCCCCGAGGTAGTGGCGGCCCTGAAGGGTGACGAGGATCGCTGCTGGCGTGCTTGTGATGAGGTTACGCTGCGGTTAGAGCAAGGGGAGTCAGCATGTGCTGTGTGTGGCCGCTGGTTGTTCAGAGTTCGGAAATGATCGAGACTCACCGGCAGCCACATGAGGTGCGCAAACGCTCAATCATGGAGCTCCCTGCTGGAGGCGATAGCAGTACCTAGCAATTGTCCCGGCAGCCCGCATTTTGTTGCAAGTATGGATGTCGTGAGCCAGTTATGACAACGTAATGGCAACGTAACGCGTGACGCCATCCTTTATGCTTTGGAAAATAATAAAATTGGTGATAACTGTTTCGGTCGCTCAGAAACGTCAATGTGGAGAGATCATTCTTCATGTGTTTTGATGAAAAACGCACCATTGGCCATTACACCTCTCGTGCTGACCCGCAGGGTAGAGTCACCAGCTTTACTTTGTTTACCTTCACGATCATTGGACTTGTCCGGGTTCTACCTTGATCAGTCAACCATTCTGTATACGGCGATGGCATGCATCTGGGCTTCAGCAGTAATGCGACCTCAGGTATGTGGAGTGCTACAAAAAGCAGTAAAAATAAAACACAGAAGTGGCTCTGTGCTCGAGACCACAGAATTTCAACCGAAACAGAATATGGATATATTCAATAACAAGTGCATAGATTATCCATCTATCACTCTTCCAGATAATGACTATATCTTGTTCCTATACAAGACATTAGGTTGTGTCGCAAAACATGCGCACATGCTCACAGTTATTGATAATTGTTTCATGCATAAATTTTTTTTTCTTTTTTGAAATAACTTTCTGTTGAGAGTTTGGTGCTGCGTCCCTTTTTTGTCCTGTCCGTCCCTAACCCGTTACGCTGTAAAATATTCTACGGTGATTTCAACCAATAATGCACCTCAGTTCCTTTTATCATCAAGCCGATGTTCTGGCATCCAGTTTCAGTCGACTGCGTAAGAATTTTGTAAACGATATGTCGCCTATTTCCGGGTGCCATTATGGAAAGAGATCTTTGGTGAAGGGCTTATGTTTCGCACTTGAACAAAATGGGTAAGCTTTATAGCTCACGTACTGAAGTTTATCGCCGGTAAAACATGGGGCACATTCGTATCAGCTACGCTTGGGTTCTACACATCACTCCTTTTGGGGTGTTTGTGGTGTAGCACATCCGATTGCTCTGAAATGGCAGGAAGACTAACATCCAATTATCGCAATGCGTTAAAAGGCCAACTTCTTCGCACGTGCATGGGGGTTTTCTTGGTCTGCTTACACGGCCACAACTGCCATAATCAATGACCATGCGATTACGATATATATATATATATATATACATAACGATTGACCCACTCTTAGCGCATATTTCGCACATTTATACCTAGTTTTCTGTGCCAGCGAACACTTCTGTGCCAGTTAATACAGGAGGTGAAGACGAGCGAATCACGTAAGCTGGAGACTTCCTTCTTTTTGTCTGACATTCTAACTGTCGTGTCTACATGTACGCTTATTCGAGCCCCTAGAACGTGACAACTGGTGGAGGTGCGGGGTACCCTATGCACCAAAGCCCTCCAGTGCAAGAAGCTCCAGCCCCGTACAGGTGGTTGCGCTTGCTCAACGTGCAAGCTGAAGGATCCATGGACTATACTTTGAGTTCGAAATTCTCCTAGCAAATATGACAGCTACAACTATTCTAGGCAGGGCCGTCCTAAGTGGCTCCGACCCTGCCGGTATGAAAGGGGCTACGCCCATGAATTGTACACTGATCAAACCACGAATATCGTATACCTTTCAGGGTGCTGCGCATGAGGATGTTGAGAGTTGGCTCGTCTACTACGACTTCGTTCCTGCTGATAACATGTGGGATGACGCAGACATACTCAGACTTTCGATCTGGCCACCACTGACGATGATGACGACATTAATACTCACCACGATGAGGATGCTGACTATGCTAACCACAGACAACGAGTGGACTTGTACAGTAGATGACGTGCCGATATGTATTAAAATTTGTTACGGTGTGAGGCAAAAGACAGATATAGGTTCACACATTGATAAGAGCGGGTTCTCAGCAGCCGAACAGCGAAATTGATTTATGCGTACCGAGTTAGTATATAGGGTCCTTGTAGTTCACGCAGCCTTTACGTGGCACCCACTCGACGTAAAATTGCATATATGCAACGTACATGCAATGCCAGTGAAAGAAACTTAGGATTTAGAACCATAATCTACTATGGTGGCTTAAGTTACAATATAACGTGCATGCCTATGTTTCCCGCTGCACGCGCTACGCCGAATCAATTTGTGAACCTCAGTTGGCAACGCATCCAATTTTCATAGCTCCCGTACATGCAGTGTTGAAAACAAGGGAATAAGGGACTAAGGGTGGGCTTTAATTAGGTCATGGCTAGACAGGAACCATGTTCTTATTATTATTACTAAATCACACAAAGAAGGTGTATATAATCGATGACGTTACAGACACCGGCAAGATGCAGCGGAATCATGATATCAGCACAGATATCCAGAAGAGCGAAGTTTTCTCGATGCAATACCATTCTCCATCATGCATTTTTTATATCTGTTGGCAACCACAAACCATGGCAAATGACTTCAAGATCTTTGTATTTCTCCGAGCTCTTTGTACCGGATATCATCGTACTCACAAAGATGTTGGAAGCATCGAGGCCTGAACAAAAGACACGTCTCTTTATTTCGGCCTCGCTCCTCGTGGGGTCAATATCCTCGTATGACGCAATAGCGTACAGACGTACGTAGTGGTAGGTGGCGCACTGTCCTAAGGTTAAAGCATAACATAGCAAAGCTATCTGAAAAAAAGTGAGAAGCGCCTACCATTACCCCTGCCTTGCTGAAGTGTTTCTTGCTTTTCTTTCCTTTTTTTTCTCTAAGTGTGCACGCTTCGCTGCACAGCAGGAGTGCTAAAGACGTGGCCTCTACTGGTAGGTTTTGCTTGCTTTTAGATAGTATGAATGGAGAGGCGTGGTGGCGAAGACCGCAAAAAAAAAGACTTGGATAATCAAGCCGGAACATGGAAGCCAATTTGTCATGCTTCCTGTTTTGCTGTCAAAGCACAAAAGCCGAGTGAGCGTCAAGAAGACACTTGGTTCTTAGTACCTGGAGTAGCACTAACTAGTCACAATGCGAGAGAACAGCGCGAAGCTTAGGGAGTCTAGTATCGAAGAAAAATAATGTTAAAAAAGAAGTGAATGGCTAAAATTAAAAACTACATTACCACCTAGTGTATTTGTGATTGCTGAGATGGCGGCCTTAACGTAATTCGTGTTTTCAATTCCATAACAAAAAACGTTGCAGTAAAAATAAAACAAAATATATATCTTTACGGGGTTGTGACGTTGACGAGAGCAGTAGGTGGCGTGCTCTAGATGCAACTCTTTATTTGGCCCAACTTGAGACTGGGAAATGAAAAGTTCGTTTACTACAACAATACACACTGCTGGCACTAGTGAAGCGAACAGAGCTTCAGCCGCCAAAAATTGCAAATCAGTGAAGCGCGTCGGCTTGTATGAAAGAATATTCCAGCATTATTGCTAGCAGCGTCACTAAGTACAGAACTTAAGCGACTGGTCACATGGCGCACGTTATCACATCGGGAGGTTCCAAGAGAACCTAGATTGTTTCCAGTCTTATAGAAGCACTTTGCGCAAGGCAGCACTTACACTGTAACGAGACGGTTACGAGAAATGCGAAAGAAACGAGAATGTATCACCATATGTAGAGTCGTGGTCAAATATAAACGAAGTATAGTACAGTGAGTAAAGCAGAGAAATAAACAAATAGGTGAACTGAAATTTACGTTCTCTGAATAAATAACCTTGCCGACCACAGACACCAAAGCACAAAGTAATGAAAAATGACTTACTCTCCCTTGATTGGTGGAGGCGCAGTTTAAGAGACGATGACCGGGAAATATTGTGTTGTCGTGCATGCCCATTTCAAAGCGATGCAGCGTTTGTGAGAGACTCTGAAACGTAGAGTTCCCCTATTCGTTAGTACTTATATATCGCGCGCTTACGAAGTGGAGTGTTTTAAACGAAGTTGCTGTTACCAATACAGCATTGCCCATGTGATGTCAACACTTGAAACCGGTGGTGTCATCGCTCCGAGAAAAGTAGCATCATGGCACAGCAAAAGCTGTATATGGCTAGGAGAAACCAAAAGTTTGGCAGATCTCACGCACCTTGGAAATTGATGGGATGCGAAGCATGCGGGTGCAATTGTTTTTATTGAGGGAGTCGTTGTGAAGTGGCACTAATTATATGTACAAATTCACGCACACAGTAACGCTAAGCAGCCGCATATGTTTCATATTAGTAGTTCTTTACAGTAGGGTAACGATGCTAACAAAAACGTAGATAATATCAACACCAGAAGCGCTAAGCTGATCGTGCTTGCGCTGGTGCGCGTGAGAATTGTAGCGCTCAAGATCGCTACAGAAATCAACTTTAGTGGATGGCACCTACCTATATTTCACGTTGACCCGATATGACGGCCGCATCTTTAGAGTACATGTGCAATGCTAATGAATTCTAATAGACAGTCCTGCAACCACAATTGACGTTACACAGCCATTAGGATTTACTTCAAAAGTGTTTCCGAGGCCTCGCCTGTCTCTGAGGATTAATACTTTATGGCCAAGCAGAATGGCATTGTTAGATTTCTGCTGGGACAATAACATTTATTGTTTGCATTCCTCGGGTCAACGCTGCACTTGTCAGCTTTCTTTAACGCCCAAACATTGAAGCTACACATGTGTAACGTCTATTACCTGTGGCACATACATGGATAGCAATGGCACATACCCACAGTGCCACAGTTTTTTGGAAAGTGTTTCACAGTGTATGCGTCCAGATTGCGACGTTATGCATGTCATGGCCAACGAGTCATATTCGTCAAACTATGCTACCCTCTCTTACAAATTTTGGTGTATCCCAAGTTGAGAGCGTGATCATAGGAGCACCCAGACGTATGTGGCTAGATAGATAGATAGATAGATAGATAGATAGATAAATAGATAAATAGATAGATAGATAGATAGATAGATAGATAGATAGATAGATAGATAGATAGATAGATAGATAGATAGATAGATAGATAGATAGATAGATAGATAGATAGATAGATAGATAGATAGATAGATAGATAGATAGATAGATAGATAGATAGATAGATAGATAGATACGCAAATACAGGCCAAAGCTGCTTGCAGCCCGGAAAGAAATGCTCCGCATTTAAAACCATTCGGAGGCGGTGTCACGAGTAGTCTCCCTTGGGTGTGCTATCAGTTGCGCTGTTCCCAGCATTACAACCAAGCATGCGCGCTATTGGCTGCGTTGTGAGAGACGTCGTCCATTCCATCGCAGTCGTGTCGCCGAGCCCGCACGCACCAGTTTCTACTGAAATCTTCCACATGGGTAGGCCAAGGACCACTCCGGAAGAGCGCCGACAGCGGAAACGTGAGAGAGCTCGCATTATGCAGGCCGATGCTACAGTCCGGACCGGACAGAAAATGCGCACCGATGACCCGGCAGAATTCCAAGCTGCGCTGAATTGCCAGCGGTAGTGCAAACGCCGGTGGCAGGTGGATCATCCAAACCACGGTGCCGAGTTAGCTCGTGATGTGAAACGCTTGCAACAAAGCCGCGCGTTTCGAGTGGCGCAACAACGTCAACGTGATGGTTGCGGGAGAAAATTCACTGGGGCGAACGCCTTTTTTGGGCGGGAGTTTCTCGAGCGGCACTTGTGCTTTGGCTGCAACGTCTGTGACCGCTTGTGGTTTTGAAGAATGATTGTAAATAACGCATTTCAAGACGCATTTTACCACTCATTAGACTACTCCTTCACGATAATTATGCGAGATACAATGTATAGCATGTGAAATAAACAATGTCGTAGACAGAAGCCAAGCGTGTGTCTAAACTCATCAGGAAGCAAGAACATGTAACCAATATTTGTGAAAGGCATCAGTGCAGCGTCATGTTGAACCCTTTGGTAAACTCTGGGGCCACACGTTTCGGCTTTTGATGACAAATAACTTGCACGGACTGAATGTGGGGTGATTTTTGCTGGCCATTTTATACTTTAGCCAGTGCATCAGTTAAGCAGCCCGTCAGGAATGCTGTTGTGCATAGAGGGTCAGAGCTGAAGATGTTCATGCCCACAAGCAGCAAAGAACAGAACGTGCATCATTGGCTCGTCATTTTCTGCTGAGAAACACATTTTGAGTTTCTGTACGCACATACATGGCTTCACCTTTCGCTTCTGGACATCACAATAGTAAAATACTACTCATGGTATTCTTATAATGTGTATTGAATAAAAAAAACGTCGGCAGATCCCACATGCCTAGGAATCGACGTTGTGCGAAGCATGCGGAGGGAAGGTTACAGTGTTGCAATTCTTTGATTGAGCGACACGTGATGAAACGACGCTAAATATATGTACAAATGTTGCACGCATAGACATATCTTGAAGAGTTGCAGATGCTTAAATATACAGCTGTTCACCCTTGCACAACGATGTGAACTGAACATGCGCATTAACAACCCCAGAAGCTGATATGAAACACTGATGCTCGCGAAGACGTGGGCCCTGGACACTGCTACATAAATCAACTTCAGCGCCTGGCACCTAACCACCATTGACGTTAACCCGACGTGACGGCTGTATCAAAGGAGTGCATATGTAATGATTATAAAATTTGGCAGGCAGCACTGCAGGCACTATGGACGTTTCAGGAATATTAGCGTCTATTTAAGAAGTAGTTCCGAGACCTGGCGTAGCCTTATGGTATGCTTGATTGATGATGCTTATGGTAGAATGCTTGATTGCCACGCAGAATGCTTGGGTTTAATTTCTGCTGGCACCCTGAAATATATTATTTGCGTTCGTCGGGGGGTCAATGCTGCCCATGTAAGGTTTTTCTTAGAACTGATATTCATTCTATGCCTTCGTTGGTTCGACGCCACCTATGTCGGGTTTTCCTTACGCGTTAAAATCGCCCGTGTGTGTTCTCTTCGTTCTTGAGTAGATCTAAGTATCAATCACCTGCGGAACATACCCGCATACCAGCGGCACATACTCACGCGTGGGTACCACTGTCTGGTAGGAAGTGTTTGACGACGCACGCGACGGGATTGTGACATCATTCACATCTTGACCAGCGTGTCATATTTGTCAAACCATCTTACCCTCCCATGCTAATTTGGGTTCACGCTTAGTTAAGGGGGTGACCACGAGAGCACCCGAACGTAAGCGGCTAGACAGATAGATATACACATAGATAGATACGCTCAAAGCGGCCGAAGTTTCCTGAGAAAGGCTTCGCATTTAAAATTGTATCTGTTCAAAAAACGCTACGTGTAGGGTACCACAATGCATATTGCCAATGCACGTCTGTTATCGGCGAAGTGTATGAAGGTCGCTAGCTGCTCGAGCTCGAAGTCAGACTGGCCAGCGCTGCAACCACTCTTGAAAATATCTTTTTGTAAATATATTTGCAATATACTGATTCGTTACTCACGTAACATATTTGGTAAAGATGGAACGTTCCCCGACCTCACCACGCAGCTCCGTAGTAATCGCAACCTCAAAGTTCCCGCCATGGCTTCCAGTGACAACCCGTCACCTTCTTCGACAACCTTTGTCACTGTTCCCACACCCTGTAATGCCGGGACATTCTCTGCGAAACTTGGCCTTGATGAGGACTACTAGCTTCGCCTGTATGAACGAGTCAGTCAAACTCACCGCCGGGACCATACCATGATTCTCGCTAATGTTCTCTTCTACTTGAATGAAACCCCATGTGTATGGTATGAAACAAATGAGTACGAACTCACCAGCTGAGACACGTTCAAGAACAAGTTACATGACACCTTTGGGGATTTAAGCGGTTGCCCACAGCTGCACGACGGGAGCTAGCTATCCGTGTCCAGTCGCCAACTGAATCGTATGTGTCCTACATACACGAAGTTCTTGCTCTTTGCCAGAATGTGGATGAGGCGATGTCTGAAGCTGACAAGGTTGGTCATGTTTTTAAGGGAATCGCGAAAGACGCTTTACATTTGCTGGTCTACACCAACGTCTCAACTACCTGCTGCATCATTCAAGAATGCCGACGTTTTGAGAAAGCAAAAAGCCGTCGGGTACGCCCTCCTTTTTTCGTATGCCAAACACGGTGGCTAAGTCAACCTGCTCCAATCGCATCGACACACCGCCCCTAGAGCAGAGTATCACACGTATCGTTCGACGTGAACTTGAAGCAGCAAGTCCAGCACAGCTTCAGCCCTCTTCCTTTGAACCTGCTACCATACCAACAACCCCCACCATCTCTGTTATTCAGGCGGTTGTACGACAAGAATTCACCAACCATGGGTTGCCTGTCACCTCCCCCCTCCTCCCGACCAATGCCCGTCAATAAATCTCGACGTGAACCATTTGTTCCTCCACAATCTCGCAACACCAAGGAATGGAGGACTGCAGACGACAAACCGAACTGCTTCCAGTGCCACCGCGTTGGACATGTCTCCTGCTACTTCCGTGTCTCCTGGACGCCGCCACATAGAAACCTGTCTTTCGCACCTTATCGCAATATAAACATCTTCGCTGGTGCTCGCCCAGGCGTACGGATCCTGCTTTCGACACACCTAACAGCTACATTCCTGCTCATTCTCCGTCCCCTCAATATCGTCGTTCCCCGTCGCCCCAGCCACGCCGCCATCCCTCGCCGCCCAACTTTCTGTCGTACCCGACGGAAAACTAGAACGTGCAGCTCCTGGAGGTATTTCTGCACCATCTTTGTCTGAACTAAACCCTTCATTGACGCTTCCTACTAACAAGAACCTTGTCGATGTGCACGTGGATGGTATTTCTTTGACTGCACTAGTCGATACAGGCGCTCACGTGTCCATAAACAGCGTTGATCTTTGTCGCCACTTAAGAAAAGTACTCAAGTCTCCTGCTACGAAGGCTGTAAGTGTTGCCGATGGCGGAACTGTTCCTTTCATGGGAATGTGTACGGGTCGCAAAAGCATCGCCGACCGCTAGGTTCCTGTCCTATTAACTGTGCTCCATAACTGTCCTCATGACGTTATGATGTTATTTTAGGGATGGACTTCCTGTCGACCCATTCAGCTCTGATAGACTGTTCTTCTGGTACTCTTTGTTTAGACGTTCTTCTTCAGCCGGATAATCAACCTGAACTTCAATGTGGCCTTTGTGCCACAGATTTTCTCCACTTACCACCTAAAACCCTCACATTCGCCGAATTCGCCACGACTTTATCCGTGTTGGATGGGGATTTTATCATCACGCCAATTCTTCATGTCCTACTGACCCGTAACGTCACCGTCCCTCACTGCGTCGTAACTATAGCCGCCGACCGCATACATCTACCCGTCATAAATTTCGACTTGACGAAGCAAGTCCTCCTTGAAGGCATCTTATTCGCCACATTGCAGTCCTCTGCCGATGACCACGTCTCACTTTTGCAGCCGGCGTATGCACTAATCTTCCTTGTCGCCCTCAAATTTCCACACGCCTCGACATGTTAATACGTTCCATGATTGCTCCAGACCTTCCCCCACCGCTATAAGCTATCATCATCCGCCTTTCAGCTTCCTAGCACTACATCTTCGATCTTGATGATCAACCACTTGGCCAAACTGCTCTTGTCCAGCACCGCATATACACAGGTGATGCGGCTCCTATTCACCATCGACCGTATCGTGTGTCCGCATCAGACTGCCAGATTACTCAAGCCGAAGTGAACAAGACTTTAACTAAAAGCATTATTGGGCCGGCATCTAGCCCATGGGCGTCACCCGTCATCCTGGTTAAAAATTAAGACATTACATGGCGTTTCTGCATCGATTACCAGCTTCTAAATTGAATTACGAAAAAGAACGTGTATCATTTGCCCCATATTGATGGCGATCTATATTTTCTCCGTGGCGCACACTACTTTTCATTAATTGACCTTCGCTCTGGTCATTGGCAGATTGCCGTGGATGAGAAAGACTAAGAAAAGACTGCCTTCGTCACTTTTAATGGCCAGTACCAATTCAAGGTTATGCCCTTCGGTCTATGGAACGCCCCAGCCACGTTTGAACGTATGATGAACTCTCTGCTACACGGATTTAATTAGTCAAATTGCTCGTGTTACTTAGACGACGTCCTCGTATTTTCACCTACATTTGATACCATCTTGAACGTCTGTCAGCCATTCTCGACGTCTTCCGCATTGCAGGCCTCCACTGGAACTCCTCGAAGTGTCACTTCGGTCGCCGACAGATTACAGTGTTGGGCCACCATGTTGGTGCTTCTGGTGTGCGGTCGGACCATGACGAATTTTGTGCCGCCACGAGTTTTGCAGTACTCCAATCCACCAAAGATGTTCGGAGCATTTTGAAACTACGTTCCTGCTTCAGGCGGTTCGTGAAAGACTTCGCAGCAATCGCACAAGCACTTAGCAATCTTCTGAAGAAAGGCGTCCTGTTTTCGTGGTGGTCCCCTCAAGCCGCTGCCTTCTCTCGCCTCATGACACTTTTGATGACGCCCCTTATCCTGACCCATTTTTACCCAGCCGTCCAAACTGAGGTCCAAACGGATGTCAGTGGTCACGGTATCGCAGCCGTTCTTGTCCAACGCCAACAGGAACAAGACCGCAGTATCGCCTATTCTAGCCACCTTCTTACCCTTGCAGAGCGCAACTGTTTGATCACGGAACGAGAATGCTTTGCTCTTGTCTGTGCGATCTTAAGTTCTGTTCATATATACATGGCACTCACTTTTCCGTCGTCACCGACCACCTTGCGCTCAGCTAGCCAGCAGATCCTTGCGAGATGCCAAAGGTCGACTTAGTCGCTGGAACCTGCGACTGCAAGAATTCACGTTTCCTTTGACGTACAAGTCTAGACGTCTGCATAAGGACGCCGATTGCCTCTGTCGCTATCCAGTTGGCGAATCAGCCGCCGTACTTGACAACGCTGCCTGCGTGTGCTCCGTTTCCCAACTGGCCCGCGTAGCCGACGAGCAACGCCGTGATGCAGCCTTACGGGCTATCAACAAGCGCCTCGACTCCTCTCGATTGAACCGATTCCATCGCTCGTTCGTATTCCAGAATGGTTCGTTTTACCGGCATAGCGTCCATTCAGATGGCCCATTTCTGCTGCTTGCTATACCCAAACACCTCCGATAGACTGTACTCTACGAACTTCACGACGTTCCTACTACCGGTCACCTCGGCGTGTCCCGCACATACAACCGAAATCGCCATCCCTTCTATTAGCCAGGTTTCGCACGCACCGTTAGAAGATACGCCACGTGCCGCAAAACACCGTCGACGCCTTCAACCACTCGACATTCCTTCGGAAGCTTTCTATCCTGTCAGCTTGGACTTACTCGGCCCTTTTCACCTGTTTTCTGCTGGCAATAGATGAATAGGTGTGGCCACTGACTACGCCACACGCTGTGCCATCACACTAGCCCTTCCAACAAGTTGCGTCACAGACGGCACTCATTTTCTCCTACTCGACGTGGTCTTGCAACATGTTGCTCCACGCCAGCTACTCACACACCGAGGGCGCAAATTTCTATCGAGAGTCTTAGCATACATCCTACACTCATGCGCAACGTGCCACAAGCTCACTACGTCATACCACCAAGAAACAAATGGCCTCACGGAACGTCTCAGCCGAACCCTAAAAGACATTTTTTAAAGTATGTGTCCTGCGACCACTCTGACCGGGACCTCGCTCTACCATACGTGATATTTGCGTAGAATTCATCGCTTCATGACATAGCTTATTATTTCCCATTTATTCTGTTGTTCGGCCGGGAACCCACATTGCCCCTCGTCACAGTCATTCCATTGCCAGCAGCTCCGACAACAGAATATGCCCTGGACACCATCAGCCAGGCAGCCCACGCAAGCGAAGCCATTCGTGTTCGCCTTCTGACCTCCCAAGAAAACGAACGACACCGCGATGTGCATTTTTCACTCAGTTCCTTGGTTCTGTTGTGGTCCCCGACCAGGCAAGAAGGCCTGTCTGACTAACTGCTCTCTCCGTCCATATGGCCAATCGCTCCTGCTGCCCCGTCATCTTCATTCACCCATCGGGTCAGCGACTTCGTACACGTCGAGGCCTGAAGCAGTAACACTCGCCCAATAACGTTGACGTCTAAATGCACCAACATGGTGCCTTTGCCGATAGGGGTTCTACTACATGTAGGCTGCCGCAACGCATATTGCCAATGCGTGTGTCTGCCCGACGAAGAGAGTGAAGGTCCTTTGGTGCTCGAGCTCGGAGTCAGACTGGCCAGCGCTTCAACCAGTCTTGCAAATATAATTTTGTAAATTCATTTGCCATAGATATGATTCGCAGCGTGTGGCCCAATTGGCAGAAGCGACGACACAGCGAACGCACGACTGATTGCAACTCTCCTCTTTCGCAGATATCCAGAAACCTGGTGCATCGGCAAAGTATCTCAAGGTTTTCCCAAGCTACGCAGAAGCTGCATTTGGATCGCTGACGGCTCATCAATTTCTGCTTCTTCGGGGCGCTGCCAACCATTCGGCGAAACAGATATAACCTGGACACTTCGTGCATCCTCGTAGTTGGCAGCAGCGGCGGCACAGCGAACGGACGAGTGATTGTAACTCTGCTCTTCCGCATGTATCAAGAAACCCGGTGCATCGGCGAAGTATCTCAAGGTTTTCCCAAGCTGCGCAGAAACTGCATTTGGATCGCTGACGGCTCATCGAACTCTGCTTCTACGGGACTCTGCGAACCCTCCGGCGAAACAGATATAACCTGGACACTTCATGCATCCTCGTAGCTGGCAGCAGCGGAGGCAGAGCAAACGGACGACTGATTGTAACTCTGCTCTTTCGCAGATATCAAGAAACCCGGTGCATCGGCAAAGTATCTCAAGGTTTTCCCAAGCTGCGCAGAAACTGCATTTGGATCGCTGACGGCTCATCGAACTCTGCTTCTACGGGGCTCTGCGAACCATCCGGCGAAACAGATATAACCTGGACACTTGGTGCATCCTCGTAGCTGGCAGCAGCGGTGGCACAGCAAACGGACGACTGATTGTAACTTTGCTCTTTCGCAGATATCAAGAAACCTGCTGCATCGGCGAAGTATCTCAAGGTTTTCCCAAGCTGTGCTGAAACTGCATTTGTATCACTGACGCCTCATCGAATTCTGCTTCTGCGGCGCGCTGAGAACCATTCGGCGAAACAGATATAACCTGGACACTTCGTGCGTCCTCGTAGTGGGCAGCAGCGGCGGCACATCAAACGGACGACTGATTGTAACTCTGCTCTTTCGCATATATCAAGAAACCCGGTGCATTGGCGAAGTATCTTGAGGATTCAACTTGTGGATATGCTGCCATTTTTACCACCGGTCATTAGTGGTGCTATGTCCGATTCCTCTGGGCTACAATTTCTTTTTACGCTATCATCCTGATTTTCTGGTTTGCAGTAGAGATCTATCTCTGTAGAAGTCCTCTCCTACCTGAACTATCTTATCAACTATATGTTTTAGCGCAAACAAATAAAGATCTAGCTTAGAAGAAAAGAAGATATTGCACAGGGTATACGCTTGCTCTGTGCCCTTTCTTCTTCTCTTCTCAGCTAGTTTTTTTTCGTTCTTCTGGTTTGCGCTAAAAAATATGATGTCTGGGTTAGTACTCCAACTAGCCCAGCTGGAAGTTTTCATTGGAGTATTCTATCGAATCAGCTGTGACCTAGCCTTCCTTGTTCTTCAAAGCCCACATATTGTTTTTTTTGTCTATGTACAGATCGCACTCGCCGCTCTTAGGCTTGTTCCACTTTACAGCATGTTCAATTCATTTTATCTTGTACCTCGTTGTGTAGGCTAACTTACGCAATTTATATAGTTCAAATGTTCCGCCAGTTACACTTTGTTGCATTTCAGGCTTTCAATGTTTGACGTCTCCTAATGTGTTTTTTCTTGTGTCCTGGGATAGCTTGCCAGTGTCCTGACTGTATCCCTGATTCTATTGCACACTCCTCAATAACACTAGTCATATTTTCGCTTAATGCATTGACACGAACGTCGCTTTTCTTCCTTAAAGCGGCAAATCTGTTCTGAAACGTAACTCTGAATTACTGTAGGTATTCTCTCAGCACTATAGCATTACTTGGCTTCTTGCACTTTTGGCTCAGCCTATTCTTTCTCGAGTCTGCATGAATTTGAGAACTTATCAATGTATGATTTATGAGTCAGATTTTGCCAACAACTTCCACATCCTGTACAATGTCTTATCAATCTATGATTCATGGGTCGAATTTTGCCTACTTCCACATCCTGCGTAATGCCTGGCCGCATAAACAGAATGAAGTGTAGTGCATTTTTTTCAATTTCATCACTACGGCTTCAACGCCTCCACTTGTGGCTAGCCTGTTTTTAGAATGTATTCAAGTTCTGTAAACTATTACGTTCGGCGAACTTGACTAGTAACTTCCCCCTGGCGATTCTAGGGCCGATGCCATTATTCCCAACTGCATGGTTTCCCGCCAATTTCTTGGCGACTTTAGCATTTGGGTCGCCCATTAGAACAGTATATTATGTGTTCACCATACTGAGTGCTGATTCTACTTTGTAAATTCATTCAACAAAATGGTAATTATGACTGAATATTGCTGCGCAAGACTGTTACACCTTGATCTTGTACCTCGTATTGAAATAATTACGATAGCTTCCACTATCTGACTGAAACCGTAGTATTTCTCTCTGTTAATGGTTATACATAAGGAACCCAACTTCTATAGCCCTTTTATATGTCAAATACGCCACAATAGTACAGAACGTGTCCGATCTTCAGCCTGTATAGGTCTCATGGGTCCTCCAACCTTCGCTCAGCAAGCATATAATTCCTCTTATAGCCCAGCTAGGCTCGCCTCACTAGATAACGTTCCAGTGTCAAACGTCGCCAAGGTGAGATGCCAATGGTGATCTTTCAGGACCCAGAGATTGTTAGCCCCTTCACCGCATCGCAGGTGTGACCACACCCATGGTCAGTTGACTTTCAGCCAGTGGGAAGCTACAGCCGAGGGTTCATTGGTGTATTAATGTGAAAGGGGGGAAACTACGGCACCAAGGAGGCCCTTCGTGCTTCGCTAAGTGAGTGCAATAGTGTCGGCAGTCCCCAGTGAGGCCACACTCCAGGTATATTATTACAGTGAAAGCTGTCAAGAGGTCAGAACACAGGTCACGCCATCGCAGCCGCCGGTTTCTATAACCAGCTTCACGAGAACGAAAACAAAGCTTAGTAAACATAAAACACCAAGGACACAATGGGAATCAAACACGAGTCTGCTGCGTGCCAGCCCAGTATTCTACCACTGAGTCATGCCGGAGCTTGTAACTAATGTCCAAACTAGCCCTAGGCAGGCTTAATGTCGGAAAAAAATTCGCGGTAATATGAATCGTAAATTATATTACAACATCAAAGGAACATTCAGGCGCGACGCGATGATAATTGTGTAAAGAGTGGGTCATTCATTGAATGAGCGCATTACAAAAGCTTGTTGTTTTTCACCAATATTGTTGTTTCTTTTTTCAGCACATGGCTCGTACTTTCAGCTATAGTTGTGGCGCGTACCCACTTCAGCCATTATTCTTCATTGTCGTGAGCCATCGCTTACAACAGTTGCACAATATTCCTCACAAGTGTGTAGCGGATACCACGCTTTTCCGAAAAATGATGAAAGATAGCGTGGTAAATGCCAGCCTACTACACAAAAATTATTATTTATTGTGTAGTAAGTACCCAGCAAGTGTGCTTATAGGAGTTACTCAAAGAGTGTGAGGAAAGGTTCTGTAAGGCTACTCTTCAAGCTTCCGCTGTGAGAGTGCTGCGCATTCCGCGCAGGGCTGGTGTTTTAACGGTATTACATCACCAAGCGGATTTTTTAAAATCCAGTTGAGAATTCAGCTTCTGAGCTTACTTGAGATTTTAGTTTTAACCAATTTCAGTAATTATACATCTACTGTTTTATTCAGTATTTTTTACAGCGAAAGCTGTTATCAGATCACAACTCGGGCCACGTGCAGTTGTCCGCCGCCACCGCCGGTGTCCGTAATTACATCGCGCGAAATTAGGAAAAAAAAACTAAGCACCATAGACACAGCGAGGCTCTAAACCCGGGTCTGCTGGGTGCCAGCCCAGTATTAACCAGTGAGCTACGCTGGGGCTTGTGTTTAGTTGAAAAAACTAGCACCAAAGACACAGTGGAGCTCGAACACGGGTCCGCTGGGTGCCAGCCCAGTATTCCGCCACTGAGCTACGCTGGTGCTTGTGACTTGTTAGCAAACTTACCTTAGTCAGGCTTGATGTCGAAAAGGAACCATATTATTGCGATTTATAAAGCGTTTTAAAACAGCGAAAGAACAACCAGTCATCGCACAAGCTGAATAGCATAACGAGTGGGTCCTTTAATGCTCCAACCCATTAAAAAGGTTGCTCTTGTTTCCTTCTTTACTGTGGCGCACATTCATTTCAGCCATCGTCGTCAGCCACTGCATGAACAATTGGCGCGAAATTTCTCGCATGTGTTTAGCGGATACCACGCTTCTCAAAAGAATTACGGAAAAAAACATAGCGAATACCGGCCTACTACCTAAAAACTTCAATATTAAGGTCCTAGTAGGTATCAATCAAGTGTGCTTGCAATATGTACCCAATCACTGTTTTAAAACGGCTTGGAAAGGCCGCTCTTCTAGCTTTCGCTGTGACTGTGCTGCGCCTTCCGCGTTGGCCTGGCGTTTTTTCCAGCTTGATTAACCTTGTTCTGAATGCTAACCGAGTTAACTTAGACTGAGGGAAAACGAACCAATCAAGAAGGTTTACAAGAAAGTACAACTAACAAAGCTAAGACCTGCGTAAGACTAGCGTCTTAGCAATTAGTAAAGAGTAAACTTTGTGTTTGCAGGACAATTTAGCAACTATACATGTTCGCAAAATTTTTTGTGGATACTTAGAATTGTTTGGAAGTGTATTGATATTGTGTATTATGGGGCCGTTAACTGCTCGCAGTGCACTGTTTGGGGATTGTTTAACGCATCATAAGTGTAAGCATCTGGAACGTTTTTTTTTACATTTGACGCGCATGCTGGTTCTGCAGGAACAAATCACACAGGGGTAGGTTTTTGATATTTAGGATCTTTCATCTGTACATTTGGACATGGTTTACGAGTGATACAAGAGTCTCACTGCTCTTAGTAGTCGCACTTCATATGAGAAATGGAAATGATAAAATCAAGCTACTTCGCACACCTTGTGCGATGATAGTATTGCCTTTCTCTGTTTATGTATAATCAGGCAACAGTACCGTAGGCAACCGAATTGTTTCTAACTACTAAAAAGTTTACCTTTCCTTCCTTCATTCATAGCAAGAGTCTCATTTACCAACTTTAGTGCATCAGGTGGTATGTAAGGGATTGTTTGTTTGCTGGCAGCTCGTAACAAGATGACGTGCTACTTGACGGTAATAGGCAAAAAGTGAATGCCGAACACGTTGAATTCACATACATACCCCGTAAAGTAGACATGGGGATAGCTGCCGGAGTCGTTGGTAGGCCATCGTACACGTTATTTGAAGGTCGCATGTTTGGTCTCTGCCCATGGCAATTTATCTTTTCATCCACTTCTCTTTCTTCCGATTTACGTAGCCATTGCTTCTAATACAATCCCCCATTCTTTTCCTGGCACGGTTGTCTCTCCGTTATCAGTATGATTCTTTTTCGCAAAGTAAACAAGCCGTTAAATTTACCCTTCCTTTCTTCATTTGAGAGGTACAGATATTTCTGACTAGCATACAAAACTTGAGTGCATTCAGTAAAGTGACGTATAACAATTTTTACAATGAGTACATAAGAATAGGGCCTCACGATGCAGGCCAATACTAATATTATGAGAGTAAAACTTCAATATTTCTCTTATTCGGCATTCACGCTAGAATTCCGGTCTGTCATTCTTCTTCTATTACACTCAAAGACAAGCTGAAAACTAGCTTAGCGCTTTTGCACTTTGGCGAACTCCTGCCTTAACCTAAACGTGATCAAATGTAGCAGCAATTTCACGTAGTGATGGCTTTGCTAGGCGATCGACGATGGCGTCGCAGAACCTATCACGCCAGTTTCACTACATGCCTCATATTAACTTCTCTCTGAAGGAATATGCACTATAAAATGATTCACAAGAATAGTTTTTTTTAGTTTACACCTAATACCCTCTCTTCAAAAAGTTAGCTTATTTCCTGAACGATGTGACATTAATAATAAACCCTGCATTCGTGCGCTTCAGTTTCTTAATATCGTGGCACAATATAATTTTTCAGCAAGTACAAGTTACCTTATTCTGATAACCCATTAAATAATGTGACCGCAGCTCACAAGTGCGCACGTGCAAAATCTTGTGCCACTTCCCTCTCCCGTTATCTTTTCTACATATGTACGAGTGTGAATAAAAACCAATGGCTTGTTGTTGGCACGAGCTTACTGTCTCAACAAGGGAGGAAGCGGCGTTGCCGTCTCTTACCTAACTTTGACGACGAAAATATCCACCAATATGCGTTAGCTCTCGGGTGCCAGTCACGAGCCCGAGACGAAGACGCTCATCAGCCCCCTCGCAGCCATGCCCCTCAACCTTTCGGATTTTGCAGATGAGATAGATAAGTGGTAAGCGTATCACGGTAACATTGACGCCTATTTAGAAGCAAATGAGGTGACTGATCACGTGAACAAGAGCGTCTTGTTGGTGGCAGCGTTCAGATCTAAGACCGTTGAATTTCCTTGCGGCAGAATCGCACCACGAGAACCAAGTTCGCTAAGCTATCAAGAAGTTAATTCAACGTTGAACGAGCACTACGACTTGTCCCGTAACCAGATAACGGAGAGCTTTTAGTTCTTTCAAGAAAATATTTCTCCAGTATCCTATTCAGTATAGAAACTGCAGTGGTACTAGTGCTGGAACGTGATGAAAAAGTTCGCATCTGTGGTGATTTAAAAACTACTCTTCAAACAGTTACTTTTCGCTCAGCCCATATGTCAATCGCCGCGTACTGATTGACATTTTCCCTACATTTTGTAGAGGTCAGCAGTTCAGCATCTGGGATCTACGCGATGCCAATAACCAAATTGTTCTAGACGAACATTCACGCATGCCAGCAATTAAAACACGAACAATGGGCTCTTTTGTTATATTAGGCTTCGGTTCTGTATTGCCTCGGCGCCTGCGATTCTTCAAAGAACAATTGAGCTTGTTCTGCACGGTCTGCCAGGGGTGCAAGCGTTTTTAGATGACGTTCTGGTAGCACATGCGAACGAGCAGTCTTGCAGTGGTTCAGCGAATGTGGTGTCAAGCTCCACTTGGATAAGTGCCGCATAGGTGATGCATCACTTATATATAGGACACAGCGTTGACGCGGTGGAGTTACACCCGTCAGAAGAACATCAAAGCAGTTAGGCTGGCTCTGACTCCTCAGAATGTCACGAATCTCCGGTATTTTATCGGCATATAACTTTCTACAATACATTCTTGCCTTATCTGTCCACGCTCTTGGCGCGCCTTAACCTTCTCCTAGAAAAGAAATTAAAATAGCTTTGGGGTGAGCGCGAAAACGATTCCTTTCAAAAAGCAAAAGGCGTTTTGTGATCCGCGCCGGTGCTAACTCACTTCAATCCCGCACGAGAGGTATTCCTAGAGTGTGATGTGTCACCCTGCAGTGTGGGAGCGGCGTATTCTACCAAATGAAAGGACGTTATAAGCCTCTTGGATTTCGATTGAGGACGCTTACTGCCACAGAAAAAAAATATTCAGACTGAACGTGAGGCGTTCACTTTGGTTTATGGCGTGAAGAGATCCCAAGATCCCGAGAGGGGCAGACCATTCACGCTCATAACCGACCACCAATTGTTGTTGCGTCTCCAAAGAGCGGATCGTCAGACGCCGGCTATAGCTGCAGCTCGCATTTAGCGTTGGGTTATTATACTTGGGACCTAACAATGTCAGTTGGAGCATCGACCGGGTAACCACATGTGTAGTGCTGATTCTCTGAGCCGTGTACCTCTGATTTTACTGAAATAAATGAAGCAGCATGAGAAAGCACATATAGTTCTAACCCTTAACCGATAAGGTACACCTGTGCTGGCAATAAATGATCACCAGGCACTCACCATCTCGGATGGCGCACTTTCCCAGTTACGCAAATACACTCGCGAGCTTTGGCCGCAACAGCATGATTTCGAAGCCTTGGAAACCAAAGGAATTTTTGATTTGTACCAAAATCTTGACAAACGCTGTCTGACAATGAAAAACATCCTTACTGGAGTCATCGCTTGGTAGCGAGTGCTTAATATGTGGGTTTTAACGTCTTTAAACCTTCATGTGATTATAAGAGACGTCGTTGTAGAGGGATCCTGAAATTTTGATCATCTGGGGTTCGTTAACGTGGACCCATACCTGAGCACACGAGCCTACAATATTTTCCACCTCTGTCAAAAATACAGCGGCTGCAGCCGCGAATCGATCCCACGAGCTGCGGGCAGCAGCCGAGTATCTTAGCGACTAGACAACCATGGCAGGGCCGCTTGGTAGTGCCAACAGCAGTGCGTGGACAGCTGCTAAGACTTCAGCATGAAGCCCACGAAGGTGTGTCCACCTTTAGGGCAGAAGTCAGATTCCTGTTTTAGTGCCTGGTGTAGAGAAAGACATTTAGCGTATTGCAGCAACATGCGAAATCTGCGTGCACGTGTTGCCGACGCCTGGGGCTAAAGAACCAGTGAATTGTCACGAGAAGCACGAAAAATGGTCACTGGTCACGTGTGCATATAGATATGCGGGACCAATAAAAGGGAAGATGGTACTCATATTCGTGAACTCTCAAACAAAGCGGATTGAGGTGCTCGGCGTGTTGCAAGCCAACTCGCCCAGCACACTCGACGCCCACAGAACAATATTTAGCAACGGGACACCATTCGCAACACGTGAGTTTGCGCAGTTTATGCAGTTCAATAGAAAAGAGCGTATCCTAACACATCCCTATCACCTCCTAAATAATGGACTGGCAGAGCAAGCCGTGTGCACTATTAAAGAAGTCGTGAGAAGGATAGGAGAGACTTATCTCATCACAACGCTAGCACGTGTATTGTGCAAAATTGGAACGCATCCTACCAAGAGGACCCTTCTCCCTTCAGAGAGGCTATTAGGATACCGTCGGCGTACAAGACTGAACGTGTTTCTTCCTTCCAGAGTCTATTCGGCCGAAGCTACGAGTCCCCAAGCTGGAATTTCGTCCCAGGAGTCTACCTGTATGTGAGAAATTACGGCACTGGTAGCAAGTGGTCCCCAGGCTTTGTGGTGTCTACTCAAGGCACTCGTCTTCTGCATCTCAAAACTGCAGATGCACTTGCCCATCGCTACGTGTATCAAGTAGGTAAGCGGAACACAGATAAAACTACAGCAGATGAAGACGTGTGGTTGCCTTCTACAACAGCTCTCACACGGTTAGAACAAATAAACACTACGGCACCTGCTACTTCGCAGAGTACCTTATAGAAACGTAGCCACAGCAACTACATCGCTCCACGTGTGCCAAGAAACGGGGTGAGCGCTTTGGATACTAAAAAGGAAGAAATGTGATAACCCATTGAATGATGCGGTCCAACATCTCAAGAGTGCATATACGCCATCTTATTCCACTGCCTTCTCCTCTATTGTTTCCTACATATTCACGACTGTGTATAAATTCACTGGCTTCATTGCATGATCTGATTGTCTCTTTAATGCGGGAGCGTCGTTGCCATCGCCCACCTAAATATTCTTAAGTGTGTGACTGAAATAAACTGTTCAACACATTCATTGTCAAACCATAGTGTTCATAAGTGATATATTAGAGAATATAACATCAACGCCACCACCAGTGTAAGTAATCGCTCCTCCTGCTTCACATCTGCACATCATTTTCTTTAGCGGGAGATGTTGTAATCTTTTTTTCAAGCGCTATATGACACACTTATCAATAACTGAAATAAAAACCCCTGATAAGGTGGCTAGAAACACTTTCACAATGTGAACGATTCCTAGTTGAATGAACACGCAGGCGCGTGAAGATAAAAATATAAAAAAGCTTTTTCAGGGGTGAAACTATAATGACGGTAAATAGGATCACCAAGAAACTTGTTATCCGAGTTGCTAAATGAAATAAAAAGATGACCTGAACAGTGGCCAGCCGAGAAAAGATGTGGTGATAAGCGTGGAGCACTTTTAGGGGCTACAGGGCTGTCATGCATACATCATGCCATCCTCGCTCATCTGACGAGGTAGATCAGCGTCGCGCCGTGCAAGAGTGCATAGTTAGCCGTTTAGAGAATTGCTATGTGTTATGCAGTGCAGCAAGGGTTTGGGACAGGAAACTCATGGTGAGGAGAGGTTACGCGAAAGGGAAGAGGAGTGGAGAAGCTAGAACTATCTATTGCAATAAGCTATCTCCGAGCCTAAATTGTGCATAGCATAGCCATATAGATGTAGTGCGACAAAGCATTTTGAAAGGGTATATGGAGGAGGAGGAGAACAAGGAGGGTTAAGCAATAGCACCGCCATGTGGTAATATCGCTTTACCGGTAGTGTAGCAACGAAGTAAGCAAGTGGGAATGAGGAAGGTAGCATAACCAAGTACAGTAAGTGTTTATATTACAGAATTTTCGTAACCACACGAACACGAGGAGTAGAAACACAGCGACATTAAAGCGATAGGTCGGAAAGGAAAGAAACGTTGAGAAAAGACAACATAACAATGAAAGAGGCAAACAAGGAAAGATAAGGACGTGGTGTAAAGATGGTGCCAATGTTATTCAAAAATAACGTTGCGTTCCCGTCAAAAACGTCAACCAGGCTGCACTTAAATAAAAAAGCATATTTGCGCATGAATGTGCTCACCAGAAAAAAGTGGGCGAATCACTGCTGGGCGCTTCCTACAGTACTGACGTCGAGTCCAACTGTATACATTCCCATGTAGGCACGGTTTTGACAGAGCGACTGCCACGTACTCAGAATGAGGTTGGTGGCAATAACTAAGCCGGGTACATACATGCGAGAGCCTTTTCTTCATTACTGATTTGATGGCGCCGGACTATGCAATGCGTACAGTGATGAAATAAAAAGGCACTGGATGGGTATAAAAAAGGTTCAGCACCTAATAAAATGATGCATTAAGAGAGATGACGTCGAAGTCTTCCATTATTATTTTTCTATAGCGAGTCAAAGAAAAGCTTTGTTAACCTTTTTGACCACTGTGCGGTCGATCGAAGTAGGAAGCTTACACGAGAAAACACTCACACTTCACATATTGCGGAGCTTCCGGTAAGATTCAAGTTTGCAAGGTATAAAGCAAAGTCAGTCGGTGTAATGGCTAAGGGCTCCAATATAAACGACACCTCATAAAGCTCTTTCGTAGCCGCATCAAACGCATTCAGACTCATGCTAAGCTGCCTGAAAAAAAAGTGCTAAGCTGCCTGCTAAGCTGCCTGAAAAAAACCCACCCATCTCTTAATTTATTTTTACACAAATTTCTTGCGCTGTCGAACAATTCAGCATGTATGCATATGCAATGAAGAAAATATAGATTTCTTGAGGATCTTCACATGGCTCTGATATGGCAGTTCGGCGACGATGAGGAAGTTTTTATGTCGACATATTTTTTTTTGTTTGTTTTCTGCAGCAGGATGTGCTCATAGCCAGTTCTGTTATCTGAATGACTATAATCGCAATGAAATCACAAATATTTTTTGGGGCCTCAACACTTTTATATCTCTCATATTTTAGCCGGGAGAGCAATATGAGCTTTTAATGGCACAGTGGTCACCAATAACTACTGCATTAGAGTTTAGCAAACCAAAACCAGACAATAGTTTTCCTGCCCATAGCGCACGTTATGAGGTTGTACAACGACATGCCGAAATTATTACTATTTCAAACTTGCTAGCCGCAGTAGAGACTGCATATTTCTTTGCATATATAACGACGTTGTTAAAGTAGTGATATTTCACACATTTCTTTATGGTTTTTCAAACATCGATGAGTGCCAGCTGAATCTTACCAGCGTCTGCAAAGGGATAGTTATTCGGTTTGTCAGAAGTCGAATGAACGCTGATCTTGTCGCCACCATTAGGCTAAAGGCCTGCTGCAGTTACTTGCCACTAACATTTTTTTAGGCAACTGGTATATATGACATACCAGTTCTCGTGAAAAAAAATTTTTATACGTCTATGTCAGCGGTAAAATCCAGCCGAGAGATTTCACATAACTGCAAATAAAAAGTTAGAGTTTACTAGCAAGCGCAAAGCAATGAATAAAGCAGCCAGAAATTAGAATGCAACTGAAAGTCACCAATCATGTGTCTCTGTCGTCTTTCTGTTTCAATACCCCTTTTCGCCGTTTCTTTACATCATCTGCTAGCTATTCAAACAATTTTCTCAACTTTTCTAGCTGGTACTTTGCAGCTCCCTTTCAGCACACTTGCCCCACTGAAGTGTTAATTTCAGCTGTGTTTAATGTTGCTTAAGTGCCGCTTTATAAATAGTACTGAGCCGATTAACGCACAAAAGCCTTCTGGCTACATTCAACATTTACCGAGACGGTCAATAAGATAATCGTTTCGCTGGTGCATTGCTCGTCTTCAAGTCGAAAGGTTAGAGGCTGCATTCCGGGTACAAGAAGTATGGAAATGAAATACAAGCAGGGTGACAAGCTGGTCTCATTCTGCTATGGCATTAGTGGCACTCAAAACATGCTAGAATTTTTATTGATTGTTTCGTTAGCTATTCGGTTCGTTTTTTTTACCATATAGGTTACGAAACTTGAAAACAAATGCAAATTAGCAGTATAGGTGAACGCCACGAGCTGGCATTGTTTTCTGTCTTCACTGTAGAGTAAAATACTTTTGTGGAAGTAATTAAATAAGCTACATGATACCGGTGCGCACAGTTTTCTCTTACTTGCGAGCATACGCACTTCCCTGTCCATGTAGTGGAGAAATATATCGCTAAACTTAACCTGTAGCGTAAGTTGTCTCATCCACTGACGGTTTCACACATGACTCAGGTCAAGTGTGGGACACTTAAACGTAGTTGCACTTCAGATAGATGCCATGTCTAGAGTTGACGGACAAATCTTAAGCTTTCACCGCTACAGTTGTATATCTAAAAATTTGTTTTCGCCGGCGTTGAACGTCTGTGACAGAAAAACACCGCAGACATATATACCAAATTTGAAGCCACACAGAATGAAGAGCACGCGGCGACACTTTACACTTGTGGCAAACTCATTCAGAGATTTCCATCAAATATGTGGTCGAGTATCACAGCATTGCGCAAAAACAGATGAAGATGAGAGACAGCCAAATTCTATAGCAGCAATAAAGAAAAAATGGTACTCTTTCGCAGTGCAGATATCACCGTTCGTTATGTTCCTTCGTTGTTGTTTTTTTTTCTCTTTTCGCCATCTGTTCCAGCATTGCTTTCATGGACAAAACGTCATGACAATGTGAAGCCTTCCATTTGCTACGTCAAATGACGCACTGCGGCAAAAGCGTAAATCACGCAACATTCAATGAAAGCGTGCGTTGTTTACACGCGAGAAGGCACCACGTGACCAGGACAATCTGTAGTGTGAAGCGAAATGGGCCCTTCTTGCTCACGTATGGTGCTCTTAGACTTGAGTATTTAAGCTGAAGAAAAGCTGTCTTCAAGTTCAGCGCAACGTGGAGAATGTTTTTCTCAGCTTCACGCTAAAACTGGCTCATGTTTTTTCGTGTTTGAACTTACGGTAACTCCAGCGCAGTTCATTTTAAAGGCGTCGCTTATTATATTCCTTTCTTCTTACACTCATTCCTGTTCGTCGCTAATAGCACGCGTATTTTTGTTAAGCACGTCATTTGATGCTGCTGAGTCAGATGGCTTGGCTTGTCTTGCGAGCTTCTTAAGGCGTGGAGAGAATTCCTTAACTTCTGATCCATGCAATCTCCATTAGCCATGTCCCCGCGCCTTTAACAGAAAACATACTGCTTATGTTCGCACCTTGTGGATGCATGCTTTGGGCACGATTGTTTAAACAAGAACGACCACTTTGCCATGTTCGGATGGCAGCTTTTCGCCCTTATATTCTTCAAAAGGGCTCATGAACAAGTACTTTTAACAAACATCCGCTGATAGCTTCTCTTTTTTTTACCACATAACACAGTGGGGTAAAAGAATTTTCCTTCACAATGCAAGAACTTCTGCACGCTTAGGGCTTAACCAAAGCAGGCTCTTTGGAAGATTCTGTGTGAAAAACTTCCATATTTTTTCATAAAAGTAAAAACTTTCTTGAAATTTTAAAAAAAAACAACCTGTGTCAATTCTTGCTGTAAGTACTACGTAGTAAAAACATAGCTGTATGAGCGTACAAGGAGTTCAAATAGTTCACGCAACACCGAGATTACCGCCACATTAACGAATATAACTCATTGAATCAAACATTTCGACTTGATTGTCGTTATGCGGAATATACCCGGATAGAAGTATCAGTGGTCATGGATTGAGACACGTATTCTCTCACCAACCTTAATCCTAAGGCTTCGTTCCGTCTTGGTGGTCTAGAAAAAATGATGCTAGAAGACTAGAAAGCCTAGGTCTAGAGGATGTGGATATGGGAGATGATTATATTTATTCTGATAATATGACACGGTAAATATACGTACGCGACACGTTTCTGTTTACTATACGCACCAGAGACTTGTGTGCCTAAAGATGTTTCCAAGTTCGCTAATTGCACACATTTTCAAGTTCGCCTTTGCAGTACTGCGCACTATCACATTAAAAAGAGACTTATAGGCAGTTCAATGGGCCCGTGAAGCAGCCGCACGGCTAAGTCCTCGGTACCAACCTGGCAACAGCCCACTTCGGTCCTAAAACTCCTTGATTGGTAAAGTAGCGACACTTCTCCGTGCGCGAGTTTCCTTCTCGATTTTCCTCAAATTTTTCCCTTTTTCTGACAGGCCCAGTGTGCACGGCACGCTGTCCAGTGGCTCGCTGATGACGCATTCTAAATCACTGTGCACACTTGTTTCATCGGCTTCTAAATTTATAAAATGAGAGTCCGTCTCTTAAAAAACAGTAGTGACGAAAATAGGCTTCTGGTGGAACCTAGCGATAAATATATTTTTAGTTAGCTTTGATAAAAAACCAGTGAAGGCACTTCAAAAAAAAAGGCACCTATTCACAGGCAGTTTACCTCTCCGTTGCTGTTCTGGCCGTCTATAACGCGCACGACGGCCAGAATGAATTTCCGGTAATTATGCTCGACTGCTGACCCGCAGGTCGCGGGAATGCATCCCGGCTGCGGTCGCTACATCTTTGATGGAGGTGAAAATGCTCAGGGACCTTGCGCTTAGATATATGGGTGCGCGTAAATTAGACCCTGCATTGTGGTCAAAACCTGCAGAGACCTCTGATACGGCGTCTCTCATACTGACATTGGGATTTCGCGACGTTAGATCTCCCACCAAATATTATTACGTCACCAACATGATTATGTAAGTATGGAGTATGGTAAGGCTAATAGTATGTGTCAGTCTTAACGTTATATGTTTGAATTGGCTGCAAATATTTTCATCAAATCTTACGAACGCACGAAAAATGCCGATGGGTAAGCATTGATACCTTCTCTATGCCCAGGCTGCCAATACTTCTAATGGCCCACACCAAAATTTTATTTGGCTTTGCTTATTTAATATGCCTTTTCTGTGCGAAACGTAGAGGAATGTAATGATGTTGAGCCGTTTTAGTCTAAACTTGTTGGTTACATCTGAACTAAGAAAATATGATATCGTTGATGAAGTTTGGCAAAAGAATACTGCCTGCACAAAGCCACAGAGGTTGAACACTGTAGTGTATTAATTTTACATCTTCATTTTTTATGAAATGGCCAATATTTCTTTTTTAGTTCAGATCGTTTCCAACTTGTTGTTCTTCACACACACAAAATTTCATTAAAATTGATTGAATGCGTTTCGAGAAACAGTACAATGAAGATAAACAATTTATAAGAAACACAATTTTAGAGAACGAAGTGTTATGTGCTCTACTAGTCACGTCAAAGGGCGTGCAGCGCACTTTAACACCGCATTTGAACCAATTGAAGCGGCCACTTTGCGTCGAACTGCCACAGGTATGTTTCTCAGAGTGCAGTGAGTTCTTTGGTGTCAAAAGTGCAAATTCAATGTTTTGCGGGGTTCACATTACCATACCTTCTCAACCTCATAACTTCCTCAATTGTGGTGAAATGGTGAGCTCAAAGAAGGTAGCCGAAAAGAAATGTACGGAATCACTTAAATTCAATTGGCTGACATGAGCATGCCGGATACCTTTGTGTACCGATGCTGCTGTCAGACAAGCTCGCACGTGGGCACATACATACATACATACATACATACATACATACATACATACATACATACATACATACATACATACATACATACATACATACATACATACATACATACATACATACATACATACATACAAACATACATACATACATACATACCTGATAAAGTCGCGCACCCTCATGCATACACGCGCACCAACAATCATGCGCCGGCGTGCACATCTATGTGCACAAGTTCCTAAACACGCATGAACACACTGACACTCGTAAGCGACACACACATTCCTGCGCACACGTACAACGCACTAGCGAATACACACAAGCAGCGAAACACACAGGCGCATATATGCTCAGATATGCGCGCTCAAATGTTCACATGCACACACACACGTGCGAATAGACTTGCAGAAATGCACGCAGGGGCAGGCGCACACATGTAAACACACATGCACACGCAATCGCACTCATATGCGCTCACTCACATGCAGCCACGTAAGCACATCCACATACACCATATGCACGTACACACATGCCTGAAGGGTTCACAGTGCGTGTGAAGAACTAAATGTGCGAGAAATTCACTTGCGTGAGCTTTTTGTGACGTCAAGGTTAGCTGAATAGGTGGCAGCACGCATCCCAGTCATTCTGTGCTGCGGATGTGCCGGCTCCGCGAAAAAGGGTGTGAAAAAAAGTTGGTTCCGCATCTTCATGCTACACTGCAAAGATTGTCAAAAGACGATAGTCTTGCGTCTGGAGAGAATGAACAAAACGTTTATTTGATGTTCTGTGCAAGAAAATTGGTGAATTATGTTTTGGAGGCGCTGCGTTAGAGTACCTCGAGCGTGCAGTGAAGGCAGTGCTGCCAACCTGCGGAACAACTTTTTTCTCTCTGGAGTGAAAAAAATTTTCTAGATTTAAATAGGTATTTTCTGGAGAGTGGCTTTTGAAGACTAAAATGTTTGTCTGTGGAAAATGATTCCAAAGTTCACTTTTATGATATATAGGTGCCTTCGTTTGAATGTATTCACTGAAATCCCCGCGTAGATGGGGAACAAATGTCTCAGTACGAATTGCAAAGCTTTAGAAAAACATTGTATTCTTTTAAATCACAAAGGCAAAGTGCTCATTACATGGGGGGGGGGGGAAGGACATGTTGTATCGCAGTTTTTATACAAATCAACAAAAAAAAACAATCATGCCGTCTACACACAACCATACAATAGTTCCAGAAACAGTAGGTGTACTACAAAGCATCGAACATGGGGTGGAGAAGCAATAAACTATCAAAATAATATTTAAGAACACTGCTAGCAGTTCAATGCAAAAGACGGAAATATTTCACTAAAATACAGTTAGCTTGCAATAGAATTCAAGCGACGTAACTATAATAATATATTTATAATAATATAAAACAATAATAATAATAATTGTAATAATAATAATAACCAGAATGAGCATATAGAGCACGGTACATAAAATATTCAGGGGAGCAAGCCTAAAAAAGTTATTGATTACCTATTTTGATTTTTATTATTATTTTGCGATTGTGTTATTTTGCAACAATCCTGCAGAAAATTCTTGGTGGAACATGCAGTGATGCACGCTTACACAACTTAAACAACAGCTTGAAAAAGGCGCTGTCAAGCTTTGTCATGATATCGGATGCAGGATTTTGTGACAAAAATAGTTTAACCATAATGGCATAGGCATATTATGCCAGTTGGCAGTTCATCCCTCGCAACCTGCTGAATGGTTGTGAAAAGATATGTTTGTTAGAAATGTTGACTGCCATTTATTTTTTTCAGATAAATCCTTACAATGTTTCCCCTGCCATTTTTTTAACATTTTTTATAGCTGTGCAAATAACCACACACATGAAGCAGTGCTATTACCGCGCTTTTTATAGAAACTTTGATGACCTTAGCGGAGCCACACGTCTCCAAGGGGCAGATCACTAGCATCATGACAGCGTTCGCAAACAATTGAACCGATTAAAAAACATCAAACCCATGAAATAACGCCCCGGTTGATAGGTGAGAAAATTGGAGGTTGGTGTAAAGTAAAACTTACTTGGCGGGCTCGAGAGAGAGCACTTTTTAATTGCGAAGCATTTCTTAGCAAACTTCGGGGACATTGAGCGTATCTATCTATCTATCTATCTATCTATCTATCTATCTATCTATCTATCTATCTATCTAGCCGCTTACGTTTCGTCGCTCTCATGGTCGCCCCCTTAACTGGGCGTGAGCCAAAGTTAGCGTGGGAGGTTGATATTGTTTGACGAATATGACGCGTTGGTAAAGACATGAATAATGTCACAATCCCATTGTGAACGTCGTCAAACTCTTCCCGCCAGACGGTGGCACATACCCACGGGCGGGTATGTGCCACTGTTAGGTGCGTATGTGTCACTGGTGATGGACACTTAGAATCTACCCAGGAACAATGAGAACACACATGGGCAAATTTAGCGTGCAAGCATTAAGAAATACCCGACCTCGGCAGCGTCGACCCGACGAATGCAAAGAATAAATTTCAGGGTTACAGCTGGAATCGAACCCAAGTATTCTGCGTGGCAATGAAGTACTTTACCAAAGAGCTAGGCCAGGTTTCGGAATTACTTTTCAAATACACGCTAATCTTCGTGACACGTCAATAGTGGTTGCAGTGCTGGCTACCCAATTATATAAACATTACATATGTACTCCTTTCGTACAGCCGTCTAGTCGGGTAACGTCAATGGTGGTTAGTTGCCATGCGCTGAAGTTGACTTATGTAGCAATGTTCAGGGTCAGCATCCTCACGAGCATCAGCGCTTTGTAGCAGCTTCTGGTGTTGCTAATACGCATGGTCGAGTTGGCATCGTTGTGCAAGTGCGAACAACTGGTTATATAAACATCTGCAACAATGCGTGCAACGTTTGTCTGTGCGTGCAACGTTTCTACATATATTTAGTGTAACTTCATGGCACGTCGCTCAATAAAAAAGTTGTAACACGGTCACCTTTTTTCCGCATGCTTCAAATACCGTCGATTGCCAGGTATGTGGGATCTGCCGAATTTTTTTTTCTTTGATTCAAACTGAGATTTAGGCGATCGACGTCAAACATGGACGGCACAGAATGAGCTGCAATGCAGTTGGGGAGAGGAGAGCGCTGACACCACGCGGGGGGCGGAGACCAGCCCTGTCGCCCCCTTTCAAACGTCGGAACCGCTACTGGGTTTGGCATGCCTTTGGGTTATTGTAGAAGGTGTGCAAAAAAAAGGCGGAAGAAGGAACAAAAAAGAAGTTGTGGGCAGGAGGTCCCTCCATCGATTCGCTGCTTCACGAGGAAGAAATTTTCCTACAGGTTGACGAATTTCCCTTTTTGCCCAAGGTACAACCAAAATCCCCTAGATCTAGGGAAATTTCTTTAGAGTTGGCAGCACTGAGCGAAGGCGAACAAGCTCATAAAGTCACGTCACACGTGAGACATGAGCGTTATCTGGCAGTTATCTTGGAAAACGAAGCGCGCGAAGTGCATGCCCATCTCGGAGGCTATAAGGTGTAGAACGAAAGGCGACGGGTAGGTGCCACGGTGGTGGCATCTACTCGTCTTAGCAAAGCATTGGAAACGCTTGCGTTTTCGTGAAAGTGTTACATTGCCAGCGCAGCGTGATAAATGCTACGGTCTTTAGAATTACTTATATATGCCTTTTCTAGTAACAAGACACACATACAGAATATATACGTGTTGTTGTGTCTTAAGCTTGTGAAATAATTGATTTTTTATTGACACTCGCGCAAGTATGAACGCTGAATCCTGAGCAATATTGATGGGTGCTGCGGATGGGGTCGGATTGCAATATCGTTTGGTGCCGTAGGGGGTAACGTTAAGGGCGGGCGGGTGACAGACAAAAGTGTTCGCATCGAAGTCTTCAAAAAAGACTATCGTCTTTAAAACAGGAGGTCAGTGGCGTGGCGAGAACGTGGTGGCGTATATCAAGTGTCGTGGCATTCTCAAAGTCACGGTTTTTATTGGCCTTGGAAAGTAGCGCCACGTATTGGGCCTGATAAAGTTCTTTTATCTATACATGCATTTAAACAAAATTTCACTAATGCACTTGAGGGAGCGTTCAGCGAAATAGGAGCCTGTACTAACAAGCAGGAACCGTTTCTGTTTTTCAAGCACTTATTAGCACGGTAGCCCGACTAACATGCGTACATTTTGCCACAATCCAATTCGTGTTCGTCAAGTTGTTGCAGTTGCAGCGTACAGTGTAAACTAAGCAATTCTGGTGTCTGGTCAATATAAAATAGTGGAAGGATACAATAAATGATGTCGGTTTGAGGAAGCTCTTTGCTTTGCCTTCATTAATGCTATGTGGTTTCGTGATAAGTGAACACCTTGGATTTACACCAAGTGACTCGAACCGCTTTGTACTCAACTGTATTTCAGTAGGTAGACCTACCACAAGCAGGCGATGTCTCATTAAACAATTTTTGTTGTGAATAATAATATTAGTAATAATAATGTATTATTAATACTAGAATAATATAATAATAATATTATTATTAGGTAGTAGTACTAGTAGTAATAGTAATAATAGACTTTTATTCAGCCACAATTTACAGGCCCAGCGTTTCAACCGACTGTGCGACCAGTCGACGCTGCTCTTCTTTCCCTTCGGCACCAATCGAGTCGAGCGAGGATGGGATTGAAAGGGGTGGAGGAGGGTAATAGCTGGATTGCTAAGCAGTTGGGCAGTAAAAAAGGCAGTGTGACAGGTCGGCATATGGGGCGGGGCAATTGGGAGTGCAGGGGTTAGACCTATATTTATAAAAAAAAGACGAGATGGGGTTATTACGCAAATCATTTGGATGTGCTGTAGAGTTCGATCCTCGAGTGCAGTGAGGGATGGATGAGGAGGAGGGTAGAGACGCTTGTCGAGCCGGAGCTGCAGATATACCTCCTTGATAGTGTGACGCAGGGAGATCTGCCTATCGTTATTCGCGGAGCTCTCAAGGTTTACGGAACGTGTGGGCCAGGGAATAAACGGTGCCCGGTGCAATATATCGGGGGCAAGCTGGTGAGCCAGCTCATTGCCGTTAATACCTGAATGCCCAGGAACCCATCGGAGGAAATTAGGGGAGGGTTGAAGAGCAAAGACCACTCACTCGACCTCCTGTTGAAGAGCATGGGGCAACGTGTTCTTCTGTATGTGACGAATTGCGGCGTGAGAGTCAGAGCAAATTGTGTACTCGGGAGAGAAGGGAGGGAGGAAAATGACTGCATCGTGTGGACCATGGAGAGGACCTCAAGTGGAAGTACATTCGGCGAGTGCAATTATGGCCCGCTGGTGTGCGTGTCAGGTGCCGAAATATGTGGATGGTAGATAATATAGCCACATGAGCCCCGAGAAACCATGTATGAGGGTTCCGTGTAGGCAACTCCCTGTGTAGAGAGAGGAGGATATTGATGTGCTGCCGCATGACGCAGGCTGGTGTGAAGAACGGGAGACATATTGCATGAGAGGGGTAGAATGCGAAGGTTAGAAGCAGGTGTGCTAGCGGCAGAAGACAAGTGGGAACAAAACGGGAATGTGAGGGATACCAGCTTAGGCCAATGGCCATTGTCCTTGACGAGCAAGCGAAAGACGGGCAATCTCAGGGCCGTGGTGTAGAGAAATAAGAGAACGTAATAGATAAAAAAGGCCTGTGGCAAGAGCTAAGTGGTAGAGGTAGTGACAGATAGGTTTAGAGCTGCTCTGTAGAGGCCTAATAGAGCTCTTCCGAGCATATTGAGTTGCGTTTGGGTGAATTGAACGTAGGGTACAAAGAAACAAGAACTTCTTAAGGACGACCACATGTGCATCCCGGCACGCATGAGCCTCGTGGAGCCCTGACTGCCGAGTGACAACGCGTCGCAAGAGGTGGTCACCGAGTGGCAAGTCCTCACAGCGGGATGTAGGGCCTGCGCGTTCTTTGTCACGTGCAAAGGGAAGCCAAGAGCTTTGCACTGCTGAACAGTGGGGATGAGAGAGCTAGAAAGATGTAGAGAGATGAGGGTGTTATGGGAGCGCTGGTACGCAGAGCGGTTAAGCAAAAGTAGCTCAGACTTCTCCAGTGCAGAAGACAAGCCAGCAGTAGCGAGAAAGGAAGTGATATGGTCGAGGCCACGTTGCAAAGTATCCTGCACGTGGCCGGGACCTCCAGACGTACACCAGGCAGTCATGTCGTCTGCATAAAAATTATGGCGGAGGTCAGGTATTTGGGACAGTTGGGAATAGTCTTCATTGTCATCTTGAGTGCAACACAGATAACAGGCCTGTCGACGCCGGACTGTGGCTTAGATGACTGGGCCCGGCATACCAGCAAACAGGAGATGACATACATATTTAAGAGTATGTAACGTAAGATTATCAGCAAAAGAAGATATGTAACTCTTTTACATTTCTCTAAACAACATACAAGAATCAAACTAGCAGAAGCAAAATGACATAAACCGCAGAATTTTGAGTAAGAAATGGAGCAATTTTTCAACAGATTACACCCGGCATGAAAAAAGCTAAATCAGTAGTGATACGAAAAAGATGCAGCAGTAAAGTGACTTTGAGACAATTGGCAATTTGCGTTTCATCGTTACAGAAAAAATACACTCTCGCGGAGGTCTTAAGAAACTGAAGGAGCATAGAACTCTCAAATAACTTTGCCATAACTTGTTTTCACGAATGGTACAGAAAAGCGGGAAGGTTTTCCTAATGTAAGAGCAGCCGGCCATGCTTTTTGGAAGCATGCTTTTATGAACTCAGAGTTTTAGAATTGTCGTAATACCACAGTTTCAATACATGACGTTTTGAAACAAGGCAGGGGAAGTAAAAAAATAGAAATTTGCATTGTATAGCGTTAGTCAGTGTTCCAATTGATGCTAATTGTATAGGGTTTGTCGTTTGCACAATACTTGTAGAATGCATCACTGCGCCGCATTCAGGCGTGTCGCTACGGCGTTCGTCGTTTTCCTTGTAGCGTCGAATGACCACGAGAATGTTGTATTATGAAAAAAACATGAAAAATACTATCTCAATCACAACTGCCACCAAATATTACTTGAATGACGCAACTAAAATGCCCACAAGACGTCAGCTTCAAGACAACAAAGGGACCTTATGGTGGCTTCACTAGCGCCCGTATACGAGAGCGGGGATGCGTCGTTCAGCTTTTTTAACGGAGGTCAGTGACTCGAACCGACGCGAATTGTAGACGCTGTTTATGGCAGCGTAACTTCACGAAAATTCCACATAAAGTGTGTTGAAAAAAATGTTTTTACTTATAAAAACATGGCAATATTGGCGTACAACATTATTTTGTACAAAAGCATCCCGTTAGAGTGATGGTAACTTTATTTTTTGTTTTCCGCATTTGCGTCCTCTGGCGTTTGGTGCGAGCACTAGTTTTTTACGTAGTCGTGCCGTACTTACTGAGGCCAGATTTCGCGTAGTGTCCACTTTTTTTTTCCTTTCTCTATGGTTGTATTTTGTATCCTCTTCTTCCTCTACTTCGATAGCATATATCGGCACGTGCGTGCCAGAGTGCCAGTGTCGGTCTTCTCTTCGGTATCAGAATAATATTTTATTGACATTGACGTTTCGGCCGCGGGTCCAGCCTTCGTCTGATGAAGGCTGCACCCGCGGCCGAAACGTCAATAAAATCACTTCGTACGTGCGTCTTCTTCCCTATACGAATATATATATATATATATATATATATATATATATATATATATATATATATATATATATATATATATATATATATATATATATATATATACAGATAATCTTACCCGGACCAAGCATCACTTTTGTTTTTGGTATATATATATATATATATATATATATATATATATATATATATATATATATATATATATATTCGTATGGGAAGAAGACGCACGTACGAAGTGATTTTATTGACGTTTCAGCCGCGGATCCAGCCTTCATCAGAATACAGTTTATGGCACGAGTGCTGTTTATATACATGTGCATATCAATTAGATACAAATATGAAAACCAGCAAGAAAGGCGATATATGGGCACATATATATGCAAGTCACACAATATGAACGGCACCTAATATACGAGTAAAAAGATATTGCTTCCATGCGCGAGCACGTGGTGAGCACGTTGTTTAAAAGTAAAAGATAAAATGCATGAAAGGTAAAGCACATAACATGAAGAGTAGTCCGACCGCTAAAAGCAAGGGAAAAAAGAAAAAAATATAAGATACTAATAAAAGTGACAAAGACGTTACAAAGCTGCTACGTAATTAACGGATACAGACAATGTAGTGCGACTTGCTAAGCAAGGTTGAAAAAATATGGATAGGGTGATACAAGTTACGCAGATAGGCAACGAAGTTTTCCTACGTTTTCATTCAGACAAGATGCGACGGTGTCGAACTTATAGATGAGGAATGATTCACAGGCTTCTCTATCATAATTTGTGCGGAAACCAGATTCAAGCAATGTGACCTGTAGATTTTCAAAAGAGTAGTCCGGGAGGTGCACGTGTCTTGAAATCGGCAAGTGGGGGAAGGTGTTAGCATGAGATTTATGGTTGTTAAAACGCAGTCTAAAAGGCCCTTCTGTTTGACCAATGTACTGTATTTCACATAGCGCACATTCTGTCATGTATATTATGTTCTGAGAATCGCAGTCAAGATTGCTTTTGATTTTTAAGGAAAAGTTGGAACCTGTACTGGTGACCTGTTGGCATGTGCGCATGTACGGGCATACTTTGCATCGCGTTTTTTGGAAAGGATGGCACCCGATCGTGTCAGAACTATCAGCTTTCGACAATGATGACGATGAGAGTATGTCTCGAATAGTTTTAGCTTTGCGATACACTGCTTTAGGTGGTTCGGTGAAAATGGTTCTTAAGCGTTCACTTTGCATTAGAATATTGTGGTGCTTTTCAGCACATTCGAAACACGCGGAACTGACGCAGAACTGGTAAGGACTAAGTTTGTCTGCGGTGACGGAGTCGAGTTTTTAGCAGCGCACAACAGCGTTCTACGATTATGCATATCGGCATGTTTTATTGCGTCATCAATTAATTGCGGCGGATATTTTTGTGTGACTAGAGCAGCCTTTAGCGTTCTGCAATTCTTTTGAAACTCTGATTGCCCTGAGCAGATTCTTTTAAAGCGTAAGACCTGACTGTAAGGGATGCTAGTTTTGCAATGTTTCACGTGGCTACTGTCAAAGTGCAAATACTGTTGCCGGTCTGTAGGCTTTTTGTATAGAGCAGTGGATAGCTTATCATTTATAATCGAAATGCTTACATCAAGAAAACTAAGCGTTGATGTGGAATAGGTATGAGAAAATGATATTGATGGATGGGCATCACTAAAGTCAGATATGAAGGAAAGACACTCCTGTTCACCATGCGGCCAAATAAGGAAAATATCATCAATGTAACGTTTATAATAAAAAGGTTTCAGCGCGCGGATTTGCAAAAATTCACTTTCAAGCTGGCGCATGAATATATTGGCGTAGTTGGGTCCAATACGCGTACCAATTGACGTGCCGCTAACTTGGACATAGTTTTGCCCTTCAAATTGAAAGTTATTTAGCTCTAAAATGACCCCTGAGCAATACTGCTAATGTGTTGCTATCGATAAATTTATCCGTTGATGCTGCTTCATCGGACCTGGCGACTGCCGCTATTCCGTCTACATGCAGAAAGTTGGTGTAAAAAGACGCTACGTCCAGGGTGACCAAAAAGGAACTTTGAGGAATATTCAGATCAATTATACCAGAAACAAAGTCGGTAGTGTCCCTTACGTAAGACGGAAGTGATGCTGGGATACTATTGATCAGAGATTCGACATAGCGGGGCACTTTTTTCCGTGACAGTACCTATACCTGAAATAATGGGACGGCCGGGGTTGTTTATCTTGTGTATTTTAGGCAAAAGGTAAAAACGAGCAGGAACAGGACTAAGGGGAATAAGAGAATGAATCGCATTGTGAGGCACCTTTTTGTTTTCCAGAAGCTTTAGCAAAGTCCTCTGGACAAGAGATTTAAATTGTTCAGTGGGGTCATGATCCAGACGCTTGTAAAAACTCGTGTCTGCGAGCTGTCTTTGGGCCTCTGCTTCGTAATCATACTTGTTCATTACGACAACAGCCACACATTTATCCGCAGGCTTGATGACGATGTCGTTGCGACACAACAAGGCATTTATTGCTTTCATTTCACTGGTGGTTAGGTTATGGCGATACGGCGTTTGCTTTCAATACGACTGTAGTACGTCTCGTTGTACAGCTTTCATATACATATCAAGCATCTGTCTCGTTGTGAGATAGGTACCCGACGTTTTCCAGAAGGTAATGCGCTTGTGGAACCGTTTGTTTTTTGCCGGTCATGAAAAAACTCGCGCAAGCGTAAGTTGCGGGCAAAATTATACAAGTATTTCAGTAATTGAAATTCACTGTGTCCGCCTGTGGCAGGACAGAAATTGAGACCGCGGCACAGAACACTGCGTTCCTCAGCAGATAGTACAATGTCCAAAATATTTACTATATTGTTCTGCTCCTTGATGATATGCTTGTCAATGGAAGGTGACAAAGAAGTATCGGGGTAAGCTTGTACCAGATTCATTTGCAAAGGGACGTAATTGCATGCATTGTTCTGGGTAGGGCACCAAAACCGTCACGCGACATTTTCTTAACTTTTAATGCGTAAATTTCACGATGCTTTTTAGATGCGAATGTCTCCAGTGCGGCAGATTAATTAGACGAGGAGTTTATATTTGCTGATATTTGATTTTGTTGGTGCAAGATTTCTTTGCTTGAAGAACGATAATGATCAAGGGTAACTCGGGTGAGTTGTAGTGAAGCATTTTTTAATAAGTCATCCCACCTATCTATATTTTGCTGAGACATGTTAGATAGGGCTGCTTTCACAATGATACGTAGACCCTTAGGTGCAATAGACGCGGTGAAGTAGGTGTTCAAAGTATGTGCATGTAGGTCGTTGCGAACACGTTTTTCTACAACTTTCCGTAACCATAAAAATTCCTTTGAACAGAGGCAAGAAATGTTTTTACCGGGTGACAAAGTCTGTAGTCAATCGGCAGGTCCCTGTCGCACGGTTTGGGTATGGCTGCGAAGCTTCTGGCGGTGACCACTGGCTGAGGGATCGGGAGGGTTCTTTGCTGAATGCGAAGGTCCAATTGACGAACCTCTCGTAGCGGAGTCTGTTGGACAACTTTTCGAAGCAACCTTGTTGCGATAGTCCTGCGTCACTCGCTCGTGGGGTGATGGTGGCTTCTGAAGGGAAGCACAACTTCTTGTTTGGCCAGTCGCCAGTGCTGTGTCAGACGACTCGCGCACAACGGCCTCGCGTGATGCTGAGGTAAGCGATTTGGAAGCAATATCTTTAAACTCGTATATTAGGTGCCGTTCATATTGTGTGACTTGCATATATATGTGCCCATATATCGCCTTTCTTGCTGGTTTTCATATTTGTATCTAATTGATATGCACATGTATATAAACAGCACTCGTGCCATAAACTGTATTCTGATGAAGGCCGGACCAGCGGCCGAAACGTCAATATAATCACTTCGTACGTGCGTCTTCTTCCCTATACAGATAATCTTACCTGGACCCAGCATCACTTTTGTTTTTCGTATATATATATATATATATATATATATATATATATATATATATATATATATATGACGCTACGATGACTGGGTGACGTGGCTTGGCTCATACGCCATGTTTATTCCATCTCCTTCTTCCTTCTCTGCTTCTACAAACCATCACTTCATACGTCACACGATTCCCCCTCTTCCGAAAAAATGCATGAATTACGAACAAGAAAAAGTAAACAAGGAGACATTGGAAAGTCACAAATGTCAAAATCCTCAATTTGTTCTATGCTCCAGACGAGTTCCATGCACTTTCAAAGACTTCAGGAGGGAGTACAGCAGTCAGGTTAACACAGGCGTTCGGGTGGGCGAGGCTGACTGTGGCGTTCTGGAAAAAATAACCACGTCTTGCACAACTTCACTGACCATGACACGGCTTCGGCAGCTGCGAAGAACGAACGAGGTTGGACGCCCTTGTAGCCTTTGAAGGTCAGACGTTGTATGCGCCGAATTTTCTGTCCTGGGTGCTGTATTTTGTGTCGTGGCTGAGACATAACGAGTGCTTGCAGCCTGCATGTGCGAGAACCGAAGCTGATGGTATGATGCCTTTGTTCCTTCATTGTACACATGGTAGCTGCACGTCTCTTTCGTAGCTTTCTGTAGTCTTCTCTCAGTTTGTTGAACCGTAAACACGGCGTTGAGAACTGGTGCAGGAAACTTTGTCGACGTTGCTTTCTGCGAAGATGGCTTAGGCATCGACTTCGTCTTTGCTTCTTTAATTGATGTTGTCTTTGATGATCTTTCAGCCACAGTGTACTCGTGAGGAGGTTTCACTTGATCGTTGTTCTTGTTCGAGTAGCCGTTGCAGTTCTTGGAGTTCGTCGAGTTGCCTTTGTTGAAATTGCTCGTCTTCTTGTGAAAGTTTGTCAGATGGGCCTCTTCCAGGAACATGAGTCTGCATTTCTTTAGATGGTGATGTCTTCAGTAGATTGTCGGTAGTCGACACTGTACTGCTAGGCTTGTCCTATGATGAAAGCACCGTGACAGGCTGATGAGAACGCTCCCAAGATGGTTGTGAGTCATCCATGATTGTAAATGCTTCTGTCAGTTGACAATGCGCCGGCGTTGGTGGATTCGAAATTCCTGCAGTGCTTTGACTCACATGTGTGTTGTCACTTGACGATGAGAGCACAACAGACATGACTTCAGGTGGTTCTGATGGCGTATGTTTTTCTTTTTGCAGCGTAGTTAGGCTGACAGTGTTTGTCGAACGACCCTGGTCGGAATGTCAGGGTGGGGGCTGGTATTGCGAGGATTCACCAGCTCGTCACACGTAAATTCCGTCACACACTCGAAACCATTTGGGCCTTGTGTTCGACACGATGCATCAAGGCATTTGGGTGGTTCTGTAAAATTTGAAGTGTTGTGATGCAGTGAACACGTTGAAAAAGCCGATTTCATTGCACTTGGGAAAGGCGAGTTTAGGTTCAGTTTTTTGGCGAAATTTTCTAGATTCCTTTCGGTATACGGACGCTTTACCTTGTCCGTTGTGACGTGCACGTTACTAGTCGATGTTCGAATGCATGACGTTTTTTCGGAAGAGTCATAAGATGGAATTATTGTGGTATAATTTCTCTGAGATCTCGTTTGGAAAATAGGCTTACTGCGGGAAGACTTCGCGTAACTGTGATAGGTCAGTTGAAAAGCCTTCCGCTGATGAGGTATGAACATGTCTTCGTCGTATTTTTTGAAACGGGTAATCATCTCTTCCCTGATCTTTTGCCATGATCCGTCGTTTTCGAATATGTGTGTCAGGTAAAACTTGAATGCCTTACCGGAGATGTATTCAGTGAAGTTGATGATCATCTCCCGTTCCGACCAGGATGCAGCGGCGGCGTGGACCTCGAATAGGTTGAACCAGTCCTGTACGGGTCCGTCGTCCGCTGATCCGGTGTACTTGGGGATGTCGAGCTCAGTCGATGGTTCTGTCCTGGTGCCGGTAACTGTATGCGCGTGAGATCCCCTCTTCTGTGGTCGATATTCAGTTGAGGCGTACTGCAGGTGGCTTCGTGAATGATGTGAGGTTGATGAGTGGTGGCCAGGTCTTCATCCTGTCGACTTGTGTGACGCTACGATGACTGGGTGACGTGGCTTGGCTCATACGCCATGTTTATTCCATCTCCTTCTTCCTTCTCGGCTTCTACAAACCATCACTTCATACGTCATATATATATATATATATATATATATATATATATATATATATATATATATATATATATATATATATATATATATATATATATATATATATATAGTGCGAGTAATAATTCAATGGGCCAGTTAGTCTTCGTGAGGGTATGGGATATGGCACAACGGGTGCGTTGTCAACAAGGATAAATATATTTATTTCCCAACAGTTTCGGGAGGGGTCCTCCTTTCATCAGGGGAAGAGTTACACTGGCATGAACTTTCAAACTTCGTTGCTGCCGCGTCCCTCTCGCCTTGAAAGATGTTTGTGAGAGTGAGAGAAAACTAAAAAAGGAAAGAAAAAAAACGAGAACGGGGAAGAAAAAAGACGAAAAAAATAGAAAGAAAAGAAAGAAAGTAAAAAAGAGGAAGAACCACTGTCAACACTGAGAACGAAACCAACTGTCCGTGTACGTCCACATACGGTTCTTATCACCTGCTGTTCAGTTCTCCACGTGTGTCGGGCCACCCAAGATTGTCGCCGCGGTGGCGGGAGGGTCCGTGACGGTGTGCGTAAAGGAAGGATTTCCCCTTAATGGGCCAGTCGGCTCTTTACCTTAAATCTTCGTCCGTTTCCTTTCAATGGTCATCAAGTGGTAGGCGAACTGACCCATTATAAGGAAACCCTTATATATATAAGGGGAAAACCCATATATATATATATATATATATATATATATATATATATATATATATATATATATATATATATATATATATATATACATATATATCCGTAAGGGAGAAGACACGTGTACGAAGTGATTTTATTGACGTTTCGGCCGTGGGTCCGGCCTTCATCATTAGTTCTGATGAAGGCCGGACCCACGGCCGAAACATCAATAAAATGACTTCCTATGTGCGTCTTCTTCCCTACGGATAATCTTACCCGGACCCAAAACCACTTTAGGTTTTGGTGTGTGTATATATATATATATATATATATATATATACGTAGATTATAAAGACTCTGGCTTCAACTGCCGTAGAATTAAGGAAAAATAATAATACGCCACTAAAAAACTGTTTATTGGTGACGTTTCGAACCGATCTTCATCAGGTCTGATGAAGATCGGTCTCCGATCGAAACGTCACCAATAAACAGTTTTTTAGAGGCGTATACTTATTTTTCCTCTCTCTCTCTCTCTCTCTCTCTATATATATATATATATATATATATATATATATATATATATATATATATATATATATATATATATATATATATAAAGGTTGCGCCTTGGGGGTGCAAAGCAGTGCCTGAGCAATATTTTGAACTGTGCAGCCGTTTAAGGCAGCAACAGACTCGAACTGCACCAAAAACGCTGAACACAACGTGATGCCTTTGAAGGTAGACGGTGGAAGTTGAGCTCTGAAAAACCGTGACTGAGCTTACAGGGGAACATTTCGTTCCACCGCAGTAGACACGCCTTTCTGAAGGCCAAACTGCTCCTTGATGGCAGAGAGCCGCGCCGCTAGGTGGGCGACGACATCCGCCGACGGGGCACGGTGGGCGATGGTGGGCTCAAGCGAGTAGAGAACAAGCGGGTAGCGAAGCGAGTTTCGAAATCTTGCATAAGGGCTTGTCTCTCGGTCTCGCTTTGTGAAACAAGGGCTCGAAGGTAGCCAGGTAAAGAAAGACAGGCACCAGCGCTTGCCTGTTGAGGGTGATTTGACGTATCCTGGACATCAAACTCCGACAGAAGAGGCTGATGGGGCGCCGGTGGCGGGATGTGTGATGAGAGTGAGGCTCCCGCGGCCTGCGCCAAGCTTTCCTGCGTAGTCGGGCCAGGAGGTTCCAGGGCCGTCGATGGCATGTCGTCTTGCGTAGGGTGCATCTGCGAAGTGCCGACTGTTGCTATCATCGCGGCAGCCTTACCCGAGAGACTGTTGGTCAGCTGTCAGCTCGTAATATGTTCACGTAATAGAGGACGACAAACAGGCTCCTCAAGATTGTGCAACACTCGCCGCCATGGCTACAAGTGACGCTGACTGACACTTTACGTTTCATGTTGCAGCACCTTGGACATTAACCTAGCCCCCGTCAAACTTGGTCTCCCTCATTGCCCTACCCTTTCTGAATAATAAAGTGTATTCCTCCTCCTCCAATCCCATATAAACCCAATAGAGTGGCTGGGAGGCGGGGGATATAGCCGCAATGGTAGCTCTGTGGTAGAGCATGCAACGCGTCATTCAAAGGTTGCAGGTTCAATTCCTGCTCACGGCAAGTTATCTTTTCACCCACTTTTCTTTCTTCACATTTACATTACAGTTGGGTATAATAACTTCTCCTACACATTCCTTGGCATTACTGTCTATTAGATCTCAACAATATTTTGTCAAAACAGGAAAAAAGGAGCTCTAAGTATACACCTTTTCTCCTTGTATATATATATATATATATATATATATATATATATATATAAATGTGAAAGTAGATGCGCTTTCACATAACAACTGTTTATTGTGCCGACGTTTCGACAGGAACCCTGTCTTTTTCAAGGCATAATACTATTTACACATGTTCCGTGCCTTTTTATATCCTGTCGAGACAGGAGGGGAGGGGTCAATTGAGAGAAAGAGAGAGAGAGAAAAAAAAAGAGGAAACAGCGAAACGGGAGGACAAACATTAAATAAAATATAAAAAATCTAGGAGAAGAAGCAAAACCGACACGGCGTAATTAGAAAGAGGCAGCATTTCAACAGAGTTGGGCAGAGGTAGATGAGGAATGTCATCATTGTCAACAATACCTTACCCGCACCCACACTTCCCCAAGTGGGCAGGGAGCCGCCGTTTTTGTATTTCACCTTTCCGTGTAGTCCGCTGGCGGCTCGTTCTTTTTTGAAGTGTATGACAAGTTAATGGGGAGGGCTTAAGCGCTTTAAGTGCATGCTGGTGGCGTCGGGAGGAGCGAAAAAGCCGGTGAATGAGGCACCGCCATCGATATTCATTATATGCATTGGCTCCTTGTCAGTGAAGGAACATAATGTGCGTTAAAAATTAAAAAAAATTAGGCGGGGGGGGGTGGAGGGGGGAGACTGTACGACATCCGAGACAGTCACCACACAGTTGCGGCTCACTGGGAAGACATGCGCGCATGCACGAAAAAGTTAACGAAACCACCTAGCTGTCAGCTCCTTGTCAGTGAAGGAACAGAATGTGCGTTGCAACTTAAAGAAGAAAAAAAAAGAAGGGGTGGGGGGACCGTACGACATCCGGAACCACTTATCTGTGCGTTCCGGCTGTGGTTGATGAGGCAAATCATTTCTATGTTGTCAGATGCATAGGCCAAAAGCTTTGTTAGCGGGTAATATTATTGTCGTAATGAAACCGGACTGATTAAAAAGAAGCGTTTGCGTCTTTTAGCGGTCGTAACGCAGACAGAGTGCCTGGGTGTTTATTTATTCCGTATTTTATCGTGTTAAATTTGTAGATAAAATAAGATTCCCGTTGTTCCCGTTCTCTGATTGTTCGAAAGTTGTTTTCTAGTAGTGTAACCCTGATGTCATCAAAGCTGTGGTCTTTTAATGTGCAGTGTTTTGAAAGTGGAAGGCCTGGCAGGGACCGTACATGTGCCCGATGGTTGTTGAATCTAATTCTAAACGGAGTGTCTGTCTGGCCCACGTATTGCTTGTTACATACCCCACATTCCAGGAGGTATATGACGTTGTCTGAGTCACAGTCTAGTGCACCTCTTATCCTGTGCCTAAAATACGAGTGGGTGCTTTTCGCCACTGTCGTTGTCTGCATGTGTTTGCATACCGTGCATCTGCTTTTTCCGCAAGGGTGACACCCAATTTGAGGTTTCACACCTATCTTTGAATTTATTAAATGATCCTTTATATTTTTCGGCCTTCTGTATACAACACAAGGAGAAGAAGTGAAAATTTTAGATAGTCGCACGCTCTGTACCAATATGTTAAAGTGTTTTCTTAGGACCTTGTTTATGTTCGGTGGGTTGCTCGTGAAAATTAATAGCAAGTTTTTGTTGCGGTGTTGGTCGGCGTTTCTCTGGTGGTTGAGAATCTGGCGGTCCAGATTTTCAGCTTTTTTGAAGGCGTCATCGATGATAGCTGGCGGGTATTCTTGATTAAGGAGTACTTCGCGCATGTGTGTGCTGTTTTTGTGGAAGTCCTTCGGTGCGGGAGCAGATTCATCGAAATCTGTGTGCTTGGGAATAGGGAATGCTGGTCTTGCAATGTCGTGGGTGGCAGCTTTTGAAGTGCAGGTATTGTTGCCTGTCTGTAGGTTTTCTGTATACGTTAGTTACCAACGCACCATCGTCAACTCGAATGAGTACATCAAGAAAGTTTATTTCAGTGTTAGAGTAGGTGTGTGTAAAATAAATGCTGGGGTGTACCTGGTTGAATGCCTGTATGAATTTGAGGAGCTCGTTTTCCGAAAGTGTTCAAATTATGAATATATCATCTAGGTACCGTTTATAGAGTAATGGTTTGATATTACAAGATGAAAGAAAATTGGACTCTATGTGGTGCATGAATATGTTAGCGTAGTTTGGGGCAATTCTTGTACCCTTGCCGTACCGCTGATTTGAAGATAGTACTGGTTGTTAAATTCAAAGCTGTTCAAATAGAGTACAAGTCTTGTGAAGATTTCAATTACTTTTTTGCTTGGATAAGCGACAGGGTTGTGTGTGCCATACGATTCAACAAGTGCCCTTACACCATCGTCATGTGGGATATTTGTGTAGAGTGAGCTAACATCCAATGTTACGAGAAATGCACCGTCCGGAATTTTCACGTCTGCTATTTCCCGAAGGAAGTGGTTTGTGTCACGCAAGAAGGACTCATGTGTGGGTGGTATGTCTTTCATTAAAGAATCAATATAACTGGAAACGGGTTCCGTTAACGTTCCCGTGCCTGATATAATGGGTCTGCTAGGGTTATTCTCTTTAGGAATCTTCGGCAGCATATAAAAACGACCAGGCGCCGAATGTACCGTGGTAAGTGCCTTTTTAAGCTTTGAATTATTGGCGCCTTCACGTGTGAGATTCTCTAGAGTTGTTACAATGATTTTTTTGTGCTCCGTGGTAGGGTCAAAGTCGAGGTGTTTGTAGAATTGTTTGTTATTTAGTTGTCGCTTGCCTTCCTCAATGTAGTCCGATCTATTCAGAACAACAATCGCGCCTCCTTTGTCTGCTGGTTTGATGACGAGATCTTCACAGTTGCTCAACGTGAGTAGTGCCTCTTTTTCTCTTTTTGATATGTTATGCATGCTTGGTTTGTGCACTTTGTACGCATGTACGGACGTACGCACAAGTCCTCGCTGGATCCCGTCGTACAACCGATGCCCGCACACTCGACGCCTGTCCCGCTGGCTTCATTGACTCCGAGTGCGCCTAGCCAACCCATTCGCCCACCGTGGCGGCCACCTCGTTCAATCTGTTATTACTGCGGCTATCGGGGCCACATTGCACGCGTCTGTCCGAAGCGTCAGCAGGACGAACGTCGTGGATTCGACACCTACGGACGGGATGATGGGACAAGCTGGTACGCTTTTCAACGTCGTCCTTTTGATCCGCCGATACGTCGCTCAACGTCTCCAACTGCGACGTCTGAGCCAACCAGTTCTTACCGCCTTACTAGACGCCGCTCACCCTCACCCCTCCGCCGCTCCACGTCTCCATTGCGACCTGTCTCGCAATTCACCAACCAACGCCCGGAAAACTAACCTCTGCAGCTTTTGGAGGAAAAGCTGCATCGAACTAAAAGACAGAAATTCCTCCAGTGCGTCCATATAATACGATATCTGTTTTAATAGAAGGTGTGTACGTGGACGCTTTAATAGACACTGGTGCTTGTTTATCTGTGGTTGATCGTTCTTTGTGCTCACGTCTGCGAAAAGTGACCACCCCTTATGATGGACTACGCTGCACGCTGCTCAAGGGGACGCCATTAGACCTGTTGCTATGTGCACCGCTCGTGTTTTCATAGCTGGTCTCCTTCATTTTGTGCAATTTGCTGTGCTGAGTTCATGTGCCCACCAGCTTATATTAGGCTGGGATTTTCTGTCTGCGGCGAACGCTTCCATCTGCTGTCGAGAAAATGTTGTTCATATGATGGAAACTGACTATGCCCTGTATGCGGATGACGAGCCCGTTCACTTGCTCGATGCTGAAGATACCGAGCTACCACCTGGTCATCAGCGAATAGTTGCCATAACTTCTAATGTGATCGACTCTGGTGACGTGTTTGTCCAACCATCTGCACGCTGTCTCACAAGAGGTATAGCCCTTGCTTCAGGTCTAGCGCGGTTCCACAATGGCTCTGGACTTCTCTGCGCTACAAACCAGACTTCTGAGAAAATTGTCATTCCTAAAGGCACCACAATGGCTTGCGTTTCTGAATCTCAACCTGTCTCTGTTGTCCCGCTTATGCCAGCGTGTTCTGACCTTCCTTTTATTGGACGTTCATCAAGCGTTTCTGTTCTTGCTGCGACTATTAGTCCAGAACTGACCTCTTCACAGACAGATGAGTTGCTTGCCTTGCTACAAAAGCATGGGAGATTGTTTGATGCCCATTCCTAATCTCTGGGACAGACGTCCATTATTAGGCATCTTATCCAGACCGATGGCACTTTCATCGTACGCCGTCGACCATATCACGTCTCTTCGTCCGAGCGTCAGAACATTGAACAAAAAGTAGCCGATATGCTGCAACGGAACATTATACGTCCTTCCGCGAGTCCTTGGTCATCCCCTGTTGTTTTAGTAAGGAAAAAAGACGGCTCCGTGCGATTTTGCGTGGACTACAGAGCACTTAATAAGATTACCCACAAGGATGCTTACCCCATGCCGCGCATAGACGATGCTTTGGATTCACTGCAAGGTGCTGAGTACTTCTCAAGCCTAGACCTGCGTTCAGGTTACTGGCAAATGCCCATGCACGAGGATAACAAAGAAAAGACAGCGTTTTTAACACCAGATGGGCTGTACAAATTCAACGTCATGCCATTCGGCCTTTGTAATGCTCCAGCAGCATTGGAGCAGATTATCTACACTGTTTTACGAGAGTTGAAGTGGAAGACTTGCTTGTGCTATTTAGACAATATTGTTATTTTCTCGTGAACCTTCCCTCAGCACTTGCAACGACTGTCCGAAGTTCTTACGTGCGTTGCAAACGCAGGCCTTCAGCTGAACACCAAGAAGTGCCGTTTTGCAAGCAAGACGATTAAAGTGTTAGGCCACATCGTAAGCAAGGACAGTATTCGTCCGGATCCTGACAAGATTTCCGCTGTCCAACACTTTCCGCTTCCTGAAAAAGCCAAAGACTTGCGCAGTTTCCTCGGCCTCGCTTCTTATTTTCGCAGATTCATTCGAGAGTTCGCCTCAATAGCTTCACCATTGCACAAGTTGCTCGGATCAGGCGTCGCCTTTGTGTGGTCTCCTGAATGTGAAGCAGCGTTTGCTCAACTGAAGTGTGCACTCACATCCGAACCAGTCCTCTGCCATTTTGACGAAACCGCGCCTGCGCTCCTGCATACAGACGCTAGTGGTCGAGGCATTGGTGGAATTCTCCTACAGCGAGACAAATCTTCACGTGAGAAAGTCGTCGCATACGCGATCCGTGCACTGACCCCTGCCGAAAAGAACTGTACCATCACCGAACAGGAGTGCCTCGCGGTAAGGTCGATACAAAATAAGGTCGATACAAATGTTTTGACCTTATCTCCATGGCCGCCACTTTACTGTGGTTACGGACGATCATGCCTTGTGCTGGCTCTCGATAATCAAGAACTTGTCCGGCCGCCTTGGTCGCTGGATTCTTCGCTTACAAGAATACGAGTTCACGATCACATACAAGTCAGGAAACAAGCATCAAGACGCCGACGCACTTTCGCGTTGCCCGCTCTCTTCGGAGCCACTTAACCAACCCACCACTGCCCCACTCGAGAAGCTTTCGGCCGTCTCTTCCCTACATGTTTCGTCATTAGCTACTGTGGACCCAACTTCTCCAAGCGGTTTGTTCTTATCTAACCAACGTGCTGACCCTTACTGTCGCCGCATCATGGACCGTCTTGACGGGACTTGCCGGCCCCCTAACGCCCGTCTTCGCCGACAGCTGACGCAATTCAAGCTCAACAACCACGTCCTGTACCGTCATATCTACCACCCTGATGGTCAACGCTTGGTGCCCGTTCTACCTCGCTCTCTTCGGGCTCAAGTCCTCAAGACATATCACGACGACATGTCTGCTGGACACATGGGCTTCCAGAAAACGTATGACCGCATAAGATATCACTACTACTGGCCGGGCTTGTGCACCTGTATCGCGAAGTACGTTGCCTCATGCGCCCTTTGTCAGCGTCGCAAGCTACCTACATCGACTCGAAGTGGACAATTACAACCGCTCCCGTGTCCCCTGAAACCATTCGAGGTAGTTGGCATTGACCTGTATGGTCCGCTTCCTATGACTGTCACGGGCAATCGATGGATAGTTACAGCTGTCGACCACCTGACCCGCTATGCCGAAACAGCTCCCGTGCCTTCTGCATCAGCTTCGGAAGTGGCCGACTTCATCATTCGAGCAATAATCCTTCGACACTGAGCTCCTCGTGTAATTTTGAGCGACCGTGGAAGAGTATTTCTTTCAGAACTCGTTGAAGAACTGCTCAAGGCATCCGGCACTACACACAAAACAAGCTCCAGTTACCATCCTCAGACGAACGGCCTTACTGAGCGCTTTTATCATACACTGTCAGATGTGATAGCGATGTATATCGAACCCGACCACAGAAACTGGGACACCATTTTGCCGTTGGTCACTTTTGCGTATAATACCTCTGTACAGCGCACAACCGGTTACTCGCCGTTCTACCTCGTCCACGGTCGCTTCCCTTCTTATTTCCTCGATGTTTCGTTCTTCTCTGCGCCTGTCAAACCATGTTCATCTTCAATTGAAGAATACGTGTCTCGTATACTTCATTGCCGCCAGCTGGCTCGCGTCAACACTGAAGCCAAGCAACAGGATCGCAAGCTTGAATATGATGCCTGTCATCGTGCCGTGTCTTTCAGCCCTGGCGACGAAGTCCTCCTCCTTACACCCATTTGCACTCCCGGACTGTGCGAGAAGTTTCAATTACGTTTTATTGGCCCCTACACTGTCTTGGAGCAAACGTCTCCTGTAAATTATCGCGTGGCACCCGTTCTTCCGACGGACCGCCGCTACATGGCAGCAGAAATAGTCCACGTATTCCGTATGAAGCCTTTTATACGGCGTTCATCTTCGCTTTAAACTGCGGCCAAGAACTGCGATCAGGATGACCGCTTTCACGTGGGGGGTAAGTTAGTGTAGGCATTCATTAAGCACATATGCTTTCTTTACACATATTCATCTTCGTGAGTGGTCGACATCATCTTCTGCTGTGGGGATTCGGCTTGTCTGAGTTCTGTGCCTTGGGCGTGGTCGCTTCATCGTGTCTTCCGGGCCTAATAAAGGTTGCCTTCACTGTTACATCACAATATATATATATATATCTATATATATATATATATATATATATATATATATATATATATATATATATATATATATATATATATATATATATATATATATATGTATATATATAAGACTGATATCTGGGATTCAACGTTCCAAAACCACTATATGTTTATGAGAGACGCTGTAGTGGAGGGCTCCGGAAATTTCGCCACCTCGGCTTCTTTAGTGTGCACCCAAATCTCAGCACACGGGTCTACAACAGTATATATATATATATATATATATAAAATTTTTGTTACAGTTAAACTTGCGACTCAGCCTGGTGTTCCCTTGGAACTGCAGGTTCAATCTTGTCTCGCCTACGCCTTTCCCGGGAGATGAACACAATGCTACGTGGAAATGGAGCAGCTGAGCCACGGTTAATTAAAAAGCGTCCTCCGAGGAAGGATTGCCTCGTCGGTAGTAGAGCGCTCGTCCGCATACATATAGCCGCAATTGCCAAGCCGTGCATTTTGAGGCAACGGAGCGCGTGATCCTGTGGGCACGCCTGCGGTGACGCTGAGTCTAGACGGCGGCCCATGGTACCTACGGTCATTCACCTGCATTCATGCTTATTAGATGTATTATTATGTCTTGCTTTTTGAAAACAAAGTTTATGCATGCCTGCTTTCATTTAAAGCTTTTGGGCCATTCAAATTGCGTACATTGGTGTTCATGTGCTTGATAGCTGAATCTAATAATTGAGAACTAACCTACAGAATACAGAAGGGCCGCGAAATGTATAGTGGATGTTCTTTGCAAAAACGTGATAGAATTAGGATGAAATGAACGTCAACAGAAAAAAAAACATCATGCCACCAGCAGAGACAAACCCTCAGCCTCCCAATAACGAAACCGATGCCCTGCGACTTTCAACTTCGGGTGTGTTCGTGCCCAGGCTCTTTGGCTGTTGTGCAAGCTAGTTAACCTAACATATTATGTTTTAGCATTAAATTTGGTAGTGCTTTGAACTTTCCTTGCGTTTTAAAGAAGACAACGCAAAGAAAGACAGGAACACATACGCACAACGGAGATGCAGCGCTAACTTCCAACATTTTTTTAATCGAAGCAGTACAAGCAAACATCTTGTTGATTTATATGTCGGGATTAACATCCCGAAAACAACATATGATTATTAGAGGCGCCGTAGAGGAGCGCTCAGAAAGATTTTACCACCTGGTGTTCTTTCGTGGTGCCCAAGTTTGAGCACATGGCCCTACAGCATCTTCGCTCCATCAAGAATGCAGCCGCCACAGCCGGGTTTCGATCCCGCGACCTGCTAGACAGCAGCCGAGTACCTTAGTCAATAGACCACCACGGCGGAGCAGGAAACATATTGTAAAAAGGAAGCAACGCATGCAGGCGCACAAGCGGGACATAAAATGTTTTAGATCGAAAAAACCTGTGAAAGACGTGTCGCCAAAAAATAATAAGATTGAACTTCAATGACATTTAGAAGTTAGCAGGTCATGTTGAATAATCTGTCTTCTTCAGAAGACCCTTCCTATATCGCATTTCAAAATTCCATTTTTTTCTTTCACCTCAATCAAAGGCACGCTCAAGCACGTGTCACCCAAACTAGCGATCTCCGCCGCCTCGTTAACTTCCTGTGTTATAAGTGCCGACCTTCGGCCTATCACACTGCAGTAAGAATACGTGGGTATGCGCCCACAGTTTGTGCAGTGAACAGTGATACGGCCCGCACTTTCAACCAGTGCGTTATTTTTGTGCTCACGAAACCTCTCATTCGTGCACCTTCCCATTTGCCCGCTGTATTTTTTGCCAAACGACAAAGAGAGGGGGTCATGACGGACGTTATTCTCAGAAATAACAAAATATTTTTTAGGCTTTTCTGACAGCTTGGCTCCTCGAATATACCATAGCTCTCCTGGCGTAGATTAGACAGGTTGTTTTGTGATGATAAGGTGGCCTTGACGTTTTCTTTGTTCCCAATCTTCTTCAACCTGTGCGAGATGTCACGTATGTCTGGTATACGATTCCGCATTTTCCTTTCAATCGCTCATTGTTTTGTGAAAGCAGGCTGTTTACTTTGGCGTGCCACAGCTCTAGCTTTAGCCACAGCTCAGGTAATGCTGTGCGAAACCTGAATGCCCAAGCTGGTCTACTTGAGCTAAAAAGCTTGAGGTACACTTGTAGGACTACGAGTGGGGAACTCGTCAGGGCTAACGTTTCGATGGCCCACTTGACGAGCTTGGGTGTGGCATGATGGAAACGGAAGTAATTGCTTCTTAGCCCTTGATTCATACGACCAGCACAGTTTTACTTTAGCGAAAAACATTCCTATGTAGAGAAGTCACGAAGTCCCATCTCTTGGCAATATACACGTAACAGTGAGCAGTTGCAAAAACTTCAGCACAAGGTAAGCTTCGGCACTGAATGTATTTCGATTGCAAATAAGTAACACATAATAATCGTCCACGTAATGCCAATTCTGTTATTATTTGTGCTTACTAATATTAGTGTACACTTACCTCTTTGCACGAGCCAGAAAAAAAGGTCGCCTAATAAGGAGGCTAGAGAGGAACTAACAAAAATACCCTCTTTTTCGAGGTAGACACTGTCATCCACTTGAATAATGGTCGAATCTAGATCAACAGACCCCAATTCAGCCAAACCTCGAGAAAAAGTGCAGACGACAATGACAAAGTTCAATTCATCATAAGCGTCAATAGCCTCTTGAACACAGACTGGTAACTCATCTTGTGGTAGTTAATCGTATAAATATTTTACGCCGTGTGAAATTCATAGGCCGCGTGCACTTTTGACTAAACTATGAGATGTCCAGGTTTATTTTTGGAAAGCGGTCATTCACGGCGAGCAACTTCAAATTTTCTCGTATAAGTAGACCTACGGACTTCTCGCATGTGCCCCCTCTCTCCCACCTTTATATACTAGAATACACAACAGCCAATACAACCTGGGTGAGTTTGTGTGCTCGGTCACTACTAAAACTTTGCAACCGCTCATTGCCACGCATTGGCACGTTATGCTTCTTCGACATAACAATATTCATCGCAAATGAACACGTTTGCTTGTCTTATGAACCAAAGAATAATAACTCATCTGCCGTTATTGTCAGGCCACAACTCGTGCACCGGGCCATCGCCAAATTAGGCCTAACAAATCAACTGTGATGTTCTTGTCACCACAAGTGTTACTTAAGCTTTCTGGCTCAAGCAGATTACCTTAAAATGGTGGTCTCCCGCAGAACGTCATCACACGTGTGGCTGATCAATATTTGACAAAAAATACTGCCAATGAAAGAATAGGAATGATATTTGTCATAATTATGACATTAGTGTTAGGAAAGTAAAGTGAGCGATAACATAACTGGATCCTCCCGAGGATGCAACCAGCAACCTTTGAAGTTTTTGTCACGTCCCTACGTGTGAGCGGTGAAGCCACAGACAACATTGGTGATAGGAAAATGGTAAAGTAGGATGTAGGATTTTTTTCCGATTTGTGCCGTGTTTGCGCTTCATAGCACCGCTGCGTTGGTCATACATGTTGATCATGCAGCATTTTGACCATGCTTACTTACAATAATACTAATTGTGGCTTAGGGTTCTTTTAAAGTGCGTTGTTTTAAAGTGCGATGTGCGATTCGTAGTTAACCCTAAATGAGCTTAAAGTCACAGATATCGAAGCCAAAATTACGTAAACGCGAATAATCATTATGCATTAAACATCTTTACTCTTAAAAGCGTCCTATGGAGCAACAGATGTGCATATTAGGCGGATCGAGGCATGATTTGCATAATTTTGTGACATCAAACTCAAGTACTTTGGGTGATCTTCCGTGTCACGCACATTATTTAGTAATCTTTATAAATAAAGTTAAGAGTAATAAACTTATATTTAGGTGAATTAGACTTGACTTGGTCAGGAGTAATCAGAATCTTGCTGAGCTTTGATGCTCTGAGCTCATGAGAATTCGACTTGTATTACGTTGTTATTTGCGTTCCAATAAGATGTTGCATACTAAAGCTTCTTATAATCCAATTGGTTTGATGATGCTGTGACCAACCAAGCTTAATCCGACTTTTATAGTTACCTTGGTGTTGCCTAATCAGCTTAGGTACGCATATAGGGCTACCCATGCCTTGTTAAATTTGAATACAGAGGGTACTTTAGTTAGATTCCACGCTAGTATTCATTTATACTTTATATTAAAATATTTAGCACTAGTCTGACATAAAATGCCTTAACTTGTGTGTACTCGGTAAAGAGTAATTAGTACCTTACTGGCCTTGACTTCTGTGGGCTGATGGGGAAGTCGACATAAATTATTGGCCGTGATAAGGTTTTCAAGGCTAATTTTGCACCACATGGTTGAGAATAGCCGTGATCAACTTCGCCTAATAGGTTTCGCCTATACTTATTTTGATTTATCTGAACTCTTCTAAGCCTAACTTCGCTTAACATGAAAACACCAAGCTGGTCTGAGCTTAACTAAACCGGCTTACGCTCGACTTATAGGTCTTAAAAGTGCCCGACTACATTTAATTAATTTCGGCTACAGTAACTCTCGCTTAACTAAGTTCAATTAAGTGCAACTTCGATTAGCCCGACAAACGCAAGCTGGCCTGAGAAAGTTTAAGTTTGTGTGTTTGTCTTCGTCAGGTTGGGCAATGCTCGCTATGCTTACTTATTCTAATCAACCGGTGTCAACAACGTGAGCCGGCGCTTGTACCGGCCCCGTCGCAGTCGCTACGTAAAAGAACGGCATAGATTCGATAGAGCGAAGAAAGCAACCCCAGCAGTTATTTTGGCTACGAGCACTGTGACCACGTCTAATAGAGCCACATGAGAAGTGATGTCACAGGATGAGACACGCATGCGCCCTGCAGCGCATGTCTCGTCGTGTCTCGTCGCTATAGCTGGCGCATCGATGCAGTCTGCCACGCGATCCCGTGGATTGCACACTTTTGATCGCACCTGTACATAAAACATCTCCAGTGCTAGAAAGAAACGGTAAAGTAGTGAATCAAGTCATTTTAAATTATTTAGCTCTTTTCGGTGAATTGTGGCTAACAAACATTTACGAAGTGATGCTTGCATATTCTGTATCTTGTTGTACGCTCCGGACTAATCAAGCTGCTGTAAGGGATCATTCTTTCTGAGAAACAGGTAAAATGGAGTAACAAGGGCACGCTCACTTAATTTTTTTTTGTGATCTAAGAAAATGTCCTCACTCTTATTACAAGTTATAGCTTATCGAGGAATCTCGTACACGTAAAAATCTACAAGGTAGTTTTCCTTTACATTTCTTTCTTACGGGACGACTTGTTACGATCTTTTTTTTACGGTCAAAACGTGTAGAAAAAAGACAGTAGACAAGTATGAAACGACCAGCCATGTAAAAAGAAATCCGTGAAAACGAAAGCCGTCATTACAGATAGTGAGCGCGCGGGTGGTGGCGTTACACAGATAGTGAGTGCGGGGGCGGTGGCGTCAGCCGTTTCATTGCCTTCGAGGCCCATGGGAGCTGGAGCCCTTATGATCCTTCGGGAAGCGGGGCCCCAACATATTTGCTGTTTTGTAAGAGGTGGTATGCCAGGTGTGAGGCATACCCGCCTTGAATTTTTCTGCAGGTTCCTCTCGAGCCTGTATTGATGACGCGTGAGTCCAGGTCTGAGGCAGCTAGCGCTATGACGACTTCCGCCGCATATGTTACGTCCTGTGCCCTGACTGTGAAGCCATTCGCCGCGATGTTTTGGTGGACGAATTCAGCCATGTATTATCCCCCATGGTAAAGGCCGCAGGCGTCCAGGTAAAAGACACTGTGCTTGTTCTCACAGTTGAGGGCCAGTGCCTCAACCCCCGCAAGGTGCCTGCCACTGTGGACGTCACGTGTCAAGTTGGCCGGAAGAGGACGCACGTGCTGGCTGTATCTTTAGACTTCTGGAATGCATACGTGCTTCTCCATCCCAGTTGGATGGTGGATGTGTACTCGAGCTTATAGGCGGTGACTCGACAGAAACATTTAAAGTCTCGTCTATTGATTCGTCAAGTGTACCTTCTGGAGCACTGCGAAAGTGTTTACCATTAACAGGCCCATAAGGCGCTTGTTGGACGTGGTTAGTGGGAGATCGAGGGGACACTTGTATATCTTGCTGAGAATCACCTCAAGGACGTTCTTGTCGAACTTGGGCACGTGGAGGTAAGAAGCCGAGTAGAGGACTCGAATGGTTGCGAATGCATGCGCCAGCCGCAAGACGTCTCTGCAACAAGACCCCCCGCGCTTGTTGAAAACCCGGCGGACCACACAACCCACCTGGTGCCCCATCTTACGCAGTTTTGTTAATGTTGTATCGACTCGGCGATGTTTGTGAATAAACATACCCAGTACTCTGATCTCATCGTCTTCTGGGATGGGTCCACTTTACAAGGAGTGTTTAATATTGGTAGTGCACTTTGGCGAGGAGCGAATGTGCACAAATTTCGATTTGGTCGGGGAGCATTGAAGGCCGCAGCGGCGGGCGTAGGCGTAGGCGTAGGGTTTCTTCGGTGTTGGCCCTGTCTGCGTGTCTAACGTTTCTTTTTGAAGGTAAGGTCTGGACACGTGTCCCTAGCCATGGAGTTACCCACTCGCGTTTGATATGCAGGGTCAGTGTGAAGCGCGAGGCCCACGGTCGACGCAAGTTCAGCTAGCTTGCGCCCACGCTTCTCATCACGCACGTACCTCGAGTGTGTGCTGTGAGCGTTGAAATCTCCCACTCTCGGAAGGGAATCTCTGCCCACAGCTTTAGGGTGTGATTGAAGAGTGTTGCGAAAGAAACATTTTTAAGTTTTGGATAGCAGTAGATGAGTATGTGAAAGGGCGCGTCACGTTCCTTAAGCCGAAGGAGGGGGACTACTGCATAGTAATATTCAGTATTAGGTTCCAAGTCCACCTGGTTGGCTGTATAATTTTTGTGCACGAATATACAAGAAGAGGGGTCCTGCTGGAACGAGGAATAATTTGGAAGGCTACCGCCGCTCTCTGGCTCCTGGAGGGCAACGACTGCTGCATGTGAAGCGAGATTCGATAGGAAAAGCCGGAGGTGAGCCTGCTTGGCGTAGGAACGAAATCTCCGGCAGTTTAATTGAGTAATTTGAATGAAGGTGACCGAATCGTAAAATGAGAAGCGTCGAACGCGAGGGTTGCCCGCCATGGTTATTGAAGTTAAGAAGTGGTTGTAGGAACGCAGCAGCAGAGTCGGCACACGAAACGAGTGTAGCGTTCTCAATTCATGCAAGCGTGCAGCGGTCATCGTCATCTACGTCATTTTCTATGGCACGACGCAAGGTTTTGGGACAGTGGCCAGACACGTCTTCAATCAGACCACCGGATCGTGGAACGCTACGCGACGACTGTGCCAAGTGCTGGCCTATGATTGTGGTGGTCGTTTCGTTCATTTTGGCGATAGTAAAGGTCAGTGCCGTGGAAATTTATTTTCTAAAGCATTAAGGCGAGCGGCCATGCGGGCCTTTAGACGAGCCTCAAGTGCAGATTCTGCACTCAGTGCTGCCGTCAGGGCCGTGGGCTCACTCTCCATAGCCTCAGTTGCCGGTGAGGAGGAATTGGTTAGCTGTTTCAATGTGGATTTTAGGAGCGGTATTTTTTAGCCACATCTCAATTTTGCCCTTGAGAGCTGCTATCTTGGTTTGCTCGGCACTAAGTGCAGCAGAGGTGCAAGCGGAGGGGCGGTTCTGCCCGTACCGTTCAGCTGCGTTCTGTGTTTTGCACCGTTGGCCCAGGTACTGGCTTTGCCACGTGGTGGCTTCGTCGACAGTTTTGCACTGTCGCCTTGTGGTGGTGGCTGCGTCAGTGGCCTCTTGCTGTCGTCGCCAGTAGATGGTGCCGGCTTCGCAGTGTTGTCGTCCCAGCCCGGTGCCTCACCGGGGAGGCCAAGATGGCGGCTCTGCTTCTTGGCTGCCGATTTCTTCTTCCTCCCACTCTTCAGGGCAATAACGTTATGGGTGCGGAATTTTACCGCACAGTTTTGCGAATTTGTTGCATGTTCACCACCCCATAGTGAGCACCACGGAATATACCCGAAGAGGCCCGCACAAGAGGAGCTGCTTGTCCGCAGTGTCCGCACGTGTTGGGCTGCGTGTTGGGACAATGATCCGCTCGAAGACCACCGACGTACCCACACAGGCCGCAGGCTGGAATAGTCCGGTAGTATTTTCGCGCGGGAATAAGCAGGTTCTCATAATGTACAAAACGCGGATTCACCTTCCCGGCGAAGGTGACCCGAGCCTTTTTAGAGGATCGGAATTTCCTCACCTTGACGACGCGGCCTGCTCTCCATTGCACCTGCTCTCGAAGCGATTTAGTGGCGTCTTAGTTGCTGACCACGATGACGCCTTGGAAGACATCGCCACCATCTTGTCCGAGGTATCCATGGAGCGGGATCATCCCACACGCAGTGTTCACCACAAGTTCACCGAGAAGCAGATCTACCGCAACTGGGTTTTCGGGTGTGGGTCAACACGATATTTTGTTCACGTGACAGCACAACTCGGATTGACTTTGCCAAATCCGGTCCTAGGTAGGCCGTAAATGCGTCTCCGTTGTGGTTCTCCGAAAAAGCTTAGTGCATTGACACATTTTCGCGTTGCTTGAGCACAACCACGAAGTCGCCTGGGCCTGGTTTTAGGAATGGGTGAGGTCTCCAGTTCATAATTGCCTCGCCTTTAACTCCTGCAGTGCATGATGCTGAAGGCAGCGTCTTGCAAGCCGGTGTTCCGGAGGCGGGGATGGCGTTGGAAGCCGCTGTCTTTGCTTGAACGGACGCGCGACGTGTCACCACTTCATTCAGCGATTGGTGCCAAAACTCTGAACAGCGGAGTTGTCACTTTGAAAGGATGGAACAGTAGTCCAGGCCGTGCCTTCGGTATCGCAACCCCGCAGGTGAGACGCGGTGGCTGCTATGTTGCCTCGGGTGGCTGGTGCGACGCCATCGGCGTTCCAGGCCACCAGGTCCCGGCGTCACCATTAGGCGTAACGGCGTCGGCCCGTGGCTGGGTGAACTTCAGCAGTAATGACGAGAAAAGAGCGCCCACTGGGTCTAAGTTAATTTTAACGGCGTCCAGATGACTTGCTGCGTCGATGGACGTCGGGCTTGGCGGAGTGCAGTTGATCGAGCCGTGGGTCTAGCTGGAAATCAACAGAGCCAATGCGCCCCACGTCTTGCTTCGTCGTTAGCTCCCAGTGCCTAAACTTTCCTAGAAACCACTTGAGTCTTTGCTTTGAGGCATTAGGAATAAAAAGGAACATTGAATAATAATACTTTTTTGCACGTTGTGTAACCTGACCGGCTATCACTAACGAACCACTTTCTTCCCATAATAAGTCACTGTTTGACCGTCTTGTTTCACTCAATTTTCTTCATTGCTGCTCACCACATCAAGTTCATTTTGCAAACAGAAATGATGAAACGCCACTTAATGAAACGCGCAACAGGCATGCTTGCAACGGAAGCGGCCGAATGGCTTGTTTTTTGCGAGGGACAAATGCGACGCTTTCTGAACACCCGCGTTTCCACGGGCCTCGCCAGTTGCTAAACCAACAATATGTGAATTACTAAATGCGAAGCATTTCTTAGCGAACTTCGGTTACATTTTGCGTATCTATCTATCTATCTATCTATCTATCTATCTATCTATCTATCTATCTGTCTATCAATCTATCTATCTTTCTATCTATCTATCTATCTATTTATCTATCTATCTATCTATCTATCTATCTATCTATCTATCTATCTATCTACGACCTTTAGCTCTCCTAACCGTTTCGATAATATTGATACGAAACTTGGTGTGGCGTAACGTGACTGCATGAACAGCATATTTGAATAGTCGTAACATGGAAATCATGAAATATATGTCATGAATGTCATGATTTACATTTTGTGGTCCTGCAGCTCTCGTCGTGGTTTCGTTCACATGGCATTTTGCAAAACTGCTACGGTACGACATGGCAATGATGCTATGGTATTGCATGGCAAACACAAGCGACAGACCCTAACATGAAACTCATGACACGCGTGTCATGTGACAACATGACTACACTCCACGCTCATGGTGCGCTCGCTGTCATTTCGCTAGCGTCACATATAACAAATTTGGTGTTACGATTCGTAAATGGATGACAAAGGTATGTGACTAGTGCAAACACAATAATCATGAGATGCGTGTCATGTAACAATATGACTACATGCCACCCTCCTGATGCTTTCACGGCCGTTTCGATAGCTTCACATGTACCAAACTCTGTTTTACAATACACGAATGGACGACAGAGGTAAATGACATATTCAAACATAATATTCCCGACATGCGTGTGAAGTAACAACATTACTACACGCCACACTCATCATGCGCTCGCGGCCGTTTCGCTAGCTTTACATATGCCAAGTTAGATATTACGTGATGTTAAGAATGACGAAGGTATGTGACTGGTGCAAACATGATAATCATGAGATGCCTGCCATACGAGAACAAGACTACATGCCACAGTCAAGGCACCCATACATTTCGACGTGATGCGCCTACTCACCCGCCCTCATTTTGTCGCGTCACGCAGGCGTTGGCTCCAGGCCAGGCTCCGGTCCTGCCATATACTCGCAGGCGCGGACCGTACTGCGTTGCTTTGACGCGTGCGCGTTTCAGCACGCCCGGCGTTCCTGCGTCACGAAAAAAGGGAGACAATGTCTTTTTCTGGGAAACCCATCGGCGCGAAGTTCTGCATGTCGCATCTCGCGCCAGTTGCCGTCGAGCTGCGCCGACGGACGCCAGTTGTGCCGGTTGCACATGGCGTCAGACTATACAGTGCTCACCTTTTGCTAACGTAGTGTCACTGTACCCAGCGTGCGTGCGCGCAAACGCTACATTGGAGTATATTGGCTCCTTCATGATGCGATCGCGGCTGTTTTGCTAGCTTCACATGTGTCGAATTTGGTATACGAAATGTCAATGAATGACGAAGGCATGTGACCGGGGCAAACATGATTATCAAAAGATGCATGTTCTGTAAGAACATGACTACATGCCACAGTCAAGGCACCAATACATTTCAACGTGACGCGGTGCGTGTGCTCGCCGGCGTTCGTTTCGTCGCTTCACACCGGCGTTGGCACCACGCCAGGCGCCGTTCCTCCCATATACCCGCTAAGGTCCCAAGATGAAACAAGGTAGCGTCACTCATTGTTCTCGAGCCGTCCTCCTCGTTCTCTCGATTACTCCTCTTTTAGAAGCGAAGCTCCTTAAGGCGTGGGCTGTGCGTCCCCTGTATGTAGCCACCTCTCGTTCAGTTCTTGCAGTGTTCACTATATGGCGGTACTTGTAGCTGACGGCATTAAGTATTACGCTAGCCACCGCCCGATCTAAAGGGTACAGCCATATCCATCCGTCCATCCGTCCATCCGTCCGTCCATCGATCCATCCATCCGTCCGTCCGTCCATCCACCCATCCATCCATCCATCCATCCAAAAGATGCAAGATGTTATGAACTAGACGGCGGTACGTGTAGTTGATTATGAAAGATGCGAGGTGTTATAAAATAGGAATGATGCCACATATGGCGCGTGTCATCGTTCGATATAGTGCGGCGACGTACGCTAGGGGGAGCGTTGCAATAAAATCGAGTGGGCAAAATGTACGGAGGATTCATGGTTTACCAGGTTTACCTCCGGAGCTTCGCCCACTCATCATCATTCACTTCGTGGATGTGGCGGCATTTTTTCTCTGCCATCCGCGTCTGTAATTGGTGCATTACTTGCACGTGATCTTGCAAATGGCTGGTGGTGTTATTTATTATTATGCAAAAGGTTCAAAACGAGTACGCATGTGCATATGGCTCCAGCCGGAATCTCGCCGTGACCAAAGACAAAATCGTAGCCAGAACATAAACTGAAGAGGAGGAGCGTTTTGGTGTGCGCTAAGTCGACCAAGATTGTTTCACCATGCTCGTTCAATGCAACATCTGCGTTTTTCAGCAATGCTGCGTTGCCGTAAACAACAGAAAATGGTTTCGCTCTCTTCAACTTACCTCGTGCTGTCCGAGATGAAGTGCACCATGAAGTGCAACTATGAACCATTTCACGCGAATGCTTTCGTGCAACTCCGTCAACGTATGTCGACGCGGATCTGCGAAGCGAGTTCACATGTCGGTTTTTATTGAAACGCCAGGCGCGCGTCTAATGCGTGTCTAGTGCATGCCAGTTGGTACAAATACATGTGGGTATGCACGTATACAGGGCAGCTGTAGGTTGCAATCAACGCACCTTCAGAAACATTTCACTCGAGCCCTGCTGCGGTGGTATAGTGGCTAAGGTACTCGGCTGCTGACCCGCAGGGCGCGGGTTCGAATCCCGGCTGCGGCGGCTGCATTTCCGATGGAGGCGGGAATGTTGTAGGCCCGTGTGCTCAGATTTGCGTGCACGATAAAGAACCCCAGGTAGTCTAAATATCCGGAGCCCTCCACTACGGCGTCTCTCATAATCATATAGTGGTTTTGGGACGTTAAACCCCACATATCAATCAATCAAAAGAAACATTTCACTCTTGACCAATTCCCGCTTGAACCGAAACGCGCTGCTTTGAGAAACCCCACCTGTAGAACTCTCACTTTTCAGGAAGTTCTCAGCACCGCATCAGAATCACTTGGCATCACGATTGTCCAAATGGGCACATTTAAGAAGAAAACGTCATCGCAGTGCTGCTGGACGAGTGTTCGTACCAGTCTGGTCGTAGTTTTTTTTCTTGCGTGTGCACAAGCCGGTTGTAATCAATCGTCACAACGTCACGCCCTGTGGCCACTTACAGGGTCCAGCAAGAAGCACGTTCACTGTGTCACAGCACGAACAAAACACAATCGGAGAAGTGGACTAGTTAGAACTGGACGAAATACCGCAGCCGTGGAACTAAAATGTACTACGCGAGACGCCATGGCTAGTGGTGTAAAGTGTAGAACTGCACAACGTTGCCGGGTGAGTAACGCACATCCCGCTTGCTCTTGTGTTGTGCCGTTTATGTTCATAAAGGTAACTGTTTATTCTACGTCTTATTTTGTTCCATTTTAATTCATTTACATCTATTCATCGTAGCAACGGAACCCAAATATTCGCTTTCGGATGAAAGTTTTAAACCTTCTAGGGGGCGCTTCAGGACCATAGGCGAAGAGGAAAGGGAAAGGTGTCGCTACCTTGGAAACCTGTTTCATCTAGGGACCTTAAAACCCGCAAGAGCGCTCCGCGCTGCGTTGCTTTGACGCATGCGCGTTTCAGTGCATCTGGCATCGCTCCGTCACGAAAAGAGGGAGACGCAGTGTTGCCTTGGTAACACATCGGCGGGAAATGCAGCATGCCGGATTTCGTGACGGTTGACGTCGGGCCGCGCTGACGGACGCTGGTCGCGCCTGGCGTCAGACTATAGAGTGCGCGCGTTTTGCTAACGTAGCGTCGCTGTGCCGAGTGTGAGCGCGCGTCAACGCTACATTGGAGTATACTGGGCCTTGCCATCGCGGCCGTTTTTCTCGCTCCACATATAGCAATTTTAGTGTTACGTGACGTCAATGGGTGAAAAATATGTGGCTGGTCCAAACGTGATAACCCTGACACGCGTGCCTTGCGAGAATATCACAACATACCTCTCTCATAGCGTGGTTGCGGCCGTTTCGCTAGCTCAACACATACTAGATTTGGTACAATGCGACGTGAATAGATGACCATGGCAAACGACACATGCAAACATGAAAACCAAGACGCATAAGCCAGGAACGGCATCATTTATCTCAACCTCGTACCAATGTGCTGATTTTAAAGTGACATATCAACCTTTCTCATTTGTGCTTCACATATCAGTGTCAGACAATAGAGTGCTCGCGTTTTTCTATCGTAGCATCGCTGCGCCCAGCGTGGGCGCGCGTCAGTGTTACGTGCGCTCGCCGCCGTTTTGCCAGCTTCACAGATACCAAGTTTTTTATTACGGTATGTGAATGGACGACGAAGATATGGGACACGTCCAAGCATGATAATCATAATATTCGTGTCATGTAAGACACTTCTACATACGCTCAAAGCGTGCTCGCGGCCGTTTCGCTTGCTGCACATATCCACAATTCGATATCAGGTGGCGTGAATAGATGACGAAGTCAAATGGCACGTCCAAACGTGATAAGCATGACATGAAAGTCACGTACGGCATTATTAGATTCCGCCTCGTATTGTTGTGCTGATTATAAAGATACTTATCAAGCTTTCTCATTTCTGCTTCGCATATCGGTGATTCCCACTGTCCGTGGGATCTGCCATTTTTTTAATACTCATCACCACCAACCGCTGCTCGCTCTAGGTTCCAGAAGTTTTTGGCCCTTTATTCGAGGCGCGGCACAATCAAGGCTGTGGAAAGAGCGGGCCTTTTCGAGAACCATCTACCTAACATGACGCCACCAGAGAGGGACTCACGCCCTCCTTCTCGAAGCTTCAGGCGTTCGCTCGGCGATACATGCGAGAAGGTCGGTCAGCGTAGTGAGGACGCTTTATGAGGGGGGGGGGAGAAATGTGTGCACGAGAAGCCCTTTGATGCTTGTTTTCTTCTGTTACGATGGTGTCTGGAACCTAGATAAGTCGCCATTGCTAGAATTCCGAGGCGCGCTTTCTTGAGCCCTTGTTTGGGACAACCGTGTACTGACCTTCTCAGCAAATAATTGTGCAGAGCTGCAGCGCAGGTTCATGCACGTCATTGACCACGTGACTATACCACCGTTTTCACGCCCTCGTTGTCTCTGTCACCTGTAGTACGCACCATACCAGGGAAAGTGTCGCGGAACACGTATCGACACTTTTACTCTATCAGGTAATCGCTACTGCGAGAAGTCTCGGCAGTGTAGTGTACGGGTAAGCGGAGAGACTGTTGACGAACTTTAGCAACGAGCATCGACACAGTACAGAAGATACCACAATTGTATACTTAGATAAAATTGTAGAATTCCGGGAGGGCTTCGCAGTGCAACAGGCAGACACGCCATCTGCTTCAGCACCCGAGCTGTCCGGGCGAGCACAAATTTATCGCCAGCGCAGAGTTAGAGTCTCTAAGATGTTCGCGGCCAGTTTGAAGATTGTGTCTCACGACCTCGAGGATAAATCAAACGCCAGTGATAAAGCAACGCATTATAACAGAAAAGACAGCAAGACCGATTCGACAAAACTCATAATGTGTGGCCCCGAAAGAACACGAAACAATCCGAGAACAAGTTCAGAAAATGCCTAATGATGACGTCATCCAGCCGTCAAAAAAACTCTTTGGCATCACTGGTAGTACTGGTTAAGAAGACAATCGGCAGTTTACGCGTCTGTGTGCGCTACCGCAAGCTGAACCGCGTCACACAAAAAAAGACGCATACCCCTTACGTGTATAGACGATCCGCTTGACAGGCTGAGGCATGCGCGCTTCCTCTAATTGATTAACACGGAAAGTGGATATTGTCAAATTGAGGTCGACCAGTAGGAGAGCGAAACGACTGCTTTTGTAACGCCTGAGAGGCTTCACGACGCACAGTCCGAAGGATAAAATCTTATCCTTCGAATTGTGCTCAGCTTCAGCAATATTTCAGACTGCTCGATTCCATTCTGTCAGGCCTTTAGTGGTAGACGTGTCTGGTATATCTCGGCGACGGCATTTTTTTTTCTCGTGAACATTAAGAACACCTAAGATGGCTGTTATCAGTATCTCGACTAATACAGTCCACCGGCTAACGCTGAAATCTGGGAGATGTCATTTCGCTTTCAAGAAACTCTGGTTGTTAAGACATGTTTAGCCATGAAGGTGTTCGCTCGGGCCCCGACTATATTGATGCCGTCAGAAAACTTCCGGTGCCAACGAATAAGAAAGCCGTGGGACGTTTTCTTGGGCTCTGCGCCTACTACCGCAGATTTATTGCCAATTTCTCGCACATAGCGTCGCCCTTAACACGTACAAAGAGAGACGATGTTCCCTTTCCATTAGGCGAAAAAGAACAATCAGCATTTCACAAGCCACAACAGCGCCTGCAGACACGACATGTGTTTGCTCTCTTTGACGAGGACGCTCCTAATAGTATCCGCACCGATGCTAGCAACGTAGGTTTTGGCGCTGTCCTCGTCCAGGGGCAAGACTCAGCCGAGCGAGTGACCACATATCTTAGAAAAACGCTTTCCCATGCCAAGTCCCATTATTCCCCAAAAGAAAAGGATCTTTTGCTGCAATGTGGACAGTTATGAAGTTTTGCCCAAACCTCTACGGCCGGGTCTTCTACGCAGTGAGCGACCACCACTCCCTTTGCCGGCTGACCAACTCAAAGCACACATCTCGTCGGCTATTGTGCTGGAGCTTACGCCTTTAACGATTCAATATGACAGTCGTATATAAGTTGGGATGGCAGCACTCCGCTGCTGATTGCTTATCCCGGCCACCTATAAAGCAAGACGATGTCATGGAAGAGGTTGACATAGCCTTTTTAAGAGTAGCAGACACGGCCATTATTTCATCTAAGCAGAAAGAAAACAGCGAGTTGCTTCCCCTTGATAATTTTCTTAATGGCAAGTATACAAGCCTTTCTAAGATTTATAGGAAGCCTGCCACCACTCTATTTGCGCAGTTGTGTCTTATATAAAGAGCGCTTTTCCTCCAGAGGATGTCTCCACTTACGAGCCGTCCCGACATTAATTCGCGAGGCGATCCTGAGAGCTTGCCACGATGAGCCAACCTCCGGCCGACTTGAATATGCGCGCGCATTGGCTAGAATCAAAAAACGTACTTATGACCGAATCTTTGAGGCACTGTAAAGCATTACGTCTGCACGTGCCTCGATTGTCATCGATGAAAATCGCCCCCTTTAAAAACAGCTGGATTGTTACTACAACCAACTCAAGTGCCTACTGGCTTATGGCTCAAATCATAAGGGACCTCCTTGGACAATTTCCGACTTTGCATTCTGGAATCAAGTAGGCAATTTTCGATACCGACTATCTTACTCGCTACACAGAAGCAGCAGAAGTCGGATATTGGAGAGATCACTTTAATTATAAGCAAGGTATTCATAAAGAGGACAGGGCAAGAACTTCGTCTTCCTTCGTTGGTGCCCCAGCTCTTCTCTGCATGTTGAATCCGGCTAGACATAGCCTTACATAGGATGTTATAGCAAGTGGTGGAAAAGCGAAGCATGTGCCATGCAACTTCCAGCATAGCATAGCCATGCATAGTGGTGCGAGAAAAAGTGAATATTGAGGAGAGGCGGTGTGATTGTGAGGAGAGAGAAACGAGGAGTACAGCTAGTAAAATTTGATGTACTGTAATAAATAGCAAAGGCAGCGAAAGACCAGTGTGCGCCGTGCAGCTTCTACCATACTATGACCATGCAAAGTGCAGCGTATTCAATGGCGCGAGTGGGCGTGGTTAGTGAGGAGAGTCGTTGTGAGTAGTAAGAGCACCGAAATCAGGAGAGCTGGTAAAACCTGATGCAGTATAATATATAGCCCTATATAACATGTCTTAGCACGTGGTGGGAAAGAGAAGTATATGCCATGCAGCTTTTAGCATAGCATAGCCATGTGCATTGCAGCATATGCAGCCATGCAATGGGGGATGAATAGTGAGCAGAGCCGATGCGAGTGTGAATATAAGCTACCGAGGAAGACAGCTTATAAAAGCTGATGTGTTTTAATATATAGCCTTTATAGCATAATACTGCAAGGCGTGGGAAAAAGCAGTATGAGCTACATACCTTCTAGCATATATCATAGTCATGCATAGGGCGTCAAATGAAGCGGCTCGAGAGGGAGTGGATAGCTAGGAAAGACGATGTGAGTGTGAGGAGCAGTGAAACGACGAGGAGAGCTGGTCAAATCTGACGTATCTTATAATATACAGCCCTATATAGCATGTTTTAGCAAGCGGTGGGAAAGAGATGTATGTTCCATGCAGCTTCAAGCATGGCATAGCCGTGCATGGTGCAGCGTATCCAGCAGTGCGAGAGTGACTAGATAGTAGATAAGACCGTTGTGAGTGTGAAGAGCAGCAAAATATGGAAGGGAGCTGGTAAAACTTGATGCAGATAAGATGTAGCCTTATTTGTCATCTTATCGCAACTTGGGGATAAATAGAAGTGAGAGTGAAAAGAAATGTTGTGGAAGTGCGGAGGAAGAAAAGGAGGAGGGAAAGGCCACCAGATCCACCAGGTACCACTAGTCCAAAGCTGCCTAATTTTTTGTTGGCATTTCTTTCCTTTTCACCAACCACTGAGGAGAAGAAACACATTCTTCAAGTACAAGTAGTGGGCACACTAAGAACTCAAAAATTATTCAGAAGTGCAAATAGGTATTGTCCAACAACATATGAATTAATGGAATATGAAAAATAACAAAATATGAACCAGTAAACGATGCATTATAGAGAGTCATTTCCACTGTCCGTGCGGTACGGGCGCTGTAAGAATTCCGACATCTTTCTCTAATGGTTGGAATGGTAACACCAGATTGACTGATCCGTTCTATTTGCAGGGCTTCAGCGACTTCTTTTGTTAATCTGTGCGAAGAGTTTGACTTTATTCCAGTGTTTTTGAGTCGAGGTGCATATCCACACTCATTGCAGTAAACATTCACGTGACCTAAGATCAGTTTTGTTGGGTTGTGTTTATGCTGTTTCAGTCCATCATTTTCACATACGAGTGGTTCTCACCAGAAAAACAAATGCTGGTGGTATTTCCTTTCCGCTCTATAAAGTTTGTCATACCACAATACAGCTCTACCACACAAGCAATGAATCAAAATATTTGACAACTAGAATGGACGTCGGTGTACTAATGTGGGAAGCCGATACCGGGACGGTATACATCGGCGGAGCGATGAAACACATTGAAGTTCAACTTGCGATTCTTGGGAAGTAGTTGAAGAACGTAGTTGATGCGTTGATAAACTAAATGTTTTTTCCTCTTTTTCTAGGCTGCTTTTGTTCGCTTACGAGCAACAATGCAGAATGATACCGTTCTTAGAAACTTCACATACCTTGATTCATCACTATTCATTGTAGGCGTAATTGTTTAACTGTTGCGCTTTACCATCCTTTTTGCGAGCAACATAAAGTGGCGGTGCTTTTATTTTCTGATTACCTATTATTGCACTCCTTCCTTATCTTTTTATTCTCAGGCTCGCATGCGGGAACTCATGCTGAACACTGCAGTAAACGCAATTTTGAAGCGAATGTGGCCCAGCACTCAGATCAATGCAAGCGGGTCCAAAACAATTACCTATCATCCTTTGCAGACGTCTTTGGATTTCTTCGTTTCCGCCATCGTGTCGAAGCGCTTATTACCCGTGCCGCGCCGGCACAGCCCCCTTATTGCTCGGTCTGCTGGCGCCGTGATCGCTCGCTAAGGTGCCTGAACCCGACAGCTATGTGGGAGGTATGATATATGACGTCCGTTTGATTGTATTTCGCACAAGGCCATATTGTCTTTTACTATTGAGATTAAAGGCATGTCGCTGTCACTTAAAGTACAGCTGCGTTTTATTGCACAATCAATCTTCGTTTCTAAAAGTTTTCATTTGATTAGGACACACACGTAGCCGCCACACTTACTGTCAACATGGTCCGCTATATATAAATATATACATATATATATATATATATTAGCCGTTAACGGCTAATAAACCTCTTCATATTATATATATATATATTTATATATATATATATATTGTAGTGAAGAAGAGGAGCTTCAGCGGCATTTCTCGGCGCATCAGGGGCATCGCCATCAGCATAAGCTCGTGCTTGCTGCGCTTGGCCGGACGCTGCTGACTGCTTCGCTTTCTGCGTTCTGCGCTGCAAATAAACCCCGTTACAAGTGGTGGATTCTGCTGGGTTTCGATCACCCTGGAGCTTCGGAATCGCATTTTACCATCCATTATGCCTACCGACGCAAGCGCCGCTCCAACTCCTCCACCGGCAGCGCCTACTGTTCTTTGCGCCGGTTCTCTGCGTCTGCGAGATCCCCCTGTTTTCTCAGGCACAGAAGACAAGGACGTTGACGACTGGATTTCAATGTACGAGCGAGTGAGTACTCACAACAAATGGGATGACACCGCCAAGTTGGCCTACGTCTCTTTCTACCTGTCGGACGTGGCCAAGCTGTGGTTTATAAATCACGAAGCGGAACTCCCTACATGGTCGGTCTTCAAAACGAGCCTCACACAAGTTTTCGGGCGGCCTGAGGTACGCAAACGCCGTGCCGAACAACGCTTACATACTCGGTCCCAGCAGCTTGGTGAGAATTTCACAAGCTATATTGAGGATGTTCTGGACCTTTGCAAGCGAGTGAACGAGTCAATGTCCGAAGAGCTTAAGATCAAGCATATCATGAAGGGCATTGAGGACGACGCTTTCCAAATGCTGCTTTCTAAGAGTCCTCGTACTGTCCTAGAACTGACCGAGTTATGCCAGAGTTTTGACGAGTTGCGCAGGCAACGTCTTTCCACCCGACGTCCCTCGGTGCTCGACGACTCTTCATCCAGCCTTTCCACCCTTAGCATAGGAGAAGACCATGCCCCTCTTCTCTCCAAGATCCAAGAGTTCATCCGCGCTGAGGTCGCTCGTCAGCTCTCTTTGATGTCCTGTGTACCCGATCAACCACGAAGATCGCCGTCTACACTCCGCGACTTCATTCAAGACCAGGTCGCACAAGTTCTTCCTCCTGCCCGTGAACCTCCCCCAGTCGCCGCAACTCTCACGTACGCCGAAGCCGTTGCTCGACCTCGACAGCCTGCGTTCCAGTCAGCGCCTATGTATTCGCCGCCGCCCTTTTCGCCGCCGACCTATTCACCGCCGACCTATTCACCGCCGCCTATGCCGATACCACCTCGGCCGCAGTTTTCTGCCCCCCAGCCGCAAGTCGGAGTCTACTCCGACCAATGGCGGACCTACGACAACCGTCCCATATGTTTTTCTTGTGGTGGTGTTGGCCACGTGGCACGTTATTGTCGTCGTCGCCAGGCTGCCCAGAACATTCGACGAATGCCCTCTTTCGACCCTCAGTTTTCGTCTACGCCTTCAAGCCCCCCTTCCTCTTCCTTTCCTTCTGATCGTCCACGCGGCCCGACCTGCCGCTCTCCATCTCCACGTCGACGTTCGCTTTCCCCTATGCGTCGCCGTTCCGGACCCACCGACCAGAAAAACTAACGGCCGCAGTTCCTGAGGCACGAACTTTGTCCCCGTCGCCATGCACAAGTCCTCGCCCCTGTCCAGCTAACCTCATTGAAGTGTCAGTCGATGGTATCGTCGTCATGGCGCTTGTTGACACCGGAGCCGCTCTATCCGTCCTGTCCATGAACCTGTGCCGCAAACTCCGCAAAGTTCTGACGCCATTATCCGGCCTCTCTCTTAGAACGGCTAACGCAGAAAGTGTAACACCTCTCGCAGCCTGCACCACACGAGTCATCATCGAAGGGATTGTGTATATCGTCGAATTCATAGTGCTGCCCTCGTGTTCCCATGACATGATACTCGGCTGGGACTTCCTTGCGAATAATAATGCCGTCATTGACTGCTGTCGCGCTGAACTTGAGCTATGTGCACTTCCTGATGTTGACGCTGTCGAAGCCTCCCTGCCGTGTTATAAACTGTTTGTTTCCGACGACACCACCGTACGACCGCGCTCTTCTCTGCTGGTGACTGTGTCGTGTGACGCTATTTCCGACGGTGATGTTTTATTTACGCCTTCTGCCCTTTTCATTCAACGGAAATGTTCTCCACTGCCCATTGCTCTCCTTACTCTCCACCATGGCGTCACGAAGACGCTCGTGTACAATACGCTAGAAGGGCCTTTACCTTTATTCTATGGTGAATGTCTCGGTCACGTGCATCCGATCGACGCCCGTCACATATTTGACGCTCCATCTAGTTTACTTTCTACGGACCTCAGCGCACTTATTTCTGACTCTGTTGTTGACCAGTCACTCCTTGACGCTTTCCACCGCTCCATCGATGTCGCAACGTCTTCGTCAGAACGAAGCCAGTTAGTGAACCTGCTGCAAAAGTTTCGTACTTCTTTTGACAGCGACGCTTCTGGCCTCAGTCGCACATCGAACATATCTCACAAGATTGACACAGGAAGCCATACGCCTCTACGGCAGCGCCCCTACCGAGTCTCAGCGTCGGAGCGCCGTGTTATTGACGACCAGGTTGCTGACATGCTCCAGCGGGGTATTGTACAGCCTTCTAACAGTCCCTGGGCGTCACCGGTCGTTCTTGTTAAGAAGAAGGACGGCTCCATTCGGTTCTGTGTGGACTATCGACGTTTAAACAAGATCACCCGCAAGGACGTTTACCCGTTACCTCGAATAGACGACGCCCTTGACTGTTTGCAGGGAGCAGAATACTTCTCTTCGCTGGATTTATGGTCTGGATACTGGCAAGTCCCTATGGAAGCATCTGACCGACCGAAAACAGCATTTGTCACACCTGATGGGTTATACGAGTTTACCGTTATGCCTTTCGGCCTTTGTAGCGCTCCAGCCACTTTTGAAAGAATGATGGACGCTATTTTACGAGGCCTCAAGTGGAACACATGTTTATGCCACCTCGATCACGTAGTTGTCTTTTCCACCGACTTCGACACCCATTTAAATCGTCTCGAGCACGTCCTCACACGTCTCACCAACGCCGGCCTTCAACTCAACCTCAAGAAGTGTCGTTTTGGTGCTCGGCAGCTCACCATTCTTGGCCACGTCGTATCGCGGGACGGCATACTTCCCGACCCCGCCAAGCTTCGAGCAGTCGCCGATTTTCCGAAGCCAAAGAACTTGAAGGAACTTGGAAGTTTTGTCGGCTTGTCGTCATACTTCCGACGCTTTATTAGAAATTTCGCTTCCATATGTGCGCCCCTTACGGACCTTCTTAGCGGCGACAAGGACCTTTCCACCTGGTCACCAGCATGCGACGATGCATTCACCAAATTACGCCACCTGCTGACTTCACCACCCATTCTCCGCCACTACGATCCTGCCGCTCCCACGGAGGTTCATACTGATGCCAGCGGTGTTGGACTTGGCGCTGTGCTCGCGCAACGAAAGGCAGGGTTTGATGAATATGTGGTCGCCTACGCAAGCCGTACTTTGACGAAAGCCGAGGCTAACTACTCCGTGACCGAGAAAGAGTGTTTAGCTATTATTTGGGCCCTTGCAAAATTTCGCCCCTACCTGTATGGCCACGCATTCGACGTCGTCACTGACCACCACGCCCTTTGTTGGCTATCCACACTTAAAGACCCTTCCGGACGACTTGCTCGCTGGGCGCTCAAACTTCAGGAATACGACATCCGCGTTATTTACAGATCTGGTCGTAAGCACACGGACGCCGACGCCCTTTCTCGCTCACCCATATCGGATGAAGGTGTTTGCCTCTCTTCCCTCGAGCCTGCACTTACGTCATCCGCCTTGCGCAACATGACGGTGGAACAACGAAAGGATCCCTGGATCAGTGGCCTCATAAGCATTCTTTTTGATCCTCTCACTCCTTCGCCGTCTCGCGCTCTCCGCCGCCAGGCTAGCAACTTTTGCCTAAGGGATGATCTTCTTTATCGACGCAACTACCTTTCTGACGGTCGCAAGTGTCTCCTTGTGATACCCCGCCATCTTCGAGCTGCCATCTGCGAAGCTTTTCACGCGGACCCACAGTGCGCCCACGCAGGCCTCTTCAAGACATACGCTAGGCTTCGACTCAGATATTATTGGCGTGGCATGTATAACTACGTGCGAAAGTTCATTCGCTCGTGTGCTCAGTGCCAACGACAAAAGTTACCTCCCGGGCAAGTCTACCCGTCACAACCTCTTCCTTGTCCTAGTCGACCTTTTGATCGCGTCGGCATTGACATTTACGGACCACTACCATCAACTCTAGCTGGCAATCGCTGGATTAATGTTGCGATAGACCATCTGACACGCTATGCCGAAACAGCCGCGCTGCCGACTGCCACAGCCCGTGACGTTGGAACGTTTCTGTTGCAACGTTTCATTCTGCGTCATGGTGCCCCTCGCGAGCTCTTAAGTGACAGAGGCCGTGCCTTCCTTTCTGACGCCTTGAAGGCATTACTCAACGAATGCCGAATCGTGCACCGCACAAGTACAGCGTACCACCCTCAAACAAATGGCATGACGGAGCGCTTCAACCGTACTCTTGGCAGTATGCTGTCGATGTACGTCGCCTCTGATCATTCAAATTGGGACCAAGTTCTCCCGTTCGTCACCTACGCGTATAATACTGCCGTACAAGCTACTACTGGGTTTTCGCCATACTTTCTTTTGTACGGACGAGAACCTTCAAATACAGTAGACACTATTCTTTCATATAAACCTTATGAGTCCGAAAGTACAACTCTGTCCGAAGCTGCCCGACATGCTGAAGAATGCCGCCAGCTTGCCCGCTCTTTTTCTACCGAGGACCAGTGGCAGCAGCAATCCCGCCAGACTGGTGACCGTTCGGCTCCAAACTTTCCACCTGGTTCATTAGTATGGCTTCGGGCACCTGCTACCGCGCCTGGCCGCTCCGCAAAACTTCTTCCCAAATACATCGGGCCATACCGCGTTATAGAGCGAACGTCACTCGTCAACTATATCGTGGAGCCCATCATCCCATCCACAGACCTACGCTACCGCGGCCGCGACACTGTCCACGTCTCTCGTCTCAAGCCATATTACGACCCATTAGTCGTTTCTTCTCCCTAATCCGCCAGGATGGCGTCTTTTTGTGCGGAGGGCGATTGTAGTGAAGAAGAGGAGCTTCAGCGGCATTTCTCGGCGCATCAGGGGCATCGCCATCAGCATAAGCTCGTGCTTGCTGCGCTTGGCCGGACGCTGCTGACTGCTTCGCTTTCTGCGTTCTGCGCTGCAAATAAACCCCGTTACAATATATATATATATTTATAGAGAGAGAGAGAGAGAGAAGAGGTTTATCCACCGTTAACGACAACGGCAAGACAGCGTGATGAATTGTCCAGCAGAGACCGGCACAGCAGTGAACCGAAGCACGAGCCGAGAGAGCCGGGCGTTGGCGATGCTGCTCGCTGCAGGCACATCTTCTTCTCCATAATCGCCCCCGCTGAAAAAGGAGCCATCCTGGCGACTTAAGAAGTTTCAGGCAGAGGCTCATGGTACGGTTTCAGTCGCGAAACATGGACGATGTCACGTGCACGCCGGCGCATGTCGTCCGATCGGGGAACTGGTTCAACTAGGAAAATAACCGGAGAGGTTTTATCCAAAACGGTGTAAGGCCCCACGTCGCGGGGTACAAATTTTGAGGAGAGTTCCGGAGTTTGGTATGGGATGGCGAGCCACACAAGGGACCCTGTGGCATAGCTTGGATCCGGAATAGAGGTGCTACGGTTTTCTTTCTGGCATTGTTGCTCTTCCGAGGTGAACGCACGGGCGAGCTGGCGGCACTCTTCGGCTTGTCGAGCAGCATAGGAGATAGGTGGACACTCGGAAGCATCAGGGCGGTAGGGAAGTAGGGTATCTATTGTATGGGAAGGCTCGCGTCCGTAAAGAAGAAAGAAAGGTGAGAATCCCGTGGTGCTTTGTATTGCGGTGTTGTATGCGAACGTGACGTATGGGAGAACACGGTCCCAGTTGCTATGATCAGATGCCACGTACATTGAGAGCATATCACCCAGCGTGCGGTTGAACCGTTCCGTTAGCCCGTTAGTCTGCGGTGGTGCGCGGTCGTTTTCCGATTAATGAAGTGGCATTCCAAAAGCAGAGTTTCGACAACCTCGGAGAGAAAAGCGCGGCCTCTGTCACTAAGGAGCTCTCGAGGTGCACAATGTTGAAGGATAAAGCATTGTAAAATAAAAGAGGTGACATCCTGAGCTGTAGCGCTTGGCAAAGCGGCTTTTTCGGCGTAGCGTGTCAGGTGGTAAACCGCTACTATAATCCACCGATTACCATCTGGTGGCAATGGAAGGGGGCCGTAGAGGTCAACGCTGACGCGATCAAATGGCTTGGCAGGGCATGGAAGTGGCTGCAATGCACCAGTCGCACGTGGCGGTGTTGATTTGCGTCGCTGGCAGTCAGGACAGCACTGCACAAATTTGCGTACAAAATTGTAGTTGCCGCGCCAGTAATAACGATGTCGAAGGCGTTCGTATGTTTTGTACACCCCGGCGTGGCCACATTGCGGATCGTCGTGAAGAGAGGCACATACTTGCGATCGTAAAGTGCGTGGAATGACCAGTAGCCACCACCGGTGGCCGTCGGAAGCGTAGTTGCGTCGATAAAAAAGTTGATCGCGGATGGCGAAATGAAAGCTTGACGTCGGCGGGATCGAGATACTGGAAGGTTGGGCATGCCAGATAAATATTCAATAAGAGAGGTGATCCACGGGTCACGACATTGTTCGGTGGCAATCGAGTCAAGATTTAGCGATGACAAGGTCTGGAGGCAAGTGTTTCCGCACGTCGGATCTGGTGGTGAAGGGAACGGGACAGGGCATCACCGTCAGAGTGTTTGCGTCCGCAGTGGTATACGACGCGAATGTCGTACTCCTGGATGCGGAGTGCCCATCGCGCAAGGCGGCCAGAAGGGTCTTTCAACGTGGAGAGCCAGCAAAGTGCATGGTGATCAGTTACTAGATCGAAAGGGCGGCCGTATGAGTACGGTCGGAACTTTTCAAGCGCCCACACCCGAGCCAAACACTCTTTTTCTGTCACGCTGTAATTAGTTTCGGCTTTCGTCAGATTGCGGCTAGCGTAGGCTACAACGTATTCTGAATTGCCGGGCTTTCGTTGCGCGAGGACACCGCCTAGCCCGACGCCGCTGGCGTCGGTGTGCACTCCTGTAGGAGCCGTCGGGTCAAAGTGGCGAAGAATAGGTGGGGAGGTGACAGACGTCGCAGAGTACTGAAGCCAACGTCATATGCAGGGGGCCAGAAAGAGAGGTTCACGTTACCGCGAAGAAGGTGGGTTAACGGTGACATGATAAAGGCAAAATTGCGAACAAAGCACCGGAAACAGGAGCATAGGCCTACAAAACTGTGAAGTTATTTTATGGTCGTCGGTTTGGGAAATTCTGCGACTGCTCGAAGTTTTGCAGGGTCACATAATACGCCGTGCTTGGACACGATGTGCCCTAGGATTACGAGTTCGCGTGCAGCGAAACGGCGATTTTTCAGGTTAAGCTGCAGGCCAGCGTTGGTCAGACAAGTCAAAACGTGCCTTAGATGAAGGAGGTGCGTAGGAAAGTCATGGGAGAAAACGACGACATTGTCGAAGTAACAGAGGCACATATTCCATTTGAGGCCACGTAGCGTATTATGCATAATACGTTCAAACGTGGCAGGCGCGTTACAAAGCCTGAAGGGCATGACGTTAAATTCGTATAGTCCGTCTGGTGTATTGAATTCCGTTTTTTGGCGATCGGCTTCCGCCATTGGGACCTGCCAGTAGCCAAACCGCAAATCTAGCGACGAGAAGAATTCCGCTTCGTGAAGGGTGTCAATGGCGTCCTCAATGCGCGGCAAAGGATAGACGTCCTTGCGGTTTATCTTATTCAAACGACGATAGTCCATGTAAAATCATATAGATTCGTATTTCTTACGCGCCAGGACGACGGGAGACGCCCAGGGACTGTGAGATGGTCGAATGACGTCTCTACGAAGCATATCTTCGACTTCATCGTTGATGACGCGGCGCTCTTCAGCAAAGATACGGGATGGTCTTCGACGCAGTGGCTGGTGTAGGCCAGTGTCAACATGATGTTTGACTTGTGACGTGCGGCCCAGTTGAGGTTGTGACACATCGAAAGAACTCCTGAACTCATGCAGAACATCCAGCAGGTCGGAATGTTCGGTGGGAGTGAGCGTCGGCGCTGGCGCTGGAAAACGTATCATTGTACTACTCCCCGAGTACCGACGGTGCTTTTGAGTGGTCGCATTAGTCATCTGGGACATCCACTAAAGACGAATGGTCGCGATCCTGCACGCGGCCGAGACATTCTCCCGCAAGCAAAGTGAGAGGTGTGGAAAGCGGATTGCTTAAGAACATGTTGCTTTTTCCGGCGTCAAAGTGAATCGTTGCGAAAGGCAGCGGCAAAGCTCGACGACATTTGAAGAAATCGGAAGGCATAAAAAATTGGCAGCATATCCACGGAGTGAATGATGGAGAGTGGAGCAAAGCATTCGTCCGTCCATTCGTTCTTGCTTCCTTCCGTCTGTGCGACCGTCCATGCGTCCATCCGCCCGTCCGTGCGTGCGTCCGTTCCTGCGTTCGTCCATGCATCCGCCCCTGCGTCCGTTCATGCGTCAGTTTATGCATCTGTCTGTGTGTCCGTTCGTCCATCAATTCAACACTCCAAGTACCACCATCTCGAATCTTTTCATCGTATTTTCCCTAAATAGAAACACCGCCATCCAGCGGACATTTCAAGGACTAAACGAGAAATGGCACACACACACTTTCTAACAGCTTGCGCTTCGGGTCGACTTCCCACCTTTAACCACCCGGAGTTCATGGTATATACTATTTCACTGTATTCATGGCACTGCGGCCCAACACTCGCTAAACCTTTCTAAAACCAAGGAGGTGACGCCCAGCGAGTATAACGTAGCAACCTTTTCCTGGCAGATAGAGCTCAATGTACATGCCAATGGCTGCATGGGAAATGAGAGACAGGAAAATTCGGCTTTCACTTTCTTACGGCTTGCACTTCGTACCTACTTCCCAACTTTAACTACCTCTAGTTGATTCATGGTATATACTAGTTCATTGTATTTGTCGGAGCTAACACGGGAAAGATCCAGCCCTGACAGCGTTCAGTTTTTGAACTGATTTTTTATTATCGCGTTGCACCCGCCGCACGGCCCAAATGCCAACTTCTTCTTCCTTGACGAGCGGCGCATTGAGACGCTACAGGGCTCCCCCCCGTAGAGCGAGAGCCATAGGAATCACCAGAGGAGTCGCCCAGTGGACATGCTTGGATGTTGGCATTTGGACTTTAGATTGAAACGCCGCGGCCGCGAGAGCGGCGATATACCCAGGTTTCAGTCGATCAGCAGCCTCGACGTCTTCACGGCCATTGATGTCCAGCGTGAACGTATTAGGTGTACGATGGAGTACGCGGAACGGGCCATCAGAGGCTGGTGTTAGTGGTGGCCGTATTTGGTCACGCCGAACGAAGACGTGACTGCAGTCATGCAGATCCTGACTGACGAAGACATACTGGGGGTGTCGGTCGGCAGGAATCACAGGAGCAAGGTCCCGAAATGTGGTGCGCAGCTCTCGAATGTACGTAAAGGCATCGTGAGTGGAAAGTGGCGATGATGGCTCGGAGAATTCTCCTGGAAGACGCAGGGAAACGCCATAGACTAGTTCGGCTGATGAGTAGCCGAGATCCACTTTCAATGCTGATCGGATGCCCAGAAGTACGAAGGGGAGGTGGTCGAGCCAACGTTCTCTTGGCTGGTGAGCAGTGAGGGCAGCTTTCAGTTGTCGATGAAGCCGTTCGACCATGCCATTGGCGGAAGGATGGTAGGCAGTTGTTTGGATGTGTCGAATGTCCAGGATATTGGCAAGTGCAGTGAAAAGGGCCGATTGAAACTGACGACCGCGATCAGTGGTGACGACAGAAGGGCATCCAAAGCGTGACACCCAGCCGTTTGTGAAAGCCTGGGCAACTGTTGGTGCTGTAATGTCGGAAATGGGAAACGCTTCCAGCCATCAGGTGAAGCGATCCACACATGTCAGCAGGTAACAGGCTCCTTGCGACGATGGAAGAGGACCGACGATGTCGAGATGGACGTGAAAAAACCTTGCGTCTGGAGGCCGAAACGGGAATGTTGCCGGGACAGTGTGACGGTGAACTTTACCGCGCTGGCACTCAAGGCAGGTTCGCGCCCAGCGTCGGACATCAGCATTGATGCTTGGCCAAAGGAAACGAGATGTGACTAGCTTCTGGGTCGCGCGAATACCAGGATGGCTCATGTTGTGCAATCGATCAAAAATCGCACGACAAAAAGCTGAAGGCACGAAGGGCCGAAGGATACCAGTACACGTTTCGCACGTTATTAATGAAGTAGAAAATGGAAGCGGGCACTCCGTGAACGATAGAGACGTGGATGAAGAGCAAAGACTGAGCAGCTCAAGATTGTTCCTTTGGGCAGCTGCTAGCTCGTCCTTGTCTAGTGGTGGCTGAGTCGACAAGGCATTGATGCGGGATAGTGCATCAGCAGCAGCATTTTCCGGCCCATGTACGTGTCTGAGATCCACAGTGAACTCGGAAATAAAGCATAGCTGACGGATCTTCCGTGCAGTATAATTGCTGTGATTGCGATGGAAGGCAACCGTCAGGGGCTTGAGGTCTGTAACGACGTAAAAGTCCCGGCCCTCCAATAAATGACGAAAAACTTTGATGGCGAGGTATACCACGAGGAGATCTCGGGCAAATGTAGTGTATTTTGTCTCTGGTGGCTTCATTTTTTGCGAGAAAAACCCAAGGGGCTGCCAACCGGATACGTGCTGCTCGAGAACAGCGCCAACTGCCACGCTTGATGCATCGGTGATGAGACGAATTGGGGCATCAGGGACGGGATGTATGAGCATGGTAGCGTCTGCCAGAGCCTTCTTGGCAGTGTCGAAGGCAGATGCAGCGTCCTTGGGCCACTCCAACGGCGCAGCCGGGTCTTTCTTTTTAGCCAATAGGTCGTTCAAGGGCTTTAGGAATGTGGCGCACTTTGGAAGAAAGCGGCGATGGAAGTTTAGTAGGCCCAGAAATTCTCGGAGTCTCTTCAGTGAAGTCGGGGGTGGAAAGTCTTGAATAGCCTTCACTTTGCTGGCGAGTGGTTGGATACCGTTTGGAGTGACAAGGTGGCCTAGGAACTCTATTGTAGCGACACCGAAGAGGCACTTATTGGGATTAATTACGAAGCCGTATTCATCCAGGCAGTGGAACAGGGTGCGCAGGTGGGCTTCGTGCTCAGGGCCGGAGGAGCTTGCTACCAGGAGGTCATCAAAGTAGGCAAATACGAAATTGAGACCTCGCGTGACCTCATTGATAGTGCGCTGAAAGGTCTATGCAGAGTTTCGCAATCCAAAAGGCATCGTCACATATTCAAACAGACCGAATGAGGTGGTGATGGCCGTCTTCGGAATGTCGGCGGGTTCTACAAAAACCTGATGGTAAGCCTTCAATAAGTCAATCTTAAAGAAGATTGTGCACCCAGCCAAATTTGATGTGAAATCCTGTATGTGAGGAAGTGGATAGCGGTCTGGTGAGGTGTGGGCATTGAGAGCGCGGTAATCCCCACATGGTCTCCAGTCGCCAGGATCATTCTTCGGCACCATGTGGAGTGGCGACGCCTAGTTGCTGGAGGAAGGCCGCACAATGCCGAGTTCAAGCATCTGCTCAAACTCACGGCGTGCGATGGCGAGGCGTTCTCCAGATAGTCGACGGGGTCGTGTAAAAACGGGAGGTCCAGTGGTCACAATGTGGTGAGTGATAGAATGCTTCACCGGTGACTCTCTGGTTGCGGCTTCGTGATGCTGGAAAAGTCGTCGAGTATTTTTGCATACGGCGAAGCAGGTGTGAGAGCTCGCAGTCCCGTTGGCGAGGAAGTACAGAGTACACCGTTGATGGAGAGGCGGTTGTTGAGATCAATGTTGAGATGAGCATGCATGTCCACAGCAAGGTTGAAAAACTGAGGAAGTCGGCTCCAAGAACAGCTTGCGAGACGTCAGCGAGGATGAAAATTCATCGGAACGTACGGCGTAGTCCAAGGTCAAGTGTTACTGAGCGTTGGCCGTATGTGCAAAAGGCGGAATTGTTGATCGCTTGAAGTGGGCAGGTCTGTTCGTTGCGACGGCGATCTGCACACGAGGCCGGGATGACGCTAACCTGAGCTCCTGTGTCGACTAGGAAGCAAGCGCCAGTGATCTAATCAGAAACATAGAAAAGGCGGCATGACTTTCGACCAGTACCACTTGCCGCCGTCAGTGGCTGGTCGTCGCATTTCCCGACCAGGAGCATGGGCGAGTGCATTTGCGAGCAGAGGAACCAAATCGGTGGTGGTACCAGCACACGGTTGACGATAAAACGTCCCGCGGCGTGTCGGGTGGCCGAAGTTCCGGAGAACGTGTGGGCGTCGAGGAGCGACTGTGTATCTGGACCCTGGATGACGGTCGACGATTCGCAGGTACAAAGTCATCGAGGCACCTGACAAGGGCGTCCGAACGGTTCTCGATGCTCGCGAGCGCCGGGTCTGCAGCGGTGGCCGGTGGCGGTGTGGTAACGGCGTTGAGGCTATGTGCCCGCGAGTAGTCCGCCACTCGGTCAGCCATTTCAGCGAGTGTGTCTAGTGGGACATCTCCTGCAGCTACGAGGACTGGGACCATGCTCTGCGGTAAGCGCTGGAGGAACAACTCACGTAACAGCTTCTCCTCTTGAGGGACGGAGGGGCCGCCAAGGAGCTGGCGCATGCGTCGCAGGAGCTGTGATGGGCGACGGTCACCGAGCTCTGTAGCCGTGATGAGGTGTTGGAGTCTGCTGTGTCCGGACTCAGACTTGCGGGAAATGATAGCTGCCTTCAACGTGTCGTAGGGATAGCTCGGGTGTGGCGACGCTAAACTATCAGCTAAGTCGTCGGCTACGTCCGGAGGTAAGCAGAATACCAGATGTCAGTGCCTGGTCTGTTGGCTAGTGGTTTGCCGTAGACGAAAGTGCGCCTCAACCTGCAAAAACCAAGTGCTGGGGCTGTTGGGCCAAAATGGTGGCAGGTTGATATGTTGAATCGCAGCGACTGCAGCACCGCTAGGTTTGGCGTCTTCTTGGGCGTCAGGACCGGTAGGATTGGTGGCAGAGCCGGCGGGATCCATGCGGGATGATCGGGGCTTTGTGTTCTTTATCGGGTCGCTATTAACTGTCGGAGCTAACACGGGGAAGATTCAGCCGTGACAGCGTTCAGTTTTCGAACAGATTTTTTATTATCGCGTTGCACCCGCCGCGCGACCCAAATGCCAACTTCTTCTTCCTTGACGAGCGGCGCATTGAGACGCTACTTATTCATGGCACTGCGGCTCAACGCTCGCTAAACCTTTCTAAAACTAAGGTGGTTACACCCAGCGGGTATGACGTAGCAACCCTTTCCCTTCAGATAGTGCTCAATGTACATGCAACGGCTGCTAATGGGGATCGCAGCGTGCACGTTAACTAAAAGCCGAATGCTCCTGTCTCTCATACCCCATTATCAGCTATTGGCATGTACATTGAGCACTATTTTTTGTTGTTCAACAATGCACAGAAAGAATCTTTCACCGGCACCACCTTGGAGGTCAAAATGTTTGCAGGTCAAAGCGTAAGACTGGTTACATACTACGCGGGACGAACGGGTGCCGCTATAAGGAGCTTCGCCCCTAAAAGGACTGTAGCGGCAGTGTAGGCGTTGCATGAAACAAATACAAGTGCGAAATTTCCAGGCGGAATATCGATACCTTCATGAACGAGCAACTTCGGCGGCTGATGAAGAGCGTCCAGTAATGGGACATCACACAAGGGTGAAAACTCAACTTCGGCGTGTGCGCACTCTAAGACGGCAATATGGCGGGATAGGAAATCTCACCCGAGGATGACGTCATGTGAACGGACAGCGAGAACAATAAACTGCACGACCTAAAGAATGCCTTCGATGGACACTCTTGCAGTGCAGGCTGCGAGAGGCGTTACTAGCTGTGCGCTTGCGGTGTGAAGCGACAGTCCCGAAAGCGGCGTCGTCACTTTGCGTAATATACGGCAGAGGTTAGCGGTGTGGGATAACATAACTTTAATGTTTTCGCATGGCAGTTTCTACTGCGACTGCCCCTGAATCGGGGCACACACACAGTTTTCTTGCTTCTTTTGGGCGAGAGTGTTATTATCCCCGGCGCCCGTGTTTGGAAGCATCGCCGCGACGCGCAGGCGCAGAAGCGGCGCCGACCCGTTTCGCCACACCCTCCCCCCCCCAAACATATAGGAGCCGTCACGGTTGAAGACGTTTGGGGACCCGCACCTGGCGTCCAAGGCGGGTGGTGTAGGGTGCGAGCCTAGGCGTTGCGGGCTGCTGTTGGCGAATTACGGGAGGTGTGCGGGGGTTGGTAGGCTCCTGGGAAAGGATGTATGATGGCTTTAGGCGGTCGATGGAAACGCGTACATCCTTTCACTGATTTGCAGGGTGAATGTTTTGTCGTCGCGACAGATGACTCTGTAAGGTCTGGAGTAAGGCGGCTGGAAAGGTGTGCGTACGGTGTCATCGCGGAGGAAGGCATGCGGGCATGTTGCCATGTCCTTAAACACGAACGGGGTCAGCTTGGTGTGGCGAGCCGCTGGTGAGAGGCGCAGCGCGGCCATTGTGCGATGGAGTCGAGCGACGAAGTCTGCGGGGTCCGAGCTGGTTACATCAGAGGTCGGAGCGGAGAGTAGTTCTCCAGGTAGGCGAAGCGGCTCCCCGTAGACGAGTTCCGCGGGCGTGGCTTGAATGCCTGGCGTGAAAGTTGTGCGCAGACCGAGAGCGACGGCGGGGAGGGCTTCGAGCCAGGTTGAGTGAGGGTGGCACATGATGGCTGCCTTCAACTGCCGGTGAAACCGTTCAATCATTCCGTTGGCGCAAGGGTGGTAGCTAGTTGTCCGTGAACACTCGAACCCGGTGGAGATCCCGTAGAGCCTGAAGAGTTGAGATTCGAATTGCCTTCATTGATCGGTGGTGACTCGACGTGGAGTGCCGAAGCGTGAAACCCAGCCAAAGAAGAAGGCTGGTGCGACGTCTTCTGTGGTGATCCTTTCGAGCGGCCACACCTCGGGCCAACGAGTGTAACGATCGATGGTGGTGAGGCAATAGCGGTAAAGGCCGGCTGGTGGAAGGGGGCCGATGATGTCGATGTGGACGTGCTGGAACCGTTCCGTCGGGAGGGGGAATTTTCTGAGTGGCAACGTGACGTGCCGGGTGATTTTGGCGCGCTGGCATTGAATGCATGTGCGTGTCCAGTTGCGGCAGTCCCGTTGCATTGAGGGCCACGCGTATCGGTCAGTCACGAGGCGTGTAGAAGCTCTGATGACGGGATGACTGAGGTTGTGTAACTGGTTGAAGAGGCTTTGGCGATGCAAAGAAGGGACGTATGGTCTCACTCGTCCTGTTGATATGTCACAGTAGAGAGCGTCCGTTGACCCAGGGATGGTAACTTTTTGAAGTTGAAGGAAAGAGCCATTCTCTAGGAGCTGCTGGAGTTCGGTGTCCGTTTTCTGCGCTTCGGCGAGGGTTTCGGTTGTAACGGTTGGTAGCTCGACAGCCGAGACGCAAGAGAGTGCGTCGGCGACCACGTTTTCCTTTCCGCTGATGTGGCGGATATCTGTGGTGAATTGAGCGATGAAGGACAGCTGGTTCTGCTGGACCGGTGGAAGTTTTTCGCGGCGTTGGGAGAAGGAGTAACTGATAGGTTTATGGTCGGTGTATATGGAGCAGTGCTGTGCCTCGAGGATGTGGCGAAAGTGTTGGACTGCTTCGTAGATGGCGAGGAGCTCTCTGTAGTAGGCTGGCCAGGTCGTCTCCGCAGGGGGCGGGGTTGCATCGCCGATGCTGCCGGAAGGTGGGGGCGGCTTCGGGGAAGAGAGTTTCTTCGAGAAGAATGCCAAGGGGCGCCAGTTGTTTCCCACACGCTGCATGAGAGAGGCTCCGACAGCGGTGCTAGAGGCGTCGGTGAAAAAATCAAGGGCGTTTCTGGCTTGGGATGGGAGAGCAGCGTAGCGTTGCAGAGGGCAGCTTTGCAATCTTCGAACGCTTGCGTTATGGCTTGGGTCCAAGTGACAGGATGGTTGCCACGTCGGCCGGTCAACGCATCATGGAGAGGGGCCTGATGTGTGGCCGCTTTAGGCACGAAGCACCTGTAAAAGTTGAATCTGCCCAGGAAACGGTGGAGGCACTTCGCTGTGGCAGGCAGCGCTCAATTTTGCAGGGCCAGGATGCGTTCAGGCAATGGTCTAGTTTCTTCTGCCGAGATTTCATGGCCAAGAAACGTGACGATGGGGGCGCCGAGCGTGCTCTTCTGAACGTTTATGAGTAAGCCGTGTTCATCGAGGCGCTGGAACAGTTGACGAAGGTGTTGGCGATGTTACGTTTTGTCGCGGGATAACATCAAGATGTCGTCTAGGTAGACGAAACAGAAGTCCAGGCCGCGGACGACGTCGTCGATGAAGCGTTGAAAGGTTTGACCTACGTTGCGGAGACAAAAAGTTATGAAAGGGAATTCGAATAGGTCGAAAGACGTGATAACTGCAGTCTTTGGGACGTAATCCGGGTTTACAGCAATTTGTGTGTAGGCCTTTACGAGGTCCACCACTGAGAAGATAGTGCTACCGTCTAAGCGGTGTGCAAAGTCCTCTTTATGACGGACGGGGTACCTGTCGAGGACGGTGCGGGCGTTGAGGGCGCGACAATCTCTGCAGGGGCGCCAGCCATTGGTCTTGTTTGGTACCAGATGAAGCGGTGAGGCGTAAGGTCCCTCCGAGCGGCGGGCAGTACCTTCGCGGAGCATGGCTTCGAATTCAGCCTGTGCGATTCGTAGGTGGTCCGGGGCTAGCCGGCGGGCGCGGCATGAGACCGGGGGGCTGGGAGTAGTGCGAATGTAGGGCACGGTTGAGTGGCGCACCTCTCACGGACGCCCGCTAGGTCGAGTCAGGTCGGGATTTTCTGCGAGGATGTCTTGGTATGGCGACCGGTTCCCAATGGTGAGTGCCTTGATGTTAGGCTGTTGGGTGGTCGCGCGTTGGCCCGGCGTGCAGAGGCCTGTTGTAGCGTGAATAAGTCGGTCATATCGGCAGTCGGGTAGAAGTATGTAGTACGCCAAGAAGTTGGACCCGATGGTCGGCTCTGCAACGTCGGCGATGACGAAATTCCATGGAAAATCTCGACACAGGTTTTTGACGTTGATGTTGAGGCGGAGCGAGCCGTAGGTCTTGATGGTCGAATGGTTCGCCGCGTTGAGCTCAAAGGACGTGCAAGGACGCTTGTCACGCAGGAAGGTTCGGGGAAAGCAACAAATGTCGGAGCCACAGTCGACGAGGAACCGCCGCTTTGTGACTTGGTCGGTGACGAAGATGCGACGGCCTCTAAGTTGGCAGCTCGCGGCCGTCTCTACGGGCTGCCGTTGAAGTTTCCCTGACGTCCAGCTGAGCAAGATGGTTGACATTTCCGGTCGTTGTCCCCGAAGCGGCGATGGTAGTAGCAGGGGCCGTTACCGTTTCCGTGCGACGAAGCGGCGTTGTTGTCTTGGCTTAGGGGGCGTTTTTGTGGACGCAGCTTCGGGCTTTGATCCAGGCGCCTTTGAATTGAGTCCAGCTGACGGGTGATTTTGTCGACACAGTGCGCGAGCTCGCTGCTGGACTGTGGGGTGTCAACGGCATTGACGGTGAGAAGCGATGCTGGCAACGAAATCTCGACGACTTGATCAGCGATGTGAGAGAGCTGGTCCAGCGGCAGATTCGGCTGCACCTGTAGAATGACCTGCGCATGTGAGGGTATACGCTGAAGCCAGGTGATACGGAGGAGGGAGTCGTCGACCGGGGTGCTGCCCAAGAGATTACGCATGTAACGCAGGAGCTGCGATGGCTTGCGGTCACCGAGTTCTTCGTGCCGAAGTAGGTGACGCACTTTCTCGTTTTATAAAGGTGAGAGCCGGCGGATCAGTTCCCTCTTCAGGTGTAGGTAACGATCATCAGCCGGGGGATTCACAAGTATATCGCGAACCTCAGCTGCATAGCGAGAGTCTAGATGGTCGACGACGTAATCATAGCGCGTCCGGTCCTGGGTGATGCGTGCCGTGGAAAACTGCGCCTCGACTTGAGCGAACCACACGTCAGGCGCCTCTGCCCAAAATGGCGGAAGTTTGACGGTGACGTGACAAACGTCTGTGTTGGTGGCGGCCGCAGCGATGGAGGCGCCCGAGGTGGCAGGCACCGCTGGAGCAAGGTTTTGGGGAGTATGACCCAAGTGGGGTGACGCACGGTCGTCGGACGAGAGTGTTTCATTTTCATTGCGCTGCTGCTGTTCCCGGAGCTGCTGCTCTTGGTTCTGGATCCCTTGCTGCTGGGCCTGCAGTTGTTGTTGCAGTTGCTGTACTTGTTGTTGAAGGGCAGCAAGTATTCCTCGTCGGCCATGGCGGTGTGGTACGTTCGTTTTCCGGGTCACCAGATGTGGGATAACATAACTTTAATGTTTCCGCACTGAAGGTTCTACAACAACTGCCCCTTAATCGGGGCACACACACAGTTTTATTGCTTCTTTTAGGCGAGAGTGTTCTTATCTCCGGCAGCATCGCCGGAGATAAGGAAGCATCGGAGGAATTGGAGGCATCGCCGCGACGTGCAGGCGCAGAAGTGGCGCCGACCCGTTTCGCCACAGCGGCAATAACAGAAATAGCGGCGCCGGTGTCCACAAGGGCGAAAGTACAATAACCTTCAACAGTTACTGCGGCCACGTTAACAGGAGAGGAGCGAGGGCTTAGACAGTTCAAAAACGGCACAGTTTTTACCTCTTGAACTGTGGCGCTTAGTTTTCTTGGTCGGAGGGTCCGGACCGGCGACGCATGGGGGAGGGCGATCGCCAACAAGGAGAGGGTTCGCGTTGCGGCTCAAAGTCAAGGTGATCAGTAGGGGCATAGTGAGGTGACAAGACCGGCCCATATTGGGTGAAGGGTTGACAGCCTGATTGTGACGACCAGGCATAGTTGCCGAAGGTCTGAGGTCGATGGCGGCAGTAGCGGGCAACGTGTCCGAGAGTGAAGCAGGCGTAGCAAACCGGTCGGTTATCGGGCGTCCTCCAAGAATTGGCGACTGGTGCTGCCGCCCAAGGTGCAGTATAAGCAGCCGGGTGTGCGGGCTGTAGGCGTGTAGTGTAGGGTGGTTGCGGAAGCCTACGTACAGCGTCTGTCTATATGAGCGGCGCGGCCACGGGCTGCATCTCTTGCGAAAAGGAGACAGGAGGAGCCACAGGCTGCGCTGCATAGGTTAGGGGCGCGGCCACAGGCTGAATTGCTGACGGATAGGCGACAGGAGTGCCTACCGGCTGTGCGACACCCGGGCAGTGAATCCGGCTAGATAGAGGTGGCTCGTAGTGCGCAAGGGGAACAGCTTGTGCAACCTCTTCCGATATAGCAGTGCGAAGCGGGACAGGTAGAGGGGTGGTGGTCTCGTGAGTAAAGGGCACTAGGGAAAGTTGGCGGGCGACTTCCTCACGGACGAAGGCTCTGACTTGCTGAAGCAATGGTGAATTGTCAGGCATGGAGTCCAAACTGGACAGCGACTCACCACCAGGCTGAGGCTGCCGAGTCAAAGTGCGTTGCTTCTTCAATTCGTCGTAGCTCTGACACGAGCTGACGACTTCAGAATCTGTGCTTGGATTCCTATCCGAGAGCATTTGAATTGCGCCATCGTCGATGCCCTTCAGAATGTGTTTGACCTTGTCCGACTCGGGCATGATGTCATTCGCGCGTCGACAAAGGTCGACGACATCCTCAATATAGCTGGTAAAATTTTCTCCAGTCTGCTGAGAGCGGATGCGCAAGCGCTGTTCTGCCCGCTGCTTGCGGACAGCCGGCCGACCAAACACTTCGGCACGTGTCCTCTTGAAGACGCTCTATGTGGGAATGTTGTGTTTGCGGTTGTTAAACCACAATTCTGCGACGCCAGTGAAATAAAATATGACATGGCCAGCTTGTCGGCTTCATCCCACCTGTTATTGGCGCTCACCAGCTCGTAGTGCTCGAGCCATAGAGGCTTCGACGTCGGTCCCATCTGCACCGCTGAAGACTTTCGGGTCCCGTAGCCTAGGATGGCCAGGACAGTTAAGCTGGGGTGACGACGCCGATGGGTTGGCGTTGTCAGTCATGATGGGCGGTAGCGTGCGGCTTCCCAGCTCCAGGGTATAGCGACGGGGATAAGCAGCACCCTCCACCAAATGTGAAGAGCCTTATTAGCCGTTAACGACAACGGCAAGAGAGCGTGATGAACCGTCCAGCAGAGACCGGCACAGCAGCGAACCCAAGCACAAGCCGAGAGAGCCGGGTGTTGTCGATGCTGCTCGCTGCAGGCTCTTCTTCTTTGCAATATATATATGTATATATATATATATATATATATATATATTTATATATATATATATATATATATATATATATATATATATATATGGGGGGTGCGTGTGTGTGTATACATATGGTATTTCATTTTTGAATAATTATTTGTAACAATTAAAGGTAAAGGGGTCGCAGGCGTCAGGTAACGGTGACATATCTTTTGTTTATTTTTCATGTCATTAAAAAAACTTGTTTCCCTTAAGAAGACTTGCGTGCGAGTATAAATATTTTGACAACGAAGACATAAGCTACATTAAAACGAAAAGAATGTACACATTTCTATTTAAAATTTTGGCTTGTATATCGTTATAACAAGCAAGCCACCACTATTTAGTGTTTTTTAGCACTACCCCGCATTCACAGTAAATAGCAAACCTCAAGGTAGACAAACGCATGTCGAAATCAATTCATTTTCCGTCAGCCGCTGAGATTGCGAGTTTTCTGCTCAGAATAAGTAATTTTGTTAACTAAAACTATTTCCAAAATACAAATAACATAAAATGATGAATGCTCACCTAGTCGCGAATTTTATAAAAACGATTACAAAGCTAAAACCAATTGGCCTGCGCCAAAGGCACAGTACTATCACCACCAAATTGGCATAGCCAGTTTTCAAACTTTTTTTAAAGACTATTTTGATAACGACTACAAGCACACTTGAAGTGTACCCACTATGCCATGACTAATCATAACTTTTGTGTGGTAGGCAGGCATTTGTTTGTTTGTTACTTTTCTTTCAATGACTAGAATATACCCACTCTGAGAGATTAGCCAACAAGGCAACGTTGAAATTTTCAATTGGTAATTTAAGAACGGGAGTTGGTTTGACACAATATTGAGAAAACAAAATTTCAATATTATATTATTGTATTCATGAGCCTGACTACGCCCACTGCCGGGTAAAAGCCTCTCCCATGATCTCCCAATCAACCCAGTCTTGTGCTTTTTGTTGCCACGTTATACCTCAGAACATTTACAGCAAAAGCTCTCATGAGATTACAACTTTGGACTCGCGTAGCGCCGTAGTTGTCCGCTGCCACTGCCGCCGCCACCACTGGGGTCAGTAACCACATCGCACGAAATTAAAAAAAAACGTAGCTCGAGCCCGGATCCTCTGCTTGCGAGCCCAGTATGCTACCAATAAGGTATGCCGGGGCTTGCAACTTCTTGGAAAACTTGCATTAGGCAGATTTGATGTCTGAAAAGCAATCGCGTTAATACGACTTATAAAGCATTTTAAGACAGCGAAAGAAGAAGCAGTCACCGCTCAATGTAAATCGCCTAACGAGTGGGTCATCCAATGCTGCAACCCATTACGAAAACTTGTTTTTGTTTAGCTATTAACGGTGGCACATACCATATTCAGGCATAATTTCTTATTTTGGCCACCCACTGCATGAACAATGGGCACAAAATTCCTCGCAATAGTTTAGCGGAGATTGTGCTTCTCAGAAGAATGAAAAAAATAGCATAGCAAAGGCCAGTCTCCCACCCTAAAATTTTTATTCTTAATGCAGAAGTGGGCGTTAAGCAAGTATGCTTGCAGCAATTACCCAATTAGTGTTTAGAAAAGGCTCTGAAAGGCGGTTTTTGTAGCTTTTGCTGTGACTGTGCTGAGCCTTCTGCGCAGGCCTGGCGTTTTTTTTTTTTTTATCTCATCGGCCCACCTAACACTCTGTCTCTCCGTCGTGCCTTTGCGTTCTATGGGAATACAGTCTGTTACCCTTGATGAGCAGTGGTTATCCTGCTTCCGTGTACGTGCCCGGCCCATGTTCATTTCTTCTTCTTTAGTTCAACTGTGATATCATTAACCCCAGTTTGTTCTGTCACCCACCCTGCTCTTTTCTTGTCTCTTAAGGTTACACCTAAATTTTTGCCTTTCATAACTCCCTGCGCCGTGTTCAACTTAAGCTGAATCCTCTTTGTAAGCCTCCCTGTTTCTGCTCCATACGTAAGCACTGGTCATATGCAGTTTTATATACTTTCTTCTTAAGGGTTAGTGGCATATAACCATTCATAATTTCAGAATGCTTGCCGAATGTGTTCTACCCCATCCTTATTGTTCTAGTTATTTCACTCTGCGGCTCCGCGGTTACTACCCGCCCTAACTAGGCATATTCCTTTACAACTTCCAGCGCCTCTCCACCTATCGCAAAGTTCAGTTTTCTGGCGAGTATGTTGCACATTATTTTAGATTTATGCATACTATTTTCAGACCTACACTACTGCTTTCCTTGTCTACTTCAGTACTCACGAGCTGTAATTCGTTCCCGGAGTTACTCACCATGGCATGCTCATACCCGAATCACCGGTTACTAAGATGCCCTCCATTAACTTCTATTACTAGCTCTTCCCAATCTAGGGCCTTGAAAACCTCCTGTAAACCTATGATGAATAGCATTGAAAAGACCATGCTATCTTGCTTTTCACCCTGTTTTCTTGAGATTCTGTCACTTTCCTATTGGAGAACAATGGTAGCTGTGGATGCACTGTAGATTTATTCCAGTTTGTTTATGTAGGGTTTGTCGATGCTCTGAATTCGTAGTGCTTTCGTTTTTGCTGATGTCTCGACAAGTCAAACGCCATGTCATAATCTATGAAGCCATGTATAGGGGTTGCTTGAGTACCACGCATTTCTCTATTACCTGGTTGATAGCATGAATGTGGTGTATTGCGGAGTAGCGTGTACGAAATGCTGCTTCTTCCTTTAGTTCATGAAACTGTAATGTCGCCTTAATTATATTCGCTAATAGTTTTATAAATCATTTGTAGAGAACAGACAGTATGCTGATTAGCTAATAATTTTTCAAGGCCTTGGCATCTCATTTCCTTTATATTGAGATTATGTCTATTGAGATTATGTATTGAGGTTATGTATTGAAATTATGTATTCAGAATATGTATTGAGATTATGTATATTGAGAGACCTGGAAGGATGATGACGATTATGATAATGCTTATATGAGGAGAAGCAATGAAGCCACACTTCATTGGGTGGTACATAGTTTTCGAGCAGAATTCACCCATTAATTATAGTGAGACCCCACTTTTAGTCTGAAAGAGACCACCGTCACCATACCCCAGAGATCGTGCACGTTTCTCGCATGAAGGCTTTTCAGGTGAAAATGTCTGTCACATTGACTTGCTATGGTCAAGTTGGCCGCTTCCATGGGGAGGGGGGGATTAATGTGGGCATTCGTTATGCGCTTACTCCCAAGTATGCACTATCATAATTATCATTATTTTTCTTCGTCTCCGTGTTCATCTTCTCTGGGTGTGACCACCATCATGATTGTGTGTGCACGCGATATCTCACACTGCCCATTCAGTGCTGGGCCCTTGGGTTAAATACACGCTCTCTCGACACAGTAGCCATATTATTATTTGTATGATGAGCCTAGGACACAGAAATACTATATAATTTTAGTTATTATGATTGCTGCTACGTATACTGGTTTCGGGGCTACTCTTTTACGGCAAAGAAAAAGATTGACGAATGCTGTTACCATAAAAGACGGTTTCTAAAAGAAAGAACAGTCGTCTTAGTGTGTCTTCTGTCAATACTCTTTTTTTAGAAGAAGTACTTTTGTTCAAAATACTTTGCACAGCTCATGTGACAGGAGTGTAAGATTTACTTCCGCACATGCGGTGGTCGTAATGACAGGTGGTAAATGAAGCGTGGTGTCTGCTTTTTGCAACGCCCACAGAGTGTTGTGCCGCAAGGCGGAATTCAGGAGCGTTCTTTCAAAAATTGCTAATAGGCAGAAGCTCCCCTGTTCGACTGTGCCAGTCTAAATAATAATGCGTTAGCAAAAGCACATTCCCGTTATGTCTACAGCTCTTGATTTGTCTATAAAGGCGAAATATTAAAAGTAATTTTTCGCTGGCACTGCTTTGCTATGCCACCGCCAGTGCGCTCATCTTTGTCTCATAATATTATCGCGTACGGTCAGCCAATCGCACTTCAATTTGTTTATACACAACTGTGGAAGTGGCGATAACAGCGTGTAGCGGAGAAGCGTGATATTCTGATAAGCTATTGCGCTTAGGGCTGACATTGTTCACGGGCTTTTAAGAATTAGGGATGAGGAGGATGCATCGCGTGTTCGTGTGTCAATGAAAAAAGAAAAACACCCTCTCGTCTCTAAACGCGGGGTGGAGAGGGGCCCTAAAGATATATTTTGTGCGTATGTGCATTATTGGGCGCCGTTTGGCCGGGGTTGTGTATGAAAATAAATACACAACCTCGCGGATCCTGCGAAATAAGGAAGTAAAGCAAAACACAAATATCTGGTTCCCCGTTCACATGACAGAAGAAGGGCGCTCCGTCCAACCTCAACGAGTCGGCCCACAGAGCTGCGTGAGAAGTCGTCAACCACGTAGCTACTGAACGGCGTGGCGATGACGTTTTGTACAACAAAGATCCCCCTATGTCACACAGTGAACTTACTAAGAACTTTTATCTGAGGAGGCGGAAGTATCCACCACCGCACAGTGAACTCGATGTTCTGCTTCGTGAAAGCTGCTAAAATTAGTAAAATTATAGTACTTCACGTCTGTGGCAATTCACAGCGCAAAAGCTGCGTCAACTGGATTTTTTTTTTGAAGAGCGCGGAGCTGTTGCGTCTGCTATTGTTTTCACCGTCGTTATGGCGAAAGAACCAGCAAAAACTTCATGGTGGTTCGATGACGCGTCCGCTTCGTTGCTCTTTTTCGGAGTGTTCAATGCGCAGACAGACCCAGTATTTATATCAATCGTTGTTTCGAACGCTGTGCTTCCATGCCTGGTCGCGCAGCAAGCTGTGCAGTGCAGTCGGGCTTTGCACTATTCAAGACGGCGTTGACTGGTGACGATGCGTGCCCTCAAGGCTCCAGAGTCTGACGTCTATTCACTGCGGCTATTTATTTACGCTGTACACAATTGGGTACACAGTATTAGCACTGAAAATTTAAATTTCACAAAATCACTTTGTATCAACTTTTGTGGTTACTACGTCCACATGCTTTGCATGGCGGAAAAGGTTACCTCAGCCTCGTTTCTTTACTGGGTCTTGTGCCATTATGCCGGCATATCTAAGCATGGTAGATCAAGGTTGAAATAAACAGAAACAAAACTTATGAGGAAGAATAAGTACAGCATGTAATTTACTCGGTTAGGGATCATTTTGGTCCGGTGGTTGGTATTATATCTATGAAAGCTGACTCTCAACAAAACGATAAAACTGTTACCTCTGAAGATACACATCATGTCAACAATGTCAACATTATTGTCGCGGAAACCAAAACGCTCTTGGGAAGTTGTTTGTCTATCTTTGCTGCATATTGCAACAATACTTGGAATAAGTTCCTTGAGAAGAGCTTTGTGTGATAATAAACTCTGAATAGAATGTGTTATGTTTGATGAAGTACAACACAGTATGCTGAGAGAGAATGTTTTGCAGCACCAACGTATCTGCCTTTGAGCGAATTCCTTAAGCTTGTGATGGCGCCCATGCCACTTTGAATGTCATGGGCGACAATTTGAAATGTTTAGGTAACTTGTGAAAAAACACCTTTTAGGGATTATTCACAACACTGTCCAGCTGAAACTAGCTGCCGTGATGTAGAAGCAGAAGCTGAAAATTCGTTTGGCATCTGCACCGTTGCAATGGTCTATTTCTTACATTTTGATCTGCTCATTTCGCGTTGCTTGCTGCGTGCTTTGTGCAGGAAGTCAAGATAGAACAGAACATGTTTTTGTCTCTTTTTTTGCCGTTTTACATAACATTTTTTTATAACAACACCTCTCATAAACCTGTCTCTGTTCTAGTCTGTTCAGGCCCAGTGTACATGGCCAGCGTTTACTTCACAAAATCTGATTTTCACTTTTACATTGCTTTATCGCTTTTATGATTATTGTCTGCTGGAGCGGCTACATATTATAAGAGAAAATTCTGGGTGTCAAAATACCACAGGTAGAATAAAGAGTCAAGAGTCACTCGCAGATGATTTATTCGCAGGGTAACCACAGTAACTATATACACTGCACCACACACGGGCAGACAGAACTGCGTCACATAGCACCACTAGACAATAAAGAACACGAGGTCATTAGTAAGGCATGTCTGGCGTAGCAACGAGGAGCGGAACTGCGGTGTTTCGGCATCTAGGATTTTCTCTCAGAACTACCAAGAACTTGTATTACTAAGCTGCAGCTACATATGTTCAATCTCAATGTGATAATCTGGCACTTCAGTTGCAGTAAATCTCTCCCCTCAGTGGCTTTTCAATGTTGTTTGCAAAGAATTGATTTGTATTTCTCTGCAAGACATGTGGCGATACATGACTTTTTTATGTTTTTAAAGTTGTCCATGATGTGGATGCGTCAAAGCTTGAGACCTGCTGCTGTGTCTCTCGTATGACTTTTCATTTATGGCACAGATTGCCTTCATTTTTTTTTGGTTCAAGTTTCTTGGTCATTTTTTGTTATCATTGCAAAGGAGCCAGTGTGCGAGCAGTACACAGTTTGAAAGAATAAACCCTATATTTGTCTGTCCAAAGCAGCTGAATATTCACTGTTTACTCGGCAAGACGAATGTATACATGCCTCCTGCCACAGCTATCCACTGTCTCACACTTTCAAAGAAGCTTGGTGAATGCTTTAACATCTTTCCTAAGGAATATGGTATGCACCATGTAGTGCATTTTTGTGCTTTACAATCACTGACACGCAAAACAATGCATCATGAAGTACATAAAAATTTGTAAAGGTAGTGATGTGGTGAAGTACATTACTGTGCTTTATATGCAGCTATCACAATGGTTATTGAATGATGTGAGTAGCCGCATCTATTTTGCGGTGAATAAGCCGTTAATGAGCGTAAACTCATTATGCAGTGCTGTGAACCAAAATGTGTGGCGATGGCGACTCAAGATCACGCTCGCAAGCACTAACTCCAACAGTTCTCCTCCTAAGAATCCCGCCACACTCTGATGCCCCGCTCGTGGGAAACGAGACGGCCCACGCTGCTTCTCGTGGTGTCACTCGCAGAGCCGCCCATTACGTCGCTGCCACCTCCGACTCTGAGAAGGTGGCTTTGGCTCTGCCGGATCGAGACACTTAGACAGACACACAGCTACAAGAATCACAATGATCATGGGGTGATCATCTGACAACGTTGTGAAACGTCACCGAGAAATATAGGCTCGAGAGGCGTCAACACCCGCCACCGCACGATAGGTTAAACTGACGCGATGCCGTAAGCTTTCGCTTACTTCACACACATTCATACCCGTACCAGGCCATCTTACGCCATTGCTACCCAAACGTATAACCCACCGATACATGTAAAGCATATGGGCACCGAATAACGCTGGGCCACATGCCCTGGGAATGTGCCGGTGATGACGGACGTGATAACGCTGCCGATCGCGATGCGCCTGTAGCGCCTGTAAATTCCAGACGACAGTCAACCTATAGCTCGCTGTTCTCGCCGACGCCCCAGCTGCGGGGACCACGGGAGACCTTCATCGGCGCCGCCGCCTCTGGTAGGCGGTCCTCCGAATCTTGGAGCTGAGAGCCCAGCTCTGGGCCATCGGGCACACTGAGGATGCCGCCCGAGTCCATAAAATCGGTGCCACCTGAAGCCAATATTACGAAACTGCTGGCCCACTGTGTGTAACAAACTCTTTTCTCTCGGTGTTCAATGTAAGTCATGAGAACAGATGCGCATGTACAGATTGCCCTGAAGAGGCGTATAACAGGCTACAGGTGCTGTAATATTTAGTCTCCCAAAATATTTGTTGTAGCTGAATAGCAATATTGTCGTATATGCTCTCAGCTAAGCGGTACGACGCGATTGAAAGACACACGCCACTCCAATGCCACTTCCTCAAAAGAAGCCCGTGTTTATTTAACAGCCGCTTTTCATCAGTTTACACCAGTGACGTCATAGAGAAGCACAGTGCTCGGCCCGAACAAATGTAATGATAACACTACAATATATCTTCTTTGGATTGCCGGACTACTTGTGGCTGGCGTGCAACATTAATTTCACCGAAGTTTCTTTCCAGCCAGATGAGATTTTGTTAGACCCTAAGCTTCGTAAGACCAACTGCATACAGCTGATTTGTACATGGTGCCACAGACAAAGCAGCAGACCAAATGCCCTACCAAAGTAATATACAAAATATTATAAAGCTTGTTTCCTTACATATGTGTCAAAAGGGGCGGTGTGTGCATTTAGGTATTTCCTCGTGACTTTTGTGCTGAACGTTCAGTAGAAATTTTCATCACCGTCACTGCATAGAGTGCTTAGCTTCTTCCAACAACTGCACGGAGAAGGCTACTGTTGGTAGCTTTACCTTCAGCTTCTTACGTAAACAGGGGTCAAAAGTTTTCAAAGAGTAAAAGGTGTTAAAGCTACATTAATTTCCGTGTCAGCGATATTAAGTGAGTCAATGAAACGTGATGGTTCGAGCTAACTTAGACACCACACTCAACAGTGATAAGCGCGAATAGTTTCACCCGAGATATTTGTTTTTTGTTGTGTCTCGTTTGAAAGCTTTGGGCCTAAGTTCTAATAACTGTGAAGAAAACACTTCTTTGACCGTCATTCTCAATTTATTTTGTGACAAGTCTTTCCATTACATTCTAAACTAGTAATATTACCACCAGAAGAATTCATACGCAAAATATTTTTTTATCACCACGCTGGAATGGATAACTAACGCGTAAACAGAAATATGCTTGCCTCTTGGCACACACGATATATGCTCTGCGTATCTTTCTACTTTGGTCATTATTGTTAATATTTATAGATACATTTTCTTTGTAGCTTTTCATCACTGCACATATTCAGCTTCGTGACTTCTATTCAACTAGAATTAAGCTAATTTTTCTTGATTTTATGGATCAGCTGCTTTGTCCCATTGTTTCATGATTTCCTTCTCTTCCCCGAGCTGCAGAGCAATGCAACAAATTCCTGGAGTGAGAAAGGCATATGAACGTCGGGGAAGAAACATTAAAATAAAAATAAAGTTAGGTAAAGATTAAACTCAGATAGTGGCGCAGATTTTAGGATGTCATCTGTCAACATGAGGAGTGCTCTGGCTAAATAAATAATGAAAAGGAGAGACCTGCTCGAATATTTCATTTAAAGATATGTGTGTAGAAGTAACGAATTTCTAAATATCTCAGAATTGAGCGCCCTAGAGTACAGACGCTGGAGTAACAGAATGTAATATACACAAAAAGTTTTCTGCTTTTAGACGTCAAAAAGTCCTTTTAGCGCATCAAAAAGCCGAAACTTAAGGGGAAGGAAAGCACTGGAATAACAATTAGTAGAAAGATAGCCCAAGGGCAAGAGCCGTTGAACTCATAGGGAAAAAAAATGGAGACAATAGAAGCATGCACCCGAGTGAGTGAAAAAAAAAATCAAAACCAGGTAGAAAGCCAAGAAGCACGAAGCGACAAGAAAACGAGAAGCAAAAAGGCCGGAATGCGGAAAAAAAAAACAAAAAAACCAAAGGGAAATAGCTGCAGAGATGTAGATTTTCATAAATCCGTAGAAAGAGCCAGAAGCTCGGAGAGCACTTCAAGCGTTGTTTCACACCTGTTGTCTCGGCGACTCGCTTTATGAAAAGTTTCACAATTTCCCGAGAGAACGAAAAGGGGAAGTCACTAAAACACAGCCATTATTTTGCTGAAAACGTTTGTGCTTCGTGTCCCCCCCCCCCCCCCCGCCAGTGCGGCTTTCGCCAATTTCGTTCTTCTTGCTCTTGTGGTTTGCAGGTGTCAGCAACTAGCTCCATTGCTGTCCCCAACTAGCATTCTCACCATGGTAGGCTGGAAAAGCAAAAACAAAAACAAGTAAAGTGAATCGCAGCAAGGTAATGAAGTAAGAATCTGTGGCGTCCGCTCGTATGTCATGGTAGAAATAAACTCTATGGATCATGTTTTTTTTTTGCTTCGCAGGAGGTGGTTGAAGGAGGTATTTGTCGTTTTCGCACATACATGTTACCTTAACTTCCGGGCTTCGAGACATATCTATGCTTGAATCGGTCCCAATATCGTTACCAACTGCTACATTTGTCGAGACTGGCAAGAACTGTCTAGCGTCAATTAACGAGAGCGACTGATCAAAACGCTGTGGAGAAGCATAGTTTTCAAATGCGCGAAACAGCGCGTACTTAAATCTAAACCAGCTTTCAAAAAAAAAAAGGAACTAACACGTATATTAAGGAAGACGTTTGCATGAGTGAGCTATAGCAAACATTTGAGTCGTGTCTTAAAGCAGTTAGCTACAATTCAGATATGGTGTTAAATTAATGTTTCTTGTACTGATACATATTATGCATTGGTGTAGTTTTTTCTCACTTGACAATGTAAGCTTGCGAGTGATAAAATCGTTTGCTTTTTTTAAACGTATTAAATTTCGCATTTCTTGGTTTATGCTCTAATAACCCAAAAGGTTTGTGAGAGACTCTTAGTAAATAACGGTAGATAGTTCAAGGGCGCATTTTTGTCAAAACATTGAGACAACAATTTCGCCATCTATTGTCTTTTAAAAACAACTTATCACTACTGTCGACATTTCTTCATGGATATTTATTATTCAATTTTGGAGGACATTAGGAGGCCGGGTTGTCGTACACTGTTGTTGTTGCTTGGCACATTGCAGAAAGAACCACAATAGGACAGCAGTCTGTAGCCTAAAAAGTAGTGCTAAACCTGTTAAGAATGTAAATTTTTTTGTTCCAAACACCTCAATATACTGAACGACACAAACAAACATAGGTGATTCCTTCTTCATAGGAATCGGCTTAAGACGAAACTAAAACGCTTCTTCACAGAAATGCTTTAACGTTTACTTTACAGTGGTATAATGAAGCTTCCACCGTGAGCATTGCTGTTTGGCAGCCATAGTACCGTTTGACGAGGATGTACCCACGTTATTTCTTGGTGGCACATCGACATCCCGATGACTAACGTTCATGGTGAATGGTTGCACCAATATATAACGTAAATATAGCAGTTAACGCTGAGAGTGTAATAAAAGATGGATTTGTGACAGCCAGAAAATCGTCCCTGGCTGGACGCAGTACTTTGGCCAACACCTCCATTTTACGGCCTGTTTATTTAATAGCTACTGAACGCCACGGCCAGATTCATAGAGTTGCCTAAATGTACTTTAGAGGGAACTCAGATGCTACTGTCCATATAGAGCTTTAGTGGCGGCGCGCACATGAAGGCTCCCTAACTGCCTATAGGAGCTGCTACACACGCTTGAGCGAGCATGGGAGTGATAGGTAGTAGACGTATTTTTCTAATCTTTGTACTTCTGGCTCCGTTTGCGTTCGCGTTGCTTGAAGCTGTTCTGTCACAAAACAAACATGCGCAAATGTTCAGTGGTTGCGTGTTACCGCCTTATTTTTTTGTGCTTACCATTTCAAATCAGGTGATAAAGTTCAAAGCGTTTCTTCTTTCCTTCGATAAGAAACTGAAACGCGGTAATAAACGAAGCCACAAGTGCGATTCACCACCTAGATGTACGAAGACTAGGCGAATCTATGTGCTATTCATCATTCTCATGGTCGCTGAGCGATAGTTGTGCCAGAGCCCCCCTAGTTTTTTCAAGAAACTCTAGGGAAGATTAGAGTCAAACACGACGTGCATCCTATATAGCCCAGCCACAATTTTAGCTGCGAAGATCCTCGACCCTGGGCTCTTCCTGCCGTTGGCGTAGCCGCTAGTTGTTATTGCTTCCGCGAGAGCTGCGGCTGTCATATGAATCAAAGGGCAACCGCTGGACGACACGTCACCGCTAAGGCGGTGCCGCACACACCTTCACACTTTACTTCACACCTCGGCTCCACACTTCCGCCACACATTGGGCGCGCACGCTAGATGCTCATCATCAACACCCCATAGTTCCGAAGCCAGTGGCCGTCCGGGCTCGTCACCCAGACACTGTGTTGAGAGCCCACAAGTCTGCAGCGCGGAACCGCTTTACCCGAAGCGAACAGGGCTCGTCGGCAAGCAGACAGCGCTGAGGGCCAGCGGAGCAGAGGCGTCATGTCAGCGGCAGCAAGCGTACTCTGATCTGAGGGTCCATGAGGCTGAAAAGAGACAAAAGTGGAGAATAACGAACTTGGAAGCTCAACTTGCTCGGGATGCAGCGGCCAAGCATCTGACGCGGTCGCTAGCTGAGAGTGGAGGTGCCAACGCTTTCTTCAAGCGCGACTTCTTATCTTTTTCTTGTCCTTTTGTCCTCGTTCTGAGTTCGCGCTATAACAATCATCACTTTTAGACCACTCGTTTGGACACAGTTGCAATGTATATGCATCCACTTGTGGTTCGATAATAGGCTCACCTCCATCTCCTCCTATATACACCTGCTGTGTATATAATTGCATCAATATGTAAAAGATCCTATGAAGCACGATCTTAATGTGTAAAAGGATAAACATTGTGCATATAAACATATGTGCAATATGACAAGGTTTCACGTGTTTATATAATGGGTGGGTCGAATGTTTTATATTTTTACCAATAGGCGTTGAAGCTTCACCCCACTCATCAGCACAGGGAGATGGCCTGATTTCTTTACCGCAGGACGAGTGTAAAGGCGAACAGGGAAAAGAAGGGGTACGGTGCAGAGCTTTTTTCTCAATCAATGAGTGTTGTGAGGAAGGCTGAGGATTGAGCAGAGGTTTGACCAACTCGCAGTGTGTTAAGACATGTTTGCACTTGTGTAAGAAACGCGTCTATTAGGACAGCCGCATAGCAACGACGCATTGCACAAGTTAATGGCGGAAGTCACGCTTACTGCAGTGTGTTGCATCACATTATCGCAACCACACACTCACAAGGCCCCGCCGACCAAGAGCCCTGCGACAGCATATTAGTAGGTATAAAACGCGAGTTTCTATAATCACTGGAGCAAGTGCGCTCTGCATTTCTCGTCGTGCACGAAAGGTCGTGAATTCAACTCCCTTTTGCGGAACCCTTTTTTTTCCGCCATTTGATTGTGAGCACTTTTAACGCCATTTCCGTGATGCAAATACGTTACTGAAGTTTCGGTATACCCCGGCAAAATGCTACTTTGTGTTAAAAATTCAGCGTCTAGCAGTCCACTTTGTTTAAAATATATCGGTTTACGAATTCACCTTGTGAATTGTGTGTACTAGCATAGCTACGCCGCTTTAGTGGAAAACTAAACATGAAAGAGTTTAGTTCAATATTATTCACCATGTTCACACAAGGTACAATGACTATTTGTAGTGAAACGTTTAGATATCGTCATTCAATGTTTATTCGGGAGCCTGCTGTTTTCACTATTTCTTACAAGTTAAGCTACTTCCCACGAGCTATCAATGAATGAAATTATTTGATGAAGAAGCCATTTCATGCTCAACCGCAGGTTTATTAAAACACATTGTTCATATTCAGGTTTGCAACTAAAAAGGCTTTATTCGTCTGTACATGATGTAGGAGATTCAGCTTTATTATCTGGGTGCGTTTGTTGGTGTACTTAATATTGTCCCTTTATCGCCTAGTTCTGAATACACGTGGTAATTAGTCTCTGATGTTTCAATGTTTATTATTTTTATGATTTTGTTGTACACTCCTGCAATAGCCCTGTGTTATGACTGACAGCCTCTCTAAGCAAATGAATACCTCCGCCCATGCAAAAAAAAAGGATTTCATGGATTCTTTTACGCTATCAAATAAGTATTTTAGCACAATGGAAACATGACTTATAATAGAGAGCGTAGTAAAGCATAGCATTTATGACAACGTTTAAAATTTAACTGTCCATGGCCAATTTAGGCAGCCTTCGTTGAGCAGGGGGGCCTAAAGGGGTCGTGATTTCTTATTTCAGCTTAGCTGAAGATTTATCTATCCTACGGTCAGAAAATGTATGCTAATTCAGGACTGCGGTGCCAGAGGAGTTCAATGTTCACCACTAGCCTCATCTAGCCTCGAATGCGAACCCATGTAGTCAAGTCAATTAGCACTTATTTATTAATTAGATACCCCAAGGACCAGGAGTGCTTTACATAAGAGAGGAATAAGAAGTAGTGAAATACAACTACATACGAGGCATACAGCAATTGGAAAAGAAAAATTAGAAATACAAAAACAAAATTTCCCAAATAAGAGGAACATCGGGATAATTTTTGTTATGTTTGTTCAGCTTTTAAAATATACAGAATCAAATATTGCGCGTGGTATAAAATGCAATGACGTGATTTATTTAAAAGTGTTAGCGTGCTTTAAGAACAACTGAAACTGTAACTGAACGGTCTCGTGATCGTTGATACTGCAATGCTGAATGGGAGTGAATTTTATGAATCTACTGCTAGTTCAAGAGGCGAATTCCGGTATTTTTCAGTGTGGGAAAAAATTGTTTCACTTTATGAACGTGGTCTTAGCGGGACCAGATGTATTGTGCGGTTAAGGTATGAGACCGTGAAAACGACGTGCAGCTATGGCAGAGGGTGTGAGAGAAGGATAACCGGACAAGTGTTCGACTTAAGGCAAGTGAACGCATGTCCTTAGTTTATTTTTAGTTTTATGACACATTGAAATCGAGAAAAAGAGGTATTAAGATGAACCGGGCTGATGTTTTTAAACCACTTCGAGGTGTGTAGACCTGGAGACATGATGGGGATGCCGAATAACAAAGTATTCTTATATAGGACAATTGAGCGAGTTACAGGGTTATAACTTGGTGTCACTGCTCGCAAAATTAAGGCATCCGTTCAAGACGTTCTTCAAGGCTTTAGAAGTAGTGTATCCTATGTGGTTATTCCAGGTCAAGGTCGACTAAAATATTACACCTAAGGATTAATATGTCGAAATTGTGCCAACCGTGATATGTCAATTAGGCAGAAACTGGCGTGAGAGTTGGTTGCCGTACTCAACTTGAGGTGCACTGTTTCAACTAAATTTTTTGCATGTGACATACGGAGCATCAATCTGCTAGTTTACTGAGAGCACACTGTAAATGAATAATGTCCGTAGGCGTTGTTACTTTTTATACATTACGCAAGCATCTGCAAGCAATCTAACTGGCACATTTATGCTGGTGGCATTATGCAGATTAAAGACCAAAGTGGAGCCAGAACTTTCCCTCTTGGTGCCCTTGATACAACTTGTTTGCTATTCGAGATATGTTTTTGTATTTTCACAGACTGTTTGCGGTTTTTTAGAAACTGCTCGACCAATTTTGTTGTTTTGCGGTCAACTTGGTCATTGCGTGCTTTCAAAATCAACCGCGTGGTTGTGAGGAACACGATCGAATGCCTCCGCTGAATTGATGAAGATTAGGTCGACGTTCAGTGATGAGTGCAGTTATTGAGAAAGATCAGTCACTAATTTGAAGGCTTGGTTTGGCAGGACAGGGTTTTGCGATAGACATGCTGGCTTAAGCGAAACAGGTTGTTGTTTAGATATGTTATATGTTGGTGTATCATGTGCTTCAGCAACTCAAGTAATTGATGGTAATGATAAAGACCTGTAATTGCTTAGAAGTCACCGTAATTAACAGGGGTACTATGAACGCTGACTGCGAGTCTTTTGGCGCGCATTGTGTGTCGATGAATTCATGAAACATATTATCAAAGTAAGTAGGCTGATTGATGCTTGGTCAGCTTTAGAAGTTTAGTGCTGATTCCACCAAGAGCTGCACCCGTTTTATTTTGGAGGCCTTCTATTGCACATCGTAAACCATGTGCTCAAACAATAATGGGTGCAAAGGAATTTCGACATGAGGTTAAATGAGGATAGTTGGCACTATCTAAAAAGTACCTAGTTTGTAAATATCATGGTGAAACTACTGTTTAAATCTTGGCGCGTTCAGCTGCTGGTAATGCGATGTCACTATAGCCTTGAAGTACTGAAACTAAGTGATGATTTTCTGAATATACAACTTTCCGAAATATTTAGTGTCGTTGTTTAACGTGCTAGAAAGCGCCAATTTAAGGTACTCACGTCTATTCTCACGAATAGGTTTTTTGTCTGCTAGTACAAATATGAATGTGCATTTTTGCCGGTCAAATGAAGCTTTTGCTTAAGACGCCATCTCGTACGACCTTTTTAAAGATGATAGTAAACACAAAGTGCAGAAAATTTGGTCTGTCGGTCTGTCTGTGTGTACATTTGTCTGCTTGTCCGCCCTTAACGGTACCCTAAACGGCACTCGATGATATCCTAAACAATGAACCTCTTCCACAGCACCCACCAATATTGCTCAAGATTCAGCATTCTGCGTGCAATTGTAAAATAAAAAGCAATTATTACACATAGCTGAGTCACCATAACAACACGTAGATATTTTTTTATGTGTGGCTTTATACTAGCGCAGGCATACATAAGTAATTCTAAGGGCCGTAGCGTTTATCTCGCTGTGATGACCGCTCAACGCTTGCCCGAAAAGGCAAGCGTTTCCAACGATTTGCTAATACGACACGGTGGAGGCACCTACCCGTCCCCTTGAGTTCTACACCTTATCACCTTAGAGACGGGCACGCACACCACGCGTTTCGTTTTCTATGATAACTGCCAGATAGCGCTCATGTCTCACGTGTGACGTGACTTGATGCGCTCGTTCGCCTCCGCTGCACGCTCGAGGCACTCTAACGCAGCGCCCTCAGATACCATTCACCAATTTTCTTGCGCAGAACATCAAATAAACGTTTTGTTCAATCTCTTCAGGAGCAAGACTATCGTCTTTCGGCGACATTTACAGCGTAACATGAAGATACCGGGCCAATTTTTCTCTCGTTTATACATATGGTTACTTCTTGCGTAAACCACAATGCGTCCTCACGTGTTTTTCCACACGTTTTTAGCAACACCTTTCAGAAGTTTAGGTAAGGTCTCTGAAATCTTTTATACTATGTCAATGCTATAAAGGTAGAATAAACCATGCCCCTGCCGCAAGTACAAGGCCGAGTGACTGAACGAATTCTAACAACTATCAACATTTAAATATTTATATTAGCACAATGCAAATCTTATTGCATTAATTACCATGAAAGATGCTAAACTAAATGCTGGTCAAACATTTTTTGAAATGGTATTAAAATATGGTGCAATATTTGGTAGCATCACGACCTAATTCTACACTGTGCTACCCAACATCATTATCGAAAGAACAATGCCATATTTGTACATCCCGATTCGAGAACTGTACAATAGGTAATCCTCAATTACCCTCGTCAGCTTGTCATATTAGCCAGTTTCCGAATTATTCGTGGCTGGCACGCGTCATTTAGTGCTTCCCTATACCGCTTCATCTTCCTCCAGTCTCCAAATCAGTGACCTTCGGTCTTTACTTTCGCTTGTAAAAAGTGATCTATCTATTTTTCGTAGAACACCAGCAATGTGTGAGTGCGTGTAAATAGTCCCAGTTCCAGCAATCAATGTCAAAGTTTCAGCAATGAATTGAAAGAAATGCAGAAACTTGTCACCTTTAGACATGGTACATTAGTGCTAATGTGTCAATTGTATGCTGTTAAAAAATGACCCCATATCTGTATGCTTCACTGCAAATGTCATCGTAAAACGATAGTCCTGAGTCTGGAGAGAGTGAACAAAACGTGTATTTCTTTTTCTGCGCGAGAAAATTGGTCAATTGTATTTTGGAGGCACTGCATTAGAATGCCTCGATCCGTGCAGTATAGGCGAACGAGTGCATTGAGGAGCGTGAGACATGACCGCTATCTGTCAGTTATCTTCAAAAACAAAGAATGGCGTACTGCGCGCCTGGTTTGGAGGAGAAAAGGTGTAGATTGCAAAGCGATGGGAAGGTGTCACCACCCTGTCGTCTCAGCAAAGAGTTGGAAATACTTGCCTTCTTCTGCATCACGTTGCATGTCAGCGTATCGTGATAAACGCTACGGTTCGTATATTTACTATTGCTGATGATTGATTGATATGTGGAGTTTAACCTTCCAAAACTACCATATAGTTATGGAAAACGCTGTTGTGGAGGGCTCCGGAAATTTCGACCCCCTGGGCTTCTTTAACGTGCACCCACATCTGAGCACACGCACCTACAACATTAGCGCCTCCATCGGAAATGCAGCCGCCGCAGCCGGGATTTGATCCCGCAACCTTCGAGTCATCAGCCGAGTACCTTAGCCACTAGACCACCGTGGCGGGGCGAGCAGGGCACCGTTAAATCGGCTGACAAATAATATCAATTATAACTTATGAAACATACTGGAATGTACCACGAAGAATGGCAAGCTGATCGTAACATGCGTCGCGTTACTCACGAACAAATGACGTACAAAACGTACTCATAAATGTAAATGAACGCGAATGAGTATCTTAGTTGTTACTTTGCTACGTCTGGAAAGCTTGCCTTTTTCGCTCACGGAGATTGTGCAGCGAATGAAGCGACATTTGGGCGCCTGTTAACTACAACAAAATCATGCTGGTGAAAGCCCAAGGTGTACACCTTTCCCTACCGCGAGATAAGCACGCACACGCGTCAGAGTGCGGATTATATTTCATTATTTTGTTCTCATGTATATCGATATGTATAGATATACGGTGAATGATAGAGGTCACTAACGCCGATGCGTAAGCCCAGCCAAGAGTGTGTTATTATCGCAATGAAACTACAGTACACTTGCGATAATTAAAACCCTCATAATTCATACTTTACCCTCAATTCTAACAAACTTTGAATTCTAATATAGCCTGCTAGTCTTTCACCGCATTTGAATGTCGCATACTTCAAGTTGCTTCATTAGGTAAATTTGTACTTTTCACGTGTCCATGCCAGAACATATCTACTGCATTCCGGCAACTATTCAAAAATTTGCATGTGTAAACAAACATAATTGGAAAAAAATAATAGGTAAAAGTATCAGGCCCTGAAAAGAAAAAGCTTCTCTATTAAACATACGTTCAAAAAGAAGCACAAGAAAAGTAATCTGTGAAGCGGAACCTAATGTGACAACTGCGCAGACAGCTACATCGCTCCGCTTCGAAAATTATGGACCTCAACCGAAGGCACTGAGAATGAATTCGCTGCACTTACTGGCGTAGACAGCTTTGTGTTCAATTCAGTGAACATCGAAGCATATGACTATTCACAATTTTCTTAAAAGAACTCGTCAGCAGCAAATGGCCAATAAACTTGTGTATCTTACACATCTGCTGTCTGAGCAAAACTTTTTTGCAGATTAGTTGGTTCATACTTGAAAAATTGAATTGCTTCACAAACTTGAAGGAAAACAAGGGAGACAGAAAACAGCGCAGTAACTGCGCTCTTACCTGTCTCCCTTGTTTTTCTTCAAGTTTTAGCACCAATTCAATTTTTCAAATTTCTGCTGTCTGTTCATATTGCGCTGTTAGTGCTCAAAAGCGTTTAAAATTTAAAACAATGTTAATAACACTGATCCGTAATCATAGTTTGGCGTGTCGCCTTGCCCAGAGTCAAGTAGATAGGAAATTTTGGTAATATATGCTGTCCGAGAAGTCAAACAAAATGCAGGGCTTTCATTCATCTGCAATTAACCTTAGTCTACAGTACGTATACCATAATATCGCACGAAAAAAAATATTGCAGTAGTAATACAGATACAACATTGTTCCTACGACCATGCTTGCTACCGTAAAAGGCAGACAAAAATTGCAAGATGTAGGAATTTCGTGAATTCCACGTGTCAGCGTTAGGAAGTGACTCATTATGACGTCAGTGTTCAAGCGAAGTTATACTGCCCACTCACCAATGCAAAGCGCCAAAATTTGAGCCGAAAGACATGGTTTTTGCCGCGTCTAGTGTGAAAGTTCTTGCGCTTAGGGTCACTATTAGGTGGGGAACGTACATTCATGGTGCGTTAATTATCACGTTATTAGTTGATAAATACATGTATTTCACTCGAAAATGGTTATAATATCAAGACACACAAGACCTTATAATATTAAGTCATACCCAATGCAACTCATGTGCATGCTAGAAGGTGCGGTTAACACGGGTACAGCATCATGCTTCGCACATTACACTAACGATGTGGGTATTGCGTATCGCTCTAACAAAATGCAACCACAATTAAAAAAGCCCCAATGCTGGGCTTTTATTTACGTTTAGAGATTATCTCTCTGTGTAGTGATTCATCAATGCACATATTCAGCTGTGTGACTTCCAAGTAACTACCACTAAATTATTTCTTGAATGCTTAACGTTGAGTCTGCCTTGAATGATTGTTTTGCATTTTGCTTAGCTTAGTCGAACCACCGAACATTGACTACATTTTCGGTAGCACAAAAGCCACATGTGCGTTGGGGAAGAAGCATAGGATTCAATAAAAATAAGAAAGAATTGAAATCTGAAAATGGTTGAGATTTGAATGGTGGTGGTGGTGGTGGTGGTGGTGGTGGTGTTGCAGCAGGCGGGGTTAGCCTGGCCTGCATGGCCGGCAATTGTTCCGCCTGAGCATCTCCTTAATTTGGAAAATGTCACCACGTGTCAGACAGCCCAGTGTCTCGCAGGAAGACCAACAAAGTTCGTTGCACGTTCCTCCTAGTTGCCGCGGGTCCTTCAGGAAAGATGATGTCATCAACTGTCCGGTGCCTATGACAGCCTTTTCGCAAGGTGCGGATCATCGCTGCTCTTTGCGCATCAAACTGTGGGCAAAGCCAAATGAAATGTTCAATATCCCCGATGTCACCACAGAAGGCACAGAACGGGGAAGCGTATCTCCCAGTTTTGAATGACCAGGCCGGGGTGTATGCGGAGCCGGTTCTAATGCGGTACAACAGCGTCGCTTCTTCACGAGAAAGTCCATGAATTACACATGCTTGGTGTGGAAACCTGTAGATCGCCTTGAAATGATTGCGTATCACATCTTTGTTGTTCTGGTAAGTCTTGGGAGTTCTTACTTTTGGAAACGATGTACGTGCTTCGCATGCAAGGGCATCAGCCTTTTCATTGCCCTCAATGCCAACGTGGGATGGGATCCACTGAAACTTTATATTGAAACTCTTGCCATTTAGGTGTTTGATTAGTGCCAGAGATTGCCTGGTGAACTTTTCTTGAGGTAGGCCACGATGCAGTCTTTGTAGCGCCGATTTGGAGTCCGTCAGCACTACAACATCTCGTGCAGAAAAGGATCGCAGTTTTCGCAAAGCCGCCGTAATTGCAGCGCTTTCTACCGTTGTGGACGAAACCACGCGATCCAGGCGGCCCGACCATGACACGCCCAGGCTGGGTATGCAGAAAGCCGCTGCGCAGCTATCAGTCTGTGTGCACACTGATCCGTCGGTGTACACTTGTAGGTGGCAACGGTACATGGTGCTCAAGTGGTCCAGCGCAAGAAATTTTGCTTCCGCGGCTGGAATGGTGCGCTTCGCTGGTAGATTGGGTACGCTGAAGTTGCACGCAACATCCACAAAAGACCATGGCGGGTGCATAGGGCGCCGTTTAGGCAGTTTCAAGCCTAAATATTGAAATGTGTTTAGTGCCGCGTTGGAATGTGAGCCAGTTCTTGCTCTTAGCCGCCGGAGAAGCGCCGTGCCTGCGAAGGACTCGCCCAGTCTTGACAGCTGCGTCAATAAGGCCTGAGACGCCAAAAGGCGGAGCGGAAGAGACTCGGCTTCATTGGTGACCTTCGTGTTTGAAGCCGCTTGAGGGACTCCCATCGCCAAGCGAAGACCCTTTCTGTGCACTGCCTCTAGGCGTTCGAACTGGCTTCGTGATGGTGATATCAGGGGCAGCTGATAAAGAATGCGGCTTGTTATAAGCGCATCATTCAATTTAAGCATGGACATAGGATTGTTGCCCCAACGGACCCCTGCCATGCGACGAAGAGCGTTGATCTTTTGCACTGATGCAGTTACTATACCATCAACCGCACGTCGCCATAATAGCTTGTTGTCGATGGTAATGCCCAGGAAGCGAACACTTGTTGCACAACGAATTGAGTGGCCTCGAATATTCAGCGACAGACGTGTTGACTTCCGTCGCACTCCCGGGAAGAGCATGAAGGCCGACTTTTCCGCTGATAAAGATAGGCCAAGTGTCAACAAGTGACGCTCAATGATTGAAATAGCGCTCTGTGCTATCCGGGCCAAACGTTTGTGCTGGTACCCTGAGATCCAAATGCAGATGTCATCGGCGTAGATGGATATTTTAACTGCTTTCAGAGCTGAGTGCAGAGTGTCGGGAAGCCTGGCCATGGCAGCGTTAAAAAGCAAGGGAGATAGAACACTTCCTTGTGGGACGCCGAGGGAAACGCGTCTCTCTTCGCTCGTTACATTTCCAAGCTTAACACGGACACAGCGGTCTCTGAGAAATTCAGGTACGAACCGAAGAGCATTTCCCGACACACCCATGGCTTGGAGCCCGTTCACGATGCCTGCCTGAAGCACACAATCATATGCCTTGGCAACGTCCATGAAGACGGCGAGTGTCGAGAGTCCGCTGACGCGTTGGTGTTCGATGTGGCTTAATAGGTCCAAAACACTGTCCTGGGCACTCAGTCGTGGGCGAAATCCGGTCATACACGGTGGCCATCGTCTTCCTTGTTCAAGGTACCAAGTTAATCTTGTACATATTAATCTTTCCATCAACTTAGATACGCATGATTTTAGAGATACCGGTCGATATGACGCGAGGCTCGCAGGATCCTTTCTGGACTTTAGGACTGGCACCACCCATGCTGTCTTCCAAACAAGTGGGATCTCTCCCGTGCTCCAGACATCATTAAATATGTCCAAAAGAGCCCTTTTTCGCTCATATAGTAGATTTGTCAGCATTTGATTGCTGATCAAATCGGGACCCACGGCACAGCGCCTTCTTAATTTGCTAAGTGCCATATCCAGCTCTAGGAAGGTGAATGGCGTATCCATCGTGTGGAAAAACTGGGGTGACAGAGGAATCGCCGCTCCTGCTGGTCTACCAGGTATGTACACGTCTGCGAAATCCTCTGCAAGGGTTTGCAAATCTATCCCTTGTTTCAAAGCGAGTGCTTCGAATGGCCTGTTTGTTCGGATCTTCCCAGAAAGACTATTTATTACTGCCCATATCTTTGTCAAGGGCGTAAACGTTGATAAACTCTCACAGAAAGCGGCCCATTGATTTCGTCTTAATTTTTTTGTATGGCGACGAATTGCAGCGTTTATCCTGTTATATTCGGTTTTCGCAGACGGATTTCCTTTTGTTCTCATTATTTTCCGCTCCGCTCGTCTACGTGCTGCGCAGAGGTTCTTCAATTTCAAGTCTGGAGCAGGAAAATGGTCAGGCAGTTTCAGCAATGAAGTTGCTGATCGCTTGCTTTGCAACATATCTGCAAACAGCTCACCAGTGGATTTGTCCAACACTTCTCTGTAGGTGTCCCAGCGTGTTACATTGCAGAATTGCCGACCAGCAGTTCCAAATCCCAGGATATTGGTGAAGATGGGGAAATGGTCGCTGCCCATCTTGTCTGGAGCCGTGGTCGATGATACCAGAAGGTCCGTGGAGTGAAGTACAAGGTCTATTGCACTCCATGAATCAGGTGGCCTGAAAAATGTAGGTTTACCATCGTTCGCCACACATAAGTCGGCAGCATCTGCAGCTGCTAGAAGTTCCCTGCCTCGAAAATCTACACTCTTATCTCCCCAGAGTGGATGGTGCGCGTTAAAATCACCACAGATTATTCGAGGAGCGGGACATCGAGTACAGAGGTCCTTTAGGAAAGTCTCCATAGAGACCTTTTTACGTGGGCTTATGTACACCAATACCACACTCAGTTTTCGGTTTCCCAGACACACTTGCACAGCAGCGACTTCCAGTGAGTTGGAACAGAGGTCTTGCACTGGTAGGGTGACGTGAGGTATTTCCCGCCTTATGTATATCATTGCGCTTCCATTTGCAAACGACGTTATGCTCGGGTTGCCGTGTCGGATGTACCCTGGGAGCGTCCTTGCATTCGGTAGACCGGCTTCGGAGAGGGCTAGAATCGGTATTGGAATGTCGCGCAGGAAAAGGTTGAGTTCGCACAGGCGTTTTAGAAGACCGGCGCAGTTCCATTGCATTATTAAGGGCACTTTTGAAGGACGAAATAGACCAGGTGGGCGAGACAGCGCCATTATTCTACTGTGTGTTTGTGGAAGCAGAGCAAAGTAACACTGACTCTAGAGCCAGGACTGCTCCCAACATATCCTTCGTTGAACTCGCAGGCATCTTAGCGACGAGTGAACGCAGTGCTGTGAACAGAGCGCGAATAACGTGCTCGAGGTTTTCTTGCTGTTGGCTTCCAGATGGTACTTGAGATGGGCTCCGTGCATCAGCGTAGGTGCGCTTGGCGGACTCTTTCGTGATACATTTCTCACCAGCGTTGAGCACTTGCGTTGACTCAGTACCAGCTCTTATCGGATTTAGGCGCGGAGTATTTCCTGCGCACTCGTTATCCGAAACGCCAAGTTGTGGCGCGCCGGAAGTCTTCTTTGTGAGCGATGGTTCGTTCACAGTCTTCGGGCCGAGGACAAACGTCTTATTTTTTCGCTGCGCAGCTGTTCGTGCTGGACATCGGCTGTAGCTAGCTTGGTGGTCGCCGCCACAGTTTGCACACACAAGTTTTTCTTTACTTGTACACGTCTTAAAGTCATGAGGCCCCCCACAGCGCTTACAACTTTGTTCCCCACGACAGTGCTTGGCAACATGTCCAAAACGCTGACATTTAAAACAGCGTGGTGGCGTCTCCACGTAGTCTACCAGCTCGTGTCTGGTGAAGCCAAGGTTGATTTTCTCTGGACGTTCCGAATTGGGAGCGAATGTAAGAACTACAGAGTCAGTGCGCCTTGATTCCCATTCGGTGGATGAGGTTTGGACTCGTCGTATGATCCTTCTTGCGTGGTATACTCCCTGAGGTCTCAGGTAGGTTAACAGCTCTTCGTCCGAGTACCATCTTGGGACCCCTTTTATATTGCAGGTATTTTTCATGTAGCTGTGTGGTACACGGGCAGATATGGCAAGGCCGCAGATAGTGTTTGTCTCTAGAAGCATATTAGCTTGATGTTCTGTCTCTATATCCAAAAGCAGGGCTCCCTGTGCTGTGAAACGGCTCTTAACTGGGGCTCCTCCGAGAATCGTTTCAATTTCCGAGTATAGGTGAATAGGATTCACTTGCCTCAAGTTAGCTCCTTCGGATGTTGGAGCGATTAAGACAGGAATGCCCACCGTCCTGTCTTTGCGATGTCGTACAAGGCGGAAACCACCCTCGTCAAGTCTTGATCTGTGAGGTTCGCCCCGTTGTGGTCCCCGACGACAGTTGATTCGTCCTCTGATTCAGCGCTGTGTTGTCGCTTGCAGTCAGGTATGCTTGCGCAGACCAGCTGGTGCTTCTGACCTTGTGTCACACCTTGGGAGGTCATGGCGGCGCTTTCCCTGATGCTTGTCTCGTTTCTTCTAGCACCTTTCGACGCGGCGGGCTGCGCAGCACCCGTTGGTCGCCGATACGGCAGGTACCTTTTCGAGTCGTCCGACGTCTTGAGCAGTGCTGAGCCGTAATATAAACAAAAATAAACGATAACAGCAGACAGAGCTACTTAGCCAAGCAGCAACAGCTTCGTCGTCTTCTTCCTCCCTTGAGATTTGAAGGTGTCGCCTTGTAACATACTAAGTGCTCTGGTTACGAAAATAATGAAAAGCAGACTCCATTTGGATATGTCAATTCAAGATGAGTAGAGAGCCGGAAAGAAGCTTTAAATATCATGAAAATCAACAACTGGGTATAAAAAGCGGACGTCACAGGATGTAAGAAGCTTTAAATATTTTATGCTTTTCCGCTGTAGCAAAGTGCTTTAAACGCATCAGTAAGCAAAAAAAAAAAAACCGGGGGTGGGGGTGTTATAACATCAAGCTGAAATTCTAAGAAGATATAAACAAGAAATTCACATATATTATGATTCGAGAAAGACACATATTTATCTCGTCATTATTTTTATGAGATGAAAAAACAATTGAGACGCTGAAGAAAGAACCAAAACAAAATTGTATGATGCTGTAGAAAAGTACATCAAAGACGAGATGGAAGATTTAGTATAACAGAGCTTAAAAACGCATGGACGTGATAAAAGAGGAGTACAGAGGCACTTGAACTATGCGCGTGAGGGATTTAGCAGCGAAAACTAATGCCTGATAACTTGATAAGAAACCACGGAGCACGAAGCCCATGGAAGGCAAAAAATAATATCGCCGGGAAACAGAAAGAAAAACAAGAATATTTAAAGGAATTGTTGCAGAATTGCGAGCTTTCATAACGCGGTGAAAAGAGCAAGAAGCCCGTAGTGCGCTTCAGAACACCGTTTCGCACTTGATGTGTCGCTGACTAGTGGTATGAAAGTTTTCTAGATTTCCCGGGAGAATAAAAAAGGGTTGTCACTAAAGCGCAGCCACTATATTCAAGAAAACTTGCGTGCTTCGTGTCTTCTTTTTCCTTGCATGTTGTAGCTGTCGGCAATTTTGTTCTTCTTTGTGTCCTTGTGGTTTCACGGGTAATAACGTTTCACTCTGTCTCAGTAGCACACAAACAGTGTTTACGATGGTATGGGCTGAAGAAGCACACGGAGTAATGTGAATGGTACCGTAAAAGAAAATGATGAACTGTAGCGCATAACCCTACAGAAAAGTAGCAACAAAGGTCAGGGATAATGTTTTTGTTGCTTTGTGGCAGATTGTTGAAAATGCAATTATATCGTTTTGCAATGTACAGCTTGCACACCCCTTTATGTTATTCTGATCAACTGCTTGTGGGAATGGGAAGATAGGATCTGCATATCTGCTTTTACTAATTGAAAAATATCTGCTGATTCCACGCACCTTAAAATCGACGTCATGTGAAGCATGCGAAAAAGAAATACCGCGTTGTATTTGTTTGTTTTTTCAGTTAGAGGCTGAATAAACTTTACCGGTGCACATCGGCACCAGCTCTGTGCCAGTGAGAGAAAATACGACGACGGAGTGGTCCTTCGCTGCTGGCCGGTGACGTACTCAATTTGGGGGTTGTGGCCATCGTTGGCGCGCTTGCAGCCCAATATCGTTCTTTTAAGTGTTTTTATTGCGCTATTGTCAAGCAGTGAGTGCTTTTTGCGCTTGCGTGGGCAGGCATGTCGTTTTCCTCACCTGGACAAAGGGCTTTCCTCTGGTCCGCTTCTCTTAAACCGCAGTAGACCCTTGTGGACTTGTTCTTGCGTAATGGTGTTTCTGCTGCTCCTGTGGCCCTATAGTCCCAACAAATAAGAGTACCATACGGATGAAGAATTCAAAAATAATTCAGTCTAAGCTGCGAGCAGCCACAGCTAATTTCCAGAGTATCTCAGAGGTCCGACAGTTCGGCAAGGGTGGTATCGTGTGTTTGTCGTCAGACTAAGTTTGTGTCCAAGACCTCCTGAAGCGTTCTCTGTTTGCCTCCAACCCTGTCAGCGCAATCATCCCTTATCACTTAGCATGCGTGAAAGTATTTTTGTGAGGCATAAACATTAATTTGACTCCATCGGAGGTATTGGTGATGTTTGCACCAGCTGGTGCAATCTCCGTTCATAGGTGTAGTCATGTGGTTAATAAAACAAAAGTCCCTACAGAGATGGTAATTGTGATATTTGCTGAATCAAGCCGACCAATAGAAATCAAGGCGTGGCCCCTTATCTATCTAGTCGAACCGCTCTCACTTTGACCGCTGCAGAGCATAAAATTCTGGCCTTATGGCAACACGGTGAAAAACTGTAGGTCTGCCCTTAGATGCCAGATGTGCGGGGAGCCTCACAATGCAAATGACTGTCAGAGCAAAGAAAAAAAAATTTTATCTATGCAATGAAGCGCACAATGCGGACAATTAGAATTGCTCTGCTAAGGCTCAAGAAATTCAAATTCTCGAAATCGTAGATCGCAGACGTTGCTCCGGAAAATAGGTCTTGGCTGAAATTGAGGCTAGAAGTGAGGGTTATACAGGAGTAGCCGCCGATCATACCACGTTGGCGGATACATCTTTGTCTTAATCATTGCGGAAGGGGTTGAAAGAACAATAGAAACGACTATGGAGTGCCTTGCTGCAAACATTTGTGTGACTCTATCTCAAATTTTGACCAATCAAGTGGCTCACATGCTTGAAACGCCAGCGAATAATATAATGTCTCAGACTGCAGAGCTTCCACGACGGATGAATGAAGTAGAAATCGCATCCACGCCATCTAATTTTGTCCATGCAGGACCCTCTACAGATGGCAATCGGAACAAAATGAGTGATGTAAATGACGAAACTGGGGAGTCTGATGACGTGCAGTTGTACCCTAGATCACTAAAACGCACTAGCTCTCCTCTATCGAAAAAAGCATCACCAAAGATTGCAAGAGACAAAAAAATGCCTGAAGGATAAGACAAGCTTTGATGATGAAACAAACTATATTTGGGTATGTTGTGAAAGTGCATATATGTACACACGCCTATGTATGTAGTATGTATGTGCATATGTGAATAGTTATATGTATAAATAATTGTGTATATATGTGTTTATTGCTAAATATGCTCTACTAAGCTGCTTTTATGTACTCCGATATGGTCCGATCACTAGCCAATGTAGGCTATTGGTCCAGATATCTTGTAATCTTTTTTTTTTGTTTGTAATAAAAATCTGATTGATTGATAAAAAAAAAGCTTTGCAAAGACAGATTTATTTAAAGAAATAATTCTGAATAAGGCAGTTGCGGAGGTGATTCTTTCAGGAAAATAAGGTTAGTTAAGATTTTCCATTGGAATCGCAGATAAATTCACTCTTCAATTACTCATCGAGTATATTTGTCTTCAAAATACACCCTAGATGTAATTGCATTGCAGGCGACATGGCTATCCGTAGACAAACCGTTTTATTTAACCAGTTACCATTCGTTTAGGCTCGACCGCACGTCCAGAGGTGGAGGACTAGCATTTTTTATCTCTAACAGAACGAGTTGAAAGGCGAAAATCTCGTACAAGTATATATCCACAGAATGTGAAATTTTCGCCTTACATGTCACATTCCCTGGTTGCCAACCTGTCTCCATAGTTAATATGTACTTTCCGGACGGTGTACAAGACGCTAGACGATTGGATATGGCAATAGGATGATGGTGTAAGGAGAAAATTGTAGTCGGCAATTTCAACTCTCATCGCACGTGTTGGGGTTTTAAAACTGCTCAGTGTGGTAAACGTCTGTGGGAGTGAACAACCTATCGTGTTTAAACACCGGAACCCGCACATTTATTCGTGATCGATGTCGATCAGTCGTAGCTTTAACTTTCTTAAGTTTGAGTATTTCAAGCTCGTCCTAGGCAGCGCTGGACTGTGCCACAAGTATGGATCATTTTTCTATAAATTTTGAAATTTCTTGCCCGAGAACGCTTTCTTGCTCTCAAGTCAGAGTCTTTGTGAATTACAAAAAAAATTCGAGACATCCTATTATCATTTTTATTTACTTTCTATGACGAGAGTAATGATTGCAAAGCGATAAAGTTAAACGCAATCATTAAAATGGCCTCTAAAAGAGTTGAACTTACTGTCGAGTCGGTCGAAAGGGCGCCCTTCGGTCCTTGGTGGAATAAAGATTGCACACGAGATCACCACCGTCGCCAGGCGGCTTGGAAGTAGCTTACTCACAATCAATCCCCTAAAAACTTGTCTGATTATAAATATATAGCAGCTAATTTTAAACGCATAGGCGCTAAAGCAAAGGAGCCATATTATCCTCTAAAACCGAATACTTCCTATCAAAACCAAAAACTAACAAAGCACTAATTCGATACATGAGAAGAAGGAACATGCTGCCACCACCAGTAGATTCGAATAATAAACTTTTATCGTTCGAGCATATGACTAAAGCTCTAGATTTAATCGCTAAAGGCCTAAAGTGTAGATATACATCAACTGTACCTACCAGGTGGCAGCTCGTACAAACCAGGCTGATTTTGAGGAAGTTACAATGTCGGAACTATCCTACGTGATTAGGCAGTTGCCCCTTTCAGCTCCGGTACCGGATGAAATAAAGTAGCTATGATTAGAATATTGTTTAGAATATTTTACTGTGAAATTGCTACTGTTTTAAATTGTTTACTTATTTATTTACTTACAAGTACCTTACAGGCTCCTCGGGGAGCATTGAGTGAAGGGAAAAGAATGTGATACATCAGTCTGAAAAGTGAAACACTCACGTACTTGTGAAACGATGAAAAAAATCGAATTACATGGCAAATTAGTACTAAATTTAGCACCAACTACTAACAAAGAGCACAATAATATCAAAGCAATACTCACGAAAAGTAAAAATGAGCCACGAACTATTACCTACCAGAGTAATACTAAGAACAGAATACTCAAAAAGTAATGAAAAAATAATACTCATTTTTGCGAAAAGAGACGCAAGCAAGTTGTGTGAAAAAGTACATCACTTGTTCCCACACAGAAACAAGAAAACAAAGTAGAAAAAATTCGTAGCACGGCGCTTTGCACATACATCGCACAACAACGAAAAAATACCGTGATGCTATACGGCTTGATGTATATTGTGAAGATTGTGAATATTTGTTATGATAAATGCTGTAATGTCAAGAGTTGTTTAAATGTATGGTTATCTGCTCGCGCAACAGTGTCATTTGAAAGCGAATTCTATAGGCGAATGGCTTGTCGTGAAGTCATAAAATCAAATGCGTGAGTGTTCCCGTAGATGCAATTGTAGCTTAAGTCGTCGTGAAGACGTCTTAAGCTACAAGTGATGCGCAGGACGCGCGTACCAATGGCATTTTTGATGCCTTTTTTTTGGTAAACATATCTATAGAGTAACGACAAGAGTGTCATGTCACGACGATTACTTGAGGTTTGAAGGTAAAGGTTGAGTTCCATCTGCGTTATGCTTGACTGGTAGTTGTATTCGCGAGAAATTAATCGACTAGCTCGATTTTGGACAGCTTTTAACAAGCGGATTAGGTATTCTTGATAAGGAGACCGTATATGGGAGACGCGAATCCAAGCTGAGGACGTACAAATGTACAAATGCGAGTTTGCGAATATCAGGTGGGCAGTTACGCAAGTTGCGGCGAATAAACCCGAGAGATTCGGAAGCGTGTGCGCATATGGTTGTGATATGAAAGGTCCAGGAACGCCTTGGTGTAAGATTAACGCCTAGATACTTGTACACTTATGCCTGATGCGCTAAGTTTGTATTTATGTATTACAAAAAGCTATGATTTGAATTTTTACGCGAGAATGCCACTATTTAAATTTAGATAAGTTGAGTCTCATTTGCCAGGCATCACATCATTCGGTTACGAGCTAAAGGTCATGCTGTAGAATGAGGTGATCATCAGGGCTCTCAATGGGTCGGTATATTATTCTCTAAATCATGCATAGATTCCTTAGGATTGAAAAATAGCGAAGGTTATTCCAATACCTAAGAAACAGTGATCAGGATTCATCATAGAAAATGTAAGAGCTGTATCTAACTTTTAACAGTCAAACTCATAGAAAGGGTTCTGCGTGGCAGGATCACTAATTGGATAGAAGGCAAGACAATACTAAAGGATCATGCCCACCGGCGACTGGCAGCCGTCACGTGATCATTTGTGACTGGCGACCAAAAAGTGAGCGACTTTCACACCAGCAAGGCTGCATGAGAGCGGCCAGAACTCGCGAACCCGGAGAGTCACTACAGATCTCGTTATCAACGAGAACTTTGGTGATCAGCAGCGATCAGCTGATCAGATGAATGGAGTCCGCTGAGCACGACGCGTTTGTTTCCGATGGCTGTGTTCGCGTACCGTTCTCCCGGTAGCTTCATGGACTTCGAGTCGAGTGAAGAAGAAGAGATTGTGGCGGTGCTGATGTGCTCAGCCAACGTGTCAGTGCTGGCAGCACGAAAACCGCCAAGGCAAAATAGGTAGTGGTGGTTGCGACCATCTCTTCGCTCGCGAGAGGTGGCTAGCCACGCAGGCCGCCTGCTTCCGGACCTGCGCTCGCACGACGAGGCGCACTTCCGAGGGTAAGCTTATGGTTGTTTTACGTGCCTTTAAGACAGTGCATAATCCATTTTCTCGTTCTTTTGTTGGGTGTTAGCTTCATGCGGATGCCGCCACGAACGTTCGACATTTTGCTCGAGCTGCTGCGCCCCGCAATATCCAAGATGGGCACAAACTACCAGCCTGCCATTTCGGCGCACGACCGCCTGGCCATGACATTTGGGTAGGATTGTGTGGTTTTGAAGATGAATATGCTGTGGCTTGCGGGTGTGCATCGCTTGTAAGGACGTTTTGCTTGGGTGGATAGAACAATTTGCATTTTTGGAGTAGGCGGGCTCGATGGTGCAGTCGTTACTGCGGTCAGCAGTTTACGCGTAAGTGACGGGTTTGATTACGGCCGCATCAATTGCATTTAGGTGGAAGGTTTGATTACGGCCGCATCAATTGCATTTAGGTGGAGGCTAAATGCCTTTAAGTTGGTGCGTTTGTTGCGCACGTACGTTAAGAATCTCGGATGGTGAAAGTTTCAAAACTATCTGGCTCCATAGATGTACCAATTTGAAACATATACTGTGCTTTATTTATTATCAGGTGCTTAGTCAAAGATCATTCAAGTCTGGAGTGTACTATTTCTTCAATAACTTTTGAGAGTACCGGTAGAAGCAATATCGGGTGGTGGTTCGATGATACATTTTTGACACTCCCTTTCTAAACAGGACAAATGCGGGCTATTTTTAGTTCTCAAGGAAACATTTTAGTTTCCAGCATAGTGTTCACGATGCGTAAAAAAGGGTGGGAAATTAGTGAGGCTAAATATTTTATTGGGCCAGCTGCTATTTTGTCAATACCTGCAACAACATTTTCACGTATTTCACAGATCACTTTTGCAACTTCACAAGGTGTAAACGGAGTGAAGAAGAGTGTGATAGACGCTTTCTATTTGCTACAAGTGGATATGATGCACCACAACATGAGTCTGTATAGTCGCCAGCGTTAACAAAATCTTCATTCATGGCTTATAGTGCATCGGCATCTGGCTTATCGACTGCAAAATTAGTGATATCAAAATGGCCTTTTTATTCCTTTCAGCTGAATTTTTTACCTCAATTCACATTTTCCTGAAAATATTGTACTTTTTTTCAAGTGTTTATTGATAAAAAGATAAAAAGCTCGCTTGATGTCAGCATTTGGCTTACTGTGGAAGTTTTTGTAGCCTTGAAGAAGTGATACGTCGGGAGATTTTACAAACGTGTTATACATTCTGTATTTTCTTGCATTCGCTCATACAGTGCGTTATTATTACACGGCTTGCGTACCTTCTTCTTAGAGGGCTTTTTCGTTAAAGGAAAGGCGCGGTCATGAATACACTTCATTGCTCAAGAAAAATAGGTCAAAGCCCGGTTTGTATCCTTTTTTGCGCCCACCATATTCCAGTTCGTCGGAGAAACTTCAGCTCGGAAATGTTTTAGTGGACTATTGTTTATTCTGCGAAACTGTGCCACGATGTGCTTTTTATTTTGCGTTGAGGATAATGATAAAAAACAAAATATGGGTAGGTGGTCACTTGCATTGTATGACAATTGCCGTGAGATACATCTTCAGGTTGAAAGATTTGTGACACTTATATCAAGCAGCGTCGAAGACTTTTGCGATATGCGACTAGCCCTTGTTATCGAGTTTGCGCATGCGTGCGAATTCAAAACCGACTAAAGTTGTTTAGAGCTGAGAAAATCGCCTAGGATGTCACCGTTAATTAAAAAAGGCATGCACATTATGTCTAGTTTTTGTAAGATAACATCAGAGTAGTCATGTAAATCTAGCTTTTTACCAGCTGGTGGCCGATAAACCACGACAACAATGGCGTTAATAACCTTGGCCACAAGGCATTCAATGCACGGTGAAATGTGCGGGAAATCATCAATTATTTCATGATTTAGTTGTCCTTTGACGTATACAGCAATGCCACCGCCTCAACCGGAATGACGTACCAAGCAACTTTATATATAACCAGCAAATCTTGGCGGGACAATATTTGGTGTTAACCAAGTTTCGCAAAACGTTGGAGCGTCAAACTTTATTGCTAAAGATCTAGAAACACATCATGAGTTTCTATATTGTTCTTGGTACTTAGAGCGTTTAGATCCAGGACCAGCTAAGTGAACCCGCTTATGTCTAGTACAGACTATTCACAGGATCCATTATGAAGTCTCATTAGTATAAGGCTTGATTGGATAGTCTACATTGTCATTTTTTTACATATGCAAGCTCAACAATCTTAAGAATCCCAGACGACTCTGTTTTCCGTGCAAACACCTTGCTACCGTTTGTCCACACGAAGTTCTATTTTGTTTCTCGACTTTTAGGAACTAATAAGCCGAGCAGCTGCTTAGCCTGTTTGGTTAAGTTCTCATTCGCATATATGAATTGATTTGATTTGAAACACATATTTTCGGCAGACGGCCTTTTTCTTTCGTGCTTTAGCTAAGACAGCGTTCCTTTTGTCACATCTGATGAAACGAACGATTACACTTTTGCGTCCAGATCTTCCAGCAGGTATTTTATGGCACGTATCTATGTCAGACGGCAAGATTTTTTCCCCAGTGGCATCGCCAAGCTTCTTTACAATTTACATTTGATCTTAATCACTAGGGGCACCTTTAATTTCCAAGTTATTCACACGAGTGTACTGCTCGAGCTCATCAACCTTGCGTTGCAATTGCTTGTTTTCTGTTTCAAGTTGATCATTTTTTGTCTAGCATATTGCAGCTCTTCACGGAGCAACTTATTTTCATCTGACAGTTGCTTGACGTTGTCTCAGACTTCGTTGCAAAATTTTACACTTTCGCGTTTATCTCAAAGCTCGGCCCGCATATCATGGCGGAAATCATCGAAAGCTTCCGTCTTCTCCTTTGTCATGAGGAAAACAGTCAAATTCACACATATATAGGTGGGCTTGACAGTTGTGCCGACATGCGGTATCCCTTCACGCCCTTCGCATTTATTGTGCAGGTGCTCGCTGCTGCATGCCGTGTCGAGCCCTTCGACGCTGTCGGCAGCAACCAATCCGGACAACGCCCCATTCTCCTGCATGACGCTCCAGCGCCGTTCCAACCAGCACCAAAAGATGGCCCCTGCATCGACCCCCTCACCGTACTCCTAGAATTTTCAACAGCGCCACCTTCAGCGACATCAGCTGCCCAACCGAGCATAAAAGACAGCGCTCCGCAGCCGACACTTCGTGGGCTTGACAGTTGTGCCGACATGCGGTATCCCTTCACGCCCTTCGCATTTATTGTGCAGGTACGTTCGCCCGACTCCCTTTATGCAAAAAAAACTAGCAACCGTTTTTTGGTGCAACTGCCATGCCCACAGTATTTCTTGTGTTTTGTTATGAATATCTTTACATGTGCGAACATTGTCGTAAAACTGCTACTGTTATCAGGTGACGTAGAGCTTAATCCAGGCCCTACCACGCGTAGCGCAAACAGTCAAACCGACCAAACTATCCAAGCTCTTCTAACAAAACTAGACGAAGACCAGGCTCAAATTCTTTCCGAACTGAAAACGATAAATGAACGACTAACAGCAACCGAAGTAACATTAACAGACCTTGCAACTCGTATCACAAATCTGAAGAATTGTGCGCATCTATCCCGTAACTTCTTTCCAGCGTAGGAACTTTAACAAAATCATCAACCGACACAACAATTCTGCTCTCCAATATGGAAGGCAGGCTGAACGATGCCGAAGATAGGTCGCGTCGGTGCAATCTTCTTTTTTATAGAATCCCCGAAAAAGAAGAAGATACTTGGGCAGACAGTGAAGGGTTTGTTGCTGAGATTTGCAAGAAGCACATTAAAATTAACCTTGTGCCAAACGATATCGAAAGAGCGCACAGAATCGGAAAACGTCAACCTGAAAAACCGCGCCCAGTAATTGCTAATTTCTCCCACTTCAAAATAAAAGAATCAATCTTATCTAACGGCTTCAAACTAAAAGATACGCCGTACAGTGTAGGTAAGGATTATTTTTTCGCTACCCGCAATGCCCAGAGAGAGATTCTACGCTTCACACGTGAGCACGGCGGCCCTTTCAAGCTGCGTTACAAGAAGGTAGTTAGCGGGAAAAAATTGTACCACTATGATGCAACCCGAAAAGAAGTCAAAGAAATTTTTCCACGCGGCAGCTAGCAATTTCACATCCCAGTAAATGTATCGCCAGTTGTCTCACCCTCTCGCCATACCCAGAATCACCCCGCCAAACATGCAAATGACGTCAGCTTTTCTATTCTCTACACAAACATAAGAAGTATCATGCCGAAACGCGACGAAATATGTACCATAATTGAATCATCTGATTGTGACGTCGTGATGTTGACAGAAACATGGCTTTCACCTTCCATCAAAGATTCTGAAGTTCTTTCATATCTAACCAATTTTGCATTGCATCGCCAGGACCGTTTATCCGGTCGAGGGGGTGGCGTGCTTATCGCTGTTAAACATACAATCCGTCACTTCATTATTAGCATTACCAGTCCACTGGAAGCCCTTTGGGTAGCTTGCGAAAGTTCCCATGGGCTGATCATACTAGGTGTCTGTTACCGCCCCCCCCAAATCAGAGCCCAACTTTAACATCAACTTTAACGACACCCTCGACAAACTACACAAATCGTATCCCCGTGCAAAGTTCATAATTTGCGGGGACTTCAATTATCCGTCCATAAAGTGGTCAAACAACGTTTCCCTTCGCAGCGGTGAATGCGGCGAATTCCTAGTCTGTTTAGATAACTACCAACTAACACAAGTATTAACTCATGCCACCGGAGAAACATTACACAGCTCTAATATATTAGACCTTATTCTAATGTCGGATCCAAGTAGCCTGCATTCTCTCCATTACCTTAAAGAAATAAGTGATCACAAAATTATTCTTGCCTCTTTCAGTTTTACTTTTCCAGAAAATAAGCCTACACCAAAGCAGATAAAACTCTACGGTCGTGGCAATTATGAAAAGATTAACAGCGAACTTGAACAATTTTACATTTCGTATGAGCAGGGATTCAACAAGCGCACCATAGAAAATAATTGGAAGTTGCTAGTCGAAAAGCTCAACCAACTAACTGATGCATATATTCCAAGAATGAAAATTAAAAACAAAACATCCGCCCCTTGGTTTAAAAACGCGATTAAAAAACTGATAAACCGAAAAAAACGCCTGTTCAGACGTGCCAAAAAACAGAACCAACCGTCCCTATGGAAAAAATATTCCGACTCCGTACGGTGCCTCTCGATTAACATTCAAAACGCGAAACGCGATTTTTTTCGAACAACACTACCAGACATGCTCAAAAATAACCCTAAAAAATTCTGGCAAACAATAAACCCAAGAAACATCTTGCCGATAACCTTATCCGGTACTAATGACAAACCGCTGAGTGACGTAGATTCAACGAATGCCTTAAACCATGCCTTTTGTTCTGTTTTCACTCGTGAACATAGCTTTTTTGCGAACTGCGGAGAGACCCTTGAGTCTATTATAAGCGAGCATATGTGACCTATTGAAATATCTGCAAATGGAATAAGTAACGTAATTAGAAAAATGAAACTCTCATCTGCAAGTGGAACTGATAACAACAACAGCAAAATACTAAAGAATACACAATTGATAATTAGCGCAGCATTTCAGCTGCTCTTCTCTCAATCACTTTCACAGGGACAGGTACCGAGTGATTGGAAACTTGGTAAAATCACTCCATTGTTCAAAAATGGCAACGAAGCATCCCCATATAACTACCGGCCCATATCGCTTACAAGTGTCCCATCCAAAATTATGGAGCACATTTTATTTACCAACATCATTAATCACCTCGAACAGCACAACTTCATTCACCCTTCCCAACATGGTTTTCGTAAAGGCCTGTCGTGCGAAACACAACTTGCTGCCTTCATCCATGACTTGCACACAAATCTTGACCGGAACATCCAAACTGACGCCATATTTCTTGACTTTGAAAAGGCTTTCGATAAAGTTTCTCACCACCGCCTTATGACCAAACTTTCTTTGCTTAACCTCGACCCATTCGTCTTGTCCTGGATTAATAACTTTCTCGCTGACAGAAAACAGTTCGTCGTCATAAATACAGCCAGGTCTCAAATCTCTCCCGTCCTCTCCGGTGTTCCCCAGGGAACAGTACTTGGCCCCCTGCTTTTCCGGATTTACATCAACGACCTTCCACACTGTATTACTAACAATATAAGATTATTCGCCGACGATTGCGTTATGTACGCAACAATCTCTAGTCGTGAAGATCAAATAGCTTTACAAACAGACCTAACAGCCGTTCAAAATTGGTGCCACAAGTGGCAGATGAGTTTAAACATTTCCAAATGTAGATCAGTGTCTTTTCACAGACGTAATAATCCGTTAGTGTACAACTACACCCTACATAACAGTTTTCTACAACTGACTAGCTCGTATAAATACTTTGGAATACATATCTCAAGTGATCTATCATGAACCCTCCACATCAATCACGTCATTTCAACAGCTCGTAGATCTTTAGGTTATATCCAAAGAACCCTGAAGTTTGCTCCCAGCCACTTAAAAAAATTAGCTTTCACCACAATCATCATCATCATCATCAGCCTGACTACGTCCACTGCAGGACAAAGGCCTCTCCCATGTTCCGCCAGTTAACCCGGTCCTGTGCTTGCTGCTGCCAATTTATACCCGCAAACTTCTTAATCTCATCTGCCCACCTAACCTTCTGTCTCCCCCTAACCCGCTTCCCTTCTCTGGGAATCCAGTCAGTTACCCTTAATGACCAGCGGTTATCCTGTCTACGCGCTACATGCCCTGCCCATGTCCATTTCTTCATCTTGATTTCAGCTATGATATCCTTAACCCCCGTTTGTTCCCTAATCCACTCTGCTCTCTTCTTGTCTCTTAAGGTTACACCTACCATTTTTCTTTCCATTGCTCGCTGCGTCGTCCTCAATTTAAGCTGAACCCTCTTTGTAAGTCTCCAGGTTTCTGCTCCGTAGCTAAGTACCGGCAAGATACAGCTGTTATATACCTTCCTCTTGAGGGATAGTGGCAATCTACCTGTCATAATTTGAGAGTGCTTGCCGAATGTGCTCCACCCCATTCTTATTCTTCTAGTTACTTCAATCTCGTGGTTCGGCTGTGCGGTTATTACCTGCCCTAAGTAGACATAGTCTTTTACAACTTCAAGTGCACTATTACCTATCTCGAAGCGCTGCTCCTTGCCGAGGTTGTTGTACATTACTTTCGTTTTCTGCAGATTAATTTTAAGACCCACCTTTCTGCTCTCCTTGTCTAACTCCGTAATCATGAGTTGCAATTCGTCCCCCGAGTTACTCAGCAATGCAATGTCATCGGCGAAGCGCAGGTTACTAAGGTATTCTCCATTGACTCTTATCCCTAACTGCTCCCATTCTAGGCTTCTGAAAACCTCGTGTAAGCACGCGGTAAATAGCATTGGGGAAATTGTGTCCCCCTGCCTTACACCCTTCTTGATTGGTATTCTGTTGCTTTCTTTATGAAGCACTATGGTAGCAGTTGATCCCCTGTAGATTTCTTCCAGAATGTTTATATATACTTCATCTACGCCCTGATTCCGCAGTGTTTGCATGACGGCTGATATTTCTACTGAATCAAACGCCTTCTCGTAATCTATGAAGGCTATGTATAGTGGTTGGTTATACTCTGAGCATTTCTCTATTACCTGATTGATAGTATGAATGTGGTCAATTGTTGAGTAGCCTGTTCGAAATCCTGCTTGTTCCTTTGGTTGATTGAATTCTAATGTTTTCTTTACTCTGTTAGCAATTACCTTTGTAAATAGCTTGTATACTACAGACAGCAAGCTGATCGGCCTGTAATTCTTCAAGTCCTTGTCATCTCCTTTCTTATGTATTAAGATGATGTTAGCGTTCTTCCAAGACTCTGGTACTCTTCCCGCCAGGAGACACCTCGTAAACAGGGTGGCTAGTTTTTCTAACACAATCTGTCCTCCATCTTTCAGCAAATCTGATGTTACCTGATCCTCACCAGCAGCTTTGCCCCTTTGCATGCTCTCCAAAGCTTTTCTGACTTCTTCTATCATTACTGGTGGGGTGTAATCTGGGTTACTGCTAGTTCTTATAGTATTAAGGTCGTGGTTGTCTCGGCTACTGTACAGATCTCTGTAAAACTCCTCCGCTATTTTAACTATCCTATCCATATTGGTAGTTATTTTGCCTTCTTTGTCTTTTAGTGCATACATCCGACTTTTGCCTATCCCAAGTTTCCTCTTCAATGCTTTGACACTTCCTCCGTTTTTCAGAGCGTGTTCAATTCTCTCCATGTTATACCTTCTTACATCGCATACCTTACGTCTATTAATCAACTTCGAAAGCTCTGCCAGTTCTATTTTGTCTGTTGTACTTGACACTTTCATGATTTGACGCTTCCTAATTAGGTTCTTCGTTTCTTGGGAAAGCTTGCCAGTGTCCTGTCTAACTACCCGGCCTCCAACTTCCACTGCACACTCCGTAATGATACTCGTCAGATTATCATTCATTGTATCTACGCTAAGGTTGGTTTCCTCACTAAGAGCCGAATACCTGTTCTGCAGCGACACTCTGAATTCCTGTACTTTCCCTCTCAGTGCTAGCTGATTGATTGGCTTCTTGCGTATCAGTTTCTGTCGTTCCTTCTTCAAGTCTAGGCGAATTCGAGACCGTACCATTCTATGGTCACTGCATCGTACCTTGCCAATCACTTCCACATCCTTAACGATTCCAGGGTGTGCACTCATTATAAAGTCTATTTCGTTCTTATTTTCGCCATTAGGGCTCCTCCATGTCCACTTGCGGTTTTCTCGTTTTCGGTAGAAGGTATTCAAAATCCGTAAATTATTGCGTTCTGCGAATTCTACTAGTAGCTCTCCTCTGGCGTTTCTAGTACCGATGCCATAATCTCCTACTGCCTGGTCTCCAGCCTGCTTCTTCCCTACCTTTGCATTAAAGTCGCCTATCACCATAGTATACTGTGTTTTTACCTTACTCATTGCCGATTCCACGTCTTCATAGAAGCTTTCAACTGAAGCGTCATCATGGCTGGATGTAGGCGCGTAAGCCTGTACTACCTTCATTTTGTATCTTTTATTCAGTTTAATTACGATACCTGCCACCCTCTCATTAATGCTATAGTATTCCTCTATGTTGCCAGCTATGTTTCTGTGAATTAGGAACCCCACTCCCAGTTCTCTTCTGTCTGCCAAGCCCCTGTAGCAAAGGACGTGCCCATTCTGTAGCACCGTATAGGCCTCATCTGTCCTCCTAACCTCACTGAGCCCTATTATATCCCATTTAACACCCTCTAGCTCCTCGAATAGTACAGCTAGACTTCCCTCACTAGATAAGGTTCTAGCGTTAAACGTTGCCAAGTTCAGGTTCCAATGGCGGCCTGTCCGGATCCAGAGATTCTTAGCACCCTCTGCTGCGTTGCAGATCTGACCGCCGCCGTGGTCAGTTGCTTCGCAGCTGCTGGGGACTGAGGGCCGTGAGTTATTTGACGTAAGCATGTGGGAGGTAGTGGCCAGATACTGCACCAGGGTGGCCAATCCTTCTCTGGTGAGGGAGTGCGTTCTCGGCGGTGTTTGCCGGTGAGGCCGCACCCCAGGCCTCCTATTGCAGTTCCATCAACTCGGGGATTTTTTTTTTTGTTTTTTTTTAATCCGGTTGGGAGCTGCGCGGTACCGGGATTTGAACCACGGACCTCTTGCATGCGAGGCGGATGCTCTAACCACTACGCCATCGCTGCTCTCTGCTCTAACCACTACGCCATCGCTGCTCTCACTACGCCATCGCTGCTCTCCACAATAATACGCCCCAAACTGGAGTACGCCGCAGCAATTTGGGACCCACACCAGCATTATCTCATCCAAAACCTAGAAGCCATCCAAAACCGTGCTGCCAGATTCGCCTTTTCCGATTACTCATCGTTCACCAGTGTAACAGACTTAAAGAAACGTGCCGCATTCATTCCCCTTAGTCAACGCCGAAAAACTGCGCGGCTCGCATTATTCCACAAATTCTATCACGCATCCCCCTCCAGAATTTACGTCACCCAACGCCCCCATTTCTCTGATCGTTGTTGCAACACTATGCAAGTACATTATCCTCGTCCCAAAACTACCACATTTGCAGAATCTTTCTTCATTCGGACAGCTAAGGAATGGAACGCCCTACCGGAAACCATTGTTAGCATTCAGAATGCAGAAGCCTTTAAAAATTCCCTGACAACCATCACTGAACTGTAATAGCTAACTGAACTGTCACCGGCCATGCTCTTTCTTGTATAATGGTTTCTAGTGTCATCTCCCTAGTATGGCAGGTATGTATATTTTGTGTACTTGGCAATGTTTCGAAACCTTTTAAGTGGTACCTTTTGTCACTGAAAAATGTTTTCATCCAGAGTCCTCAAACAAATGTACCTGTTACCGCCCCCCCCCCCTCTTCTTGTATGCCCACCCCTCATGTAATGTCCCTTCTGTTAGGGACCCTTGATGAAAATAAAATAAATAAATAAATAAAATAAATAAATAAATATACACAGACATCACCTCACGCACCTTACGTCAAGTCCAACACTTCCCACTTTGTGAAGGCTTTGCTGTATCGTCGCAATCACTTGACGGACGGTTGCAGGTGGCTCTCTTCATGATCCCCCTTCATTTGTGCGCGGACATTTGCAGCGCCTTCTACGACGACCCCCAGTGCGGTCACGCTGGTACATTCAAGACGTACTCGCGTTCTCACCTGAGGTACCACTGGCGAGGCATGTATCGATACGTTCGCCGGTGCGTTCAGTCGTGACCTGCATGTGAACGTCGCAAGGGTTTTACTCTTAGCACCGCTGGTCCTCTGCAGCCATTCACCTGCCCTTCCCAACCATTCTACTGCGTCGGAGTCAATCTCTTCGGTCGTCTCTCGACCCTTATTGATGGCAATCGCTGGATAATTGTTTCCCATCGACCACCTCACGCGTTTCGCAGAAACATCTCCGCTACCAGCCGCCACCGTGAAAGACGTCCCGTGGTTTCTTCTTTGTCATCTCGTCCTGTGTCATGAGGCCCCACGTGAATTACTTAGTCAGACTTGGGTGCACGTTAAAGAACCCCAGGTGGTCGAAATTTCTGGAGCCCTTCACTACGGCGTCTCTCATAATTGTATGGTGGTTTTGGGACGTTAAACCCCACATATCTATCATCTGAATTACTTAGTGGCCGCGGCCGCGTCTTCCTCTCAAATTCCATCGAGGTTCTGCTCAAAGAATGCTGAATTGTACACCGCACCGCTTCCGCATACCATCCTCAAACTAACGGCATGACACAACGCTTCAATCGTACCCTTGCCGAGATGCTGGCGATGTACATGTGGGAAGCCCACACAAACTGGGATCGCGTTCTCCCTTTCGTCACCTATGCTTACAACTCTGCGTCCCAAACTACCACTGCCTTCTCTCCTTTTTTATCCTGTATGGACGGGAACCTTCATGTTCTATGAACACCATTCTGCCATACCGACCTGACGTTCCTGAAGACAAACCCATCTCTCAAGCTGCTGCTTACGCAGAAGAATGCCGTAAGCCGGCTCGCTCGTTCACCACACAAGATCAGTCACGCCAAAAGTTTCGTCATGACACTTCTGCGTCTGGTGCCCAATACTCCCCTAGAAAGCTGATTTGCCTTTGGGTCCCGTCCACAACTCTCGGACTTTCCACCGAGCTTTTCTCACAGTACCACGGCCCTTACCGTATACTAGAGCAGACATCTCCCGTAAACTACTTCGTCCAGCTGGTCGACCTATCTATCGCCTGTACATCGCTGCCGAGTTGGCGAAATAGTTCATGTCACGCGACTAAAACCGTGCTACTACCCACCGATAGCGCCTTTTCTTGAGTTGCCAGGATGGGTCCTCTTTGTGTGGGGAGAAAATGTACCGGTGCCTATCGTCGCCAGCACTGTGCCAGTGACAGAAAAGACGACGACGTTCGTGTGTCGCACTCATCACCTCCTGTTTTCTGTGTTGCAGCTGTCTTGCTTGCCCTGGCGAGTCTTTTGCTGAAACTCCTCCGAAGAACACGCTTCTTACAATATGTACAACCTGTCAGAAATTGGCCCGCTACAATACATCAGTCGTGGAGGGCCGAACCGCAGAAATTTCAAAAGCAGATATCAAATCAGATTCCTTCTCGTTGGGAAGCAAAGGGACGCCACAGGATTCAGTTTTGTCGCCATTCCTGTTTGACCTCGCCTTAATTAAAATACCACCGAGGCTTGAGAAGGTACCGGGACTCAAACAAACATTTCTTGCGGATGATATTACTGTATGCGTACCCAGGGGTAGTGACGCACATCTAGAAGAAACATTACAACAGGCAGTGAATATTGTCGAAGGGTTGTTAGGGGAGGCGAGAATTTTATGCTCTCAGCCCAAGTCCGAGCTCTTTGTGGTTCGGGAGGAACCCAGAGGGCTACATGCGAGACACCATATTTCGCCGCAGCCGTTGGCGGTGAAAGTAGTGAAGAGGCCGGTAGCTGAAGCTCAATTAGAATTTTCGGTCTATATCCGCAAGCTAACAAAAAAATAAGGTGACCCTTGAAAAACTTAAGACCACGGTCAATGCTACTGTCAGGCTAATCAGGAGAATCGCTAACCGTAAAAGCGGGTTAAAGAAAAAGACTTCTGTAAGCTGGTACAGGTGATTTTGCTTAGATTGTGCTTATATGAAGTTGGAGGCTGCAGAAAAGGGCAAGGCCGACGCTATGATTCAGCAAGCTCACAAGGCAGCCCTTCGGTTCTCTAACAACGTGACTACAGAAAGGTTGTTAAAACTAAACGTACAAAACACCCTAGACGAACTACGAGAGGCGCATCTGGTGATGCAGTACGCTAGCTTTTCGAGAACCAAAGTGGGCAGGATTATATTGGAAAGGATTAGCATTGGAGCTGAGGCTTCCGCTGGCGTCACTAAAATTGAGGTTTCAGTTTCAGTTTCAGTTTCAGTTTATTATTCATTTCAAAAAAGTAGTACAGTAATATTAATATACAGACGAGGGTCACAAAGTTAAGAACTGTAACGGGACCCCCAGTGCGGCGAGAGTTAAATAAGGCGCTGAACATAAAGCATTTGCCGAAAAATATGAATTCAATTCACCATAAGCAGTGCAGGCAGGCAAGAGCCAGAGCTTTACACTTTCAGTACAGTGAGTACAAAGCGGCAGTCTAAACAGATGTCGCGGATTATAAGGACAAAGACGCTTTTGCGATTGTGGTGGTGGACAGGCGGGGACGCTTGGTTGCCTCTGTATTGGTCCAAAACCCGCTCCAATAGCGCCAGCTACAAATAGTTCTCAGTCGGACTTGATTCTCAGGAATTCAAAGACAGCCACCCGAAATCTGGCGAGGAGCAGAACATTGGCGACCACCGCAAAATTTCTGAACGGGCCATGGGACGACAAATTCAAGAAATAGAAATTTTCTGGGTACCAGAACACTCTGGGAACCCTGGGAACGAGGCGGCTCACTTGAATGCTCGAGGTTTTATCAGCTGGACAGGAGAGCCGCCCGTTCCGGGGAGGTTTACGAGAGAGGGGCTGGTGTCCTTTCATGGCATAAGGAATCATTATAAATAGAGCGGAGGTTTTATCCGGCCGCGCACAATCGGTTGGCTAAGGCGCAGGAATTCTTCTGAAGAAAACTGCTAACACGATCTTTTCCTACTTTTACGTGTTGAGCAAAGTATACCCAGAGGAGATAAAGCCGCAATGCAAATGGTGTTATGCTATGGACACATATGATCACATACTTTGGGAAAGTGCCGCCGCTGGTGGATATCATGCATGATCCCTCTCTTGAGCACTGAGAGGCCATGTTGACCAGCTTCGACTTAGTCGTACAGACAAGGGTCGTGAAGCGGGACGCACAGGTCGCCACTAACCTTGGGTTTATGGCCGTCGAACACGGAATCGTCCGCAGTTGCTTTCTGACGAAATAAAGTTTTCTCGTCTATCCAACAATATTGTGACGGGGCAAGATCTAGGCTTATAGAATAGCGTCCACAGAGAGTCAGCAGCCAAACAAGATGGCTCAGTTGCTTCTCGCGCAAGCGTCTAACGCAAAGGTGACTTCTTCAACTTCGCAAAGTGCCACGCTTGCTCCTGTCGATGATGCACCTTAACATCACTCCCCTACGCGGAAGCGCCATCACGGCGCTTGGTACGGCGGTGACGAACGAACAGGGTGATACGGTTTCAGTGGAAACGTGGACAACGTCCATCTGGAGTGAGGGGGTCGAAGAGGCATTGTTTAGGGGTGTGATTTTGTAGCTCACGTCACTGAGTGGCCGTAACACTTTGTAGGGGCCTTGGTAGTGTTTTAGTAGCTTCTATAATAAGCCAACTTGGCGGTTTAGTGTCCTGAGAAGTACCAGAGACCCCGGCGAGAAGTGCACGCTTTGTGGCGACTGTCGTAGCGGTCTTTTTGGTGCGCTTGCGACAAGTGCAGCCGATCATGGGAAAGCTGTCGGGCTGCATGGGCTCTAGAAATGAAATCGCTGGCGTACTCAGTAGACAAGGAGGCAGCTGAAGGAAGGAGCGTGTGAGATAGTAACGCTGGATGTTAGACAAGTACCAAACAAAATGGCGAATAACCAGCTGTGCCGTGCCGTGAAGAGTTGTACGCAAAGATGACAAAGGGGAGTGCTTTGTCCTAGTCACGGTGATCTGGTGAAACGTACATTTATAGCATCTGCGTCAGCGTTCGGTTCAGACGCTCGGTCAATTCATTTGACTGTGGAGGATAAGCGGTGGTAAGCTTGTGCTCAGTGGAGTAGGCGCGGAGAACGCCATCCACAACGCGTGGAAGGAAGTCCCTTCCTCAATCAGTAAGCAGCTGCCGCGGAGCGCCATGATGAAGAATGACTTCATAAAAGAGAAAGTCAGCGACGTGAGTCGAACAGCTTGTCGGCAGTGTTTTAGTGATGTTTTAGTGAAGCGTGTGGCGTAATCTGTGGCGACTGCAACGCACTTATTTCTGGAGGTAGACGTAGGAAACACCCCAGCAGGTCAAGGCCAACACGGAAGAATGTTACCGTCGGTATGTCAATGGTCTGTAGGAGGCCAGACGGTAGCACTGAGGGGCGCTTGTGGCGTTGACAGCGGTCGCAAGCAGTGACGTAGTAAACCAAAGAATGACGCAGCCCGGGCTGGAAAAAATGACGTCGCACACGATCGAAGGTACGAGAGACACCTTGGTGACCGGTTGTAGGTACGTCGTGTGGTTGTTTGAGAACGCTCGTACGCCGGTGATGGGGAAGCACGAGTAGTAATTCCGGGCCATCGGCGTTAAAGGTGCGACGGTACAGAATGTTGTCGTGCAGTTCGAACAGGCGAACGGAAGGGTCTGTTGGAGCAGAGGTCAGGTGCTCGACGATGAAGAGTAACGATGGGTCATGTCGTTTTTCGGTGGAGATCTGAACCAAAGCGTGGATGGAGAGAACGCAGGGGCCTGATTCAAGGTCTGTCAAGTCGTTCGTTTCAACCCCATGACGTGACAAACAGTCTGAGTCTGTGTGCAGGCGTTCCGACGTGTAGTGGACCATGGAAAAGTATTCTTGCAGACGCAGCGCCTGGTGACAGAGACGTCCAGACGGGCCCTTTAGCGATGAGAGCCAGCAGATAGTGTGATAGCCCGTAACAACGGAAAAAGTTCAGCCATAATGATAAGGCCCGAATTTTGCCATGGCCCACACTAAAGCTAGGAATTCACGCTCAGTGATAGAGAACTTCCGTTCGGCAGGCGAAAGAAGACGACGGGCGTAAGCAATCACGCGGTCCTTCGCATGCTGTCGTAGGCCAAGTTCATCGGTGTTGAGTACTCACATGTTCGTACTCTGCTAGCCAATCTTCCACGTCCACTTCACCTGGATCGCCAGAACCGCTAAAAGTGCCAGGATCCAAGGGATCGAGCATAAAGGTTGTGGTCACAGAAGAAGATGATGTCACCGCATCATGTCCAACTGCAGGAACACCAGGAGCAGATGCAGACGCTGTATTTTCCGTCATCGTTGCAGAATGACCCTTAAAACAACGGCCGCTTCGAAGTTCCGTTGCGAGGCGGTTACCCATCACGTCCACCAAATATGACGGGGCGAGATCTAGGCTTATAGGATAGCGTTCACAGAGAATTGGCAGCCGAACAATATGGCTGAGTTGCCTCTCGCGCAAGCGTCCAATGCACTGGCTTCTTCTTCATCTTCGCAAAGTGCCACGCTTGCTCCTGTCGATGATGCACCGTAACAATATGTACAAATGTTATACGCGCAGAGACATGTTGAACAGTGACGTATGTTTTGTAGCGTAAGTTGTACTGAGCCATGGTTGAGCAGTTTTGCGTGGTCTACGGTGAGTAGTTCTCTGCGCATGCGACAGGATCAGTGAAATGTCACGCCTCTCAGCTGGTGCGCTGAAGACCTGGGAACTATACTGGTGAGACGTGCACAAGTGGGTCGGCCCTTGCCTGGTGTTAGACCGCTCACTCGTTAGTAAGTCCATTCGTTCGTTCCTCCATCCGTGGTTCGTTCATCTGCCCGTCAGTGTATGCTTCGTCACCTCTGTCCGCTATTAGTTCGTCTTTGCATCCGTTCATAAGTCGTCCATCGGTCTATCCTTGCTTCGTACATCCGTTCTCGGTTTGTCCGTACATAGGTCCTTCAATTTATTCATACCCTCCGCTACGTATATTCTGGCATAGCTGAGCTAAGCCGCTGCTAACCTTTATATGACCCGTTGTTTAAACTTGCGTAGCGATGACAACTGCGACAAGACTATTAGCAACACGAGAAGCAGTTATCTAATATGTAACGCTTGTGCTCGCGACGATGGTAGGCGTGAACACAGTTGTATACACAAACTTTATTGGATGGCACCTAACAACAATTGAGGTGAACGGGAACAGACGATAGTATAGAAAGAGTACTTATGTAAGGTTTACGAAAGTGGATAGCCAGCATTTCAGCGAAACTTGCCATTTAACCAACATTACTCAGGAATAACATATTTTTCTAAAGCACAATCAAGACTTGGCGTGGCTCTTTGGTAGAATGCTTGACTACCAAGCAGAATTCTTGGGTTCGATTCCAGTTAGGGCAAAAATATTCAATCTTTGCATTCGTCGCGTCAACACAGCTGATGTCAGCTATTTGCTTAGTGTTCTCGTGCTTAGTGTTCTCGTGGAACGGTGGGGGAGACATTCGATCAATGTCTCCCCCACCGTTCCTGGGTAGACATAAACTGTCAATCACCTGTAGCACAAACCCGCCCACGAGTATGTGCCATTCTCTGGTGGAAATCTTTTGACGATGTACGCGGCGTCATTGTGACAATATTTATGTTATGACTAGAGAATCATATTTGTCAAAACATCTTGCCCTGCTATACTCATTTTAGTCAACCCCAAGTAAAGGGGGTGATCACGAGAACACTCAGATGTAAATAGATAGGTTCATAGATAGACGCCAAAAGTCTTTGCAGTACGGATAAAATGCGTCGCATTTAAATTTTGGCTGGAGCCCCTGCAAAAGAAAAAGATGTTCCAGCAAAGTGTGATAATGCCAACGCTACAAAACATCAATTTTCTAAGCCGCCAATTCTCTCCCAATTTGGCGGCACAGAAAAGTTTATTCTGGAGTTTATCGGTACACGCAATCTTTCCGCGAACGTTGTGAGCATTGTGGCTTCCAACAATCAAACTATCGTCCGACAGCACTCAATGAACGCTGAACTCACCCCTTCGACGAGTTTCTGCCGACTACTGAAATGTCTCGGCATTTGAGATAGGTGTTAAAATGGCGCATGGTACTGCGAAACAGAGCTGTGGCGGCATGAGCCCATCGAAGGATGTTTCCACAATACAGAAGGGCAGGCAAGGAAGAATTTTAGATCTTCCACAGTTAAAACAACTTCCACTGAATAAATACTACCACTTTTTTATATATCAACGATGTCACCAGATGTTGCGTCAGAATATTAAAAACAATAAAATAGCCACGTTACTCAAGAGCTATAAGCGATCACTGAACAAAACAGAGCGCTCTGTCCCATGCTTCTTTACTGAGTTCTTTCACATTTATATTCTATATATTTTAAGTACTTTTATCGTTTCATACTTTTTTTTGTGAAAAAATTTCAAGGTCCTGTCACCTACCTTTTTTAGGCTTTGCTTCTTTTCATAAAATTGTGAAATCTCTCGTTATGGTCTCATTTGATGTATTAGTTGCACTTTTCGATGCGAAAGACAGACTTCAGAGTTGTCATTTGTTGAATATAGGGTTCTGAAACCCCGGCCGAACCCTTCCTCAGCGCAGAAGGTTTTCAAAGCATCGTCGCATTCGTTGCAGCCAACTGGCTCACGAAATATTTTAAGCGGTGTCGCATTCTCCGCAGTTTTTAGCATTTTATTGTTTCCAGTTTCAAAACTTCTTCCATTCATCTTTTATCCTTCTTACCGCTTCCCCCAACGCAGAAGGCTTTCAAAGCGTCATCGCGTTTTCTTGCAGCCAACTGGCATGAGAAATATTTCTAGCAGTGTCGTATCCTTCATAACTTTTACCATTTTTTTGTTTCAAGATTTGTAACTTCTTCCGTTCATCTTTCATCCTCCTTACCACTTCCCCCAACACATGGTAGCCAGCCGTCCTAAGAACTGCCAAACACTACTTTCGCATTTTTCTTCCTCCTTTCTCGGTACTGTAATGTGATAACCAACTGACAAAGATCTCATAAAATCTTGCGTCAGTGTTCCTTATATTTCATAAAGTAAACAAGGCAACAATAATATAGAATATATAAAATTTATTTACACTCGTTGTACTCATAGTCTCGCGCAGTTTCCTAGAAAATGAAGAGGCAGACGCTTGCCGTTGACGATTTTTGAAGTACGACCAAATATTTGAGCGATAGTTGTCAAGGCTGAAAGCGCCGGGCACAAACTTTATAATATTCGGTTCGTCCACTTTCTAAAATCCTCTAGGGGATATGCTTGTCGCTGATCTGCAAAAAAATAAAGACAATAGATTGAAAAGAACGTCCTGTTAGAAGAATCATTGAATTTTGCACATTCTTTGTTTGTATTAGCTTGGAAAAAAAGCACTAGCCGAGGAAAGATCATCATTGTCAAGAGGCAAAAATCAATCAGAAACACAATCAGTGAAGTAGGAGGCGAAAGAATAAATGTTTATTAAAACCAGTAAGTTAGTAATTGACTGGGCCTGGAACTCCGACGTGGGCATCTCGAGTTCTTGCCTCTTGGTTGCCTCGTGGGCTTGCCGATATGCTGTGGGGTACTTGAGGAAATCCAAGTAGGCATCCATTATTATCGAGGCCCTCCAGTCAAGATGGCAGGCAGACCTACTCAGCAAACACCTTGACGACGAACTTTGGGTTATTCAATCTGAGAAATTTAATTTTTGCTTCAAAAAGTACAGTGATTTATAATTTCAGTTTCTCAACTTGACTAGGGTCTGGCTCTGACTAAGTTCTGTTTAATACTGCGCATAGAATAAGCGTACTATATTAAAGGAGCTCGAGCGCGAATGTTCGACTCCTAGCCATGGCGGCTCCTCTTTAACGAGAGTGAAGGGCAAGTAACTCCCTTTTTTTGTGAGTAGAGATTCTTACGCCCGTAGCTTATCGTCGCCATCACCGCCAAAGCTCGGTGCCGCATCACTCTTTCTCTCTTTAGCGTTTCAAGAACAATGTCAGTTTCGTAACTACCATAGACGCTTGCTCTCTCAAGTGGATGTGACGGCCGACACAAGAACTAGCGATGCCGCATTTCTCTTTTGCATCATTCTTTACCGGTTGGTAAATCGCGCACAGAATACGGAAAAAACTAGCACGGAAAAATGCGCGAACCATCGCAAGAGGCTCCTCCTCACGTGTTACAACTCGCTGTGCCATGTGCATTGTCTTGACTGCCCCCGCGTTCAGAGACCAGCCGCCTGTGCTGGCTCGTCGCTAGAGCTGTCAAACTGTAATGGTTGTTGCAACCATTCTCGACTCTATTGCCTTCACGAAAGGCAGCAGCCAGATAAGGGTGCTTATTAGGTGCTTGTGAAATAATACCAGATGGTCGAAACTCCCGAGGACCTCCACTACGGCATCCTTCCTATTTTGGACTTGGTAAGTAAAACTCTAACAATAACATTATTACTCATCGTGCCTTCATATTAGGGTGGCAAGCGCCTCTGACACGACTTGTAAAAATGCGGAGCGCACACTTCATCCGAGCCTGGGAACTCGTGTCCAAGCAGAACGTGCACTCACTCGCCGGGACTATCATAATCCGGAATAGAATGCACGTCACCGCTTCTTCTGTTGCAAACACACAAGGCTCGAGAGTCTCGTGATGAAATCTCGACATGTTCCAAGGTCAAAGTGGGAACGCTGGAAAGCGCTCTTAGTTGGACTGTACTCTTCTGAAAGAACCCGGAAAACATATTGAGAAAGATCAATTTCGGCCGGCCGCACGCGACAAGGTTCCCAGAGCGATCTGAACCACTCAAAAAGATCAGTCGCATTTATTGTTATATTAACAAATGTTCATAACAAGTTCAAAAAAAAAGTGTGGCTTCTCCGAAAACCAGCATTCACTGCGTATTATAGCCTATTGTCCCGGTGGTGCCCAATGAAAAGTCGCCCAAAGATTGTGCCCAGAAAACACGAGCGCACTACATCACGGGTTTTCTTGAGAAGCCTCGAATTGTTCTAGATACTGTTGTGATTAGAGCATCAACACTTTCGCGCATGAATTACTTTCCTTCAAAACAAAGATTTGTTATTTCATCAAGTAGGCTTCAAGTACCCCGTAGAGTAATACCAGTATTCGAGGTAGCTAATGCTGGCACGTTTTCTTGCCGTTGAAGAGTTCCCCAAAATGCAGCGGCGAGATACAACGTCTCGCGCACGCCAGAATGATCATTTTAGTCTCTCTTTTTGAAAAACGAATTCGAAACTGTAGGCTTAGTAGTGTCAACGTGGGCAAGACTATGAATACTACGTCCATACACTGTTTTCACTTGTGCCCATGAGTTTCCGCTGGACGCCACAGAGAGGATGTTTTTTTTCTTGTTTTATGGACAGGCCATCACATAACTTAGACCATGCACTCACGTCGACTGGTCGTCCCGATGTCGTGGCACCTAGGCTTTGGTGCCTTTTGCGTGACGAGCGCGCCTTGAAGAAGAACTCGGCGAAGGCAATGACGCATGCAAGACCCAGTCCGGCAAGGAGTACGACGAACACACCGCCCACCTTGGGCAGACCCAGCTCGCTGGCCGCGTCTGACCTGGACGCCACAGGGTCGTCAGGACAACGCCTCGCTGAGTCAGCAACCTTCCACCAGCGGTCCTTGAGCATTTCTAAGGTACCGCTCTCTTGAAGACGCAGCATTGCAGAGGATAGCACGCCGCGGTATGGGGAACCTGCATTGAAGAGGTATATCGTTACTTGCTGTAAGAACGTCTACTGTGTGTTGATGCGCATTCTGCGCAGACCCGCTACTCTACTGCTAACGCGATAGCACTAAAGAGCATATTCGCCGAAATTATGGGTTCGGTGTCAGTGGTGTTGCGCGAAAAATTATCACCTTATGCGTGACCAAAATATTGAGAACAATGCCAATGAAAGAAATGGTTGATAAAAAAACCTGGAATAGAGTAGGGAGCAAACCAGTGTTGTTGAAGTTCGAGTGTGGATCGAACCCAGGTCTTTCGTGTGGTAAGCGGATGGTCTACTACACGGCCACGCCTATGCTTGTGAAAACAGGGAAAAGAACTTTCTATGCAAAGAAATGCAGCGAAAATAGCTTTCATGCTTCAAAAACAAACGTGTCCGGTATATATGCTTCACAATGCAATATAAAGTATTGCATTAATGTTGCGTGGTCAAGCGCCTATTGGCAGCGGGCCACAGAATATGGGATTATTATAATGGCTTCGTGGTGGAAAGCTGGTACCCTACTACAAAAGGCGCACACACTACTTGGCCTATTTCCTCAAGGCCACGTAGTCAGTGCATTACAAATTGGAAAAGGTTTCATGCACTGAGTGTTCGGAGTACACAGTACGAACAAGATGTCCCTACGGCGTTGAACTGCTAAAGGCAAAGCTTCAACTTCCCCTAATTTTTTAACTAGCTGCAAGAAGCTAATAACCGCGAGCTGCTCTATTACGATATTTTACTTTTATCAGAATCTCCACGTAAGCCCAGAAATATTTTTATCGGTTATTAATTGTCAACGTCGTGGATTAAGAGCCAGGCTTTAGGACATTTATTACTAAAGCAAGAGAGCCTGATTTAAAGTTTTGTCGCGTAGACGCAATGCTGAATCTGCAATCATTGGGCCAGCGATAACAGAGTAATCCTTAAAATAATGTCAATAGCTACCGGCACGTTCCGGCAAAGAAAAAGGATGACTTTATAATTAGGTGTGTGCTTTTATGTCGCCAGTTTCTCACACGATGGGTACCCTTCATGCTCAAAAATGTTTTCTATTCCGCAATACTAAAACGGGAACACAAAAAACAATGTACAAACGAGCACTCGTTTGTACTTCCGTTCTATCGTTTGTGCGCGCTACAATTTTTTTACATAAATTTATACCAATTGGCCCAGCTGTCAGCTCTACCGCAATTTGTGCCGATCGGGCTAAGCGACTATGAACGTCTTTCTCACGAACTTCAGGCGGGAATTTTGACTGTACCAATTTTACCAGTAGGTGCTCGACAGCTGCAGTTCTCTGCCTTCCGCAGCTTCGGTGAATGTTATACTCTAAGCAAAGCTGTTGTCGTTACACGATGCACCAGAAGACTTAGAGAACATTATGGTGTCATTTTTTTGATGAACCTACAGTAACTGAGCACCAATTACGTGCACTGCTGTACTGATTGAGAAAAAGGGGTGGATTTCCGGTGGGCTCTCGGAATCGGACTCAATAGCTACGGCTTTGGAACAGTACACTTAACGATGTAGACGGCATCGCGGTGCGACCAGGTTCACCCCAGGACCACCCTGGAACGCTATTGGTCTCGCTTCTTGATCCCCAGAGTAAAAACGGTATTGAAGCAGGTGAGAAGCTTTTTTACTGGAATATCTCTATGTGTTTTTTTATGACTTTGTACTGCCAAGGCGTTGTCGTTTATTGTCCACTCATCCAGTTTGTGGAACTCCACAGAACTGATTTTACAGCTCTGTGGCTACATCATCATAACGAAGCTACATGAAAGCGTTCTTTATTGGTCCCCTTTTTTTTACAATCCAACAATGCTTCTCTAAGCGATATAGGTCTGTGCATTCGCGACTATATCTGCTTGCAAGTGGGTCATTGCGCAAATGTTGGCTGCTATAGGTGATTGCACGATTGCAACCTGAAGTATTTCAAGAAAGTGTTACTTTTGAGCTTATTGCAGCCAGTATAGCTGGCCAACAGGCCATATTTATTGGCGTTATGCTCAAGCAACCATTGTTAACAGTTCAAAAAGACGATAGCTTTCGTGGATGCCACCCTGTCACGCCTTGCAGGCTGCCCTCACGTACGTTGACTTTAGCAGTAAATAAGAAAATGGACGAGTTAGTATGAAATATGCAGAGCAGAGATTCGGACTTGGACCCGGGCAGACGCCTAAGTGCTGTAATAAAGCGTCTAATAACCGGACAACAGCTCTTCCTTCGTGTTGCCACCAAGCAATCGAGTCATCGAGAGGGCGGCTTTTCTGAATATCAAACACATTCTCGTTTTAGCCATTTGAGGAAGTGGGAATTAACTGATTTGATTGATTGATATGTGGGGTTCAACGTCCAAAACCCACCATATGCTCATGAGAGACACCGTAGGGGAGGGCTCCGGAAATGTCGACCACCTGGGGTTCTTTAACGTGCACCCCGGTCTGAGCACACGGGCCTACAACATTTCCGCCTCCATCAGAAATGCAGCTGCCACAGCCGCCAAGTATGACGTTCACAAATTCAGATCAAGTATGACGTACACAAATAAGCGACGGGAAGGTCGGTCTCCCTACAAATAAATAATGCCTCCGCACATCTCTTTTGTGAACGTCGGTGTGCAGTTGGGGTCAAGAAATGGTGCAGAACGAACCTCAAAATATTTGTTCTTACTGCTAGCAGTTGCTCTTTAGAAATTGTGAATTTTTATAGCTGGTACATTATCTCCACAACAGTACACTGGTTGTATTGACTGTGGTCCACTGTTACAAATTCATGCTGGAATATGAGAACTGTACCTAATATTCAAAAGAGTAAGCAAATGTCGGTGACATACGCTCTTCTGCTGACACGATTGTTTGATTGCTATGTGGAGTTTAGCGTCCGAAAACCACCATATGATTATTAGAGACGCCGCAGTGGAGGGCTCCGGAACTTTCGACCACTTGGGGCTCTTTAACGTGCACCCAAATATGAGCACACGGGCCTGCAGGATTTCCGCCTTCATCTAAATGCAGCCGCTGCAGCCGGGATTCGAACCCGCGACCATGGGTCAGTAGCCGAGTACCTTAGTCACTAGACTACCGCGGCGGGGCTCTCCTGCTGACTTCTGCACTTGACTTCTGACTTTTTTACTTGATGTTCATCATCAAAATACGCAACCACTAATCAAAGATCGACCAATAGATTTTCAATTTTGATCTTTTTCTGTCTCACGGCCGTCGCTTTGTTTTTGCTTTTTGCCATGCTTTCCTAAAATCACCAGTTCAACTTGCTTCGTAGAACATGAGCATCAATATACATAGGCCAGTGTTTCAAAACGCTGTCACGCATGCACTAGTACTCTTTTATTTAGTGCGTGACACAATGTCATACCTCAGCAACTGATGAAGCGAAAGTTGTTTGTACCCTTTATTGAAGTCAAAATAGTAACAATGGGACTACACATTCCAGTGTATGCCCAAATGCAGAGAAATGTATGATATTTTGAATAAAGTGTGCCATATAGCACTGGAATATGTTTCCGTCTCAGACCATCTTGTAGAACGACCATCACAAGACAGTGGGACGAAACGGCGATGCATGAATACCACGGCATACAGTTGACGGCGGGCACCCAGCTGGCGTGGAGACGGCGGGGGGGGGGGGCGTTTCTTTGTTTTTTTTTTTACGTGCTCACGCTTGTGGCTGAACGGTTCTGCGTAAGTGGATGCCGGCTCTTGGCATCAGGCTGGCGCGACGGAGATGGCGGCTCTCCCTTTTTTTTTAATTTCTTGTGCCTGCTCTTACCGGCTGTATGCGTGACTTTCGTGCCGCGCGGATGTGACGGGTATTTTTTATTGCTGGGCTCCCTATAGACAGGATTTTAGTCAGTACGCAGGAGCGCACCGCCTATCTGCCATTCGTATTCGGCACCTGAATTATAGTGTAGTTTAAGTATGTTGTGTTATCCGACAGGGGGTGATGTTATGAGTTTTTTAATGAAAAGACAGCTGTTTCGGTGGTGTCTCTCAAAAAGAGTTTTTAACACTCTGTCGTGAAACCCGAAGGAACAGATTGTGTTTAGGTTAAAGAGGTCATCGCATTATATCCTGGGTTGACAGAACCTAACCCCAACAAAGCATTTTGTTTGGCAACAGATGCATCGGAAACCGCAATTAGAGGTTGCCTCTCTCAAAAGATAAGTAAATATGAAAGACCAGTCGCATTCGTCAGTAAGAAGCTGGCGTCCACTGACGAATGAAAAGCGAACGTGACGCGTGTTTTTTTTTTTTGTAATAAAGGCATGCTGGAGAAGGCTGGTGATGCTCTTTCGCGTCTCGGATAATCGTCCTGTGGTCTGTATGTAACCATTAGTGGCAATGGGCTCTTAAATCAGTCTCATATAGATGTGATATATTTTTTATATAGCCGCTGAAGTTGTTGCATTGAATTGAATGACCGTGCAATAGTTTTCGTCGCAAGTTTAAAATAATTGGTATGCATGTTGTTAAGTGGTTCGAGGGGGCTAATAGTTTCAGTAGGATGTGAAAATATCTTGTTTGTCGTATCAATCAGACGCCTTTTTAATATTGTGGTTGTTGCTGGCCCCAGAATCATCAAACTGTTTTAGGTGTAAGAAATGTGCGCTGTAGGAATGAGTTTGTAGAAGAAATGAGGCAGCGATCGTGAAATGCGTGCATAATATATATATATATATATATATATATATATATATACATATATATATATATATGTGTGTATGTGTGTGTGTGTGTGTGTGTGTGTGTGTGTGTGTGCGTGCTTAGTGCAATTAGTTGGGCGATGAATGACCGTGTGGTGCGATAAATATAATAGACAATATGCAGTAGGACTCCGGACAGCACGCTTGCCCTTTGTCAAGCTAAAGCACACGTATTAGCACAGTCGCTTTCATTCAGAATGTGTCTCAATAGTTGTGCATTGCTAAATCGTTTTCCTTCGGCCGATCATTTTGAGAATAATGTATATGTGTCTCTGTGTCTCTCTTGTAGTATGACGCGAATGTTCATCTTTTCAAATTGTAGGACAAAAGAGTTCATGCGTGCGCGCAGCAAGAGGGAGTTAATTACTTTAAGCAAGTTTTTTTTATTGTGTTACTAGACAGTTTGTATACAGTGAGACTCTTGAGGCGGGAGGAGTTAGTATGAGGTATGCAGAGCGGAAGTTCTGACTTGGAACCAGGCAGACGCCACAGTGCTGCGTAAACGCGTCTCTTCATCGGACAACGGCTCTTCTTATGCGCTGCCACCGAGCACTCGAGTTGTCGAGAGGTGTCCTTTCCGAACCTGAAACACTTTTCCTGTATAGTTAGCGTTGAAGCTAGTCGAATAAGTGCGCATTAACTTCCTAAAGTAAACGTAGAAAAGGGGAGCAATACGTAAGAGTTGTTAGTGAAAAAATCTCAAGCAGGTGCTGTGAAAAAAACTTTCTTTCCTCCACTTCTTCTTGAGCTGCCGCGAATCGAGGGATACGACCGTTGAGGGCAAAGCGCTGGAGCCGGCTTCATTGATTTTGGCACGGTGCACTGCTCTGCCGCCTTCTACAGACACCCCTCCCTCTGCTTACGTATATCGCACCCTCTTGTGGCTACGACAAATTGATTTCCTCTAAATCTTTGATCCCATGCAGTTTCCGAAGCACTTCACAGCAAACAGCAAGAGTATTTGTTCAAGCTCCAGTGTGGTGGACCTGTACCACTGTGTTGTTTCGGTGAAGCCATGACTTGGGGCATTCCACGAGTCCTTCATAGTCTTTTCAGTCTCTCAGAAAAGTATATGCAGCAACACGAAAGTTCAAGTCCATGTATGCGGTGCAACAATGAGCCTATAGTGCGTCCGAACATTGTGTGGAAGACAACATGCATGGACTGAGCAACTGTTCGGTGCCCGCCATCGTTGGACGTGCTTTGTCGTCTTGCCTGAGTTCACAGCGAGACCATGAACATTAGCACCCTAGGTGATACGATGTTGCTTGACAGTGTCTATCGTCTGTTTCTTGTTATTTATTTATAGATACTGCGATGTGGTACCAGATACTAGTAGGGGTGGTTATAGATCAAAATATACAAAGAGTTTAGCACATACAAACTGCACGCTTTCTTCAAACATTTGTAAGAAAACGCTGAAAGGGACGAGTAAAATGGCACAACAAGTTCATAACATATTCAGATGTTTTTCATACAGTGCTGAACGCTTTTGAAAAACAATTTGTGTATTAATATTTTATCAGTCTAATGTAGTCTTGGGCAAAAAGGAATATTCTAAACGGTTATCGCTTGTGGTAAAAGGAACTATATTAAGAGCATGTTCTTGGCTTGTTTGATAACCTGTTCAGTAGGAAAGATAATTTTTAGTGTAGACGTTGTAAGGGCTATTTACGAGTTAAACAAATAAATTAACAGACACGGTGGCGCTCCGTCACCAGGGCTCGTCCAATGCGGCGCTTTGTTATCTCACTCACACTTGTATGGCTGCACAATCTGAAAATTGAAAATGGGTTCTGATGATCACTGAGTATAATAACAACTGTCGAGGGTAAGAACTGTATATTACGAAACGAAGCGTAGTTGTAGATGACCTCAATGTGCGTTTCAAGAGAAACAGTTTCGGCAAGGAACTAGAAACCACAGAATTCTTGTGCTGATTTCAAGACAGATTATTAGTAATCATCATGCCGAGATATTTGTACACAGTTACTGCCTACTGGATTATGTCTTCTGGCCTGGAGCTAATATACCCGTAAGTGCTTGCAGCTCAAACGAAGAATCATCTACAAAATGGACGTTAGGGCAAGGCGGTCTGGTCTGTCAAAGCCACTATGCGAGTAATGCGGAAATTCTGCATGTGTCTTCAACAGTACAAAACGTATTTTTGATGTTTTATTCAGTTATTTATTGATTTTTTCCTCTTCTAAGTAAAATAGTGGAATTCAAGACGAAGCTAGACGCTTAGATCTCTCGAGCTTTCTCGTGACTTAGTATCTATTATCTCCAGACCGCTGTAAATAAGGAACGTGTCGTTCCACGCAATCAGTTTTTTTTTCGAGTGATCAACGCTTCACATTTCCCCATATGTTCCTTCCTTCAAAGCTAGCGTTATGGGCGGCCGTACATATTTTAAAGGAAATTGACCCTCCGATATTTGGCATGAAATGAGATTACAACACAGGGCAGTTTGATATCCTGATTAATAGGTTATACTTTTAAAAACTCGGCAAATCACCCGTACCTGGAAATCGACGGTTAGCGAAGGATGCGGAGGAAAGATAACCGTGTTGGAATTTTGTCATTGAGCGACATGTCATTCAATGACGCTAAATTATTGTACACATGTTGCACGCACAGACATATATATGTTGAAGAGTTGCAGACGTTTGTATAGCCAGTAGTTTGCACACCAGTAGTTGATATAAAGCGCATATGCTCGCGAGGATGCTGACCCGTGACACTGCTACATAAATCAGCTTCAGTGCATGGCAACTAACCACAATGGATGTTGGCCGAACGTGACAGCTGTATTGAAGTAGTGCATATGTAATATATATAAAATTAGGTAGGCAGCACTGCAACCACTATTGACGTGTCATGATGATTGACGTTTATTCCAAATGTAGTTCTGAGACCTGGTGTAGCTCTCTGGTAAATGCTTCATTGCCACGCAAAATGCTTATTTTCGATTATAGCTTGGACCCTTACATTTATTCTTTACATTCGTCGGGTCAAAGCTACCGTTGTTAGTTGTCTCTTAACGCATGCGCATTGAATCATCCATGAGTATTCTCATTGTTCCTGGTTAGATACTAAGTGTCAATCACCTGTGGCACATACCCATATAACAGCGGCACAAACCCACCCGTGGGTATGAGCCACTGTCTGGCGTGAAGTGTTTTATGACGTACGCGACGGTATTGTGACATTATTAATGTATGACAAGCGCATCACACTCGTCGAAACATCTTACCCTCCCATGCTCATTTCGGTTCACGCCAAGTTAAGGGGTGACCACGAGAGCACCTAAAGCTAAGCGGCTAGATAGATAGATAGATAGATAGATAGATAGATAGATAGATAGATAGATAGATAGATAGATAGATAGATAGATAGATAGATAGATAGATAGATAGATAGATAGATAGATAGATAGATAGATAGATAGATAGATAGATAGATAGATAGATAGATAGATAGATAGATATTGGCCAGAGACCAGCAAAGGTGTTACTGGCCGAGACTAACCTCAGCCGTGAAGCATCACGTTCGTACCTGTCTCGACTGCCAGTGACGCAAGTCACCACGAACTAAACAAGCTGGCCTACTGCAACCCGTGCCGGTCCCAACAGCTCCATTGGACCAGATCGACACGGACATTTTGGACCTATTTCTACTGCAGGGAACCGCTAGGTTATCGTCATGACGGATTATCTGACCCGTTATGCCGAGACAAAGGCTATCAAGAGAGGTACAGCGCGGAGGTGGCAAGATTTTTCCATCTTGAGTATTGTACTGAGGCATGGTGCACCAACCATCGTGATCACAGACAGAGGAACCGCATATACGGCAGCTCTTTTGGATCACGTCCTGATGCTGAGTGGAACAATGCATAGTAAGACCACCGCCTGCCCCCCACAAACGAACGGGCTTATAGAGCATCTCAACAAAACCATTGAAGACATGCTTTTAGTGTACGTGGACGTTGAACACAAAAAATAGAATGAAATCTTGCCACACATAACGTTTGCGCACAATACGGCCAAGCGAGAAACCACCCGCATGACTCCGTTCAGCCTCGTTCATGGACAAGAAGTACGAACTATGTTAGATGCGATACTACCGCACGAAGATGACGACATCGACCCAGACGCCGACACGTTTACGGAACACGCGGAAGAAGCTACAAAACTTGCACGTTTACGGATCAGCCAGCAGCAAGAGTACGATGCAGGCCGCTACAATGCTCACCGCAGAACAGTCATCAATCAAACTGGCGACAAAGTATGGGTTTGGACACCCGTACAGAAACTAGGACTTCCCGAAAAGCTCGTAAGAAGATACTTTGGGCCAGTGCTGCGACAACTGAGTGATGTCACTTACGAAGTTGTTCCCGACAGTTCGTGTAGTACGAAGCGTAGCCAGCACCATCCTGAACTCGTTCACGTAGTGCGCATGAAGCCTTACGTCAGCGAGTGATTGCGTGAGACTTTTCTTCAAAAAATAAAAACCCACTTTATTGACTTCGCATCGGGTTGATGCTCTTTGAGAGGGGGGCAAATGACCCATGTCTACATGTGGACGAAAACGATGATGGGGGGATTTAGCGGATACCAGATAGTGCGCCCCTGGCTTTACTAGAGAACGAAGAAGACAATCTTGCGGCTCAGCTGTTATATAATGCCGTTTGCGAATATTTTCAGGCAACCAAGCGTATACCTTTGTGATCTTCAATCAAAAAAATTATTATTTATTACTTCCCAGGGCAAAGTGAAGTAAACACAGCTGAGTGGTAATCATAACACCTCAAATCTCAAAATTGCTCAACTTGACTTTTCAATTTTTTTTCTCGTTTGCTCTTTTTTATGTTGTTTTCCTTACATTAGTCTTATAATAATACAAATTCATTACACAAAGTTAAAATGATCACAGAAAAACTGCACTACACTTTCTTGGCCAATCCCCCTGAGTGGGAATGAGCCATCATCCCAGGGAAACAAACAAAGGCTCAGCTGTTGGGAACTCGCTGCTTTCACCGTCTCAAGGCGTACTTGTCCTTTGTTCGCGTTGTACGGCGACAATAAGCTGAAAGTCGCTGAAGTTCGCTATGAAATACTTTGCATTTAAAATCTAAAATTGTGAGTCATTACTGCAACATATCTGAACTAAATCCTGTCTAGTAAAGATTTAGCCTCAAAATTGCACTAGTGCTGAGGTATGAGCATTGTATGAATTAAACAATTAAAATGATCATTTACTTTGTGTGAATAATACAAAGTTGCGTATGCTCAGAGGCATTTGGCATAACGTGATTATTATTTCGAAAGCAATGACAAGGACACTTTCGACTGATTTTAGTCGTTGCCATCACCATCATGTACCGGATGTGTCGTGGCCAACCTGTCGCGGTAAAGAAGGCACAAGGTAAACATTTCGAGGCACCCGACAGGGGATTCTAAGGACCTACCCTTCACTCCACAGCACGCTGTGTTAGACCACTCCACCCCACGCTAAAAATGCGCCGTCCTAATAAGGATTAGTTATTTCAGTAGAACTTTAACCGCTGGCGGTACGCAGAGATTACAGGAGCATCCCGCCACGCTGTTAGATTTTCTGTCAAGACAAGGCACGGCGACTGCATGAGGAACAGAATGCTCAAATCGCGCAGATTCTGCCATGGTCTTTTTTCTGTTGGTTCGACAGCAAACAACTGGAATGAACTGGAATTCTTCGGTCGACCTCAGCGTGGCAATGATGCGGCAGACTATCAACTTGGCAACGCCTACCCTGCGAGAGCGACGTCACCTCTGGACAGTCTACAAACAGCGCAATCCTTCTGCGATTTGTTCAGAGAGTACGGTGACTACCTGAGGAATAGCATGCCTAAATCACCAATGCTTTTAGCGCAGGTTAGTTCATTAGGCAATCTGGATGAATATCGTAGCGATGATAGATTTTGTCAATCCTGCCGTGCCCACAGAAGTGTTATGCAATTTCGACTGACTGCTGGTCAATCAATGTGCATGTTGTTGTTTGTGCCCAAGGACATGGAAGAAAATCCAGGGCTGATTTCATGTCCGAAGGTTGCAGAAATGTTACAGGCTATTATTGATAGGCAGGAAGAAAGTGACCTCAAAATGGGTACCATAAGCGAGGAAATTGCCGCTTCCAATGGTAAACTGGTAAGTTACAAAATATTCTGATGGTTTTTGAATACACGAACGAAAATATTTTGGCATTGCATTCACTTGTCTAACTGCAGGTATCTAAGTTATTTGGGTATGAAAATAGGAGTAGGCGTAACAACCTTTTAGAGTTTGGAATCACCGAAAGGGGTGAATAAACAGAAATCAAACTCAGAGAAAAGGTCCTTGATGATATTTTTTGCAGAACTTTAGGGGTTTCCACGAGGACGGTAGAAAAAACCAACGCATTTGTTCATTGAAACCGAATAAGCCGAGACCCATTATTATGAAGTTTTTTTTTGATTCCAGAGAAAGATATAGCGTTCTAAAGAACTGTTTGAAGCTGAAAGGCACTAATGTTCGGGTCAGCCAATATTATGCAAAAAAGAGTAGAAACAAAAAGAGAGCTTCGAGAAAGTACAGCATCCGATCTGTCAAAAGGCACAAAAGTCCAGCTGACTTACGATAAAATAAAAGTAAAATTAAAACGTACATCGGGGCCCTCACCCAAAATAAGCGCATAGCGTGTATGGTTGAAGAAAGTACACTAGGTAAATATCAGCAGGAAAAGGCTCAGTTCACCAACCTTCTACCTGACTCGCACGATTCAACAAGTTCGCAATCAACACCCACCTTGTCCGTGGCTTCATAGCTAGGTTTTATTGTTCTAAATGCAAGCAGCATTGTTAACAATACTACTGATCTGGAATATTCGCTGCCTTCATAAACTCCTCATATGATCTTGATAACAAAAACTTGGATGCATTGTGGTACACATACTGACGAAATAATTGCCCCATGATATAAAATGTTTAAAAAGAACAGAGATTCGCGTGGCGGGGGAGTGACAAGAGAATCTGTTCACGCGTACATAATAGACTGTTACATTCCTGAAACAATTTGGTGTAGGATTGCTGAGGGAAATGTTGCTTATCTAGTTGGTGCAATATATCGCCCACGTTCGGCCTCCTGTGACTTTCTAGACCGGTTGAACACATTCTTGAGCACCAATGTACATAGAAACACACGTTATATTATGGATGAGGACTTCAATTTGCTGCATAATTATTAGCTGCACCTGGTATTACAATGGCGTTGAAAATTTTAGTACAGGTAATTTATTAGATAAAATACTTTCTGAAAAAGGGTTTATTGACGACTGTTGCGACGGTGGTCCTACGAAGAAACACGATCGTGCAAGAGCAATGGTCAAGCAGATGGCGGCGATGATCAGCACGAGCCGAGCGAGCGAAGCCCAGCACCCAGTACCCAAGCGGTGGCGATGTTGCTTGCCAACGACGCTCTTTCTTCTTCACAATTTGCCCCCGCCGAAAAAGAGCCATCCTGGCGACCTAAGAGTCTGGAGGCAGAGGGCTATAATATGGCTTAAGGCGGGCGACGTGGACGATGTCACGTCCACGCCGGCGCATGTCGTCGGATGGGGAAAGTGGCTCGATGAGAAAATTCACCGGCGAGGTTTGCTCCAAAGCGCGGTATGGGCCCTCGTACTTTGGAACGAGTTTTGAGGAAATGCCGGGGGTTTGGTAAGGAACAGCCAGCCATACAAGTGATCCCGGGGAATAGCTGTGGCTTTGTGAAGAGTCGACGTTGTTTTCTTTCTGGCGCTGTTGTTCTCGAGATGTAAAGGTGCGTGCGAGTTCACGGCACTCTTCCGCATTTCGGGCAGCTTCGGACACAGATGGGCATTCGGATGCGTCAGGACGGTATGGAAGGAGAGTATCGATGGTGTGGGATGGTTCGTGTCCATAAAGAATGAAGAAAGGTGAAAATCCAGTGGTAGACTGTGCCGCGATGTTATATGCGAACGTAATGAATGGAAGAATGCGATCCCAGTTAGTATGATCGGATGTCACATACATGGCGAGCATATCGCCAAGGGTGCGGTTAAATCTTTCCGTGAGCCCGTTAGTCTGCGGGTGGTATGCCATGGTCTTGCGATGAACAACATGGCATTCAGAAAGGAGAGACGTGACGACTTCTGATAGGAAGGCTCGACCTCGATCGCTTAGTAGTTCTCGAGGTGCACCATGTCGTAATATGAAGCGATGAAGGATGAAGGATGCTACGTCCCGCGCAGTGGCACTTGGAAGGGCGGCGGTCTCAGCGTAGCGTGTTAAATGGTCCACAGCGACTATAATCCACCGATTTTTATCTGATGCTGTCGGTAGAGGGCCATAGAGATCAATTCCGATCCGATCGAAAGGTTTGGCAGGGCACGGAAGCGGTTGAAGCGCACCGGACGAGTGGAAAGGCGGTGATTTGCGACGTTGACAGTCAGGACAGCCCATAACGAATTTTCTAACAAAATTATACATTCCGCGCCAGTAGAAGCGATGGCGAATGCGTTCGTAAGTTTTGAAAACTCCGGCATGACCACATTGGGGATCGTCGTGAAAGGAGGCGCAGATTTGTGATCGCAAGCTGCGCGGGACAACCAAGAGCCACTTACGACCTTCGGGGGCGTAGTTGCGTCGGTGTAGTAGCCGATCACGAATGGCGAAATGAGCAGCTTGACGTCGGAGAGATCGTGGTACCGCAGTGGTTGACGATCCAGAAAGACAGTTAAAAAGAGAAGCGATCCACGGGTCCTTGTGTTGTTCACTGGTAAAGGAGTCGAGGTCGAGAGATGCGATGGAGATACCAGTGGTTCCGCAGGCCGAGTCGGGAGGTAAAGGCGAACGCGACAGGGCGTCGGCGTCAGAATGCTTGCGTCCGCTGCGATAGATGACACGAATGTCGTACTCCTGGATTTGCAGTGCCCACCGAGCTAGGTGGCCAGAAGGGTCTTTCAATGTGGCCAGCCAACAAAGTGCATGGTGGTCCGTTACCAGGTCGAATGGGCGACCGTACAAATAAGGGCGGAACTTGCGAAGCGCCCACACTAGCGCCAAGCACTCTTTTTCAGTGACGCTGTAATTGGCCTCAGCTTTAGTAAGTGTGCGACTCGCATAAGCGACGACGTATTCGGAGTAGCCCGGCTTGCGTTGGGCGAGGACGGCGCCTAGACCAACCCCACTAGCGTCTGTGTGAACTTCCGTTGCAGCTGTTGGGTCGAAATGCCGAAGAATTGGAGGAGATGTTAGCAGACTACGGAGCGTGGCAAACGCGCCGTCGCAGTCAGAAGACCAGGATGAAAGGTCTGCATCACCGCGTAGGAGGTTGGTCAGTGGTAACATGATCGATGCAAAATTTCGCACGAAGCGCCGGAAGTACGAACATAGTCCGACAAAACTGCGTAATTCTTTCAGTGTAGTAGGTTTCGGGAACTCAGCGACTGCTCGCAGTTTTGCAGGGTCGGGTCGAACACCATGCTTGGAGACGATGTGCCCTAAGATGGACAGCTCTCGCGCGGCGAAGCGGCACTTTTTAAGGTTCAGTTGGAGCCCAGCGTTGGTTAAACACGTCAGAACCAGTTGGAGCCGAAGCAGATGCGTAGGAAAATCGGGAGAGAAAACGACAATGTCGTCGAGGTAGCATAGACACACAGACCACTTCAGTCCACGCAGTGTGTTGTCCATGAGCCGTTCAAACGTGGCAGGAGCATTACAAAGACCAAATGGCATTACGTTAAATTCGTACAGGCCATCTGGTGTAATGAACGCAGTTTTCTGGCGATCAGCTTCTGCCATAGGAACCTGCCAGTATCCAGATCGTAAGTCTAAGGAGGAGAAGAATTCGGCTCCTTGTAGGCTGTCGAGGGCGTCGTCTATGCGCGGTAATGGATAGACGTCTTTCCGCGTCACCTTGTTTAATCGCCGGTAGTCGACGCAAAATCGAATCGATCCATCTTTTTTTCGAACTAGAACGACAGGAGATGCCCAAGGACTGTGCGATAGTCGAATAACGCGACGGCGTAGCATCTCTTCGACCTGGTCGTTGATGACGTGACGTTCTGCCGCAGAGACACGGTACGGTCTTTGACGCAATGGCTGGTGCGAACCGGTGTCAATGTAGTGGTGCACTGCGGAAGTCCGACCCAACTGCGGCTGAGAAACGTCGAATGAATTCGCGAAGTGCTGGAGGAGATTAAGAAGCTCGGCGCGTTCATGGGCACTTAAGGTGTCGGCGATGGAACTCGAGAAGGTGTCACTCGATGAGCACTCCAGTGGGGAAAGGGCATGAAGTTCGGTCGAGGCGCTACTGCACGATTCGTCTGGCATGTTAAGGAATAAACAGGAATCGAGGTACTCCACTCGACCAAGACATTCACCGGCAAGTAGCGTAAGCGGTGCAGAAAGAGGGTTGTGGACGAAAATATTGCTTCGGCCCGCAGTGACGTCGAGTGTAGCGAAAGGCAAGGAAACGGCTCTGCGGCTCATGAAAATGTCGGAAGGTGTAAACATTACTGTAGCATCGTTATAGTCATCGCAGCAAACCGGGACAACGGCAAGAGAGGCTGGCGGAATTTCAGTGTCCTCACGCACGACAAGTTTTGGCGACCGCTCAAGGGTTTCGCGCAAAGGTTCGTCACACAGGTGCGAAAATTGAACTTCAGCGCGTGCGCAGTCGATGATGGCATGATGATTTGACAGAAAGTCCCACCCGAGGATAACGTCATGCGAGCACACCGAAAGGACGATGAACTCGACAACGTACATAGAGCCTTGGATGAATATGCGGGCCGTGCAGGTGCCAAGAGGTCGAACTTGTTGTGCGCTAGCTGTACGAAGCGATAGTCCAGAGAGCGGCGTGGTCACTTTGCGTAGGGAGCGGCAGAGCTGGGCGGCTATAACAGAAACGGCAGCACCTGTGTCGACGAGGGCAAAGGTAGAAACACCATCGACAGATATAGCGACGACGTTAGCTGGTGAAGTGCGAGGACTTGAGCATTTCGACGACGGCGCAGTTCTTGCCTCTGGAACTGCGGCGTTCAGTTTTCCCGGTTGGAGGAAGCGGGTCTAGGACGCATTGGGGACAGTGATCGCCTGCGAGGAGATGGGGAGCGGGGAGAGTGAGTTCGAGGCTGGTGTGACCGAGACTCAGGAAAGTTAGTGCATCCATACTGCGGTGAGGGATAGGGAGCAGGTATGTGCATGGGCTGTGGGTCATACGGTAACGGCCGAGTAGCGTCGCGGAGTGGTTGGAAGCGACGGCGACAATATCGTGCCACGTGTCCTGGAGTACCGCAGGCGTAGCAGATCGGGCGATTGTCAGGAGTGCGCCAAGAATTGCTGACTCGTGGTGCGGCCCAAGGTGTCGAAAATGGGGCGGAGTGGGGAGCGACTGAAGACATGGGTGGCAAATGCTGCTGGCGGGGTCTGCTACGTACCACCTGGGCATACGTAAGGGGCGCGGCCACGGGCTGCATAGCCGGCGCATGGGCAACAGGCATGGCCACAGGCTGCTGGTGGGCAGCGACGGGAACAGCCTGAGCTACCTCTTCTGCAATAACGTCGCGGAGTGGTGAGGGCAGACGAGAGGACGGTGGCTGCTGCGTGAAGGGAATCAACGACAGTTGCCGAGCTACTTCTTCACGCACAAAGTCTTTAATCTCTTGCAGGGTTGGTGAGTGGTCGGGAACAGAAGTGAGACTGGAGAGCGAGTCGGCGTGTGAGGAAAATGGGCGAGTCTGGGCGCGCTGCTTGCTCAACTCGTCGAAACTTTGACACAAAGTGACAAGTTCCGCATCGGTGGCAGGATTACGGGCCAGGAGCAGCTGATATGCACCGTCATTTATCCCTTTGAGGATGTGTTGAATCTTCTCCGACTCGGGCATGGTGGTGTTCACACGGTTGCAAAGACCAATAATGTCTTCGATGTAGCTGGTGAAAGATTCCGTTGGCTTTTGTGCGCGAGTCCGCAAGCGTTGTTCGGCTCTGGACTTGCGGACTGCGGGTCGGCCAAAAACGTCAGCAAACAAGGTTTTAAAGATGGACCACGTCGTGATGTCGTTTTTGTGGTTGTTATACCACATTTCGGCCACGTCAGTGAGGTAAAAGATGACGTAAGTCAATTTGTCCGCGTCATCCCACTTGTTGTTAGCGCTCACCAGTTCATAGTTAGCGAACCAGTCTTCCACGTCGGTCTCATCAGCTCCGCTAAAGACCTTGGGCTCTCGCAAACGAAGAACGCCGGGGTTGCTGGGGGATGGAGTGGAAGAGCCAGGTTGCGCGTTGTTGGTAGCCATGATGGGAGGTAGCGTTCGGTTGCGCAGCTCCAGGTTCAGGCGACGGCGAATGGCAGCACCCAGGTTCAGGCGACGGGGAATGTCAGCACCTTCCACCAATTGAAAAAGGGTTTATTGACGACTGTTGCGACGGTGGTCCTACGAAGAAACACGATCGTGCAAGAGCAACGGTCAAGCAGATGGCGGCGATGATCAGCACGAGCCGAGCGAGCGAAGCCCAGCACCCAGTACCCAAGCGGTGGCGATGTTGCTTGCCAACGACGCTCTTTCTTCTTCACATTTCTTTTAATTTGATTCAAATCGTTAATGAATACACACGAATAACTTCTACGTCACAGTCATTGTTAGATCTAGTGTTTCTATTCAACAATACCGAGGAATATTCGTGTTCAATGGAGAATGGTATTTTTTATCCTAAAATGATTGCAGCCCATTTGACTGCTAGCATCACGTCCTACAAAAAAAAATGCCATTGCATTAACTATAAAAGACTGTGACAATGCTGATAACACTGCCGTTGTATATTTCTTGGAATTTTCATTTGGCCTTTCCGAGCAACACGCGAACAAAAAGAATAATAGATGAGTTCTGAAATAAAATCAAGGCTAAAGTAAACCATTGCGTGCAGCGTTTTGTGTCATCACGTGTGAAAAAATCTAAACAACGCCGACCCTGGACAAACCACGGTATTATTCATATGAAAAGAAAGCTAAAGCAGCTCCGCATAAAGAAAGAAAAAGACTCGGACGAAATATCCAGACTATCTTCACAATCGAGACGCACTCTGACGCTAAACAAAAAACACCGTTTTGATAATACACTGACTGCATTTTTAAAAGTTTTCCCACAAAAATTTTGGCGGTATCTCGGCAGTAGAAAGGATTAAGTTGATGAAATCTCAAACTGTACAAGAACGTTAACACATGCAGCTGAGTTTGCTGAATATTATTATTACTTTTTCCAGTCTGTGTTTACCAAGATTGCAAAAAAACTTATGTGGGTGAGCACTTAGAATATTGTGTGCGTAAATCAATGGAAGAACTTACAAGCAAGAGCAAAGGAGTGTTTAAACTCCTCCTGAACCTAGACGGGAAAAAATCTAGCGGGACTAACGAGATCTGTTCATAATTCCTGAAGCACTATGCCGAATGGAAATCGTATTACCTAACGGAGATATTTAGGAAAATTCTAAAAGCTCGTTCCTTACTCGTCGACTAGCGAAAGGCAGTTGTCGTACCAGTATACAACGAAGATGATTGCAGACCTGTAAGCTATTACCACCCCAATTCACTCACTTGTAATATGTGGAGAGTTTGGAGGAAATCGTCAAAAAACACATTTCACAATTTCTTGAACAGAACAACTAATTATACTCATCCCAGCATAGCTTCCAAGCTAGACTATCGACTATTACGCAATTACTGAAAGTTGTTCATGATTATACAGCAGCATTAGATAACAAGCAACAAGTTGACGTCAATTCTATAAACTTTGGAAAGGCTTTCGATAAAGTGACTCATATTAAGGTAAATTGTAAGCTTCAGGATACTGCGAAGCCAACTACAAATTAACAAAGATAATTATTTAAAAGTGTCAAGGAAACGAAGTAGTTGGATTAGTCACGACTGTGTCTAAGCACCGTACTCTTGTCGCAGTTATTTGTTTTGTTACTCTTTTTTTTTTCAGCTGCCATTGAACTATAGAATGCGTTTTGAGGCATTGTAGTAAATGCAAGCAATTTTTTCGCGAATTCGAGGTATTGTTAGACATGTATTTGAGTGAATCAGCTGCCAGATGAAAAGTTGACTTTTCTTGTGCCCGCTTATTATGAGGAACAAAAAAACCAAAAACAATCTACGTGCGTTGCAAGCCGCTGAACGTGCCATACTTTATTAAAAATGAATATTGAAGACCAAAGTGTGGGCTTCTTCATTGTAGGCACTTCTATCTTTTTTGTCCAACCCAAAACACTCCAACATTGACAGGTATTGATTCATGCTTGTCTTGTGTATTCCTGTGCACGGTTTTGGAGCGTCCCTCATTGTGCTTAAGCGGAGTGGTGCAAGTATTGAAATTCTTATCGTTCTACGTGTGACGTTCCAATTTGTTGCTATCGTGTTCATTTCACTGCATTTTCAGCAAAACTATCACTGTTTCACTAGAGGTTTTGATTTCTTGCAGTACCCTAACGAAGATCATGGGTTGGTGGATGCTGTAATTGTTGGTGGATATGGAGGCAAGAATAGTGGATATGGTGGAAGTATTAGTGGATATGGTTGAACCTCTAGTGGGCATAATAGCTTGAGACGGCGAGAGTAGAAAAATGGTCAGTTTGACATCCGTGATGTGTTTCATTTGTTGTGATGTTTAGAAGACAAGAGGTGTCACAGTGAACAGTGAAAATAAATGTTTTACATTGGCGCGCAGTTGTCGAGAAATAAATTAGCTTCAGTTCGCAATCGTCCCTTTGAATGTTAGAGCAGAACACGGCGGTCACTTGATGTTGCCACGCTAGAAACGCAACTCTGGCAATTATTGCACTCTATATTTTGAGCCGTATTTTAAGTAAACAAAGTGCGTGCGAATATGAATAAACTTTCACTTTCGACATGGGTCGAGATTAGGCCCAGCGAATTTGACTTTCACCCTTCTGTTCTATCACCATGATTTCCACCATAGGTTGATCCTACCGACTGAGCCCGCACAAGTGTTACCGGCGCTTCTGGGTTTCAGAATGCACAAATTTGACGAGTAAGCATGACGATACAGCACAGCTGTGGCATCATTTAACCTAAATGAAGCCCTTTTTGTTGCGTACAGTGTCCGCGCAAGAAGTGACAAACATCGACGCGACGCGCTTGCAGCACTTCCACCAAACGTACGCCTCCCCGCACCGACAGCCGGCACTTCACTGGCTCTTATGCGAGAACACTGACTCGTCAATTAGTATGCTTGCTGAACCAATATGATAACATAATTTTTCTGGCGCACTGCATTTGTTTTGGCCAAGCCGCTATGTAGTTGTTACAAACGACAGAGCAACAGCGGTGCGCTGGCAAGACTGCGCTGTGCCTTGCGCGAAAAACATGACAATCAATTGTGTGGGCGTATGCATCAGATGCGCATAGAAGCGTCATAAAGCCTGAACTGATATCACCCTTTGGCAGGAGCGAGAAACGGATATTAAACTTAGCAGTAACCACCGATAAACTCTACCTGCTCCTCAGTCCACTGAGATGTTTTTTTTTTCTTTCGGTTGTAAATTGTAACAATAACATTGCCTTGTTATTATTATCGCAGTGGTAATAGTTACAGTCAGCAGTTGTTCGTGTTTATCAAATGTGCAAATGCTAGAAGCATGTGCAGATCCCGTCCTTCTCGAGTAACCGACAAACAATACTGAAGTTAAACAGTGAGTTTGTGAGTTGACTACTTCTTTAACACCAAAAATTGTCATCTGGCGGTGTGGTGCAGTGGTTATTGTGCTCAGTTGAGAATCCGAAAGTGGCAGGCTGGATTTCGCGCTGTCGCATCTTTTTTCTTACGGGTACTTTCTACATAGTTTTTTATAAAAAACTTTTATTATTTCTTTAGTGGCAGTTCATCACGGTGGTTCTGACGCTGCTTCGCGCTCCAGCACTGCCGGATGGAGCACACCATCCACCATTCGCTCCACTATACACCAAGTGGCAGCAACATTTCCAGCACCATAATCCATCAAAATGGTGGATCGTGGAATCCAACATTCCTATGGTGGATGTTTTTTATAATAGAGTAGTGTAGGGCGTGTGTTAACATATGGCTATAATTGGCAAGCCTCTGGAATGTAATGTTTATGCAGGTGTTTTGTTACATTTCGTCATTCACTGGTGTTATTTCGGCAACCTCCTAACAATATAGCTTAAGATTTTTTATGATGTTGCTGTATGAGCAAGCCATGCATGTCTAACTCGGCTACGTATTCACCTTTTTGTTTGCCTAAACTGCCTTGTCAGTGTTCAACTACTCATGCATGTATCATCATTATAGGGCTAAGTTCTGAATTGTGTTCGTAGACATACCTTGAGGCATCGCAATTCCGTATGCCTTTGAATCCAGTAAACCTCCGACCTGCGTAAGTTGGCACCGGCGCTGAGCCGCGTACTCTATGCTGCTTGATTCCATAAGAAAAGCGTAGCCTCCACGCTCGACTCGCTCAACACCTTCGGCATTAGACGACACCAGGTCATGCTTCATGGCATTCCACATCCTCTCGTATGTCTCTTGTTTAGAATCCTGCGTATGTGACATGTCGTTTCAAGTGTTTATGTCAAACACAAAGAAAGCCTTGATTGTATATTATGCAGTCGAGGATAAAATTAGCTCCATGCTTTAGGCTGTGTGGTGTAAAATGTTCACGTGCCATACTGTTCGATTTGGGCAGAGTATGCGAATAACTAGACCACCTAAAACCAAATACAGCGTCATTTTCAGATTCAAATACAACACTTGTGCAACACAGCATACTTGAAAAGCTAAAAGCTTATGTATGATAAATTGGTAGAATATTGTTTATTTCTGCGCAGAAAGATGTCCTCTACACTATAAAGTTACAGCATACATGTATTTTACGCCAATGCTCTTCCTCTGGTGCCTTCAGTTTCAACAACAGAAAACAAGTTGGTATGCTAGTTCACATATCATCTTTTAAATACTTTTGGTAAACAAATAATAAATTTAAACTAATTTACACGAACATATACATTATTCCACAGCAGAAAACTTCAGTGTTTCACTCTGCCAAAACACCTAAACAAATATTGCGCTAAGACTGCTAATTTCAGATAAAAATACTCGCGAGCTATTTCAAGCAGATTTCGGGGCGCTGATGCGTACCAATGCTTATATGGAGACCCAGAAGAAAAATTTAGAGGTGAGCTCTTACCTTGAAGAAAGCTTCTGTTGATCCCGAGCGGACACAGCCGTAGAGTATCTCCGTCTGCTTTGCTAAGTCTTCAGCGCTCTCTATTGGAGACTGGAGCCTTTCTCGAGTCAAGAATGACGCCAGGTTGGCCGTGTATGACGATACCAGTATGAATGAGAATAGCCACCATGCCACCGCCATAATGCGTGTTGAGGCCGACCTGCAACATAATGTGGGTCATTGTGCGAAGTTCGCTCTGCAAAACAGCTCCAGACGCTTATAGTGACTCAATATTTTGAACTGTATTCGGGACCTCAGTGACGTTGCTTCAGTTCATCCCGTTGCTGTACCGCCTTAACTGAAAGAATGATAAAATAAGCAAAAAATGAGAGTATATGCTTTTACCCAGAGGTATCTATACAGAACGTTACACAGTTCCAGTGACATTTGCCTTATTCTACAGAAGAGAGAGAGAACAAAAGTGGCCCTGTAGCTGCATATTACACTGCAAATGTCATTCAAAGACGATAGTCTTGCGCCTGTAGAGAGAGAACAAAACGTTCATTTGATATTCTGAGAAAAAAACTGGTGAATGGTATTCTGGAGGCGCTACGTGAGAGTGCCTCGAGCGTAAAGCGGAGGTGAACGAGCACATCGTCTCGTCACACATGATACAGGAGTGCTATTTGGCAGTTATCCTAGAAAACGAAGCGCGCGGCGTACGCGCCCGTCTCTGAGATGATAAGGTGTAGAACGCAAGGCGACTGGTAGTTGCCACTATTGTGTCGTCTTAGCAAAGCGTCGGAAACACTTGCCTTTTCGTGCAAGCGTTACATGGTCAGCGCAGCGTGATAAACACAACGGTCCTTGGAATTACTTATGTAGGCCTTTTCTAGTAACAAATACACATACGTAATATTGATGCGTTGTTATGGTGCCTCAGATATGCGCAATAGTTGCTTTCTAATTGAAAATTGCATAGGTGTGAAAGCTGCACCTTCAGCAATATTGGTGGGCGCTGCGGACGGGGTAAGCCGCTTGAAGTATCGCTTGGCCACTTTGGTGCCCTTTAAGGTACCGTTCAGGATGTACATACAGACAAATGTTCAGACAGACAGACAGACAAAAGTGTTTGCGTCCAAGGTCGCCAAGAAAAATTATCGTCTTTAATACAGAGGAAAGGCAGACTTTTCTGGAAGCTCAATGTCCTGACCAGACATCCTGGCATGAGTAATCTGCTATATCACGGGATCACTGGCCCTCTCGGTGGCGCACTTAGTGTCGCCAAAGTTGCAACGATCTGCTTTAAACTTACCATTTTTCATAGAAATGCCCCATTAAAACTATGTTCACCACAGAAATGGTGTATTCTACATCCACCAATATGGTGGATTATGGTGCTGTAATATTGGTGGCACATGCTGTATGCTGGTGTCTGATGGATGACAGAGTGCTGTCAATCTTGGAGCGTAAAACAGTTCTGTAGCGTCAGAACCACCGTCACGAGCTGCCACAAAAAAAAAAAACGGTAGAGAAGGCGTTAGAAAAGCATCTGCAAAAAAAGAGAAAAAATGAACAAGTGGCAACCAGGATTCCAGCATGCACTCTTTGGATCTCCAACCGAAACACCAACAACTGCGTCATGCCGCCATGTGTATTTTTGGCTTGTAGAATGAACAGTCCTTTTTTCTGTATTACTGCCTGAATGCCACACTCACCGAGAAAAGAACAATATATTACAATACTCGAAGTACTGGATTTCAATGTGACCTCGACAGTAGAAAAGCAAGACAATAAGAAAGTATGTCAAGGTTTTTGAGGTTGTAAGGACAAATCAACGTGTTCCTTCATGTTTAGAAATAGGGGAAGCCCTACATATTATGAAAAAAAAATTAAGGCGTGATGTGTTTACGCATAGCTTTGCCGCTGTAGAACTTGTTCTGTAAGGGTTGTAGATTGACCAGTCAACTTACGAATTCGCCGTTCAACTTCAGTTTTGTGAGCCGCATACTCGAGACAGACGGGATTTCCACCTGCTACTAAAATTTGCACATTTATTAAACGCAAATATCTGCTGCCGGTAACGAATGCTAGAGCGATAATGGTAACAGCGCTAACGTTTTGTTAGAATTCACAACTACAAAAAATGAAGTATACTGAGAAGCAATTGCAATTTACAGGCGGTAGCCCCGCCGCGGTGGTCTAGTGGCTAAGGAACTCGACTACTGAACCGCAGGTTGCGGGATTGAAATCCGGCTGTGGCGGCTGCATTTTCGATGCAGGCGGAAATGCTGTAAGCACATGTGCTAAGATTGGGGTGCACGTTGAAGAACCCCAGGTGGTCAAAATTTCCGAAGCCCTTCACTACGGCGCCTCTTATATTAATAAGGTAGTTTTAGGACGTTCAACTCCTCATATTGATCAATTCACCGGCGGTAACCGTCAAGCGTAATATCTGTTTATCGATCCTTCCGAATGGCGACATCTACAAAGGCTTTCTGACACCTCTATGCTCATTGGAAAAATACGTGCTTTGATTGAATATTGTGGTGTTTTTTGCGCAAAGTTCAGCGCAGTCATACGAGCGCACTGATCTGTAGCTTTATCGCTACCATCGAGTACATAACAGCTTGGCGAAACAAATGCAGTGGGCCGAAAAAGTTCTTCCATCGTATTGGTTTTATAAACCTACTAATGGACAAGTGTGCATTCTCACATAAGAGTCAAAGAAGTGTTCATGAGTGCGACAGGCGGCTGTCCGTGAGCAGAGTTGTATGCTTTCTGGAAGTGTTAGAATCGCGTCGCATCGATGTTTGTCGCTTATTGCGCGAACACCGTACGCAAGAAAACGGCTTCGTTTACCTTAACTGATGTGACTGCCGTGTTCTATTGTCATTCGTTCTCAATGTAATAGTTTAGTAGTAACCTAGAAATACAGATGATACCTGGACGGGCTTGGACGGGAGGCCTAAATATGGTGTAGAAAGGAATAGTGGAAGCCACGCTTGCTGGGGCTCATCTCGGCTCTCGATGCATGTCGAAGGCGAATGTTTTCGCATTTTAGCGTCACACGTACTTTGACTGTTGACTTAAAAGACTAAAAGACGGCTCAGGTAATTGAGTCTGAAAGAATCGCCAGAGTCGTGCTTCAAGCAAGGCGACATCAAGTGGCGACTGTATACTGGTCTATACCGTCAGAAGGGGCCATTGAAAATCATAAATTAAATTTATTTCTCTACAAACGGGTGGCAATATAACACAATTACTGCTTCTTAACATCACAACAAATCAACACATCGCGCATTTTCAAACTGATGCAAGTACGAGCACGATATGAAGCATTCACGCCAGGATTCTGCACCCTACAAAGATAGAGGCGTTGTTGACACCACACAAATGCAAAAAAAAATCATGCTAGAAAGTATTATAACAAGCGTTAACTTCTTTCAACCGTAAATACATTTTTTTGCGCATTCCAGACTGAAACACAACGAATAGGTGATTTCACGTACTGTTATGTTCTTTGCCATCATGTCGCGATCATCGACCTAGTATTCATCACGCTGCTATCATTCAGCTTATTCACGAAGCCATCCAGCAAACACGTTTTGAATCACAACAGACAGCCAGCATTTTTCACTGTGACCTACATTGGCTCTTTTCTACCATCACTCCTACCACGAAAAGAAGCTCAGCACCACCACCGCAGTCTCACCCCAATTTTCCACTCTCGTCATCATCAGTCACTATCACCAGTACAGCTCCCATCATATCCCCTATTAGTTCCACCACAACCACTATATCAACCAACGATTCCAGCATCCACCTGCCCAGGCTTTTAAATGGAATAATTTGAACTTGTCTGACAGCACGTGCCGTTTTTTAACAACCAATACCCCACAGTGGCAAGAGAAGTGAACCTCCCTCTAGCGCACATACTTGGGTACACGTTGGCTCCGCCGCGGTGGTCTAGTGGCTAAGGTACTCGGCAGCTGACCCGCAGGTCGCGGGATCGAATTTCGGCTGCGGCGGCTGCATTTCAGATGGATGCGGAAATGTTGTAGCCCCGTGAGCTCAGATTTGGGTGCACGTTAAAGTACCCCAGGTGGTCAAAATTTCCAGAGCCCACCACTATGGCATCCCTCATAATCATAGGGTGGTTTTGGGACGTTAAACTTCACATATCAATCATTGGGTACACGTTGTAGGTCACATGCGTGCAAACCACCTCGTGAACTTTTCTTTCTTTCACTCACTTTCTTTTGGAAGTGAGCTTGGCCTTCCGTTCGTATTTCATTGAAGCTAAGACGCAGTCACTAGCAAACTTGACTCTAATTTTCCGCTGGGTCACGCGAACTGGTTTGATTGACGGCTGTCACAAAGTGCAGGACCCTTTTGCCAAGATAGTACTTCAGTATTTTTTGATAAACATACCTCAGCATGTCAAGCAAACCTTCTTAAAATACGTGGCGGAGCATTCAATTTAAGTTCTCTGATGACAGCACGCTGTGCTTTGTTTAGAAATTTCGGCCCTTATAATCAAAAACCACATTCACCTGAATAGATACCACAGTGTATAATTGCGAAAATTTAGTGAAGTGTGAAGACACGTCCAGGCATTTAGTCGCAAAAATACTTTTGTTCACTTTCATGAAACAGCCAAGAGCAGGTGTGAAATTGTTGCATGCTATCACTGCCACTTGCACGCTTGATGTCACGAGCGCCATGGAGAAAGAGGCACGCTTCGCACTCCAGGTAGCGTGGAGTACTAGGAGACGTAGGGACGGTATGAATAAAAACGCGATAGTATTACAGATGTGTTCTTTGTCGGAGCTGCAGGCATGCAGGCACAGTGAATGCAGTTTATCATGCTAGTTCGATGAACCGCACTGAATACTTCCTTAAGAGGCAACGTGGTGACCGTAAAGCAGATGGGCCTTTTACAGGGTGCTGTTTCCTTAAAAAGTGCAGATTTGATTTATGGCAACTACTACAAAATACTACATCGACACGACTTCACTCAAGTGACGTCGGTATATGGTTGGTCTGAAACAGTAGACGAGATATTTCGATGCCCAACAAAGTGAGCAAAGATTTCCTTTCAATGCTGGTAAAGTTCGGCTAATGTCACGATACATGTTAAGTCCTCGCTGCGCTTCATTCTAATAGTGAAGTTAATGCTGACTTTCCCGTACCTTTATTCATAAACTGGCCTGGATGAAAACTTTTGTAGTCAGTTATGCTTTCTCAGCTGAGTTGACTGATTCCATACCGCCATGCCTTATGTGATGACAGTATAAGTTTACGCTATCGCGTTCTAGTCTTGAGGCGGAAGTAAAGCTTCATGCAGCTTTAAACTGCTTGTCTCTCTCACTTTTCCATAACAAATGTCAATCACATTTTGTATGCAAAGATGCATTTGAGAGTCAATACCGTTGGCGGAAATCTATTGACTGCGATATAAAGCTTTAGCATCATAAAGAAACTCAGTTTGTTCATCCATCTAAACACTGAGGTACATGACATGTATATCAAAGAAATATTATACAACGACCAATTGTTAGATCAAATCACAAAGATTCTTGATGACCAAAGCTTCGTAGTGAGTGATTATTAATTTTATTCTGGTAGCAATTATATGGACACTCTCGGCTGGATTTCGCTGCTGGCATAGGCGTCAACGTAGGGCGTCAATGCCTTGCACCGTTTACGTATACGTATCTATATATATCAAAAAGAAAGAAAGAAAAAAAATCACAGAAAAAAAGCCTCTGGTGCGCGCAATCGAATGGGGGACCTTCGCATCGTTATTGCGAGGCGTTAACCACTAAACCACTGAAAGGTACCTTCTTCAACGTTAAAACGGCAAGCTATTCATATCTACCACTTACCACCGTTGGGGGGCATCTCGGAGGGGGGGAACTATCGTGTTTTCAGCATTATCAGTAGGATGGTGCAGTGAGCGCACGGCGGCTCCCATCTCTCCTGCGCACTTTGTCCCACGTATAAAATAAGGGGGTGTACGCTCGATCGCGCACCCTTATCTTGCAGTGGGGAGAATCGTACGCCTTGGCTAGCCTTTGAGTTCCGTCGAACAATTCTGTCGTAGTCATCGAGCGTATAAAGGTCACTGCAATCGTTTCAGAGCCTCCGCTTGCGAAAAGGGCGTGCTTTTCAAACATAGCGAAGTGACAACCGAGCCATTTATTCGCGTTAATCTGTACCTGTGAGTACGTTTCATGCGTCCTTTGTGCGTGATACACGCGGGGTACGTTTCGATCTGCTTGCCATTCTGCGCGTGACCTTCCAATTTGTTGATATCACTTTCTCTGCTTCGCCTTGGCGGCATAGCTATGACTTTTTGTTTTACCGATTAATCGGAGCTATTTATTTCTCGTCATGCATTTTGCCAACAAGAAGGCTTTGCGTTGAACCAAAGATTTCAGAATATGCATACACAGAAGGAGCTTTCTTGTTAAAAAAATAATACACATTCCCCAACTAACGGGAACCATGAGTACCTTGCGAAGCAGCGCATGAGTGGACGAAGAGTTCCATAGTTCCGTTCATCACAGGCGCCTTGCCCGAATTTATCGCGTCTTTACAAGTAAAGCACACCATCAGTTCAGTATACTTTGGGGTTGGTGTTACTTGCCTCAACTCTTGATGTAGCACGCCACGCGGTAGCAATGCGTTCATCGCACGTATGCAGAATCTGTTTCTACGACACGATAGCGTGGCTGCTGAACGAGTCTATAGGGGAAAGGCCAGAGCGTCTCACCTGGCATCACCCAGCTCCTTACGCAGGCCAGCCCAAAGGTGCCAGTGCATCAGCGCGTTCTGACACTACTTGGGCTAGCTAAAGTGCATGCGCAGTTAGGTGGCTACGTATACCAGATTAAGCTGCTTCGCGTCTATTATTACCTGAGGGTTATACATCCTGAAACAAAGATGTGATTATAAAGACGTTGGAGTGAGAACCTCCTGAAGTTTAGCACACATCTGGCACTCTCACGCACCCCTAAACCTGAGCACACATGCCTTGAGCGTTTCACCTCCATCGAAATTTGATTGCTGCGGCCGGAATCGTACCTGCGACTTTCGCGTCAGCAACCGAGCGCCATAACCACTTCTCCACCACCACCGACTTTCGTGTAAATAATGGCATCTAACCTGCTGTGCGTGATTTAAAGCTTTCTTGTGAGACGTAATGTGTAACACTTGATGCTACAGACTCTCTCGACTTTGCTTTATAGAAGATTGATTGATTGATATGTGGGGTTTAAAATCCCAAACCACCTTATGATTATGAGAGACGCCGTAGTGGGGGCTTCGGAAATTTCGACCACCTGGGGTTCTTTAACGTGCACCCAAATCTGAGCACACGGGCCTACAACATTTCCGCCTTCATCGGAAAAGCAGCCGCCACAGCCGGGATTCGAGCCCATGACCTGCGGGTCAGCAGCCGAGTACCTTAGCCACTAGACCACCGCGGCGGGGCTGCTTCATAGATGGTTTCTACCAAAAGTGAGGTTCCCAATCAGCTACAGCCTCGAGGGAAAGTGCTAGGCTGAATTCATAACAGTTCCGTGAACAGTGACTACGTCATAATGACCACTTCCTCGAGCCCGCCCATACTCGTATGTTGCTGACTGTTCGCTTGGCAGCCGTCAGAGATGGAAGTTCTGATCGCCATTCCCGCGAGGTTCAAGTAGTAATCTTTTTTCTTCGTGCAAGAAAGCTACCGCCCATGGAGGTTCATAAACAACTGACTGAGGTTTATGATGAAGAGTGAATACTGGTTCAGCATGTCGACAGTTGGGACAGAGAGGCAATTTGTCTTTGTTGCTGAAAGGTGATGTGGTGAAGTTGTTAGACTCTGTCGCCACGGACGAAGAAACAAGGGTGATTCATTACACCCCCGAATCGAAACAACAATCTTGTGTTGTCACTGTGGTTTCACCACAACAGCCCTTGAAGGCGACGATGACGTCTGAGCAGAGGTCACACGCATCTTCAACCTGTTGGCGGGAGATTTACGTGACACAGCAATACAAAAGCTGGAAAGCCGTCTTCAAAAATGTTGCGAAAAATCGAAACAATGGTACAAATACAGAAAACAAAGCTTTGAAATGGTGTATAAATAACTATCAATAAACAATGCGTTTATCTTTGTAAATAGTATGAAAAGGATACTTCTAATACAACCCCGGAAAATCGAAATGTTTTAGTACCTTTACAGTTCCAACGCTTCAAACTGTGCCCTTTGATATTTTATATATTCTATGCCAATCAATTTCAGCTACAACTACTCGTAGAAACGAACGACTGCCAAATTTTCCTATGGCCTTGAATATGCCGCCACGGAAGTCACCCAACATACTGTTCCAAGGTTTTCGATTCAGATTTTACATTTGTCAGTGACCTTGTATTTCGGGTAATTATTCTGTATTTTATTGTTTGGCAGTTTACGCTTACGTTTCATCTTTACAGCGTGCGCTACACTCGTAAGAAGCAAACTTACCTTGGGGAAGAGTCGCAGCCTTGTCTCATAATGGCACTCATCGTGAACCAAAGGCTGTTGAGCAGAGTGAACTGTCTCTTGTTCTTGCGCACATTGTCGCGCTTTTTCTCATCACTGAATATCCGCTCCCTATGACGCGGCTGCAACTCGCCCGACTGGCCGGCCATTATGATGTCAAGTCCGGCACTACCGTATGCACTGCCACCGACACATACAACGTCGCCGCCACCGCCACGACTTGGACTTCTCTGGTACGGGCAGCAACAACGCTCGGCGCAAACGTAGACGCTTGTCCAGCGCGCTCCACCCATGCGAGCCACGCAGCAGAGCAACAAGCTGACCAAAACGTAGGCGGCTACTACGCACACCCACACATCTGTGGACAGTGGAGAGAGGAAGAAGAGAAGCGAGGGTTTATGCGGTGGTTTCCGGTAGAGAATGCCCACTCCGAGGCTCATGAAAGGCATGCTGAAATCCACAACCATTTCTCGTGCGTAAGTGATGGTAATGTCGCCGATGGCAAGGTCAGCCTCCTGTGATTAGAAAGTAACGTTATCTTAGGTTAGTGCTTGGCAATAATATGGCCACCTGATTGTTTCTCACAAATATCTAAGGAATTCATTATTGGGAAAAGATTAGAATATTAAGCATAAGAAAGATAATCGCCCAGGAGTTCTCGCTAACGCTGACCACGCTGAGAAGCGCCTGTTATCATATGACAAACACCGCTTGCACATCCTTGTGTAAATGTCGTTCCTAAGAGTCATTTGAAAGTGTCTTACACGATTTTCAGAAGAGAAATTTATCAACAGCCAAGCATGCAACCCAGAGTAGAGTCATCTATATAGCAAACAACTGACATGTAGGGATCCTGAAACATTTTTTTTACGTTTCGACTTTTTTGGGAATCTTGCTTCTCCGGCCCAAATTACAAGCATTTTTCAAGACCCTTCCAAAATGCCACTGATGAATAAAATAGCTTGGCTAGCTTTTTCTTTTAAATTTCTATCAAGAAGTAATTCACTAGCCAATGCAATTATTATAGATAAGCATTATTACGATGTATTAGCATCTCTAGTGTTGAACCAGTGAGAGAATAAAATCGAGAGTGACAAATACAAAACGTATATAATGCGGGTCTAAATTTAATAACAGCTTTTATTCACGCGACTGCATAAACAAGTTGTGCTTATTGGCAAGATGCTTGTCCATAAGCTGTGAAGTAAGATACGAACACAGTACGGCCGCCTGGAGCAGGCAATAAATTTTACAAGTGAAATGCTTAAATCGAAATTTGCATTCTTTTCGCAACAATTGAACTTGTGCGCACACATGCTTCAAAACTTTTGTCAGTGAGAATATGTAATATGAAGCATTTTAGAGACTACTATGTTTGCTGTCTAGTTGAATCAATACTCACCGTACTTTTTTGTAAAGCTTGTAGTTCATGCTGTCAGCAAATCTTAGGTGTCCCAATCAGCAATGGTGTGATATTTCTCTTATTTTCTGACACACATTTAGACAGCGTATGCGACTTCTAGTAATGCTGTACTAATCTACTCTTGCAAATATAAAATGGGTCATGCTAAGCGTCAGCTTAAAATTTATTAGGACGAAGCTTCAGTGCAATGACATATTCATTCACATGCAGTCACTTATGTTATACATCAAATGCTAAAATAGGGCCGTTTTTAACCAGGGATAACTTTCGCCAGAAATACCAAATCATTCAACGTCATGGAACAAGATAAAGACTGCGCTTCATAAACTGTGGTAATTCATACAAAGATTGTAATAAAAATATTTTTGAACGTTGAATATTGAAGCCCCAATATCATGCAGATAAAAGCTATAACAAGGTGCTTGATTGGGCTGGTTGGTGCTGTTAAGCACAAAAAAAGTGCTTAACAGCGCAAACGACAGGAGGGGGTAGAAGAGACGAGAACAGAGACCTGAACATAGCTTATCTATCTATCTATCTATCTATCTATCTATCTATCTATCTATCTATCTATCTATCTATCTATCTATCTATCTATCTACCTATCTATCTATCTATCTATCTATCTATTTATCTATCTATCTATCTATCTATCTATCTATCTATATATCTATCTATCTATCTATCTATCTATCTAACCGCCTGTTCTCGTCTCTTCTATCCCCTCCTGTCGTTTGCGCTGTTAAGCACTTTCTTCGTCTACCAGATAAAAACTAGCTCACAGAGGATTTTTACAGAAACACTCGAAGCTCTTCTGCGTTGAACTTTGGGAAGCGTGACACTGCAGAGGTTAGTTTTTTTATCTTGTCGGAATATTATTGACACACGAATTTCGGCGCAAAACTGCCAGCCAAGATATCATGTAAATATTTTTCACCTTTCTCTCGCTTAAGCTTGGCGTATACTTTACGCCAAGATGCAGCGCACCTTTAAGGTAGATAAAAAGATGCACAGACAAGCGTACAATGCCACTACAGTCATCAACTTCTCTCCAGGCATCGTTGGTGGTAACTACATCGCATTTATGGAAGAATATTGGAACCGCAGCTCCCGCATCTTGAACATAAAGCTTTTATTTGCTCGTACTAACACATTCAAATTTAGTTTTTTTCCCACGTACTATAGACTCCTGGAATTCTCTACCGGGCAGTATTCGTTCACTTTCTTTACAAAATTTCCTTGATGCCGCTATTGCCCATTTAGAAAACAGGTAAAGATCGTGTTTCCAATACCATAGTGATGTTTTTTTATGTATTGCTGTAATGTTTTTCAGTTTTATTGTTGTTTATTGTGGTTGCTCTGTTTGTATTAGTTTTGTATAACTCATCCACTCCTTCTATACTCCCGCATTAGGGCTGCAGTATATTCAAATAAATAAAGTAAATAAATGAAATAGTCTACAAATATTACCTGCACTGACGCATGATGATAATAAGGTAATTACGCGAAGGAATTAAGGAATTTCGTCACAGAAACCGCTTTGTTTTTCTGTTAACGTAACATCATTTTACTTTGACCAGTGAAAGTGCGCGTAATGATTTCTTCCAGCTAGTAACCTACGTGACAAATCCCGGTTCGAAATGAACGAAGAAAATAAATTTTGAAGTGACGGTCTTCAAGTGCATTTGTCTTAATTGATATGTTTTTAAAATGATTATAGCAAGGAGAGGAAGAGACCTGTGGGTTTTTTAATTAGCATTTTTTATCTGCCTTTCATCATTGCATTCTTTCTTTTCCTCTTCAATGGGTACATTTTTGATATCTCTTGCCTTTGTTTATTTTTATCGCTTTCATGCTGCTATGTGTATTGCTCTTTCTCCCTCTTGCTTTTCGGATATGCCTTCGTTTCGTCCCTGTTTTTCTCTCCTTGTGTCTCTCACTCTCTTCAATTAACGATTCTTCTTTGTTTCTGTGTGGTTCTGTTTATGCATTTCTTTCGCAAGGATTCTCTTTCTTTCTGTCTTGATCTGTCGTTCACACCATTATATTTGAAGCATTTCTCAAAGAACTTCGGTGAATTTGAGGTTATCTATCTATCTATCTATCTATCTATCTATCTATCTATCTATCTATCTATCTTTCTATCTATCTATCTATCTATCTATCTATCTATCTATCTATCTATCTAGCCGCCTACGGCTTTTAGTTCTCCTGGCCTTCTCGATAATGGTATTGATACCAAAACTGGTACAGCATAACGTGGCTATATCACGAGCATGACTAACGAGTCATAACATGAAAACCATAACAGGTATGTCCTAAATGTCTTAGCTTACATTTCATGGTCTTGCTGCTGTTGCGGTAGATTCTTTGACATGATTTTTCGCAGAGCTCGTACGGTATGACATGACTGCATAGAGAACTTTACGGACCTTAATGTAGAAATTATCAAACGCATGTCATAATTTTCATGTTAACTAGTCATGACTACACGCAGCGCTCATGGTGCGCTCGCGGTAGTTTATCTGAAATCACATAAACCAAATTTGGCATTACGGAATGTGAACGGATGACGAAGATATTTGATTGGTGCAAACATGTAATCATGAGATGCGTGCCATGCAATTAAAGACTACATACCACGCTCATGATGCCCTAGTGGCCGTTTCGCTAGCTTCACATATACCAAACTTGGTATTACGTTGCGCGGACCACAAAGGTAAGTGACACGTCCAAACATGATAATCATGACACGCCTGTCTTGTAAAACATGACTAGATGTTACGCTTTTAGTGCGCTCATGGTCGCTTCACCAGCTTCACATATGCCAAGTTTCGTATCAGGTGACGTGAATTGACGATGAAGGTATATGAGTGGTGCAAACAAAATAATCATGAGATGCGTGTCATGCAAGAACATGACGACATGCCAAGCTTATGATGCGCTTACGGACGCTTTGATTCCTCCACGTGTATCAAGTTTGGTATCAGGTGACGTGAATAGACGACGAAGGTAAATGACACGTCTAAAGATGATAATCATGATATGCGTATGATGTATACCATAACTACATGTTAGGCCCATCGCATGCTTATGGCCGTTTCGACAGCTTCACATTTACGAACTTTGGTAATACGTGACGTGAACGAACGACGAACGCGAAAGAGAGGTCCAAACATGATAATCTTGTATTCGTGTAATGTGAAACATGGCTACATGCTACGCTCTCAGTGCATTTGTGGTTGTGTGGCCAGTTCCACATATACGAAGTTTGGTATCAAGTGACGTGAATATACGACGTAGGTATTCCTTCTGGATGGATGGATGGATAGATGGATGAATATGGCTGTACCCTTTAGATCGGGCGGTGGCTAGTGCCACCAAGCCGTAATACTTAATGAACCAAAACCTAGAATTATTTTTTTTCCTTAAATAGTGAGGTTGAGGATTTGTACTTTCCAGCGAAGGGTTCACTTTTCACTCGTGCCTTGACTTTAGCCACCAATCAGATAACCTCCTTCTAGTTAATTCTACCCGCTTAAAGTCTATTTTGCCCTCACTGTCCCTAAACCCCAGTGCTCTGAAAAACTCTGCGCCATCAACCTGAACTACAGGGTGAAGCCCTTTACAGAACATTATCAAGTGTTCGGCAGTTTCTTCTTCCTCTTCACACGCACTGCATAACGTGTCTACCCTTTCGTGTTTGGCCCAATATGTCTTTGTTCGCAATACTCCCTTCCTGGCCTCAAACAGTAGAGAACCACCCCGAGTAATATCATATATCCTTTTCTTGGCTATTTTCTGCTTAAAAGTTTGATAGATCTCTAGTGCGGACTTTTTAATCATGCCAATTCTCCACATATCGGTCTCAGCTTCCTTCACCTTCTTCTTAACCGATAATTCTTTTGGTTTGGCCCCCTGCTGTTTTTCAAGTACTTACCAGTCATATTTCGGGTTCGCTTCCGCCATTTTGTATTGAAATTCTTCATGTACAAAAAGCTGAATACTTTCCTAGCCCAACGCTCCTCCCCCAATTCTCTCAATCGCTTCTCAAATTTTACCTTGCTGCTAGCTTCCCTGCCCCCAAATGATGTCCATCCCATATCACCTTGTACTCCCTGATTTGGTATATTCCCGTGAGCTCCTAAGGCAAGCCTACCTATTCCACGTTGCTTAATTTCTAATCTTGCTTGAACTTCTGATCTCATGCACAAAACCGCGTTGCCGAACGTCAGACCAGAAACCATGACCTCTTTCCATATTCCTCTCACATCATACCTATTGTAATTCCACATTGCCCTGTTTTTCATTACCGCTGCATTCCTGTTACCTTTAGTCGACATGTATATTTCGTGTTCCCTTAGGTATTCGGCCCCATTGCTTATCCATACTCCCAGAGATTTTTATTTATTTGTTATATCTAGTTCGACCTCCTGTATTCTAAGCTCACTACCTTCACCGTCATTAAAAATCATGACTGCTTATTTTTCCTTACTGAATCTGAAATCTAACCTATCTCCCTCATTACCACAGATGTCCACCAATCTCTGCAAATATTCCTTGTGGTCGGCCATTAGCACTATATCATTTGCGTACATCATTGCTGGTAGTGCCTGTTCAATGAGTTTTCCTTGTTAGACGAAAGAGAGGTTGAAGCCCAGTACACTTCCCTCAAATTTTGCCTCTAATCCTTGTAGGTACATCATGAATAAAAAATGGGACATAGGGCACCCCTGCCTAAGCCCCCGTTTCACCTGTGTGGGCTTAGATACCTGTTTTTCCCACTTTATAACTACATTGTTTCTTTTATGGATCTCCTTTAAAAAATTAGTGACTACATCTTCCACACCTAGTGTGTCCAGTATTCCCCGCAATTCCTCTTTTACCACGCTATCGTACGCTCCCATGATATTCGAAAATACTAGCCACAGAGGTCTTTGTTCTTTTTTTGCTATTTCGATGCACTGCGTCAGTGAGAAAAGATTGTCTTCCAACCTCTTGTGTTTCCGAAACCCATTCTGCAGTTCCCCCAGCACCCCCTCATCCTCTATCCATGCCTGCAGTCTTTCCTTTATAATCTGCATCGCCAGCCTGTAGACCACTGATGTCACTGTTATAGATGGCAGTTGTTTATGTCAGCTTTGTCCCCCTTTTCTTTATAGATCATGCTCATCCTGCTAACTTTCCATCCTTCGGGAACTTCACCATCGATGATTATTGTGCTCACTGCCTCTCTCAATGTCTGCTTAGACTTCGGACCTACTGTCTTTATCAGCATAATTGTAATGCCATCTGGGCCTGTTGATGTACTACTAGGAACCCTTTTGTCAGCCCTTTCCCACACTCAATGTGAAAATGGAACCATTGCACCACTTGACTCGTCCTTGTCTATTGTGGTGCATAACGTACTTCTTTGTTGAAATTTTTCTGTCAACCTTAATCTTATATATCCAATAGCTTCGTCCCCTTCTAGCTTAGCACCTTGAGCTGTAGATATAAACCTCTGTTCTAGGCTCGTCTCATTTCTTAGGGAGTTTATACGGTTCAAAAATTTCGCAGCCGCCTTTCTATCTTTTTTATGTACTTCTGCCAGCCACTGGGCTCCCTTTCTTCTAATGTTTTCATTGATCAGAAGGGATGCATCCCTTCTACAGCTTAGAAAGGTTTCCCATTTTCTTTCAACATCATCTGTCGGTTCATCTCGCTGCTTAGCATGTCTGTGTTCCCTAGAGGCTTCCTGACGTTTTGCTATGGCTCTCTTAACTTCTTCATCCCACCAACTTTTGGGTTTGTGTCTTCTTTTTCGGGGTGACTTGTTACGTGCCTTAGCAAGCTCTAGCTCAAACAGTCTAATGAAATTCGTGTATGTCCACACTGTTTTAATATCCTCAGTGACTAATTTCTCAGTTTGTTTAGTGGCTATTTCAATTTGCCTTTCAGAATAAAAATTTTACTGCAATTGCTCATCTTGTCTCCTTCCCACTTTCACTGCTCTTCCAAAACTTAGCTCGATACGTTTGTGATCACTACCCAGACTTCCAGAGCCACCTTCATCTATGTGCATTGCCCTGAGCTTATCATACATCCTATGTGACATCAGTGCGTAATCTATCGTCGACTGCAGCCTTCCTACCTCCCATGTTATTTGCCCTTCACACTTCTCGGTACTGTTGCAAATGATCAAATCCAGCCTTTCACACATATCCATAATCATTTTGCCTGTCCGGTCGGTATACCCATCTCTATCTTCTATGTGTGCATTCATATCTCCTAGTATATTTATCTCGCCCTCTCCTCCTAACTCCTGAATGTCTTTTGATATACCCTCTACCACTGCCTGGTTTTCCTCTGTGACCTTTGCTCCAGTCCACAAGTACACGAAACCAAGGAGTGTCATTTGCCCTGCCACTTTACCTTTTAGCCATAAATGTGCTTTGCACTCCTGCATGACCCTTTGCCAGTCTGTATTTTTATGAATGAATGCCCCAATACCATACCCCTTTCTGCTGCCTTCTGTTCTATTACAATATTCCCACGCGTAGTCCGCATTGTTAGGAGGTTGTTTCATGTCCCTGAGATGTGTTTCTACAAAACCGTATACCATTGGCCTCTCCTCCCTTAGCTGTTCTTCTATCTATTCCCACTTCAGCCTGTTCCTACCGCCCTGCATGTTAGTATACCCTATATCTGAATTGGCTCGGCGCTCGTGGCTGCGTTTCTTTCTGCACCGGACTCTACCTATCTTAGATACTGCTGCTACTTGGGAATTGTATCTGTCCATACCACCTGTCAAAGAGTTGTTTTCCTGGTTACTAGCTATCCTGCACCCCGAAGGGCCTGCTTGCCCCCTCCACCCCCAAAAAGCTACTGCGCGTTCTGCAAGTCGCCAACCCACCTCATGACCTAGCCGCCCATCGAAGTGAATTCTGTCTCGTTGAAAACCACCCCACCTATGCACATCTCTGTTTATTTCCATCACCTCAAAGCCTTTCTCTCGACTCAACCGCCATATCTCTTGGTTTGCGTTCACAACCGCTCTTTGCAGGTTGCTATCACGCACAGTACCTCCGGTATCGTGCACATCGCTACCTGTACCTCAGGAGAAGTGGCGCGCATGTCATCGACGCCTTTCGCCAGTGTGGTTGCTAGTCCTGCTGTATCTTCATTTAAGACATCGTTTAAACCACCTGAAATTATCACGAGCTTTCGTCTATCAGCTGTAGTTTTGAGTATTGCGCTCGCTTGCCTCATGACTGCTTCCAGCTTGCGTCCTGGAAACGCCCCTACTGCAACCCTCTTGTCACCTCTTTTCCGAGGTTGTTGTACATTACTTTTGTTTTCTGCAGATTCATTTTAAGACCCACCTGTCTGCTCTCCTTGTCTAACTCCGAAATCATGAGTTGCAATTTGTCCCTTGAGTTACTCAGCAATTCAATGTCATCAGCGAAGCGCAGGTTACTAAGGTACTCTCCATTTACTCTTATGCCTAACTGTTCCCATACTAGGCTTCTGAAAACATCCTGTAAGCACGCGGTAAATATCATTGGGGAGATTGTGTCCCCTGCCTTACACCCTTCTTGATTGGTATTTAGTTGCTTTCTTTATGAAGCACTATGGTAGCAGTTGATCCCCTGTATATTTCTTCCAGGATGTTTATGTATACTTCATCGACGCCCTGATTCCACAGTGTCTGCATGATGGCTGATATTTCTACTGAATCAAACGCCTTCTCGTAATCTATGAAGGCTATATATAGCGGTTGGTTATATTCTGAGCATTTCTGAGCTTTCAACTGACGCTCCAGTTGAAAGCTTCTTTGAAGACGTGTAATCGGCAATGAGTAAGGTAAAAACACAGTATACAGTACTCATGGGAGATTTTAAAGCAAAGATAAAGAAGAAGCAGGCTTGAGACCAGGCAGTAGGAGATTACGGCATCGGTACTATAAATGCCAGAGGAAAGCTACTGGTACAATTCGCAGAACGCAATAATTTACGGGTTGAATACCTTCTACCGTAAACGAGGAAACCACGAGTGGACATGGAGAAGCCCTAATGGCGAAAATAAGAACAAAATAGACTTTATAATGAGTGCACACCCAGCCATCATGCAGGATGTGGAAGTGGTTGGCAAGGTACGATGCAGTGACTGTAGCGGCCGGAAATGTCGGCTGCCGGAGGCAGCGAGAAAGGAGACGTGAAGCAGGTTTGGAGTTGCAGGGCAAGACTGTTTATTTCCACTCCGTGCGAGTGACGAGAGCTCCCCTCGACGAGGGAGAGAATGAGGCACCCCCGCGTTCTTCTACAAGAAAGAGGAAAAGGGGGCCACCGAGCGAGCAGCCGTAGCATGCCGCCGGTCTAATCCCCGGAGCCGGCCCCGACAACACGTTGTTCCCCGAACACGGAGGAGGAGGAGCTGGCGCCGCGAGTAGGCGCGCTGTCGACGGCCGGCTGCAGACGGGATAGGAAAGAATGCGGTGGTGCTTAGCAGCTTCCGCTACAAAGTGTTGTGCCTCGCCCAAGTTCCACGTGGTCTTCGCGGCCTGCTGGCACCTGGCAGCTGTTGATGAGTCAACCCTGCACCGGGACGGCGACGGACGCGGACAATCTGGAAAAACCACGTCGCCGGCTCCTCTTGACACAAAAGTCGTTGGCCAAGCTTTTGTCAGCCGCCGAGAGCAACACTCCGAAGCAGCGTCGACCCAGCAGCTGTACGGGGTATTCTGCCTTGCTTGAGTCAACCTGGCTGCATCAGGGAGCGACTTTGCGCATGGGATTCCACGTCATCTCACTGTGGTGCCACGCTGGCGCGTGGGGTCTCCCTCACCAAACAGCGAACTGGGCATGTCTTGCCCCTTTCCTAGGTTCAGAGGGAGGCGGTGTTTGGCTTTCCCTCTTCGGGGACGGAGAGGAAGACGACGATCTCATTGGAGTATCCTGCGCATAAATTTTCTTTGCAAGGGATCTTGGGAAGGCGGACGATGTATAAAAACGCTAGCGCAGAGGCGCTCGTGTGTGATTCTCTTTTCATGTTGTACCACGCTACCATGTAAATACTGTATATAAACATTTTTTTCTCCTTCTCCGGCTTCTCTACTCGTCCTCTCCGGGGACTCGGATGGCCCGAGTTCGCACCACGCTACCCAAAGGCGCAACAGTGGCTGGCAGCTTATGGGATTCGCCTGCGTCGGCTGCATCGAAGTGGTGAGTGCCGCGTGTTTGCTCTTCTTTTCGCCAGACTCGTTAGCGCAGATGGTCGGTAACGTGGTAGGGTGATTGTGGTAAATTTTGATTCGCAGACCAAGAATTGGGTGGCTCGTGGGCAAAATTACCTTAGAAGAGAAACGGTGTGCATATCTAAGATGGAGAAGTTTAAGGTCCAAGAACTCCTCGAAATTTGTCAGGAGCTGAATATTTCGGTCGGCTCGGTTAAAAGAAAACAACAAATTTTGGAGCACTTGGGAAAAGAGGAAGTGAGTTTAGAAGAGGCCATTGAGGCCAGAGAAACCATTTTGGCAAAGAAAGAGGAGCGTGAGCGCTTAGCCCGTGAACAGAGAGAGGAGGAAATAAGGAGGGATCGCGAGGATAAAGAACATGAAATCCGTCTGAAAGAACTGGAGCTTCGTATGTCCGTGGGAAATCGAAATTCAGGGGGTGGAGAATCAAAGATAAAGGATCTAATCCACACCTTCAAGGCGGGTGACGACATTGCATTATACCTCGTGCATTTTGAGCGAGCATGCGAAAATGCAGGGTTTAGTAGGGAGACTTGGCCACAAAAACTGATATGCGTACTACCAGGCGAAGTGTCCGATGTTATCGCAAGAATGAATAAAGAGGACTCCGAGGTGTATGACAGGGTAAAGGCTGCATTGCTACGAAAATGTCGCCTATCGACAGAGGCTTTCCGCCTGCGGTTCAGGCACTCTAAGAGGGGCAACGAATCTCATTCAGACTATGCCTACCAAATTAGAGCCAACTTTGAAGAGTGGCTCAAAAGCGCGCAAGTCTATGGCAACCATGACAAGGTCATTGAGTTGATGGTACTTGAGCAGTTTTACCGGGGAATTCCCGAGGAGGTAAGGCTTTGGGTGCAGGATAGGATGAAAGACGTAGACATGAACAGGGCAGCAGAACTCGCCGAAGATTACTGCTCACGCCGTAGTCTCCGCAGTACACCACGAACTTCGGAAAAAAATGAAAAGGTAGAAAGCTGGTCGGGAAACCAGGGACGCAAGAGGTTTGCAAGAAATAACTGGAAACCCGAGAATTCCAAGTTATTAGACAGTCAGCAGGGAAAGGACAGTGAGGGGACTAAGGCGGCACCTTCATCAGGTTCAAAGGCGCCGGGTGACATAGCGCATGCGTTAGAAGCGCGGAAGCCAGTTGTTTGCTACAGCTGCGGAGAAAAGGGCCACATGGCCAGGAGCTGTAAGAGGCACATGGCATTTGCCACAATTCAGGAGTCAGAGGATAGCTTAAAGCTGTTGAAGCCTTACATGAGGACACTCTCAGTGAACGGCCGAATGTGTAGGGTATTGAGGGACTCGGCGGCCACAATGGATGTAGCGCATCCAAGTTGCGTATCTTCCGAAGACTATATAGGAGAGTGTGCCTGGATTCGGCAAGTGGCAGAAAAGCAAAGCGTCTGCCTACCGATAGCGAGGGTTGTAATCGAGGGCCCTTTCGGCCAATTGTGTACGGAAGCAGCAATTTCAGCCAACCTTCCGGAGCACTTCCCTTACCTATTTGCAAATAAATCTGAGGAAATGTTAAAAACACGTGGAGAATCATTTGCCACCGAAATAGCTTGCATGGCCCTTACCCGTTCGAAGGCGCGCGAGCTGACGCAACAGCTGAGCAGCTCACCCTCTGGGGAACAGACGTCCGAGGGCAGTGTAGGAAAACCTGAGGTAGTTGCGACGGAAAATGAGTCTGCCATGCGAGTCGTCGAGACGGAAACTGGGGCTATGGTCGGCAACAGCGAGGAAATATCTCTAACGCCCGAAAACGAGGACTTGGTGACAGGCTCGGTGTTAACACCCGCGTCCACCAGTTGGTGTCAGCTAGCCAGAACCGACCGTGCAACGCTAGTGGTCGATCAAAAGGCGGATCTCGCACTCTCTATGCTGCTAGATGCCATACATAAGGAAGGTAACTCTAGGAAGAACGTTTCGTTCTACACCCAAAACGAGGTGTTGCATCGCAGGTATGAGAACGCTAAAGGGCGGGTCTACAACCAAGTGGTAGTTCCACTAAAATACCGGCGGAACATTCTCGACCTGGCCCACAGCAACGCCTGGGCGGGCCACTTAGGTATAAAGAAAACGAAAGCTAAGCTGGCTCAGGAGTTCTACTGGCCCGGGTGCTGGAAGGATGTAGAGATGTTTGTCCGTGGATGCGACACTTGTCAGCGGATAGGAAAATCAACAGACAAATGGAAGGCACCAATGAAACTAGTGCCAATAGTCACAGAACCCTTCCGTCGGCTCGTGATTGACATCGTGGGGCCTCTGCCTCCATCTAAATCAGGATATCGGTACGTCCTGACCGCGCTGTGCGTTGCCACCAAGTTCCCGGAGGCAATCGCACTGAAAGAGTTGAGTTCAGTATGCGTGGTGGACGCATTGTTGTCTATTTTTTCTCGGGTGGGTTTTCCCTCGGAGATACAGTGTGACAACGGAAGTGTGTTCACAAGCTGCCTTACGACTACATTCCTAGAACGCTGCGGGATAAAAATCGCGCATAGCTCTATTCACCATCCACAGTCGAACCCTGTGGAACGCATGCACTCGGTCATGAAACGCGTTTTGCGAGCTTTGTGCTTTGAGCATAAAAGTGACTGGGAGGGGTGTATACCAGCTGCGATGTTTTCTCTGAGGTCGGCCCCACACGAGAGTACGGGTTTTAGTCCGGCTGAACTTGTCTACGGCAGGAACTTGAGAGGTCCGCTGCACTTAATACGAGAGTCATGGACTGGATATGGGGAGGACCCTAATGTAGTTTCCTATGTACTGGATTTATTGGGGCGACTGGGGACTACACGCGAAGTGGTGGAGAGCAACATGCGCGCAGCACAGGCGCTTTCCAAGGCCCGTTACGATAAGTCAGCTCGAAAGCGAGTCTTTAGAGTGGGCGATGAGGTGATGCTGTTGTGCCCTTCAAGAAAAAACAAGCTGGACGTACAATGGGAGGGACCAGCGACAGTGTTGTCAGTGCTTTCAGACACCAACTACGAGGTAAAGTGGGGCCGGAAATGCCCCAAAGTGTATCACAGTAACCTAATGAAACCCTACATGCGACGAAAAGCAGTAGTAAACCTTGCACTCAATGTTCCTGAGGATGAGGGCGCGGAAATCCTTTGTCTTTCCGATGGCACGGTCAGCAGCACATTGTCCGATAGGGTAGACACAGGGAACACCCTAAGTAAGGCTCAAGAGGAAGATTTAGAGCTTTTAGTACAGGAATTCGCTACCGTTTTCTCCGAGAAGCCAGGCAAAACGGATGTGATTAAGCACGACATTGAGCTGACGGTTAACAAGCCGATCAGCTGTAAGCCGTATCGGGTGTCACCTAGACAGAGAGAGATACTAGAGGCCGAAATTCGCCGCATGATCGACCTAGGTGTTATCATCGAAGCAGACAGTGATTTCACCTCGCCTTTGATTTTGGTTGAGATTCCGGGCCGTGATCCAAGGCCATGCGTGGACTATCGCCGCCTGAACTCTGTAACAGTCGACCAGACTTACCCTATTCCTAACATTGAAGAGAGGGTAGAGACAGTGTCTAAGGCGAAATACATTTCTACGTTAGACCTTGTTAGGGGGTATTGGCAGGTCCCTTTGACAGAGCGCGCGAGTCGATACGCTGCTTTTATCTCACCCCTGGGCACTTTTCGTCCTTTGATGATGAGCTTTGGGCTCAAGAACGCGCCGTATTGTTTCAGCCGCCTGATGGATAAGGTTCTCCACGGGCTCGAGAAATTTGCGCTGCCTTACCTAGACGATGTGGCGATATTTTCGGACAAATGGGAAGACCATGTTGAACACCTTCGGATGGTTTTGGAACGGGTCAAAAATGCAGGTCTTACGGTAAAGAGAGAGAAATGTCATTTGGGCTGTGCTGAAGTAAGCTATTTAGGGCACATTGTAGGAAATGGGCGTCGTCGACCGTCCGAACTCAAGGTAGCCGCGGTGGTCGGTTATCGTCGTCCCAGCACTAAGACCGAGATGAGAGCATTCCTCGGCCTCACAGGTTACTATCAGCATTACGTCCCGAATTACTCCGAGATTGCCAGCCCTTTGACAGATAGTTTACGCAAGACCGAACCTGTGAACATTCAATGGGACTCTAAAAAGGAAGACGCTTTTCAGAAGCTGAAGCACGCATTGAGTGAGAAACCCGTCTTGAGGGCACCGGATTTTGCAAAACCTTTCACTATTCAGTGTGATGCAAGCGAACGCGGTTTAGGAGCAGTGCTATGTCAGACGGACCAGAGTGGAGAGGAGCGGCCGGTTTTGTATTTGAGTCGCAAATTGAGCAGCAGGGAAGAGGCTTATAGCACTTCGGAAAAAGAATGTGCTTGCATTGTTTGGGCCGTACGAAAACTAGGCTGCTATGTTGCTGGCTCTAAGTTTATTATAGAAACTGATCACTCTCCACTAACCTGGTTACACCAAATGTCACCTAAGAATGGTCGTTTGCTCAGATGGAGCATAGCACTGCAGCAGCACAATTTCGAGGTGCGCTACAAGAGAGGTGGCCTTCATACAAATGCAGACGCCCTAAGTCGAGCGTTTTGACTCGTCAAAAGACGCGGAAGGTTTGTTTGATTTTTTTGTTTACCTTTACCTAGTTTATGTGTACTTTTTTTTTCAATGTGTTACAGTGAGGACGTAGAGAAATTTTTCACTGACTCCCTCGTTGTCCCGAGCTCTACAGTTTGCTTGTTTAGCTTGATTATAATGTTATCTCGATTCCAAATGGAGTTACGTATGAAAGAGTTACTGGACACTTGTCCCGATTGGTATGCACATTGTTTCCTTGAGCTTAAGTTATTAAGATAAGATGTTTGCTTTGTAAAATCGGAGGCCTGGCGATGAGAGTGGCGTGCACGCGGTGCTTGTCGCATTGTGTGTGGCTGACAAAGGTCGTTTCTTGGAGCTTGTCACCCACTTTTCACCGAAGCGGGGCGCAGAGGCCAGCTCTTGGAGCATTCCAGTTTGACCAGGCCCTTCGAGAAAGCAAGAGCCTTGCCGGAACGTCGCCGACATCGACCCGGCCGAGCTGCATGGAACAACTCGACCTCCCGATGTATCATCTGGCGGCGGGGGTGCTGTTGTGCCTCGCCCAAGTTCCACGTGGTCTTCGCGGCCTGCTGGCACCTGGCAGCTGTTGATGAGTCAACCCTGCACCGGGACGGCGACGGACGCGGACAATCTGGAAAAACCACGTCGCCGGCTCCTCTTGACACAAAAGTCGTTGGCCAAGCTTTTGTCAGCCGCCGAGAGCAACACTCCGAAGCAGCGTCGACCCAGCAGCTGTACGGGGTATTCTGCCTTGCTTGAGTCAACCTGGCTGCATCAGGGAGCGACTTTGCGCATGGGATTCCACGTCATCTCACTGTGGTGCCACGCTGGCGCGTGGGGTCTCCCTCACCAAACAGCGAACTGGGCATGTCTTGCCCCTTTCCTAGGTTCAGAGGGAGGCGGTGTTTGGCTTTCCCTCTTCGGGGACGGAGAGGAAGACGACGATCTCATTGGAGTATCCTGCGCATAAATTTTCTTTGCAAGGGATCTTGGGAAGGCGGACGATGTATAAAAACGCTAGCGCAGAGGCGCTCGTGTGTGATTCTCTTTTCATGTTGTACCACGCTACCATGTAAATACTGTATATAAACATTTTTTTCTCCTTCTCCGGCTTCTCTACTCGTCCTCTCCGGGGACTCGGATGGCCCGAGTCCGCACCACGCTACCCAAAGGCGCAACAAAAGGCTCCCCCCCTAGATTGCGGAGCTTTTAAAGAAGGACAGCAGTTACGGGCTGAATGGTGAAAGGTCACAGTCCAATGGTTAGCACTGAAATCGTACGTGAGAGGCTGCTTGAATGGAAACTTCAATATGAGCAGGCTTGGCGCGGTCAACGGCGACGACTTCTCGTTTCCCCCGCACGTCGATTGCGATGGTTTTGTTAGTACGTCCCAAAACTTTGAATGGGCCATCGTACGGCGGAGTAAGGGGCGGCTTCGTTGCGTCGTGTCGCACGAACACATGGGTAGCAGAGTCCATGTCAGGAAAAGTGAAAACTTTCCTGTTGCGGGCGATGCGAGGTGCTGTTGGCCTGAGTTGCGCGAGCCATGCGCGCAGCTTCTCGATGTGATCGGAGGCTGTTGGGGCGGAAGGTGTCTGGTCGGAGAAGAATTCTCCCGGGAGGCGCACTGTTGAGCCGTAGACCATTTCCGCTGCGCTGAAGCCGAGGTCTTCCTTCACCGTTGAGCGTAGGCCAAGAAGAACGAGCGGGAGCTTCTGCACCCAGTGCTGGCGGTCGAGTTTCGCTGCCAGTGCGGCTTTGAGTTGCCGGTGGAAGCGCTCAACCATTCCGTTGCTGGCGGGGTGGTAGGCGGTTGTATGCTGCAGCTTCGTGCCGAGGAGCGTTGAAAGTGCGGAAAAGAGGTTGCTCTGGAATTGCCGTCCCCGGTCAGTTGTTATGCGGGCGGGGCAGCCAAAGCGGGACACCCATGTTTGAATGAAGGCCTGCGCGACGGTCTCAGCTGATATGTCCGCAATTGGTATAGCTTCGGGCCACCGGCTGTACCTGTCGATGCATGTGAGCAGGTACCTAAATCCTTGGCAGGGCGGTAGTGGTCCCACGAGGTCAAGGTGAACGTGGTCAAACCGCGACTCAGGAGTCCGAAATTCCTGTAGTGCAGCCCGATTGTGGCGAGTCACTTTCACTTGCTGACACGTTTCACATGTCCGAGCCCATCGTCGCACGTCCGCGTTGACTCCGGGCCAAACGAAGCGTTGCGTTATCAGCCGCTGGGTGGCACGGACACCTGGGTGGCTGATGGAGTGGAAAGTGTTGAATACCACTCGGCGAAAGTTCAGTGGGACAAAAGGTCGTGGTGCTGCCTGGGAGGTATCGCAGGTTATCGTGCTCTGGACGTAGGGAAGTGCAACGTCCGAGAGCACGAGTGAAGATCCCCCTCCCTTCAGTCTTGTCAACTCGGGGTCGTCCCGCTGAGCTGCGGCCATAGCTTCGAAGTCCAGGACTTCTGTTTTTGGTATGTCCTGCGGTTCGACGGGGATTTGGTGGTATGCCGCTACAAGGTCGATCTTGCTGTATATTTTCGTACCTGCCAGCCGCGCGCTGAAATCGTGAATGTGTGGCAGAGGATACTGGTCCGGCGTTGTCGATGCGTTCAAGGCTCTGTAATCACCACACGGGCGCCAATCGTCGTCCTTAGGCACCATGTGTAGCGGCGATGAATGGTTGCTAGACGAAGGGCGAACAATTCCCAGCTGCAGCATATGCTCGAACTCCCTGCGTGCAGCTTGAAGCCTTTTGCTGGACAGCCGTCGTGGCCGGGCGGTGACTGGCGGCCCGGTGGTGACGATGTGGTGAGTCACGTTATGTTTCACCGGCTGTTCCGTGTTGCGGGGCTTGGTGAGCGAGGGGAATTCGGCCAGGACGTGGTGGTAGGCTGATACTGGCTGGAAGGCGCAGATGCCAGATGAGCAGATGTTTGACTCCAAACCACGTAATTTGAGGGATGTGTTGTTATCCTTGAGGCAACGGTCACGTACGCTCACATCCAGGTTGAAGTGGCTGAGAAAATCTGCTCCGAGTATGGCGAAATTAACATCCGCCACCACGAAGACCCAGCGAAACAGGCGCCTGAGTCCGACGTCTATTGTCAGCGAGCGGAAGCCGTACGTAGCGATGGCAGTGTTGTTCACTGCCTGCAGCGACGATGTGTTCTTGCTACGTCGGCGATCCTCGGGGGTTGCCGGGACAATAGAGATTTCGGCTCCCGTGTCGACTAGCAGGCGCGAGTTGCTTACGCGGTCGACTACAAAAAACAGGCGGCTGGGTGGAGGGCCGATGTCGTAAGCCGCCGTTAACGACTGGCCGGAGCGTTTCCCGGAAACGAGCAAGGTTGAGTGCAGCGGCTAGCACCCGTGCCGAAACGACGGTGGTACCAGCAAACTCCGTCCTGTGTATCTCGTGCATGGCTTCTCTGGGAAGAGCTTGGGTGTCTTGAAGGAGATCGGTTGCGTCGTTGCTCGTCCTGTTGGGGAGCGCCAGATAGCACAAGTTTCTGCATGGTCTCGGTAAGGTGTTGCAGTTTCTCCTCAAGGCGCGACAGTCGATCTGGTTGCTCATGTGTTCTTGCAGCAGCTATGGGCGCAAAGGTTGGAGTTGAGTATTCCGTGATGTGATCGGCAAGTTGCGCTAGTCGATCAAGGGACGTCTCATTTGAACCCGCGAGAACCACGCGCACCGACTGGGGGAGCCGTTGCAGGAAAAGTTCACGAAGAAGTGGGAGCTGGCCGTCCTGACGCGCGTGCACACCGAGTAGTTGCCGCATACGGTGCAGCAGTTGGGAAGGTCGTTGGTCGCCCAGCTCTTCGCGACACAAGAGCTGCTGCAGTCTGCTTTCTTCAGGCGCCTCGAGGCGGTCCAGCACCGTCTTTTTGAGGGTGTCATATTCTTCTTGCGCGGGGGGTGAAACCAAAATGTCGTCGATAGCGTCGGCGATTTCGGGGGGCAGGGCTGCGACGACGTGAAGGTATTTAGTTGACTGCGAGGTGATGTGCCGGAGTTGAAAACGGGCCTCCACTTGGCTGAACCAAGCTCTTGGATTTTTCGGCCAAAAATTTGGTAGCTTCAGTTCTGTGGCGATGACCGCAGGCGTGGAGGCAGCAGCGTTGTCGTCGGAGCTCATCGCGGCGTGTTCGTTGAAGCGTTCGGGTCACCAATTTTGTAGCGGCCGGAAATGTCGGCTGCCGGAGGCAGCGAGAAAGGAGACGTGAAGCAGGTTTGGAGTTGCAGGGCAAGACTGTTTATTTCCACTCCGTGCGAGTGACGAGAGCTCCCCTCGACGAGGGAGAGAATGAGGCACCCCCGCGTTCTTCTACAAGAAAGAGGAAAAGGGGGCCACCGAGCGAGCAGCCGTAGCATGCCGCCGGTCTAATCCCCGGAGCCGGCCCCGACAACACGTTGTTCCCCGAACACGGAGGAGGAGGAGCTGGCGCCGCGAGTAGGCGCGCTGTCGACGGCCGGCGGCAGACGGGATAGGAAAGAATGCGGTGGTGCTTAGCAGCTTCCGCTACATGACCATAGAATGGTATAGTCTCGAATTCGCCTAGACTTGAGAAAGGAACGACAGAAACTGATACGCAAGAAGCCAATCAATGAGCTAGCACTGAGAGGAAAAGTACAGGAATTCAGAGTCTCGCTTCAGAACAGGTACTCGGCTCTTAGTGAGGAAACGAACCTTAGCATAGATACAATGAATGATACTCTGACGAGTATCATTACGGAGTGTGCAATAGAAGTTGGAGGCAAGGTAGTTAGACAGGACACTGGCAAAATTTCCCAGGAAACGAAGAATCTCATTAAGAAGCGTCAAATCATGAAAGTCTCAAGTACAACAGACAAAATAGAACTGGCAGAGCTTTCGAAGTTGATTATTAGGCGGGAGGTATCCGACGTAAGAAGGTATAACATGGAGAGTATTGAAGACGCTCTAAAAAACGGAGGAAGCGTCAAAGCAGTGAAAAGGAAACTTCAGATAGGCAAAAATTGGATGTATGCACTAAGGGACAAAGAAGGTGAAATAACTACCAATATGGATAGGATAGTTAAAATGGCGGAGGAGTTTTACAGAGATCTGTGCAGTAGCCGGCACAGCCACGACTTTAATACTATAAGAAGTAGCAGTAACCCAGATGACACCCCACGAGTAATGATAGAGGAAGTCAGAAAAGCTTTAGAGAGCATGCAAAGAGGCAAAGCTGCTGATGAGGATCAGGTAACATCAGATCTGCTGAAAGACGGAGGACAGATTGTGTTAGAAAAACTAGCCACCCTGTTTACGAGGTGTCTCCTGATGGGAAGAGTACCAGAGTCTTGGACGAACGCTAACATCATCTTAATACATAAGAAAGGAGATTACAAGAACTTGAACAATTATAGGCCGATTAGCTGGCGCTCTGTAGTATACAAGCTATTTACAAAAGTAATTGCTAACAGAGTAAAGAAAACATTAGAATTCAATCAACCAAAGGAACAAGGAGGATTTCGAACAGGCTACTCAACAATCGACCACATTCATACTATCAATCAGGTAATAGAGAAATGCTCAGATCATCCTTTCACAACCATCTTAAACTGCACGGTGCGCCACCAATAGGTCATGGGCATAGCGATATAAACATAATAATCATGTATGCCGGTCAAGCAAGAACATGGTCTCATGCCACGTTCATGATTCGCACGCGGCCGTTTCACTAGCTTCATCTATATCAAATTTGGTATCACGTGACTTGAATAGACAGTGAGCGTGAATGACATGTGTTACCACGAAAATCATGATATGTCTGTCATGTAAAACATGACTACATGCTTCGCTCATAGCGTGCTCACGGCCGTTTTGTTAGCTCTACATCAACGAAATATACGTTACGCGAACAGACCACGAAGGTATATAACATCCATACATGGTAATTATGGCATGGAAGTCATGTACGGCATAATTTAATTCCACTTCGTAACGTCTTGCTCATTTTAAAGTCACATGTCAACTTTCCTTATTTGTGTTTTGCATATCATGGATTCTGACTGTACATAGGATCTGCGAAATTTTTTCTGTAATTTTTTACATGATGCTTCGACCCCTCCTTTTTTTCTTTTCTACCAGCCATATTCCATTGCCCCACCCTTTGCAACATCATATATGGCTATGTTACGCTCTGCTAGAGAGGCGAGTTGATTAGCCGAGTTGTTACTATGCGCGCCTTCAAATCATGAGCGCGAGGATTGAAATAGCGCCTCGTTAAAAAGCTTTTCCTGAGAAATTTTATTTCTTGTTTCGTTTTTTCTCTATTTTTCGTTCTTTCTTTTTTGTCTTTCGCTAGTCGACCTTCCACCAACCATAGGTATTACATACTACACAAAGCAAATCGGCGCACGTGTTCCTGGATGCAAGCAGACGATGCAGAAGTGGGCGAAGATAGCCCGTGCCTGTTCGTGACGACGATCATCGTTCCTATTCTACAGTTGTGGACCAACGCTCTGCTGAAACAGCTCCGCGGTCAGAAAGTCTGCTCATTCACACTTCAAAAATAACCTTGCTATGCACCACCTGGGTTGTTCATATCGCATAGGAGCCGAAAATTCCACGTCACTTTTTTATTTAAAGTGTGTGTGACAGATACACGTGATATTTTAAAACGTTGATGCCTTCAAAGTAAGTGATTGGTCTCAATTAGCTTATCACCAGGATTATCTTTCATTACAAAGTCTTGGAATCGTTTTAGCACCAGCTACGTTTAAATGTGAAGCATTAATTCTTAGCGAACTTCAGCGACTTCGCGCGTATCTATCTATCTATCTATCTATCTATCTATCTATCTATCTATCTATCTATCTATCTATCTATCTATCTATCTATCTATCTATCTATCTATCTATCTATCTATCTATCTATCTATCTATCTATCTATCTATCTATCTAGCCGCCTACGACATATTGCTCTCCTGGCCGTTTCGATATTGGTAGCGATACCAAACTTGGTATGGCATAACATGACTGTATGAAGAACATATGTGACTAGTCATAACAAGAAAATCAAGATATGTATGTGATGAATGTCATGATTTGCATTTCATGGTCCTGCAGCTCTTGCAGTGGTTTTGTTCACATGGCGTGTTGCAAAACTGGAATTATATGACATGATTGCATAGCAAACACAAACGACAGACCCTAACATGCAAACCATCACATGCGTGTCATGTAACAACATGACCACATGCCAAGCTCATGATGTGCTCACGGGCATTTCACTAGCGTCACATATACCAGATTTGGTATTACGGTACGCCAATGAATGACGAAGGTATGTGAATGGTGCAAACATGATTATCACGAGATGTGTCTCATCTAACAACATGACTACATGCCACGCTCATGATGCCCTGATGGCCGTTTCGCTAGCTTTACTTATAGCAAGTTTGGTATTACGGGACGTGAGTGGATTGCGAAGGTATGATACTGATGCTAACATGATAAAGATCAAATGTGTGTCATGTAACAACGTGACATGCTACGCTCATAATGAGCTCGCGGACGTTTCCATAGCTTCACATGAACCAAACGCGGTATTACACGACGCGAATGGACGACTTAGGTAAATGACACATATAAACACAATAATCACAACATGCATGCATGTCACATGACTACATGCCACACTCATGATGCGCTCACAGCCGTTTCACTAGCGTCACATATACCAAATTTGGTATTACGGTACGTGAATAAATGACAAAGGTATGTGAGTGGTGCAAACATGATAATCCTCAGTTGCGTGTCATGTGTCAACATGACTACATGCCACACTGATGATGCGCTCGCGACCATTTCGCTAGCTTTACATAAGCCAAATTTGGTATTACGTCACGTCAATAGCTGATGAAGCTATGTGACTTGTGACTGGTGCAAACATGATAATCATGAGATGCGTGTCATGTGAGAACATGACTACATGCAACAGTCAAGATGCCAATACATTCCGACTTGACGCCGTGCGCGTGCGCACCAGCGTTCATTTCGTTATGTCACGCCGGCGTTGCCACGCCAGGCACCGGTCCTGCCGTATACTCGCAGGCGCGTACTGCGCTGCGTTGCTTTGACGCATGCACCTTTCAGCGCATCCGGCGTCCCTCCGTCACGAAAAAAGGGAGATGCAGTGTTGTCTGGGTAAAGCACATGCGCGAAATGCAGCATCTCACATTTAATTCCTGCTGCCGTCGGGCCGCGCCGACGGACGCTGGTAGCGTCCGTCATGCCTGACCTCAGACGATAGACTTCTCGCGTTTCGCTAACGTAGCGTCGCTGTACCCAGCGTGTGCGCGCGTCAACGCTACATTGGAGTATATTGAGCTCTTCATGACGCGCTCGCGGCCGTTTTGCTAGCTCCACGTATACCAAACTTATTGTTACGTGACGTCAATGGCTGGCGAAAGTATGTGACTGATATGCGTGTCATTTAGGAACATGACAACATACCACGCTCATAGGGTGATCGCGGTCGTTTCGCTAGCTCCACATATACTAAATTTGGTATCATGTGACGTGAATAGATGATGAAGGTAAACGACACATCCAAACATGTTAGTCATGACACGGAAGTCATGTACGGCATCATTTACATCCACACCTCTTAACGTTGTGCTGTTTTGAAAGTGACATATCAACATTTCTGTGACGTACTTCACATATCATCAATTCCCCCTGTATGTGGGCTCTGCCAATTTTCGCTTCGAGCCCATGAAATAAGCAAACTCTCGTAATGCTGCAGACACAAACCAAGGAAATGTTTTTCGAGTTATCCAATGATGCAGAGCTGGTGATTACCCCATCCTTTTTCTTTAAAGAAGCAGTGACACCAAATTTCAAACTTGAGATGTTGCTTCATTTGATTGATCGGTATGCATGAGTTTATATTTAGCGAAGTATGAATCGAATCCTTTACGTAGAAGTAGTTCTATTTTGAGCAAAACAAGCGTCCAAAGCTTATCGGTGCGTTCCTGGCCAAGATACATTGACCGTATTTTGAAGTGTTTTGCAAGCTCATATTGTCCCCGTCTCAGGTACCAAGTAATTTGATTTGATTGATATGTGGGGTTCAAGGTCCCAAAAGCACCATATGAATATAAGAGATGCCGTAGTGGAGGCCTCCAGAAAACTCGATCGCCTGGGGTTCTTTAACGCGCACCCAAATCTGAGCACACGGGCCAAGAACATTTCCGCCTCCATCAGAAATGCAGCCACCGCAGCTGGGATTTCATCCCGTGACCTGCGGGTCAGCAGCCAAATACGTTAGCTCCTAGCCCACCGCGGCAGGGCTCAGGTACCAAGTCACTAAGAGTGAGCAGTGATCATGTCGACAATTTTATTGCTGTCATTGCAGTGTCTACATGTTGGATGGATGAATGGATGGATATGGCTGTACCCTTTAGATCGGGCGGTGGCTAGCGCCACCAAGCCGTAATACTTAATGAACCAAAAACTAGATTTATTTTTTTCTTTAAAAAGTGAGTTTGAGGATCCGTACTTTGCAGTGAAGGGTTTAATTTTCACCTGTGCCTTGACTTTAGTCACCAATCAGATAACCTCCTTCCGGTTAAGTCTACCCGCTTAAAGTCTATTTTGCCCTCCCGGTCCCTAAACCCCAGTTCTTTGAAAATATCTGCGCCATCATCCTGAACTATAGGGTGAAGCCCTTTACAGAACATTATCAAGTGTTCGGCAGTTGCTTCTTCCACTCCACACGCATGTTACATTTCACGCCGGCTGCCGTCGGGCCGCGCCGACGGACGTTGGTAGCGTCCGTCGTGCCTGACCTCAGACGATAGAGTGCTCGCGTTTTGCTAACATAGTACCGTGTAATACCGCGTTTTGCTAAAGTAGTAACGCTAATGTGGTACCGTGTGGCAGCGACACCTCGCTGCCTAGCAACGGTTTCACTTGCTTTGTGTCACTTGCTTCTTGCAGGGCGTTCCTGTGAATGCTGCGTTTCTGTGGAACCGCTTCAGGTGATTTGTGGTGGAGTGGTCAGGAATACTGTGATTATTTGAAGATATGGTCATCGGAAACAAGTGACTTGCGCGTAGCGTTCATGTGTCTTACCAACCAGCACAACCTGCACGCGTTTCCAACTGCATCGTCGCTGTTTGGTTGGGCGTCCATATCAGAATCGCCGCTCAGAAGGAGATCGAGCGGTAAATGATTCCCCCCGCTGGAAATCACCCCGGTTGTATATTTTATAGTGTTTTCATCGTCGCTTGTGGATGCTGTTGATGGCAAAGACATGTCTCTACACGTTCGCACCGAACATGTGAATGGTCTACGAAAATTGCATCACTATTTCGTGCCGTCACGTGATCAGATGAGGCGGAATCACAGTAGGTGACACATGGCAGTACTAAAAATTGTTGGACTTTGGAACTGTCTTTAGTTGGGTTTGATACTGTTCATACTAATCGACATCACTTATACTAATTCGTCCTTCTGTTTCATTTACAGCACGGAATCATCACGCGAGGATCAATATTAGGAATAGAGAGTTCTAAGACGCACTTCACACAAACCCCAAAATCGAAATTTATTGCGCATATAACTTTTATCCATTCGATCCCCGAGTACTCAAGTGTTGCTTGGGATCCTCACAGCCAAGTAAATATTAACACACTCGAAATAATTCAAAGAAAAGCAGTCAGATTTGTTTACAAATGTTACAGCTATCCTACGTACCCCAGTGAACTGTTGAAAAAAGCTGACCTACATACATTTCACGCAAGACGGCAATGCGATCAATTAAAATATATCTTTATAATTGCCACAATAAGCTCTGAATAAACAAAGATGCGTTTACAAAGCGGTTTACAACCAATCTACTCGATCCGAGCGTCCAAAAAACTGAAAGAATATTCCCGTAAAACAACAGCTTTTGAAAACCAATTTTTTTGCGCACTGCCACCAACTTGAATGCTCTGTCTCGGGATTAGATAATCTCCTCAAATGTCCAGTTGTTCGTGGCAAAACTTCAACACCGGCATCCCACACGACTTTCACTGCTTTCTGTCTTGCCCTGTAATATTTCTTGAAATATTATCATGGCATGCTTGTGTTCAAGGCCTTGTATTCTAACACATCGCTGATTTTTTGCCCTGGTATAAAGTGGTTACTTCTTTTTTTATTTTTTTTTTGTTTTTTATTGAGCAGATGCTTTTCGTTATTGCTGATGTGTTGATTTCTTGTATTTCTTTTTTTCGTGCGTTCACGTGAAAATCGCTAATATTGTGTAAGTTCTGGCGTTTCAATTTTCTCGATAGTGTAGCTACGCGTGGTATGTTTCCCTTTCTGTTGTAGTTCTATATGTTGCTTATACATATCGCCCACCCTTCCCTGAGGCCTTCTGTGTGAGGCTTGCAGTACTTCTGAATGAAATGAATATCTACGTGACATGCGTCAAGTTGATGTCACTGCTGCTTTAATTGTGCAAGCATCACGTAAACAATAAGAGGTTCATGCTGGAGGACATGCAGTGAAGCACACTAGAACAATTTTCACAATTATTGAACACACGTCCATTGTGTAAGTATTCAACATTCCTCGATTTATACATTATCTTGACGTGCCAGCTAGGACCGAAAAGAGGATCTATATATGTTTGAACGAGCAGATTGTCATCAAATTGAACCACTAGGAATACTATAGCATTGTATTTTATACGAAGCCGCTTGTCGGAGCTTTCGAGATTCGACATCCCTGGTATTTTACCTGGGACAAAGGGAGTTACCCTGTTTGGCTGATATGATTAGTAATGCAGTCAAAGTAAAAAACTCACATCGGGCTGAAACTCATATTGAAAAATTAGGCAAAATCTGACTTGATTAAAATGTTACTTTTGAACAAAAAGTAAATGAAAATATTCACCGCGCGCTAAGTAAAAATTAGGTTTGGCACTTTTAGCATTTATTAGAAGTAAGCGCTCCTGTTGTGACATATTACATTCTCTTTCAGAAGTGTGGTTCCGTGGGCGCCCACTAAAAATTGAAAAAGCACTACAGAAGAGAAATGAAGCCATGCTTAGCCACTGAATATGAGCGAAAGCATAATCAAATACCACATTGGCAAAAAAGTAAAGAAAACAAGCACTACAGAATAAAAATGCAGGCATGCTAAGCTACTGATCATGAGCGAAAACACAATAAAATACCACAATGAAATTCTTCCTTCCCTTTATCTTATTTTGTACCCCCATCCTTTTATGCACCAAGCCGCTTACATTTGGCTTCGCTTTCTCGCGTTCTCGATGAGTGAGAATTGATTATGAGAAAGTGCTTTTGAGTATTCACAGTTTTCTAACCAAGCAGAGAGAATATTTGTGCCCTTACCATGTCAAGTAGCTCCCGCACCATGCCATTCCAGTGCCCGCGGGAGTTCCGGCTGCCGTAGGCACCATCTCTGGCGAGCTGCAACTGGTAGCGAAAGCCCAGCAGCCTGGACATTTCTCGGAGCAGATCGACGCAGAAGCCCTCGAAGCGATCATTACCGACAAGCTTATGTGATGACTCCTTGTACATAATGTAGGGCGCATTCTGTAGCAAAAAAAAATTCACACGAACCATATATTTGTCCTATATACCTAACGTAACTCTGTTGGCTCTCAAGTAGCTGTTATAAAAACCTATGGTTTCACACTTTCACGAAAGCAAAAATATATACTCGAAGCAAGGCGAACGCTCACTGCCACTGTCTGTCCACTAAAAGAAAACAAGATATCCTCTATTGTTACCTCCTACTTTATTTAGACAAGCTAAAGTGTTGCTTAATTGCAACAATCGCGCTTTGTTTTCACAGGCAACGTACAAGTAAGCCGCAATACGGCACGTTGATCTAGTCACTTAGGATTCAGCGTGAAGTTTGTGATGCGCAGCACAAGACGGGAACGAAAGGAAGGAAAAATCATGGCTTGATAGCTTCTAGAACCAACGTACCAACAAACGATGCACGGATTCACAGCCCTAGTCTTGCAAGAAGTTGCGAAGTCTTGTCTCAGCCGCTCTAAAAAATATAAGATTCACTGCGGCATATGTTGAACTGAGACCCGACATGATGCAATGCAACTCCAGCTTGTTTACCGTTAAAGCGACGAACCCTTATTATGAACTTGACTCTGTGGCAGGAATTCTAAAACAAATCAAATGCTGTTTAGCTTTTTATACATGTAGCACGTGTGTGAAATTGCATTCGGACATTTGGATGAAGTGGCAGAAATTCGGAAAACGCATATCGATTGTAACATTACCATATATACTAGGTGTTTCCTAGGGATGTCTTATTGTAAACATAGCGAAATAAAGCATACCAATAGCGTAGTAATCCTGAACGTTTTGTTTTTGAGCGCACTCAATATTTCTTCTCGAAACATCTTTTCCGTCTGGGTCATGGTGAGACCGGCAGAGGCGCTCCATGTGCCAACCTGGGTGATTGGAGGAAAACAACCACGCATGTATTCAGGCGTCAATGAACCCTATATATGTATTTGTATGCTGGCGTAATGCAAACAATAAATTAGTACTCTCGTAAACATTGCCTACTATAATACTGTTTTGTAGCTTTCGAAATTGTTGCCTGTTTCAATATTAACTAAGTAAGATCCCCATCGCGTGCCATGCAATGTTAATTATTTTTTTACAATATTGGATAAAGGAGAACTGAACTAAAAGGAGTAAGTAGCATGCAATTTAGAGATGACCAAGCGCTCCTAGATGTATTCTATGACAGCATCGCATTTATGTTGTTTCTCACAATGTGGTGGGATAACACAAAGTATAAATGCTTATTGTAAATTATTTGATTAATTCTTGAAATTCAGCAGTAATCAAATAATTTACAATAAGCATTTATACTTTGTGTTATCCCACCACACAAAGTATAAATGCTTATTGTAAATTATTTGATTAATTCTTGAAATTCAGCAGTGCCCCGCCGCGGTGGTCTAGTGGCTAAGGTACTCGGCTGCTGACCCGCAGGGCGCGGGTTCGAATCCCGGCTGCGGCGGCTGCATTTCCGATGGAGGCGGAAATGTTGTAGGCCCGTGTGCTCAGATTTGGGTGCACGTTAAAGAAGCCCAGGTGGTCTAAATTTCCGGAGTCCTCCACTACGGCGTCTCTCATAATCATATAGTGGTTTTGGGACGTTAAACCCCACATATCAATCAATCAAATTCAGCAGTGATGATTATCATGTGCATTTTTTGTAGATGATATATACCAACTAGTTTACACCCAAACTTGTCTACTAGTAACTGCCTACTCGAATTTATTAGTGCACGGATGTATCAGGCCGCAATTCTATTCGGTTGTATGGCGAGCAACCTAAAAAGGGTTGCAGTGGTAGATTGCGTAAGGCAGTCCTCCACTCGCACGACGCATTCTGCTTACCACTGAACGCTGTGGTCCCCATTGGCTGGTCGGTAAGAAGTTTTGTGCTACGATATGCACATGATGATCCGCAGTGACATTTGATAGCGAAGTTGTGCTTGGACGAGCCTTTCATATTCGGGGCCCGTGTGGTCTACGTGTGTGCGTCGTAAACGCGCGTGCGCCTCAGACATTGGCTTAATACCACTGCTCACCACTTCTCCCAGTTAACAACGGGTATGTGCTACAGAGGTCCGTTTGACATACAAGAAAAATATTCTCATTGTGAATGTATTTGTGCCACACGAGCCGGAGAAATCTAAGCTTACACCACTTCTACTACAAAGGAAGGAGGCAACAGTAAACCTAACAAATAGCGTGTGAGCTGCCAAAGTCACACCATTGTAAAGTGATCTCTGTTAAGCAGCATTCTCACCAGTGTCACGTGATACGTTGTTTTAGAACCAAGGCTTGTCCGGTATCCATATGTCACGCACACGATATATCGAATAACGCTCGCGTAATGTACGTTAATGTGCGAAAGAGAACCAAAATATTTAGCGATACACTACTATCAATCACATTGGTCAAGGAACAATATGAAAGACCTACAAGCACAAACACTTTATACTGCACTCTTAATAAGTCCTGCCTAGCGCACGTCCTGTAGGTGGGACGCTCTAAACTTTAGAAAAAGTCACGGCTGCAGAAGGCCATGCGGGGAGACTTTGCCGTGACAGTGCAAAAAGGAAAAGGGCGCCCCCTTTAAAACGCCTTATAGGCGGCCGACAAGCCTGGACGCTTGCGATGCGGGCCGAGCGGGCGAAACTCCTGCTTATGGGTATGCTCCAATACCCGCCGTAGATTGCTAAATAGACAGCTAAAGGGACGGCACCCATCTTAAGTCCCATTCCAATTCTCACGTAGCTGGCAAAGTAGACAGCTCCGAGAATACCGCATCGTGGAACAAATATGATGCAGGGTACTTTGCTGTCTAAACAAGATAGCGACTCAGCGAATCGCACAAATAGACCGGATCTCACCGGAATGGTCGTCTGCACACAAGCAGACGCTACATGTGAACAACATTGATTTTTTTTCAGATTTTTACACGAAATGAGCCAGAAAATAAAACTGTGACGCTTGTTTATTTTGGCTTTATCTTCTCGACACAATGTGGCTTCTCGTCACGTAAAAGCCGTTTAGACGTGTTCAATATTACGGACAGCATGAGCTATGTGCAATCTTCTAAGCAGTGTGCGTAGACTGTCTACGCGCTGTCTAAGAATAGGAACACAACCTATTTAGCTGCCGTTCATGTCGGGGCGTGCCGCGCATGTATCAGTGCTGCGCATGCGGAAGCAGCGTCAGCCTCCGGGGCAAGCAATGCTGCAAGGAGGTATACACCAGAACACAGCGAACTCAGTGCTTGTAGCCATACTGAAAAGCGTCTGGCGCCATCTGTTGCAAGCGCAGCGAAGCAACACCCTCAACTGCCACGCGAGCAGATACTCTGCAAATCAAACGCGAAACTTCACAACCCGAGTGCAGTTGTAGTCATGTTTTGTGCTGTTCTTGTGCTTGAATGTTATGCTGATTTCGTGTGAAACGTCGAGGAGACCTTTTTCGACAGTCCGGACAGTCTGCAGCACGTGCATTGTCTGCAGCACGTGCAGCACGTGCAGACTGCGGAAGCAACTTCAACAGGCACGTATTATCCGACTGAAAGAAACGCTAACAGCATTAACTGCGGCATACCTTGGTTGTAACAAACCAGAATTTGTGATGCAAGCCGGCGTCAACGTAGCGCTAAAATCTGCCTCCAACATACGCTCATACACCGCATGTTTATCAATTGTGAGTCCTGGCGGGCACTCGGAACACACACGCGGTGCAAAAATGCCAGCCAGAATAAGATTTCAAAATGCTACGGCGACGCCGGCTGAAAGCTCATGTAGATTCGCCTAGCGACAGTCAAGGCATGTAGCAGTTCGACCGAGTCGAAAGCCATGCTTTCCACCCCGTTCACATCTCTTTTCATTGCGATAGTAGGCCGTTACAGTTGTACAAAGCATGCACGGCGCGTGCATCCACGCGTTAGTCCTAACACGTATATTCTGTTATTGACATGCGGCCTGCGAAAGAGTAGGGAAATAGCTTTGTGCCGCATACTACAGGCATACTGCACGCAAATCGCTACTGTGAAGTAAAACAGCAGGAGTCACGCTTGAATAAACGCAATAAGTATACTTACTCGTACACTTCACTGGGCTCGTAGTTTTTTTTGCTGATGGCGATTATATCTTATAAGGTGGCCGAGCTCAGCTTTTTTCGTTGTGGACGGAAATCTGTGCAATCACGAAACACCACACTGGCACGATTCCTGCGATGCGCTGTGAACTTCACAGGCCGTGCTCAATAATCTGTTCCACTTGCGCTGGTTGTCTTCACATCATACGACAGCGCAGTGGTACCCAGAAGACATTTTATAAGCGGACGCGGCGTGAACAGGAAGTTTTTCAAATTTTAAACTTCTATAGCTAATGCATGCCATGCTAGGGAGGCACGCTTCGGCAGTTCCAAACAAATTAGGACCTCTCTGGGAGAGAGGGTATATATACAGCCGAAGGTGCGTGAGTGCGAGATAGACGTGCTCGCGTGTATACAAGGGGTTGACTATGCACCATTTTCTGTGCGCGTGAAGAAGAGAGTCGCCCTTGGGAACATGAGTGGGGGAATGCGCACCGTTCTCTTGCGTGGATTAATTAAAAAAGAAAACGCGTGGAAGGAGGCGAGATTGAGAGTTCGGAGTTGTGAGGGAGGGTGAACACAGGAGAGGCCACCGCTACTGTCATTGTGACGTACTAAACGACATCACGTGACTCGCCAATTCTGTTGTCAGTGCAGCACGGGCTTTCAACTCCGAGTCAGTTCGTTTCGTAACTTACACGTTTGTTTATACGCTCATCGTCCCAGTTCCGGTCGCATTCGAGTGAGCCTTATAGTGAATGAGCCCTTCCGAAACGTCATGGCACCGATACATTTCACTGATAAAACTGAAGTTGGCGAAACAACTCAGCGTTCATACTCAGGCACGCATCTCACTCAGCGGCCACTTTTTTATTTGGGGGGGGGGGGGGAGGCGTCCCTGCATCCGCAAATGTTCTGTGTGTATGACAGCGTACTTTGCCGACATGTAGGCATGGGAACATTCTGCCTATATTTGCATTAGGCTCGAAAGAAAGATTCCCGAAGCGTGAAATCGCAGTAACCATTCTATTCGGTGCTTGTGTGGTTAAAGGAACGCATTATGCGGTCTATACTTCTCGCTCTGGGGTGCTATGCAGGATCGGCCGAGTTTCGCCCAAGTAACGCGGAGCGTAGGGTCTTCTCGAGCTCTGGCGACACCCCATTATGAACGAGCCAGCAGTGCAAAAAAGTCAAATCCACTCCTCAGCGCGCTGCGTTTTGCTGCTTACAATGAAACCAGTCATCGCGTCAAGGACGTTTTACTAAGTTGGTGGTGTTTTCAAACCAGAGGCATCTCTTTCATTTGTCGTTCGACTGATTGCGGAAATGCCCCCATGCAATAAAAGCGTCATAAACATTTCCTGGTGATATTTTTATACAAACACGAAGATTTTAAATTCATTTTGAAGCTTTTATTGCCTGCACTAAGCCTCCTTTAGAATAAGTAGCATGGAGGCCTCTGAGATCCGTACCGGCCAAGCGTCTTACAATATTGCGATGGCAGCTAAACCCGAGGTCACGTGTTAACCATCATGGTCAGCCTGTACATTCCAGCGTACTGCTCGGCCGGTGCGCGTTGTTTTTGTTGCCATCACCCGCTAGCACCCGATCACCTGTGGCCGACTAATTAGCTGTACTAGGGATGAAGCTCCTAAAGCCTTGGGTTTGTCCCCACAGCTCGTTTGACGTCACCGCCTAGTGAATGACTCACGCAGCAGGTGCGGATGGATGGACAAACGGACGAACAGACAGGCAGATAGACAGACAGACTAACAAACAGACAGACAGCTGTAGAAACAGACAGACAGACAAACGATTCACAGCTTATACCGATAAACCATCTGAAGCTTGGCCCACTCGTCATCGTTCAATTCATGTATATGATGTGGTATTTTGATTTTTTGTTTTGCTGGAGGGTATACTTAAATGGTTATGGCAGGACATGCTATGGCCAAGCTAATTATGCCTAGTCATGGTAAGGTTGAGGTTGTTACGCCACATCTCAAGAAGACCGTGCCGATGAAGCCATGTAAACCCTAACCGGGCCAACTAAAATATGCTTGTTAATGAGCTAACTAAACTATACCAATTAACGCGAAGGTAATCATACGGACGCTAAGTCAAACTATGCTATATGACGCTTACTAATATATGATAATTAGTATCATACTAGTCCGAATTACGTTTATAGCTTCATACTGATCATTGCCTTGCTAATTGCGACAGATATAAGTGCACTTTGACGGAAAACTTATCAACGAAAAAAAGACAGCCCAGTGTAATGGTCATCAAGCCTCAGTCAATTAGTTAAATCAAACTTGAGACGCGGCTGATGCGGTCTTCACTTCGAAGCCGATCACGCACGTGAGTAGACGACCAACTTAAAAAGCTGCAAGAAGCAAGGCTTTCATAAACTTATGCATGGCTCTAGCCTTGCACACGTAGTTTAAGCTCACCAAATTATTTTAAAAGCCAACAAGCTTGCGCTTAGCGTTCACCGCATGAAATGCTTCGCAGCCGCGCTGGCACCTAGACGGTCCCGAGTTGAACTCAGGCCTTCACTAAATGAACGAGTTTTTGTCCGAGTTCACGCGTCAATCACTTTGATTGACAGACGCCGGTGGCGGAAATCGAGTACGTCTCTCACGTTTGCTCTTGCTGAGAAGGAGTACTCACCTCGAGCGGCAACATTTATTATTCAGCTTTATCGCGCAGACTATGCACGCACGCAGAAGTGAAAGCGATATCATTACGTGGCTATGATATTTCGCAGTCAATTTCACCGTGCTCACGACGTTGTCAATCGCAGCCGCGTTAGATGGATGGATTGATTTGGCTGTACCCTTTAGATCGGGCGGCGGCTCACGCCACCTAACCATAATTGATTGATATGTGGGGTTTAACGTCCCAAAACCACTATATGATTATGAGGGACGCCGTAGTGGAGGGCTCCGGAAATCACCTAACCATAATACTTATTGAACAAACAACTAGATTTATCTTTTTTTTTCCTTTAAATAATGAAGTTGAGGACTGGTACTTTGCAGCGAATGATTTAATTTCCACTCGTGCCTTGACTTTAGCTTCCAATCAGATAAGCTCCTTCTAGTTATTTCGCCCGCTTAAAGTTTATTTTTCCCTCACTGCCCCTAAATCCCAGTGCTTTGAAAACTCTGCGTCTACATCCTGAACTATAGAGTGAAGTCTTTTACTGAACATTATCAAGTGTTCGGCAGTTTACTCCTCCTCTTCACATGCACTGCATACCGCGTCTACCCCTTCGTATTTGACCCGATATTGGGCTCGCATTATGGCGTTGCCGCCATGATGCCAGTGTCTTTGGCGGCCACCTGTCCTTATACTTATATGGCTAATTTGATAAATGTGAAACGAGCAGCTCAAGAGTGCTGCGTGTGCACCCTAGCTGCCTTCGAGAGTGGAAATTTCAAAGCTGTAGGTGGAACGAAAGAACCTGTCTGAAAGAGGACAAACGCCCATGAACACGCCCGTGGAAAGCGCGTGTTGAGTTGGCAAACAGATAGCACGGCAATCACGCTGACGTTGCTGCACTGTCAAAATGTTGACTCAGTAGCGACGCTGACACGTTCCCACACGGTGTTTTTCGATAACAACCGCATATGTCCCACATGCGATTCCAACGCCATGCGATTTTTTGTAGCCCATTTTCATCAACGCTGCTATCACGTGCTCCTCACTGTATTTATGACAATTATCACTGAAGAGCAAGCTCAAAGCAAACTCTTCTGCCGAGAAGCTTGGGCCATCCTGCATTACACCCCTCGTGTGAGTTTCCGTGGATACGCTAAAACCAAGAAGCTGCGGGATGAATGTTCGACGAAGCCGAGAATGTGGAAAGAACGCGGCATATTATCGCACGTGTGGCAAACACTTTCGCGAAAATATTTAGTGCACTACGTATGGGTTGATATCAGATGAGTACGGCGCGGGTCTTTTCTGGAAGGTACACAAATTTGCGATGTTTTTTCACGACAGGGTGACAGGCCTTCTCAAGCTGCCTGCATCTCAGGGGTGGCGAGAATGGTTTGGTTCAAATGCTGTCATATTCAGTTGCATATTCAGACGTCTCTTCTGTTAGCAGCCGTGATGTGCAGAGCTGCTGGTAAAAAAAAAGTGGTTGATGCCAGAGACCAGCAGAGTCACTGAGAACAAGATACGATCATTTTAGTTTTTGTCGAGCAAACGATGCGAGCAGGTAATATTGCCAATGTTGACTGCGATGACGGCGAGGATGACGATGTTGGCGACAAAGGCATGTTTACGCCTTCAGAGACATAGCTAGACTGACTGCACGTGCGCTCCTAGCAGACTAAACGCCAGTGTAACGTCACCATTTTTTGTGAAAGCGGCATCAGCTGTGCAGCGGCCTCGACGTGACAGCGAAGAAGCGCTGCCAGCACTAAAATTTGGCGGGCTTTCCAACCATTTTGAACCGTGTTCATTAGCGAATATATTATTCAGTATTACAGATACTTATTTCTCACTCAGAAACGTTTTAGGTCGCAAATCGCTGCTAGGGGGCAAATAGCTACTCGTTGGCCTTAAAATCTTGACATGAGTAAATTTGATGCCGGTGCCCTTTTAACACGAATGTTCCACAGCGTGTCCTCAAGCAGTTTGATTGACGCTAGCACCGCGTATAGCTTTGGGATCTGCTTTGGTATAATACTACCCAAGCATAGTGAGCTACTATTTAGGCAACAAGGCCCATTGCTTCGCGGGTGACATCTATCGAACATCTATTGAACATCTATACATCTATCGGCTGACAGGTCACGCGTCAGAGCGTTCATGTTAACCTTGCTGATGACTGCACTTCTCTCGATAATATGGGAGTCATGCGAGGACACAGTGACTTCGGAAATGTGTGTTCCTGCGACAGATACACGTGGACTCCAGTTCATTTTAGCAGCACGTCCGTAGCCACCTGCGCATACTAGGTTCCTGAGATCGGTGAACGACGGGCCACCGAGTTGCAAGTGGTGACAACCCGTTACGATCTAGAAGAAAAAAGGGCAAAGAAAAAACACTAGTTCAATTCATAAACCATGTCTCTGACGTGAATGGAGTCCAAAGTAAACGATGTTTCTTCCCGACTAAGCACCCCGGGCAATCGAAAAGCGGTGCAAACAAACAGCGCCAGCTTCTCGCTTTCACGGTCAAAACAAACTGGGGCCACACATTTCATTGAAGGAGATATGAAGTCTGCTGGAACCACGTCTTTCATTTGAGAGGAAGGACACAATCACTTCGATTTGTTCAGAAACAACGAGAGTTTCTTTCCGAAGGAAGTTCACCTGCAGTGTCTGCACGGCACACCGCACCTGCACGGGTGTGTTCCTATATATAGATTGCCGACAGTACCACAATTTTGAGCGCGATTTCATTTTTGTTGTACAGTTATTGTGAGAAGACTGTCGAGCAAACAACACTAAAAATAAAACGACCGGGCTTTTCAGTGTCAAAGGTTTCTTCTGAAGCACCATCGAACATTTTGCTTCGATATATACTGAATAGGCTTAGTGAGTCGACTGCGGCCCGGAAACGGCGCGCGGTGAAGCTGCCGGCGACGCTACCTAAAACTCGGTGATGTTGTTTTACGTATAAGTTTTAAACGCTGCGCGCATAATAACGACTCCACTTCACTAATACGTCAAAACGTGAAGCGACACAATGGTGCCTTTATAACCCCGTGATTTTAGCGTCCCCGCCGTGACGTATAGTGTGCTGCAATCGTCAGCGTACGAGATTGCTGATTGAATGTTAGCGAGGTCGAATCCCTATGTATTTGTTGTGAATATTCTGTGGTTTATTTCTGATCGAAGTTTATGCGTATAGTTTACGTATATTATTAGGCATGAACCTAAGCCTCCCAAATCTTTGTTAGAGCCCTAAAATGGGTTCCAAAAATTTTTTTTGCCGCTTCATACAGTGCTCATAGGTAGAACAAGCAGTAGTTGTGATGAACCGTAAGTCGGACACTTCTGCAGTTGGCCCTTTGGATAGCCGGATCGCGAGACGAAAAATCACCGGCCTATTTTAGTCCCGCCTATAAGATGGGCCGCTGAGCAGAGATGCCTCCCGCAGTGCGGGCCACCTATGCGCCCTACATGCCACAGACGGTTGTAGACGGATGGCGCCGCATACAGGTTTTGCCGGCCAAACGGACCATGTATAGGCGTTATATTTTTCGTCTCGCTTACAGGCTATAGACTGCTACTTTAAGCAGGACTTGATTAAGAGTGTAGTCGATGAATTCTGCATACACATCGTGCACGATAGGACCAAGCTTCGCGTACTCGTCATCATTCACTTCTTGGTCGTGCGGGGGTTGTATTAAAGGTGTTCAACAAACTACCACATCATGGGTTAATGAAGAATCTTTAATGAATAGTACCAATGCAATATACGAGAGCATTTTAAGCGGATGCTTCTTTGTTACAAGGGCGCATAACAGTGGTATGATAAGCCTGCAGTAATACGATACTACCACCTCAATCCTCAACAAAGAGCGTTCAGTAAAAAGCCAAGATATAACACATCTAAAGGACTTGTACGCTGTAGAAGTGCGTCAGCCTGATGAAGGAAACGCCACCAGCTTCACTGTTTCCTCGGTGTCCGTCAAGTGAAGTGTCTGAATTTCTTTCGATGTTTTCCGATAACTCTGCTGCTGTTCACTACAACTCTGTCCCGCTGATACGTCGAAGCTTCATATCTGGAAGCGCCTTGCCATAAAATTATCTACGGTTAGTAAAATTCTGCAAATTTTATGCTTTAATCATCTGCTTTGTGTAATTGCCAGCTGCAGAAGGTAACGCCCGCCTTCACGATGTCAGAACAGTCAGTGCTCGAAAGCCGACCCGATTTGTCTTCGCACAGAAGTCAGTCAACGCCTTATTGAACTTTTGCATAGTAGCTGCCTATTGAATAGACTATAGCACCTTCATTCCCTTTTACTGCAATAGCAGTTATATGGATACTCTCGGCTGGGTTTCGCCGCCGGCGTCCACGTTCAGGCCATGCACCGTATATGTTATACGTATATATATATATTGAAACGCAAGAACGAAAAAAAATCCCAGAAAAGATTACTTCTGGTGCGTAGAATCAAACGCGGCACCTCCGCGTCGTGAATGTGAGGCGTTAATCACCAACTTGCTAGGAAGCGCAGCCACTATTACAAGGAACACACAACACAAGCGCTTGTGTTGCGTGTTCTTTGTAATAGTGGCTGCGCTTCCTAGCAGGATGGATCCTTACCAACTGGCCCGATACAATTGTTTATTGAGTTAACCACCAAGCCACCGAGAGGTACCTTCTTCAACACTCAAGCGGCAAACTATCAAATCTACCACTTACCGATGTTGGCGGGCATCTCGGTAAAGGGGGGAACCATAGTGTTTTCAGACTTATCGGAAAATGGCGCTGTGAGCTCGCGGTGGCTCTCGTCTCTCACGCGTACTTTGGCCCGCGTTGAGAATAAGGAGGTGTGTGCTCAATCGCCGCCCTTATCTTGCAGTGGAGAGAATCGTACGTCTTGGCTAGCCTTTGAGTTTTGTCGGAACGATTCTGTTGTAGTTACCGAGCGCACAAAGGTCACTGCAATCGTTGCAATGCCTCTGTTTGCAAAAAGGTAGTGCTTTTCAAACACGGCGAAGTAACAACTGAAACGCTTATTCACGTTGATCTGACCTGTGAGTACGCTTAGTGCGTGATTTGTGCGTGAGAAAAGTGGGGCACGTTTCGACCTGCTTACCATTTTGTGCGTGACCTTCCAATTTGTTGATACCGCGTTCATTGCTTCAACTTTGCGGCAAAGCTGTGTCTTTTTTTTTCTTTTTCGCCGGTCTACCTTTCTTTTCGCTTCTCAACTCCCCCCCCCCCCACCTCTTAATGCAGAGTAGCAAACCGGATACGCGATTTCCGGTTGACCTAACTGCCTTTCTCTTCACTTTATTTTCTCCCGCTCCCTCGAGGAAGTATTCACACAACTATGCCCAAAACTATCTACTCTTTTATACTTAGCTCATTCTTACAATTCGTGTAGCGTATGTATTTCCCTTATTGACGTCCGGCCCCCACAACAGCGAACACTTTTTTCACCACGTTTCACAAGCGCCCGACCACAGTGGGAAATTCTTACGCTGTCGAGCTAGCGAAGAGAATGAATGTTTCCAGTGTTCGCCAGGAGAAAGACGTGTTTCTGCAAGCGTGTGTCCTGAAGCTAGACACGTATTTTGAGCGTTCAAAGCTTCTTGCTTTCTTTCCAAGAAGTGATGAACAGCCGAGTGAAAGTACAACGAAGTTGAAATGCGATGCAAGTGGCTGTTATAAGTGCGTGAATGGTATGGTGTAGCTAACATTCTATGCACGTCTGACAGGCTTCCCAAGACAGTGGCTGGCGATGGAAAGAAGGAAGAATTGAAACTGTGCACAGGGCTATCAAGTTCTTCTGTGTGTGTTATGGGCACAAATTTTGAGTGTTAGAATTTTGAAATGCATCTTATTTTCTTTGTTTGTTCTTTTTGAATAAACAGTCTAAATATATCGGAATGGGTTACCGGTGTTACTGCAAAACTTAAGCAAGAATTTGCTGCGCAGTAAATAAAGAAATATGTAATTGATTGATTGATTTGATTCATTTGTGGGGTTTAACGTCCCAAAACCACCATTTGATTATGAGAGACGCCGTAGTGGAGGGCTCCGAAAATTTTGACCACTTGGGGTTCTTTAACGTGCACCCAAATCTGAGTACACGGGCCTACAACATTTCCGCCTCCATCGGAAATGCAGCCGCCGCCGCCGGGAATCAAACCCGCGACCTGTGGGTCAGCAGCCGAGTACCTTAGCCACTAGACCACCGCGGCGGGGCATAAAGAAATATGTAGTGCTTGCACTAGCGCAGTTATACTTCAAAGGTATATGCAAATATTTTTGTAATATATGTGTAGTTGCACGCTTAATAATTGTGTAGTTTGCCCTACACGTCAATTATTGTTTTTAAATATCTAGCGTTTCGTACAACTAGAAATGCAAACGTCGTTATTATGAACAATATCTACGTTCCAGAAGACTCCCGTTAAAAGGCCCTGTTCTCTAGTTTAGTTAAATCCTTGCTTATCAATCAGCTGCAGTAAAACATGAACTACGAAAGTGTCCTCTTCGATCACCGGCGTATTATATGTAAGGAGGGGGAAACGCTGTAGGCCCGTGGGCTCAGATTTGGGTGTACCTTAGAGAACCCCAGGTGGTCGAAATTTCCGGAACCCTCTAGTGCGACATCTCTCATAATCGTATGGTGGTTTTGGGAAGTTAAATCCGACATATCAATCAAATCAATGTAAAGATAGACTCAATAAACCGACGGGCCTAAATGAAGTTATGTCAGTAGGCACCTACCGACGAAAGCCCTGCTCGCTTCATTCGAACAACTTGCAGAGATATATTGTGCCGGCGTCCCATGGTATCCATGTGTATGGCACCAGTGAGTCCTGAGATATGCGTCTGAAACAAGCAAAGGTACCACTATGAGCAAGATATGTTGTTGAAAGTGCGCTTCACACTCATCTGCTTTCTAATAGCCTCGAGCCAACACAGCACGGTTTCCTCGCAGTAACACAAAAAATAAAAAAAACAGGGCGATTGAAAACTATCAAGCAGCCTTCTCACAGAAAAACGAGGACAAAAAGTATTGCCAAATATTATTGAGTAAAACCTTTTCCATTGAGTTAACATGTGTGCTTTGACCAACCTTCAGATTGCGGTGATTTAATTCATATTCGACTGCTCACTGAACTTCCACTGATAATATTTTTACATAAGCCCATGCACCCACTTGTTTACTTGTTAAGACTAAGGAATGCGGACACTAAATAGTTTCAGTTAAAGAGTTGGCTGCACCGAAACTCCAAAATAAAAATGTGAATTTGAAGGCGATGACTTCAGCCACCGCCTTTGCACTGGCGCACGTCGTGACACACCCACCCACCGTCATATTAACTAATCTTGTCAGGCCGTGCAGCAATCAATATAAAGAAGCTTCTGTGCTTAAGAATAACCGGGGCATCACTGAAGTAGGTGTTAAAATCGCTTGATTGAAATCAGTGAGCACGTTGGCCAATAATAAGACATTTATGTTCCAACTCATTGGACATCACTGTTTATATATATGTCATAGTCATTACGACCTGATTTGCTTATGTTACCTATACATGAAGAATCATCTCCATAAGGTCTAGAAACACTATTACGGTGATTATCAATAGCTCGCTGCTCATTTTCTTTTACATTATCACGGTGTTACTCATGTTGTCTGTTTTGTGTGCCATGCATTTTTTATTTTTGATATTGCTGTAAGAATATTGTTTCCGCAATGAATGTTATTTTGACAGGGACGTAGAAAAACAAAGACAAGAATTTCACGTAAGCATTAGCCATGTAGCCCTTCAGTCTCTTATGCACAACGCTAGAGGTTTTTACGCTCGGCCAATAAAGAATACATTAGAACTGAATAAATTAAAGGGTGCTGCTGCAGCCAACACATAAAACTGTTCTACACGCAGCTCTACCATGTAGTCATTATCTTTCGTGAGTACGTCAAGGTAAACAAGGCAGCAGGCAAAGCATCTATACCAAAGAAAAAGCTAAGGTAGCGGGAGCCTCTAATCAACTTTTTCAACCCACAAGCTCCAGGTGCATGGGTATTTGACATCAACCCTTCTGGCCAAAAACTAGAATGAAATCAAATACAGAAAGATGTTAAGATAACACGTATATATTCCGCTTTTAAACGCGGTGTAGTTGGTTTGATTCACTCTATTATCTTAGAATAAAAAAAAAACATGCTGAATACTGTGCAGCGTGGCACAAAAAACAGGACGAAAGAAGTGCAAACAGGTGCTCTGAAGTTGCATCTTTATTTTACCAGTGGAACTCTATAAATCCTGTGTACGTAGACGTGACAAAAATTTCCCTGCAAAGACCGAAATGCGGCACCGCAATCTAATACATATCTCAACATAAGGTCCGTCGCTTGAAAAATTGCGTAAGAAAAAAAAACACTGGCCCCGTATCTACATCTTTCACGGCAAGTGTCGTCGAAAGACGATAGTGTTGCGTGTGGAGAGAGTGAACAAAACGTTATTTTTGATGTTCTGTGCGAGAAAAATGGTGATTTGTATTCTAGACGCGCTGCGTTAACTAGGCTCGATCAGTGCAGTGAAGGCGTACGAGCGCATCGAGGCAGGTTAGACAGGAGGGCTATCTGGCAGTAATCTTGATTGATTGATATGTGGGGTTTAACGTCCCAAAACCACTATATGATTGTGAGAGACGCCGTAGTGGAGGGCTCCAGAAATTTAGACCACCTGGGGTTCTTTAACGTGCACCCAAATCTGAGCACACGGGCCTACAACATTTCTGCCTCCATCGGAAATGCAGTCGCTGCCGCCACCCTGCGGGTCAGCAGCCGAGTACCTTAGCCACTAGACCACCGCGGCGGGGCCTGGCAGTAATCTTCTAAAACAAAGGAAGGTGGTTGCGCCCACGGAGAACAATGCGCGCCTTTCTCGGAGTCGTGACGAGTTGTAGAACGGAAAGTGATGGGCAGGTGCGACTACCGTGCCGTCTTAGTAAAGCTTTGGAAACACTTGCCTTTGTGAGCATTTCGTTGCACTGTGAGTGCAGCATGATTAACGCCACGATCCTTATAATTACTTACGTGTGCCTTCTCTATTACAAAGACACACATACAAAATACTGACGCGTTGTTCTGGTGCCTCAGATCTCTGCAATATTTGTTTTTTTAAACGACAATCGCACAAGTATGAACGTTAAAACTTGAGCAATATTGAAGGACGCTGTGGATGGGATTGGCCGTTTGGGGTAGTACTTGGTGCCGTTTGAGGTATCATTACGTTGGACCAACAGAAAATGGACATACAGACCAAAACTTTTGCGTCAAAGTACCCCAAAAAAGACTATCATCTTTTATACCACAGGAAACGGTATAGCAATCTCGTTCTTTGACGAGGAATAAAAGCTAGGTTGATTGTCTTGGTTCTTGACGCCTCATAGACACGTGCTTAAAGCAAAGCTTGCGTTTGAGCTAGTTCACCATGGATGCTTATGCGATTACGTGTAGGTATTTATTCGGTAATGAATAAAACTAGTTCGTTGATCCCATCAACAGTTTTTTTGTTCTCTTCTGCTTCGCACCTATATGCGTGCAAAAACCGGGCGCCAAGCCTGTATTGCACTGCGTATCGGAACTGTTGCAGAAAAGAGGCAGCCGTTCACATAAACTAGATAATATTACAAACACATGCAGAAAATACTAGCAGAAGTTTTCATAACTACAGACATTGAAAAGTTAAGCAAAAAGATATTTTATATATATAAGACTTTCGTTTATTTCCCCGTAAAAATAAAAACAAACCCGCCTTTTGGTCATGAACAGATTCTAAACATTGTGGAGAATCACATGCTAGAGCAACGCACTCAATACCAATTAAAAATTCGGCAGATCCCACGACAGATGCCACTTCGCATATCGATGATATGGGAAGCACGAGTGATAAGGGAGGATATGTCGCTTTAAAAGCAGCACGAAGGTACGAGTCGGAAGTAAATTATGCTGTACATGATTTCCATCTCATGATTATCACGTTTGCACCTGGCATTTGTGTTTGTCATCCATTCATCTCACGTAATACCAAATTTGGTATATGTGGAGCTAGCGAAACGGCTACGAACGCTATGCGCGTAGCATCTAGGAAAAATTTACTTGGCACACACACCAGGATTGTCATATTTGGACGTGTCATTTACATTTGTCGTCCATCCACGTCACGTAATACCAAATTTGGTATATGTGAAGCGAGAAAACGGGCCGCGACCACCTCATGAGCGTGGTGTTTCATCTTGTTCTTACATGATAAGCATGTCATGATTATCACGTTTGCACCAGTGATATACCTTCGTCATCCATGAACGTCACGTAAGACTTGATTTGATGTGAAGCTAGCGAAACGGCTACGAGGGCACAATGGGCATAGCGTGTAGTCATGTTTAACAAGACACACATGTTATGGTTATCGTGTTTGGACCTGTTGTTTACCGACGTCCTCCATTCGCGTCAAGTAGTACCAAGTTTATTATATGTGAAACTAGCGAAACTACCACAGGCGCATGATAAGTGTGGCACCCATTCGCGTCATGTAATACCAAATTTAGTATACTTGAAGCCAGCAAAACGACCGCGACCACATTATGAGCGTGGTGTGATGTCATGTTTTTACATGACAAGCAACTACTGATTAACATATTTGCACAGGACTTATTGCTTCGTCATCTGTTGACGTGCCGTAATACCAAATTTGGTATATGTGAAGCTAGCGAAATGACTGCGAGTGTACCATGAGCGTGGCAAGTAGCCATGACTTAGATGACATGCATGCCGTCGTTTCCACATTAGGGCTTGTTGGTTATGTTCGCCATGCAGTCTTGTCATATCATACCAGTTTTGCAATATGTCATGTGAACGAAACCACTGCAAAGCCAGAAAGACCATGAAATGTAAATCACAACAGTCATGACACACATGTCGTCATTTTAATGTTGTGTCTAGTCAATTATGTTCGTCATACAGCCAGACCATTTCGTACTAATTTTGGCACAGATACCATTATTCAAGTGGCACGAAGAGCTAGAAGTCTAAAAGTCGTGGATAGATAGATAGATAGATAGATAGATAGATAGACAGATAGATAGATAGATAGATAGATAGATAGATAGATAGATAGATAGATAGATAGATAGATAGATAGATAGATAGATAGATAGATAGATAGATAGATAGATAGATAGATAGATAGATAGATAGATAGATTTGAAGTTGTCGCAGTTCGTTAACAGCTGCTTTGCATTTATTATCTCGCTGTCACCCGCCTTTGTAATGCTGATTCCTTTGGCACTTGGAAATTTTCAACACTGAAGTGTTTTACACCAGTGCTCACGAAGACTTCAATGACGTAATTCCGTGAAGGAAATGACGTCTAAAAAATACATCTCATCACAAGACAAAAAGTGCTGTCATACGGAGACGATCCTACACTCTAAAAAAAGGGAGCGAGAATGGAGAAACGGGCTCCGTTCGTCTTTTGGCGCAGCGACTTCCTCCTTTTTGGGCGCTTTAACCATCGCGCCCTCTCGCGGCAAAGAACAAAGGAGCAACGTTCATCCTTCAGCGTTCAAGTTCCCCTTTATTCACGGGGGTCTTGCGCACGCGCATGCGCATGCCAAGCCTAGCCAGCTGCGGCCAGTCGGGAGCGATTGCTTTCACCTAAGACTGTTGTAAGCAATGCAGGAGTGACGTTTTCTTTTGTTTTATTGGTGTAGAGTAAAAGCCTATCTTTTTTATCGTCAGGCACTCGCAAGATGCTCCGCACACTTCCATGTGTGTCTTGTGTTGTCTCATACTACCAATTTGTCACGAATACGAGGAGCTCTGCTTCTCAAGCAGTTTTGCTTTATCGATTACCTTAGAGTGTAAAAAAATAATGATTTTTTTCGGTGTCGACATACTTGGTAAGCCCACGCATTTTTAGTTTCGCACGGCACCAACAGCACTCATGAATTCAACGAGGCGCGTAAAAAAGCATCACACTTAATTTTTTTACATTCTAGGAAACCTGATACCACTCTACACTCCATGCGTGAAAGCACGATCATATACAATTGATAGAGTTATACGTGCCACTACCGCCATATTGATGTTATTTGCAGTTTACTCCCATTCGAATACGGTCGCCGTGACCGTAAGTCGAACCTGCGTCCTCCAGCATAGTCACACGACACCCAATAAGGCTATGCTACTACGGCAGGTGAAAGCACAAAGGGAAACAGGCTGCGAAGTTTCACCGAGCGTTTATTCGCCAGACTAGGTTACAATTATCAGAAACGTTTTGAACATCATCATAACTAAACTTTTGTGAAAAATGAACCAATGACTTCTGTAGGTTTAAAGAAATTCTCAATCAAATTCGTTTTGAATTGCCCATGCCAGCACTGAGAAGTAGGAAGGAATTATGCACGCGTGCAGTATGCCTTTCTCGTCCATGATTCTCCTTTGTCGTGAGAAACTCAACACAAAATGCACTTCTGGTAACAGCTGTGCACAGCAAGTAAGTACTAACGCTCACTGACCTTTGTGAAAAGAGTATTCCGAATCCAGAGTAATAACCACCACAGCCACAGCGCTAAGAACAAAATTGTGGCACGCACTACGATTGCAAGTTTACACGCGAGGCGAATCGCGAGAGGCATCTGAAGCAGAAAAGTTATAGTAGATTTGTGCACTGCAGTGAAAGTTCCTCCACTCAAGTATTAGAGCTTCCGCGACGCCAACAGCCACTGTCATAGCTGACAAAAAAAATACCATCGGATGCAAGGTGATCGCTTATTTCTCTCGCAAGACCCACGTTGTAACGTGCGCATACACTGTTCGCACGGTCGTTACCGCATCATAAAAATTGTCATTTAAGGGCTAGTGGTGTACTGTATCCATGGCTAACGGTTACACTAGTGGTAAGCACATAAAAAGAATATAAGCAAACGTTAACACGAAACAACTAAACAAGGTCGACGTGACCACAGAACACCTACCACGACGGAGACAAAGTTTGATCTGCATGCTGCGCCCTCTCCAAGTAACAAGAAGAAAAAAAACATGACCTCCAAAATGGCTAAAGTGCGGCAAGTGCTTGTAATCTCGGAGGCTTCAAGAAAAAAAGTAACTGTGGCCGTGGTCGAGAGCTGGCGCAGCGTTCGGAATGCCGTGGGCATTCTATGCATGGCTTGGGGGTATTCGCTTTCGTGAAAACCTGACAAGCTCTAGTAATTATTTCGTTCAATAATGTTCAACCATTGATAAACTTACGTTTGTCTAAACGTCAGATACAATATATTTACGTATGCGCATGTTGTGTTATTGATACAAAACGTAAAAAAAGTGTAAGAAAACCTACTTGTAACTTGCGCCACTATGGTCAGTCGAAATTTGTCGCTATATAAGCTGGTGCGTTTTCTTGTAGGGTGTGAGTAAAAAAAAAGTAAACACGTCGAAGTGTGGGCCGTTACTGTGTATGGTTGATTGAACTCTTGTTTTGTACTATCTGTGTAGTATGTGTCCATGTGTGCATGTGTAGGTACATGCATTGCATCAGTACATATTAGGCTTCCAGTGTCAGTGAGTATTCCTGGATGGGCAGAGGCGTAAACACTTCGCAAGGGAGCCGTGATAGAGGGCATGACTATGTACGCCGCGGCAGGCTACTTTTTTTAGTATCGTTTAGTCCCTCCAGATGGCGCCAGCTACCACCTACTTCACGGCTTTGACGCTCTCACACCTCCAGCTACTTATATAACGTTGAACATATATCTATCAAAGCTGCACTACTGAGTCAGAATGGTTTTTCTACGATCGAGTCTATGGTTTGGAAGCATATCTCGTGACCTGCAGACCCGTATAGGCATAGATAACGTCGCTACACTATGTGAATCTGCGAGAAATAAATACAGCAAGCCTAGCATGCACTCTTCAAATGAGAGCTCTGCAGTATCCGTGTCTTTCGGAGTGAACGTCGCTTCGCTGACCGAAAAAAACGTGCTTGCTTCGTCGTTCTCTTTCGCGATGTGTTCATCGCCACAGGTTCGTCTGCTTGTTTTTAAAATCATTTCGTTCAATATCAAGCTCAGCGGGACCGCTTTTTGTAACCTTCAGTGCCGTGTACTCCTTATCAGTCGTTGCATTTGCTAAGCCTACTCGCTTCACTGGGGGGCAGGCATGTTGATTTTCATAAGGTGAAACACGTTTCTCCGTGGATGAGGGAGCAACGTTTCTCTATTTAAAGACGAACATTGGAGACATCGCCGTTCCTCTCTAAGTGGAGAGAACGTCACTCCATTTTTTTAAGAGTGTACAACCTCTCGGTAAGTCATAAGTGATGCCAGGAACGCTGTCCCCTGCACCAGGCCCACATACTTTGTAGTCTTTACAAACGCACCTTTTGTATCTACCATGTCCTTGCACAGTGCTCTTGTTAAAATGCAGTATTCTATCATGACCATAAAATCCACAATTATTATAAGAAATCGTCGTTTCTACGCTTCCACCCCATCTGGAGGGTTTTGAATTAGAAAGGCGCGATTAGACTGACGCGTTTGCACACTGCCAGGTGACAACTTTACCCAAAGAGTCGACCTCACTCATAGCAAGCATCAATATCAAAAATACCCCCGCGACGCCCAGGAATTTCATGTGTCTAGCGTGGCCGTAAGTCTACGTTCCCCCACGGAAAACTCACAGTCGGCCAACGGAGAAATACGTGATGGATGCGCGGCATCCATCAGGGACACTCTTCTAGCAGTCACACCGCTTCGTGTGATGCCGCTCTCACACTATAGCTTCCGGTAACTTCTATGACCACAAGAATTTGTATAATCACTGATTATGAAAACTAGTCGGGGGGATACAAATGTACCACCAAGCGTGCATGTGGATGCATCCAAATGAAACGCGGCTATAACTGTGTAACACCAATAGATATTTTGCAAGCGCTCCTATATCAACGTAAAGGAAATATTCTCCTACCTCTGTAAAGGCATGTTTCACTTTCGTGCTAAACCGATTCTTAGGACGGAGGTAGCAAGCATGTTTTTGAAGTCTTAATCGTACTTTAACGCTTGTACCACGACGTGCTATGCTTAACGCTGGTAGTTGTCTCCTATCTTTAGGGGGCTATAATAACGTTTCGTAAAATGCGTTATTTATTTGCAGTACATATAAAAACATTCTGAAAATCGTTTTTTGAGATGAAAAAGAAAAAAATAAACACGTCTGATATATTGTATACGTTTTGTCTACCGATACCCGAAAGCGGAATTCTCAAGAGTTTAGCACCACACACCTGTTTAACTGCGTCGACAAAGGCCTGGAACTGCGGTCCATGTCGTGACGCCTGCTGCCCGGGACACCGTATACTAAGTGGCCGAGCATGTATCCGTTCCGCTGCTAGCCTCTGGACAGCGCTTGCCACGAGGTCTAGTGCATCTTGAGTCAGAGCCGCATATGTCTGGATGGAAGCAGAAGGAGCCAGTAGCATCGAGTTTATTAAGACATTTTTTTTACCGCAGAGCTGGGAACCATTTCATCAGGCTGTGAACAGCCGGCACAACACTCGGCACATATCGGCAGCGAAGAGAGCCAGAGAGTAAAGTGAGATAAGGTAAGAGAGGTTAACCAGAATTTTTATCATCCGGTTTGCTACCCTGCATTGCGGGGATGGGGAGTGGGGAAGAAAATTAAAAAAAGAAAGCGAAGAGAAAAGTTAGCGCGAGAAAAAACGTGCGTATGTCCCAAGATGCTCCAAGTGCAGCATTGCTATCATTAGCATACAGGGTGAAAAAGGAAAGTGTGGAATATTGATGGGAAGGTCAAGAAGAAAGAAAACAGGTGTCACTAAGCTACTTTCCGCGTTTGATTTTCCCTTTCGTGTCTCAGCTATTCACGTTACTTAGGTCGCTTATTACTACGTAACATGTAGTCGTCAGTCACCCAGCAACTACCTATAGCATATCCTTCTGTAAAAAGACGTCACATCTAGACGCGTGACTTAAAAACGTCCCATTACTTGAGAGCTAGTGATGTGACTTGTGCCAGCCTAAAGCTTGTAGTCACATGACATAATCCCCACAAATCAAAGTCTCATACAACACCTAGGAATGGTTTGCAAAACCTAGTAAAAATTTACTAAAGCGACTGCTTGTTGGCAGATTGCCAGCTCCTCCGTGACCCAGCCTTGCGGTTCTTACAGGTCGTCTTCATTTATTTACCATGCACAGCTATGTCACTGAAATGTTGGCGTGGCAAACTGCCACTTTGTTATGTTACCTCATTTCACCTGACACGAAAACGCAAACACCTACAGAATATGGAATATTTCATCGTATTATAGCGGCCGTTTTAAATGCGGTGTTGCCCTATTAGACTTCGATTAACGACTGTTTCCCATGCCCTCAGACTACAAAGGGTAAGTCTCTATCATACCAAAATGCAGCCATGAATGTCTATTCGCAAAGTAATAAATACTATTATCATACTTTTTGGTGCAGAACAAGCGTGCGAAGTAGTCAATAAAAACCGAGTTACAAACTTATTCCTTGGCACGTGAACTATACATCGCGTGAATAGTATAAATGACCATGTAGGGTTATCTGTGAGGGCTGGCATATTTATTTCTAACAAATGCGTCATCAGTCAAAAAGCCGGTTGTACGTCCTACCGTGAGACAACCAACAAGTGATTCCAGGAAACGCAAGTGGTGCGAATATTAGGGTTCAAAAAACGCGCGGCACGCTGTTGTTATTCCAATGTTGAAATCATAAAAATGCTTTAGCGCCACAATCCCAGAAAAAAAAGCTTGCGCAGTAGTGTTTTATCTATGATAGCAAGGCACTGAAGCTTTATACATGCTCGGTGCATTGGCTTCCGTTACTTCAACTGAACGCTTGCAGCATAAAAGAACAGATTTAAGAAAGCGCTCGTCTAGCATGCAGAAGCGACCCTCCTTCGAGGCGGCTCCGTCATCGCGCTTGCCACCTATGGTAGAATTTCCAACATGATCTTGTACACCTTTTTTTCTGGCTGGGCTTCAGCATTGTCGTGGGATGATCGCTCCTTGCTTTCTGTTTCGCCATAACTTATGCTCAAGGCACTATAATGACAATAGTATGTACTTTTTTTAATATTATAATCGCCATCATCAGCCAGACTGCGCTCCCTAATTTGCCAAGAGTTCGTCTATGTTCCTGCAATTAGCCTTCTCGTGTGGTATCTGTGACCCCGCCATGCCCACCAACCTTTAACCTCACCACCCTCAACAGTATCTTATAGTATGCCCAAACAAATGCCAGATGAACAACCAAAAGCGCTAGTCCGATCACTATGAAGGCTGTACATCGTAACGCCGGAGGTGCTTTAATCCATTGTCATACCACACATACTGCTGTAGAGGTGTTCGACCATCAGAGCGGATAGATTTTCCTTATTTTTAAGGAAAGAAATAAACACACATTAACATCTCACCCTTATAGGCTTCCGGGATGCTCTTTGTGCACGGAACATGGAATGAAATCCACTGCAGGAGTAAGCGTCCCGCACTGCCGCAATGTCGTTCTCCCACAGTTCTTTCTTCACCAGCACAAAGCCACTAAGATTGGTCCCAGAGTTCTGAAAGTCCGACAGATCAACCGTGTGCAAATCCTGCATCGAAAAACAAACAAGGTCAGCTAGATGGAAAAAGAAGCAGACGCAGCGGCAACCATGTCGACAGGCGGTTGGCTGCTCAGCACTGAGAGATAGAGTAAAGTCAGCAAACATGTAAGAAAATGAAGTTCTGAAACCCATCGTGAACTGGCACGTACTCTATGACCATCCAAGTACTTCGCATAGATGGTTAAGAAGATATGCCAAAACCTGCCTTCCAGTTCTACTGTGATCCAGTTTTCACGACTTGATGCAATTAGTGCATAACGTTTCCAGCCTGCAATTTTGCCCTCTGTCACTTCAATCGTAACTTATTGAATTAACCAGGTCAATACATCGTCTCTAATAACCATATTGTTCAAACTATTTTGTAGCTTACTCCTGCGATAACCCTTCGTCAGTAGCTGTATCTAAAATGAACGAAACATACTGTACTTACGCGCATAATTCGCGCCCTCGCCTAATCTGCGCACCCCTATTATTCCTAAAATTTCTCTAGCTATTCAGGAAAACAATATTTACTCGCATATTTGGCGCTGACCTATCAGTCCGAGCCAGCTCTTCGGCGCGCGCACCTATGGGAATTTCGATGCCTTGGACTGGTACGTGCCTCGCCGCGCCGACAAGCGCAGTCAAAAAGGCTGCGAGTGCAAACTCCCTTCTTCCCAGGACTACCCCCGAATTATGGTTCTTAGGATACCGCATCCGAACACAAACCGGTTGACGGGTCGTGGGACTACTTGAGCATTTGCCTCCCCTTATCTCCCAATCTCTACTACCGCGATAATGGAGAGATTGCACGATCGCGTCACGGCACGCACGACTTTCTGCATTGCAGGTGTGTGAGGGCCTGTCGCGCCAACTGTTCCCTTGTTCACTGCGTACGAGCTGCAACTCACGCTTGGTCGATTTCTGAAGTTTAGGTTCCGCCAACCGGCCGACGCGTTTTGACGGTTCCCTTGCGACGTGATACAGTAATTATTTTGGGCAAAATTAAAGCTTGATGTTGTGAATTTCGCCGGAGAAAGCAGGAAGCATGCCGCCGAAAGCACTTCAAAGGGACGTATTTCAATGTGACGACGTGAAGGTTCGGGAGAAAGCAGCAGCATGCGCGCTTGCTAATGCAATTTTTCTGCCGGCCTTTTCAATTATGTGCGGATGCTTAGTTATTCCGGTGTCACCGTGTCGTGGGACCAAGTTTCTCCTCGCATTATCGAAAGGGCTTCAAGAAAATCGGACGTTCGAAGGAACTCGACAGAACTGAGGACGATGCGCTTCGGGAAGGCGGTGGCAGCGGCCGCGACGATGATTCCTATCAGACTTCGCGATCAGTGATTCTCGCTACGCCGTGCGTGACTGGTACTGACTGGTTAAAGTACGTGCTAATTCTTTCAAATTAACAAGTAAACTTCGTTTGTGCTGCAATTGATTTCTTTTTTATGTATATAATAAGCGCGTTAGGACTGTGACACAATATTTCATAAATGCTCGCGAAATCTCCACTTAATTTGCGCACTCCTTCTCGAGGCCCCAAAATTGCAAAAAAAAAGTGCGCAAATTAGGCGAGTGAATACGGTAATTCAAAAGAACTTGAGTCAATGGCATACGGAACCTCTAATAATGTGCTTAATGACCACTTGTCCCTAATGAGTACGGTAATCCTGCCAATGATATTCCCACGAAGCCCGAAGATTTTTCATAATTGGTTGTTGAAAAGCGTGATTACTTTGTAAGCTTCGCAGATTATCAGAGCATGAAGACGTACACGCATAAGGTCGTCTTGATAATTCTCAGGCATGTTTTGTATATACAACGTCCGGTTATTTCGGCGACTTCTCGCAAGGTCTGCAATGCCTAATTAGGCTTGCAGGATTTCTCTTGGAAGTCGGGCCCAACGGCGTCCGCTTTGCTTTGACATGGAACACTATTTACTTGAATGGAAGACAGACTTCTACAGAAGTCTGTCTGATTGGGTATGAAACTGGGAGATAATTTAGACTCCAACCAAAGCAGTCGTGTGGCGGATAATAACTCCCCTCTCTCTCTCTCGTTTTGCAAAACGAGATAGAGAGAGAGAGAGAGAGAGGGATATTATCCGCTCCACGACTGCTTTGAAGACTCCGCTGCTATGTAGTCTCCACAGTCACCCGTGAGGAAGGAACCAAGGCGGTTTCGAAACGTTGAGTTTCTTCAAAACTTTTGGTTGGAGTGTAAATCATCTGCCAACACTATTTACTTAAGTGTTGTGAGCTTAGGTGTTGTGATAGAACGGCAATGTTAACTTGAGAAATTACAACGTTTAGGCTCGCCACGTCGGATTGTAACAGATATGTATCTCCGAGTGGTCACTGGATCTTCAGGAAGCTGGTTTCGCGACTTCTCTTGAAGTGTGGCAGTTTCGCGCTACAACTATTGTCTTCTCTTGACGGTTTTGACTGCTACAGGCCTCGCATATGATGAGTGAAGATTATGTTGTGGAGTGTTTCAGTGAGATAAGGGTTCGTTGCTACACTGGGTGCGGAATAGCACACAGGCCACCAGCTAGAGTTACGTCGCACTGCACACGACGTCCTAAAAGAATGCCCGCGCTTAGTAAAAAACACGCACAAAAAATGACATTAGATCATAACAATCTGCAAAGAGGAAACCGGGCAGGGCAGTTGGCTGAAAATTTCGCAAAGCTAGATCCATCGGCTGCCTGCAACATCCTAATCCTAATCTTAATCCCGGCCTTTTCTTGGTTTTCATTGCGTGCCTTTGTGCATGTGCAATTAAGGACGGGGCCAGTGTACTAGTGAGGGAAGTTTCTGATTCAACCCATAGCGTGGACGCTAACATTTGATGTAAGCGTGTGTCAGTGGCACTTGCTTACCGGCATTGGTGTGCCATGTTGCTTTGGGTTTTGGGGAAAATCATGTTTAGTAGGGGCGTCGAAACGATTCACAAGTGTCACGCACATGCTTGAAATCTTCAAAAACAAGAGCGCAATTCGGGCGAGTTGGTTCATGCTGAACACCATGGGCACAGTGCAACAACAGTTCTGTTTTGGTTGTGTCTTCCTTCTGTGTTTGCGTTGTGGCCATGGTGTTCAGCTTGCAGCCTGTTCTTCTAGGCGCCGCAGTGGTGCCTGCTGCTCACCAGAGCACTGTCTGTTTTTCAATGAACTCATTGACTTCATTCTCATTGATGATCCTGACAGCTAATGTATCTTCATCTAAAGTAAATTTAGCCTCCAATATCATATGTATCCAACATAGCTCTTAATTTTGAACTAGAACAAGTGGTTTTAATCTGTTTTCATTCCAGACATTTCTATTACCTCGGCAAACTTTTTTTTAAATTTCGCAAAAAGCAGGAGTCCGTTAAGTGAACGGAATTGGCTGCTTACGAAACAAGATTGTCACTCGCTGCTCGTTCCACTCAAACAAATAGTGAATGTTAGGACCTTGCCTAAAAAAACACAAGCTTGGTCCTCTTAGTACCCAATTACAGTATAAGTAGTTACAGAGACGTGAGAAATACATGCACCTGTGATCATCGTCTCTCACTTTGTTCTTACGTTGCGTTTGATACTGTTGTACACTAGATGCTCGAATGATCTGCTTTTTTTTTCCTTCATTCGCCATGTAATAAGGCATGGTTAATTTTACAATCCTTATATTTGCCATTTCTCTACGTTTTTTTGTATTCTACGGACTATGTGGCACCGTTACCACGTGGTTTCCTATAACACGCCAATTTGCATGACACTAGGTATTGTCTCGTGGGTGTTCCCAGCTCTTTTCCAGTTTCAGCCTCACTATCATTACACAAAACACAATCGCTTCAGCCATCACAGACAGTCCAGGTGGGTGAAATGTACATTCAGTACACCCATGACTACCAGCTTTAATTTTTCTCAGGTAAAAATTGATTGCGATAAATCGACTCTTTGACACATGAATATCAGAGCACAGCGCAGCAAAACATTTAAAGCAGTAATTTGGGTGAGTTGAGCTTGGCAAGAAACCACATTATAGCGGGATAAAAGTAGGACGCAGAAGGAAGCACGCACGAGTTGAAGCCTCGCAGTCTTTATGTGTGCTTTGTTGCATGTCCTTGTTTTGTTCCTCCATAACATGAATTCAGAACAAAGCGACCAGGCAACGTGATCTCATCATGGTTGTGGTGTTATGTTAGTCTAAATTATGAGATAATACGAACTCACCCAAATTATGGTTGTATTTTTCATACTTGTTTGAAAAAATGACAACAAAGCTTCTGTGGGCCACGCCAATATAGACAATACGCTGATGCGTAGAAAAGTCCTGAACAATGCATGGTGATTCAGCTGTCTGTTCTTGTGAGATTAAATGACACCCCTGCCATTGGCGCATCTTCTGATTAAATAAACAGAAAAACATTGGTCTTTTGTCAAGTTTGTGAGTAAAGGCACCAAAAAAATTAAATGTTTTTCACCCTCGAAAACGACAAAGGGTTATGATATTTCCACGCATATCATGCATATGTTTGGCATTCTTCTGTAGAGGGAATGAGCACTCGGCGCAGAGGTTGCCTAGTTCATTTAGAATACAATCACTGTTTAGAACAAGTGCATTTGAGCAAGAACTGTACTGCGTTGGTAATGCGCAAAATAAAATGCCGCTGAATTGAAGAAGCGCATATGTCACCACACAACCTACGTATTTCTATACTTGCGTTCGCGCGTACTTGCGTGTTCACATGTGTGTGGGGTAGGGTGGGTTGAGCACGCGCGTGAGCACGTTCCATCGGAGAGGGGACAAACTTCCGCTTTTATTTTTATATTGCTTAGCCACAAACTTATGCTTTTTTACTACCTTGAAGCGTTAGTTATTTCTAAAAGGGTAGAATGACATACAGAAGTAACATCAAGGTAAGTTTGAGCTGTTGTAGTACTATCCCATGGTACACTCAAAGACAAAATACTCAAATTTGTCTCATGCGATCTACTTGAAGTGGCTTGCTGCGTAGCTTTCTGGATTATTGTTTTGGTGGCGTGGGGGTGGGGGGGTTACCACCTCCGGCTGCTAAAAAACTAACCAGAAAACAACATACAGCAAGAGTGGTAAACAACCAATAATGTGGAATTGCACAGATCGCTTGCAGGTGTTGCCTTTCGAAGAGTAGTTATACGCCGACTTTATTAAGCATGTTCTGTCCGCAACGGGCGTACTCGGTAATCGAATTGACCAGAACATGCGGTAACTGAATGGATCCGAGCCGCTACCTTTTTATACCACATGCGTTACTTAGGCCATATTCCAGTTCTCAGGTTTGTAGCCCTCGAAGAGTGCCTGGGTGAAAATATTGCGGAAAGAGTTGCTCGAGACAACTTCCATACTCTTTAGAAATTTGGTGGGCTTGTTGTCGGATCCTGGGGCACTTGAATTTTTCAAGTTGTCAATTAGGTAATAAAATTCCTGAACTGATGTAACGATCGGTGTCTGTCCGCTAAAACATTGACGGGGGATTTGTATAATCTTGGAGGACTCGAGGGCAAAAACAAGAAAAAGAGAAGTTCATACCGTTTGGTCTCTGAGCAAGTTAGAGTTACTGTATATGATCCCTACAGGAGCAGAATCGCGCATAGGTCCACCATTATGTTCCACGGCTTTGCAATGAAGCGACTCGTCACGCACGCAGGAGAAAATTGCGATGCGATGGTCTGGCGCTGGCGGCGTGCCGCAGACTTATTCGAACGCGCTCATCAAGATTGCACGGTCGCAGTGAAGTGGTAGGTTGCTATGGGTGACGAAAATGGTTGAGGCTCGTGTAATTAAATTTACATGCATGTTAATGAACCCCAGATGGTCGGAATTTTGATGCCCTGCACTACGGCGTTTTTTCTTTAAAATATGGTGGTTTCGGGAACATAAGTTTAAGAATTATATCAGTCAGGTGAAAATAATCAAAAAACGTAACTCATTCGTGATTACGCCTCAGCATGGTTTTTGCACCAGACGTAAAATGCACAATGTTTCTGCTGAAACAATTTTGTTCTCGCCTGGTTCTTTTTAAGACCGCTAGATAGCGCCACCTATCAGTCTGTCGGGCGCTCACACGTTTGCGGTTCCCATGTTCTAACCATTTTAGGTTTGGTAATTCGGCTGAAGCAATGCAATCGCTGTTGGTGCTCGCACTTTGGTTTATTTTGACACGACGCCTGGAGCCTCCGCAATGAAGATATCGCTAGTTTCTACGCACAAGCGTGAATTTGTGGAACAGCGCCGTAAACGTAAAGCATAACCGGCGGGTAATATACGTTACCCAAAGGTTTACGATCTGTAAGGACCCGCGCATACGCAGAATCTATCCGATAACATGGTAACGCAAATTGTACGCGTACAAGGTAAAACACCTAATGGCAGTCGCGATAAGGCTGAAGTATGTGCGGGTAAAGAACACATGGGCGCCGCACAATTGTGCACGTAAAGCTGGCTTTGCCGCGTGAATTTGAAACATTTGACGTCACTTTGCACCACGTGACAGTGCTCACCGAAAAGTGGCGCGAGCGGTGGAAGGAAAAGGCATGCGCTCCTCTGCTACATGAAGGTAGCACACGCAGTATCTGTAGAGCAAGTGGCAGGTCAGTGCCATCTGGAAAGAGGAACTTGTTGTGCGACTGCCTTCAAAATTTTGCAATTTTTTATTACTCTGCAAAAAGTTCCTCAAAGGACCCATGACACCAAACACCAAATTTGGAAACTCGGGATGCTTGTCTCGCTTGATAGTCTTGCATGCGTTGCCACCTCTGACCGATTATTAGTGGTGGGCGTAGCCTAGAAGCTATTTTAATTTGGTTTTAAAGCAAGTGTGCTTGTTTTTTCGAGTATTCAGGCGCTATCGACATTTTTTATAGTTTCACGTAGACCGGGACTCGCCTTGTGACGTTCAGGGTCAACATTTGCGGGGCGCACACAATACCCCGACTAGAACCCTGCGAGGGTTATATTTCGTTTCTCCTCTCCATCTGTCGTGAGGCTGCTTTCAAGGTAGTTTTGGCTGCCTACACCAGGAATGCTTTCTTTTTTTCTCAAGGGGACACGCTCAATGAACCCAAATTGTCGCACTCTTCACAACATGGGTGTGCCCTTGTTTGAGAACAGTCTCAGGCGCTGCTCCAATGAGGGGCTCTAGCTTCTTACGGTATCTAGGCGGGCGTTTCAAAGTTACGAAAAATTATTTTATAATACCGCCGCTAACAATATCTTTCCAGTGCAATAAAGCATTTACTATACAAATTCGGCATTACCGGACGCAAAGCTACAAACTAGTGCAAAAGTACTTGCAAAAAAAGCTTTCACTGTCAAGCGTTCTTTAAGTCTTCATGGTGGAACTTTCTTTTTTGATTTTAACAAAAGGCCAGTGTATTCAAGTAAGCATAACAAGTATTAGTTTCACTACACTTCCGAAGTCGAAGTGCAGGCACAAAGAAATAGTCTTCTTTTTAAGTGATAGTATTTTCAATGCTTTAGAATACTACCGCGAATTTCGAAAGCCCTCGTTTAAAAGTAAATATTCAACTAATTCTGTAAGGAGATGTTTCACGTTCATGTTACACAGATTTGTATGATGTATGCATCTAGTATATTCTTTTTGATGCACTTAGCCCATTTCTAAATATTGTTACGATAATTCTCATGTAGATATGACCACAGAATTATTCAGGTGAGTTGGTTCGCTGTTCCTTGTTGAAGATTATAAAAGATTATTGTGGGGTTTAACATCCCAAAACCAAGATGAAAGAAAGAGTACCAGAGGGCTCCGTAGAAATCAACCACGTGAAAGAGAGAGAGAGAGATAAGGATGCAAGGAAAGGCAGGGAGGTTAACCAGACGCACATCCGCTTTGCTACCCTGCACTGGGGACGGGATGAAGGGGAGAAATGAGGTTGCAGAGAGATGAGAAGGTACACACAATCATGAGCACACTCGGGGAGCACACACAGTCTACAGGCGGTCGCTCAGGTTTGCTGACTTCAAGTAAACTAGCAGTGCTTTAGTCGCTTTCTGCGCAACTGAGGCAGATGCCCAAGGATCTAGAATCTTCTGCAAACAAAATGGTCCGGGGTTAGGTTGATTCAAAACCATCCGCAGCTGGCATCACTGTGTGTCGTAGCAAGCGCAGCTGCACAGGACGTGTTCAATGGTCTCTTCAGCTCCGCAGTAGTCGCATGTAGAAGTGTCTGCCATACCAATGCGAAAGGAGTACACCTTTGTGAATGCAACACCCAACCAAAGGCGGCATAACAGTGTCGCATCGAAGCGGGAAAGTGGTGATGGTAGCTTTATCTTGAGCGAAGGATACAGTTAATAAAATTGACACCTTTGGAAGCTGGCAGACGACCAGAACGTGCGTGTAAGACCTCGAGCCAGCAGGTAAAGTTGTCTTGCTGCATAATTCCTTGATAGAGGAATCGGGACTACACGGGTTCCTTCATGGGCTGAGCGGGCTGCATCATCGGCTAATTGATTTCCGGTAATACCGATATGTCTAGGCAGTCATTGATATATATTATCATGCCCTCGTGC